>NC_135646.1:6328000-7682500 GCF_053574225.1 Canis aureus
GACTGGGCCTAACAACCGCCCTGCAGTTCAGCTCGGAGTCTGGCCACGTCCTTGGCTGACGGGAAAGAGCCTGACGGCCCTCCCTGACCTTGTGTGTTACGTGACACTTCTCACCCCGCCCGGCAGCCTGGAAGGGCCCTGGGGTTTGCGCAGGGAGTCGGTGCTCTTGGCCAAGGGTTGTGGAGCTTCTCCCTCTCCCAGGACGCCCAGATTTGGGGGGTACAGAGTCCCACACTGAGAAATTCTCTCTTCCTGGGGTTTACAAGTGGCTTGGGTGGCTGGGGGTCAGAGACCTTTGGCCAAGGGCTGCCCCGGGGTCTCAGGGTTGGCACGGCTGTGCCCATGACCCTTCCGCCCTCCGTCCTTTACAGGGTCCATCTTGATTTCCCATCTCCTTTTGTTCTCTGAGTCCATCAAGGTGCAGGGCGTGGGAAGACTGTGTGTGTGTGTGTGTGTGTGTGTGTGTGTCGGGGGGAGCGAGAGGGTGAGGGAAGAGAGGATAGAGTATGGAGGAAGTCAGAGAGTCAGAGAAACCTGCGTGTATGTTGTCAGCCATGGCCATGCCGGGCGACCACAGTGACACAACTAAGGGCCCCCGCATAGAAGCTATTTGCTGGAGGTTGAGGGCCAGGGCCAGGGCCCGTTGAGGGGCAGTGCCATTTCCTGTTTCACTCTGCCCTTTGTGCTGTGGAGAAGCACGGAGATGGGAAAGGGCTGTGGGAGCAAGGCAGTAACCCCTGGGGGCTGCGGCTGGCTCCTCTGCCCTGCGCCTGCTGCCCACCCCTCACCAACACGTCCTCACGTAGGGGTGTCCCCGCTCCTGCCCCCTTTCCTCTCCCCATACCCCCCTCACCCCAAGGCTCACCCCCTGTGTCTCCTTTCTGCTTCCTGGCACAGTGCGCTCCCCTCCGGGTCTGGCCAAGACACCCCTGTCTGCTCTAGGCCTGAAACCCCACAACCCAGCGGACATCCTGTTGCACCCTACAGGTGGTGAGTGACTCTAGCTGGAAGGGAGGTGGGAGGGGGAGGCCAGAGGGAGGAGTAGGGGTTGGAGGACCCCTGTGGTCCTGGGCAGGGCCTCAGGATTGAATCAGAAAATGCCCAGAGGTGATGGCTTCTCAGGACCCTTCTGGAAACAAGATGACAGCCTGGCTTTGTGCCCACAGTGAGGTCAGGCCTGTGTCGGGGCTCTCTGTGCAGAGGTTGAGGGGGATAAATCCCTCTGCAGCCTTCATGCCCATTGACATGTGAGGTCTGTGCCACTCCCAGGGTCCTCTGACTTGGGGATTTGGGGGCTTGGCCTCAGTCTCCTTGGAGCTGGTCAGCTCTCTGCCAGAAGGCTGGCTCCACCATCCCCCAGCGTTCAGGCACTTGTGTACATGCACACACACAGATGTACACACACCCTCCCCCCACCCCAGTTCACACCTCCCACTCCCTTATCACATCCTCCAGCTTCTGTCCTCCCTGTGGGGAAGGGGAGAGTGGAGGGCCCTAGGCCCTATGTGGCCATTTTGAACAAGTTTGAACCACCCCGAAGGTTGTCCCCTTAGACTCTGGTTTTAGGGCTGGACTGGGACTCTTGAGGCCAACTTTGCTTTTTCTCCTTAGTCACCAGAAGACTGATCCAGCCAGGTAGGAGGGCAATGACACGCTTGTGTGACACACAGACACACGGCCGGCACAGCCTCCCACTCAGGGGTGCCTGCATGGCCAGGGACACCGAGTCACCGGGGAGCAGAAGGGGATCGGGGCTGCCTCTCACCAGCCAGCACATTGCTGCTTGAGATGCAGGCCCTGGGTGCAGGGGCTGTGAGGGGGACGGCCTCGTCCCTGACAGCGAGGCCCACCTTAACCTGCGTGTCCTGAGCCCCCAGGGTCGTGTCCGGTGGACCTTACCTCCTCCCTGGGCTCTTCTGCTCTGGCCTCACTCCTGCTTTCCCACCTCCTTCTTCTCAGCAGATTGCTTTTCAGGAAAGGACCCCTGTTAATTGATCTCTCTCTCTCTCCTTTCCTCTTTTCCTCTCTTCCTCCTCGCCTGCCTCTCTTTCCTGCCTCTCCTTCCTCCTACCTCTCCTCTTGTCTTCCCTCAGAGGAGGATGAGGGGAAGGTGGTGACAGAGCTTCCCAAAGGTGAGTGTGGCTTTGCTTGCGTGGCCGCTTCCTGCTCTCTGGGCCTGGGGATGGCTGTGGACGAGGAGCTTGCTCAGGCTGGCTCGGGGGCAGCTCTCTCTTCTGACAGGTCTCAGATGACCAGGCCTGGAGCCCACCCCCTGGTGATGAGCTGTCATCTTGGATGCTGCCTGAGTTCTGACGGTGGGGGGGCGGTGGGCAGGGGTTCAGGTGTAGCCAGCTCCAACCGCCAGTGCGGAGCCACCCTGGTGATGATCCCTCCCTCCTGCCACCTTGCTTGGTTTCGTATCAACACAGATGGTAGGAAGTCTGTCTTTCTGGGCTCTTGGATGCCTCTGGGGATCGCAGAATGGCCACGGACCCACTCCCACATCGGGACACCCATGAACATGGTTCTGACAGTTTCAAGGAGTCCCCACGTCCGTGCCTCTGCTTAACCCTCGATTTAGATGAACTCTGCTTTGTACATGAAGCAGAGCGGAGGATGTGAGGAAGGGGGACGTAAGCAGAAGAGGAAAATAGAGAGGGGACATAATCTGGTTGGAGGCCTTTAACCTATTAGGGACAGAATTCAAATGATGTCTCAGAGCATCAGGTGAAATGAAGGGGGTGCCGGCCTCGGTTGTCTGTGTGTGACTGGGCATCGGGGGGCCTTGGATGAGGGGGGCACTGAGGCCCCTTCCAGCTCTGACACATTAGATGTTCTGACTTCCCACCTGGGCCCTGGTTCTATGCGGCCTGGTTTCTTTAAAGGCTTTATCTGCTTTCTCTTTTTCTTTTTAGATTTATTTGTTTATTTATTTGAGGGGGGGGGGAGTAGGGGAGGGACAGAGGGAGAAAATCTCAAGCAGACTCCCTGCTGAGCATGGGGCCCAATGCAGGGCTTTATCCCACAACCTGTGAGTTCATGACCTGAGCTGAAACCAAGAGTCGGATGCTCAACCGACTGAGCCACCAGATGCCCCCCTGTCTGTGTTTCTTAAGCCCGTTTCCCACTCACCACCTTGGTTTTCCACCCCCAGAGAGGGCATGGGCTGGGGGTCACCCAGGTAAGGTGGCTGCAGCTTCCCGGAGGCTTTGCTCACTTGGAGCCAGCCAGGGTTGGGCAGCCGCGCCAGGATGCTGGGGGTCGCAGCAACAGATCCCAGGGTGGGATGAGCCCCAGCGGGCTCCTGGCTGCCCCTCCCCACAAGCCTCCTACCCTGGGAGAGGACTTTCCCCCAGGCTGGCTGCTGGCTGCTGGCTGCTGGCTCCTGACAGGGCAGTGACCGTGGGACAGGAGTCCAGAAACGCTGGTGCCCGGAGCCCACCCCCAAACACTCTCCAGTGGGACGGTCTGAGGGGAGATTATCCCACAGGCTGACAGGCCCCGGATGTCGTGTTTCCCACACTTTGGGGTGACACTTCAGGGAAGCGAGTATCAACAGAGCTGAGCTGAGACCTGCCCGTTTTGCCTCACGAATGACTCTCAGCCTTCCAGGCCTCAAGGCCTCTGGCCCTCTTCGTGTGTCTTGGAGCCACAGAGTTTGGAGGGGAAGGTTCTCGTGGATCAGCTCTGCTGCACCCATCATTTTCACGGATGTGGGGGCACTGAGGCCTGAGCTGTGGGGGTGATGGTCGGGGGAGCCTGCCCAGGACCACAGTTAGGAGGCAGAAGGCCCAGACTGGACTTCCAGGTCTCCCGTCTGCTCGTCCTCGGGCTATTTCAAAGCCCTCCTCCCGCCTCCAGGCCCCGTGCCTGGGGATTCCAGCGTGGGGGTCGGAATTGCTGTCGTGGCCTGGGGAGTGCGGCGGGAGAGGGACGGGGAGCAGGGCCGTGGGCAGCCAGCTCCGTTTTTCCTAACTCATGTACCACCTCCCGGGTCAGACCGAAGCGCATTGTCTGCTGCCCCTCTGAAGCCCTGGCTGATTTCCCTGCTGACACTTTGGTGGGAAATGCAGGAAAAGATGCCTGTGAGGAAAGATGGTCAGAGGCAGAAGTATCCAGCTAGGGGCAGAGCTGACTTGAAGGGACTCTGCCCTGGTCACACATGCATTCATTCCCTCCTTTGCTGATTCATTCAGCATCTCGTGTGCCTACCATGTATACCACGCACCGTGCCGGGCTCCGGGAATAGGATGATAGGCAGCACTACGATTCCTAATGTCACGGAGCATATGCATGAACAGGACCCGGAATTAAATTACTTGGAATTACGTATTGAGGTAGTGCTCTAAGGGGAAGGGTGTAGTTTATGAAACATTATAGCCAAGAACCTGACCTTGGCTGAAGAGGTAAGACGTGAGGGTGAGTGACATGAACTTGGTGAAACCAGGAGATGAGAAAAGCATTCCGCGTGGAGGGAAAGCATGTACAAAGGCCCAGGGGTCAGAAGGAACTGCATGGTTTTTTTTTCTAGGAACCGCAAAATCAGTGAGGCTCAGAGCAAGAGGGAGCTAGTGGTTGGAGCAAGTGGGGGAGTGTGGTCCAGATAAGGTTCGACAGGCAGGAGTGGGCCACGTGGGGCCATGGTCACCACATCTTGTTTAACAATCACCGAGAGGAAGGCGGTAGGAACCCCATTCTACCAATGGGGAGATGACGTTTAGGGTGGTTAAATGGCTGGTCTGGGTCTGCGCAGTCAGCCGGGGGCATGGCTGAGAGCCAACGCCAGAGCCGCGGAGGCTGCCCCGCCCCGGGCACGACCTGTCAACCGTGGGGCTGGGGACGGGGCTCTCTTCTCCATGAAGGCAGGCGAGCAAGGAGGCCTGCAGCAGTTAAGGCGTGAGGTCAACGTCAAGACTATTCTCCCAGTGGTGAAACAGGGAAAGAATTGTAGAAGGTCCCTTCGCAGAGGAGTGGGGACGGGGAGCATGTGGGTTAGCTTCTGTTTGTCCGGGTGGCGAGGCGGGACAGATTTGGCCTAAAGGAAGACTCTGGACTAGAAATGGCCCCTCTGGGGAATTGTTCCTGCTCTGAGATCCGTGGTGGTGGGTGTCCTGTGGCATCTGGGATCCTTGAGGGGGGGGCAGTGCTGTGCAATGCAGATTTATTGAGCACCCATTGTATGCCGGCTCCTGCGCTAGGCACCGAGGGTCTACCCACTGAGGGTATAAGGTGAGATACCTGGTGAGGGCAGAGGCGCCAACAGACGATCGAGCATTGTGAAGAAGCGCTGAGCGGGGGTTGGAAGAGGATGTCACGGGAGTTCAGAACGCCTGTGTATGGCCCAACCTCAGAGGCTTGAAATTCCAACTTCGGAGCTCCTGGACGGGAACTCGGGCGTTTCTCTACTTCCTGCCTCTCCCCACGCACATGTCTTCATTTTGCTTGGGGTGGGCAGGCCCCTTCTCTCCAAGCAAAGAGCCTTTCCTGGGGGCAGGACAGGCAATTCAGGGTGTTGTTGAAGAGCCGATAGTGCCCTGGGCCTGGTGGGGCCAAGTCACTCTTGTGCTGCCAGCTGCTCTCAGCCGCCAACAGCCACTGAGAATAGGTTTGAGCTCTGGAATGTTCTACATGAAGCACCCTCCCCGGCCCCACCTCTCCTGCTCTTCGCAACTCCTTTGGGTGCAGCTGCTCCAGGACTGGACGGGAGGAGGAAAGGAGCAGGAGAGGGTCAGAGAGAAGGGTGGAGGGAGACAGGAGCAGGTGTGGCCAGGGCATAGGCTGACACCCGTGGGGCTGCTTGTAAACACTGCTGTGGAAAAGAGCAGGAAGGGATTAGAGGGAACTGCCCCATCTTTCTCACTTGATCTCGGCCGGGCAGGTGAGTATTCTCATTCCCCTTTTACAGATGAGGAAACTGAGTCCCAGAAAGTTTGAGCAGCCTTTCCCAGGTCACCCCTCCAGGAGTTGAAAGAAATGGGGGATCCCAGGAGTCATATGTTGTCCTGTGGCTGGGAAAAGAGAAAAAGCTGAAGAATAGACAGAAAAAGGAGGTGTTTTCAATATGGCAACTGAGTCAGAAAACTTGGGAAAACTGAGTTTTGGGCCTTAGAGGTTGGTTTTGAACAGTTCTGGAGATGGACTCAAATGAAGTAACTTCCCAAAGGTCTCTCCTGCTCCGGGTTCAGGAGGAACAGAGATGGAGACAGAGGGCTTAGCTCATCTCCACCCCCGGGTGGGCCAGGCAGGCTAGGAAGGGGCGACAGATGGCCGCAGTCTAGCCAACCAAAGATGAGGGTGGTCATGCCTCTCACAGGACTGGGGAAGGGCGGTGGGCAGGTGAGGGAAGGGCCAGGTGGACTGGGTCACTGAAATCCTGCTAGGCCAGGAGCAAAGCGTGAGGTTGGTTGGCCTCTAAGTCCAAGGACTGTTTCCTACCATGTGGCAGCTACTGCTTCTCCCTGGGGAAGGAGTCCTGTCCCCCGAGTTCACAGAGTCTTCCTTTGGCTTCCTGTGTCTCAGGATCTGATGGGAGTGGGGAAGGGGCCGAGGAAACTGATGCCTTGCAAGCGTAACCATCCTGTAACCACCCCAGGCTTTCTGACATCCCAGAATTTCTCATAGGCTGTCCCATCGTCACCCTGTGCAAACTATGTGCAGGCGTCTGGCCTGGAGCTCAGGCTGTCACATTCAGGCCAGGGGCAGTGAGTGGGGACACAGTCTTACCTAATGGCAGGCAGGCCAGATGGGAGTCAGCATCCACAGGTCCCAGGCTCGGCTGTGTCCTGACTAGGTGACAGGGTGGTGAGGCCTGCTTTATCTCCCTTTTGCTGCTGGTAGAAGGGGTACATGTACATTTTGTTAGGGGGTGCGGTGGGGTAATGTGAGTTGCTTACTCAGTAAAGGGACCTGGGTCCTGGTAGGAAACAGACGGCTCATTCTGTGGGGCAACAGAGAAGAGTTTCATGGACTGTTTAAAAGGTCTGAGTAAACCAGTGATGGGTGGTGAAGCGCCCCTCCGGTGATCCCTAGCGGGATGAGAGATCAGACCTGAAGGAAGAGCAGAGAGCTGGAAGAGAGGACCTGTGACCGCAGCTGTGGGCTTGGGTAGAAGGAGGCAGCCACTGGCACCTTGACCTCCTCTCCTCACTCCCATCTCCTGGCGGTCCCCCACACTGGCCGATGCCAAAGCCTTCCAGAGCCCTAGAACCAGAGGGTCTGGGTGACACAGTCAGTGCTGGCCTCCAGGGATGAGGAGCAGGCTGGACAGTGGACCAGGAGGGCATCGACGGGTACAAGAGCACAGACGTCGGGGATCATCCACAGGGGTTTCAGCTGGAAATTCTGGGCTCAGCAAGGATTCCAGGGAATGAGAAACATGAATGTGCGTCTCTAAGGTCCCAGTTCTTACGCGTGTCTGTGTGGGTGGGTTGGAGGGTGAAGGTCGTGCACCGACAAGCTGGTAGGATAGATGCATATCAGGGGCCTCACTGCTTCCCGGGGGTGTGTGGGGCGCTGTGAATGTGGATCCGCAAAGAGCCTGGGGTGGCCAAGAAGCAGGTGGATCCCCTTGTTGTCTCTCGGTGGGAGAGGGGCTGCCGAGTGTTGCAGGCACCCAGGTGAAACCGAGATCCTAGAAGGGTACGGAAGGAGTTTTCGGACAGTGACTCAGAATGGGGGGGGGGGGGTTGACTGGCTTTGCGTCTCCATCGCCGTTTCTGTGGGCTCCTGGTTGCATAGCAAGGACACAGCTATCCCCCCGAGACTGAAGACACGTGAAACTACAGGCGCCCTGAGTTTTCGCTGGCTGGTGTGTGCGCCGTGGGCGAGAGGGCGGGCTCTGGGCCAGACTGCCTGCATTCCTAGGCCAGCTCTGCCCCTTGGTCCTGTGTGAGGGGGCAAGGTACTTGCATTCTCCGATTACTTACGTTCTCCTACTTTCCTCATATAATTGTTTGCTATTTTTATCATTACTAATGGTTCTGGCTGACATGCTGGAGTGCTGGGTAGCAGCCAGCTCTCAGCGTCGCCGCGAGGCTGTGGCCCTTCCCTAGGCCACCAGGAGCCAGCCTTGAGAGTCAGGAGACCGTGGCGCTGGTATCTCTGGCCGTTGATTGGCTGTGTGTTCTGGGGCAAATCCCTCTACCTCTCTGGGCTGAGGAGACAGGTGAGATCACGGGGGGGCAGCAAAGTATGGCCCAGTCTGGCCCGCTGCCTGTTTTTGTAGAGAACATTTTATTGCAACACAGCCACGGTATTTTGTTTACGAATTCTGTGTGACCGCTTGTGTGGCACAAAAGCAGAAGCGACCAGCTGCCACAGAGACCATCGACTAAGCGGCGTGGAACATTCACTATTGAGTCTTTCACAAAATGCACACCTGTCCTGGGCCAGAGGATCCCCATAGCATTTCCTGGCTCCAGCAGGCCCTCGAACACAGTCGGCACAGATTCGGTGCCTTTGCAGTGAAAGCGGCCTGAGGCTTCTGGGAGGTGGGTGGGTGGCCCCCAGCTGGGTGAGGGGGCTTTTGAGGAGACCTTTTGTGAGGCTGACCCTCTGCCTATGTGGACTCCGGCTTCGGGCACTGAGGCGGCTGGTTCTCCCTCACCCTGTGCCCGGTACCCGGACGAGACCCCCTCATGCTCGTCCCTTGGCAGACACCCTGCCCCACCCCCAGGCACTGTCACACAGTCCTGGCCAGCAAAAGCTCCAGGGGCCTGACCTGCCCAGGGCACCACGTACTCTCCGCTTCTTCACTCTGAGGCTGGTTTCAGCAGATGCCCTGATTGTGGTCAGCATGTGAGCTGTGCTCTGATCACGTCCCACTTGGGGGAGACAGGTCAGTGCCAGGTTTGGAGGTGGTAGGAATGTCATCTGTTCCCGATCACGGCCCTGGAGAAGCCAAGAGTGGCCTGCTTCTTCTCCCTGTGTAGCACCGAGTGCGGGTCAGGCCTGGCCTCAGAGGTCTGGGAGGAGGGTCAGACGAACGCTGGCTGGGCGTCAGATCTCCTCCTGGTCGTGCACTCCCCAGGCCTCAGCATCCTCACCTGTAGAATGGCCTTCCTGGCACTTGTTCCCCCACCTGCCCTGATTCTTAAGCTCTTCTAAACACCAGGCAGGGATAATGATGTCATCTCGGGAGGAATGCTAAGTGTGTCAGGCAAGGTGGGTGGGAGGGTCTTGGCGTGGAAGAGGCTGGGCGTGACTGGCCGGCACAGTCCCGTTGCTAGGCCAGCAAGCCTGTTTCTGGATTCTGGGCGTGGGTGGAGCCCCTTGAACCCTGGCACCGTCCTGAACGTGGGCAAGGCTGGGCCGGAGCCCTGGGCCCGCTGTAGAGCAGACTCCAGCCATGCCAGCGGGACCTAGGAGGGAAGAAGGAGCTCAAGGGGCTGCCAGCTATAGACGGGTGTCCTAGCTGTGACAGGAGGGAGGAGTGTCGGATGGCTCTGTTCGGAGGCAAAGCTGGGGTCTGTTTCTGGGAAACTTCTGCAAGCAAGGCCCCGGTTAAAGGTTCCATGGGGGCTCTCACAGCTTCTCCAAGACAACTGGGAAGAGCGGTAGGCGTGGGCAGGCTGAAGCACCAGAAGTGCCCTTTGCATGCTTGGCTGTCTTTCTGGAATCATCCTCACAGGCTGGGGAATTCCCTGACAGGTTGGGAGGGGTCTAGGCTGCACCCCCATAGATCTCAGTCTCTCTTCTGCCCCCTTCCAGAGCCCCGGAGCTATGTGGAGTCGGTGGTGCGGACGGCCGTGGCGGGGCCCCGAGCTCAGGACCCTGAACCCAAGAGCTTTAGTGCTCCAGCTGCCCAGGCCTACGGCCACGACACGCCCCTGAGGAACGGGACCCTGGGAGGCTCCTTTGTCTCCCCCAGTCCCCTCTCCACCAGCAGCCCCATCCTCAGCGCCGACAGGTAAGTGGGGGGGACGATCCAGGCCTGGATCTGCCTAGAGCACGGCCGGGCTGAAATCACATCCAGACCGCTGTACCTTGGCAGCCAGCCCACTGGGGCGCATTGAGAGAGTATCCGGGTGCCAGAGCCCCTGGGGAGTGTGAGGGTGGGGGAGCTAGAATTCCCAGGCTGGATTCGGTCCTTCCGTCCAGAACTGTGCTGGAAGAAATTGGGGCCACCGTGGTGGACCAGGCCTTCCCCCACATTCAAAATCTACCAACTGCGATCGCTGTGTGGTGAGTGCTTCTGGTGAGCCAGGCACTTCGCTAAATGCTGCATATGGTGATTTTAGTTAATCCTGAGAGGTAAGTACTCTTAGGATCCCGCTTTTCAGAAGAGGAAACTGAGGCACAGGGAGGCCAAGTGGCTTGCTCAAGGCCCTGCAGCTAGACAGCAGCAGAAACAGGATTCAGACCCAAGGCGTCTGGTTTCAGAGCCCGCGTCTCTCCTCTCCCCTGGACCTGTGTTTCGGTGCCCTCTCCGTCCCAGGGGGCCATTGTTTCTGGCTAGGGACGCAGAGAGGGGGGCCGGAGGTACTTGTGGTGAGGCCAGAAGGAAGAGCAGTTGTCGAAAGATGGAGGAGGAGGGAATGGGCATTCTAGAAGGGCAGCACAGCCTGGGTGGGCTGTGGACCTGGTGGTGGATGGGCGACTGGCGTTCTGAGTGGGTCAGATGGAGGGGAGAGCCTGGAACCAGGCAGGGGAGGGCTCTGAAGAGGGGATGCAGCGGGGGACTGGGCCGTAGGCTTTGTGACAGAGAATGTGACGTGACACAGGAGAGGGAGCTTGAGATCAGCCCAGGCAAGGCAAAGGGTGCCAGGCACGGGGGACGGACTTGGCTAGCCTGCCCCGACCAGAGCTCTCCTCCCAGAAGGAAGACTGCGGGCATCCCTTTGCATATCCACCCCCTTTCCTGGTCTGGCCTTGCTTGGGGCCCAGAAACAGTCCAGCCACCTCCCCGTATTGTCACAGGCCAGGCCCGGTGGTGGAGTTGGCTGTGTGCCCCTCCCAGGTCGGGGGTGGGGGGCAGCACGGTGCGGGGGCAGAGGCTGTGTTCTTCTGCGTTCTAAGCATTCTAGAACCTCAAGCATGCATGCAGCCCCCTCTCCAGCCCCTTGACAGGGCAGACGGCTCCATTTCTCAGGAAGTCTGCTTCTGGGCCGAAGGTGTAATCTTCCTTTAACGGCGAGGGGATTTTCCTAACCTGGCCAGCCACCGCTGCTCACGTTCGGGGAGCCCTGACCTTAGGAAGTTTTCACTGTTTCTCACTCAAATTCCTCCCGCTGTAGAGTTGGCTTTTTTCAGGGCTCAGGAAGCTAGTGTTTCTCCGATGGGATTAATCTTCCAGAACTGCATGTCAGTGTCCCCTACCCCGCCCTGCTCAGCCTGACACGTCCTCCCACTCCTCAGAGCCCGTGTTATTCCATACCCGGAATGGCATTCCACTCTAGCTCCTTCTGGGATTCGAGGTAGACTTTTTCTTGGCCTGGCCCGTGACCTGCTTCCTGCCCTTGGCTCTCGCCTGGCCCCCCACCTCACGTCGCCCCGGCACTCGAGCCTGTCCAACCGGGCCTCGACACTCCTTCCAGTCTGTAGCTCCAGGCTTTGGCCCATTGTCTTGTGTAAGGACTGCACACCCCCCCCCGTCCCCTGCCCCCTGCCCCCTGCCCCCTGCCCCCTGCCCAGGGGCTCCTGGTGCAGAGCCTACCTGCTACCTCCCTATAGCCACAGCTTATGCGGGGTCCCTGTCCACCTGTGTCTCTCCTACCATGTCATCCACGGATAGGAGTCTGCGCCTGGAAGGAATCAGGATTATCTAACCCAGCCCCACCTCGTTTGCCACATGAGAAGAGTTTCACGGGTTTCCAGAATCTAGGTTTTCCAGCTGACGGGCTGTTGCGTTGCACGGCTGTACAGACTTCCCCGTAACTTCAGAGAAGAGTCTGCGGTTGTGGCTATTCCCCCAGAGACGGTCCCCTCTGAACTGAATTTTTATCTGAGTCTTAGAATTGGGAACGACCTCCGAGCTCATCTAATCTAACCTCCCAATGGAGGAAATCCCCCCACCCCACGACATTCAGGTCAAGAAGTGGGTCCGCTTCTGCTTAAACCCTCCTAATGACGGGAGTCTCATTACTATGCAAGGCAGCTTGTTAAATTAGTGGCCAGATCCAACGGCTGGAAAGCAGACCCTACAATTAACTGAAATCTCCTTCTATGAGATTTGTTGTCTTTGCCTTTTGGAGCTATCCAGGAATGAAAGCCCAGTTCCAGCACTCTTTGGTGTTCAAAGATGATAATAACATTCTGGGAAAAGTGAATCAAGGCGGGGATACTCCCAGTAGGAACAGGAGCCAGGTGGTTTGACCCCTCCCTGGTGTCCAGTTTCTGTGATGCTGGAGGTGACACAAGGACAGCCACCTTCAGTTTCCATAGGGGAGACCCCCTTGCTTGGACTTGTGGTTTCGGAGTCGACAAGGAGGGGGAAACCGGGGCTTTGAAATCAGATGCAGTTGGGTTGGGATCCTGGCTTTTTCCTGTGTGGTCGTGAGCTCATGCTTTGCCTCTCTGAGCCTCTGTCTCTTCCTCGGCGGGTTCCACAGGGTGGTGTGCAAACGTCATGGCCTCCCAGCACCTGCCAGGGGAGCTCTTCCTGTTGGTACTAGTGGTGGGCGGGAGGGCTGAGTACCCGCCCCCCCAGACTCTGTCCTTCATCCTGACATCTCAACCTGCCTCCTCTCTTTCCAGCACTTCAGTGGGGAGTTTCCCATCCGGGGAAAGCAGCGACCAGGGCCCCCGGACACCCACCCAGCCTTTGCTGGATTCGGGCTTCCGTTCCGGCAGCCTGGGCCAGCCTAGCCCTTCGGCTCAGAGAAGCTACCAGAGCTCTTCTCCTCTCCCGACCGTGGGCAGCAGCTACGGCAGCCCCGACTACTCACTGCAGCAGTTCAGCTCCCCAGAAAGTCAGGCCCGGCCCCAGTTCACCGTGGCCGGCGTCCACCCGGTGCCTGGGAGCCCTCAGGCCCGCCACAGGACAGTGGGCACCAACACCCCCCCGAGTCCTGGCTTTGGCCGCCGGGCCTTCAACCCCAGCGTGGCTGCCCCCGGGAGTCCCAGCTTGAGCCACCGCCAGGCCATGGGCCCGGCGGGAACTGCTTTCCACGGGAGCACGGTGTCCAGCCCGCAGAGCAGCGCGGCCACCACCCCGGGAAGCCCCAGCCTGGCCCGGCACCCCGGCGCCCACCCGGGCGGCCTGGCATCCGGTGTGCACGGCAGCGCGCTGGGCAGCCCGGGGAGCCCGAGCCTGGGTCGCCACCTGGGAGCGCAGGGCCCCGGGCTTCCCGGCAGCCCCGGCCTGGAGCGGCACGCGGCCTACGGCGGCTATTCCACCCCCGAGGACCCGAGACCCGCGCTGTCCCGGCAGAGCAGTGCCTCCGGCTACCAGGCTCCGTCCACGCCCTCCTTCCCCGTGTCCCCTGCCTACTACCCGGGCCTGAGCAGCCCCGCCACCTCCCCGTCGCCGGACTCGGCGGCCTTCCGGCAAGGGAGCCCGACGCCGGCGCTGCCCGAGAAGCGGAGGATGTCGGTGGGGGACCGAGCGGGCAGCCTCCCCAACTACGCCACCGTCAACGGGAAGGTGTCCTCCTCGCCCGTGGCCAGCGGCATGTCCAGTCCCAGCGGGGGCAGCACGGTGTCCTTCTCCCACACTCTGCCCGACTTCTCCAAGTACTCCCTGCCGGGTGAGCCCCGCCTCCCGGCCCCCTGCGCCACCCTCGGCTCTGTCCCCGCCCGGGTCCCACACCTCTTTGCCGGAGAACCTTGGGCAGATCGCTGACCTCCCGGCCTCCTCCGCTTCCTTGTCTGTGTAGCGGGAGCTGGAGGTGTCCTCAGAGGAAGTGTGCTGGGGCGGGGGCGGTGATGGGGCAGGGGGCGCCACGAGGACCACGGGGAGGGGGAGGAGGAAAATACGGCGGTGACACTGCTGTTAGCCACGATCACCACCACCGGCATAGCTTATGCCGCTTGTTGAGCACGTGCTGTGTGCCAGGCTCTGAGCCACACACAGGCTGCCTGGCACAGTAGGCATTATCACCCCCATTTTATCTTGTTTTAGTTGACCTTTTTAAGGATTTTTAAAAATTATTTATGGGAGAGGGAGAGAGCATGCACCTGAGTGTTCATGAGCAGAGGGGAGCAGCAGGCAGAGGGACGGGGGGAGAGCGGGGGAGCAAGCTCCCAGCTGAGCGGGGAGCCTGATGTGGGGCTCTATCCCAGGACCCTGAGGTCATGACCTGAGCCGAAGACAGATGCTTAACGGGCTGAGCCACCCAGGTGCCCTCTCATTACCCCCATATTATGCAGGAGCAAACCGAGGCTTAGAGAGACTCAGTCATCTGTCCAGGGTCACATACTTAACAAATGGCTTCCCATCTAGGCCCTTATACCCTAAAATTTGTGCTCGTCAAGCGTTATGGGAGTTACCTTGTCATGTTTCCATACTTGCGATTTATCATCACCTTGAAAATCTGCCTTCGAAACCTGGACTCCAGACCTGTCGGCTGCCCACAGCCCTCTGTCCCACCTCTTGATCCCACCACATGCACGTATCTCTGATAACAGATCCAGCAGCCCGACATGCCATGGGCCGAGGCCGGGGGTGTGTGCAGACTGGGGGGCATGTTCACTGGAGTCTCGTTCCTTCCCTGAAGCCCGTGCACTTTCACACACTGAATTCTTCACTCAACCCCCATAACGGGGCACGTCCCCCCTCCGTGCAGAGGGCTCCTTCTCTAAACACAAAGGTCAAGGCCTCAGCTGATTTGCAGCCTCTCAGCCAGACCTGGAACGTGACTGTTGCCGAGTGGCTCTGGAGCTCTGGGGCATTCGAGGAAGGGTCAGAATGTTTCGGGCAGCCTGGGGTGGGCCTCCCACTGCCTAGATTCTCTGTGTGATGCTCTGGGGTCCTGCCCTGAGCCGGCCGGCCAGGGGCACCTACAGCGACCCCGTGCGCCCCTTCTTCCTGCTGCCCACCAGAGACATCTGGTTCCCAGCCCCTCTTCTTGGAGGATGGAAAACTTCTAGTAGTTGGGACATTTCCTGTTTCCCACCATCTTCCCTGCTTAAAATAGCACTGGAGTCAACACAGGAAGGCACATGGGGCTGCAGCCGCCGCTGACAGCTCATTAGGCCCCAGCGGCAGAGGGGCCGGGGCTCCGGAGCCAGGCGAGAGGCAGCTTGCGGCGCTTGCGGCCCAGCTGCCCAGCCCAGAGGCCCCCCTCCAAGCACAGCTGCCAGGAAAGGGAGCTGGCCTGTCCCCGTGCCGTCCCCCCAGTGGCCCATCCCAGGGGCCGAGCGCAGCGTTACTGACATGTGGAAGTTGCTGGGCGCACACTCTAACTCGGGTCTCAGGTCTGCGCCGCCACCTTCACAGCATCGTGAGCACAGACTCCCTCGGTCCCAGCTTCTCTGAAGAAAGGAGGGGAAAGGAACATGTGGAATTGGGATCTTCCTTTCTCCCTCTGTCCTCCACCCCCATTTTGTTTCTTTGGTGCCAGGAGATGAAGGAAGAGCTTGGAGAGCGAGGGCCACACTCCTAATACCCAGACACGGAAGACCAGGTGTAGCTGGCATGGAATTGGCGGCTGTGTTTTCTTACCTGGGAAGGTCTTAGAGGAGCCTTTCTGAGGACCACCTGTGTGATTTGGGCAGGTCCCTCTCCCTCTCTGAGCCTACCTTCCCTCATTTGTAAAGTTAAGTGATTGGACTGGATGCTCTCTGAGCATCTTCCAGAATGTGTAGGAAGCATCGCTGGTCAGCAGAGGGTCTGGGTGAGGGTCATTTGCCAGGAAAGTGGGGTATGTGACCCCTTAGTAGATAGTCTCTAGGCCACCTCCTCCTCTGTTCCAGGGCAGGGCTGATTTTTTTTTCTTTTATTCTTTTTTTTTTTTTTTTTTGTGACGCAAACCACAGACTCTCCAATGAGGACACGGAGGGCGGGTGCTTGGGGAGAAGCGATGGACATGTATCTTTCTTCCCTCAACTTTGAGGTTGTTCTGACAAAATTGGGAAATGGGAAATTCATCTTGTGGAGAAAGAGGCCCGGAAGGTGTGGTGCCTTAGCCTGTGGGAGAGAAGCTGCAGGAAGGGTTTAGTCCAAATCTTCTGGAGAAAGGAGCAAGATGGGGTGCAGGAAGGGCTTTCCTCAGCTCCACGAGAATGCTGTGCCAGGCTCTTCGACAGGAGAGCAGCTCTGTGATGCACGGCAGCTGGCAGGAGATGGGAAGGGTGGGCAGGCCACTCAGGGTCCCCGCCAGCAGTCCTCTGATCGTGCCTGAAGACCCTGCCTTTCTGTGCTAGTTTCTGTGACTGCCGTAAAAAGTACCACACACTTGGTGGCTTAAGACAACAGAATTTAATCCTTCACGGGTTGGAGGCTAGAAGTCCAAAGTCAAGGTTCTGGCAGGGTTGGTTCCTTCTGGAAGCTCGAGGGAGACTCTATTCAAGGCTTTCTTCTTAGCTTCTTGTGGTTTGCTGGCAATCCAGCAAGGGATCCCCCCAGAATGGGATCCCTTGGCCTGTAGATGTGTCCCTCCGTCTCTGCCTCCGTCGTCATGGCTCTCCTGTGTGTCTCTCTGTCTCTTCCCCTCTTCTGATAAGGACGTCCGTCATCTTGGATTGGAGCCCACTCTAATCCAGCATGAGCTCATCGTACCTTAATTATATCTGCAGAGACCCTATTTCCGAATAAGGACATGCTCATAGGCCCCTGGGCTTAGGGCTTCGACGTACCTTTTTGTTGGGGGGTGGGGGATGCATTTCAACCCATCACACTGTTTCTCTCTCTGCATCTCTCTCAGACAACAGCCCCGAGACGCGGGCCAAAGTGAAGTTTGTCCAGGACACTTCCAAGTATTGGTACAAGCCTGAGATCTCCAGAGAGCAGGGTGAGTGAGTCCTGGGTGGCACCGAGGGTCCCGGGGCCCATCAGAGGTCACGGCTGGCTGCCGCCCACCACGTCGGCCTCGGGCAAGGAGCACAGGCAGACTCCCTCCTTCTTGCAGTACGTGGTGGTCACGGGGAGGGGCTGGGCTCGAGGTCAGGCAGTGAGAGGCACCTCCCCATGGTGAAGTGTGGGGGCGCAGAAGCAGGGTTTGCAGACCTAGGTAGGGTCCTTAACAGCAGCACAGTCTGGATTTTCCAAGCGGAGTAAAACAGCGGAGAAAAAGGCCAGCCGAGGTGATAGCAAATCTTAGCTCTCTAGCTACGTGAGGTGGGAGATTTTTGCACATTTTACAGAAAAAAACAAAGTCAGCATGGTGGGGCTTGAGACAAGGCCCACCTCAGGCTCTCAAAGAAGGTCTGTGTGGATGGAAGACAGGTGCTGGCCGTGGGGTCGAATCTGCACCACTGCCCGTTTTTGTAGCTACCGTTTTCGTGCCGTGCGCCGTGTCCATTCGCTTACGTGTCATGTGTGGCTGCTTTTGTGCTGCCGTAGCAGAGCCCAGAACATTCAGTAGAGGCTGCATGGCCTGCGAGGCCTGAAGTATTTACTACCTGGCTATTTACAGAAGACGCTTGCCTACTGTAGTGTCGGAGGACCCTTACATTCAAACTCAAGCACGAGATTCCATAGGCCTGATGAGTCTTAAGTAAGGCCATGGCCATCAGTGTCTTCTCTCTTCCTCTCTCCTCATCCCTTTCCCATCCCAGCCATCGCACTCCTCAAGGACCAGGAGCCAGGGGCCTTCATCATCCGCGACAGCCACTCCTTCCGAGGGGCCTACGGGCTGGCCATGAAGGTGTCTTCTCCGCCTCCGACCATCATGCAGCAGAATAAGAAAGGTAGCACCCTCTCCTCGAGCAGGGTGCAGGACCAGGTGGTCTGTCCAGCCTCCTCGGAGTCCGAGGTGCTCAAGGACCCGGTGACCGGCAGGGGAGCTGGTCCCTGCTGAGTCAGACTCTTCAGGCGAATGAGTCCTGGGCCTGGTGGTGGTTGGGGCCAGAGCACGAGGAAGCAGGATTGTCGGGACTCTGTGGTTGTGTTTGCTCGAGTAGTGGTCTCTGCATTCTGGGGTTCTGGCCGTTGCTCCCATCACAGAGCCCCACACGGGGAAGGGGTAAAGCGCTGTTGGCAGGGGTGGGAGGGCGCCAGGAGAAGTGCTCAAGCCTCATGTCTTTCTCTTCATCCCAGGGGACATGACCCATGAGCTGGTGAGACATTTCCTGATAGAGACCGGCCCCAGAGGAGTCAAGCTCAAGGGGTGCCCCAATGAGCCAAACTTTGGTGAGCTGTCCCCCGTCTTCGCCTCCACAGCCTGCCTGCCGAGTCTTGGGCTGGCCCCGGTCCCCCTTGTCATAGATCAGTGAACAGTGACCTCCTGTCCTGTGTACTGTGCCTGCTTGACGCTGCCAAATTCGTCCCACCCCACGGGAATGCGTTATTGTTAGCGTTGGCACAACCACCGTTAACAACCGCCTTTATCGATGACCCCCTCCTGTGTGAAAGTCACTCTCCGGGAACCTAATATCACTTCTGGTCTCATAACAATCCTGCTTGGTGGGTGTTATGGTCCCATTTTACACGTGAGGCTCACAGAAGTTAGACTTACCCATGGAACACGGAGCTAACAGGGGACTGAGCCGGGGTTTGATCCCGGGATTCTCTGATACTTCTGCTGCACGGTCCTGAGAGCGGCCCCAGCAGCCAGAAGAACTGAGGGGTTGTCTAGAAGGGAAACCTCGTGGCTGCTGGAGTGAGCCTCTGGAACCTTCTCCCTTAGATCTTGCTGACAAAGGGGGTGGATTTTCGACTTCACCGGTGGGATGAGGGAGAGGTGATAAAGAAGCTGGAGATTACGGATAGCGGGGTGGGGTGTCTGGGCTCCGGGGCACCCTGGCTGCTCCCGGTGACACTGCTCCTGACGCGCTGTCTCCTCTTACAGGGTCTCTGTCTGCCCTGGTCTACCAGCATTCCATCATCCCACTGGCTCTGCCCTGTAAGCTGGTCATTCCAAACCGAGGTAGGAACGTGAGACTCCTTGCTCTCCGTGCGTCTTTGAGCTGGCCTCCTCCTTGTGAGAGTCCACTGTGCCAGCTGCTCCAGAACGTGCGCCAGGGTTGGAGGACATGTGTCATTTTGCCAGTCCAGGGAAATTCAAAACTATTCTCCTCCCTCCCACCTTGCATCACCCCCTGCCCCTTAAAAAAGAAGGAAAAGTTATTTAAAAGACTTAACTCCAGGAATACACATAATTGACTTAACAGATTGTTCTGGAAAATTCTCTGGTGGTTTTTAGGAATTCTTTTCCTGAATCTTCAGAATACGCCCAGCGGAGGCACGAGAAGTAGGAGACGGTCACGGGGAGGACCGTGTCTGGAGGATGAGATGGGCGTCGGTGGGTGGGGTTCAGGGGAGGGGGGTGCGGACGGCAGATTTAGGTCATGGGGATGTTGCCCAGGTGTTGGAGGTTGGTGTGATAAAGAGGATGGAGCACACTCTGAGGAAGAGTTGGCTGGGCTCTACTTGGCATGGGAAGGGAAGGGGGCCAAGATGTTCCTGGAGTCCCCACAGTCCGCTTGGCTGTGAGGGTGTTCTCTGACGGAGGGGATATAGAGCTGGTGGGAAGTACTAATGGAACCCAAGAGCCTCGGGACCTAGAGGTGAGAATTTGAGTGGGACACCATGCCTCGCAAAGGAGACTTTAGTGTCTCTCAGAGAAGCCTTCCAGCTTTGGAGGATGGCAGATGGACATCTAAGACTCCTCACCGCGCGGGCTTCGGGTCACCCAGCCCCACGTACAGGGGCCCACGCAAGGGGAATTATGCTCAGCCCTATCGAGGTCTAGGAATTGGAAACTCGCTACCTTCTCCCCATCCTCTCTGTTTAAAAATAGGAGGTTCAGAAGTGTCTCTGGGACTTCCTTCCAGTTTCTCTCAGAGCTCCTGGGGTTATGCCCACACACAAAACCCCCAATAGTATAATAGTATTTCACAATTTCTACATATCCAACTCAATTCATTGAATTATTATGATAATTAACCAACATTATTAGTTTAGAAGTTCAAGTACACCTTAAGTAGTGTTGTTAACCCCACAATTTGAACACCAACTATAGTTCTATGAAACTTAGGCAAGTAGTTTAGCAATTATAAAACTTTGATATTTACATCGTTTAAAATGGTGCTTCTCAAAGTATGGTTCCCAGACCTGCAGCACTGGCACCCCTTCCCAGGAATTAAAATACAAATACTTCCCTTGTTAAAAATGCAAATACTCTCAAGCCCCATCTAATGAGAAACTCTGGGGTGAGGACCAGGGATCTGTGTTTTAATAAGCCTGCACACCAAAGTCTGGGAAACACTGGTGCAAAAATACCCCGTTCTTGTTAATATTGAAATTATACTTGTGCTGCGTTAATGGCTTGATGAATTAGGGCATTCATCGATCTACACAAAGACACATCAATGCAAAACGACAACAGCGACATCCATTGCCACTTGAAGTCCTGGTTTATGTCAGGCACTGGGTTCACACTGTACTTGGAACGTCTCAAAAACCCAACAAAATGGGTACTATTACATCTCCATTTTATAGCTACTTGGCAAATGCTGGGGCGAGGGTCTGAACCCCACATTGTTGGATTCCAGAGCTCTCAACCCGTGTGCTGAATATTTACAGTAATCATTGGAATGTTCAGACTGGACACACACGTGCCAACTGCCAGGGCCTGTTATGAAAAGCAGTATCCGTTGCAGAAAGTATTTGCAGGGCTTGCCTGAGGCCCAGCCAAACTTGTGCTACTTTCCAGCTCTAGAGTTTTAATTACCAGCTGAATTAAATTTTTGTCTCAGACCCCACAGATGAATCGAAAGATAGCTCGGGCCCTGCCAACTCAACCACTGATCTGCTGAAGCAAGGGGCAGGTGAGTGGCCACCCCAGACTGGATCCCCACCCAGGCCTTTCCTCTTGCCTGCCCTACCCCTTCCTGCAGACCCAAATATCTCTGGGCAGTCTACATTTCTCTGTGCAGATGCCTGGCCTGAGGCTGGCCTAAAATTCATAAATTCCTTCCCCCAAAGAGCTGACTTGAGGTGTTATCCCCACCTACTCCAGCCCCCGTAACTCCTCTTTGGGTGGGTTTATTCCAGCCTGCAACGTGCTCTTCGTCAACTCTGTGGACATGGAGTCACTCACTGGGCCGCAGGCCATCTCCAAAGCCGCTTCTGAGACACTGGCTGCTGACCCCACACCAGCTGCCACCATCGTTCACTTCAAAGTTTCTGCCCAGGGAATTACACTGACTGACAACCAGAGAAAGTAAGGCTCTTCTACTTGCTTCCATATTGCGCTCTCTTTCCCTGTGACCCATCTATCTATCTACTTACCCACCCGCTTACCATTCATTCCTTGTATTCATCTATCTACCCACTTAGCCATCTGCCTACCCACCCATGCATCCATCTATCCACCTGCCCACTCATCCATCTACCTATCCACTCTTCCACCCACTCAGCCATCCTTCTATCTGACTACCCATCCATCCACTTGCTCATCCACTCACCAGTTGATCCACTCATTCCTGCATCCATTCATGCTCCATTTATCCTCTCCACCCATTTATCCTATCCCATCACCCATTTATATCTCTATTCATCCATTTATCCATTCATCCATCCATCCATCCATCCACCTATCCATTCATCCATCCATCTTTCCTTCTACAAATGTGCCTGCGTTGAGCACACAGCCATTAATGCATAAAAGTGCTTGCTTTCTGGAGCAGAGCCTTTCCTCTCAGGCTCTCCCTCCTGCTTCTTTCCTTCCTCCCCCAAGGTTTGCTCATTTTCTCATTCTTCAATACCAATTTGTTCTTTCTTTTCCAGGTTACTAACATTTGGGACATGTTTCAATGACACATTTATCTCTCCCCATGCATTGCTTTATATGAGCAGCCCAGGCTATCTTGCTTCTAAGGGGAAGGCTGGGTCAGCCGGTGACAGCCACACATGGTGGCCTGACCTGCAAAGGGAAGGTGGGAAAGAGTGGCCACTTCAGTGCTCATTCTCTGTTCATCTGATATCTGTGCCACAGGCTCTTCTTCAGACGACACTACCCCCTCAACACTGTCACCTTCTGTGACCTGGATCCTCAGGAGAGAAAGTAAGTCTCTTGCAGATACATTCTCTCCCGCCTATTTCTGTAATCCTAAGGCCTCTGTGTGTGTGTGTGTGTGTGTGTACGGGCGCGGGCATATATCCTTGGTCTGCATGTGTCTGTGAGACCATGAGTAATTGTGTTGGGTAGCTTTTTGAGTTTTTCCCACCACAAATTTAGAGCCCCTCCCAGGGACTGGAATGCTTGCTTCCATGTCCTTTGCCATATCCTTGACCTTGAATCTGCTTCTCTTCACACCGGGGAGAGCTCCTTGGGAGACAGGCCATGGTGTCCGTTGAAGCCTCCCCTGCATGATCTTTGGCAGCTCCCATCCCGCTGGAACGGGGTCTCCCTTGCCCTCCTGCAGGAGGCCTGGGCATGCACAGGGCTGAGTTCTGGGGGGAAGAAAGTGTAGTGATTTATGCTGTGGCATCTTTCTCTCCACAGGTGGATGAAGACAGAGGGAGGTGTCCCTGCTAAGTAAGTGTGTCTTCTCCCTCTGCCCCAGCTGGCTGCATCTTGGGGAGGCTTAGAACCGGGGACTGGGGGTAGGCAAAGGGCAGCAAAGGCCTTTGTGCTGGCGTCGGTCAGCATTGGAGAGAGCTTGGCCAGGCAGCCGGGTCTTCTGCATTTTCCTCCCTTGAGGCTGGAGGCTCAGCTTCCAGTCTTGTTGCTTTGCCTCTCCTGGGACCAGACCAGCAGGGACCTGAGAAGTGGGCAGAAAGCTGGCAGTTATATTGGAGGCAGTGGCCACGGAGCAGGGGGCTGTTTGAATGGTCTCTCTGCCCCAGTCCTGGCTTCCTTCATTGCTAGTCTCACGCTTGGTGAGCTGTGAATCCCGTGGCTGGGCTCCACCTCCTCATCATAGCTCGGGAGCCCAGAAGGTCCAGATTTCGGGGATGGACCAGGGACTTTTAGCTGAGTCTTCGGGAAACCCCTCCAGCATTTCCCAAGTGCCTGCAGGGAACGCAGCCCCAGGATGATTCAGACGGACCAGGGGGCTGACTCTGCCCTCGGGAGGCTTAACATTGGTGCAGCGGATAAGACAAGTGTATCAACCCACTAACTTGTACAGTGGTTTTCAAACCATGTGCCAAGGAACTGAGGATCCTCAGGTTACAGCTCAGGCCTTAGGAAGGAAGGAAAACTGTCACGATTGGCAATTATTTACTGGTAAGAATCAGGGTTTTCTCAGTGTCATGAAACCGAAGCCAAGTGTAGGAATAACCCGAGTACCGCCGCTGACGTGAGACTGGCATTATGGCCTGTGAGTCCACAGTTTACTTCATCTGAGTCATCCAAACAGCCCCATTTTTTTCTCACTGATTGAGTATAATAGGTAAATGTCTTGAGGTTGAGTAGATACATGTGTGGCCACAAATCCTGCTGTCACCTTTATGTATTTGGACTTCATGTAAGATTGCTTTAGAAAAGGCAAACCTTCACTGTTAAAAAAACATTAAATCTCCTGCTGTTTGAGACACACCCCAGAAGGTACAAAGCACAGCTGTGTGTCGATGTAACAAAGGAGAGCACATCTAGGCCGGGAGCGATTTGGGGAGGTTTGGGAAAAAAACTATTATTTTAAAAATGGATCTTAAAAGACAGTACGCTTTGGACAGAAGTAGGTGTGGGGATAGGAGGCAATTTCAAGGGGCTGGGCAGGCATGGCCACCCAACCGGAGGCTCCCTGAGGGCAGGACTGTGTTGCATGGGAGGGTGATAAGTATTTGTCAAATGAAAAAATTTGAGGAAGGAGGCAGGCAGGACACAGCGAGGAGGCATAGGGAAGTCACCCTGGTCAGAAAAGGATGTTGCTCAGCTGTAGACAGTTGGCACCATCCAGAGGGGCTGTGTGGGATAGAGGGGACCTCACCTTGCCCAAGGTCACATAGAGAACCAGCGGCCCAGCTGAAAGGAGGAGCCAGGTGTCCAGCCATCTCGAAGCATGCCTCAACCTACCTGGGCCTGCTTTGAGTTCCCAGGGTCAATAGTGTCTCTGAGTCCCTGACCCAGCCAGGCAGGCCAGAGCTTTGTGTTTGAGGAAGGACTCGTGCTCACTCACCCCTGGGTCCCACGATGGGGAGATGGGTCAGGGACAGAGGTGGGCTGGTCCCAGGCCTGGAAATCATTCTCCTCATTCTGGAGCTGGTTGTGTGCTGAGCTTCCTGCTGACACAGGCCTTGGGGCCTTGATCTCAGGGCAGAGGCCCAGGAGAGCCTGGCTCAGGCAGGGACTGGGAAGAGGCATGTGAAGAGCCTGGGGCCCCAGATTTAAGGAGGCACTTGTTCTCGGATTCTTGCAAATGCTCCTCCCTGGCCTGGGGCTAAGGTCTCTTGCCTGGATCCATCCTCCTCCCCGCTCCCCCCCCAGCCGCCACGCCCCCAGCCGAGAAAGGACTTGGCAGTTGTTGAACCGGCCCTGGGAGCCAGGGAGCCGAAATAAACAGCAGTGAGGGCAGGCGGGCCATGTTTAGGCTGGTGAGGTTGGCTGGCTCTCCACCTTGGCAGAACCAGGCAGCCAGGGCTGGCTCGCTGTGGGCCCGCCCAGAGCCACTCCCCCCCACCCTCATTGGCCTCCACTGCACAGAGGAGCCTGAGCGAGCCTGGAAGGGAGGTCCTGGGGATTGGTCCATGGACCCAGGCATCCATCCCCTTCACTTGGGCAGGCCATTACCCCCAGACCTTTGGCCCTAGCCGTTCCCGGCCTCTGAAACTACACTGGCGAGAGCAAAGCTGTAGGAGGCCTTGTGCGTACGTGTGTGCGCGTGTATACGTGTGTGTAAACACGTGCGTGCGGCTGGTGGCAAGCAGGACCCAACGCTGCTAATTTTAGCTGTTGTGGTCCAGTCCTGGGGAGAGGGGTTTCCATCGGCATGTCCAGCTGTCCCGATTTCCCCATCTCGCTCTAATTAGCAATGTGCCGACTGGGAGGGGACCTGGGCTCACATTCTGTTCTCTGCTCATATTTTTAACTCTGTTTTGCACAGAGAATGCCAGGTCACTGCAGCTCTGGTGCCGGGAGTGGGGGTGGGGAGGAACAGGTGTGGGGTCGCCTGTCCCCTCCCATTCTCTGGAGCCCAGGAGAAGTGAGTGTGAGGGGGGTGGTGACCCCTTGTCCTTTTGTCTCCCTCGCCCTCTCTGAGGAGGCCACGCGCTTTGACAGGCAGACAACCTATTATTCATGCGTTTTAGTGTCGTGTGCCAGAATAGTCGGGGAGGGGTGGGGCTGGGAAGGACGGAGAAGCCCGCCTAGGAATGTCCCCATTTTATTTTTGGTCTCCTCCCCACCTCTTACTGTCCAGTCTCATCATATGCCTCCGACTCCTCCTGCCCCCGCTCCTCAAAGGGGAATGGCTGCTTACCCCGGGACCAGTGTCACTGTCATCTCCAGGACCTGGCTCTCTGGGGGCAGAAGAGACAGGATTCCCTCCTGTGCCTGCAGGGAGAGGTGGGAGGCTGGGGACAGGCTTGGAGGAGGAGCTCGCTCCCCTGGGCAGCAACTCTCCAGGCCTGGGCCCCCCTCCCCAACTTCCCTCACCCCCATCTCCCCTCTCCTGCCCACCCCGCAGGCTCTTCGGCTTCGTGGCCCGGAAGCAGGGCAGCACCACGGACAACGCCTGCCACCTCTTCGCTGAGCTCGACCCCAACCAGCCCGCCTCTGCCATCGTCAACTTCGTCTCCAAGGTCATGCTGAGTGCCGGCCAGAAGAGATGAACGCCACCCCTCGCCCGGGGCCAGGGCAGTGGGGCTGGGGCGCGTGGGGAGGGGACCCGTGAATCCTGACCACCCTTGAATCCAGAAGGAGGACTTTGGGCCAATTTTGGAGAAGGAGAGAAGAAAGTGCAACGTGAGGAGGGGGAAGTGAATTGCGGAGGGGAAGGGGGGAGAGAGAGAGAGAGAAAGAAGGAAGAAGACGGAGGAGAATAACTTGGATTCCCCTGGGTAGACGGATACCGTGGGGCCCCCAAAGCCTCCACTGCTAACCAGGTCCCCCTAGCTCCCCCTCCCCTCCGAGAGGATAGGGCTCCTCAGAGGAGACACACTGACTCCTTGGGGTTCTATAATTTGGGAGTAAATGGAAAAGCTCTGTCTCCCTAACCCAACTGCTTTGCAAGGAGAAATCAGATTGAGGGGATCCTTTTCTGGCCGCCTCTGGGGTAGATTGGCAAAGCAAAAAGAGCCAGCGTGGGACATCGGGTGGCCCAACTTTTGCCTTTGGGAGTCTGAGACCCGAGGTTCCTGAGGTCTCTGGACTCCACCTCCGTTGTACAGTCTGTGTGGGTGTATATATGGGGCGTATGATGTGTCCACACCCACATCCTCACATACTGGTTTCCATGTGCCTCTCAGCCAGAGCTGTAAATGCGTATGCTCGTCTGCGCCCCACGTGTTTGCGCACACACGTGCATACTGTCCAAAGAAGGTGAGAGTTGGGGGTGACAGGGCAGCCCAGGGTGGGGACATATACGCTTGCTTCCCCAGGAGAACCCCAGATTATGGTCGCAGACTCCGGGTGCCTGCACCTGTTTCTAGAGGCCCTGGGTGCTGCCAGCGGCTTCTCCCAGCAGGAAGGGGCTGGCTGCCCAGCAGTTACACCCGTTTTGCCTCAGCCGGGAGCCTGGAGCTTTGGTGTCGGGAGGTGCAGACGTGCGTGTGCATAGCCGCGAGGGAGAGATCCCTCAGGAGGGGCGGCTCTTGAGCTCTGCGTGTCTTCCCCAGGCATGTGGCCCTGCGGCAGTAGGGGCAGGTCGCCCCGCCAGCTCCCGGCCGGCCCTCTGCCCGTTCCTGGGTTTCGCGGCCCAGCTCAGCCTTTCCTCACATCTGCCTATCTGCTTGGTGCCCTTCCAGGTGTGGGGGGGATTGGGCCTTGCTGCCTTGCCCTGCCCTGCTCTGTCTCTTGGGGTCCCCGTGTTGGAGCGTGCCTTGGGGAGCCTGCTTGTAAAAGCCCTGCCCAGTGAGCCCCGGGGGAGACTCCCGAAAGGCCTCGTGCTCCCCTACATGAGCGTTTCGAGCTCTGACATGGACCGGGCGGCCCAGGATGTCCTTAGCAGAGCTCCTGGGGCTGCTACCTGTGCCTCCCACGTGGCCTACCTACAATGCCAAAGCCATGCTGGCCCCCCTCCTGCCTTGGTTTCCCTGTCGGAGCCTAGCTGCCCATGGAAGAGAAAGGCATGCATTTAGGTCGGAGGGCCGAGAGTCCATGTGGGAAGTTGGGAAAGGCCCAGGCCGCCACCCAAGGACTCTAAGCCGGAATGGAGAATTCACCAGGACTCCAGTCTTGGGCGGCTTCTTAAGCCTATGGGATCCCCCAGAGAGAGGCATTGTACTGATATATAAATATATATAATATATATGTGAGACATACAGAATCTGTAAGCTAATAAAATATAAGAAAAGGTTAAAAAAAAGAATAGGTAAATTGACAAGAAGTATTTATTGTTTTCCTATATTGCTTTATTGCCTCCCCGGGGATAAACCAATTCCCATCCCTTTTTTTGTGTATAAGTGAAGTCTGAAATGTGGGGGGGCCTTTATCCTTGGAGCGCGCAGGGTCTGCCGTCCTAGATGCTGCCTGGGGCTCGGTGTGGAGGGCTGCATGGGTGCTGTTCCCTTGGCTTCCCTATTTTCTGGTAAGCTGGGGGCACGGCAGCCGGCTCCCAGAGATACGGGGAGCCTCCCCCACCCCCCACCCTGCACTGCAGGCCCGAGCAAGCAGGGGAGCCTGCGGGGCACAAGGGTGTGTGTAGCGGATGTGGGTGATGTGTGTGTCTTTTGTGTTTCTTTCTCCTCCAAGAGGCTGTATCTGTGCGGACGCTGTGTTTCAGGGAGTTGGAAAGGAGAGTGTCTGAGGGTGGGGAGCAGGATCCCCGCTTCCTAGAGATGGCAACCTTCTACTCGGTGATGGAGGGTCCTCCAAAGTGCTCTTCCTTCTGAGGCATTCAAGCCAGATCCCCAGATCTACCCTGGCCCCCATTCCCTACCTACCCCGACTCTCTTCCCAGATGGGAGATATTTCCTGCCGACTGTAAATACCTTCAGTCTCCCACTGGACGTGGCCCCGGGACTCGCCCCTCCTGGTCTGCGCATCCTCTCCTCACTTGGGGCCAGGCGGAGCCGCGGACCCTTCGGCCCCCCGGCCCTAGGGCCCCCAGCCCCTGGGCCTTTACACGCGCTTTCCCACCGCCCACCAGCAGCCCCCACCCCCGAGTCAGGGCTGGCCCGCCCCACTCAGGCCTGAGCCAGTGTGACCCTGGGAAGGACTGGGGGCATCCTGGGAAGCTGATCAGCTCCCTCCCTGGCATCCCTCTGGATGGAGCAGGTTTCCGGAAGAACCATGGGGAAGGGTACCCCAGTCTCCAAGTGGCCCTACCTTGGGGTCAGACACTGGTTGGGAGGACACTGGCTCCCCACGCCTCACAGGTTAGGTCTCTGCACCCCTGCGCGCACGTGCGCACACACACACACAGCACTGCAGTATATTCTTGCCAAAGATTTCCTTTAAGAGAAAGCACTTTTAATCATTATTGTTATTATTGTGTAAATGTCTAGCCTTCTCTCTCCTCCCTCTCCCTCACCCCATTTTGCTGTTACTGTGGAATCTGTCTGTCAGCCAGGAGAGCTGTCTGGTCTTGAAAACAGGCTGGCAGGGCAAGGGTCTGGGGGAGGTTGGCAAGGAGGACCGGGAGGGGCAGGGGAAGCTTGCCGAGCGGGGTGCAGATGCCAGGAGGGCTCAGGCCCTGGCTCCCGCGCTCCAGCCAGCGTCGGAGGCCGGCCCGGGCCTCCCGGAGGCTGGCCTGTGTGGCGTCTGGAGGGAAGGGGCAGGGAAATGACATCTGTCTGATTCAGGGAGAGAGCCCAGAGAGGCACAGGTGGAACAGGGGGTGAGGGCAGGCCTGGGAACAATGGAGAGGTGACCCCAGAGGGGAAATAGGAAGGAAGGGAGCATCTGGTCAACCTCCAGGGGAGCCTGGGTCGCCCCTGCCCTGCCGTCTTGGCTTCCTGGTCCCCGTGTCTAGCCAGGTGTTTGAGGGCCACGAACATGGTGTCCTAGGTTGGGGATGGGCCTTTTGACTCCTATCTTCATTGGAGTCTCTCCCCAGTAGGTCTGAGAACTCGTGGACTCCTTCTCCCTTGGGTTTTGAGGAGTCCCCATGTATCAGAGACTAGCAGGAAAGGGGTGGTGGCCGAGTGACCTGGTGGCCATAGGAGGCAGCAACCAACCCACAAGTGTGATCTTTACAAAGGGGCTCTCGGGACGGGGAGGTAGGGTACTCTGATGGGCCCGAGCCGAGGTCGGGCAGGCTCCTCCTGCCATGTGGGGTGTGTGGAGGCTTCTGGAAGTGGACCATCTATGTCCTGGATGTTTGCCCACCTGCTCTGCCTCCCAGGTCCTCCCCCCTTCTTTGGCATTTCTCAACTACCGGCCCTGGGGAGGTCAAGTGGGTCGGTGCCCTGTCCATGGGCTGCCTCCCGCCCCTGCATCTCAGGGTCCTTGGAGAGGTTGGGGGCAGAGTCCCAGAGTCACTCTTCACCCAAGTCCAGGCCCCAGGCCCCTGAGACTGGAGCTCCTGGCCGGCGTGACACAGGATGTACGCGTAGGCGTGTGAGTGCGGGTGTCTGTGTGTGTATATTTTGCCGATCTCTTTGGGAAATGTGGGGTTAGGGTCAAACGTAGTAGGTGGGCGGTGGGATGTCCAGTTCAACACCACCCAGCAGTGAAAGAATTCGGGAGGGCCCCCGGCCGGCGGAATCTCGGTATTGTGGATGGTGAGGACTGGCTCCGCCGGCTGGGGGGCTGGGGCTCGGGCGGATCTGCTCCTTCCTGACTTCTCCGTCCTCGGGGGTCCAAGCCGTTGGAGGACTTCCGCGTGTGTCCCACACCTGGGCCCTTGCCAGCAGCGAGGTGATTGCGGACGGGTGTCCCCGGTTTGGTTTCTAATCAGTGTTAAACGGTTTGAGACTCTCCTGTGTGTCCATGTTTGGTTTGCGTGCGAGAGTGAGCACACCCGTGTGTGCATGCCGCGTTTCCCCGTTTTCTCCCCTCCCTCCGACAAGCCGTTCATAGCAAATGTAAGAAATACCTTGCCACACCTGCCCGCCTCCTCTGCAGGAGAAACAGAGTAACCCGGCATCCTCCCCATCCCCTGGCTGTGTATTTATATAGATGGAAATATCCTTTCTATTTTGTATCGTCGTGCCTATAACCTCTGCCACCTTGTATAAACCCTGACCTGCGCTACTTCCCCTGGATATGAATGTATTGTACACCGACGCCGGCCCATCCTGTACAGCTGCTTTGTTTCTTTGCAACCCATTGTATGGCTTTATAAATGATAAAGCGGAAGAAAACCCTGTGCCTTTATCTTGCCGTGTTATTTGGGAAGGGGTCTGCTGAGTGTCCGGGCGAGCCTCGCCGCCCAGGCTCCGGGTGTGTGGTGGGCTTCGGGGCGTCTCTCGCACACAGCTCACCTGTAACCCTCCGAGCGGCTTCCCCACCGTCCGGGCCTCATGATTCTGATTGCCGTGAGTTTTTCATCTGGACTCTTTTGAGCGAGGAGAGAAACTCAAACTGGTTTAAGGAAGAAAAAAAGAAAAGAAAAGAACTGTGTTGGCCCTCCCAACGTGAACAAGAGGTGAGGCAGGTCCAGCTGGATCTAGCAGCTCAAAGGCTGGAATCATGAGTTTGTTTCCATCACTTGGTTCTGGGCTGGCCTAGTTTTCAGGCAGGCTCTGTCCTCCTGGGTGGCACCACCACCTGCTCCGGCGTTTGGCCGCTTGGTGCTCCCAGTTTGCATCCCACTGGCACGGGAAGCCCCCGTACAGACTTCTCATTTTCTCCTAGTATTTTAAGCAACTATTAAATGCTGGGACAAGTGCTCTTAGGCTCGGATAGACCCTGCCTGGGTCATATGACCAACTCGGAACGAACTAGTCTGTGCAGAGCTGCCTCTTGTGACTGCCTCTGGGGCTTTCTGGGCCACAGGGACAGCAGGTCCTGCACACCTGCCGTGGGCTGGGCATTGTCACCACTGAATTTTCTAACACATCCGGGAGGTTGGTGTCAGGACATTAAAGTGACAAAGAAGGAAACCGAGTCTGTAAGCGGTCCCAGAGCTTCTAACCGGCAGAACTGGTACTTGCCCTCCTGGTGACAGCTGCATTTAGCAATCCCGCCAAGTGCCAGAGACGGTGCTGAGCACGTGTGTGTATTTTCTCACGCACATGCGCCCAGTGGGATGAGGGCTCTTCTGGTCCTCAGTTTACGGAGAAAGAAACTGAGCTTCAAAGACGTTGGGAGATTGCTCAGAATCACCACAAGCCTGGTGATTGGCAGAGCGGCCTGGGAACCCTAGAAGTCTATGCCTTTCTTAGCTCACACCTCCTCCTTGGCTCTTAGGGCCTTGTCTGTGAGGGAAAGACTGACGAGTGAGGGGCAGAAAGGAGACCAAACTGATGGCATTGGGCAGACGGAGGGAGCTAGCGGGCTAGGTAGTCTGGCTGGCATCCCACGGAGGGGACCAGGGCTCCAGGTGTGTGAGCGGGAGGGCACCCTCTGATGCCACCCAGCTGTGGAGTGACATGGCTACCTCGGCAGGGCCTGGGGCGGGGGACGAGAGTGACAGGCTGGGGCCTGCAGGCTGGGCTCATCCAGCCTGGCTTTGAGGGAGGCAAGTGTGGGGGCCCAGCTGTGTCCCCGTGTGCCCCAAGGAGGAGGGGGTTGGTGAATGGGCTGCAGCAGGAGGGCTCCGGGGTCGGGACGTCAGTCCTCCAGACACACCTTATCCTGAAGACTCTCTTCATTTCTTGTGCTGGTGCAGCCCCTTGCACTTGTGCACCAGCATCAACCGGGAGCTTATTGGAAAGGCATCACCCCAGATTTGCCCACAGACCCCCCAGGACACCCGCATGGGCACAGGTGTCCAAGCAGCCTGGCCCAGTGTCACCTGGCTGGGACTCAAACCCAGGGCCCGATATGCACCGTGCAGGGCTCGCCCGGGCACCACCTGGACGATTGGGACGGTGACCGCGCTCATCTGGGCCTCCCCTGGACCCAGGCGGTCCGCGGCTTCCCCTCACAGCCCCTCTGCTGGCGGGATCCCCGAGTGGGCAGCCCTGGGCTGGGGAGAGCTGGGTGGGGGCTAGGCCTGGCCCTGGCACAAGGGCCTCCGGCTGTTTCAGGCGTTTGGAGTGTGGGCAGTGTCCACCCTTGGAAGAGGCAGGGACGTCAGTAGGAGGGCGAGAGGGGCAGAGGGATGGGGTTGGGGACCAAAGATGAGTTGTCTCTCACTTGGCCTCAAAGTTGGCTAAAAAGTACCGAAGCTTGGGCTGGTCCCACCCTGAGGTTCTGAGCGAATCTGTCTGGAATTAGTCACCTCTCCCCCGGGGACTCTATGGATAGCCCATGGCCACACCCGGGAGGACCGTTGTGCAGATGGGATCCTGTGTGGCAGGTGTGTGTGCCCTCCCACAGACGTGTAGGCACTGGGGAGGAGGAAGTCCCCTCTGGATGGGCTTGGGGTGTCCCTGGGGCCCCCCCTCCCCTCAGAAGCTGAGCCCAAATGTCCCTCCTCCTGCATCTAGGGGGGTGTGGGCCCCAACCGGCCGGAGGCAGAGCTCCTCGGGGAAGGAGAAGCTGTCTGTCCCTCGGGAGCCAGGCCCAGGCCCTCTACATGTGGGCGGAAGGGTCGGGCCTGGGAGATCCAGCTCCGGCGGCTCTGAAGTTTCTCCTCGTGGGCATTAAATTCTGCCAAAGGCTTGGATTTTCCTCATTCACGGGCGAAGATGACTAATCGGTCGTCTCAGCAGTTTCTAAGCAATTCCGAGTTTGGAAAGGATACGGCCACTTCTAAACAATGGACAGCAGGTGTGGGACCAGATGCACCTGCGCGGGCACACGGCCCTAGCCCGTTGGGCTGCGCTGTGTCGCCGTGTAGGCCCTGCTACCTGCCTGCCGCCCACGTTCTGGCGGGGAGACTGAGTCCCCGGGGTGCGGAGCCAGCAGCGGGGCAGGGCTGGCTCTACTGACCAGCAGAGCGGCACAGTCAGAGGAGACGGAGAGCGCCCCCCGCGTCCTGCAGGTCAGGGCCCCGGCGCACAGTGGACGCAGGAGGTGGGCAGTGGGAGTCGGGAGCCCCACGCCCGGGGCAGCTCAGCTTGGAGCCGCAGAGGCGAGGGGAGGCTGAGGTGCTGGCTGTGCCGGGTCCTGTGGCCTCCCGTGGAGCTCACAGCCCTGGGCTCCGCACCGTCATCGGTGAGCACCCTGGGGAGCCCAGAGCAGAGAGCAGCTCCTGGAAGGTGCGCTCTGGGACCAGTGAGCCCCTGCGGGTGCTGCAGTGAGGACTGTCTCCATCCTGTGGCCGCAGGCACAGCCTCGGAAGGGCCCCTCTTCCAGCCGGAGCCGGACGAGGCCAGGCCGTGGGCCCAGAGAGGAGCCTCGTCAGGTGTGACCTGCCTTGAGACCCCTGGCCTCCCACCCAGGCATGGCTGGCTCTGGCTCTGGCTTTGCTAGGGCCTCAGGAGAGCTTTCTCCTTTCTGAGGGCCCTAGTTTCCTCGTCTGTAAAATGGGAGAGCACCGACCCCAGAGGCAGGGTGTGCAGAGGGACCGCCGTGTACTCCTGGGCTCTGGGGCCTTCAGCAATGTGCACCCCCATTCCTCGTGCCTCTTCTTGTGCCTCTCGTCCCCTCCCTACCATTTCCTCAGGCCTCTGGGTGGACTTGGCAACAGAAAGGACTTGTAGCTGCAAGCCTCCCTAACGATATTGATCTAGCCGGCTCCCGACTCCAGACCACACGCTTGGGGTGGGGGTGGTCCAGCCGCCTCCACGGCTCCAGCTCTTGTGGGCTTTAAAGATCATCTCTGGCCATCGAGACAGGATGTCTGGGTTCTGGACCCCTCCTCTCAGCCCCTGCCCATTCCCCGACTTGTGGGTTGGTTCCTGGGAAACCAGGGGGCACCCAGAAGGTCACAGGCTCCTTACCTCCCCTCGGTCTCAAATCCTGCAGGAGCAGAATCTGAGCTGGAAAACCACGGCCCCTGATTCCTCAGGGGACTCGGGCTGGTTGGGGACGTCAAGAAGAGAAGCTGTGTGGGCCAGGAGTCCTTGAGGAGGGCAGGAGACCACCAGGGAGAGACGGAGACAGAGAAAACACTGGGGCTTTAAAAGTCTTAAGGACGTAATACTCTAGTGAAGGGGGGCGGGGGGATAAAATACGTAGATAATTAACATCGCTGACATGTATTGAGCATTTTCTATTTGCCAAGTGCTGCATATTAGCAGCAGACGTGGGGCTCTAGAGCTGGTGGAGACCTCGGGGCTCCCTTGGGGCAAGTCAATCAGTCAGTAAAGTCACCTGAGACGTACTGAGCACCCACTAGGTGCAGGCATGGTATCAGGCACTAAGCAGCACTGGGGCGTGTGTCTCTCTTGCAGCATTCCGGGTCTAACGACAGCAGGGAAGGGGGAGTGGGGAAAGCATAAAGAAGCAGCTAATGTGTAATTACAATATGACAGTCACCCCGGAGAACAGGTACTTAGGCCCTGAGAGTTTGTAAATGGATCCCGATGGTCTGGGGAGAGCAGGGAAGGTGTCCTCTGGGAAGTGTCTCCTTCCAAATGTTAGGGTCCACAGAGTGGACAGGAGTTGACTGGGTGAAAAGGAGAGAAAGGGTCTTTCAGGCAGAGGGACGAGCACGTGCCAAGGTCCAGGGGCAGGAGGGGCACGGCCTGCTCCAACCTCCGGGGCCTCCCCTGGGCCACGTGTTTTACAGCGTTAGTTACACAGTCAATCGCAGGCCAGAGAGAAAATGCACATGTGGGGTCGGGGTTCAAGTGCTGCTCCATCCCTGTTAGCCGTATCACCCTGCGCACGCTGTTTGACCTCCCTGTGCTGCTGTTTCCACCTCTGTCAGTGTGGGGCGCTAACGGTGGTATCTAACTCGGGGGGTGTAGCAATTGAGAGTCTCTATCTGTACAAACGTTTTGGGGCAGCAGTTGGCAAATAGTAAGTACTCAACAAATGTCAGCTATGTTTATGATCTACTTATTTGATTCCCCACCACCCCCGAGACTATTACATCCTTCAGGGCAAGGACCCAGGTCTGTACCTGAAGCCCCAGTACAATGTCCAGTCTGTGGGGGGCCCTTGATCGACGTTCATAGAAGGAGTTAATTAAGTACAAGGTCGCCAGAGGAAGCTGATAAGGGCTGGGGGGGGGGTGAGGTCAGGAGGTTGGAGTAGGGAGTGTGGGTGTTTGGCAGGGCGCCTTTGGTCACGGGAAGGGTTTGGTGTTTGTCGTAAGAGCGGTGGATGTTTTTTGAAAAATCTCAAGGAAGTGGTGGGAACAGAATGGCATTTTGTAAAGACTGGGGCTGTTTCAACATCTGTTGAAATGTGTTATGCTATGTGCTAGACGCTGGGTTAGATATTACCTCGTTTACTTATAAAACCCCCAAAATAGGTAATACAGCTGAGGAAATGAAAGCTGGGAAGATTCAGTATTTTTTTTTTAAGATTTTATTTATTTATTCATGAGAGACACAGAGAGAGAGGGAGAGAGGCAGAGACACAGGCAGAGGGAGAAGCAGGCTCCCCACGGGGAGCCCGATGTGGGACTCGAACCCGGAATCCCTGGATCATATCTTGAGCCGAAGGCAGATGCTCAACCACTGAGCCACCCGGGTGCCTGGGAGGTTCAGCAGTCTGCCTGAGATTGCATAGCTGGAAAAGCTACAGAAATGCACTTCGGATCCCCTAGCTCTGCATCATTTAGGATGTTGACTCGGCTTCTGTAGCAGATTCCAAATTACTGAACACTTCCCCGCGATAGGTGTCTCTTTCTCAAGTAAAGGCTCCAGCTCAGATCAGGGCTCTACTTATGGAGTGGGTTAGGAACTCAGTTTTGTCACTCAGCCATCCTCAGTATGTGGCCGCAAAGGTTGATCCGGCTCCTGCCATTGCAGCTGCATTCCAGGTGGTGGAAAGCAGAGAAAGGGGAAGGAAAGATCATGCCCTCCTCTTTAAGGACACAACTGGCTGCTTACATTGCCTACAATGTTTCTACCTGGATTACAAGGGCCCAAACTGTCCCATGGCCTCAACTAGTAACTGGCAACTGTTACTTTTTTTTTTTTTTTAAATATTTATTAATTTGAGAGAGAGAGAGAGAGAGAGAGAGAATGGCAGAGGGAGAAGCAGGCTCCATGCAGGGAGCCCGATGTGGGACTCGATCCCGGGACCTCGGGATCATAACCTGAGTCAAAGGCAGACACTTAACCCCTGAGCCACCCAGGCGTCCTGGGAACTGTCACTTTTATGCTGTGCAGCCAAGAGCCCAGCCATTCTTCTGGGGATTTAATACTGAAGGCAGAAGAGGAGACTGGGTGCCGGGAGTAACCGTTAGCTTCTGACTCAGGCTCCTGCGCCCCGGGGAAGGAGGGCCCCTCTGTGGCCCCTGAGGCAGGAGGGGAGAGCCTGCACCATGCTCCCTCCTGGAGCTGCACCGAGGCATGCCCATCGGGTAGACACAGATGTGGGGGGCGGGCAGCCCGGGTGGCTCAGCGGTTTAGTGCCCGATTTCGGCCCAGGGCGTGATCCTGGAGACCTGGGATCGAGTACCACGTAGGGCTCCTTGCATGGAGCCTGCTTCTCCCTCTGCCTGTGTCTCTGCCTCTGTCTCTGTCCCTCATGAGTAAATAAATAAAATATTAAAAAAAAAAAAAAAGACACAGATGTGGGAAAGCTGCACCGCTGATCCCACACAGGGGCCGTGAAGGCCGGGTGACGAGGACTGGGCACGGTGACAGCGCAGTGAGTCGAGAGGTATTGGTCTGAGCAGAAGGTGAGGAGTTTGGAGGTGGACGTGCTGAGGGAAGCAGCCGTGGCACCTGCTTGGCCCCTCACAGCGAGGGGAGAAGATCCTGGAGTCCGTGGCACCACGTGGAGCGGCTGCACAGCCCAGGGCTCTCCCTCTCTTGCGGGAAGGGCCTGACGTGCAGGGCTGAGCCCCCACAGCCGTGTCGGTGCATTGGGGGTGCCCTGACCGCTGTGGCCCCGGGGCCAGGCTCCGACTCAAGGTGGGGCCTCCTTGACCACTTCAGTCCAGGGGCCAGTGTCTGACTCAAGGTGGGCCCCGGGGGTGTGTGGCTGTATGAACAAGACACGGGAGAAGGATGGTGCGTGGCTCAGTCCCGAGGACAAGGACCCGGGGCTGCACTGGGGCCCAGAGACTGCAGAGAGCGGCCTACCCAGGGCCACGCAGCCCGGATGACGCCCCGGTACTCCCTAAGGCTCAGGAGTGCTCCAGGGCTGCAGTCGAGGCGGCGGGGTGATGGAGAAAATGAGTTGAACCACAGAAGGGTTGGCGTGCGTGTGGGGGTTGAGATTCATCCCCATCTAAAGGGAGGGGAGGCAGAGGAGGGTTATGAATGGGACAGGGTGGGGGGGCTGCATGGTGTGTAGGGATGAGGCGGAGGAGGAGGGTCCTGTGAGGAAGACGGGAGCTCTCAGCCTGGGAGGAAGCGCTCAGGTCTTGGCAAGCAGAGGGGGTGAGAGTTCGGAGGAAGAATTGGCCAATCCACCGTCCAGACCCCTGCCCCCCAGCTTAGGATCCCGTCCAAGGTCACTGAAGCTGACCATGAGGAGGTCGTCATCCCCGCTTCCCCTGGGGGAAGGACAGCAGGGTGTGGGGGCCTGGGGCTGAGGAAGGGGCTTAGCACGACGTCTGGCTCTGAGAGGCCCACGGTACTTCTAGAATCGGTGACTCCATGGGTGAACAGGAGGCGGGGGGCGGCCAGCAGGTGTGCACAGCTCCTCCAAGAACCCTGACTTCAGGGCAGCCCGGGGGCCGGGGGGGGGGGGGGGGGGTCCCCAGCGGTTTAGCGCCACCTTCAGCCCAGGGCGCGATCCTGGGGACCCGGGATCGAGTCCCACGTCGGGCTCCCTGCATGGAGCCTGCCTCTCCCTCTGCCTGTGTCTCTGCCTCTCTCTCTCTCTCTCTGTGTCTCTCATGAATAAATAAATAAAATCTTAAGAAAAAAAAGAACCCTGCCTTCAGCCCGCTGCGGTTCCCTTCTTTCCCGGTGCGCTGCTCTGCTTCACGCCGCCGTCAGCCTGCCTTCAGGCTGGCCTGGGATCCACCTGCTTAACCCCCGGGGAAGGGAGGTGATTTGTCCTGGAAATCCGAAGCCCCCTGGGGGTGGCCCTGCAGAGGAGCTGTCTGATACCGCACCTGGCTCTTTCCTGCGCCAGTGTGGGCAGGTGCCCGCGGGGAGGGAGAAGGCTTCTGTGAATGCGGCTCCTTCAGATAACCAGAACGGCCGACTCCATCCCAAGTGGGCAGATAAGGGAGGTGAAAATCAGGTGAGAGCCGGCGCCTTTGTGCGCGCCCGGGTTCCCTTACAGCCCCTCCCGCCCTCCTCGGCGGGACTTCCTGCTCCCGCCGCTGATAACCCAAGCCCGGGGGGGCCTTGAGGAGGCCGGGCCCTCGCTGCAGCAGGCGCCGGAGGGGGTGTCCGGCCCCGCAGGGCAGCCCAGCCCGACGGGGAGGACGCCCAGGGAAGCCGGTTCTGCTCAAGTCGTCCCTCCCCCTCTTCTGCCCCCATCCCCAGGCCTTTCCAACCGACTGGCCTTTCTCGCTCTTTCCCCGCCTCCCCTTCCCCGTCCTTGCTGCTCCTTCCCTCTTCCTTCCCGGCTCCTGTCCGTCCGTCCATCCCCTCGCTTCCCATCTCATTGCTTTGTCCCCCAGGCCGCCTTCCCCATCCCCGGCCAGTGGGGTCACCGTAGACCGGCTGCAGCTCCTGGCTGTGGTCCTTCGGGGTGCATGGGCCCGGGCCCTCAGGGGACAGGCGGGGCCTAGGTGGGGGTGTGGGGGGGCGTGTGGGGGGCCGCGGGAGGGCTTCGGGAGTCCAGACCCGGCGGGCTGAGGGTCTGGGGGCGACCAACCGGGCTTCCCAGCGCAGCCCCGGGCCGGGGGCTCCCTCCAGTGGCCGACAGGGGACTGCGGGCCCCGGGCAGAGGGCCGAGGGCTGAGCTGGAAGCGGAGGGCAGCTGGGCGCTTAGAGACAGGCAGGTCGTTAAAAGCTCCAGCGGAGAGGCGGGAGAGAGACCTGGAGGCCCTGGTTCCATCCTTTCCTGGAGAAGTGGAGCTGGTCCAGAGCTCCTGGGTGGCCTGCTTGGGGGCCCGGTGGGAGACCCCGCAGGTGGCCAGCGGGGGCTGGAGCCACTGAGACCCTGGCCGCAGGGTGAGGCTCCGTGGAGGGGCCCCGGACTAGCAGCCAAGACACTTGTGTACACTGGGGGCTGGCCCAGAGAGTGCTCCTCCTCAACCTCCGCGCCCTCTTCTCTAACACATGCCTCCGGGCCCGACCCTGTCTCTGGTGCCTTCTCGCAGCCCTGCGTGACCTAGCCCCGTGTTCTGACCCTTGCGTCCACGAGGCCAATGAGCCCGCCTGCTCCTCTCCCTCCTCTGGCTGCGGGGCAGGCGAGTGTCTCCGAGGCGCCCTTCCACTCGCCCTTTGGAATGACCCGACACTCTGTGGATTGTATTCTGCTCCCTTGTGTCTCTGCCTTCGACAGGAGCACATCTCTGCGGGGGTCCGGCCCCTACGGAGTGGGGGAAACAGTTGCTTCCCACTCTCAGGGCCCAGGAGGGGGCGTGGGAGGGGGGTGGGCAGGTCCGGGAACCAGGAGGCAAGCATCCGCATTCCCTAGACTTGGTCACTCGCTTCCCTCCTCTGCAAAGTCAGTGACCCCCCTGGAGATGGAGCCTGGGCATCCACGTTCCTCTTGAGGGCTCCCAGGCCACCAAGCTCACCAAACTGCCCCCGGTCTTTATGAGAGAGAAACTGAATCTGACAAAAGATAAAAATGAGTAAGTGAATAGGCCTCTTTCCCACCCCAAAAAGGAGTGATGGTGGGCGCGCCCCTGCAGAGGCAGCACTGAAGTTGGGATACCCCAAGTGACAGAGATGAGAATCGTGAGGGCAAAGTGCGTGGTGGGGGAGGGGGAGGTGTTTTCCTAGCTCCCGACTCCAGGCCAGTTGTTTGACCTCTCTGTGCCTCAGTTTCCTGGTCTGTAACACAGGGCAGCAATGATAATGTCACATAAATATTAGCAGTCCTTATGTAGGGTGTCCAGCTTGGTGTGGCATGCTGGGAGGGAAGTGACGTTTAGGGACTGCCCACTATGGGTGACATGCACAGGATCCCGTTTACGGTGGACTCAGGAAGGTGTCATTATCAGTCCCATTTGACAGATGAACAAACCAAGGCCCGAGATGTGACACTTCCATTAGGAGCCCGGCTAAGGATTTGAACTCACAGCTGTCTGCTTCCAAAGGCTCATGGGGGAAAGTATAGATGGCGTGGGGGCAGGAGCCCGCGGGGGGCAGAGTCCTGAGAAGGCAGGCATGTCCTTGTGAGACCAGAGAAGAGCAAGACGGGAAGGAGGGAGGAAGGCAGCAGGGGGAGGAGCCTCGGGGCTCATGAGACCTGGTGACCTGCTCATCTCCCTGTGCCCTTGGTAGGCCGACAGCTCAGAGAGGGGCAGGGACTCTCCATATGTCCCTTGGCGTCGAAGAGCTGGGCTGGTGCAAAGATTCGGTGACTGAGAGTCCTAGGACCGTCACCAGGAGGCTGAGAAGGCCAGATGTCATCTGTGGGCGCTTCTAGGGGAGGATCCAGGGCGTGGCCGGCTGTGAGCGCACAGGGAAAGGGGGGTGGTGGTGGGGAGAAGCCGGGGGTCAGCGTGGGGCCTTCCTCCCCAGGCTGGGGCTGCAGTAGTTTTAGGAAAGGAGGCTGTAGAGGCCTTGGGAAGGAGGATGTCGCCTCCTTGTGGCCATGGCGGTGGGACTACGAAGCCAAGGCTGGATGACCAGAGGGATGGAGTCCTAGGACCGTCCCAGGCAGCCAGAGGTTGTCGCACTTGCTCCTCCTAGGTAGGCATCGGGCTCCCTCCGAGAGAGGGTGGCGGCTGCCAGGCCTCGCTGCCGTGAGTGGTCTTCTCCGCAGGAACCCCGGGGCTCTGAGGGTCCAGGCACATTCCAGGAGCAGGGGTGACAAGGACTGCACTGAGCTGCTGCATGAGCCGGGCCCTGGGCTGGGCACCAAGGACCTGGAGCTGAACAGGACCCGGACCCTGCCCTCCACCGTCCCCGCAGGACCCAGGCGGGGGAGCAGCTGACCATCACGCAGCCTGTCCAGGATGGAGGGACATCGTGTTAGGGGCACAGCCATTTCTCCTACCGAGGGGTTTCTGAGGAATACCCTCCCTGGCCTCTCTCCACACCCCTCTCTATCTTTTTTCATGTCAGGAGGAGGGATTCATCGGGTTGGGGAGCTCTGGAGGAGAAATGGAGCTCCTTCTACCTCTCTCTGCCCCTCAGAGTCAGCAAGCTTCTAGAACATTTGCATTCCAGTCTCCTCTCCCATGTGGCCGGAGGCTTGTCCTGGGCAGGGCCCCCGCGGTTGTTTGGTGCCGCTCATCTCTGCTATGGGAGGGTCTAACTCTGAGAGCCATGGGAGCAAGTTAGTGTGGCCACTGCTCCAAAGTCACCTTCTCCAGTCTGCTCCTCCGGTAACGTTTTGATGATCTTCTCGACTTTGGGTCAGTCAATTGTTTCTGAACTCAGGTATGGAAAAAGGGCATTATTTATCATTTCTCTAAAGCCCTAAAGTTCTCAACCAGTGGTGGTTTTGCCTGCCCGGGTGACCATTGTCACAGCTAAGGGTGGAGTCCTCCTGGTGGCTAGTGGGTAGAGGCCAGGGATGCTAAAACAAAAAATTCTAAAATGCTCAAGACAGTCCTTCAGAGCAAAATTTATTCAACCCAAATGTCCCAAGTGAGAAGCCCAGCCCTAAGGCATAGGGTGTTATGAGAAGTTACAGTACAGGTGCCCGATTCAGCCTTGTGGGGGGAGGTTGTGTGAAGCGGGAGTTCAAGGAAGGCTCCCGGAAGGAGGTCATATCTGACTTGGGCTTGAAATATAAGTTGGTGGTTTTCATGCAGGTGACGGGTGTCAAAGTCAGACATGGGGAAGACTATCGGGCAGTGGGAACAGAGTGTGCGAACTCATGGCAGCAGAGAGGCCGTCGTGCACCTGTACAGGTCATGAGCGCATGGTGCACGAGTGTGTCTGAGGCAGGGATTGTGCGTCAACAGGGAGATTAGGCTGCGGAGGTGGGGGGGGGGCAGGCACGGAAGGCTTTGCACGGCTTGCTATGGAGTAGGTTTTTATTAAGTAGAGAAAACCACAAAATACATTCAGAAACATGCACAAAACACAAACGTATACGAAAGTAGAGCTCAATAAATTATCAATCATGTGGTGGAGTTTCCACCTCTGGCTGCCATAAATAAAGCTCCATAAGCATTTTTGTGCTTGTCTCTTGGGGTTCATTCTTACAAATCTCCTTTGGGGCATAAACCTGGTAATAGAACGGCAGGGTCGTGGGGTATGCGTGTGTTCATCTTCAGTTGGTATCATCACATAATTTTCTAAAGTTCGTGTAGGGATCTACAGCCCTACCCATAGTGCCAGAGGGTTCCCATTGGTCTCCATCTTCATCAACAGTTCATATGGACACTTTGTTGAATGTCAGGTTTTCTGGAGTATGCGTACTGGCAGGAATTTCATTGTGTTTATTAAAAAATAAGGTTTATTGATATATAATTTATATATAGCAAAATTCACTATTGTAGGCCTAAAGATCTATGAATTTTCACTAACCTATATGTTTCTGTAATAATGTTACATAGAATTTCCACTGCCACCCTACCCACCCCCGCCAAGGTCCCTGCTTCTCTTTATGGTCGATCCCTTACGTTAACCCCAGGACCTGGCAAGCATAGATCTATTTTTCATCTTATTTTTAAATTTTTATTTATTTTTATTTTTTCTTTAAATATTTTATTTATTTATTCATGAGAGACACAAGGAGAGAGAGGCAGAGACACAGGCAGAGGGAGAAGCAGGCTCCATGCAGGGAGCCCGACGTGGGACTTGATCCCGGGTCTCCAGGATCAGGTCCCGGGCTAAACCGCTGAGCTACCCGGGCTACCCTATTTTCCATCTTTCTAGTTTTGTCTCTTCCAGAATTGCTCTGTAAACGGAATCGTAAGGTGAGTGTGGCCTTTTGAGTTTGGCTACTTTCGCTTAGCCGTATGATTTTGACGCTCACCCAACTTATTGCATGGATGAGCAGATGGGAAGTGTCAGAAGTGAGGTGGAAGCTACAGGAAACACCCAAAGGGAAGGCTCGAGATAGAAGCCACAGTAACAGGAATGAAGAGGCTGTCGAAGGGCTCACCTCTCTCTCCTTCTGCAGCATCACGTTCAGCCTGGGCGGTTGGCGGATACAGGGGAGTCGCGCGCACGAGGAGGTAGGTGATGGGTTCCTTGGTGGCGTGTGCTTCTTAGAACACTATTTCCTTTTGCCTGGTTTCAGAGCAAGAAAGCTCTGGTTCCAATGGAAGGTGTGGCCTCCCAGGGCTGCCAGTGCCCACCCAGCTCACCCGCCGGAGATACCACACGCTCGCCCTGTACCCCCTTCGGTCCCGCTGCGTTCCAGCGCAGCGCGCAGCCCCTGGGTTCTGTGCTCAGCGAGTGTTGCCAACAGCTGTGTGTGTCTGGGCTGCAAAGACCATAGTGGGCAAGCTTCCTCTCTGCTCACGGGCACGCTCCACTGGCCCCTGGGCTTCACTTAGGAAACACGGGTTCAAAGGCAGATTCATCAAGGATTCGTGGCAGGGAGCGCAGAACGCGAAAGGATGAGCGTGCGGCCCTGCCCAAGCTCGTGGCTCACTCTTCTGCCCTGGCTGCTCTTCCGCATCCCAGGTGCCTTATCCAGATGGAAATTAATGTCTCTGTTTGAAAGTTTTATTTGGGTTTGTTCTTCTGTAAAACGTTCCTGTTTCCTGATGAGCATTTTAGAGATTATCCAGTTATTTTCCACAGGGATACGCTGACGGCCAACCCCTATGATCCCCGCTCCCTTGGCCTTCCACCTCTCACCAATATCATCACCTGCAGTCCCTCTTTTGCCTACTTTTGGACCTTTATAGAAGGCGCCTCTTTATTTCTTGTTACATAAGCTATAAAAATGTATCTTGACTCCCTCACGTTGGAAGTTGAGGCTATTTGGGTCCATTTTCCTTGGCCAATTTTTCCCCTTTCACATTTATCTTTTCTCACGTGTGCTTTTACTGGCTGTGTTTGTTGGGGTAAAACTAGATGCTGAGACAAATATGTCTCGAACGCAGTGACAGTTTACTTACGGCTCACAGAGCGGCACCGGGGGATGCCTAGGTTGGCAGCTGATTCGTTGACTTAGGCTGATGGAAGTTTCGTGAATTCAGTTGACTAATCACGGGGGTTTCCATGGTAATGATCTGCTTCTCAGCCATCAGGGAAGAGTAACGAGCATGGACAAGAGGACACGGGCGATGTCTGTGGCCCAGACAGATGCACATCCCTTTGGCTGGAACTCAGACCCACGGACACATTTTATTGCAGGGGAATTTGGGAGATGTATTGTGCTTAGCTGCCCAGAAAGAAGAAGAAAACAAAACAGTTAATTTTGGTTCATAACTAGCAGTCTTTGTCCCTTGTATCTCACCAACTTTGTAGTCTTTCTATTCTCTTCTTCACTGATTTCTTCATAGACTGTTAGTTTTTCATTTATTTATTTTTTAAACAATTATTTTATTTACATTCTATTAATTAACATATGGTGTATTATTACTTTCAGTGGTAGAGGTCAGTGATTCATCAGTCTTATATAACACCCAGTGCTCGTTCCATCAGCTGCCTCCTTAATGCCCATCCCCCAGTTACCCTGTCCCCCCACCCCACTCCCCTCCAGTGACCCTCCATTTGTTTCCTAGAGTTAAGAGTCTCTTTTGGTTTGTATCCCTCTCTGATTTCGTCTTATTTTATTTTTCCTTCCCTTCCTCTATGATCCTCTGTTTTGTTCTTAAATTCCACATGAGTGAGATAATATGATAATTGCCTTCCTCTGATCGACTTATTTCACTTAGCCTAATATCCTCTAGTTCCATCCACGTCGTTGCAAATGGTGAGATTTCATTTTTGATGGTTGAGCAATTTATTTTATATATATATCTCACATCTTCTTTATCCCTTCATCTGTCGATGGACATCTAGGCTCTTTTCATAGTTTGGCTACTGTGGACATTGCTGCTATAGACATTGGGGTGCCCGTGCCCCTTCGGATCACTGCATTTGTATCTTTGGGTGTAATTGCTGGGTCATAGGGTAGCTCTATTTTTAACTGTTTAAGGAATCTCCACACTGTTCTGCACCAGCGTGCATTCCCACCAACGGTGTAAGAGGGTTCCCCTTTCTCTGCATCCTCGCCAACATCTGTTGTTTCCTGACTTGCTAATTTTAGCCATTCTGACTGGTGTGATATGGTATCTCATTGGGGTTTTAATTTGTATTTCCCTGATGCTGAGTGATGTCGAGCAGTTTTCATGTGTCTGTTGACCATTTGTATGTCTTTTTTGGAGAAATGTCTGTTCATGTCCTGCCCGTTTCTTGACTGGATTGTTCTTTGGGTGTTGTGTTTGACAAGTTCTTTGTAGACTTTGGATACTAGCCCTTTATCTGATAATACATTTGCAAACATATTCTCCTATTCTGTAGGTTGTCTTTTGGTTTTGTCGACTATTTCCTTCGTTGTGCAAAAGATTTTTATCTTGATGAAGTCCCAATAGCTCATTTTGCCTTTGCCTCCCTTGCCTTTGGAGACGTGTCTAGCCAGAAGTTGCTGTGGCTGAGGTCAAAGAGGTTGCCGCCTGTGTTCTCCTCTAGGATTTTGATGGATTCTTGTTTCACATTTAGGTCTTTCATCCATTTTGAGTCTATTTTTGTGTGTGGTGTAGGGAAATGGTCCAGCTTTATTCCTCTACATGTGGCTGTCCAATTTTCTCAACACCATTTGTTGAAGAGATTGTCTTTTCCCCCCATTGGATATGCTTTCCTGCTTTGTTGAAGATTAGTTGACCATAGAGTTGAGGGTCCACTTCTGGGTTCTCCTTCATAGGCTGATTCTAAAGCTGAAAGTCAATGTCCAGGGTTGACATGAACACAACCGTATGGTCAGGGTTCCAGTGCAGGACAAAAGCCACTCTAGATAGGTTAAGTGGGAAAGAATTTACTCAATGAATCTCAACATTTGTGAGGAGGAGAAAAAACAGAAACGAGGTTAAAATTTCAGGAACTGCTTTAGAGACCATCCCTGAGGATTCTGTGCCTTCCACAGTCAGGGAGCCACCATCTCCAGAACCACACTAGCCAATTCTGTTCCTTTAATGTGGAGGGAGCTGTCTTGACGGGGAAGCCACCACTGCCACTGGCTCTGGAACCATGTGGAACTCACCAGCAGCAGAACGGCTGCCTCCAGCCCCATCTCAGCGCCCCTGAAGCTTTTCGCTGGACACCCAGGTGTCTGTTAATGCTGGGCACAGAAAAACCAGCACTTCCAGTGCTGTGTGCACCATCCGGAAGCAGCATCAGCACTAACAACCCCACCTCTGCTTTCAAAACTCTGAGTGCATCTGATGGAACGTAAGTCACATTTCAAACTCTAGCTGTATGGAAACCTGGGACATGTAGCTGTCAGTCTAGCCTCTCCCATACAGAAATACTTAGCCATATCCAAACTATATATGTGTGCATCTGTACCCAGGCATATGCTCAGACATTATATCCGTAGCCAAACACGCACACATTTATACACATCTATATCTGTATCTATTCTCACATCTCCTTATATCAAAAGCCAAGGTCACACCAACATATCTACTTCCCTAGGTTTTATTCCCGACTTCTCCCTTTCCATATTCCCTGGTCCCAACCCCCAAAGTGAGAAACTTGGCTCCCAGTATCCTGCGTATACTCCTTATCTGTCCCCTCTCTCTGGGTCACTAATGTGACCTGCACGCAACCCCCACCCCTCTTGCCTAGACGCCGTCTTTATTTTGCACATAACATACTATATTCAGCAATTATTCACCGTTTATCTGAAATTTCAGTTCAACTGAAATAAATATGTAATGCCTTATTTTTACTTGCTGAATCTGATGAATCTGGATGAAGGGCTGTCCCAACTTCGGTGTCCCTGGGGAGGGGGGTGAGCGGAGGCCTTGGGGTGCCTTCGCGCCCTTCGGCGGCACAGGCACAGGTGTTGTTACCTGCTCGTCCAGAAACTTCCTGCTTGCAGGTCTCCACCTCAGAGTCGGCCTCCTGGGCGCCTGACCCGCAGCGGCGAGTCTGGGCTTTATTCTCTCGCTGGTCCTAAGACCCCTGACCACGCTGGTGGAAGTCCCGCTCCCTTCCCCAGCAGCCTGGGGGTGACTGCAAGGAGGACCTGGGAGGAGCTCGGGCTGCCAGCCTGCACGCTGTGCTGACCGCCGTGCCCACCAGGGGGCAGTCTTTACCCACAGGTGAGCAGCCCGCGGCCCTGGGAGGGTGAGGGGTGGGCTCAAGGGGTGCCCTCAAGGGGAGGGCGTGTGTACGTGCGGGAGGGCACGCTCGGGCGTGCAGGGGCCCTGCGTGTGTGCGCATGCGCCTGTGCCCAGGTGAGCGCCCAGGTGTGTGCTCAGGTGTGTGCCCAGGTGTGTGCCCAGGTGCCTGGCCCTGGGCAGGTCGCTCCTGTCATCCGGACCTCAGCTTTCTCACCTGTCCAATGCCCCCCTTCCCCCCATTTTGAGTCTGTGTGCCTTTGTCTCTCAGCACCACCTTTGGGTCAGCTCTAGAAATTTCTCGCTTTCTTTAAAAGAATGCAAAATTCCAGGCCACTGATTTGAGGTGGGGGCTCGGTGGAGAGAATGGGAGAGGTGTTCTTTCCTGCTACCAAAAGCAATACTTTAATTGATTAAAAAAAAAAAAAATCTGAATTTTCATTTCAGCCAGTTTTTTTTTTTTTTTTTTTCAAAATAATCGGAGCTCGTAAATCCTGTGCAAAGGCACTAGTGCCCCTGGATGGTGCTTCTCTACGCATTTGCAGGAATCTGGCCCCATCACTAATTCCCAGAACCACTGGGACTTTCCAACCCAGTGCCCCTTACGCAGCAGAGAAAAGTGAAGAGGGGAGAGAGCGAAGGCGTCAGGGTCAGCCTTCCTGGTCCTCGTTGGCCATTTGATGGCTGTGCCTCAGATCTCATCTGTGAAATGGGAACAGTCACGTCCACACAAGTCCTGGTATCACTATTATTCCTGTGCATCATAATGAATTATTATTAACGGTTGAGTCTTCTAGTCTCGGCTGCATCATACTAAAGCTCCGTGACCTTGACTCTTGTCCCTGTGGGATCTTCGTTTCCTCCTCGCCAACAGGGAGAGGGACAGCGCTCATTTTGTGCAGTTGTGAGGAACAGGGAGGATGTTTGTGAGACCACTTGGTGCAGAGTAGATCCTAAATAAATTCCAAGTTCCTTTCCCGGACTAGGGCTGCTGCCCCCAAACTGAGTCTGCTGCCCCTCTGATGTCCAGGAGGTCACAGTGCCAAGTCAACTGACCCACGTGTGACAGATCTTTCCAGGACGTCTGCCCTTAGGGGACAGCGAGAGTGCAGGCATCTAGGAAAGCTCAAGGGAGCCCCTGAGCCCCTGAAATATCACAGGTCTGGCTGGGCCGCTGCTCTCTGCCAGCCGGGAAGGGGCAGGGCTTGCAGGGGCAGAGGTGGTGTGTCCCCTGGAAGCCACCTCTTTGGAGGTGGGGCTGTGTCGCCTACCGGTGTGAGAAAGCGGGGTCATTCACTGTTCCCGCTGTGTTTTCCTGCACTCTCCCCACCTCCCGTGTGCACAGTGTGCTCCTGCGGGAGCCTCTGCTTCAGGCCTCTGGCCCTGCAGGCCGAGAGCAGCGAGTGCTTTTACACGCCAGGTGTCTCTGGCCTTTGATTCTACTTTTTTTTTTCTGGAGGCTTGAGTTCTTGGAGAGGTGAGCCCTTTGAGGGAGGAGTCCCTGAGGCCCAGTGGACCCAGTGGGCAGGCCTGGGGTGGACAGTGTGACGTGCTGGGGACCAGGTTTCTTGGGCACTGGGTGGCTCGGAAGCTGCAGAGCCCTGGGCACCTGGGGACAGTGTGGCCTTGGACCGGGGGTCTCGGCAGTAACCAGAGCAGGGGGCAGGTCTCCAGTGACCCCTCGTGCTTCCCTTCCCATGATGTTGGTGACAGAGAGGTGGGGCCGGCGTCTCACTAACCAGGGACACTGAATTCTCTGCCTGCAGCAGCTGGGGGCTCAGAGACAGCTTTACCTTGATTCAAAGACATTGTTATTTTTATTTTTTTTTAAAGATTTTTATTTATTTATGAAAGACACACACACACAGAGAGGTAGAAACACAGGCAGAGGGAGAAGCAGGCTCCGTGCAGGGAGCCCGACGTGGGACTCGATCCCCTACTCTCCAGGACCAGGCCCTGGCTGAAGGCGGTGCTAAATTGCTGAGCCACCCGGGCTGCCAAGACGTTTTAAAAATCACGTTTCTGCATACCTCCAGTTGTGGAGGCCGTTTGTAGCTGCCTGTTCTGAATCTCCCAGGGCTCCCGCACGGCTTGTCCACAGCAAACGCTCCCACAGCCGCGCTCCCTAGCTGCCGGCCACCTGTCGACGCCTCCCGGTTGCTCGAGGCCCAGCGCCACGGGCACGGCGGCCAGAGGCCAGCACCGGCTCCCCAGACCGCAGGAGCCTGGGGGTCGTGCCCCGGGGTCCAGCACCAGCTCGTGGGGCTTCTCGGGAAAGGTGCGAGGATGCATGACGATGAGAACAGCCCCCCAGGGGGATCGAGTGCCTACAGTCTGCTCCTGAGCCCCCTTTGGGCATATCATCTGCTTAGTGTCGTGCTGCAGCGTCCCCATTTGACAGATGGGCAAGCTGAGGCTAGTCAGGTGAAGTCCAGCACCCGAAGTAAAGACGCTAGCAAGCGGCAGAGCCAGGGCGCTGACCTGGGCGGCCGGAGCCCAGAGCCCGTCATTGGAAGCATCTGGAGCAAGGAAGTAGACGGGCTCAAGCACCCACGTGCAGAAATAATAAATTAGATCCGGGAATGGCAAGGCAGGCCGCGTGCGGTTCCTGCCTCGCACACGTGTCTTCAGGGGGCCTTTGCCTCCCCGCTCGCTCAGGCCCACCGGCCGGCGGGGAACAGCCGGGTCACTTGTGGTCTCCGCCGGGCCCTCTGGGGGCTTCGGCTCCTAGGCTGCGTCAGGGATGGACATTCCTTCTCTTTCTCTCTCCCCAGCGCCGTTTTGTTAGGGCAGAAAATCCTTGAGCGGTGAAGTCACATTTTCCGTGCCCCGCGAGCTCCCGAGCGCGAGGAGTATTATTGTAACCAGAGGAGGCCGAGGACAAAGGAAGCTTATAATTTTGTGAGCGGAGGCTTGGGAGAGGCCTGCCCGGGGTGGCTTCCCAGGGGGAGGGAGAGGGCAGCGCCGAATGTGGAACACCCGAAGCCGAGACAATCGGGAGAATCCCGGGCCTGTTCAGCGGGGGAGGCCTGGCACCCGGCAGAGACCCCCTGGGGGGTCGGCTCGCTGGAGGGGGTGGGGGGCCTCCCAATCCCCCCTGCCTCCTGCCCCAGGCCCCCGCCCCCTGGCACCCCCGGGGTTTCTGCTACGCTCCACGCCGGCTTGCTGTGGCGGCAGGGACGCTGGGCTTGGGGCTCTGGGCCCGGCTGGTGAGAAGCCCTGGTTCTTTCCCTCGGTTTCCTCATCTGTAAAATGGGATGGTGAAGGAGGTGCCCCGGGGTGCGTCCCCTCCGCCCGGTGACTGCGCGGCACTGCTCCCCCGCCTGCCCGGAGCTCCCACCCTTCCTCGCTGTCTTTGGGCCTGGCCGCAAAGGCAGGGGTGTCTGCCGATGGTACTGTCCTTCTGGGGCGCCCGGAGGCCTCCCCTTGCTCAAATCAGGAGGACAATAAGAGCTGGTAGTGAGTGCTCTGTGCTGAGTGACCTCCTCACAAGGGAGGTGCCCGGCCACCACCTGCATTTTACAGGATTACCAGCGGCAGGGTGCAGACCAGGGTGGCAGGAGGCCAGCACCTCACATCCTCCAACAGCAGAGCTCATGCCGACACCCTGCACCCTCTGTTTGCAGACCTCACCCTGGCGCCCCGCGCCCTCCATCTGCAGCGCTTTCCCTGGAGGCCTGCGCCCTCCATCCACAGGGCTCACCCTGGCGCCCTGCACCCTCTGTCTGCAGGGTTCCTGGCACCCCACACCCTCCATCTGCAGGGCTCGCCTGGCACCCTGCACCCTCCGTCTGCAGGGCTTGCCCCAGCACCCCGCACCCTCCGTCTGCAGGGGTCACCCTGGCACCCCACACCCTCCATCCGCAGGGCTCGCCTGGCACCCCACGCCTTCCGTCTGCAGGGCTTGCCCCGGCACCCCACGCCCTCCATCTGCAGGGTTCATTCTGGCGCCCCGCGCCCTCCATCTGCAGGGTTCATTCTGGCGCCCCGCGCCCTCCATCTGCAGGGTTCATTCTGGCGCCCCGCGCCCTCCATCTGCAGGAGTCATCTTGGTGCCCCGCGCCCTCCATCTATAGGGCTCATCCTGGTGCCCTGTGCCCTCCATCTGCAGGGCTCCCCCCGGCACCCCCGCGCACTCTGCAGAGCTCACGGGCATAACCACTGCGCCCAGAGCTGCCCACACGTCAGGACGGGACCTGGGACACTCGTCACGAAACACTTATTACCATCCTGGAATACAGCTGGAGCCACATGGGCAGGAGGACCTCTGAGACCAGTTAGATGCTTGGCTCACGGTGAGAAGGCCCCACTGGAATAGAGATAGGGAGGGAGAGAGAGAGACAGAGACACTGAGAGACAGAGAGGGAGAGAGAAAGGGGGAGCGCCCCCTTACCAAGGAGCCAAGTGTCCTAACCTAAAGTAGTGCTCTGGGAGGGGAGGGGGGAGGTGACGGAGGGTCGGCTCCCCCTCTGGCCTAGGCAGGCCAGAACCCCCCCACTCCCTTCGTGTTTTGATCTGAGGATGGCAGGGTCCTTGCCTAGTGTGGGAGGACCTCACAGAGGAACCAGGTACACCGTCGTCTCCCTCTCGAGTCCTGTGAGCACCTTGGCCTGGGTGAGGAGGGTGTGGGAGCCTGGGGGGGGGGGGCAATGTTCCTCTGCCACCTGCCTGGGGGGGCCTTCTGGGCCCTGAGGTTTAGAGGTAGAAGTACGAGGGGGCCAGAACCGGAGGAGGGAGGGGAGCCCATGCTGCTCCCCAGGGAGGTGCAGACTGACCAGAGATCTGCTCATTCTCCTCCAGAAACGTTTTCCCCCAAAACACTCACGTGCCCCCCTCCCGGGCCCTGTCCCCGGCCCTGCTGCAGCCCACACCCCCTGCTCTCAGGACCTGCAGCCCAGGAGCCGGCAGACGGGAATCCTGAGGGTGACTCTGCTCCTTCTCCGTCTTTGGATCCTCACCCCCCCGCCCCAGGGTGTTGTATTCTGAGGCTTTACAGGGGTGTTCTCTCCCTGTCCCGCAGCCTTAGCGAGCGCCGCGTGGTGAGCAGGAGAAGGCTGCAGACCCCGCGTGGCCGGACTTGAGAGGGGCCCACGCAGCCTGTCGCAGAGCCTGACCACTAGGACGAGGTCAGAGAATGTGCGAGTCTCCTGAAGCCCCAGTGCCCTCGGTCTGGGGGGCAGAGAGCCGAACCCGGGGGGCAGGGTGCCAGCCACGTGGGCCCCCCTTCACGGCTCGACCCCCAGGGAGCTTGCTTGAGAGCTGCGGGGTGGGGGCTGGGAGTCTCCACTCTGGAGCCAGGCTCCCTGGATCCAAGTGAATCCTTAGCGCTGCCGCTTAATATCCAAAAAACGTGTGCCCCTGTTTCCTCCTTTATAAATGGGATTAATGGTAGTGCCTTCTTCAAAGATTTTGGGATGAAGCTCTTGGAACAGAACCGGTGCACGGAAGCCGTGTGAAGCATCACCTGAAGCTAGACGTCACCGCCCCTCCTGGAGGATCTTCAAAGCTCAGTAGGTATGCTAAGGGGCAGGGCCAGCTCCAGGAGACTTGGGGTAGTGGCAGCATTTCCGAGAATCATTTGCCCAGAGAAACCTCTTTCTGTGCTCTATGGGATTAGGGTACCTGAGCTCCTGGTCTGGGAAACATTGCTAACCCAAGCTTCTCACTTTGACAGTCCAAATGAAAGTGGAGGCTGCCCACCCAGCGACTGGGGACCAGCTGGGGCTCTGGATCAGGGGCATTTGCTCCAGCGGGGGGAGGAGGCTACACTTGGCCCCAGGATTGTGCCAAGGGCATCCCGTTGTGCCCCCAAGAGCCTCAGCAGCCAACGTCTCTCCAGGGTGGGCCCCCCGGGGGAGTGACCTGCTGTTGACCCGGGGGGCTGGCACCCACACTAAAAAACGGCGAATGTGGATATTAGAGGGGGGCCAAGTGGCTCTGATCCTTGAGGGCCTGGGCTCATCAGCTTTTACTCCCAGGACGTGAGGATGCGTGGGACGGGGCAGCAGAAGGGAAGACGGCACACGTCAGAGCTGGAAGGGTCCTTGGGCATGGCTGGGTCTAGAGATTCCTTTTCTTTAAATGAAGGATACAATGGAGGCTGCTAGAAGGGACGAAAAGAGAGAAGTGAAGTGAAGTGAAGTGAAGAGAAGTGAAGAGAAGTGAAGTGAAGCACCCCAGTTAGTAGGCATGGGGAGGCCAGGAGAGCGTGATCTCGTTCTGGCCCTCGCTGTTACGGGCAAGGGAGGTCGTCCGGAGCCACGTCCTCAGATCTTTGCTACCTGCCTCTGCTCGGTGTGTAACGTGTGTAACGTGTGTAACGTGTGTAACGGCTCCTGTTCTGGGAGGTACCATGGGCCCTGTCTATAGGGGGTTGGCGGCTGCCGAGGCTCAAGCCCTAGGCTGTGTGGCTGGACCCTCTCTTCTTCTGAGCTAGTCTTCACCCCTTCCTGGCACTTCTATGGTGGAACCTTCTTTACTCTGGGGAGAATAGGACCCTCAGAATCACATGCCATCCCCGTCCTGTGTCTGGAGTCTGGGGGCTGGAGTCACTGACCTCCACCCTGGAAGGATGATCTCTGCTCACCAGCTGCTCTCGAATCCCACTCTGCCTCCTTGGGAAGCATGTCCCAAGCTCCAGCTGCCACCGTATCTTCGTGATTTCTGCCATGATGGCTTCGACCCGAGTCTTAGTGGGTTCCCAAGGTCGATGCAACCTCGCTGTCTTACCAGCCCCTTTTTCCTCTCAGTGCAGCTGGTCTCCTAAAGCCACTGTTTTCTCCTGAGCGTCCGTCTCTGGGGCATCCCGGGTTTGCGCCAGAGCTAACCCATGTTCCCTTGTTGGAGGCTCTTCTACCTGGGGCAGGAGACGCTTGGTGAGGGAAGATGCAATCCTCCCACAGCCTCGATTCTGAGGGGTCACGTTGGCCGCCCCAGCACCAGGGGTCCGCTTAGATTTCTGTAGCCCTTTTTGTTTTGTCCTAACGTGTTCACTTGCAGGGAATTTTTTTTGACTCTTTGGGAAAGCCACCCTTCTCAGCGCAGCCTCTCCTCTCTACCCAGATGGGGTCTGCCCTTGCAGAGGTTGGATAGATGCTGGTGATGGTCCAAAACTAAGTCTGGAGGGCCCTGAACGTTGTGCAGGGGCCTACGAATGTTCAGACTCTGGAGCGCCCACTCACCTGGAAGTTGGCATCTGCCTGGTTGCCTGGCCCACGAGTGTGGATGATTCTCTGAGTGTGCATGAGAGGGAAAACGGGGGAACGTGCAATATCTTCTTGTCCACGCTGGGACCAGATGACCCTGAGGGGTCAGGCCTTGCAGGACAGTTTCCTGCTGGGGAGGGAAGAGCCAATGGAACTTGGCATCATGGTGTGTGACACTGTAGGTCCCAGATCTTGTCACAGCCTCAGAGCCCTCAGGGGTCCTTCAGCTGCCCTGGGAGTCAGGGGTCCCAAAGGCCATACCTTGGCCCAGGTTGGTCACATGTCACATTTACGTGGGAACCAGAGGTAAAATGTGCATGGAGGTCCACTCCTGTGGAAAGGGCCAGGCTTTGCCCTGCGGAGCCTTCAGGCTGTGGGGACATACACAGTCCTGTTTACCATCCCATATGTCCTTCCAGAGGGTATGCCAGCGGCTTGTGGACACTGTGGGCTCTCATTGGAAAGCCAGGGGCTCGGTCCAGGAAAGTTGATTTTCGTCTCCTGAGATGCTTGCACAGGCCCCAGGCCAAGCTCTGCTGAGGGCTGGCAGCAGACTGGGAAATGCTCAGCCCTCCTGTCATTGTGGACTCCAGAAGCAGCCTCTAGGGAGGAGAAAATCCTCGTGGAGGGCGGAGAAGCCTAGCCATGCTGATGAGACAAAACAAAAGGGGGGAGAGTTACTGAGGAGGGGACGGACAGATGTTCCTCTGGGCTGGCTAGAAGTGCTGACTAGTGAATCTGACCGAGGGAGGCAGGGAGAGGACAGGCACGGGGAGGGAAAAACAAGGGAGATATTAGAGAAGCCTAAGGGGGCACAACTGTCTCCTTCTGGAAGGGAAGCCATGGAGAGCAACAGCTAGGACAGGAGTTGAACTTGTAAGGAGACAATAACTGGCGTGATGCTCCGGGATTCAAGACGGCGGTGCTAGAAAGATTGACTCCACTTGGTGAGTGGAGAGGCTTCAAGATTAGGCAGGGGGAGTGCTCTGGACTTTGGTTCCATCTCTGCTGGGCTTTCACTAGAACGCAAACCCCAGAGGACAGGCGTCCCTGTCGGTTTTGTTCATTGCTTCAACCCCAGTATGTAAAATAGAGGCAAGGACAGATTAGGGTCTCAAGAGAAAAAAGTTTGTTGAATGAGTCAGTAATTTGAGTGCAGGGATATAAGGAGAGGAACATTGTATCTTAGGGAAAGAACTGAAAGTCTCTTCCAAATCTACCCTGGAGTCCTAGAAATGCTTGTGACCGGCTATCTTAGGGAATGTTTTGGGTCGTGCACTGTAGGGAACCAACAGCGGCCTATACGTGGGGGAGAAAGCAATGAGGATATTGAAAGTTGACCCCAATTTCAGGAGGGGAGTTGAAGAGCAAGCCAGGGGTTTGGAGCATCAGGAACTCCGGCCTTGAGCAAGCCAGGCAAACATGTGCTTTTCCCAGGCACCTGAAAGCCACGGGTGAAACCCATCCGTCCCGTTCTCAGAGGTGTGGGGACGCCCAGCCTCCCTCCGGGGCTCCCACGAGGGGTCCAGTTTCTGTTTATGCTTACACAGTCTGCAGGCTGTGCAGGGTGGTCCTGCGAGGGGGGTGACTCAGGGTGGGTGAGGAGGGATGACGAAGCTGCAGCGGGTGGGCCCTCTTCTGTCGGCTGGTCGCTGGGTCTTGGAATCCTGGCCCAAAGTACGTGAGAGACCATTTCGGGTGTTGGTTTTGCAAACGCTCACTGAAAACTGACCCCGGGCCGGGCGCTGGCTCACGAGTCGTGTCAACAGTGGCGAGTTAGAGGCAGGTGTGGTCTCTGGTCTCTGCTCGTGGGGAGCTTAGCGCGGAGCGGGGAAGAGAAGGCCTCATCAGGTCACGCAGGCAGGCTGGGAGGTGGGTTTTAAGGAGGCATCAAGCTCCGCCTTTGCAGAGAGGCCTGTTAGAGGATTTGAGGACCTGTTTGAAACCACGACGCTGTCCAAACCCAGACCTGTGACCTCCTCCCCCAAACCCGATCCAGCCGCCTGGTGCCTATTAGAGCAACCGGTGCCCACTGAGCGAGCCAGGAGCACACCCCCTTAGGGACCAGATTGGGTGACCTGCCTCTAATAAACAGAATACGGTGCCAAGGAGGTTCTGTGACTTCCAAGACTATGTCAGAACAAGCCCTGTGCCTTCCATCTTGTTCCTGTCCCTTGAGTCACTCGCGGGGGCAGTCGCTGCCGCCTTGTGGAGGTCCTGGAGGTCCTAGAGGTCCTGGAGGTCCGCGTGGCGGGGGGCCGAGGCCTGCACCTCCAGCCAGGGCGGGAGCGCGCCGTATTGGGAATGGACCCCCCAGCCCAGCCCAGCCTTCAGAGGGCCGCGGGCCCAGCCAACATCCCGCTTGTCACTTCATGAGAGATCTTGAGCCGGAAGCTCAGCTTCGCTGCTCTCGATTCCCCCCTGGGCAGAAACTGTGCGAGATGATCAGGCGGCTAAGCAGACGGCGACGGCGGGCGTCAGGCGGCCAGCTGTGCGGCGTGGAGTCAGACTTTGGGAGCTGACAGCATTTTGATGGTGGTTGAGCCATTTAGGAAAACAAAAGAAGAGAGAGAGCCCCAGATTGAGCCGCGAGAGGTCTGTCCCTTAGGGGCTCGGGGTGGAGGAGGACGGGGGTTTCTGGTCCAGTGGAGGGGGCTGAGTGGATGGATGGAGGTTGATGAGCAGCTAGGCCTGCCAGGCCTCTGGTCTGACTCATGGTCCTGCCTTTTCTGTTTTTAGGTTGGGGTTTAGGGTAAGATTCATTTGGGGAGAAGCCAGCATCTGACTGTAAAACATCACAAACTGCTAACCTGGCGCCATTTCTGTTTTCATAGACGAGGAGGCTGAGGCTCAGGCTGGCCGAGTGACTTGGCCAAGGGCGAGTAGCCTTGCGAGTAGGCCCTGGGCTCCGTCAGGTGGTCTGGCTGTGCAGCCTCTTCCCTCCAGCGCCTTCCAGGGGGCCCTGGGGAAGAGAGCTAGGAGAGAGGCAGAGGATGGGAGGGGTGTCTTCCCTTGGCGTTGTACCCCTTGGGACAATGACATCCCTCCACACGCCTGCATCCCCTGGGAAGAGGGATGCTCTGCTAGGCCTGTGGCCGGCCTGGGCCTCAGTCTTCTGGTACGTCAAGCATCCCTCCTCACGAGGGATGGGATGGGGGGGCGGTCAGATGAGGTGGTGGTGGGGCTTGTCACCAGGGAAGTGCTTCCTAGATGGAGCAGGTAGGTCATGGCTGGCCAGGGAAACACAAACTCCGGGTCTGTTCCTGGGCAGGAGGGAGACCTGGGAGACCCCTACACTGACCCTTCTGCTAGAGCAAATCCCGGCCAGCTGCTCAGAATGCTGCAGCCGCTAAACTTTCAACACCCCGGGACCCCTGCAGGTCAGGATGTGCCCCTGGGTCTGATTTGCGGTGCCAGTGGACTCCTGGCTGTTGCAAGTTCTCCTGACTCTTAAGCACCCATCCTCCAGGACCCCGATTCTACAAACCTTTACCCCCAGTGATCTCCCTGCCAAATTTGGAGTTGTATGGAAGGGGTGGTAGAAATAAGAGGGTACCCACTGTTTGAGGGGAGGCTGAGGTCCGGGGAAGTGAAGTGCTTGTCCACAATGACACTGTGCTCTACCCACCCGTGTCCTCCTTGGTTTTCTTGGAGTGATGCTTGTCACCAGCAGACCCCACATAGCTGTCCTTCCTTGGCCCCCAGGCCTGCCCTAGCCTGTTCTTCCCTGACCGTCCAGCCTACGGCCACGTGACCTAGCTTTCGCCCTAACCCTGCTGCACCCCTGCACTCGGCTCTTGGACCCAGTCTGAAGCTTGTGCTCTATGGCTCTGTGATCTCCCCTCTAGCTGCCACCCCCCTTCCATGTGTGACATGTGACTCTTGAGTCTTCTCAGGTGAGTGGGGAGCTCTCCTCAGCCCCATGCCTGGCTGTCGTGTACCCTCATCCCTCCCCATTCTTCTCCATTCCTCCCCATCCCTCCCCAGTCCTCCCTGTCTCTCCCCATCCCTCTCCAGTCCTCCCTGTCTCTCCCCATCCCTCTCCAGTCCTCCCTGTCTCTCCCCATCCTTCTCCAGTCCTCCCTGTCTCTCCCCATCCCTCTCCAGTCCTCCCTGTCTCTTCCCATCCTTCTCCAGTCCTCCCTGTCTCCCCTAAACCTCCCCAGCCACCTCTATTCCTCCTCATTCTTCTTCATCTCTCTACATCACTCCCCAACTCTCCTCATCTTTCCCCATTCCTTCTTATCCCTCCTCATCCCTCTCTAGCCCTCCCCATCCCTTCTCATCCCTCCCTACCCCTCCTCATCCCTTCTCATCCCTCCTCATCCTTCCTCATCCCTCCCTAGCCCTCCCCATCTCTCCCTACCCCTCCCCATCCCTCCTCATCTTCCTCATCCCTCCCCACCCCTCCTCATCCCCCCAGCCCCCTCAAGCCTCCCGGCTGCTTCTGAGGTTTGGAACCAGCACAGACTTTCCCCTGACCCTATATTTTCTCCTGCCACTTCTCTTTGCTTGAAACCATTTGTAAGCAAAAAACCATTTGGGGTGTTGTGTTTATTTTTTCCTAGTTCCACGGGAAATTACTCAGAATGTATAAGTATGTGTTTTCCTTAGAAAATGGATTCCTTTACATCTTGGCTTTGTGGTTCCCAAGGAAAGCGGGGCCCACAGAAGCCTGGGCTGCCAAGAGGGCTCCCCATCCAGGAGTCCTGTTGGCCTCAGGATTACACCCTTGCTCCTCCAGAGACTGGTCACCCCCTCGCGCCCCCTCTAGGGCCCCTCATCTTCTCAAGTCCAAGGCCTCAGCCCCGTGGGCCAGACGTCTCTCCATCCGATTCTCCCAGATGCCTCGCCTGCAGCTCCTCCTGTCTGTCTGGGAGAGATGTTGAGGTGGATCAAGGCAGGGGAGGTCTCTGTAAGGGTCTCCAGCACGGACCCCAAGCCAGAATTTCCAGCTTCTAATCCTGGCTCTGCCTCTTGTTAGCTGGTGACATGGGCAGAGCTTTTCACCTCTCTGGGCCTTGTTCTCTTTCCCCGAAAATGGGCACATTGACAGTATTTGCGCAGAAAGCTGCCCCGGGGGTTCGGGGAGCGCATGTGGCGGGTGGTGAGCGGGGACCTGGCAGGGGGAGGCTCGGCGTGGTTTCTCCTGTGCGCGTGGCTGACACGCGCTGCAGCCCCGGCCCCTTCCTCCCGGCGGGCCCGAGGGAGACCCAGGCGGCAGGGGCCAGGCCTGGCTTCTCCCCAGCCCCCAAAGTTCAGGGCTCCCCTCCCAGGCTGGGCTCTCTGACCCAGCGCCCTTCCCAACCCTCTCAAGAGTCGCCTCTCTATTTGCACGCCCGTGTTCGCAGCGGTGGCCTCTGCTCGCCGTAGCCCAAAGTGGGAGGAAGACACATGTCAGCAGTGGATAAGTAACATGCGGTGTTTTATGTGTAATGCTTATAAATATTATATGGAGCAATATTCCATTCAAGTGGAAAATTATTCAACCTAAAAAGAATGAAATTCTGACACGTGCTGCAACATGGATGAGCCTTGAAGACAGTTTGCTACATGAGACAAGCCAGACACAAAGGGATCCTGGATGGTCCCATTTCTAGGAGGTCCCTGGGGTAGTCAGATGCAGAGACAGAAAGGAGAAAGGTGGTTACAGGGGCTCAGGGGCGAGGGGTGTGGGGTTTACTGTTTCATGTGTGGAGAGTTTTCATTTGGGATGATGAGGAAGTTCTGGAGATGCGTAGGGGTGATGGTTGCAGGACAGCGTGAACGTACTTGGTGCCAACGAACGGTACACTGACACGTGGTTGAAATGAAAAATTTTATGTTTTGCATAGTCTACCACAATCAAAAAGGCAGAAATAAAGATGTACAGATGACTAGTAATAATAGTGGATTTGCCTTTTGAGACCCTCTGCGAGGGGTGCTCACGCCAAAGTGCTCCTGCCCTGTGGTTGGGGGGACGGAGGTAGGTGAGGGACTTTGGGGCAAGGGATGGATCCATACACAATGACCGTAGTGCATCCCATTAAGGACTTGTCCTAGTCCTGAGAACGGAGCTCTGGGGAGCCCGGGGGGGTTGGAAAGTCGGCCTGAAGCCGGGTGGTGACGTGTGAGCTGGACTTTGCAGGCCACGTACGCGTTTCCAGCTCGGGCTGCGGGGAGAGACGAGTAAGAGCCCAGGGAGAGCGTGAGGTCGAGGCACCTGGGTTCATCTGTGTGGCTGGCCTGTGGGAAGCCAGGGGAGGCGGAGGACACGACCCAGGACAGGAAGCTCGGGGCCGGAGTGCGAGGCCGCCGGGCCCATGCCAGGGCAGCTGACACCAGACTGGTGGCTCTCCTCTCTTCTCGGATCCCAGCATACTGCTACAGGAAGGCAAGCTTCTTTTTCTTTTCGTCTTTAAAAGGGACAAAACTTCCAGGCGCCAGCACAAGCTTGTAGGGGGTATTTGGTGGCCGCCCAAGTCTTTATTACCTCTCACCCCAAAGGTGGTGGCGGGCTGTCTGGTTCCCGCTTGGCCATTGTCGCTGAGGGTAGTGCTCTGGGAAGCCTGTTCCTTCCTGAATTCCTTAGCCCCTCTGCCCCGGCTTCCTCGGGACTCGCCAGGACGCACCTCCTCCAGGATGCCCTCCTGGGATTAGGCAAGGACAGACAACTGAATCCATCTACTTCCCGTCAAACCCAGCTCTCTTCCTCTCGGGCAGAAGAGTGTGGTAATGAGAGACCTACACTCTGGGGCCAGAGGGGTGGGGTTGGGCTCAGCTGCTCAGCAGCTCTGTGAACTTGGGTAAGTGACTGAACTTGTGTGCCTCAGTTTCCTTGTAGGTAATGATGATACTTGTCTCCACCAGCCATGCGGAGGCCAGCAACCCGTGCCGGTCATGCTCTGCCTGGCGCTCACACAACCACGTCCTGGCCCCTGGCTGGGCTGTGTGTCCGCAATAGCCCTGGGCAAGGGACAGCTCTCCCACTGGGGTATTTCCAAGCTTGCCCACGTGGTGCACAGGGAAGAGGGGCTGCCTGGAAGAGAGGCTAGCCTCCCCGGGGGACCCCTCCGTGCCCTGGGCCCTACAGCTTTCATAGGGAGCAGCCTCTCTGCCACAGAGATGTAGTATCTCCTACACCTTTTGGGGACCAGGGGCTTGGCTGCTGGTGACCCGTGTGTAGGGCCCTCCTGGTTCCCGTAGCACTCCACTTGGTCCCAGGGTGTGACTGCACATCCATCTAGTATTAATTAGGCACCCCTGTATGCTGGTAGACTGCCAGGCACTGGGGGTGCAGAGCCAGATGGTGCCCTGCTTCAAGGGGTTTTCGTTCTCAGGGTCAGGGGTCAATTTTGAGCGCCGGGACCCCCCTGAGAGTTCACTGCATTCCTCCTTTGGGCTCTGCCGGCAGCCCTGGTAGGTGGTGTGGGGCTCTCACCTTAGGAGATGTGTTTTTGCCACGGGGAGATGCTTCAGTCTATTTGGAGGTGCGAATGGGAGGCTTGGAGGCCCCAGTAATGAGAGGTTGCCCTGCTGTCCCCATCTTCCCCATTAGACAGGAGTTTCTTGCCTTCAAGACTTTTTGCTCATTTGAGAGCCTCCTCTGGGGCCAGCAAGAGGCCCCGTAGACCCCCTGGCACTGTCGCCTGCAGCCTCCAATGACCTCTATACTAGGTCAGGGATGGTGAGCCTGCAGAGCAAGCCCAGCTCAGAGCTCCCAGGGGTGTCTCTGAAAGTGGGGTGCAGGGTGATGAGGTGGCCAGGTACAGAGGACAAAGACTGGAGACCCCCGCTATACAGGCCCTAGGGCTAGGAGGCCAGCACCTACCTGCCAACGCACCCTTTCTGTGACCATAACTCGGCAGCCGGATGCCCCACTTGGGGGACGATCATAGGGTGGATGGACCAGGCGTGGTGCCGGGCCTTGCGGGCTGCGTGCGCAGAAGCGGTGATGCCCCTCTCATTACCTCCTCATTTGGCCCTTCTGTTTTCACTTGCTCTGCTTCCTGCTAAATTCCCTTCCCAGGCTAAAAGTTTCCATCTCTGGGCTTGGCCCCAAAGTGACATTCTTCGGAAACTTTCAGCTGAGTTCATTTAGCTATTGTCGGGTGGGAGAGGGTGGGTGGGAGAGCCAGTCCGGTTCTGCTTATTTCTGATATTTCACATGCCAGCACGGTGAGACCCGGAACATTCCCGCTGGCTGCTGGGATCTTAGCTGGTGTGATGGAGGAAAGTGATGTAAAGCAAAGAGCTCAGGGCGGGGGTCTGGACCCCTTGATTCCAGCTCTGGCAAGGATGGGTCTTACCCTCTTGGTCTGCTGGTCAAGGTGCTTTAACTCTTCAAACTGATTTGCTGATTTTTAAGGCTGGGGGGTGGGGGGATCTTTTGGATAAAGGTTCTTTGCACACAGCCCTGATGCTGGGTGATGGATGCTTCATCGTGGTGTGATTTTTCTTTGCGATGGTTTCGGGGCAGCCATCAGAAATTTCTAGCTTCTGCAGATGCCTGGGTAGCCTTGTCAGTCTCCAAATCCTAACCAACAATGGCTGGACCACAAAAGTCTCAGGCTTGGCCTGATGGAAATCAGGCAGCTGGCCCGGAAGGAATGAGCCTTGTCCTGCCCACCCTTCTCCCCTGTTTGTTTGGTTTTACTTGTGTTCTGCGTCAGGGATGAGTTGGTGGGGAGAAAGGGTATGAAACTTAGATCCTAGATCCACACATGTTGTTTGGTTTGGGAAATTAAAAACAAAACATTTGGTTGATTTTAGTCCAAGAAAGTAATTTTTTTTCTTTTTTTTTTTCTTTTTTTCTTTCTTTCTCTTTTTTTAGAAAGACAGGTTGTTGGTCTGGATATAGCTGAATTTTGTTTTCGCCCTAACATAAAAGGTAAAAAAAAAAAAAAAAATCAGCCTTTATTTAAAAATAAAAGTTTGAAAAATGGTCTCTGTGAATTAATTTCCTGCTAAGATGGTCTTCTGTAAGCGGGAGCACTGCTGTACAAGTCAGATGAGTGGGGAGTGGCCGGAAAGGAAGAGGGAGACAGGCCAGTGTGGGATTTTCAGGTCCCTGGAGATTTCTGTGGCTTTGACACCATTTCTGGGGCATATTTGTAAATTGTCTGAAATGCTCAGATGGAGAGGTAGGGGCTGCAAAGTCCCCTTTTTCCCAGAGACCAAAAAGCAAGAAGGTCTCCTGGTGTCCTTGGGGTTTCTTAGGAGTCTCGCCTGGAGATAGGGGGGTGGGCGAAGCGACCTCCAGAGGGCCTGTTGATGCAAACAGGTAGAGGAGCCCACCTCTTGGGCCGAGTGCACAGGATTACAACCGCCTAATTCGCTGGAGGGGAGACCTTCGTGAGCTGTCTCTCCCCGAATGGGATCTCAGCTCGTTCATTCTCTTTCCTCTTCTGTCCTTTTTTTTTTTTTTTTGATTTTTATTTATTTATGATAGTCACACACAGAGAGAGAGAGAGAGAGAGGCAGAGACACAGGCAGAGGGAGAAGCAGGCTCCATGCACCAGAAGCCCGATGTGGGATTCGATCCCGGGTCTCCAGGATCGCGCCCTGGGCCAAAGGCAGGCGCTAAACCGCTGCGTCACCCAGGGATCCCTCCTCTTCTGTCCTGAGTTGAGAATCTATTTAGATTATTCTAGAGACTCAAAAAAAAATTATTCTAGAGACTCTTAGTCCACTTAAAGAATTGAGATATAATTGATATTAGCAATGTGTTAGTTTAAGGTATGCAGCATGTTGGTTTGAAACACCTGACTGTGCTTTTTATGCCTCGTGGATGTTGAGCTTCTAGGCACGGTGAGGCCCAGGCATTACTGTTGTCCCTTCTAAGCTCACTGCCATACTTTGTCCTCAAGATTCTTGTCTACAGTTTCACAAACAAGAATTTGAATGGCTGATTTGAAGATATGAGGGAAAGACTGGGAAAGGGCAGGGAGATATTTTGGGATGGGAAGTACCTCTCATTTTTACCCTGTGGGCACCTGCCTCTTACCTGGCCCTGAAAATGTCGGTGTGCAGTGTTACTGAGCAGCTCTAATGTGGGGGCTCTGCACGTAATTCATATCTGACAGCTTGAGGAACTGAGGTTCTTGCCCAAAGTCACACCTTTGGGGAGATGCAAAGCCGGGATTGGGATCTCGATTTGCCATTCCAAGCCTAGGATCTTAGCCGGCACGGTCTGCTGTCCCTGGGGCGCCAGTGGACATGACAGTCGCCAGTAATTCCTAGTGGTTGGTGATGCTTGCTGTGTGCCCGACTCGAGGAGGTCCTCACACCTGGGCCATGTCTCCCCAGCCCTGACAGAGCCTCTTGCTGTGGGGGCCCCAGTCTGATTGTTATGGGCCTGATGCACTTTGCCCTAGTAGGGGCCCCTTCCTCCATAGGAAAAAATAAATATATTTTAAATATTTTATTTATTTATTCATGAGACACACGAAGAGAGAGAGAGGCAGAGGGAGAAGCAGGCTCCATTCAGGGAGCCCAACGTGGGACTCGATCCCGGGTCTCCAGGATCAGGCCCTGAAGGTGGCACTAAACCTCTGAGCCACCTGGTCTGCCCTCTGTAGAAAAATATTAAACATTATATGATGACATTGGTATAAAGACAAATATAACTCAGGCCGAATGCATGATTACGTATTCGTTCTTATTATGCTGATTTTTGTCCTACGATATTTAAAGAAACTAAAACAAGAACATTTTTGAGGGATCCCCCAAACAGCACGGAGCCTAGGCGCAATGCCTGATGGGGAGATCCGTGTGCTGTACGTGATGGGGTGGCCCTGGGCTCTGAGAATGGCCTGGACCCAGCTGCCCCTGCTGCCACCTGGCATAGAGACTTTGGGCACTGGCTCCAAGGTTCGGGAAACCAGGACTATCTCTACTTCTTCCCCATTTCTCGAAAGTCTTGCAAGCCTTGCAGAGAATCACACCCCAAAGAAAGTGATCCCCCGGGGCCCCTTCTTAAGTCCCTAAGGTCACCTCCCTTCTCGCCACATGAATTCTTTGATCTAATCTCTTCTTTCCCCACCTCTTCGGGAGTAGCTGATGTAAGCCCAGTGACCTCGGCAACTCACTGTATCCCTAAGAAGCTCTTTTTCTTTCTGACAGAGGAAGGTTGCAAGCTTGAATTTAGGGAAGCCTCTGCTGGGGTGAATCCTGTGGAAATGGGGTTGCTGCTCTGGGATTTGGGCAGTCGCATCCTACCTCCCCCAACACCCTTTGCAAGGCTTGGCACCCCAAAGCAGTGGCCCCCAAGGACTTGATGGGGAGAAGTGACTTCTCTAATAGCACTGGGATGCACTACACTAGGGCTAAGTATTCACAAGTTATAAACAGAGTTGCAGACTGCGTGTTCTTTCCTCCTTCTTTGACCAAAAAAATCCTTTATAACCACTCAGAAGATCAGCTTCTAGTCTAGAACTTTAGACTCTAGAGTTCTGTGCCAAAATATACCAGAACAGGGAAATCTGTCCCTGGTCCCCGCACACCAGACCCACCCCTCAGCCCTCCCTGCCCCGTCTCCAACCTGAACCTGGAGCTTCTGTGTGCATGCACCAGGCGGCACCACGTCCTGCGGCCAAGCTTGGCCACCCCTCATATTCAGGTGTGTGCGTGCCAGTGGAGAGCTTTGGTCCGGTCTCTGGGTGGAGGCAGGCACAGGTACCCAGTGTGGTGCAGAAAGGAGTGCTGAGCTTTGGGCTGGCACTTTCCCTTTGCCCCCCAAGTCCTTGCCCTGTGAACATTGAGGCCAAAGGACGAGCAGGTTAGGGCCTTTAGGCCTGGCGCAGGGCGGGGGTCCATCTGGCCTGGCTCTGAGGGTGGTGCTGGCCTCAGCTTCCACTGGGCTACGCACTGTCTGGCCATATATTTAGATTTGCTGACTCAACTTGTAAGAAGTCTGTTCCTGTCCTAAAAAGAAGTGAACTGCTATTAGGGCATGTGGCCGTGGTGGCCCTTTGCTACACATGCCGGACACCCACACGTTGGAAACGAGCAGGACTCTTTATTAAAACCATTTCCGAGCAAAATGAAGTCTTAAGAAGCAAGTTTGCAAAGAGGCGAGCCCTTAAGAGCAGTAAGGTAGCTTTCTCCCTCATACTGACGGCGCTCGGAAAAAGTCGATAATTTCATCATCAAAGCTTTTGTAGGACATTTCTTATGACATACCACTTCAGCCAAACTCTGCAAGGGTATGAATAACTCCCAGGCTTCAAGCAGCTCGTCTTATTCTCTGAATCGAGAAAAACATCGTGAGTGCTGAGTGGTAGAAGTTGTGTTTTAATCCATAACTGGATTATTTGAATGAGGGACATTCCTTGGTTCCTCATTCGAACACTGCCACGACCAGTCTGAAATGCATCCCTTCGTCTCCCCGTGCACCCGCCCCCCCCCCGCCCCATATGGACACAAAATGGAGAGAATATCAAGCTTGGTGCCCGGCCCTATTCCTCCAGAGGAACGACTCTCCAGTCTCCTTAACCCGTTAGGTCAACCCCGATCACTGAGTGCTGACCGTGTGCCAGGCACCTGGTTGGCTCTTAGGAAGCAATGTGAATCCCACAAGTGTGGTCCCAACCCTCCGGATGTCTGCAAAACCTATTTTTTTTTAAAGACTAAGAAAATCCTCCGTCTCCTGACAAATCACCTATTGCTTTAAGTTTAAATACAATGAAGCTTCTTTAACAGCCAAGTTTCCCCTCTTAGCCAGGAGTGGTGTGAAAGTTTCTCAGAGTCTCTGTCTGAAAGGAGGTGTGTCCCTAGGACCAAATCCTTCAAGCAATGGAGAGGCCAAGAGTGTCTAAAAATCTGTCACAGGGGAGTTGAAAAAAGTCATTTACTTTCTCTGAGACTCAACTTCTTCGGCTCTACCACAGGGCATCTGACTCAGTCTCCCCTTCCTCCCTGCCGTTCTGTGCAAACTATTTTTTTATTTTTTTAAAAAGATTTTATTTATTTATTCATAAAAGACACAGAGAGAGGCAGAGACACAGGCAGAGGGAGAAGCAGGCTCCCTGCGGGGAGGCTGATGCAAGACTCGATCCCAGGACCCTGGGATCATGCCCTGTGCTGAAGGCAGATGCTCAACCGCTGAGCCACGCAGGTGTCTCCACAAATGTTTTTAAACAGTCAAGTGTTGGCCCCAAGAGACTTCACTGTGCTCCCCTGATGCCCACCTTGAACTGTCCCTCCCCAGGGGTAGCCTGGCCTCGCTGGGCAGCTTTCCTTCTCTGATCTCGAGGTCTTCTATCATCCCTGTACTGCTTAGGAAACTGCAGGCGGGATGGGTCCCAGCTGCTGGTGGCCTTTGGGGTTTCCCAGAGCTCTCTGGTTGCAGAACCCAGCCCGAGCCTTTCATGATGATCACTTGTTCTTCCATCTGTCCGACGCTTGTCGTGCCTCGCGGTGGTCTATCTATCCCCCGCCAGACGGATCCATTCATCGTGCAGATATTTATTGAGACCCTGTAGTGCCAGGCATTGTTTTAGCTACGGCAGGGAATAGAACAAGCCCCCAGGGGCACGGGACATACATTCCAGGGGAGAAGGAGAAGAGGGAGAAGCACACACACAGTGATGCCAGAGAGTGGTAAATGCACGAGGAATAGAAAACAAGGGGATAGAGCGTGAAGCAGAAGTGGTGTTATAGCTTGGGTGATTGGGCCTGGGGACTTTCTGAGCAGGTGACTCAGTGCCAGAACTGAAAGAAGAGAGGGCCCGGGCCCTGATGGTGTCTGGGAGCAGAGTGGTTCACGGAGAGAGAACAGCAAGAGCAAAGGCCCTGGGGCGGGAGCCGGCAGGCTGGGCTCCGGGAACGGCACACGGCCAGTGTGGCTGAGATGGGTCAGTGGAGGGTGGGAAGCCAGAGGTCTAGAGGCCGGGTCTTCCAGGAGCAGAAGGGTATGGCTTTTGTCCAATGCGTGATGGGAAGGAAGCCCTGGGGGGCTTGGAGAAGAGGACAGAACAAACACGATCCGATCTGGGTTTGATACGACCCATCTGGCTGCAGCGTTTGGAAGAGTCTGAAGCAAAGGAAGGCTGGAAAAGCAGGCGGACTCGTTGGGAGCAGAGCCTGGGAGCCCAGGGTGGGGAGGACGGTGGCCGGCCAGCCTGGAGGCCGTGAGGAGGGCTTGTCTCGGGGCGTGTGAGTGTGGGCACAGACCATGGATTGTCACCAGACATGGGGTCCGGTGCGAGCAGGTGCTCAGAAACGGGAAAGAAGTGAGAGAACGTGGCACAGCTCCAGAAAGCCCCCTCCGAGGCTCTCGTGGCGTGGCCCACTTCTCCACGGGTGTCATGGGGATACCCTGCGTCGGCTCATCCTCTTGTTCAACCTGGCGGCGCCCAGCCCCAGAGCTCTTGCTGTCCCCATAGGACCCCTTCCTTCTGGGGCAGTGCTTCCTCCTCTGGGGCTGTTCCCTCACCCCCATCACATCAACATCTGCAGCCCCTCTGAATTTGCTGGGCCTTTCCCCTCCCCTGGGCCCTCACCGCTGGCTTCTGGAGATGCACCTGTTGCAGCCACCGCGATGGCTCCTGCCGGGGCTGCCCTCCCCTGGGAGGAGTCGTGGCCTCCATGGCTCCTGCCACATGGTCCCCAGAGGCCCTCATCCCCCCTCGCCCCCCAGCCGGGTCTCTGATGGAGCGCAGTGCCGCACAGCGTGGTGCCTGGCCTCACGGGGGTTCCCTCAAGGTGCCAAGTGAGGCCATAGCCCCGAATGCCGATGGTGGGGGGTCCAGCAGATCAGTCTTCCCACTTCCTCCATCTGATGGGCTGTGGTCAGACGTGCGGTCAGGTGACCGTGCCCGTGTGCATGTGGCCTTTCGGGGAGCCGAGCGCCAGGCGGTAGTGCGCTGCCCGCATTTGCTCCCTTTTCCTCCTGCCCACCCACCTTCCTGCCGCGGGGCCGCACCTCCCAACAAGCCTGACCACCTCAGTGGTGCATTTCGGGCCTCAATGTCTTGGGGGCGCCCCTGCCCCAGCTGCGTGATGCCAGTGGGCTCTGGCCACCAGTTCCCAGTTCCGTGGCCCCCGCCAGTCCTCATCTGGTGTCTTTTTAGTCGGACCAGGAGGAACAAGAGTCGTTCTCTCGGGCATCGGACCCACCGGAGTGCCTGGGAGCTGCTGGGGCCACCGGGTGGGGGGACGGGAGCTGGCCTGCAGAGAGCAGACGGGAGCAATGAGGGGACTGAAGCCAGCGGCTCCTGACACTGAGCTGCTTCCCTGTCCTGCCCACAGTTCCCTTCTAGGAGGCGACACGCTGCTCCCCTTTCCTGGCGGGTGTGAAGTGGCTTTCTGTCATTTGCTGTGAGTCACGGTCCAGACAGCACAGAGCGCTCGGAGTATTTCACATGCAGAGAGTTGGACTCAAGAGATTGCAGGACCCAGAGACCAAACCAGGAAATCGTTGTATCAGGAGGATTCCAACACCCTGGGGGCTGGAGGGGTGGGTGGGGGGCTGCTGCAGGACGGGGGTCACCTGGCAGGGCTGAGACCATGGGCAGCCTGTGCGGGGGACATAGGGCCATGGGCTCCGAGGTGCTGCCAAAGCAGAGAAAGGGGCAGATGGAGCGTGGTGTCCCTGCTGCCCCTCGGCCCCCGTCGCGCCTCCACCTTGACGCTGTCCCCACGTCGGAGGGCAAGGCAGCTCGGGATCTGCAGTTCTCTGCGATCAGAAAGTGGGGAGCAAATGGGCAAATGCCCCTCACTCTGGTGGTCGAAGAGTCAGTTTATTCTACTGGGGGTCTGCCTTTGACTGTGAACCCCAGAGAGCCCCCCGGGTGCCAACCGAGCCTGTGCCATCCCCCAGAAGCTCCTCGCAAGGGACTGGCCACGATCGCAATGGTGTGGGCCATCCCCGGGAAGTCCTGCTCCCTCGGAGAGCGGGATTGGTTCTCCGTGTGCCCTCACTCCAGGAATCCACGGGAGGCTGAGTTCATCATTTAGGGACGCAGCTGAGCCACAGAGAGAACCGAGTGTAGCCTCCGAGTACCTCCCAGCGCGGCCGCGGTCACGGTGCGCTGCCTTCGGCTCAGGCTGAGCAGAGCTGGCCGGGCCGTGCTGAGTGTCAGATCAGCCTTGGGAGGCCTGGGACACGATTGGCCCGTGTCATCTAGAAGATGGCATTCAGGATGTCGGAGAAAAGGAAACACGGTCACGTTTTGAGTGTGAACCAAGTATGGACTTAGTGGATGCTGATGATGTGGCCGAGGGGGCGGGGGGCAGGCGCGGGCGGGGGTCACGGGAGGGATTTTCAGACTCCACAGTGGCCGGAATGACTAGCTAGGGGTCGTCCAGGCCGTGGGGTTTGAGGTCCAGCTGTGCTCGCAGAGAGGCCTCTGGGAACCTAACGGGGACAATTTGGGGTTTTGCAGATCATCTGAACAGAGGTTGTTTCACATATGTTGGAGGGCACGCAGCTCTCTATATGTCTATATTTTAAAGTAAATAAAAGGCTCTCTGAGCAAACCACACGGTATTGGATGGACTCAGATTCCAGTTCTGAGGCCTCTGCTTTCTGGCTTTACAGGAGCCTGTGGTGACCGCTCCGGGCTGGGAGTCCGGTTGCTGGGTCAGCTTCTGGCTCCTGCCAACGATTCACGGCAGTCCCAGCGGACGGGCGGCCTGCTGCGCCTCGCCTCAGTTTCGCCTTTCTGTGGAACAGGCAGACGGGCTGGGGGCGTCGGGTGTTGTGAAAAGAGAGGAGACTTTAGCTCAGTATTGTGGGTTGAATTGTGTCTCCCCCAAATGAAGATGCTGATGCCTTAACCCCCGGAAACTCAGAATATGACCTTGTTTGGAGACAGGGTCTTTGCAGAGGTAATGAAGTTAGAGTGAGGTCATTAGGGTGGATCCTAATCCAAGGTGACTGGTGTCCTTATAAAAATTTGGGCACAGGGGGCTCCTGGAGGGCTCAGTCAGTGAAGCATCTGCCTTCGGCTCAGGTCCTGATTCCAGGATCCTGGGATTGAGGCCCATGTTGGGCTCCCTACTGAGTGGGGAGCCTGCTTCTCCCTCTCCTCCCTGCTTGTGCTCTCAGTAGCTTGTGCTGCTCTGTCTCTCTTAAATAAATACATAAAATCTTTTTTAAAAATTGAGGCATAGAGGCAGACACAGGAAAGAGATGATGTGAAGTAGGCCACCTGTAAACTGAGAGGAGAGGAAGAACAGGTTCCTTCCTCATGGCTCTCAGAAGGAGCCAACCATGCCAAACCCTTGATTTGAGTCTTATAGCCTCCAGCCCAAGCCCACAAATGCCTCCTGTCTCTTCTCATTGTGGACGTGTCAGGAGAATCCTAATTCCCCTTTTCCCATGCTCTACTTCCTTCCCCACACTCACTCCTGTGTCACCCTCACAAGCACACTTCAAAGCTCTGTATTATTTTCCATCCAAAAAATTTATGGTCACACTTATGCCTTCAGCTCTGCAAGCTTCTGTCCCCCTCGAGTATAAAAGGAAAATGTCTCTTTGTTGGAGTCAGGGGTCAATAGGGATGCCATTGAGAGGGCCATCCGTCAGGGAGGGCGGTGAGCCAGTGGGGATGGAGGGGAAGGAGGCCGTCCCCGCTGCTCCCCCGGAGACCTGGATGGGAAGTGGGCCACAGTCTCGGAGGCTTGGCCAAAAGGCAGTTCTGCGTGAAGACAGACCAATGAAGAAGACCAATGAAATGACACCCAGGGGCCTCGAAGACTCATTCCCAAATCTGGGTATGTCAGATTACCTGGAGAGCTTTAACATTTATCATCCCCCTTTGATGTTAATGAAAATGCAAAGCACCACCGTGAGCACCCTTGTACCTACAGGTATTGCTGAGATTAAACTGTGCGAGTAGAATTAAAAGCACCCGGGTAGGCTTCTCATTTTTAGCTGGAGAACTTTAAAAGTCATAGACATCCCAGCCCTACCACAGACACTAAACCAGGGTCGTCGGAGGTGGGGCCCGGGACTCTGCATTTCCCAGGTCATTCGGGTGGTTCTGTGCAGCTGCGGGGACAGGGCACATCTATGGGTGTAGAGATTACATCTAGGAGCTGCCAGATTCTCTCTCCAGGAAGAAGCTCCACACACCTCGCTGTCCAGCACGCTGGCACTGGCCGGGGGAGACCAGGGAGGGTGGGGGGCAGGCAAGGGGAGTTGAGGGGCCTCAGGAATCAGGCAGTGCTGGTGGCCAGATACTTGGGAGCATTTGTGGAGAAGAGAGAAGCCAGAGGGGGACAGAGGTCAGAGACAGTATCTCCCAGTGGGGAGAAGCTGGAGGACTGGAGGACGCCCTTGTATCAGGATCTGGGGAAATGAGAACCAGCCCTCTCCTGCGTCGGTTTCTAAGACAAGCTTCTCTTCCTGTTGGAGGGAAGCTAAGATCTCACCTCTTGTCCCATCTGTCCTATATTCAAATCTCTTCTTCCTTTTCTAGTTATATGATCGTGGGCAAGACACCTTGACCCCTGATTTCCACCTCTTGAATGTGGAGCGAACACTATCTTCCTTACTCTATAGGGTAGCATGGTTATTAGAGTCAAGTGAACCGACGGTCATGCAAGTACTTGGAAACCATAAAGTGTTGAGTCTATTCATTCTTCAACGTCAACACAGAGAATTATCTCGTCTGTCACACCTCCCTAGACCCCACCCTTCCCTGCCAGGCCAGGAACAGTCACCTTAGGCTTCCTTCTTCTGTCCGGGATCACATCACAGTGTCGTTTAAATCCTAAGTATTTGCTTCCACATCTGTTTCGCTCAGCAGGCCGTGAGCCCCGTAAGGACAGGATAAACGTTCCATTCGGGATTGCATCTCCAGGGATGCCTGCCACACGACAGGCAGTTGGCAAATGTCATTAATGAACGAAAACTTTAGGTGGAGTGGGGGCACTGAGCAGCCCCTGTGGTCCAAGCCGTAGCGCTGTGCCCTGGGCGAGTCCAGGCATGGGTAGATAAGGGACCGACGTAGGCCTCTGCACTACTGCTGAACCGGTAGGAGGTCCTGCTTCCCGTTGGGCTTCACCCAGTGCATGGCTTCTCGTGCTTCAGCCAGCTCCCGCCAGTGCCTCCTGCACCCCAGTCTGCCGGGGCTCTAGGGCAGCGGCTTCACTTGTGTGTCCATTTCAGAAGGCAAACATGCAATTTCAGGTCATGCCCGGTGCCATTTGGAAGGAAGCTCAGATTTCCCTAAGTGGAAACAGCATGTTCTAAAAGCAATTATGGGCCGAGAGGCATGTTCTGGAGCGAGACCCATCATTTATAAGCAAAGGTTACCCTTCCTGCCTGGTGACAGGACAACCCAGGGAGGACATGCTCAGTGCAGTTAACCCCTACATTATCCCAGGACAGCCTGCATCATCCCTGGCACAGGCCTTTGGTTTTCGATGGCCTTGTGGGGACCACTGTTTCCCACGTTAAGACCTTGGAAAATGACTATACCAGGCCTCTCATTGGGAAAGGCAGGACCTTGAACAATCACACCCCCCTCGCTTTTGGTATCCTGATGAGGTCAAGCTAGAGTGTCTCTGACCAATTGTGCACTGGTAAATACTCCTGCCATGGCAGATTTCAAGTTCTGGTGTGATGTCATCGAATGCGGACTTGGGGAGAGATGCTTGCCGACCGTTGGGAGCTGGCATGAGCCATGAGAGCCAGCCCAGCACATCGCTGCTTCTGACTCTGGCACCTGCAAAGCTCTTCCACTGTTACCCAGCTGACTGTTCTCCAATCCTCATCTTCTATGCACCTGGGCAGGTGTACACAGGGCTGGCTACAGAACGTGCGGACCCCCGTGCAAAATGAAAAGGCAGGCCCCTCGTTCAAACAGCAGGGGAAAAAATGCCATTGAAGCTACTAAAACATGAAACTCTTTTCTTTCCCTGCCCGGTCTCTTGAGGTGTTTTTAACTTGCCATTTAACGTAGCTCTAAGTAAATAAAAAATTAGAAATTAAATGATTTGCATGAATTTTATCGTTATATTGGGCGATGCCAGTCTTAGATGAAAATAGAAGAGCATTTAAGTGGTGGAGCCACCAGAATGACACAGTTGTACATCATAGTTTACATGAGAATGGTGGGAACTCTCACAAGACGAACTCTCTGGTTTTCATTTTGTCTCTTGATGTGGGCACGTTCTGTAGCCCTTTCTACCGTAGCTTCCTGGCTGGGGATCAAAGACCTGAAAGGAATGAGATCCATGCATGGCTCTCTTTTCCCCTTCCCTTGGTCGTGCATGTTTCTTAGAAGCTGCTTCCTTCTTTCTGTGTTCAAAGCAAGCTCTAGTTTGAATGGAAAACAGCTTCTTGAGATCGCCAGCTCCCGTGTGACTCTCGCCACAGACATAAGTGCTTACCTTGTACTCGCTTTGAGTCTTGGGGAGCTACCATGTATCATGAGCCTGCTGGAACTTTGTGCTCAGAGGAATTACACATGCTGTCTGCAGATGAGGAGGCCAAGAATGGTGGGCGAGCTAATGCTCATCTCTGTTCCGCTCATGGGCACGGTTGTGTCCTATTGGGCTTCACTTATAAAACACAAACATAAAATTACTAAGAACTCCAAGATGGTGACAGCAGAGCCTCATCAAGGCCAACGCGGGGCGCTTCTGAGCTCAGAGGCTCCACATGTGTGCACAGGTTGCACAGATAGGAGCTGGACTTGGAGGCACCAGTCCTTGTGTCTGTGGTCCCAGATTTGCAGCTAAGGTCCTGGTGCAGTATGCGGTGGGAGTGACAGGAACCCTTGGAAGTCCTTGGCTTACAACCACTTTGTGTTTCTGTGGCAGAGGGTGAATTTTCAATTTGAGAAGCACTATTGCAAAGAAGGCAAACTCTGAAAGGAGGGAGAGGCCACGGGCCTCGGGGAGGGCTTGGGCTCAATAAACATTTGTTGAATAAATGGATGCATGAAGGAAGTAAAGGGAGAAAGAGGACCCAAGAAGCCTGGAGATGTTAGGGACAGGTGAAGTGCGCACTTTCCATCTAGTCCTATGTACCCCACCCCTTCCCACCTTTTGAATGAGATCACAGCATTTAACCCAGGACTGAGAGTAGAGGGGCACCGTTCCTGCTCGTTGAATGGCCGAGGTCTGTGAGGAGTCCTCCAGAGCCCAGGGACTCGTGGTGAGCTGAGGGCAGAGGAGATGAGATCTCAGAGCTCTCTCCCAGTCTCGTGGGCTCTGAAGTCACCCAAGGGCTCTTGGTGAGACCCTTTCCACATGCAAATACAGCAAGGCTCTTTTAGGAGCTCTCAGGTGTGTGTGTGTGTGTGTGTGTGTGTGTGTGTGTGTGTGTAGGGGGGAGGCATGACAAGTCCCAGGCTGAGGCTGGAGCAAGGTTGGAGGAGGGGGTGCCCACATTTCGGCTCTGGATCCCCTTCCAGGCCTTCAGAGGAGTGCTACCAGCCGCCTCCATCACCTGTTCCCATGTCTCACCAGGGAAAGTCAGGAGCTAAATCCCCATGGATTTGGCTGTCTGGGGCACAGAAATGCCACCTGGGTCAAATGCCTGCTCCCTGCCCTCCAGCTGGAAGGCTCGCCTCCCTTCCTGGAACCTCCGGAGCCTTTTATCTGCACCTCTGCCTCTAAGACGCTTGTCGCAGCCAACCTTGTGACTTGGTCGGCACTTGTTCTGCTGGCAAGCAGGGCCCGAATGATTTATCCCCGTGCACCTTTCTACACTCCCCACCCCAAGGACTGATTTAGCACCGAGCTGCCTGGGCCTGGCTTGCAACACAGTAGGCGGGATGAAGGCTGGAAGGTCTGTGTCCTGTGGTTCTAATGCAGGGCAGGAGGGATGCTGGGGTGGGGCCTGGGGGGCGGTGCTCTCCTTATGGTGGGGTGGCATTCACAGCCTGTCACTGTGCAGCTCCGACGCATGTTCACAGGTGCCATGGTGGGAAGGTGGCACGATCCCCAGGCAGGTCATCCGTTCTCTGCACGGTGCTGGAAGAGGGTGGCCGAGAGGCACATCCTGTCCCCAGTGGCTCTCCAGATGGGAAGGGACCCAGGCCGACAAAGAGCAGTGGACAGAACCCAGGAGCAGGGTCCCTAGTGGAACCGGAGCTGCTGGGGGGCCCTGCCATGGAGCCAGCGGAGTCTCATCTCGTCATCTGTCAAGTGAAAACAACAATTAGATGACAGACGAAGGATGTAGAGGATCTAGTGGCCTCCCGTGTCCACTTTTAGCATCCGCGTGCTCTGGTTTGGCTTCCTTTGCCCTGTTTTACTTCCCTCCTCCATGGGGACCCATCCAGCAAACCCCGGACAGGTCACACTGTCCCCTTCCTTCCCTCTGTCTCCAAGTGGAATTATAACAGAAACTAATATTTAGTGGGTGCTTCCCGTGTACTCCGCACCTTGCTAAATTCTTTTTTTTTTGTTTGTTTGTTTTGTGCATTAACCCGTTTAATCCTCATGGCAACCCAGTGAGGTAGGCCCTTCTTGTCATGCCCATTCTCTGAGGAAACCAAGGCTCAGAGAGGCAAAGCCACTTGCCCGAGGTTGCACAGCTAAGAAGCTGGAGAGCTGGGTCTGCAAGCAGGTTTGTCTGACCTCATGGTTGGTGATCTTCTCTACCGACCTCCTGAATGACTTCCCCATCTCCAGCGGCAGATCCCTGCTGGTGTCTGGCTGGTTGGTTTTAAAGCCAGTTGGGGCTAAGGGTCTGGCACTTGATGTACTGGCCTTTGGCCTTTTAACTGACCTCTTGGGCTTGTGGCCTTATGGTAGGGGCGAGAGCCCGTGATGCTGGAATGCAGGAGGTTCCCAGGCCTTGTGCTGTAAGACCAGCCCTCCATTCTCCCACGTTTCTCCTTGGAGAAGCCCTGTCCCTCCTGCTTTCTGCGTCTGAGACCCCAGCCCCACGCAGCAGGTCTCGTGGTGGTGAAACGTAGGAGGTCTGTGTTCTTCTCTGACCTTGGGTTCCCAGCACAGTCGGTGTCTGAGATCTATTTCAACTGCCTGCTGGCTCTAGGGACAGAGCTGAGTTGGACAAAAGGCATCCACTTTGGCTTCCAGAACCATGGAATCTCCTGGCCCCTTCAGTAATCAGATTCATATCCTCTCCCAGCTGATGAGAGAGTAAAGGCAGGAGGGTGAGTCTTTGCGGCAGATAGGACTTGGGACGCTTGGGCCCCGGGACTCCCATGGATGACCTCATGGAACAGCTTCCTCTGACCCCAGAGAGCTGGAGAAGGTCACGGCCCCCGAGAGGCACTGGCCGGCGGCACGGCTTCCTTCTCCCCACTTTGCTGGGAGGCCGCGTGGGCAGTCATGGGGCCTGTCAGCCTGCAGCTTCTCTGCCGTGACATATGGAGCACATCTCTTCACATTCGTGCCTGGGTTTTCTCATCTGTGAGGAGGGGATAATGTGTCCGCTCCACTTACTCCCACAGGGCGCTGTGAAAATCCTTGCGAGATAAGAAACACATGTTGATGAGTGGGAACTGCTTTAAATATAAATGAACATAAATGAAGTAGCCGTGGGCTCTGGGGTCATAAATTAGACCCTTCAGTGGTCATTTGAAGGTTCCTAACTAGGGGGAAAGGCAGTTTAATAGAGATATTGAAAAATCCTCATTAGGTTTTTAGTAAGACCATGGTGCAGAGTAGTTAAAAACAAATGGCCCACTCATGCGTCATTTTTGCCCTATACTGTATTTGTGCTTCTATTGTAAAGGGTAAACTCTTTTATTTTAGCCTAAGTCAGGTATTATGCCTGGATAAAAGGCAAACTTTTATATGGATTATGGAAAATAAAGAGCTGATGCCACTCTGGTCCCTGGGGGGAATTCATATACATTCTCATTTCCCCGTAGATATTAACAGAGTGGCCTTGGAGTAATTGTATTGTCACCTCGATCCATGTGGAAGCATGTGGAGAGGGAATGTATGGACCTGGGGATCACCATGGGGCTGGACCCTATATGGGAGCCCCAGGGCCGAGCGTCCCAAGATGCCCAGGTGGGGAATGGTTTCCTCTTTGTAACTGTTAGTTTTCTTTTTCTTTTTAATTCAACAACTATTCATTGAGTTCTCATTACCTGCTAGATCCTGTTCTTAAAAATAGCTTTATGGAAGTGTAATGGGCACACCACAGACTCCATGTATTCAAGGCTTACGAGCTGGCAAGTTTCAACATACATATATACCTGTGAAACCCTCACCAGAATCAAGTTACCAACCTGTCCGTAATCCCCCAGAGTTTCTCTGTGGCCCTTGGGAGTCCTCTCTCGCTCCTCTCCACCATGAGATCAGTGATCTGCTTTATGTCTCCATAGGTTGGTTTGAATTTCCTAGAGTTTTCTACAAATGGAAAAATATGTTTTATGTTACCTTGTTTGGCTTCTTTCACCCAGCATACTTATTTTGGGATTCATTCATGACATCGTGCATGTTAAGAGTTCGTTCCTCAGGGGCGCCTGGGTGGCTCATTCAGCATCTACCTTCTGCCCAGGTCATGATCCCAGGATCCTGGGATCAAGCCTCGCATTGGGCTCCTTGCTCAGCAGAGTTCCTGCTTCTCCCTCTCCTTCTGTCTGCCATTCCCCCTGCTTGTGTTCTCTCTCTCTCTGTCAAATAAATAAATAAAGTCTTAAAAAAAAAAGAATTCACTCCTTGTAACTGCTGCATAGTGGGCCATTGAATGGATAAACCAGAGTTTGCTTGTTCACTCACCTATTGAAGGGTTGTTTCAAGTGTTTGGCTGTTACGAATAAAGCCACTACGAAAATCCATGTACAGGTCTTTGTATAAACATATGCTTTTATTTCTCTAGGGTAAATACCCAAGAATGGGTCATATGGTAGGTGTATATTTAATTTTTTAAGACATTGCCCAACTGTTTGCCAACGTGCTTGTCCTATTTTAAATCCCACTGGCAGTTTATGGAAGTCCCAGTTTTTCCACATCCTCACCAACACTCAATATGGTCAATCTCTTAAATTTCAGCCATTCTAATAGTGGTTTAGTGTGTTAAAAAATACATGGAGCTATATTACAAACTTTAATAGTTTATCTGAGTGAACATTGATATGAGTCGGGTGCACCAAACTGGAAGTGGTTAGGAGTGCTCCACGGACAGGAGCTCAGGGAGAGATTTTATAAAGAAAACATGAAACCAAAGTAGGGAGATTATTGATTGGCTATAGCTTAAAGACGAACTGGCTGTTTGTGATCAGCTATCGTTGGGGTTTTGGTTTTGTAACCTGGAGGCATTTATGTGCCTCCTATAAGTTTGATTTGCTTACATAAGTGCCAGGGCATTAGAGCCACCTCAGTCCAATGGCCATCTTATTTAATTAGCTTCCCAAGTGGTATGTGCTTGTGGTTTTAATTTGCACTCCCCTAGTGAGTAATGATGCTGACCTTTTTCATGTGCTTATTTGTGGTCCGTGTCTCTTCTCCGGGAGAAGTGTCTGTTCAAATCTTTTGGCTGTTTTATTTATTGGCTGCTTATTTTCTTATTGAGTTGTGAGAGTTCTCTGCATAAACCTGTATCGAAGTCCTTTTCGTTAGAATTATGACTCGTAAATATTTTCTCTCAACGTGTGTCTGACCTTTTCATGCTGATTTTGAAGAGCAGATGTTTTTAATTTTGACAAAGACCAGTTTATCAATTTGTTCTTTTATCACCTGTACTCTTGGTATTATCTTTAAGAAATCACAGAATTTCTCATTTAGGTTTTCTCTATAGACGATTTTATAGTTTTACGCTTTACATTTAGGTTTCTGTTTTGAGTTATTTTATTTTTTAAAAAAGATTTTATTTATTTATTTGAGAGAGAGAGTGTGTGTGTGCAAGCATACAAGCATTAAGAGGAGAGAGGGACAGAGGGAGAGGAAGAAGCAGATTCTCTGCTGAGCAGGGAGCCTGCAGGAGAGGGGGCTTGACCCCAGGACCCTGGGATCATAACCAGAGCTGAAGGCAGACTTGTAACTGACTGAGCCACCCAGGAGTCCTGAGTTAATTTTTTTTTTTATATGCTGCAAGGTACTATTTCTGGTGCTCCTCATTCCTTTCTGAGATTCAATATCCATCTGGTTTCATTTTCCTTCTGCCTGATGGACTTTCTTTAACATTTCTTCTAGTGTGAGTCTGCTGATGACTTATTATTCTAGCTTTTTTATGCCTGAGAACATCTTTACTTCACCTTTTTAAAAGAAAGAGTTTTCACTAGGTATAGCATTCTGTTTTTTTCTTTCACTCCTTTAAAGGTGTGGTCCTACTGTCTTTCTCACATAAAGTGTTTGGGATGAGACATCTGCTCAGATATTGATCTTTGTTCCTTTGTAATCTATCTTTTTGGTCTTTTTTGATAAAAAAAAGATTTTATTTGTTTATTCACGAGAGACATAATCAGAGGTAGAAGCAGGCTCCCCATGAGGAGCCAGATGTGGGAGTCAATCCCAGGACTCCAGGATCGCACCCTGAGCCAAAGGCAGGCGCTTAACCACTGAGCCACCTAGGAATCCCTAAGAACATGCTTCTCTTTATCACTGGTTTTGAGTAATTTAATTATATGGTGTGATTTTCTTCCTATTTCTCTTGCTTGGCATTTGTTCATTTTTTGATATATAGTTTTCATTAAATTGGGAGAAGTTTCTGTCAGTTTTTCTTCAAATATTTTTTCTATCCTCTCTGTCCCGCAATTCGATGGCTCCAATTATACATATATTAAGCTGCTTGAAGTCGTCTCTAGCTTCCTGATGCTCTGTTTTCTTCCCTCCCCCTTGCCCCCACCAAAATGATCTTTTCTCTTTCTGACCTTTTGGATAGTTCCTCTCACTATGCCTTCAACTTTACTATTTTTTTCCTCCTGCAATGCCTGATTTCCCATTCATTCTAACTAGTGTATTTTTCATCTCAGACATTTTAGTTTTCCTCTTTAGAAGTCAGCCCCAATCATTTCTTAACTAGAGTCTTTGAACCAGCAAATCAGATATTGGCATCTAGTTGCCAGAATGTTGAGTACCGTCTGTATACTTTATACTGTATAATTGTGCACAGTGCTTTAAAAATCCCTTCAGATGTTTCTTACACTTAAAAAAATCAAGAGATCTCATGAAAACCATGAATTCCTTTAAAAATTAAACAAAATTGGGCTATATTGCAACATGGCTTCCATTCCCTCTGGGAACAAACAGCCTGAGAGTGGCCACTCTCTTTGGATGGATGAGACATTTCTACAGCTCCTCATGCTTACACACCCTAACTGAAGGCACTTTTGTTTGAGTACTTGTTGTCAAAGATCAGTTTTCCAGAGGCAGCCCTGAGATGTGTATGCGTGTACACATGGTTTGTTAGCAAAGGACTTCTGGGAGAAACTTGAGATGGAGTGGGACAGAGGACAGAGGAAGGGTGAGGTCAAGCAAGTATGGGGTTTCAGGGAAAGATGCATGGAGGAGACTTTGGCTTGATCCTGCCAAGGGATGAGGGTGGGAGAGTTTCATCCCAACTAGAGGGAGGGGACCCAAATTTTCATACTTCTTTATTAGTTAGGCATACCTGGCAAGGTGGGCAAAATGGGGAGGGCTGGGCATCAGCATTTCCAGTTCATGCTTTCCAGCTGCACCGAGGAATCTGTGTAAGGGCCACCTGGGAGTCTCCAGGGGTCCTGGATGGGATGGGGACCTGAAAGGGTGCTAGGCCCATAGCATCAAAACCATGCAAGCATCTGCAACTCATCTCCAAGACTTTATTGGCAGGAAGAGCAATTGAAATAATCAGGGGAGGCTCATTTCACAGGCAAGGAAACTTGGGTGCAATCAAGGGAGGGGGCTGACCCAAGAGCTGCTGTCTCCTTTTGTTAGAAAGCCTTGCTGATGTTGCCTCACACACATCTGTGCTTTGAAGAGTGATCTAGATTTAGCATTATTGTAGTCTCCCGGTGTCCCTGGGGAGAGGCACCTAGTAGTTTCTCATTCATTCAATCATACATTCACTGACTCATGAACATTTATGGAGCCAAACAAAATGTTCTGAAGAACTGTTTGAATGAGAGCACTTTGAGCCCTTTATAAAACAGAGCCTTACCCCTCTTCACTGACCTCCTACTGCCAAGTCCCAGGAGGAAATCAGGTGGTCTGCTGTCATCACTCCAAAATCCTTCAAATCTCCTTTGATCTGTGCCTAGGGAGGAGAAGTTCTGTCCCTTAAGTCACCGACCTGGGAGTTCAGGCACGTGTGGCCCTTCCTCTCTCTTGATGGGTCTCTCTCTGTCTTCTTCCTCTCTCTGGATCTTCACTTCCCTCCATGTGAGTGAAAGCCACCAAAGCAGGAATCAAGGGGCTGTGCACAGCAATCCTGGGCATCTAGGAGAGATGAAAATGAACAGATGGAAATAGGGGATCAAGACGGCCCCTTTGCTAGGCCACCCTGACCTCCTCAAAGCTTTGGAGAGGAGTATAAAGAACAAATCCCCCCTCTGGGGATCTGGAGGGCTGAAGGAATGGGCTGGACAAGGACCAGGGGGAGAGACTGGGCCAGGTGGGGGCTCTGATTCTCAGGCCATGGTCCAGCTGTGAGCTAGAGACTGGTGTGGAGGCCAAGAAAGAGGACAGGAAAGGAGAAGAGAGAGAGAGGAATGGAGAAAGGGGGTGGGGAGAGACACAGAAGGAAACCAGGAGAAAGAACAAGAGAGAGAAAGGAGAAAGAGAGAGAGAGAGAGAGAGAAAGAGAGAGAGAAAGTGGGTGTAGGGGGTGGGGGAGGAGGCAGCCGTGGGGGTGCTCTGGTTTGGAAATTCTCGGGGTATTGCAGATGGAGAGTGTGGTGAGATCGCCTCAGGGTCCCGAGAAGCTCCCAGTGGGCCCGTGCCAGGCCATAATAACAGCCTCTCAGTGGCTCCAACCCGCTTTGGCCTCTCAGCTCCCGGGAACACTCAATTCACACAGGCGCAAAATGCAGCCTTCCTCAGCTCGCGCTGCCTGGTAGCTACCGTGGTGTTTGCACGGTGCCCGCAAGCATCACGGGCAATTAAGAAAGTCGTCCGTCGCAGTCGTGGGCTGCCATTTAAGGGCTGGAGCCTGGAGCCCTCTGATGAGACACAAATGAGCAGGGGAGGAGTGTTGTTTCCCGGGAGAGGGACCCCTGCCATTAGCTGGCAGATCCCAAAGGGAGGTGAACAAAGGCTGCTGCGGGCTCACGGGAAGGGAGGAGGAGATGGGGCGGGCAAGGGGCCTCGAGTGTGCAAAGGACACGTGCACACACAGGGACACCTCACAGGCTGGCGTGCATTTGCATATACAGGCACGCAAACCCACCTCGAACACAGTCCCGAGGACAGGCTGGGGTGAAATATGTGTGGAGCGTGCACGCACACACACTTGCACGCATGCACACACATTTGCACAAATGCACAAACTCATGGGCTCACACAGACATCTGCACCAAGTCTCAGCATCATGGGGATATCCGTTTATGTAAACCCACGCTTCTCATCTGGCGCTCTCACAAGCACAAATGTACGTCCATACTCACACGGATAAAAGAGTGAATAAACTCAGGCACACACATACGCACTTACGTATATTCTAATCTTTTAATCTAAAAATCCCCAAGCAAGGCAGCTCCAAGACCTTTAAAATATGCACCCTAGCCTTCAAACTGCTTTCATGGCCATGAGGAGAAACGGATTTGGGGACTGGGCCATTAGTCTGGTGGAAGAGAGAAAAGAATGTTTCTTTGTTCTACTTTGAGCCACGGTCAGTATCATTTAGGCGGCTGGAAAATAATTCCTGAGGAAAGGTGACCAGCATCTTTCCAGGAGCCTGCCACCAGCCATTTGACCCGTTGTCATTGATGCCACGCTGATGGGTTTTAGGATGTCAGGGAAGGAGATTTCAAAATATCTTTTTTTAAAAAAATTGAAATGTAATTACTACACAATGTTACATGAATTTCAGGTGTGCCACATAGTGGATCGATGATTCTCTACATCACGCACGCTCACCGCGGCAAGCCTTGTCACCGTACGAGGTCATTACCGTAGTATTGACTGTATTCCCTACGCGGTACCTCTCGTCTCTGTGACCTGGTCGTTCCATATGGCGTGAAAGCAGGGCTCCCCTCCTCGCTTCAGCGAAGCATCTCCTCGCCTGTAGCCTGCCCAGAGCGGGGGACTCGAGTAGAGGGTTGTGTACGGTGACTTTCTCATTTTTGAAATAGGGTTTAGAAGTGTTTTCATCCTTTTCTGAGGTTTGGGGTTTCTCTCTCTCTCTCTCTCTGTCTCTCTCTCTCTCTGCCTCCCTCACCCCTATTTCCCGCACTGTTATTAGGGCAAGAAAATTGGAGACCATGTCCATTTTGAGAAGGTCTCCCAGAATAATTGTGCCGTGACACGCGGGGAGCGCAAACGAAAAACAGGAAGCCAAGCTGCAAGGGCTCGTTTGGAATTGGCAAACTCTGCAGCAAAGTTTTCAGCCAGAAAATCCACAGCTGGCAGCCGTTTCCCACAATGCCACTTCCCTCTGTGTCTGGTTAAGAATGGGGCTGCCATTGGCCTGCTGCATCTCCTGTGGTGGGGATGGTGACCTTCCACATCAGACCCCAAGACCAAGTTCAGCGCATTGGTTGTTAGCTCCACGTGGCAAATTCTGGAAGCCCCAGCAGCCTCTGACCACCCTCCCACTGTTGTGGCCCATGGAGCCAGGGCTCCACTGGAAACCTGCCAAGGACATTGGTTTGGAGGGTTTTTGGCAGTTTAGATTTGGGTCAGAAGTGGCTTCAAGAAGCCTAATTGACTTAAGTATTTTCATTGTACTTTTAGCACCTTCTTCACTTTAATCTTCCAATGTTTCTTAATTGACAATAGAATGTACCAGAAAGTCTGGAATATTTGAGCACTGGGGCATTTGGGATTCCTGAGTGGACACGATGCAGCTGAAGGATGTAGACATGGAAGACAAAGGCGCTCCTGCTGCCACTCCTGGGGCTGGCTCTGGGTGGGAAGGATGCCTGGGGTGTGCTGTTCCTCTAAAGCAGGGGCTGGAGGGTGGGACCTCCCCCCAGAGCCGTTTTGGTGTGTAGGGGCAATCATAATCAGCTATTGAAATGTAATCTTTAAAGGGCAGTTCCCCCCTTCCCCACCCCAGACAAGGAATCAAGATTATTCAGTATGGCTCCAAGGGTTATTATGGGGCTGCATCAGTTTACATTTTCCGCATAGCAAAATATCCCAAATCTTAGTGACTTAAAACAACAACCATTTCTTCAGCTCCTAATTCTGAGGGCATGCAATTTGGGCTGGGCTCAGCAGGGCAGTTCTGCTGATCTGGGACAGCTGGGCGGATCTCAGCTGGGGCTCACTGGTGCATCTGCGGGCGGCTGGCAGGCTGGCTGTGGCCTGGCTGGTCTAGGATTGTTCAAGCTGGCATGACTCAGCTTTCGCCCGTGTGTTTGTTCATCCTCCACCAGGCTACCCTGATCTTGTTCTCATGGGACTGACAGGGTTCCAGAAGAGTGGAAGTACGCAAGACCCCTTGAACCCTAGACTCCAAAAATGTCACGCTACCCCCTTTGCTGCATTCTGTCGGCCAAAGCAAGGTGTAAGCTCCGTTCTGCAAAGTCATGTGCAAACAGTGTGGGAATAAGAAGGGCTGGGGAATGGTGGTCATTTTTCCAGTCTACCATGGCGGGGGGCAGATTTTTTGGACTTGATATTCAAAAAACACTTTCTAATGAGTTGGAGCTGCTTAGAAGTGGGGTGGACGGACTAGCCTGCTGTGGGCCTGCTCTGGAGGGGGCACCACCTCCCTGGCGAACAGAATGGGATCACTGTGGCCTCCAAAATCCCTTCCAATCCTAAGTATTTATTAGAAACTTATTTTTAACAACCCAGAATCGAAGATTTTCATAATCTGAGAATCAGAAGAACTGGAATAATTTCCCAAGCCTCAGAAAGCCCCCATCCACCTGCCGGGGCCCTGTTGGGTTGGAGGCCGGGAGCAGAAGAGAACAGATCAAGCAGGCCCCCAAAGACAAGGGTGGCCGGGCTCCGACTTTCTGTTGTGGTCTCTAAAAAAATGATGTGTGTTGGAGGGGACAAAAGAAACAGCACATGCGTATTTTTCAGAGAAACGCACACGTGCAGAGAGTGGAAAATAAGAAAAGCCAACAACCTAACCCCAAATCGGTTCTAAAGGAGGAGCTGTAAACTTGAGCCCCAGAATCGGAGCCAGGGCAGGAAGTGGGCTTGGCCTGCAGGAAGGCATATGCTGCCTGGAAAACCATCGTGCTCCCGGGCTCCCTGTCTTCTTAATTCCCTTCAGCCTCTAGCCCCTCCTGACCCTGGGAACAATGCAGCTCTGTCCTGAAGGGTTTCCAGCCCGAACAGCCGAGACTGTGCCTTTTGTGATGGCCCGGAGAGGAAGAATGGAGAAGCTGGTCCGGACGTCTGCGTGTGTGAATCACCCACGTCACATGGCCCGGCTGGCTGCAGCGGCTCCCCGGGTCTGCACAAGGGCACGCGGGAGCGTGGCCCGAGCCCACGCCTGGGGCCGGTCGGCCGGCTGCAGGGTGCACAGCTCTAAGCTACATCAGTGGAGAAAGGACAGGCGATGGGGTGGGGTGGGGGTGGGCGAAGGTCTGGCACAGCAGGGCCGTGGAGGTCACCGTCAGGGGCCACGGGCCAGGCTCTGGGCCCTGGGGCTCTGCCTCCAGATCGCAGAGCGGTTGCGGGTTCTGGGCCCGAGGCTCTCGAGTTCACAGCATTTCTGGTTCACTCTTGGAAGCTGCAGGGCCCTGGCTTGTCCTTTTACTTAGGCAGGTCACCACGATCCCCTCAGCTCAGGGGGTTTTCCCCAAGGCCTAGAATTTGTCCAGAGTATGGAGAAAGCACCCTATTCTGGGGCAAAGAGGATACAGTGAGCCGGGCTGCTGCCCTATGTCCCAGAACTAAGGCCTGACTTGGGAGAGAGGAATGCTGAGGCTCCTGCAGGCTGCTGGGAGGGAGGGAGGAGGGACAGGAGCCAAGGGACAGGAGCGAGATCCCGGCTCCTCCGCAGAACAGGCTGCTGAGGGCGAGGATGGTCCTCCGAGACACCCCCCCCCCCCCCCAGCAACTCGGGGAGAGCTGGCCCAGCCGCAGGCAGGGGGATCGATCCCAGGACCCTGGCCGGGGACTCTGCCTACCTGGCCCGGCCGCGGTGCCTTCTCCCCGAGGGCCTGCAGGGGGCAGTGTGGTACTGCGGGCAGAACTCTGCTGCCTCATCAGATTTCCTTTCCGCCCCACTGGCCTCCTAATCTTTTCAAACCAAAGCTGCTTAGACACACACAACCTGAGCCCGGCTCGGCTCGAGTGACAGGGATTTAGCCCTGTGCTCCGGGACCCCTCTGCCGAGAGCCCCTGGCCCTGGATCTGCTCGGAGCGCAGGCCTGACCCCTCTCTCTGCCGTGTCCCTACCCCTGACCCAAATCCTAAAGGTGGCTGTGCAGCCGGTCAGACGGTTTCCCAGACTGGTTCTCATCTAGTCCCCACAGCAGTTCTGAGAGGTCGGTACGACTCCGGGCAACCTGGGAAGGTGCAGATACAAGGGGGACACTGGTCTTCTAACCCCTGGTCCGGTGCTCATTCCACCCCTCTCTGGTGCCCCTGAAATTCAGCCTTCCACCCAGCACTTCCCAACGGGCCATCGCTCTCTTTGGGGGTGTGCTTGTCTCCCAAGTGACAGGTGAGAAGGTGCCTCTGCTCCTTTCCTAGAGTCTTGTGTGACTTTGGTCCACTCTACCGTCTTGCCCAAGTCACTTGCCGCGTCTGGGCTTTGCCTTCTCCACCAGGAAAGTGATGGTCTCTAAGATGGCTTGGAAGCTCTGTCTTTCGAGGTTCCGTGTCCCCAGGTGCAAGTTAGTTGCTGGGACTGAAGACTCAAATCACTGCTCCAAGGGCAGCGAGGTGGAGCCACAATGCAAAAATTCGAATTATGGGTCTGACCAAACTCTTTACATTTCAACTGGTTGTTTCCATATGGTGGATGCAGCCTTTGTCTTCCGGGGCTCAGGAGGGGCAGATCAAACCACATGCGAGTGTTGTAGACAACTTGGGTGGCAGCAGCTGCGCCCTCTGGAGCCCCACACTTAGGAGCTCCCTGTCAGGTGCCAGGGGAGGTGGCGCGCTCCTTGAGGGGTCTCACCCTCGTGGCTCAATCTCTCGGGCGGGCAGCCGTGTAGAGCTGCAGCAGTTTGGAGGTAGCAAGGCCACCTCCGTGGCTGCCTCAGGAGAGCTGCTCTTTTCCAAGAGGGAGGTATCCGACAAGGGGGGCGGCAACTGCCCAAGGTAACGTCCCGGGGTGTGTGGTACGGGGAGGAGTGGAAGGACAGAGCAGCACAGATGGTGCCTGAAAGTCAGAATTCCTTCATGAACGTCACCAACCACCATTCTGTGAGAACTAAGTCACCCAGGTGGTATTGTCAATATTCTTGTTTTGTGGATGAAGAAAACTGAGGCCGAGAGAGGTTGGATGACCCGTCCGAGGTCACGTATCTCACCAGAGGGAGAGTTAGGATGGCAGAGCCCATGTCCTTAGTCACTCCTTCAGACTGTGACTCTCTCCATGAGATTGGACCTTAAAACTATGGAGCGTTTGTGAGGCATCTGAGGAAGAACATCTGCTACCTTCTATTGATCTGTTGAACTATCAGTTTATCATCTATCTATCAATCTATTGGTCTACCTACCTCATTATTTCTCTCTCTCTCTCTGTATCCCAATAAGTGGAAACTACAGAAAGACCTGAAGTTGGTTGTCATTTCTTTGTCCATATTTTCATCTGTTCTTCCAGGAACCTCATAAATAGGGAGAGCTGGTCTCCCAGAGAGGAGGGAGCTGAGGCTGTCAGAGGTCAGAGACTTGCTCAAGGCTCCACAGCTGGCTGGTGACTAGCCTGGGATAAGAATCCAGTTCTCCTGATTCTTGATCATGGTGTCCTGTTGACCACAACATGGGAGGAGAGCGCTGGCTTGAACAGTGGGGAGGGGAGTGCTGGCCTCCCATCCATAAGGGTCTCAGCTCCTGGGAATCCCAGGAAAATCTGTGCCCAGAGACCCAGTTGTGTCTTTGCCAGGCACACCCCAGGGGACATGGGCAGGCATAAGATCTCTGTCCTAATGCAGGTTTGGGTGGCAGGTTTGGTGGAATTTATCCTGCTCTTGAGGTCTGGGCTTTCTCGTCGAAACCACAGCCATGAACCGTATCAGGGCTGAGAATCGAGCAGGAGTGTTGAGCTTGTGCTTCGAACCACGGCTGAGCACCAAGCCATTGCTGTAGCCCCGCTGTCCCGGCGCAGCTGAAGACAGGGAGAGTCACAGGAGGGGGCCCCCCAAAGGGGGAGGGCTCAGGGGCATTTGCATAGGGTTTCATACCACGTAGGTGAGGAGAATCTTAGATTCCTGAAAAATGATTCCACCTGGTCCGTGTGGCTTAAGGGAAGCAGGAGACTGGACATAACGATTTTTAGGGATTTTTTTTTTCTACTTAAATTTTTTCTTCCTCTACCTAGTTTCCTGCTTAAAAACTGCAAAGGTCAAATGCTTATAATGTAAGAGTTCATTTATTGGCCTTGACAACAAGCTACACCCTTCCTCAGGCCTCCATCTTCCTCTTAATTCTATTTTTCTAACTCCACTGAACAACCCTGCGCCCTGGGGGGAAGTCCCCTGTGTGGCAGGCTGTTGTTGTCAGAGCATGGGTTGTACTTGCAACAGATCGGAGTTTGAATCTCAGCTCGCAGGCTCCAGGCTGCTGTGTGAACCTGGGCAAATCACTCAGTCTTTCTGAACCCAGGTTCATCCCCTCGTAAAATGGGGATAATGATCTCTAACTCTGCTAGTCGTTGTGGAGATCTAAGGAGGACCTAGGAGTTCTTACAACCAGAAGCTCTCAGAATCTGCTGGAATGAGGCAGTTTGGCGAGTACGGAAGAGAGGATCTACTGAATGCAGGGAAAGCAAGTTTTCTGAGGTTGATTTTAGTCACAAGGTAATTGCGTTCCTGCAATGTGACGTGTGAATGTGTGGATTAGCAGATGTGCTTTGGGGCATTTGTGGTCAACGCCTGCCCTGGAATTTGCCCGAGTGCATGGTGATGATGGCCATTCGTGTGGGTGTGTGGGACAAAAGGAGGTTCCCCAGAGTCAGGGATTTGGTATGATTCAAGCACCTTAGGAAGTAGGACGTTGGAGGACTCTGCTATGTGGGGTGGTCTGGGAAAGGACCAGAAGGCTGGAGAATGGAATCATATGGCATTAGTCTTTGGGGGAGGACGGGGAAGATTTAGGTCCTTTAAAAGAGACTGGAGAAGGTGGGAGAGGCCAGGAAATGGAGTGCTTTGGCACTCCGTCAGTAGAAGGTCTAATTTAGGTGAAAGAAGTTTTGGACAGTGGCGGAGAATCCAGCAAAATATGGGGCTTGGTGAAAGGGGAAGGATGACACAATTCTATCAGCTTTCCTTATGAGAGCTCCCCCTACCTCAGAGAACATCTTAAAGTTGCTTATTTGTTTATTTTTTTCATTGCTTTGCTGTATCTGACAGCAACCCTCAAACCAGCATGCCAGACTCAATTCAGTCTTGACAAACACTTAGCACCAGATGACCTGGTCTCCCTGTCGCGCCCCCTCTGAGCCCCGGTGCCCAGGCAGATGGGCTGTGGGAAGCATTGGAGAAACATCTCGATGTGCTTCCATGGTGATTGTCAGAGGGAGCCCCACGGCTGTGGCAGGATTGGAGGTAGGCCGCTGGCAAAGTTCAGGCACCAGCTTTCATACCCTCGGCAACATCTGGTGGCCATGATCTTCTCATAGCCTCCTGGAGGAAAGCTGCAGTGGAGAGGAGGAAGCCAAATGGTCGATGTCTTGTGTTCACATCCTGTGTCCCTGCATGATCCCCATGATTTCTAAGCAATTCAGCCTAAGCCGCCTGGGCCTGGTAGGAGCTTTTCCAGGGAGAAGCAGATTGAGTGTCATTTGTTTAGATTTAGCTTGTTTAAAAGGGATCGATTTCTTGACACCTCTCAGAAAGTCCTGTCAAGTGACAGTGTGTGTGTGTGTGGGGGTGAGTACTCATGAGTTGATGGGAATATAATTGGGTCCAACTGTGCCAGGAGATCGTGTGGCATATGTATCAAAAAATCAACAATATATCACATGGTAATGTAACATCTAGGAATATATTCTAAATAAACGATTAGGGGAATCCACACGGTTATATATGCAAGATGGGGGGACTTATTATACTGTTTATAATACGAAAAAATTGGAGACACTGTAAGTATTCAGTAATAAGGATTCGTTGAGTAGATTATGGAATATGAGGATATGTACAGAGCCATTTGAAATGGTGACCTGGGTTAGAGGTTACACATTGTTAAAATTGAGAGGATAAAGAATTATAAAATATGTGTGATTCCATTTTTATGAAAACAAAACCTTAACAAGTGCATATAAAAAGTCTGGAACTTACGTACATCATGTGGGAGGGGAAAGAAATTAAGGGGGATTTAAAAAAAGCTTTTCCAGTTGACTGAATTTTGATGTTTTGCTATAGCAAACAGAGATTGGTTCTTTAAATAAAGAAATCATAATAATTTAAATGAAATCGAGACCATGGACACAGACATAAATAGCGGCCAGCCGACATTTCCATCAGAATCTCGAAGTCCCTATTTTTCCTTTTCTTTAGACTAGATTAGCTTCCCCGGATTCTAGAGACGCAAAACACAATGGTTCTTAAGCAATTTTACCGATTAATCCTATGCTAAAGTACTAATTCGCCCAGGATATTATTTTCGACTATTTTTCGTTGACCGCATTTTTACTTTGTTTGGGCTGAAGGAAAACTGAAGAGGGATTCGTAGCCCTGTTTTCATTTTTGCACAACTGTCCTTTCCAGCTGCAGTTTTGGAGAGGAAACACACACTGAAACCCCACCAGGGAGGCAGCTGTATGCGTCCCAATCAGTCTGGCTGGAAGGAATCGCTCTTGGAAACTGACCCAAGGGCAGAAGCTCATTTCCCGTTCCCAACCCTGCCACCCCGGCTCCACTTCTCCTGGCTCTGTCTGAGCCCCCCTCCTGGAGGGCTTTTGGAACGGGGGTTGAGGCACCTGTACCTTAGTTCTGTCTCCCAAAGGAGGTTTAACTTGTCCATGAGAAATGAGTCAGCATGCAGAGCCTGGAGCTGTAAGATACTTCTGTTCTGAGATTTGGAATCTTCTGGATGGTTTAGAAAGACATGTGTTTGGCGGGAGAAGTCTCATGGCCTAAGATGGGGCATTTTCGGTTTCTGGCTTGATTAGACATGTTCTCCAGAGCAGGCAATGCTATCATGCTAAAAACAGAAAGATGCACTAGTGTGGGGTTTCCAGGTTGGTGAGAACAGATCTTGGCCCCCACCAATCCTGGCCCCACACTGTCGTGAAGTGACTGGAAATAAAGATGGAGCAGAGAGTAGGGAAGACAGAGGTGGCTGATTCAGGAAAAGTGGTCCATTTTGCCAAACTAGCTTGCATGGCTGGGGTGGTATTTGGGACCAGGATCTGGTCACAATTCTGTGTTCCCCCCCCCATTCCTGCAGCAGGAACAAAGTGACCTGGGTCTTGTCTCTCCAAGCTCCCATGCAAGTGGTTTCTGTCAAATTTTGTAACGTGAGAGCTTCCCTGGAGGTCGAGGCCTTCATGCTTAGCTGTAAGCTGTTGAGATGCTGTTTCCAATCTTTTTAGCAAGTGGATTGGTTTCCAGATTGACAGCCTTGGAAACCAGACCCCTCTGTTTTTCCCCAAAACAGGTATCATCTGTGAGCAGCACACGAAGGCAGAACACGCTGTCCAAGGCCAACTCCAGATTTTCCATGGTTTGGGGTGGGTAGGGGAGGGTGAGGGAACATTTGGAGAGCCCAGAGAAATGATGTCTAGAACCTCAAATTAATAATGATTATGAAAAGTCAGCAACCTGCATTAACTCCCCTGCTTAACAAGATGTTTCTAAAGTTAAGTAGCTGAAAAGTGACCTTTGAACAATTTCATTTCTAGCTGGTCCATGGCTGTGAGGTTGCCCTCCAAGGCTAGAGTTGATAAAAAGCAAAGAACCTGTTTATGCCCCTATTCAGGCCACAAGTAACAGAGACAGGAGAGCCCATGCTCATGAACCCGATCCTTCCCCTCCTTGCCAGTCATACATCTGAGGATCTGATGAGAACTGGTTCTAGAATTTCAAATGGATTGTCTTATTTAATCTTTTACAGCAAGAAGAAAGACAACAATAATAAGAGTAGCTATGGTTTATTAAGTGCTTACTATGTGCCAGATGCCTTAATATGTGTAATTTCTGATCCCCAAAAGTAATCTTGCAGGAGCAGTGTTGTCACCCTCATTCTACAGGTTAAGAGTCTGAACACTGAGTCTAGGAGAAGTTATCACTTGGCCAAATCTGTGTTATTCAGAAAAATGGGGATCCAGGTGGTATGCTCTCCTTTGGAGTCAAGAGTTCTCCCCTCCCGTGGTGCTCTGGGCAGACTCTCGCTCTTCCATCCTCCCCTAGATCCAGGACAGGTCAGGACCGGGGAGGAGAGATGGCCACTGCTTACCCAGCTCTTGGCTCCTTCACTGCACAGTTCTTGGCTGGAACTCATTGTCCTGGGTTATTACATGACTGGGAGAGGGAAGGGATTAATTTGTCTCTCAAACCTAGGAGAGGTGGAGTAGTCAGGATGAGGGATGACATGCATGGGAGGAACAAGGGTGGAGATGCGACATGAGAAGTCAGTTGTGTTGGTCTCAAGAAGGGTTTATAGACATTTCTCAAGGTGAAGGGCATATTTCCTTTGTCATTCCCATGTTCTTGGAGATGACAATGGCCCGGTCTAGGGAAATCGCTTTAAAAACAAGTGCACAGGTATTACAAGTTTCCGATTTCTCTGGCAAAGACTGATCGACAGGGTCCAGTTAGATCTCCACCCACTATCTTGGTTGTCAAAGAAAAGCATTTCAGAACTGCTCTGCCACTCTTCTGCTCAACACCTGTGGTCCTGGGGTCTTCCCAAATTAATTTGGGGAAAATTCTGTTCCTGTAGGCCCAATATGGCTGGGAGGAGTCAAAAAGCCTTGGAAGACACAGAAGTGTAAGGCCATTAACCAGAAAGATGTCCTGAGCCAGGAGCTCAGAGACCCTGATAGAAGATGGTTCCAAATCCAGGAACTAGGGGCCAGCTTCACCACAAGGAGGCAGCTCTTCAATGCTTGCTGATGGGTCACTTCTGAATCACCTCAGTCACCACTCATCCGGCCCTGCCCACCATCCCCACATTCTGCTCTGTGTCTAGTGCTACTTCCCAGCCCTACATCTCCCATTGTGCTACCTGGAGATGACCACAGTAAAAAGCAGTAAAAAGAACAATGTTCCCCGGGGGGTGACTCTACCAGGCACCATGCAAGGTGCTTTACCTACGTTAACTGATCATCTGCAGAGTATGTCCATTTTACCAAGACTCAGAGAGGTTCAGTGACTTGCTCAGGATCACACAGCTCCTCACAGAGTCAGAATCCAGATTCAGGTCTGTCGGACTCCAGAACTCACAACAAAGAAGAAACAGTAAAAGCAGTCTTTCTAGTCATAAATGCCAACATTATTGCTCAGCCATTCCAGTTCTCAGTGTGCTCTACAGAATTCTCAGTGCTGGGTGCTGTCAGCCACAGATGGGGAAGCTAAAGCTTGCAGAGGCTGAGTGAAATATCTACAGCCTCAAACAGGTCAGCAGATGAACCCGAACCAGAAGTGGGTGGTCCATTAATTTATTACCTCTTTTGCAAAAACTGCCAAGGGACCCAATTGGTTGCATGAAAGATATCAACTCAGGGAAACACATCAGTCAAACTGATAAAGATGTCAAACATCAAGATGCCTGTGTGCCTGTGAGCCAAGCGGTAAGAAATGTGGGTGAGTGGTGGTGTCTCAGAATGCTGGCCAGGGCAACTTTCAATTCACGGTCTCACAGAATGCAGAGGTGGAAGGGCTCTGGTGAGGAGCCATCTAGCCCTCACTGCATCCATGACAAGCGGTTACCTAGCCCCTTCCAGGATACCCACACGGTCAGGAAGCTCCATTTTCCAGAAGCTGCAAATTCTACTTCTTCCACTTCTTCGGGACATGTCTGACTTCTTGGATATTGAATCCATAGATGTAGAATGTCAGTCTCCTTAGTCTGAGATCTGATGAGTACAAATGAGGTCCCCGTAAGAGTGGGGATGCCAAAGGGTCCAGCCACTTTGGAAAACAGTAGGGCCATTTCTTATGAAGTTAAACATAGTTACCATAGGGTCCAGTGATCCTACTCTTAGCTATTTACCCAATGACAACATGTGTCTGCACTAAAAGCTGGATGCAAATGCTTCCTTCATAATCATCAAAAGCTGGAAACAACCCAAACATCAACAATAGCCCATCAACTGGTGGATGATAAGCAAACCATGGAGTCCCCATATGTGGAGCATTCCTAGCACAGCAAGTAAAAAGGACCTATGGCTGACTTGTGCAACATCATGGATCATGGATCAATTTCAAGGCCTTATCTATAGAAACCAGACTCAAAAGGCTGCCTACAGTTACAATTCCTCTTATATGACATCCTGGAAGGGGCGACAGATAAGTATATTTGTGTGGGTCCCACTTAAACCTGGATTTTTAAAAATAAATACAGCATGTTAATGTATTTTTTCTTTCTTATGATTTTCTTTTCTTTTTCAAAAAATAGTTTATTATTTACTTAATACAGAGAAAGAGAGAGAGAGAGAGAGAGAGAGAGAGCAAGAGAGCATAAGCATGGGGAGCGGCAGAGGGAGAGGGTGAGCAGGGAGCCTGATGTGGAGCTCGATCTGAGGACCCTGGTATTATGGCCTGAGCCAAAGGCAGACACTTAAATGACTGAGCCACCCAGGCACCCCATTCTTCTTTCCTTTCCTTCTTTTCCTTTTCCTTTTCCTTTCCTTTCCTTTTGTAGAGAAAGGAAGGGAGAGAAAGGAAGAGGAAGAGGGAGAGAGAGAGAGCATCTTAAGTAGGCTTCATAACCAGCATGGAGCCTGAGGTGAGGCTCAATCCCACAACCCTGAGATCATGACCTGAGCCAAAATCAAGAGACGGTTTGCTTAACTGACTGAGCCATCTAGGCGACCCTCTTATGATTTTCATAATACTACTTTTTTCCCCCTCTAAATTACTCTATTGTAAGAATGCAGTATATAATGCATACAACATACAAAATATGTATTAATCAATCATTTATGTTATTAGTAAGGCTCCCAGTCAACAGTAGGCTATTGGTAACTAAGTTTTGGGCAAAGTTATACATGGATTTTCAACTCTGTGGGGGGGTCAGTGGCCTTAACCCCCTCATTGGTCAAGGGTCAATTGTATGTATTAAGAACAAAACAAGAACAACAACAAAAAAAGAAGAAAACAAGTGGTTGCTAGAGGCTGGGGCATGACTACAAAAAGTATGGACTACAAACAGGCATTAGGGCACATTTTGGGGTGATGGAAATGTTCTGAGTCTTGATTGTGGGAGGGATTTTACAATTGTAGGCACTTGGGAAAATTTATTAAATTGTACACTTAAAAGGGGTAAATTTTACTGTAAGCAAATATATATATTTACTGTAAGCAAATATATATATTTTTCTACAGCTATATATATATATATATATATATAGTATATAGTACACAGCCATCAAAAAGAATGAAATCTTGCCATTTGCAACGATGCGGATGGAGGTAGAGTGTATTGTGCTAAGTGAAACAAGCCAGTCAGAAAGAGAAATATCCTTTGATTTCACTCATATGTGAAATTTAAGAAACAAAACAGAAGAATATAGGGGAAGGGAAGGAAAAATAAAGTAAGATGAAAACAGAGAGGAAGGCAAGCCATAAGAGACTCTTAATTCTAGGAAACAAACTGAAGGTTGCTGGAAGGGAGGAAGATGGGGGATGGGGTACCTGGGTGATGGGCATGAAGAAGGGCACATGATGGGATGATCACTGGTGTTATATGGAACTGATGAATCCCTAAATTCTACCCCTGAAACTAATCACGCAGTATATGTTAACTAAATTGAATGAAAAAAGAAGATGCAGACACAAGAGTCAGTGATAGTTGGATGGTCTCCATCTGTGTAGCTGTAAAGTCTTGGTGCTTGTGCAGTGATGGTCATGGGAGGACCCCTCCTACTTCTGGAAGTTTACAAGCGCTGCCTCACATGGGTGTCTGAATCCTTCCAGCTGCCTCAGGGACCGGGTCGTTATTCTCCTTGGGCCAGTAATTCTGATGTTCCTGCAGCTCTGTCCCAGTTTCTGTCTCTGAAGCTGTGCTTGGTCTATAGCCTTTGTCAAGGCCTTTCCAGGCTTTTCTCTAGGGTACTGATTGGTTCCTTACTGTTCCAAGCTACCTGATAGTTCTTTTTCTGCCAAGACAGAAATGGTTTCCTTGTCTTAGTGATCTACTTCTTTGTAGTTCCTTCTGAAAAATTGCTTGGGTCCTTAGATATCATGGCTCTTTTTATGCTTACAAAAGACCCTTTCCTCTCAATGTATGTATCACTGTGGTGCCTGGGGCTGGGGATGATTAAAGCAGGAACACCACCTTACTGTTCCTGGAGTCCCCACTCTCACTCTTGAAGTCCAGATCCAGGGCTATGGTCAGCAGCACTTTGATGTTTTTCTCCCTGCCCCTTGTGGATCCTGCCTTGCTTCTCCCATTGAGATTTGGCTTTTCTTGTCATGTTCTACTCACACACTTCAGATTTACCATGTCTGTTTCTACGTCTGAACCCCCAGTTTGGCCATGGTGCAAGTTCAAGTTCTTTCCCTAGGATATCCTAACACCCCATGCAAGTCAGTGCTGTAAGTAAATTGGGGGTTGGGGAATCCAGGGGAGTACCTAACTTCAGAGATTTGAAATAGCTCAATTCTAATGTTGGACTATAAGATGTGTTTTGCATAATGAAGATGTGTTTGCCTTCCAGCTGCTTCTGTCCACTGTCACCATTCCTTACTGTCACAGAGCTGGGTAAATCTAACGCCTCTTCTAAGTGACAGGCCTTCAGCTGTTTGAGGACAGTGATCATGTCTTTCTGAAATCTTCTCTCTGGCTACCTTAGCAAGAATGCCATGTCTGCTGGGAAACTGTATCTGGAATCCTGAATTGAGATGTGGCACCTGCACCTAAGAAGGACCTAGAAAAAAGGAGAGGTAACTCAGAGGTAAACAAATAGAGACTCCCACACCAGGCTGTGGGGAGAATAGGGGCTCCCCAGACCTACCTTATGTTCTGGACTTGCCTTTCCTTCCATCACAGAAATGTCTGGAGAACAACCTGTCATTGCCATGTCATGAGTGAGCAAAATAACTCCTTCCTGTCTGGAAATCTGGAGCGAAATGATACGGCCGTAAAAGTTCTCTGTGGAGCTATTGGCATGCTTTTGAATAAATTATTTCTATTTTTTGGCTCCAAAATGGACCTAGCATCTCTTGGGAGTATTGGCTTGGGCTGGAGTTTGTGTGGAAGCCCAGAGGGAGGAAAAATCCTGGTTTTAATGGAAGAAACATCGCAGACACATGGGGAAAGGACCAAAAACAAAACCAGAGAAGCATAATGTACCCAGCCCTCCTCAAAGCACATGGGAGTTGGCACTGTGCGCAATTCTGGTGTTCAAGCAAGGTTGAAACATAACCCAAACGTTGGCGAGTCCATGGGCCAACTCCCTACATTTCTGGAATGGTCTTCCTGAGAATTAGAAATACATTTTATCAACCAGAATTCCCATTAGTCTTTACCACACAGGCTGCCTCATCTGCCTTGTACTGGACAAGACCCACCCATTCTGAGTACAGCTACATTTTCTGAGCATAGATGGAGACTCCCCAGCCCTCCTTCCCCAGAATTCTTTTTTTGAGGAGGGCCTGTATTTAGTTGGAAGAAATATTTTGAGTCACTATGGGTGGAGGGTGACACCCAAGCTGTGCTGAAGTAGCAAAAGACACCTTTGGAACTGCATGTGTAGGGCAAGGAGGGGAATTTGTGTTGTTGCTGAGAGGCCAGTGAGGACACAGTAAAGGAGAAAGAGGTAAGGGGGCAATCAGGGGATGGGAGAGACCTTGGGAGTGAAGGGAAGGGCACGATCTTGACTCCCTCTGAAGGTTTAAGTTTTTAAAATCACCAAAATGGCTGGTGGGAATGAGCTTGGGGGTGGGTATGCTAGAGAGGGGGCTAACTATTGTGCCTAAACCTGAGTGGAGGGGGCCACAGACTGTCAGAGCCAGAGATACATTTGTTGCTTTTCTATTCTCCCATTTGATTAGAATTCCTTCCTCTGGGGGGCTGCATCTTTGTATTTCCAGTGACTAGTGCTCAGCCCCAAACATAGAAGGCCCCCAAGAAATGTCACTTAAAGAAAATAAAGATGGAAGGAGAGACAGTGGTATCTTCTCATTTTATAAGTCATAAAACATAAGATTTAATTGAGAATGTCCCAGAAAAATCAAAGTCCCAATATTGATTTTTTGTAAAGTCTTCTGATTCATCCAAAGGAAAATGGAATCAGTGAAATTTTTCTTTAAACACTGACTCCCTTATCTTGACACTGTGCCTTCCTTTACTCTGGCCCAGATGCACCTGCTCCTTGAAACCTCTTCCATTCCTCTAACTATAGACATCATGGTACATGACCGAGAATCGTGAAAAATTAGAATTGAAAAAGGATGTCAGAAGTCACTTACCGAAAGTCTGATCCCTAGACCTTTCTTATGTCACTTAATACTTTCTATCTTTATTTGTTTTAGAAAATGTCTCTTACTTTAAAATGAGTTCTCTCTGGGCCTGTCAACATAGATGTGCGCTCTACACATGAATAAACCAAAGTCAAAAGCGTGAAACAGGATTGGCAAAATGTCAGTGCTAGAAAGGGCTTTGCAAATGCTTTACAAGAAATAGATATTACTATTTCAAACCATAATGGCTTCCTGGTAAATGAAAGATCCTTTTGTTCAGTTGAGCCCCTTGAGTTAGGATATGCAAAGTGGACTCGGAGCTCTGGTTTTAGAGCAGGAGTTAGAGGAAGACAGTTTGGTGTTCTAGTGGTAGGGGTAAAGGGCAATCTGAGAGGGAGGAGGGGAGGTGAGATGGGAGTAGCTAATTCAAAAATGGCCAAGTGAGACAGCGAGGGGTGGGGGGTAAGGAGTCACATGCAGGGAAAGCATGCCGGCAGTCTCAGAGAGTAATGAAGATGGATGCCCAAGTTCTTATGATGTAACCCTGCCTCTACCTCCATTTCCTGCAAATCTTGAGCTGAATTTTTGGACCAAATTTCCCCAGAAATTCACAGAAATATTGGGGAGGGCATTGGATCTCCAACAGGAAGTAGGATAGGCATTTGGGGAATCCTCTCTAAAGCTTAAGAGCAGGGAGATCCCAGCCCATATCGGGGTTATACAAGACCATTTAATATCATGGAAACCTGTGTATGTACAAATATGTTTTTCTTCCCTTACGGCATCGCCTTGAAATTCTCGTATTTGAAAACAGGAGATAGAAGTGGAGATGAAAGTCATGCACGAACAGCCAAATCTCAGTTGTAAAGTACAAAACATCAGTCGAATGCCTTTCATGTAATTTTGTTTTTGTTCATACTCTAGTGTGAATTTTGATGATGTGATCATTGTACAAGAGATCTGAAGATATCACCAATATGAAGTTGGGAGACATGGGGGAAAAGGATGGTCTTAGCGATATATTATCCCCACAGCTTCTACAGTAAAGTCTGATGAAAAGTTTTCACACATGATTATACATCCAAAGAAGAATGGCATGTGGCATATCCACAGAGCAGTCCTGTGCCAGGAACACAGTAAAATTCAGGGCTGTGTTACTTCTAAGGCCATAGGAAAGGAATAATGCTATGATCAAGCATGAGACAATCCCTGCCTTGATGGCTTTATTTCTGGAAAGATCATGCTCTGGACGAAATTGCTCTGGATCTTCCTCATGATCAGATATACTATGTGTTGGACCCTAATAATTCCAATGAGAGCAGCTGTGTAGCCTGTCCATTGTAGGTATTTCCTCTGATACCTTGCCCATTCTTGTCTTCCCAGTCATTCATGCTGTCCTTTCCCATTGCCCCAGAGTTAATGAACATACTGGGGCTAAATCTCCCCCTGCATACACAGTGACAAAAGCAAAAGCTCCCAAAGCTTGTATGAGGCCAATGTGTAGGAAGCAGTACAGGGCAGGTGGCTTGTTCATCAGCCTGTCCATCTTCCTATGGCGAGGCTTCTGGTTCATAATATCATTTTCAGCTTTCTCGGAAGATAAAGTGATGAGGGAATTATATCTGTGTCTAAACTGATGGACAAGATGGTAAAGATGCCAATGGGCAGGGCAAGCTCAACAGTAAGGTAAATCAAAAAGAGGCAGACGAAATCAGAGAGGGAGACAAACCATAAGAGACTCTTAACTATAGGAAACAAACTGAGGGTCGCTGGAGGGGAGGTGGGTAGGGAGATGGGGTAATGGTGATGGACATTAAGGAGGGCATGTGATGTAATGAACACTGGGTGTTATATGCAACTGATGAACCACTAAACTCTACCTCTGAAACTAATAATACACTCTATGTTAATTAATCAAATTTAAATTAGGAAAGGAGGGCAAAGCTCAGCAGTGTTCTAGGCTAGAGTGTAAGCAATGATCTTTAGGTGATCTTTAGGTTAAGCGACCTTCCTCCACTCTGTGACCACAGGTGCAAAGATGTCATTGTCACTCAGTAAGACTGTGTGGCCTGCCTTTTTAGCTGCCTCAGAACCTGCTACCTCCACGACAATCCCAATATCTACATTCTTTATTTAGACTGGAAAGTCATTCACGGCCTCCCTTGGTCACGGCAACCCCAGTGTCCTGTCTCTAACAGCCTACTACAATGATCGGCTTTTGCAAAGATGATTCCTGAGTGGTTGGTTAAGAGCTCACCCAGGTGCTCGAGACACACGTCCTTCTGCTGCTCCATACTGGCCACTGCAGTGGCTTTAGCAGCCTGTTCGCTACCTTGTTCCACATCAGTGGCGAGGCACTTTTTGATGTCTTCTATCATCCCAGTGTTGGCTGAAATGGTACCTACACACTCTTGGTAGTGCTTTGGTTATGAAGGACAGATACTTGCAATCATAATGACCTTGATCCCAGCACTCTGGAATTCAGTGAGTGCATCAGGCACAGTGGATGGAAGGGGATGGGTCGTTGACAAGAGCTCACTAAGCAGAAGTTGGAGATGGGAAAGGTCATGGTATCTGTCATTTGAGGAGGTTTCTGAGAAGTTGTTTGCTGGCAGGTAGAGGTGATAGAGGCCAAGAATGTGTCTCCCGTAGGCCATCTAGCTCCATGCGCTGTGAGGGAAGCCTCAGCTGTGCCTTTGTCTGGGGGCTAATCTAGGGCATTGATAATGATGGCGCTGTGCTCTCTAAGACCTTCTCAGGAAGAAGCTCTCATCATCATGAGGGAATGTTTATCACTGGAGCCATCCCTCTCGTATATAAGGAGCTGGAATTTGTTGGTAGAATTAAAAGAGATTTCAGGCATTTTGCAATTTTATTTCCTAATTCCCATTATAGCACCTACAGTGACCTCTGAGAATTTCCAAGGGCAGTTTCGGAGGCATACAGTGTTATTATCTTGTATAAGGAGGCCTGGATTCCAGAGCTTCCTGCAGAGACTTGGTTTGTCGGTTCTTCATTTGTGTCAGCCATGTAGATCTGACTGTCAGACTGCTTGTGGGTCCTGTGGTGAGTTTCAGTTTTGTTGGAGCCAATGATAGAAGTGGAATGAGGGTCTCCACTGCATCTGGGTTCTTCACCAGGAAGTTCTTCTTGCCCATCCATTTTTCTGTCATCGACAAGGTGACAGTGACAATGACTAGGAGGCCCTCAGGTTCATGAGCCACAATGATATCAGTGAGGAAGATGGTGGAGTCCAGGCCATAGTTCATGTACACTTCTTAATGAAGAAAAGGATGCTGGTCAAGTGGCCTCTCCTGCCGCAATACAAGTGAAATGCCCAATCTCAGTATCTATGGGTGTCTTCTCATTTCCAATTCCAGAAGCCAGGGAGGCAGTCTGTCCAATGACCCTCTTTGGGTGTTTTCACTATGTCTTTAGTTCCATGGAGATGCACAAGGTAAATTTTTGGCATTGTTTTGCCCATAATGCTGATGACATGGGTGCCGGTGGACTGAGGTTGGTCATAGGGTCCTGGGCCACAGAAGGACACAGTTTCAAGGTGTGATCCACACTACAGACCTGGAGCCCAAGGTTCCATTTGTGGGAGCTTGAGGTAGGTGAGCTGAAGGGCCAGGCTTAGACTGGATCCTACACCCATGCCAGGCAGTCTGGTGGGTTCAGGGCCTGCTCCTGGTTTTCTCTCTTATTTCTTGTCATCTTTGATCTGCTTTTCCAGATTAAAAGCCTCTTGAGGGCAGAGGCTATATTTTTTTTATCACTGTTTTCTCATCACATGGGCATTTAGAATAGGTATTCCCTGAATGACTAAATAACCTCACAAAATCTGGGGCCCGTGGGCTTGTAGCCACCACTTGGAAAAGTAATGTAGCCACTGACTGGTAGTGATAAAGCTTGAATGAATGGGCTTATAAAGTGAACCAGGTCAGCAGTTCTCAACTGGAGCCCCTGGAAATCCTTTCAGGGAATAAAGTACACAAGTCAATCTCAGCCTCAGTTTCTGCTTCTGCAAAGTCAAGATGAAAATAGGGGAATGATAGCATTTTTTTTTTAAATTTTTATTTATTTATGATAGTCACAGAGAGAGAGAGAGGCACAGAGACACAGGCAGAGGGAGAAGCAGGCTCCATGCACTGGGAGCCCGACGTGGGATTCGATGCCGGGTCTCCAGGATCGCGCCCTGGGCCAAAGGCAGGCGCCAAACCGCTGCGCCACCCAGGGATCCCGAATGATAGCATTTATTTTGAGGTTGTTAGGATTCAATAATTCAGAGAGAGCACTGAGAACTTTCCTGGTACTAAGTAAACACTCAAATTTGGTTATTGATGTTACAGTTAGTAATAACAATAAAAAAGTAACATCTTTTTTACTCTAGAGACTGCAGCTCTATTTCATTCTATTTGTCAACTATTAACTATGTATGGCATATGAGTCCTTGTGGAAGAGAAAATATATTAGCCTGATTTAGCATGATTTAGCAATCCAAAGGTGGCAGGCTGGCAGCAGCATCACTGTCCCTGTAGATGGGGTGCTCATTATAGTTCATGATGACATTTTTGGTAGCTATTGACTTTGTAAGGTTCATGTAGAGGTATTTTAGCTATCTTCTCAAGAGAAATAAATATATCAAATCTTTTAACTGACTAACTAACTGACTAACTAACTCACCCTTTATGGAGATCTCTGAAGGATGGGAACATGTCTTATTTATCTCATTGACCCGCATATTTAGCACAGCACATGGCATGCAGGAGCTGCTAACTACAATTTCTGAATGAATGACTGAAACCTATTCATGGAAGGCATTGCCATTGCATATTGGTTTAAAATAATCCAGAATTGGTGGTGGTTTAGTACTAATGGATTCGGATCTAAGAGCTTTCTTAGACACCTCTCCACACCCAGAAGTTCCCATTATGTTATGGTGCATCCTGTAACCAAAAACCCTGTCCCTACTGAAACCCACCCCATGTTTGGATCTAGCAGCTGCCTCCACAGTGAAGGGAGAGTTAACCACCACACTTGTCCTAATTATAAGTCATTCAATATGGGCTTTGGAGGGATATAGTCTGATGTAACCCTCATCAAATCCATCAGCAATGCATAAACAATTTTAAGAGTTGAGCTGATGTGGCTTATCAAGGGACCTTAGTTGCTATGATGCCATGGCCTGGCTTGATGCCCTTGGCTAAAGCTAATCATTGGGTGGGTAGCTTGGCTCTCTCGATGGCCTGCCTGGCCTATTCTGGTGGTATGTGTCAGGGCAGCAAGAATGCATTGCCTAAGCTAGGAAGGTGGACCATCTCTGAGAGCTGGAGGAGGAGACAAATGGAGGAAGAGAGCTTTGATTCTGATGGTGGGACAAGAGAACAGATTGTTCCGAAGGAAATGTAAATAGTCCTTGACTCCAGTATCCTTGCTGTTATCCATAGTTACTCACAGTCGACCATGGGTATTGCTCTGGGGCAGGGAAAGGGTGGAACCAACCCACGAGCAGATGACAGGGGACATTCCAGATCCAGTGTGCATAGGTAGCCCTGGAATAAAGTGGATGTGGCTGGGATGCCATGGCCATAAGGGAAGCCCCGACTCTTAATCCTTAGAAAGAGGTCTCCTCATCCCAGGGATATATTCAGAGCCCATCTTCTCAAAGAGGCACATCCTGATGTGATGGTCGGAAGGACACCAGAAGTCCTGTCTTCTTCCCATCCTCACCTTTCCCCATCCAGACAAAAAAGGGTCACTGATAATCTCATTCCTGTTCCTTTGCTAGTTGTTAATTAATTTTAGCATATGGAACATTTAAAATAAGAACAGTTTCACCTCATTGTGTTGGAATATGAGCTTGCAAGGCAGGGCGTTTAAGGCTTTGAAATGTTTTCTAGAAAAGGCTGTATGGGGCTCCTCTGTTACCAACAACCTTTCCCACTGGAGGGAACTAAACCACTTCTTTGAGTGACTCATCCCGCAGGCGATAAAGTGGCTGTGGTTTAAGCCTCTGGTGCAATGGGCTTAATAGCGAGAAGAATATGTTCTTTTTCCTCTCTGCTGCCATCCTAACCTTCTGATATTCCTAGAATATACCCAGCTTTCTCCTGCCTAGAGACTTCACTTCCTTGGTTTTTGCATGACTGGCTCTTTTTCATTCTGCAGATCCCTGCTCAAGGTCAGCTTTTCAGAATGACCTTCCCTACCACTTGGGTCTAAAGTAGGTGCTCCGGCTCTAGCTCCTCCAGAATACTCTAGGACAACCTTCTAGTTCTTTTCTTTATGGCCCTATTCACAATTCTAACTGCATTTATGCCTCATTCACTCATTTATTGTCTTTAGAGTGTGAGCTCTGTGATGGCAGGCTTGTCTTGTTATTGGTGTATTTTGGGGGCATAGGACAGACCTAGCATACTTAAAACATTTGAATTTCTGTCACGTTTACTTTAGTATTTGGGGGTATTCTGGGGTTGTGAGTTGGACACAGTCTCAAAGCTTAAGGCTCAGTTGGGAAGATAGAAAATTTATCAGTTGGCACTCACGGTAAGGGCTTGGAGAGATGGAGGACAGGGTGTATCTGGGGAAACACCCAAACAAATCTGCAGAAGTTAGGGGGGCGGTTTCTCCTGGAAAATAGAAGAACTGAGACCCAAACAGCTACCCAGGTAGCTGAAGAAAGGGAAAAGGGTTCTGGGCAGAGGGTGTAGCATTTGCACAGGCCTGGAGGTGGGAAAGATGGCATTTCTGAGGATCTGGGAGCTGTTTAGTAGATAAAAGAAGGTGAGCAGCATGTGATGTGGATGCAGACATAGCAATGGCTAGAGCATAGCATGGTGCAGCCATACTAAATTTGCATTCTATTCTGTAGGAAATGAAGAGCTACTGAAGAGTTTTAAGTTAAGAGAGGCATGATGCAGTGTTCACTTTTGAGGAATCACTCAGCTTTGTGGGGAGCAAGGAGTTGGAGGGGCAAGATTAAAGAAAGGGTGAATGTGTAAGGGACATACTGGTGGTCCAAGGGAGCAAAACTGGTGGCCTGGACTAGAAAGGTCACTGTGGGGCTGGGAAGCAGGAGAACATTTCTCAGTATTTAGGTTCTAAAGATAGATGAATGACTGCAGGGGAAAGAAGTGGAGACTGGAGTGCTTGGGTGGAGTAAAGGACAAGGCCCATGTGACCCAGATATGTGTGGGGGCAGGGATGGCATTCATGGAGGCAGGAGAGACAGAGGGAGGAGAGGAACCACACACATCACTACCTTCAGGCCATCTCTCCTTTTCTCTTTCCCTCAGGAAATTCCAGCTGTCCTAGAGGCCCAGCACAAGTGCCATCTCCTCCTCGAAGTTTCTTCTGGATCTTCTTCTGAGCTACAGCACCAGCAACTGGCCCACAACCTCACCACTGTGTATGTTGTTCTGCATTATTTCATCCAAGTTAGTCTTGTCTTTCCCACAAGGTTCCATACTCCTTGGTAGCAGAACCATATGTTCCAGTGACTGCCATGGGGCTGAGTACACGACAGATGCTCAGTCCTTGGGGATTGTGTTAGTAAGAGTTCTCCAGAGAAACAGAACCAATAGGATGTGCCTGTATATAGAAATAGATTTATTATAAGGAATTGGCTCATGCAATTATGGAGGCTGGCAAGTTCAAAATCTGCAGTGTGGGCTGGCTGGAGATCCAGAAAGAACTGATGGTGCAGATGAAGTCTGAAGGCAGCCTGCTGGAGATCTCCCTGTTATGTGGAGAGACTGCTCTTTTTGTTCTGTTTAGGCTTTCAACTGTTTAGATGAGGCCCATTCATATTACAGAGGGTGAGCTTCTTACTCAAAGCCTTCTGATTTAAATGTGAATGTCATTCAAAAACACTCTTTAAATTGACACCTAAATTCACCATCATAGGGGTTACCCAAGTGATTTTATGCAAATTATAATCCTACTTTTAAGCCAAATGGGTGGTCAGATTGGCAAGGCTGTGACTGCTTAGATCTCACAGGCACAGGATCCTAGAGAGGTGAAGTGATTTTCCTAAGGTCACCAAGCAAGATAAGTCTGGACATCCAGACTTGTGTCTTTTCTACTATATCTCATAACGGACAATTTGTGTGTGTGCACGTGTGTGTGTGTGTGTCACCCTGTCAAGAGGCCAAGATACCTTATTGGAGCTGTGATTTCTAGCTTTTAATTTGGAGATTAGAAAACACAGAGAAAGGAGATAACTTTCTCCAGCTGTGTATTCTTTGTTAGTGAGCTTCTAAAAACAACAATTTGGATTGGAATTCAGGAAAGGTATGACACAACTTAGCCCTTCATCAAAAATAGCTAGTTCCAGGTCACTGAACCGAGGCAAGCTCATGCCTGGGGGCCCCCGGCAGTCTGGGTTTTTATAATGAGTCCAGAGGGCAAAGTAGAAATCTGTCAAGTTGTAAGAGACAGGAAAGATTTAGGATCCAAACTAGAAGGTGGGGTTCCCCCAAGGCCAGAAGTGCTCACTAGTCACAAAGCCTCACACAGGCCCAGAATCCAGAGTTCCAGCTTGGGATGAATTTGGGAATTCTGGATAAGCATAGGGAACTTAGGTAGGCAATGGAATTTAGATCAGAATACTTGGGACACATTCTGGATCAGGGACTTGCCTGTTAAACTCTGTTGCAGGGTAACTAGGGTGTGGTGATTGAGCCTGGGGGTCTGAGTGGCTTGGGCTCAATTGCTCTGTCTCTCTTTTTATCTATCTCTTGGTCTTTCTCTTCTGGTTGGAAGGTGCCGGCTAGCATGTGCCACTCCACGGCAGGCATTGAAGGTCTGCATGTGAGGACTGGCTTTTCAGGGGACCCTTACGGCTCTCTTCAAACTCTCCAGGCAGCAACAGGAATTCTAAGCAGGTGGCCTCTTCTTTTGCAAAGTCTTTGATGCAGCAAAATCCAGCATGATATAAATGGACAGCCCTTTGAGGCTATTGTAATAAAATTTGGTCTGCATAGTTTCAGTATTTGTCAAGGCAGTAGAATCAGATACCAGTTATGTCCACATGATGCCAACTACCCAGATGGAAAAGAACAATCCGTTTGTCACTTTGGCCCACTGACATTCCAAAGACCAGAAATTCCCCAACTTTCAGAATCTGTGACATGGTAGTGACTGGATTCATTGTGCATTCTTACTCCTAAAACTGCTGTATGGCTGGATTTCATTTTCTTAGCTAAAGAGATTCAGATTTAGCTTAGTACAAAAGAACTGGGAATCCCCTGGATGTCACATGAGGGAGCTGGGTAGTCAGTGAGGTTGAGCCACCTTATCACAGACTTTCAGACCCACAGGCCTTGCCTTGAGTGCTTGGATGACTATATTTAGCACCAAGACCCTGGAAGGTGGGAAGTATGGCAACTAGAAGGCATCATTAATTTCAAGAGCATGGTGAATATATGGAGTTGTAATCAAACTTGATCACTTCTATACACACCAGAGCCCTTGTGAAAAACCAAACTGTGATAACAATGGGCAAAGTGCAAAAGCCTGGGTGGTAGGAAAAAAAGAGAAAAACATGGAAACCTTAATGGGTAGATGAAGGACAAGTTGGTCTTCTTTTCCACTGTTTTTTTTTTCCATCCACAGAATAACTCAATAATTGGATAAAAGGAGTTCTGTAGATGTTACAGATTTGGAATTTTAGGAAAAAATGAGATAGGACTCCTTGTAAGTCTCAGTTTAAGGTGCAGATTATTTTGGGAGGCACTACAGCCAGTTCTCTGCTCAAGTGAAGGTCAGAGGGACGGGTGGTAGCAGCCATGATATCAGTTGCCAATATTGGTGTGTATTGTGTGATGGACTGGCTGGATATTTGCAGCCTGAACCATTGAGGAGCAGAGCTTCACCCCTGCCCAACCTCTTCTCCAAGACATGTGTGGATTCTGGAATAAGAGTTGTTGGCAGACAACAGCAAAGATTCCAGGATGGAACTTTCTAGATTTAGAGATTCTTTCTTGGTGGGAAGAGACAGGAACTTAAAGTCCAGCCTGGAACCACACAAACTAATACATCTGGAGACAGGAATCCCAGATACAAATATCTGAGCATTAAGGAAAAAGCTGGAAAAAATTAGCACTAAGAGAGACCTGGGGCAGGAAGGAGAACTGCAAATTTGTTTTGTACTTGCCCTTGACTTACCACTGGCTGACCCAGAGCTGAAGGATGAGGAGTGGTGGGTGGGAGGTGGGGCAGGGAGGCAAGTTGTTTAGAAGGAGAAGCCAGTACTATTTAAGGCTGCAAACAAATACAGCTGTAGGTCATGGGGAAGGGCAGTCAGTGACCTTGTGGATGCTGACGAACCATAGCTATAAAGAACTTAGAGACAAGAGTTTGTGTCCCTGGATTGACAAATTCTGAAGGAGGTTCAAAGAGGAGAGGGCCTGAAGCTCAACATGAGGTCAGGTTAGCATCACTACTGAACTGTTTCTGCTTTGCTAAAGGATAGCATTTTAGGATTTGCTGGTGGTCTGCACAGCATATAAAAGAAAACTGCAGAGAAAAGCAAGCAGAGAGCAAGATACGAATGTTGCCAGAGTAGAGGATAAAGAAGTGAGAACTGGAAGGATTCCCAGAATCTCTCTCATCTACTCTTTGAATGTCCAGAAGGAGGGGGATATGAAGGGTGTGAGGAGGAAGGATTTTGGCCTCTGAGCTTTTCTTGGGTTTTCTGATGCAGAATGAAGTGACAAGAGGCTTATGTTAGGTTCATGATTGTCCTCATTGCTCTCTTTTAGGGATGGAGAAAAGGAGAAAAGTTACAGCCTGGGTAGATGTTGAATTGGAGCAAACAGCAGAAAAGGTCATTTCAGAACACGTTTGTTGTGGGGGGGGGATCTCTGGAGCAATCCTGAGTGATCTTTCAGGGTTTCATTTTTTCCCTCATGTCCACGGGAAGCCTTGCAGGTAGGACAGTTTGAAAAGGATGACGTACGGGAAGAAGTTGACACTGTTGAAAGAAGCAGAATGAGCTGATCTCTACATGAAGATCTTTCAGGGTCTTCACTCAAGGAATGCCTTTTCTGAGGTCTCTCCCATGTCCCAGGAATGCAGAGTTTCCCTCACCTTGTTCTCATAGATCCTGGGGAGTACAGATTTCAGAGAGATCTGGGGAGCTGACAGATGCTGTTCCATCCAGAAGACCCTGCTAATAATTGTAGCTACATTTACTAGATTGTTGAGTCCTTACTCTGCTACTTGTGACAGGGCTAAGCTGGTTGCTAAAAATCACCAAGGAATGTGGTTAAAAGCAAAGAGTCTACGACTCCCTCCCAGAGATAGATTCAGAATCAGAAATTCAGGGGTGGGAACTGCAATCAAAATAAAAAAAATTTTTTCTTGATAAATCTAATGTGCAGTTAGGTTTGGAAACCTCTGTGTCTGGAGTCATTACTCAGAGTTGGGTTTTTACCTTCTAGACTAAGTTTTTGATGTAAAACAGATAGCATCAACCTAACATCTGCAGTGCTCTCAGACCATGATAAATAATGGCAGTAAATGTTGAACAAATATGTAAGATTTATACATACGTTACATAGAACTCAAAGATAAATATATTTGTGTTGCTGGAATGTCACAATCAATCTAGACAATGACAAAATATGTAGGCATTTAACTGGAACATGCCTTCTCTTTTAATCTACACAAGATGACCTTCCTCCCTACCACCATGGTTTTGGTTTGCTCAATTTTCAAAGCAGTTCCTTTCAAAGTGGTTTCTAAGACCGGGAAGCATAAGCCCTGTGCAGAGTGTAAGGGCTTCTTCAGGAGAAGCAGGGCTTTAGAATCCCGTGAGAAACGGGATTTTTCAGGTTGTGTTTGTGTGTGTGTTTGAGTTTCTGTGTGTGTACATGCATAGACTTCTGCAACATTCGATGGGTTTCTAGACGTTTAACAGAAATGCCTTATACTCAGCATGTAATCTAAGAAGTGCAAGTCAAATGGATGGGGCTGCCATCAACAGGTAGCTAATTTCATGATCTAGCGATGGAATTAAATCGATAGCCTGGCCACGACAGCCAGGAGGCCAGCACAAGAACTGGCAAGGGGGTCTCATCAGTCTCCTCCACCTGCGGAGGGGATGGATTGATCATCCAAGAAGGAGAAGAGTGAGGAGCTTGGAGGCACCTGTATGGCTCCTGAGGATTCCAACAGGCAACATTGATTTTGTCAGCTCCTCAAACAGGTTAGCAAGCCAACAGGGCAGCTTCCCCAAAGCTGGAGATAGTCTTTGCTGCAAACCAGTTGTTTGCTGGATAAACAGAACAAACCCCTGGAGAGTGTTGAAAGAGAGGGGTGCGGCCAATGCCTTTGGCTGACAGCACATTCAGAAGAGCTAAGAAAACAAGGGTAGAAACTCAAAAAATCTTTTAGGTTTCATTTACTCAGGCAAAAAGGAGTCCAGACAACAGCAATTAAGTGAGTTTGATGAATTGGGATGGCTGACCTGGGAAAGCAGGCCTGCAACCCTTTTTTCTTTGGCAGTAGACTATATGTCTTTACCTTCCTTCCCTGACCCTCCCCTCTGCTCCCCCACCACCCAAGCAAACACACATTCTTTTTCTGCCTGTGAAAATTCAATTTCACTTTTTTTTATGTGATTGATTTGTCTGCCAACGAAGGGAATGAGATACATTGGATTTTATTGTTTCCTAATTATTTCATGCAGGAAAATCTTATCTTTCTAGAGAACCAGTGCTGTACATTATGCTGCTACTTCTTTCCTTTTTTTCTTTCTTTTTTCCCCTCTTTTCCTCCCTCCCTCCCTCCCTCTCTCCCTTCCTTGCTTCTGCCCAAGGTCTGCCTAGCTTGTGCTGGGTCTATGTTGAGCCTCCATTCATTGGTCTATTCATTCACTTAACTATCTGTATTGAGCACCTGCTATGTGCCAGTCACTGGGCTAAGATCTGGAGATACAGAAGTAAAAGCCATGCTCTCATTCTTCAGGCTGTTCATACTCCAGCAAGGAAGATCTCAGATACTAAGCAATCAAATTACATATACATGATTTGTTTAATGTAATTGAGTCTCTGTTGTTGACATTTACAACTTTGTTTTTTTTTAAATTAATTAATTAATTAATTTATGATAGTCACACACACAGAGAGAGAGAGGCAGAGACATAAGCAGAGGGAGAAACAGGCTTCCTGCACCGGGAGCCTGACGTGGGACTCGATCCCGGGTCTCCAGGATCGTGTCCTGGGCCAAAGGCAGGCACCAAACCGCTGCGTCACCCAGGGATCCCTGACATTTACAACTTTGGAAATGGGTAAGTTGGAAAGATATTTGAAAACTGATTTTAAAACCACCCAAAGGACCAAGATGATGGAGCCAATCAAACATGGCTGAGGGAGTTCCCATGTTCCTATTCCACTCTTTACAGCACCTATAAGTGACCAGACTCTGAGAAGGACTGGTTTCTAAAGAGGGTGGGAGAGGGCTCCTGCACTCCTGTGACAGAAACCCAGGGGGCAGGCAGGTGAAGCCCAATGACCATGCAGTTCTAACCACTTGTGACTCTGACTGTGAAATTTCTCTCCAATTCTCCTGGGGCTTGGCATACCCTCCCAAGTCCAAAGAACTTGCTTTAGGCTATCTAGTTTTCCTGACCCTTGAGAATCATTCTCTCCTTCATGGCTTACGGAGATGTAGAGCCAGGTGTGCTGAGGGGAGGAAACAGGAGAAATAAAAGAGAATATCCATTTAACAATCCCTCAATTATAAGAATAAACAAAATCTGCAAGGGAAACGAACACGATTCAGAGGAGGGGCTATGTGTTGCCAAAGGGGGCTTTTTCCCACGGAGCAGAGTCTGTGCTTACTGCAGGGCAACTCAGATGAGCCTTGGTGTGCATGAAAGAAGATCACTTTGGAGTAAACTGTTTAATTTGATCTGGGGATGGAATGTACCTAGCTCACCTCCTTCTTCAAGGAACTGATACAGTTCCAGCTTATAATTCAGTTCACTTAAGATGAGGACAGAACAGATTTTGGCATTTCCAGGAGGTCTAGGATGGAAAAATTTCCTGTGTGCATGCACAGTCTTCACCCACAGGGTGAAACACCAAGCTCCAGCAATTTAGATTCCCATATGGCCATTTGGTTGTTACTGCGTGAAGAATATTGGCTGTGGAATGAAGTTAACTGCTTGAATTCTTATCTGGAAAAATGGCAAATATTTCAAATACATGGTGCTCACACGTGGTGTACAGTGAGTCCGATCCTTCCTGGATAAGAATGCGTATCTTGTGGAACGGACTTATATAGACCCTCTGTTGGTAGAGCAGCCTCTGGATTCATTACCAACAATAGTAGATTTGAGATTTTGAGACCTCGGGAATACATCAAATGTGACTATGACTATAAAAAGGGATTTGGGAGACGTATCTCTCAAAATATGGGGAAATATGTACGTTTAGAAGACTGAGCCTACAGACATTTTATAAGTAATAGGCAATACAGTTTGAGGAATTCTGTATGTCTTTCCAGGTTATGAATAGTTTTAATATTAAGAATTTGGGAGGCACCTGGGTGACTCATTGGTTAAGCATCCAACTTTTGGTTTCAGCTCTGGTTGTGATCTCAGGGTTGCGGAGACCAAGCCTGGCATCGGTCTCTATGCTGAGTGTGGAGCCCATCTTGAGATTTTGTCTCTCCCCCTCTCCCTCTGCCCCTTATCACCTGCTCCTTTAAAAAAATAAAATAAAGAATTTGAGCGAGCTATTCTCTGTTTACTAGGGAACCCTCTTTCTTCTTCCTTCAAAAGGAGAAAGTGAGCTCATAAAACAACCAGAAGAGGGACGCCTTGGTGGCTCAGTGGTTGAGTGTCTGTCTTTAGCTCAGGGCGTGATCCTGGTCCCGGGATTGAGTCCCACATCGGGCTCCCTGCGAGGAGCTTGCTTTTCCCTCTGTCTAATGTCTCTGCCTCTCTCTCTGTGTCTCTCATAATAAATAAATCTTTAAAAAATAAATAAAATCTTAAAAAAAAGAAAATAGCCAGAAGATTCAAATTAGAAACAAAGGAAAAATACTCTAACTGTTCTTAACAAAGGGACAAAAGTACTAGATGACTCTGTTAGAGATCTACTCTTGACTTAGTTGTCTTTGAGTCTGTTCATGCAGGTTAAATTTGACTATGTCTTAGTGTCTTCTGGAATTCTGTTGCATTGATGTGTACGAACAATCATGCCAGGCACTGGAAATAAGGATAGACAATATTTCAGGTTTCCTTAGGTGAGTCAGATGGGTGACCTGCCGACAGAGGGCCGTGAGTCTCAAAGTGTAGAACTGCCCTGCTCTTTATACCAACCACCATGGCAGTGAGCTTGACCCAAGGAAAGATGGGAATGTTTCCAAGAACGACAGAGTGTCTAAAGGGTTGTTCTTTTGAAATGCTGGTTTCAACAGATCATCCACATCATCATGATTACAGTCACAATGATTAGGATTCATTTGAACTTCCACTGCAGCCCTCAAGATGGTGGCATGTGTACTATGAGGAGGGAAGTTCTGGAGGCCTCACCATTTCCAGGGATTCAACTGAACAAGTCAGTCTTGCCATTTTTCATAAGGGTGATATGGGTTAAGAAGTCACGTGGGCAGCCTTGTTGGTAATAAGACTCTTTAAGATTGATGTCACCCCACCATGAAACAATTCAAATAAGGCAGGGAAAACACTCAAAGGAACAAAATCAACTTCTTCTCCAACTCCTGTTAGGGGTTCTTCTTGGGATTTGTTGCTGTGGTAGGGCTTGGTGTCAACAGTGTATGTGTGTGTGTGTTTGTGTATGTGTGTGTGTGTGTGTGTATAAGAGAAAGAGAGAGAATATTAGTGCCATATTTAACTCTTAAAAGTGAATACTGAAATATTGGAATTGGAGCTTATCTGCCAAATATTCTGGTTTCCTGTAACTGTGGACTTGCCATTCCAGAGTCTGCTTATGACAGTAAAAGGAAATATGCTGTATGCTACAGGCTTTCTGGACATGCAAGGCAGTGGTCGCTGTGTCTTTTCTCAACTTTCTCTTTCTCCATAGCACAAATGCCCTTGGTGGACATGTCCCCATTTCCCTAGCCCAGATGAGGAGGTGAAGATGGAAACTGGGGGTGAGGCAGGTGGGACAAGTGTTAGCAGAGACCCCAGCAGCTCTTCTGAGACCATGTCCTACTCAGGTTTGGTGAGGTTTGCTGCTGGGCAGGAGACCCACAGAACCATCTCTTCCCCAGCTCCATGCCGCTGAGCCACCCATCCTGAGAAGCACAAGTGGATATGAGGAAAAGTGAAAGAAGCTTTGTGGATAAGCAATTTTTGGTGATCCCAGTGGGCTGCCTAAGTTTTCAGTAATGCCTAGTGAACCAGAAATAGCCATCCAATATTCAAGGGACCTTAGGGGTCATGACTGTAGGGTCTGGTGATGAACAACCAGTGACAATGTGTAAACTGAGTCAAGGGAATGGAATTGGTTTACCCAAGGTCATTCTGGATGTTACCGGCTGAAGCAAGACCTTGTGCATCCCAGCCCAGAGCTTCTCCTCCTTAACTGTGAGGCTGTCTACTTGTGAGTGTCCTTTTTGGAGATTTTAGGGTGGGATCATTCTGCTTCCTGGTCTCAATCATGACCTATAGGACTTTCACCCTATTTCTGCTCAGCCAGATCCTTTGTTCCTCTCTTCCTGTGCTCTAGCCATCTGCTCACCTACCCTGAAATTTGTAAAAGAAAAAGAAATCTGAGTGACCCATGGAAAATTCTATTGCAGACAAAATCAGTCCCAATCCCTCCCTGCTTTGTTCCATCTCGAAATCAATTTTCTTTGGCCTGTCATCTGTAGGATTTGCACAACTCTGGAGATGCCCTGACTCTCAGCAGTCCTGCTGGGTCACCATTCCTCAGTCAGAATTTGAAATTTGCTACTGTTCCTTAAAACCATGTTTCAAGGAGTTTGCAATATCAGCTTGTCTTATCTTGCACTCGATTAGTTTTTGGCCTGATTTATTTATTTATTTAGTATTAGAGTTTGAATTGGCTAACAGACCTGTTGGTTTCATCCATCACCAACTTGATGCAAATTGGTTTTGGTTCTTAAGCAGGGCCTAGCCCCAGGTAAAATTGTGAAATAGTTGAAATGTGTCTCTGGCACCCAACCACCTTCCTTTCCAGCCCCCTCCTATCTCATGCCCTTTCCTTCCCTGGGTTTGCCTGGTGCTAGCTGTTCTTCTGGAAAGTATTTGACAGCTATAGCCATTTTATCTCATTAACCAATTACATTTGTATAATAACAGTATTTCTAGCTCAATGTAGGCATCCTTCCATGCCTACCACTCTTCTTGGTTGTCCCAGAGGACAGTGGCCTCTAAACTTGGTTGATCATAGAATATCTGGAGATTTTTGTTCCAAATATAGGTTCCCAAGCCTTATCTAAGGAAAAAGAATGGAATCCTGGGCTGGTGCCTGGGAAATGGTATTTTTAAATAAGATCTCCAGGCAAATCTGATAATTAACCACTGATTTCCAGTGGGAAGTTTCCTTCCAACCCAGAGATTTTGTGTTCCTACAATTTCATTTTTATCACAGCCCTGAGAGGAATTAACATCATCATCATTATCATCATCATCGTCATCATCACAATAGGTAATTTATTAAGCTAATTTATTAAGCAATCATTAGATGTCAAGTTCAGAGCTAAGAACCTTCTCTGAATTATCTCAGGGATGAGGCTATTTTAAATTTTTCTTCAACAGTGGAGAAATTTAAGGTCCATAAGACCTGGTTCAGAACTGACTAGGATGTCTTAGAATTCCTGAAGCTACCAGCAAGGCAAAAAATCCTCCCAGTTCTCCATTCTGAGTTCCAGGGCTCTTTGTAGGGCATAGAGTCAGTGGAGGTGGTCTCAGGCCATTTGAGCTGCAGCCCAGCTGTGAAGGCCTTCAGGACAGGGAATGTGTTTCTCAGTCTTTCCCATTCCCCCCCAACCCCAACACATCTAAGCACCCTGTCTGGCAAAGAGAAAGCAGGCCCTCGGTGGATGTTTGCTGACCTGGAACCAAGATAAGCGAGGTTTTCTGACTTCTGGCCTAGGGCATTTCTATCTACTACCTGGGACTTAATGAAAGCCAGGACTCTAAGGTATAAATTGAGAACAGAGCTTAATTAGGTGTTTCACAGACAGATCTTTGGGATTTTAAAGACTCAGATCATGCAAATGACAAAGATAATTATCTGTAATGATGAAATTTCAGGTGCCTGGATGGGCAGACCAGCTTTGGAAAGGTGTAGATTCTAGACTCACGTCTACACGGTCACTTGTTTTTCAACAAAGGCACCAATGGTCTTTTCAAAGTACTGGAGCAACTGGATATAAATACATAGGATAAAAAAGGAGACTCTTGGCCCCTACTTCATACCAAAAATATAAGTTAATCTGAGATGGGTATATATTTAAATGTGGAAGCTAAAACAATAAGCTTCTAATGGGCAACATGAGAGGATAACTTTGTAACTGTGGGGTAAGCTAAGATTTTTTTTAGGCAGACCACAATGTTAATAACTACAAAAAATTGATAAATTGGACTTCATCAAAACTAAAAAACAAACAAGCAAATTTCTGTTTGTCATGAGACACTACTAAGAAAGTGAGAAGGCAAATTATACTTTGGGAGAAAATATTTGCCAAAAGACTAGTATCCAGAGTAACCAAAGAGCTCTTACAATTCAGTTACAACAAGATAAACAACTCATTTTAAATAAGTGTGTTCAGGGGTGCCTGGGTGGCTCGATTGGTTAAGCGTCTGGCTCTTGGTTTTGGCTCAGGATGTGATCTCAGGGTAGTGAGATCGAGCCCTGCGTTGGGCTCTGTGCTGAGCATGGAGCCTACTTGGGATTCTCTCTCTCTCCCTTTGCACACCCCCCCCCCCCCCTCAAATGTTCACACCATGGAAACCAGCAAATGCTGCAAAGCAGGGTTTCACTGGTGGGGTGGGAGGGATGATGAGTAAGATGGATGTTCTTTTCTAGAACATCACTGCTTTACTGCCCCAGAATCAGACCCTGAATGCCTACACTTAGTTACATCTGTAACTGTTTGTATTTCAGACCTGAACTTTATCCAGCAAAATTCCTCTATGTGAATTTAATTTGCTTACATTTTATTCTCTTACAAACCTTTTTTTTTTAAATGTGGGGTTTGATTTGATTTTACCCTTGACTTTCTTACTCCTTCTGCTTCTTGTCATTTTAATTGCAATTGGAATTGATTTGGTCTAGCTTGGAGTTGCTCCACTCTCCTCCTGACCTCGTTCCTACACCTCCTCAGGGACTGCTACCCTCTCCCCACACACCAGGCTAGTGACCACACAAGGCCATCGGCTCCAAGACCTCAGTCTCTGTTACTACCATCCAGGGATCCATCTTTCATGTCTTTTTCTTTCTTGGCATTCCCGGGCTGCTGGAGTTAGTTAGTTTTGACTAACAGGTGTTGATGTGTTGATCTCTTGAAAACAGCCTTTTCTTGTTTGTCAGCTCCCAATGTGTCTCAGCATTGTCACCAGCCACCCTGAAATATGATGGCCAGAGCCGGAGACGATAGAGTGTCAGCTCTCTGGAAAGCGTCTAGGGCTCCATCAGTCAGCAGTGGGCTGGGAGGGCCGCGGCACGGTGCTGACCCGGCTGCTGGGGCTGGGAGGCACCCGGGGTGATTTCTTTCAGGAGTGCGTGGGGCACGTCAGTCTTCTCCTTAGCCTCTCCCTGTACTTGAAGATAATTGTGAGACAGCTATTGAGGTGTGAGCAAACCAGCTCATCCACGGACCAGCCCATGATCCTGGCAGCCGGATCTTCCCGTCCATCACATTTATGGAGTGCTTGCTGAATACCTGCAGCTCTGCCAAGTGCTTCAACAGCATTGCCTCATTTAATTCTGACAACAGCTCAGGCAGGAAAGCTAAGCCTCAGAGAGATTAAGTAACTTTTTCATGGTCATATAAGCAATTAAATGTGTGAGTCAGATTTGAACTCCAGATTGTGAGATTCCAGGCAACATAATCTCCTGACCTCTTTGCTATGCTCTCCAGGCTCTCTGGAGGATATGGTGATGTAACTCTCCATTAATAACACCTATCTATGTGCCGGACCTGGGGCTGGGAGTGCAGGGGTACATGAGACACAACCCTTGCCTTTGAGAAATTCTCAATCTAGTGGATGAGACACAGGTTGAACACAAAGAATTATAATCAGGGAATCAGTAGGAGTTCAGGGAGGTGATGTGAAGTGATTCTGGGGATGCTTCCTAAAAGGGGCTGGGGGTGTGTGGGGCATCTGATTAGGATCTGAATGTATAGGACCTCCCTCCTTACAGTGAGTGCAGACACTGTCTTCATGGAGACAAAGTTGATAAGGCTTCCATCCTTAACCATGCCCCTTCTCAGGAGGCAATGCCAAAGATGGGCCTCCCTGGAGCCTGTGGCTCACACCTGCTTCTAGACCATGTTTCTGGTACCTGAAAGTCTGAAAATTTCCTGCTCAAAAGGCCCTGAGCCTTCCCTGGGTCTATCTTCCCAGGGGTGGACTCCACGGTCAGTGTGCCACGGGGATGGCAAAGGAGAGGCTATTTGCAGGATCAGGGGGCCACAGCCTGGGTTTGGGCAAGCAACCTACAGCATCCACATGTGTCTCCTTGTATGGGAAGGCGCTGGAGGAGGGAAGAGAAGAGAGCCGAGCCATCAGCCAGAGTCCAGAGGCTGGGACCCAGAGACTTACCGCCACTTCTAAATTCAAACCTGGTCTTTGAAGTTATGATGAAGGATTTTGTTTTTTTTTTTAAAGAATGTTACTGGAATTACAAAAATAGTACAGAAAGGTCTTATAGATCTCTGACTCAGCTTCCCCTAATATTAATGTCTTATACAACCACAGAGCCATTATCGAAATAAATCAACATTGGCATGATACTATTAACTAAATGACAAGATTAAACACTAGTAACGAAGGCCGAAGCCAGAAAGACCCTCGTTTCTGAGAGGCTGTCTGGGGCTTCCAAAGCTGGAACCGCCAGCTTGGAGCGCGGGATTTCCAGGCACTCGAGGGGTGGGCCTTGCCACTGTACCACCACCCTGGGAAGCCGGAAGCCTCAGGGGGCTTAGAGTCTATCATTTACAACTGGATGAGGGAGCACAGAGTGTCCTCAAGGTCTATCAGGTGCATTTCATGAGAAGCTCCCAGGACCTAACTGTCAGGACACCATGAACATGAGATCATGTTGGATTTTGGAATATTAGATTATATCAGACAATGCAGGTGTTTGAAGAAGCCCAGTGCTGCAGGCGGACACACGCACACGTAACAGGCTTAATTCCCCTTTCTTCACTTTGCTCTCTGCTTGCTGCAGAGGGGACAGCACCGGACTGCAGTCCGGAGCGCCTGGTCTCCCCCGGGTCTCCATGGCCTTGGGCAAACACTTTGTCCCTCAGAGGAAACTGAACTGCACAGTCTCGAGGCTTTTCCCGTCTGACTTTGACATTCTCTGTTCTGTTCTTCGGCTGTGATTTCTTTTTTTCTTTCTTTCTTTCTTTCTTTTTAAAAAAAGATTTTATTTATTTATTCATAAGAGACACACAGAGAGAAGCAGAGACACAGGCGGAGGGAGAAGCAGGCTCCATGCAGGGAACCCAATGCAGGACTCAATCCCAGGACCCCAGGATCATGCCCTGAGCCGAAGGCAGATGCCCAACCCCTGAGCCACCCAGGGGTCCCTCAGCTGTGATTTCTCCTCTACTCATCTTCCCTCCCCCACATTCTTCTCGTTCTCCTCTGTCCTTCCCTAACTCACTTTTCTGCTTCTCCTGTACTTTCTCCTTCTCCTCATTCTGTTGCCCTCTTGCTCCCCCCCTCCCACTCCTCTCCCATCTCCCTTTGACACCACCCTTCCCCTCTCCCTGCCCTCCCCACTGGCACGTCCCTCCCTCCCATGTAGGGACAAGGTGGGCTATGCCTGGAGCTTCACGACCCACCAAGTGCTTGTGGCAACTGTTTCAAATGAGAGGGGGGGGATAGAAGAGGGAATTAAATCATAGTATTGGCAGCTGGCAATTTGCTTCAATCGCAGAAAAATGTCCCGGGCTTCCTCAAATATTGAAAGGCTGATGAAGAACAGATTTGCTCTGGCAGTGTGAATTCCCCTCCGTCTGCCTTTGGCAGAGGGACTGCCTTGCATGATATTATTATAGGAGCTGCGATGCGCTCCCCGTTTAGTGGAGCTGGGACGCGTTTCAGCCAACCCCTGTATTGATGTAACACTGTTTTTATTGGTAATAAGGGTGTATTAAAATATATATACATTTCCACTGATTCCTGGCTCTGGGGAGGCCGGGATCTGATGATGTCCAGGCCGGGAGGCCTGGGTTTTTCCACCCTCTGTCCATGGGGAGAGCCTGGAATTCAGGCGCTCCCCCTGTCTCCACCCCTTGTTAGGTCTCGCTGATTGTAATAAACATTTTCCTCTCTTCAGTTTCCTCAGTGATATAGAATCAGATATGTCAGCTGGAGGGGTCTTCCAGAGGTCATTTTCTCCATCCGCCGTCCACACCGACAGCGCCTGCATCGGGCAAGGCCCGAGTGAGCCACAGGGGAGAGATGGAGGGAAGGGAAGTTGACACGTGGAGAAAACGTACCTCTACAGATTTGCAGCTATTTTGCTGCACATGCAGGGGGACCCGGGAGCGGGTGGGTGACAAGGGGAAGGGGCACAGAGGCTGGGAGGGAGGCAGGCCGACTGGGGAGTGAGGGCCCCTGGGACCCCCGGAAAGGCCAGAAGCAATGGCTCCTGACAGGCAGCTTCTCTTTTTTGGCAGAACGTTTGGTTCTGTCGCAGTACGTCCACCCTTTTATTGGCAGGTCGCCTCCTCACTTGAGCACACCTGGACGTGGAGCTCTTGGGTTAAGGCCACGGCAGTTACGGTCAGAGAATTCCAGCGTTGGCTGGGCTCTCAGAAAGGACAGTACAGTTCAGGGATCTTAACCTGGAGCTTCTGAAAGATCTGGTTCAGTTTTGCTACCTTTGTCATTTCTCGCCGGCGACTCTAAGGTCCAGCTCCTCTGAATGGTTCTCTTCGAGGGAAACAACAGGCAATTCCACGCCTTGGGTGCAAGCTCTTCCTTTTGTCCAAAATACCCCTCCTCTGGAAAGGCCTTCTTATTTTTTTAAGACTTGCCCCCAAGGTCCCCCCACTGTGAAGCCTTTTTTGACTCTTCTCGGCTGGGTTGGACCTCCCCCTGGCCTGTCAGAGCTTATCACAGGGTTTGGTGAGTGTTGGTGGAGATGCCCATGTCCCATCTGGATGGTGGATTCCTAGAGGATAGGACTGTCTAGAACATTCTCTCTGGGAACCACTTTGTCCTCTCCCCAAGGGGCTGGGAAGGAGTGCTGGTGGCCTCTAGTGAACGGAGTTCAGAGATGCTGCCCAACAGCCTGCAGCAGCCATGAAAGCCCCCTACAACACGAAATTATCGGGTCCGTAATGTTGGTAGTGCCACCGTTGAGAAACCCGCCACGGGAAATCAGTTGACCTCTGATGGAATCCCTGAAACACAAGGATGTGTGCAGGGTTAACACCGCCTGAGAGGAGAGTTGTTTCCATCTCCTGGTGGACAAGACAAAGGTGTGGGCTCTGACAACAAAATTTTAAGGAAAGTTTTAAGCACTTGATTTGTAGTCTAAGAACTTTTTGTGAATCTCCGAGCCCTTGGATAAGATGGCACCGAAGGTTCCTTCCAGCCCTGCTATTCTAGATGTCAGGCACATTAAATGTCATAAACAGGCAGGGATAAAGGCCACCAGCTCTTCGAATGGGAGATCTCATTTAGTAAGATTACATCTTTTTGAAACCCCTCTCATGCTCTCAAAGGCACTAAATTTCTTTAAATGAGGATTCCCCCTTCCTCATTTGAGAAACTATTGCGAGATAAGAGAGACCACAAATAGATTTTTAGGTATATTATACCTAATCAGTCATATTCTTGAGTGTTTATCTTGGAACAAACACAAGGATGAACCACTCTGAAATAGTCAGCATATAGACTAAGGAATTTTCTGTAACTCCCCATAGGTCATTGTTGGGGAAGCATGCTGTTAGGAAGGCCAGGCCAGAGACAGTGCCAGAGTGAGGGTCCATCGGTAGGGGGCTGGAGCTGGGGTGCACAAGGTGGTGACATGGAAGGGAAGGAGAAGGTGGGAGTGACAAAAGAAGTACGTTTGGAGGACCTGGCAGCCTAAGGAAAGGCGAGGGACAGGAGATTGGCACGTGGTGCCACAGGGCAATGGGGGATGGGCTTAACAACATGTTCTTGGATGAACGAAGTCTTCTGGGGAAGAGCCCAAGGCCCCAGGAAAATGTTTCTATATCACTAAAAGCAATGGCCCCCCACAAACCCAGCCACTCATCACAATTATCTGAGACCCTTTAAAAAATATTCAGATTCCAAGGCCCCATTTCGAATCTGGAGGTTTCAGTGAGGCCCAGGTGATTCTGATACACATCCAGGTTAGAAAAAAACTGAGGGGTTGCTGGTGGCTGAGGAGCTGTGAGGGTGCTAGTCATTTGGTTGAAGCAATTGAACAGATTTGGGACCACCTGAGGTGCTGAGATGCAAGACACAGGGGTCTCTGTCCTTGAGGATCATGGAGAAGGGATCAGAATAGGCAGTGGGAACACACTGAAGGAGATAGACTATGCGAAGGATGTGTGAAGGTCTTATAAGTGGCAACAGGGATGATCACAGTGGCTGGGGTGGGTGGTCAGACAATGTCAGGTGGGAGTGAGGGAGATGTGAACCCTTCTGGAATGGTAGGTGTGATTTAAACGGGGATGGTAGACTTAGCTAAGGATTTCAGGCCTAGAAAGGCAGACACTCTAAAAAAGGAGGAGGTAATGGGTTGAAGGGATGACATGTCTCGAGTTTGGACAAAGGCTCTCACTCACTCACTCAGTCTATCTATTGTCTATCTATCTATCATCTGTCTATCATCTATCTATATATCATCTATATAATCTATTATCTATCATATATTGAGATTCATTAAAAGGAATTGGCTCATGAGATTAGAGTCTGACAAGTCCCAAATCTGCACAGCCAATGTCCCAGTTCAAGTCCCAAGATCAGCAGGATGCTATAGAATCAGGAAGAATTGATGTCACAGTTCAAAGACCTTCAGGCAAGAGATTCTTTCTTGCTAGGTTGAGGGTGGTCAGCCTTTCATTCTATTTAGACCTTCAGCTGATTGGATGAGACCCACCCACATTATGCAGAGCAATTTGTTTTACTCAGTCTACTGATTTATCTATTTATTTATTTTTATTTTTAATTTTTTAAAACTATTTTATGTATTTATTCATGAGAGACACAGAGAGAGGCAGAGACACAGGCAGAGGGAGAAGAAGGCTCCCTGTGAGGAGCCTGATGCAGGACTCGATCCCAGGACCCTGGGGTCATGACCTGAGCCAAAGGCAAAAAACGCTCAAGCACTGAGCCAGCCAGGTGTCCCCAACCTACTGATTTAAATGTTACTCTCCTCCAAAAACACCTTCACACAAACACCCAGAACAATATTGGACCCAAAATCTGGGCACCCTATGGCCCAGATCAGTTGACACAAAGTTAACCATCACAAGTACCTTGAGGATCAACATCCTTGGGATCCCTGGGTGGCGCAGCGGTTTGGCGCCTGCCTTTGGCCCAGGGCGCGATCCTGGAGACCCGGGATCGAATCCCACGTCGGGTTCCCGGTGCATGGAGCCTGCTTCTCCCTCTGCCTGTGTCTCTGCCTCTCTCTCTCTCTCTGTGACTATCATAAATAAATAAAAATTAAAAAAAAAAAAAAAAAACATCCTTATTTTGTGGGTGAGTCAGGGAGGCATGGATAGGTGAAGTCATGCGCATCAGGTCACATGGTGGTAAGAGAGCTGGGCTTCATGCAGCCTTTGCCTGACCTTCTTAAGCTCTGGCCTTACTGTCTGCCTAATGAAGAGGGAACAGGAGCTACTCTTAATTTGATGCAATAGACCAAAGTGGACGCCTCAGGCCTTCGAATATCTCTACACCACCTTGCTGGATGCCTGGGCTTCCTCCAGGGACTAAAATAATTTTGGAATACCATTAAGCATTTGCCTTGACTACTGTTCTTTGTTTCCTAGGGGCAGAGGTGTGCATGTCTTCTGGTGAGTCAGTCCATCAGCAAGCCTAATGCTGTGTGGTTTACCTACAACACTGCACCCTCACTGGGCCAACGGATGGCGAGCTGGATAAGTGTTCTGTTGGAGCAAGTTTGCTTTCCTGTCCCTATGTGCCCCGTGGGGTTATCCCCAACAGTCCTAGGGCAGCAAGAAAGCACTTGAACTCCTATAGAAAGTAACAGGCTTCTACAAGAAGCCATGTTTCCTTAATATTCCAGGGGCCTACTTCACAAAGTAGGTCATTATACTTTTAGGAGCACTAATGGAACTTTCTTCTCATACTGAAATTTGCTTCCCTTTATTCTGGAGTAATAGAATATATAGTCTCTTCTGACATGAACACTTTTCAAATATTTGAAAATAGGGATCACATCCCCCAAAGACCTTTTTTTTCCCCCTCTAGGCTAAATGCTTTCAGTTCCTTCCAGCATTCTTTTTGTGATTTGGTTTATAGATGCTTTTTTTGACCTTGTCTTCCCCTGGCTATGGTCTATGCCCTCCCTACAAAAACAAAAAACAAAAAACAAACAAAAAATTCCCAGATGTTCTAGTTCTGGTCTGACTAATGCATTTAGTAGAGGAGAAATATCACCACTAACGTTTTGGACATTAGGTATTTATTGATGTGTCCAGGTTGCTTTCATTTTCTTAATAGCATTTGTTATTTTTTTTTATACTGAAGCTGCAGTCAACTCTCACCATGCTGTGCTTCTACACTTAGTTTTTTAATTTTAAGTTTAGAATCATCTACTAATTCTCATTAATTTCTAACTTGGATCCATACTTCGACCCGACTCTGCCATCTTGTTTGTGGTTAGGGGACAGATTGGAGAGGTCCCGAGGAGGAAAGCCCTTTTAGTTGACACCTCTGTCCATGGCTGTTCTGTTGGTGAAGGAAGGAGAACGGAAGAACCCAGGAGTTATCCTGGTCAGTGGAAAATCATGAGCTTCGTGGGGTGGGATTAAGATCCAGGCCAATAGGAGGACAGTGAGTTGCCAAAGTGGAAAAAGAACACTATGCCATTTTTTCTTTTCTATTTTTGTTTGTCCCAGGGCTCTGAGAAAAAGGGAGCCTGCATAGGTTAGGGACACCAAAGTCTGGGTAGAAAGACTTAGTGCAAAGGGTCCCTTGCTGTTCAGAGCTCTTCTACATACCCTTCATGTTTCCTTTGGGTCTAATTGCTTTCAGAGTCTTGGGCCCAAGAGCAATGAAAGAAGTGGTCCTTGCCCTCAGGGAGAGAAGCCTATGATTGGTTTGGGGAAAAAGACTTGCATGTGTGAAACCACAGCAAACTGGCTAGGAATGCAGACAAATTTGTGCTAAGTGGCATGGAGCTGACCACAGCCCACATGGGGGTCTTGGGCGGAGGAGGTAGGAGAGGGACAGATCCACTAGGGAGTGGCCCAGAGGAAGTGGGAACGGAGCGGAGTCCTGCAGGATTTGGAAGGAGAAGAAAGAAGGAACAGCTTTACAGGGTAGAAAAGGGCGTGAACAAAGTGGGTAGTGGTGGAGGATTCTGCGGAGACGCGGGGATGGAAAACAGACTGGTTCTTCTCCAGGCAATGGAAAAACTCGCCCATGAGAAGTACTTTGTGGCAAGGACCTTTCAAAGACCCAGTCCTTGGCTCTGGCTCAGCTTCGCTATTTCTCTTCCCACCAGCCCAGTTGGGCCATTTTCTTCCTACTTCTAGACCGTGAAGTCTTCTCTGATGATCTTGCTTCTATCTTCCTAAACTCTTTCTTACTTGAGATGCATATTAAACTTTTTTTTTCCCATCAAATATTGGAGATGAGCAAGATACAAAGAGGCACGTGAATGTGGTCCTAATTTCAAATATTCTTTCCCATTGTCTTTATTTGTGGCTCCCTCCCTAAGAGCTCTTGCATCTCAGTTTTTCACTTAGAATGTATAATAATAATGTTAGTATTATTTTTTGAGGTTATTTATTTATTTATTAATGAGAGACAGAGAGAGAGAGAGAGAGACAGGCAGAGACATAAGCAGAGGGAGAAGCAGGCTCCTTGCAGGGAGCCCAACGCGGGACTCGATCCCGGGTCTCCAGGATCACACCCTGGGCTGAAGGAGGCGCTAAACCGCTGAGCCACCTGGGCTGCCCAATAATAATGTTATTAATAATGAATAAGAGCAGCTGGCATCCAGAGTGAACAGATAGGCTAGGTTCTATGGACACCATGAGTTAAATCACCCAGTGATGTAGGTATTATTAACATTCCCATTTTGTACATGAGAAAAGTGAAGTACATAAAGGTTAAATATATTGCCCAAAGATGCACAGAGAGTAAGTGGCGGCGCTGGGGCAAACACAGGCAGTCTGATCCCAGGTTCCGTCCTGTTTACTATACCCTCCTACCTCATCATGGAAAACACAAGCACATAGCCTCCCGGAAGAAAGAGTTGGAAAGGAAAAGTTTGTATCCTCATCTGGTACGTGCTACCTTTTGTGCTAAAGCATTGCATGTGTCTCATCTCCAAGCGTCCTTACTCCACCCCGAGAGACAGAGATTTTTACTCCTGTTTTACAGATGGAGGAGATGAACGCCAAATGACGTAGCTGGTTGTGGCACACAGCTGGCACAAGGGGCAGTCAGATTTCAAGTGAAGTCTGTCTTTCCCCTGGAGTCCAAGTGTTTCCATTGCAAATGTGAACTAGTTCCGGAGCAGCTGGTATAAGGAGGGTCAGAATGAGCCACGCGTGAACAGAGAGAGTTGGAGAAAAATTTTCCTAACTCCGAAAAAGCACAGCATTTCAGTCCATGTGACACAGCTGGGCACAGCTGGAAGAAAGCATTTAGACAGTATCTGTGGCCAACGTGCTGGGGACTCATGCATTTGAGAACAAAGAGTCTGGACTACGTTTACGTGCAAAGAATCTGAGAGAGTAGCAGGCATGTCGAGCACCAGCTACTGACTGCATCTAAAAGCATCCGTCCCCTTTGCACAGTAGAGTCAAGGGCTATCCACTCACAGTGACCTCTTTAGCCTAAAGCCACCACCAGGTGGGTAAATGCCACCCAGAGGGTCATCTTTGGATGACCAAGTGGGACAGAAACCTAATTTATGTGATTGTGGAAAATCTGGACCCTCTGTCTCTTTAGTTGCCTCCCTTCCTGATGGGCTAGGAGATAGGGAAGGCAGAGAGAGAGAGAGAGAGAGAGAGAGAGAAGAGGGAGATGCCTGTCACTGGCTCCTGAAAGAGCTGTGTCCCTCCATCTTTCCTGCATGTCAGAGTTTCCCGGAGGTGACTTCCAGGGCCGAGGGGTAAAACAAGGTTGCAGAGATGAAATTTTCTAACAATGGAATTGCAGGACCGCTTCTAGAGTTCCTGAGTCACTAGGTCTGTGGCAAGACCCACAAATTTGCATCAATAACAAGTTCCCAGGTGGCCTGTGGACTACAAGTGACTTCTTCAGGGTTGACAGCTCCCCTCTTTTCCTTTTTACCCTCTGCACTTGCATCCTGGATGCATGAGTTGAGGGTCCTGGCAAGAAATAGCATTCATCTCGGGTGGTTCAACTAAAACTTCAGGGAAGGGGCTGCTTACAAAGTGTGGGAGTATGTCAAAGGGGCACACAAGGGAAACTGAGGCACCTGGAGACCAACTCCCCACCCCCCCAACAGCAGGAAGCCATCCTAAGGCAGGAATGGAAGGAAACAGTGTTTCTAGGCTTGGAGAGGGATGTGTTTGTGGAGGCTGGGCTTTATTTGGGGGTTGGTGGTGCAGGAGAGTGATTGGTATAGTGCAGGAACATGCCAGAAATGTAGCTCCAGAAGGATCTCTGCTCTTCCACTCTCCAATTGCCCCCGGAGTGCCCCATTGGCTGAATCTAGCTGGGTGCTGGAGGGCAATGGATGCAGTTATTTCCAGGGGATCCAGGGCCCAGAACGGAGCAGAGAGTGGCTCTGGGGTGGGGCGGTGTGAGAGTGTGAAAATGGAGAATGACCAGCATAGCTAGTGAGCAAGACCCTGCTCCTTTTCCTCCCTCCGTCCCATCTCTCAATGTCAACCTTTGCTTCTTCTAAAAGCTTACTAGAAGCCACTGACCCAAGAGAGCAGAGGGACTGCCTAAGGTCCATAGTCACCCTTAGGCTGGGACCCCACCCCTGTCTCACCGGTGCTTGGAGACATCAGGACTTCCAGAGAGACTGTTAGTAGAGCTGTCTCTCCCTCCCAGGGTGCATCCTCCTTAGAAGCCTGCGCCCCTGTCTCAGATAGGCTGGTGATGTTTCCACTGGCCTTCTCTGGCTTCCACATGGTCAGGGAAGCTTGGAGAAAGGCTTGCTGCTTCTGGAGCAGCTTCATGACATTCTGATAGGAGAGCTAGCTCTGAGGGATTGGGGATACAATGTGGGATGGTTGGCGGGTAAGGGACAGAGAGTTTCAAGTTATTTCCAAACCAAACCGTAAGGAACACACAGTGCTTGGCATTGGCTCAGAAAGACCTCTATGGAACAATGAAAATGAAATCTCTTAATTCTTAGGAAAGAAAACAAAGAGAGAAGGGGGAGGAGACAAGAGGCAGAGGAGAGGTGTTTATGTTTGAGGACTGTCCTAGAATTGCCAGGCAAAGGGCCATGTTGCTACTGGCCCCGGCTGGCGCGAGTTTGGCGTCTTGATTTACCTTTTTGTGGCTGTTAGGATATTTTCCTGAGCCATGCAGCAAGATCTCTGGGTCAGATAGCCCCCTCTGTGGTAAGATAATCTTTGAACATTTTAGGGGAACCGTGGGCCGGCCAGCAGTTTTATAACTTGACATGGAAGCCAGTGGGCGGCAGACAAACTTGGAGGTTCTGACACCCTCAGAACAAGGAGGACAGGCTCTCTCCCTGGACTGGGAGGCGACTCTTGGCTGTCAGGCTTCAGGAACATCTCCTAGGCCAACAGCAGTCTGGTGAAGTGGTCTAGGCCTTCCCTAGGTAGATTCAGATCGTCTCTTCCCAGTTAAGGAAGGAACTTCTGGTTCCTTTTCTTCTTGAGATAAAAAAAAACAAAACAAACAAACCAAAACCAAAAAAAAAAAAAAAAAGAACTGAAGCCAGAGTCTGTCAAGAATCAAGGAATCAAGGAACTCTTATGAATTAGGGTCATACAGCTTGGGCTGGAGACAGAGAAATGGACTTCCTGCAGTTCAGTGGCTTCCCCTCCATGGTTCTGCATTTTCCTAGAGCCCTGGATAGAGACCTTGACCTTACCATCCTATTACAAGAGCCTGATTTTATCCTTGAATTCACCCCTCTGCCATTTTGAGCCCTGTCTCCCCAGAGCACAGAATCTTCTTTGTCTCTTTTGGCTGAGATGACACAGAGGCAATTGGGCAGAATGAGAGCTTAGGCTGTGCATTTATGATGTCAGTGATCTGGAAGGGGACAGAAATCATTTCTGCCTGGGTCCCGTGGAAGAGGAGGTGCTGGTGTGGGAGAAATCCTGGCAGCATTAGGAGGAGGCAGGCATAGGCTTCTTTCCTAGATGGGGTGACTGTTTGTCCTTTGTCAAGGTTTCCTGTAACAGGCATCTCTTACTGCCCCCATGACACCCTCCAGCTGGATGGACACCTAAATAAATCACTTAATCTGGGATACCTGGTGGAGTGGAAAGAGTGCTGGATGGCAGTTTGGGGGTCTCAGGGTTGAGTTAACCTTTTGTCATTGGCCAACTTGGGAAAGACTTGGTACAGCTGGTTTCCCAGAGCTCTAATAAGGGGGTCTGGTTAGATGAACTCTGAGATTTTGTCCAGCTTTGATATTCTGTGATTCTATAGCGTGGTGGTGGCCTCTTTTGTATTTCTTGCATTCAGAGATCTCTCTGGGATTCACAATCATACTTTATTTAAAGAGGAAAACAGAGAGTTGCCGGGGTGGCTCCATCGGTTCAGAGTCTGATTCTTGGTTTCAGCCCAGGTCATGATCTCAGGGTCCTGAGATTGAGCCCTGCATCGGGCTCCATGCTCAGTGCAGAATCTGCTTGCCTCTCTCCCTTGCCCCCTGCACCTCTCCCCTAACCTCACTCATGCACACTCACTCTCCCTCTCTTAAATAAATTAGATCTTTAACAAAAATAAGGAGGAAAGCAGAGATTTGAGAATTTACCACATTTGAGAAATGTATCTTCCCGATACCACTTTGGTAATTACAGAAGTGGGGCCCTGAGCTCTGCTCACTGTGATTTTCAGAGAAGCTCAACTATTAGCAAGTCAGGGCCCTTTACTGCCCTTGAGCCTTGTGTGCCATGGATAATAATTGTATTCAGATACCTTTTCTTCTCCTAGAAGCTCCACTTCCATAGGTTGATGCATGATTCTGACCCAGACCTAGGAGTTATCTCCTGCCTCCCAACTTGGCTACATGATGTTCAGATCTAAATCAGGAGCTAGGATCAATAGTAGGGCTAACAGATGCGGGGAACATGCGAGTGGGTCGGGCTGGTAGCAGAGACTCAGAGCTGATGGAAGCACCATGAAGGCCCCATCCTTGGAGTCTGACAGATCCAGGGCTCAACCTGATGGATGCCACTCACCAGCTTAGTGATTCAGGGCTACTCAGTTCATTTCTCCAGCCTCAGTTTCAATATCTGAGAAAGGTTTACCCCCCTTTCATGATAAAATCACACCCACTTTTGGAGGTAGCTTGGAGGGTGAAATAAAAGCCTGGATGTAAAGCATTTCCCTCATTTCCTCCTTTGAGTTATATATTCAATTCATGAGTTTTCTTTTCTCCTCATTCTTTCAAATTTCTGAGGGAAGTGAAAGAGGAGAGAGCCATTCTAGAGAAAAGAAGGTCAAAGGATGATTTAGAAGTGACCTTGACATACATAGGAAGGAGTCTCACATGCCTGCACGTTATACCTTAGAGAAAGGAGAGCAGAGGAGCCCATCAGAGGAAGCACCTAATTTTAGTAGACACAAACACTCAGGGCGAGGGAATCAAGGTGGGCAGCAAAGGTGGGACCTATTCTGTGGAGTCCTGCCCATAGATTGTCAGTGGTGGATGGGCACCTAGGAGTTCCTTCTCACACTTGTCCTCACCTTTCCTCTTCCCCACTTCTGGGTCTTCTCTCTGCCTCACTCCCTACTTATTTTGGCCACTGCGAGCCAGAGGAACCCTCCGGTCTTCTGTAGCAGCAGGCTGTGCTAGGTCAGGTTTCTGAGAGTGGAGCACTGGTCACACATAGACCTTTCCTTTGTTAATACTGGTGCAGAGAATTGCTCAGAAAATTATTATGCCAAAGGAGTCTTTCCCCAGAGTCAGGAGGTCAAGGGGTGAAGAACCATCTATCCCATTCTGTACATTAAAAGATGGCCCAGTAGCCTTTTTAAGCCTCAGTAGACTCATACCATCCAGTAGCTGGAGGGATTTAGACTAGATATGAGAAAGACTGTTCTAACAATGAGACTTCAGGCCCTAGATCAGGGGCACAATACAAATTTTACACTCCTTCCCCGAAACAGAAAGAGACCCTGCTTTAAGAAAGTGGGCTTTCAGGATCAGGGGGACAGGAGAGAGACACCCTCAAGGCATTTTTTTCCTTTTGGGTTCCATGAATTAGTTCAGATATGGCTGGGTCTAGTGACCGGGCTGCCTGAGCATTCAGGTGGGGATTTAGTTCTCTATGAGCCCCATTCTTCTTTTTTTTTTTCTTTTTTCAGATTTTATTTATTTATTCATGAGAGACACAGAGAAAGGCAGAGACATAGGCAGAGGGAGAAGTAGGCTTCCTGCAGAGAGCCTGATACAGGACTCGATCCCAGGACCCCAGGATCACGACCTGAGCCAAAGGCCAGACACTCAATCATTGAGCCACCCAGGTGCCGAGTCCCATCCTTATGCTTCCCAAGCCCCATGTCCCCAGCCCCCTCCATGCATGGGGCCCAGGCCCAAATTCACAGCATGAGTTCTCCCTCTCTTGTGTTCTGCAAAGACCTGCCTTTGTTCTGTTACCCACTTCCAGCTTTCTCTGCAACAAAGAGGAAGTCCAGTTACAAATGTCCTCTTGCAAAGTAATTAAGCTCACGGCATGGGGGCCAGTGCTCCTCAGGGCTGGTCAGCAGGGAAGGGTTAGAGTCCATAATAGGTCTGCCAGGAGGGACCTGCTGGTTCTCACGTCCTTCCATCCTCTGCTGGAGGTGGTCCTCTTACATGGCTGTCCAAGTGGGGACATTGTGGGCACAGGGGCCTTGGGATATGTCCTGGGTGGTGCTGGCACAGGGCACGGAACCTCTGCTTTCTGGATGCATTGGCCACTGGGAGGCTGCAGGCTCACCCACATGTGGCCGTAGGGAGTGCTTAAGGAAGGCCTTTGTTCACTCAGAACCTCTGAATAAGCTCATAAAAGAGAAGGCTGGGTTGCCACGGGAGTGGTGGGGGAGGAAGAAAAGAGAGGAATTGATTACTCTGTGTGTAGTGTAGGGACCCAAAGTACTCTTTCTTTGCAAAGGGAAATGACAGAGATTACAGTTAAAAGGATTTAAGTGAGAACTGAGCACCAGGACAAACAGAGAAACGTGCTGGGTTGCTTTCCTGTGGATGTTCTCCAGAAAGGAATAAGCTATATATTTGAGAATCCTAGCTGGAGGCAAGGAAATGAATTCCCTGGCTGTGTATCATACTTATTGGATGTGACAGATTGGAGATGGCCCAGGGCACTGGACCTTGGCATCTTCTAGAATTTCTGCTATGAGTTAGGAATATTTCAGAGATATCTTTTCCTGTAGGTACAACTAGAACCCACAGAGGTTTTTCGGAAGGAAGACTTTGGCCATCCAGAAGGAAGAACATTCTAACGACCAAAGTTGTAGAACAGTGGAAGGGACTGTTTTGTTAGGACAGTAAACTTAGAGCTTATAATTCCTTTTGGTGGAAAGGTTGTTTCATTAGGCCAGTGTTTGTTTACTAATTTATTTCCTTGTCTTTTGAATACCTACTATTTACCAAGTGTGCAGACACAAAAATGAAAAAAGCATAGATATTCTGTGTTTGGGGAGTTCATCGTGTAATGGGAAGGCAGACAGAGAAACAGAGCAATTGCAATTTTGCATTGCAAGGACTATATAGAAGCACCAAGAAAGAGCTATGGAAATGCAGAAGGGGGGAATAAGAAACAGGTCTTACTGAGGCAAGAAGGGAAGCCTTCTCAAAAGAGGCAATCTTTCAGCTGGCAGGTGTCTCCTAATCCACTTCCATTCCAATCCAGTCCACATAGGCAAAGAGAATGGATGCAAATATAAGTTCTCTGAAGAGCTAGTTATTCAGATGCAAGTTCATATTTGTGCCCTCAGAGCTGTGTGCCTCGGGATGGAGGAGACATAGATGAATAAAGCCTGGTCTTCAAGGAACGTCCATTCTTCTAGCAGCCTCTCTCCAGGATGTGTGCACCTGGCTCCGGTGTAAAAGGTGGATCAGAGAGAGGGAGTGAATAGAGTGACCACTTGGAAGGGGTGTCAGGGGCAATGGTAGGGAACCCAAGCTTTCATGGGGTGGAAGTGGCATCTAATATGTGGCTGGCCAAGCAAGGACATTAGGATACAGAAAACAAAACATGGAGTCCTTCTATCTCCGGTTCATAGCCCTGGGTAAGAGGTCTATTGAATGCCAGCAGGAAGTTGGGACATGCTTTACTGTTTGCTTATTGCCTGGGTGCAGCAAGAGGTAGGGAGGGTAAGGGTACTGGGTGGGGGGGGGAGGGGAAGACAAAAGTCATCTCTTTTGTTCTTTCTGTGCTATTGGTACCACTGAGGAACTCAAGCATCTCCGAGGGAGTATTGGGGTATCAATCAGGTCCAATCATGAGTCAAAACAACTGGTCTGATTTTTACCAGAGGTAATTTACCCCAAACAATTTACCCCAAACAAGTTGGGGTGTTGAGGAGATGAGGAGATGCCAGACCAAGATATTTGCCAAAAGAAGTCAGGTTTTGGCTTCTGAGTTAGTTCATGTAACACCAGCTACTGAAATAAACACGAACTGAAAAATGTATTTTAGCTCAAAGACAATATAATTTTTTTTCTAGCTCTCATAAGTCCAATAACAGTTTTTTTGATCACTGACTGATTCTTTTCTTGGATCCCTGGGCGATTCAGGGACCAAAGTTTCTTCTCTTTTATGGCTCTGTAACTTTAGCACATGGCATCAAGTTTGCATACTCATCTGTATCAAGCCAGCAAAAAAAAAAAAAAAAAGAAAGAACAGGGAATATGTGAAGTTTTCGTGCACCCGGCCTAGAAGTGACACCTGGGGCCCCAGTCCATTGGCTAGAACCTAGGGGGACACATCTAGGTGCCAGGGAGCAGTTAGGGGAATATAGTCTAGTTGTATGCACAGGAAGAAGGGAGAATGAAGAACTAAACAGCCAGATTCAGCCACAGGTCGTAGACAGGTTAGTCTTTCAGCAATCTTACTGATGAATGCTGGCTGAGCCTACCTCATGCCACGGGAGTGTGCAAGGAAGAGGAGTCGGAGAAGGTGGGGAAGACGCAGGAAATAAATGCCCGAAGAAATCATAGTTTATTTTTTGCTTCAGAGCCTTATGTTGCCATGGTGCTTTTGCTTTCAGGGAGGTTCTTCATTTATTTCGATCCTGTTCCTGGGAAGAAGAGGATGGTAGAGAAGATTCTTTCCACCTCTTTTTCCTTTTTTGTTTTCAATTAGTGAAGCAATCCATGCTCACTGACAAAAGAAAAAACAACAGAATTCAACGAGTATGTATGTTGGAAATATGTTCCTCTCATTTTTTGCTTGTCTCTTGACTTTGTTTATGGCATCTTTTGCAACAAATGTTTTATATTTTAATATTGTAAACTTTATTATTAATTTTTGTTATTTCCCCTTCCCTACTCCTAAGTCATAAACACGTCCTCCCATATTTTCTTCCAATACTTTCATGTGCATATTGTTAAGGTTTTTTAATCCATCTGGATTTTATTTTTGTGAATGACATGGCATAGAAATCTGATTTTATTTATTTTTTGACCAGATGATGAGCTAATTATCTATCCTTTTCCAACTATTTGAAATGATGCTTTTATCATATCTTAATTGCTTCATAATGCCTGCTGTATTGGTTTCCTCTTGCTGTTGTAACAAATTACACAAACTTAGTGGCTTGAAACAACACATATTTAATATCTCACAATTAGATATCAGCATCTCAATGGTTTCTTGGGGCTAGAGTTAAGGTGTTGGCAGGGCAGCATTCCATCTGGAGGCTCTAGGGAGAACCTGTTTCCTTACCTTTTCCAGTTGTCCACATTCTTTGGTTCATGGCCTCCTACCATTTTAAAGTCAGTAATGGCCAGTAAAGCCTTTGCTTTATTGGTTACTCTGGAACTCACTCTCAGGACACTCTCTTTCACTTTTAGGGACCCTTGTGATTTACAATGAGCCTACCTAGATAATCCAGGATAATCTCCTACTTTATTCAGGGTCAGCTGATTAATCCCATTTGCAACCTAAATTTCCCCCTGCCATGTGTTAAGGGACTGAATCTTGTCTCCCCATAATTTATATGTTGATGCCCTCACCCTGAGTACTTCTGAACATGACTATATCTGGAGATGGGGTCTTTAGAGAGGTAATTAAGGTTAAGTAGGTTGTTTGGGTGGGCCCTGGAATAATCTGCCGGGTGTCTGTAGGGGAACATTTGGACATACAAGGAGACATGAGGGATACATGAATATGGAAGAAAAGACAATATAAAAAGGCAGTAATAGTATGGCCATCTGTAGACCAAAGAGGGAGACCTCAGGGAAGACCAATTTTGCTGACATCTTGAACTTTCAGCCTCCAAAACTGTGAGGAATTACGTTTCTGTTGTTGAAGCCACCTCGTCTGTGGTGCTTTGCTATGGCAGCCCTAGCAAATGAATACACCATTTAATACAACGTATTCATAGGCTCTGGGGATAAAGGCATGGTGGGGGAGGGAAAGGCATCTTTGGAAAGCCATTATTCTTTCTACCACACAATTGATTCATAGGTTTTCTCTTCTGTTGCACTGATCTATTCATTTATTCCTGAGCCAATACTGAATTTTAAACATGGGTAGTGTTATTATAGTTATGTTATCCAATACGGAGAATTTCCTCTTCTGCACTTTGTTCTCGTTTACTCAGTATTTTCTCAATTGTTCTTTTTTTTTTAACATCTTATTTATTTATTCATGAGAGACACAGAGAGAGAGGGAGAGACACAGGCAGAGGGAGAAGCAGTCTCCATGCAGGGAGCCCGATGTAGGACTCGATCCCAGGACCCCGGGGTCATGACCCAAGTCAAAGACAGACGTTCAACTGCTGAGCCCCCCAGGTGCCCCTCAATTGTTCTTCTGCACTTGTTCTTCCCTATCAATTTTAGAATCATCTGGCCAAGTTTCCTGAAAATTGTGATTGCATTAAATTTGCAGATTAATCTGGAACAACTGATATCTTCCCACAAAGACAGTATTTTCCATTTAATTAGATCGTCTGTATGCCTTTCTTCATAATGTTCTTTTACATTTCCTGGTAGTAGGTTTTTCAGAAGTGCTTTATAACTGTCATTGATATCGGAAATAAGTCAGTTCTTCCTCCTTTATGGAAGGAAAACAGGCCCATAGAGTGAAAGGACTTATCCGAGACCACACAGAATCATGAAACTGGTTCTAATGGAATACAAGCCTATGCGTCTAGCCTCCTCCCTGTCCTATCCTTGGCCCTATGGAGCCACTAGGCCAGCTTCCATTAGATCCAGGGTGCAGTATTCTGTTTTTGTTCAATGCTCACGTGTCCATTAGAAAAGTGCTGGGCTGTGCCTGGGAACAGGCTGCCTTTGAGCTTGGGATGGTGGAGAGGTCATATAAGAGTTCCTCCTGTTTCATAGATGGAAGCATTATCGGGTAGAGGGCGGGTGAGGAGAAGCTTGAGGAGCAAGGAAGGGAGCATCTGTAGAATCACTTACTTCTTAACCCTGGCCCATTAAGCAACTATCATCTGGGAAGGAGTGTGTGCTCATAAAAAGTAATAACAAATAGAGCTCTTATCCACAATTCATAAGAAATAAAAATCCAGTTCCTGCTCACTAGGGAGCAGTAAATAGGCCCCAGAACTCTTCATTAGAATGACTAAAGAGATTAAGAATGATGAAAGAGAAATGTTAGGTTAATTTGACCTTGGAGGAGAATATGTACTATGTCCCAGAGATGCTAAGGGTCAAGGAAGGCAGAGGGAAGTGATGAAAGACTGAGTGTCTCTCAGGTTGGCAAGGCTACCTTCTTTCATGGCCCCAGCTGCAGGAGCAGCAGCAGGTAGCAGAGGTGGCCTTGACCTTGACCATCTACCTGGACACCCTTGGGGCTCCTTTAAGTAGCTGCCTGGTTTGGATTCCCTCAGCCTCTCACATAGCCTTAATCAGGGGTCATGATCCATTGGCTACACTCAAGGATACTGCCTTTGCAAATACTTTGGGGGATTTTCCAAGCAAGTATCTTTCAGCAGCTGCATCTCTAAATGGCTGGTGTCTGAGAAGTTGGGGAATATTGCATATTCCCAAACAAAGAGAGGCTTTTGAATTCCCAACTCTAATCTGTACCTGAAGGCCTCAATTTCACAAACCAGGAAATGGAGTTATGAGAAGGAAGTTATTTGAGTCAACATTGTCCATTAATCCTAAAAGTCTTAGAGCGTGGGGCTTCAGAATAGTTCACTCCTAGGATGCGGCCCTTCCCCTCACCCCTGCTAGGCTGGTGGGTCAGATTATGAGCCATGGAAACAACAGAGACTTATATGTCAATAGTGGTAAGTGTGTATGCTTTGGGAAAGAATGTGCAGGAAAAAGGGAAAGGTCCTTTGTATGTTCAGAGGCAGAAGACTGTTGCTCCTCCACTGACACAGAGGAAATGTTCTATCTGGAAACTGAGTATTAGATCATTTGTCTATCCAACCGTTCATTTGTCCATTCATCCATCCAACCATCCATCCAACCATCCATCCATCCATCCATCCATCCATCCATCCATCCATCCAGTATATGTATGCATGCCCTGCACAAGTAGTGTTTGGATGCTATGGAGTCATGAGGTGCTTTGAAGATAAATTTGGAGTTAATCCTAGAGTCAATGAGGAACCATCGAAGATTCTGGGATGGGGGAGTGGTTGAATGTAGGAGCTAGTTTAGGAACAGCAGGGCAGCATAAAGAGAGATCTAAGAGGCAAAGTTCAGGTATAGTCCTCTTACAGGTCTCCCAGGTGAATTTGAATGCATGTCTTTTCTGGTTAGGTTACTGAGCCACATTTGGGTCTTGACTGAAAAGAGATCAGACAAAAATGAGATGGATGTAAAAATTGGCTAGAAACCTGAGAAAACAAGTTCTCTGATGTGGAATTATTTGGGGGATATTCAGCTCAACAGACATTTGCTGGGTACACAGTCCTTGATTCTTCTAGTAAATTTTCTTTCATCTTTCAGCCCAAGGGGCTCTGTGCTTTCTGGTAGGACTGCCAGGGAGGACAGGGCTGAGTATTTGTTGCTCATTTCAAGCCACTCCAACAAATTCGGCAACCTGGTCTATAGAGCAAGTTTGGGAGTTGAGGTTACATTTTGTATGCAGAGAAAAGGGGAGAGTGAAGATAGGGGTTTGCTGGGAAATAGGCACCAAGAACCAACAGGAGGGGCAGTGGGAGAGAGACTGCCTCCGCTGTCTTCAATGAAACCATCACCTGCCCATGCCTCTGTGTGGAGATCCCTGCCTTCTGGAGGATTACGGCAGGGGGTGGAGGAAGGAGCAAGAGATTTAGAGTCACACAGATCTGCTTACCAGCTGTGTGACCTGAGCCTGGCTTGCCTCAAGCTTTCTGAGCCTCAGTTTCTTAACTAGAAAACAAGGATCAGAAGATCATCTGACTCATGGGATTATTTTAAGAACTAAATACAATAATGTATATGAGAATGACTTTGTAGAATGTCAGTCACTGTTTAAAGATTGACTATGAATAATAACAAGAATTTTCCAATGTAATTGCCATTGTCCTTGAATGTAAGCACTTTAACCCTCTTCTGAAAGTCTTCTGTGGTGATGCATCTAAAGGGGCTAATGTCTCATAGCTAAAGGATGACCCTGGCCCCTCCGTATTTACATGTGAGGGCTGTGTTCTTAGCCACACCACAAATCCATGCGTGTAGGGATGAGGCACCCTGCCTTTTTGGGAAAGAACATGGGTTTGTTTTTGTTTTTTGTTGTTGACACTTCATGACCTTGTATTGGTTTTTAAGGTATAATTTATTGTGCCATTACATCTAGTTGAACTTCTCATTTTTGTTTGTTTGTGTGGTTTCATTGCGTCTTGTTTTGTGAATCAAATCTCGAGAAGTAAAACACCACTTCAAATGATTGGAGTAAAGGAAGCAGGGGAGGGAACATGGCCCCCCAGTTGAACCTAATGAGATTAGGGGCAGAAGCCCACAACTTTCTGGAAATGTGGTGGCCAACTTCCACTTTCCCCTTGTCTGGAAGGAAAGCCTCGCTGCTTGTCTGTTGCTAGTACTGGCCTGGGGACATCTTTGCCCTGGGGACAAACTGCCCAAACTTGCTAGTCATCCATCCAGAGTGGCAGGGCCAGGGCTGGGGGCATGTGCCATTGTCCAGAGATGGGAACACGGAGGGTGGAGGGTAAGCAGGGAGAAGTAGTTTTCCTGGCAGCAGGTCCTGCTCCTGGGGGAATGAGGGATGTGAAAATTGTCTGTTTAGTTATAGCTTTTCCTGTTCAGCAACTGATAATCTCCATTTCTGTTGAAGGCACGGATTCAGTTAATGCTGAGGCTTTTTGCCTGTTAAATTGTTAAAATGCAAAACGACAACCTCTTTGCTGGTTAAGGATATTTATTTCAAGTCCTAAATCAATTTCAGTCTTCCTCTCTCTTTCTCTCACCACTTTTCTCCTCCTAGTGCACTCCTCCCCTGTGGAACTTGGGAAAATCCAATTTCCTTCCTGCCTTAATCTCTCTCCAGCATTTGCACTGGCTCTGCTCTGCCCGCACCTGCTCCTTCCAGCTGTGAGATTCCTTTTGGTAAAATACTTTGTGTCCTGCCAAGTTGTCGATAGACAAGACCCCCATGGCTGCTTCCTGGCTCTCTTAATGAACACAGTTGTTCTGTTCCCCCAAGTCCCCAGGAGCTCCCTGCTTCAATCTATTAGCCTGTGGTGGTTTCCACATTTAGAGTGAGACCCCTGTCCTGGGCCCCCAAGAGCCTGCTCTTGACTGAGGCAAGAATTTGAAATCTAGCACTCCCTGTGCTGGTACTAAGTAAGTGCTTTGAGTTTTACAGCCCTAACTCCTGTATCACAGGAATGTCAGGCTAAACAGAGACTCCAGAGCTGCCGTCTCCCCAGCCTTGGGGCTGCACTATCATTATTAATGACAGCAATCACCACCCAGAACTCAGGTCATAAATAATAAGTGTCTTTCAGCAGTCACAAGAATGGCTGCAAACATTCATCATCTACACACCTCTCAAAATAGCCATGGGAATGAACAGCAGAACTGTTATGGCCAATTTCTATCTCTATGTCAATGCTAACAACTTAGTTTTATTTAAAAAGAAGTCCAAAGCAGCATGAACTTCGGATGACAGTAATAGATACTCGCCAGAAAAGGATTCTATGGCTGAAGTTGGGAAAACTCTTTGCTATAGGAAAAAGTTAAATAGATTTCTTTATAGAAAGGCTTTAATATTCTTAATGTGCACGGGGCATCTCCAAAAGAGGTAAGTTGTGTTTCCCCAAAGTATTCGACCTTAACTTTTTTTCCTCTCTTGGCATACCATGTTACATCTTGCAGAACACTATTGGACAGTGTGCTGGAAAGGTTTAATAACTGGCTCTCCGGGAATGTTGGGGAAAGCCCTAATTAGGAATGTTTGCTGACTTCTGTGGGGTAAATACTCCCACCATAGCTGATTTCAAGCTACCCACATGAAACAGGAGTTGGGATGAGGTGCACACAATCTGCATTCTGAGCTGCTGTGAGTTGGTGCCACCTGGCTCGAGCCTACCCTTCTGGCCATTGGGAATGGGGGACGTGACTGGTGTCGGTCTCCTGAGGCAGCAGGAAGAGAATACGAAAGTCCGAGTCCACTGATTTTTTTGCTCACTGCTCTAATCAATGATCTGAGGGGACCTTCTCTGCTTGAGACCAGCTGATGATGGACGTTGGGTTCTTTGATGTACTTTCCTGGCCCTCCGATCTGATACTGAGAGCTACTCCAAGGCAGATCTGTCTTTGCTACAACTTGACTGGACTCCCCAAGGATCGATGCATCGGCGTCTGTCCACTCTCTGGACAGCTCTGTGACATCCTACTCAGTTGGAGTCAGAAAAACCTTCCTGACCAACTTCCCTGCCAATACTTGGAGAACTTCCTTTGACCTCGACCAGAAGGTTAGATGGTATTGTTGGACAGAATTCACATAAGTCATCTGATAACAGAAAGCAGTCGATTAGATTTATATCTCAACAGCATTTGGCATAGCGGAGCACTTTCTTCCTTTTTAATCATTTTCTTCTAGATTCCAAGATGACACACTCTCTCCTGGTTCCTCTCCTGCCTCTCTAGCCACTTCTGCTTTCTTGGCTTCTTCACTTTGCATCTAAATGCTTGGGTTCCTTCATCCTAGTTTCTTTTCCCCTTACTCCCTTCCATTGTCCTCTCTCAGATGATCTAATCCATTCTCGTGGATTTAAATGCCATCATTATTCTAACTCCCAAATTTATAATTTGAAACTAGACTTTTGGGATCCCTGGGTGGCACAGCGGTTTGGCGCCTGCCTTTGGCCCGGGGCGTGATCCTGGAGACCCGGGATCGAATCCCACGTCGGGCTCCCTGCATGGAGCCTGCTTCTCCCTCTGCCTGTGTCTCTGCCTCTCTGTCTCTCTCTGTGTGGCTATCATGAATAAATAAATAAAATCTTTAAAAAAAAAAAAAAGAAACTAGACTTTTTCTCTGAGATCCAGATTTATATAACTGACAGCCTACCTGGCTTTTCTATCTGAATACTTATAAATTTCTCAACTTTAACTTGTACAGAAAGGAACTCATTGTCCTCCCCACCCTGTTTCTCTATCAACGTTCTTGATCTCAATAAATAGCATTGCCTTCAATCTAGCTGCCTAAGCCTGAAATCTAGAATCATTCTTTTTTTTTTTTTTTTTTTTAAGATTTATTTATTTATTTATGAGAGACAGAGAGAGAAAGAGGCAGAGACATAGGCAGAGGGAGAAGCATGCTCCTTGCAGGGAGCCTGATTTCCTATATTCAATCTCACAGTTTGAAGGAATGAATTTCCCTCTACTTTTTTCCTTTTATCCTGAGAGTCATTGTCTTATATTATACTGGAGCCCTGAAACTATTTACTGGGTCCATGCTCTACTCCTTTAACTTATTAAAAGAAGGATCTTGGAGAGGTGTGTTTCAGCTGAATTACTCATAATTAGATTTTCTTTGGATGCCTCTCCAGCTCCGGAGGTTACCAACCTCCCCCAAGTGTCTTCCCTGTCATAGATCCCAAAATGGGTATCTCTGTTCAATGGATTCCAGTAAGCCTAGGCTCCTTTCACATTTTCCTTATATTCAGTTTTTCTCTGGTGGCCTTTGCCAACTCATGCAACCCTCACTCCCAAATACAGATGGAGGTCTAGTAGGACAAGGTACCTTGGAAAAATTCAGGTAAAATAAGGTATATATTTTGAGAAACACTGTTTTTTTTTTTTCTTTTCTTTCTCTCACGACTGTTTCTAGGGTGTTTTTGGTTTTATGGTGATTTCCTGTGGATCCCAGTCTCACTTTGGGAAGTAGGGAATGCCAAGGACTGTCTCCTCATTTTAAGATAGAGAACTGAGGCTCAAGTTGTGACAGGACAAATTCAAGATCATGTAGACAAAGTGACAGAGTCATGTGGTTCCTTTGACCTCATTTCTGGCAGGTAGAAATATAGGCCAAAGCTCAGGTTTCCTCAAGAATCTGCTGTGATGAGGGATGGGCATAAGGCAGGGCATGTACAGGTTCAGTGGGGACTTATGCTTGTACAACAAGTGAGGGGCATGCTTTGGGAAGAGTGATACAATTCCACACAAGTGAACATTTATCTAGAATGAGAAAAAGAATCACAACTCATTATAAATTCAAAAATGCTTACAGAACACCACGAGCACCATGGTATCCAGAAAATAACATTTATGACTTTATTAACATACTTACCCCTATGATCCTTTTTTCTACATTGTTGGATGCATACCTTTTCATTATTTTCTTTTAATATGTCACAATTTGGTAATATTTTCTTTATTTTATTTAAAGTAGGTTCCATGTCCAGCATGGAGCCCAACACAGGGCTTGAACTCACCACCTTGAGATCAAGACCTGAGCTGAGATCAAGAGTTGGACACTTAACCGACTGAGCCACCCAAAACCCCATGGTAATATTTTCTACAGTGAGAATACAAAGATAATTTAGTTTTTTTTTATAAAGTCGATTATAATTAGCTTTTTAATTATTGGTCATTTGTACATTTTCTCTCTGTTTTAGAACTTGTTATTGGTAAAAAAAAAAAAAAAGAACTTGTTATTGGTGATGTCATGTAATTTTCAGGGTTTTCTAATCCTGAATTTGGGAACACCTCAATAACTTCTCTGTCATGTATGAGCTATAAGATTTAAGGCATTTCAAATTTTCTTTCTTTGTTGAGATTTAAAAATTCTACTGGTGGTAAAATACATATAACATGAAACTTACCATCTTAACCATTTTTAAGTGTACCATTCAATAGCATTAAGTGCAATGATCTTATTGTGCAACCAATTTCAGAATATTTTCCAGCTTTGGAAAACTGAAACTTTGAATCCATTTCCCCCTCTCCTGGCTCCTGGAAGCCACTAGTCTACCTCCTATCTCTATGAATCTCTCTTGAGTACCTCGTGTAAGTGAAATCGTATAGGCTTTGTCTTTTCGTGACTAGCTTATTTCACTTAACATAGTATCTTCAAGGTTCATCCATGCTGTAGCATGTGTCAGAATTTCCTTCTTCTTTAAGGCCGAATAATATTCTACTGTACATACAAACCATATTTTGTTCACCCATTCATCCACTGATGTACAGTTGGGTTGTTTCTACCCATTGGCTATTGTGATGAACATGGGAGGACAAATATCTCCTTAAGATCCTGCTTTCAGTTTTTTTTTTTCTTGCTTTCAGTTTTTTGTGCATATACCCAGGAGTGGAATTGCTGGGTAATATGTTAATTAATTTATTTATTTTTATGTTAATTTATTTTAAATTTTTTGAGAGACCACCATTTGTAACTTGAAGTTTTTCACAGCAGCTATACCACTTTGTGTTTCCAATTTTTCCACATCCTTGCTGATACTTGTTATTAATTAATTAATTAATTAGTTAATTTTTTTGACAGTAGCCATCCTCTGGGTATGAGGTGGTATCTCAATGTGGTTTGGATTTGTATTTCCCTAATGATGAGCAGTGTTGAGCATCTTTTCATGTGCTTATTGGCCATCTGTATTATCTTTTTTTTTTTTTTTTTGGAGATGTTATTCAACTCCTTTGCCCATTTTTTAATCGTATTCTTGTTTTGTTGTTTTTGGTGTTGATCAAGCTTTCTTGAGCAGCGACTAATTTTAAATGCCTCTTGAATTAATTGTGCTCATCAACCAATTTCCCTTTCATAGTGTTTTTTGTAGTATCATCTTGTGAGTTTTGTTATGTTTTTAGTGCCAAGACAGCTAGCAAGAGATTAAACTCTTTTTTCCAATATATTTATATAACTTTCTTCTCTTTTAAAATTGAACTACCTACCAATCCAACAGTCTGTTACTCCTATTTCAAATATATCTCTATTAATGAATTGCAGCTTTTGGAACCATCAAAAATTTTTTGGTACAATTCACTTATTGGTGTCAGAGTAATCTCTTGATTTCTTGTAGGAATCTATGAAAACTAATTTTTATTATATAAGATGTTTATGGTTTTAAAGGTAAAGTTATCAAGTGTACTCCTGGTAAAAGAACACTTCTTTTTCATCTAGAAACTGATAAGAACTGGATCTTCCACTTATAATTCTATGCTTTTGATGCCAGAATAATTTTCCACAGCCTAGCTCTGGCTTCTTATATTTCAAACTTGAATTTTTCTAAATTATACAAATACTTCTAATTCTAAGGCCATAGGGATACATTTATGTCATCATAGGCTCTCCGGCCTGGCACCTTTATGCCATGACACTGGATGAGTCAGTAGAGTGCGTATATAGGAGTGTTTCTGGAAGCCATTCCTACAGTGGGACAGCTGGAACTAAGAAAAGGAGAAACTGTGAACCACATAAAAATATCCCACAAAACCCAAACTAAATGTACCCTAAATTCAACTCTTTTACACTGTTGGTGGGAATGCAAGCTGATACAACCACTCTGGAAAACAGTATGGAGGTTCCTCAAGAAGTTAAAAATAGAGCTACCCTATGGCCCAGCAATTACACTACTGGGTATTTACTGCAAAGGTACAGGTGTAGTGAAACAAAGGGGCAACTGCACCTCAATGTTCAGAGCAGCAATGTGCACAGTAGCCAAACTGTGGAAGGAGCCAAGCTGTCCATAGACAGATGAATGGATAAAGAAGATGTGGTACATGTATACACAACGGAATATTACTCAGCCATCAGGAAGGATGAATACCTACCGTTTACATCGATGTGGTTGGAACTGGAAGGTTTTATGCTAAGTGAAATAAGTCAATCATAGAAAGACAATTATCATATGGTTTCACTCATATGTGAATATAAGAAATAGTACAGAGGATCATAGGGGAAGGGAGGGAAAACTGAATGGGGAAAAAATCAGAGAAGGAGATAAACCATGACTCTTAACTCTGGGAAACAGACTGAGGGTTGCTGAAGGGGAGGTGGGTGGGGGGAATGGGGTGATGGGCATGAAGGAGGGCACATGATATGATGAGCACTGGGTATTACACGCAACTGATGAATTTTTGAAAACTATATCTGAAATTAATAATGTAATATATGTTGGCTAATTGGACTTAAATAAAAAAAAAAAATCCCCCCAATACCAACACCACCTAACATTAGAGGATGTGTAGGTGTGGGGAAGTTAGAATGGAAAGAAACAATGCTCTTAATTGATTATAATTCATATACCCTTCTTTTGCAAATTTTGCTCTAAAGAAAAAGAAAAAGGAAAGTCTACCACATAAACAATCTCTAGGACTGTTTCCAGGCCCTTGAAATTGACCTGTGTAAGCGAGGGCCCTGCTTCACCTTCATGAACTTCAGGATAATCTGGTCTGGATGCAGGGTGGATAAGTGGAGTCCTTGTTTTTCAGGTGGCGTGAGATGAGGAATGATCCTGCCAATTCTCATCTGGAGGACCCAGGGTCCCAATTCGGGACCCAGCACATTTCCTAGTCTTCCCTTCCTTCCTCTTTAATCACACACCACATGCTCTGTGTTTCTGGAATGGCCCATTTTGGCTGGGGACTATGGATTTCCTGGTAAGATGTCAGCAAGCTGTGATATTTTTATTTTACTGTCCCACCATTCTTCACCTACAACAAATGTCGCCTTAATTGCTTCAGCATGAGCCCCGGCTGACATTCCCCATTCCTAAGGGTCTCTCAGTCCCAACCTCACAGTAAACTCAAGACATCCGAATGGTGCTGCCAGACGTGGCAGCTGGAATCCAGACATCACGGCCTATTTGAGCAATTAGCTGAGCTCCCATCCCGGGCTGGCCTCATTAGGGGTATCCAGATGTCCACTGCTAGAGTTGCCTTCCATCCCCGGGGGCAGGCTGTCTCCCCAGGTGAGGCCAAACCAGTGTCTGTGGGAGGCATGTCAGAGCTCCAAGAGCCCTTTCTCATTTTCAGGGCTGCTAATTGAAGTGGAGTGGGAATGGCGGAGGCACTGGCCATGGCTGCTGGTCCCCGAGGCTCTCTGTTTCCCCGGCATAATCACCGTCTGCACAGAGCTCTCCCCATCTGGGGGCAAGCCCAGCTGCCACAGCTCAATCGGTTGTGAAGGGTGTTCAGGCCCAGTCATGCTGTTCGTCCGCAGCTCGGCTCCCACCATGACTAAATGGGAACATCTGGAAAAGGGCAGGGCAGGGCTGGGGTGAGGAGCATAAGGGCAGGGGAGGATTAAAACTGCTCTGTCTTTATGGGAAGATTTTCTGTGGTAATGTGCGCCTCTTCTTTCCCATGTGGTGGGAGGTGGGGAAAAGAGAATTTCATCCTAGAACGACCTGACAGGGGGCCCAGCCAGAGACACCAGCTGTTGTCAGGGCCACCAATGCACTCTGCATTGGAGCTCGTTCTTATCACAGTCTGTGTGAATGGCGCCCCCGGGGGTGTGGGGGAGCGTGACACGTGTGACCATAATGCACAAGCCCTGCCAGTTAGACCATGGGCCTTGGCTTGGCTGTTCCCAGAGGCAGAGCCTGAGGTAAGGATTTAAGCACAAGTCCTTTATTTGGGAAGTGATGCCAGGAAACACCAGGGGGGAGTGTGAAAATGAAGTGGGGAAGGCAAAGAAGAAAGCTGTGTTGGGTTTCAGTTGACCAACCATCCTGTTTGCCCAGGACTGAGGGGTTCCCTTGGGAAATGGGACTTCCAATGCTAAACAGGGAGGGTCTCAGGAAAACTGGGACAGGGTTGGTCACCTAGCTGTGTTAGTCAGTAGGTTACTCCTGCAGGCAACTGGGCCCAATCAAATTCATGGGGATGGATGACGGTGTAGACCCTGCCTTTAGATTGTAGACAAAGGAAGGCAAACAAGTGGGCCTGCTTATCCACTAACTCTGATCTGTCATCTATTGAGGGCTGCTCCCGAAGATGTCAGTTCTGTGATGACTCTGGCCTGCCTGCTCTGAAACAAGCATGATGCCATGGCCAGAGAAAGAAAAGAAACCCAGAAAAGAAGACAACACTAATCCTGCCTTCAAACAGCCTGGTGTTATAAGAAAGCAATCTTAGGGCTGAAGAGGTCCCTTCTGAAATGTGATTTTTCCCACAGACCTTTCTTCTCTGCAGGTGTAATTTTATCACAGATCTCCATTCCAGTCCCTTCTGGGTTCTTCTGCCCATATCTCCCTATACTCCTGGGAAGCTGGCCTTCAAGGTAAAGGATGTGACATGAGGTGTGACAGCAGCGGCAGCTGGTAGTGAGTGTTGCTTTGCATGGCGGGTGAAAGAGCCAGGTTTGACCCCTGCAGAGGCCACACACAGCGGATGTATCTGTCATAATGGGAATCCCAATTGTTTTATAATCTGTGCTCTCAGCGGGGGTGGATTGGCCTCCCTGATAGGGAGACTAATGCACCCTCACCCACCCTGTAGATGCCCCTGCCAGACCTCTGGAACCTGCGGATAGTTTGTATTACATGGCAAAGGGGAATTAAAGTTGTAGATGGAATTAGGGTTGTTAATCAGCTGACCTTAAAATAGGGAGATTAACCTGGATTATCCGAGTGGGCCCAGTGTAATCATAAGGGTCCTTAAAAGTGGAAGAGAGAGGCATAAGAGGAGAGTTGGAGAGGAATAGGTGCCTATGGAGGAGATGATGAAGAGCTGCAATGTTGCTGGCTATGCAGACAGAGAAAGGGGACTGCATGCATCGCCTGTGGAAGCTGGAAAAGGCAAGGAAAAGGATTCTCCCCTAGAGCCTCCAGGAAGCAGCACGGGGCCTTCGATACCTTGATCTGAGCCTGGGGAGATCCGTGTTGGACTTCTACCTTTGGGACCTGTAAAACACTACATTTATGTGGTTGTAAACTACTAAATTTGTGGCGATTCGTTACCAGAACACTTATACCAGGACCCTGGTACAAGCTCTCTTTGTTCTGTTTTACTCACTCATGCTTCCAAGTTAGAGTTCATTTAAACTTAGAGTTCCAGGGCAGAAAACCTAAAAACCAATGAATCAGACCAATGCAGTCCCCGCCTTCTCAGAGTTGACAGTCTCTGACTGTTGTGGGGGAAACTGAGAATCAGAAAGGCTCATGCAGTGGGATAAAGAAGTTTCTAGGAACGGGATTCCTAGTCCGCCTGGGAATAACTATGGCTTTCTGGTATTGAGGCCTGTCTTCAAGGTTTGAGGTTGGTTTCACACAGGAATGACTTCACAGGCCCTCTTCATAGGGCCCTGGAAATGTTTGTGGAATGTAATTGAGTTGAGTTGAATTTGCGGAAGTAGGTTTTTAATTTACACTGATGATTTCCCCCTATACCCTGAGGAAGCCCTAGCCAAGTTCATCTGGGAAGGCTTCATTAATGGAGATGTCACGAGCACCCCCAAGACCTCCCTGAAGGAGCTGAGTCACCATTTCTTTTGGGTTTATCTCTAACTAGTGTGGTTCCTTCCACACATAATTCCCAAGACCCTTTCTTACGTTCCTTGCTTTTTCTTCAGTGGCACATGGGTCTGAATGAATTTTATTTATTTGAGCATGTGCATCAGCTGTCCCAGTGTCTGTTCTTCCCCAGAACAGTATTTGCACATCCCCCAGAGCAGTCATTATTTTATACGACCAGTTGTGTTCTTTCCATTGACTGTCCTGTTAGACCATGAGCAGCCCAAAGGTCCAACTGTGTCTTACTCAGTTTTGTTGAGTGACAGTTCTTAGCAAAGTGCTGGGGGCTTGGCATACTCTAGAGGCTCTGTAGATGTTTATGAAGGAATTGATGAATGAGCCTCTGCCAGGATCACTCTCTAAGTTTGTGTTTCCTCCATGGAAATACAAAGTAGAAGTTGTGAATTCAGACCGACTAGAATGCTTTATGGAACACAGGTAATTGGGCTGACTGCTTAGAAAGGAACAGGGCAGTGGGGTGGCAGTCATGCTGCTGCGGGTGTAGCAGGTGAGGAGAACAGCATGGGCCCAAGTATAGAGTGTTTTGGGGGACTAATGACCAGACTGGTGTGGCTCCAGCACAGAGTACATGAACAGGGTCAAAGAGAACTCGGTTTAGGATTGTAGACTGAGTACAGGTCCTGAAGGGCTTTCAGTAAAGTGCCAGGAGCTTGGGATTAACTCTGGGCACTAGGGAGCCAAGGAAAGTTGTGGAGGCTGTCAGAAAGTGTGTTTTGGTGGTGGTAGAAGTGTACAGGTTTTGTGTAGGCATTTTGGAGAGTTTCCTCCAAGGTTAATGAGCCTGAGTTACCAATCTCTTAGGCATCTCAAAATGACTGTAAGTCAACTTCCTGGGGATCTTTAATCATGGCTCTTGTTGGGGTGCCCTAAGAGATATTCTAGGCAGTTTTTCAGTTGTCTTCAGCCTAGAAACTTTGGTTTGTGATTATTCCTCTTAGTAGTAAGCATGTGTAGATGTTCTGTGCTGGAAGAGGGTCTGGCGCTAGATGTCTCTAATGGAACCAGCCAGAGGTCTCCAGGCCTGCAGAGGATATTAATTATTGGTCTCAGGCAGCCTCTTGGGTCCAAGGGATGATGATACACCTGAGGTGTATGTAGTACATGACGACTTGGCTCCTTTGTGAGATTACCCAAGAGGAATTCACAGTATGTTCTAGAAGGCTTCCAGGAAGTGTGCTGAGAAACTGTTGTACAGTTTTGGATTTTCTCTCCCTGGATCACCACTCTGCCCCAGTATCTGCAGAGGGCGCTTCTCTCTTAGGAAGAAGTATCTTGATCCTAGGAGCTGGAGCGTAGCCCTACATCTGAATCTTCTTTCTCTTTGTTTCTGTGCCTAGGTCGGGCTGGAGACTTGATCTCAGGTCTTGCAGATGAGGACAGACATCATGCTCCCTCCGGCCCCATCCAGCTTCCCTTCCCCATAGCACAACTAAGGCCCAAGGATTGCCGATGAGGGCTTGATTGAGAGAGGATGGCCTGCCAGTGTGTGGCTGGAGGAGAGCCTGAGAGCGCTCAGGAGGGCGTGTGTGTGTGTGTGTGTGTGTGTGTGTGTAATTTGGGGGCCCTAGAGAGGAAAGATGAAGGTTGAACTCACCTACCCCTGCTTATTAGAAAAAGATGAGACAGCTGAGTCTCTGCCCTGTCTGAATGGCCTTCTAGCATACCCCTCAATCTGTCCCATGTGTCCAATCCTTCCCTTTCTTAGACAGTCTTGGAAAAGAAGCATTTGGCAGAGGGTCAGAGAGGTCAGGGGGATCTTTGTTCTTTTGGACCTTTTCTGGACCAGGGACATGGGGGGCAAAGTGCCATAACATGGTGGGTGGCTCCTCATAGGCATTTGTCCATGGGCTTTACAGAGCCACATTTGTTGGGTTGAAGAGAAAGATACTCAAGAGGAACTGTTTTTTTTTTTTTTTTTTTTTAAGATTTTATTTATTTATTCATGAGAGACACACACAGAGAGAGAGGCAGAGACACGGGCAGAGGGAGAAGCAGGCTCCATGCAGGGAGCCCTACGTGGGACTGGATCCTGGGTCTCCAGTATCACACCCTGGGCTGAAGGCGGCTAAACCACTGAGCCACCCGGGCTGCCCAAGAGGGACTGTTTGATATGTTTGAGCGTGTGCATAGGTTTTAGTTGACGAAGTACTCTGGAGGGGGCTGGTCTGTCCTGTTTTGCTGGCCATCAAGTCGTAGAGTCCCTGAGTCCTGGAGCTAGCGAGCACACCAGATAAAGATGCCCTTTGCATCCCTCTGTCACACACACAGAGCATGTGAGGTCCTGAGCGGTGGGGCTTTCTCAAAGTGGCACAGTGTGTCTCATGGTCCACACAGGCTGGGGACTGAGCAGAGAGGATGCAGGATTGGCAGGGAGCTCCCCCCCACCCCCCCGGGCTGTATTTTTCCAAAAGCCGGAGATGAGAGGATCATCTGAATGCCAGTCCCACAGGAGGACAGGAAATAAGAACTGACGTTGAGAAGGATTCTCCTGGAACCTCCTGCACGGCGCGCTCTCAGTTACCCTGGCTCAGGAGCCGTCCACGCGCAGCTTGCTCATGAAAAGGCGTGCAGCGTCTGTGCGGCTGGCCTTGGGAAGCTGCCAGAAGGCAGGGCAGCGTTTCCAGAGTGCTGGAGTCTCAGGGACTCCTTGGGGCCCAGCAGAACTTCCCCATTAGCTGGGGCTGGGGTGGTACTCATGATGCCGTCTGCCCCAAGCCCTGCATGGCTAAATGAGAATTGATACTAAAATATAAAGGCCACAAAACAGTCACTCTTCGGTCTTTAGGTTGGAGCCTTTGCCACCCAGGAGGGGGCGCTACAGGTTGAAGGGAGGGACCTGTCACTTAGACCAGGGAGGGATTTAGCTCAGAGTTCATTTTATTTTTTCTCCACTCTTCCTTATTCTCTATTCCAACAGTGAGTCCCTCTAATTAAACTGTTAAATCAGGTTTAGTTCCCTGTCTCGGTGGGAGAATCTAGCACATGATCTGTATGTATTTCAAAATTCCTCCTAAGAACGTTAGCATCATTTTTCCCATTTCAGTGCTGTGCCCGAATATTAAGAATAACCTCCACTTTCCAATTTTCACTCCATTGCTGATATCTCCCCTCCTCTGCCCCCAAATGTGGGAGACACACATTAGTGTCTACAAGGCCCAGAGAGGGGCCTTTATTCAAAATAGCTTGGCTGAGCGGCCCAGGATTTTGCTTTGGGAAGATTAATCCAGAGTTCTACTCCTAGCTCAACGTTGATGGATGCTGTGGCCTCAGGAAAGCAAGTTTATTTCTCCGCACTTCTGTCTCCCTCTGTGCAAAATGAAGAAGCTGGTTTAGATGGTCTCTGTAGACCATTCCCAGCTCTGCTCTCCGTCCTCGCCCCGCCAGGCTGCCCCTCCCTGCAGCCTCTGCTGTGCAGCAGGTGGACCCGCTAACACGTTGGATTTATGTGGGACACTGGCTTCCTCCAGAAGCTCGTTTCCGCTGCTTATTACCAGGGGGACAGGAGCCCTTAGCCTGCTTTGCTTACTGAAGCCTTCACTCCGAGATTTTATGTAGTGATGGCAGCTTTAACCCCCAGTACTTACTGCAGCAAACTTTCCAGTTGCACTTTATTAATCCCAAACTAGGAAGTGACTTGGAGCACTACTGGGTGGGGAGGAGGACAGATGCTTTGAACCTTCAGTAACTGCTCACCTTGGGTGAGTGAGGGTGGGGGTGTGGTTGAGTGAGGGTGGGGGGAGTGAGGGAGGGGGTGCAGGTTGGGAAGGTGAGTTGTACCTCGGTTTCTTCTTTCTGTTGGGATTTTGAATAGTCGGGTTGACAGTGGTATAAGCAGGGTGGGAGGAGTAGCTGTAGCCTTATGTGGAAAAGGAGTGGGTGAATCATGAGTACAAATCATTCTGTGGATGGTGAATAGGAAGAAGGAAGCAGGCTTCCCCTAGAATTAGTTCTTGGTAGTTAACCTCGGCTTTTATTAGTGTTTTAGGATAGTAGATTAAGACTGACTCTAGACAGCCGTGGTATTTTTCAGCAGGAACCCAAAGATTCTGTGGAGAGGCATCTTCCCAGGAGCTGGTTCATCTAGAATTTCTGTCACACTAGTAAGCACAAGAACTGAGTATTTCGTGTGGCATCAATCCTACCAGATGCTCAGGGAGAAAAGGGTGCGTTCCAGTAAATTAAGAAAATGCCACAAACTCATTTCTTGGAGAGGAACACCACGAAATACTATAGTAAACCCTCAGATACCTTACAGGGCCTGGAAAACAATTTCAGTTTTTTTTTTAACCCTCAGGCACTAAGTGTATTTGAGAATAGAACCCTCTACTTTTTAATATCCCATGCAACCAGTGTTCTGGGGGTCAGACTTCAGTCACCCTACTCCAGAGTGAACTCTGGCTCTAGAAACCATTGCTCTGGGTCTTCTTTGCTGCACAAATGCAGATCTGGCTTACAGTCTGTGTGAATGGGATTTTCTTTCTTTCTAAATCCCAGGGAAGGCGTGTACATGGGTTTATTTTTTTATTTATTTTTAAAGATTTTATTTATTTATTCATGAGAGACCCAGAGAGAGAGAGAGAGGCAGAGGGAAAAGCAGGCTCCCTACAGGGAGCCTGATGTGGGACTTGATCCCAGGACCCCGTGATCACGACCTGAGCCAAAGGCAGACACTCAACCACTGAGGCACCCAGCTGTGCCTGTACACGAATTTATATCTTAGTTTTGATAAATTGACCAAGGGCATCCTAAATCTGTAAGCTCAAGGTGTAAAACCAAAAATACATGAAATGAAAAAAAATGAATATAAATCGTTGGCATAACAGTTGGAGAGGTATACTACACTACTTCCTTTTGGGAGGTAAGTGGTTGGAAGAGGGAGGGAATAGAAGAGTGAGTGGGTGGGGGTGAGGGCGGCCTGCCTAAATTAATCCCTCCAGCTGGAGAGAGAGTAAGGATAATGAGGGCTGTTTTAGGCTACATTCTTTAGCACATAGAGCCGGAGGCCAACATGCTAATAGTTTTTTTGGAGAGTGCAATCTGAGGGCAGCAAGAGTGAGGGATACAGAAGAGGAGGCAGAGAAGGAAGGAAAGAAAAATCCACAGTGGTACATACAGAGTTGGCCACAGCCTTCCAAGAAGACACTCAGCAAGTCATTTGGGCACATGGGAAATCTCTCTGGAGCAATTGTAAGGAATAATCTTGGAATATCTTGGAACTCTCCTTTCGAGGCTCTGCTCTGGAGAGTAGTGGGAAGAATTTATCAGCTAGATCCTTGGTATTGTTTGCCTGTCATTATTCAGAGTTCACCCTTTTGGCAGCTGCTGGAAAAGGTGAATCCAGCTGGGTCAGACCTGGGTAGTGGAACTGTTGAGGCTCCGTAACCCCCAGAACACTCACCCCGAAACAGGTGTGTTGGAGGCCACATGGAAACCCAGCTCCTGTTCTGCGAGGAGGCTGAGTGAGCTGGCAGTTTTAGGAGATGAGGTGGTGCAGTAGTAGCAGCTGAGACTCTCCACTGTGCAAGCAACTGAGGTTTAAGGGCAGGTGGAGTCAAGTAAGTCTGGGAAGAAAAGAAACTGAGTCTGGTATGAGGACTATTCTGAGAAATAGAATAGAAATAGAAGAGGGTTATGATCCCTCTGGAAGGTGAGTGCAGTAGGTTACTTTTCCATTGTCAGACCTTGGGACCCAGGCATGATGAGAGAGGATGGATAAGGCAGGCCAGATAGTCAAAAAATCAACTTGCTAACCATCCCGCATTGCCTTCTGGAATTTGGGCAAAGGCCACATCCATGCAATGGAGAGTGGATATGAGCCATTTTATACTCTTTCTCCAAGCATCAATCTCTAGTCTGGCCCAGGACGTGAGAGGCTTTCTGTACCAGGAGGTAGTTTTGCCTGTCCCAGCATTCAGACTATGACAAGTTTATTTTGGTTCACCCTTGGATCATCTACTCCCAGAGACCCATGCCTCCTTTGTGCGGAAACCCTCCTTCTCTTTGTGGTCTCCAGCTTGACACTTGGCAGGCCTGGCCCAGCTGGGAGGCCGTCTAGAGTTACATCTTTGCAGGGGCTCACAAAGATTCTTTTCCCCAAGCTTCTCAAGTGTTTTGCAAAAGAAAAACAAAAAGAAAAAGAAAGAAAGGAAAACAACGCCTCCCCTTCTACCACATTACTTGGGCAAGGACTCAGTGGCTTCTGGGTCTCTGGCCTGCAGGGACAGAGCATCCTTTCCTTCTGGAAGGTTCAGCACTTAGCAGGGTGCTTCAGAACCATGAGGCAAAATGAAACTGGGTGGGGGTTAGAGGCCTGCAACTGGGCATGAGTTCTCAGGGCTGGACCAGGTCGGACCCTGAGCTACTCTCTAGTTGCCATTTTCACACTAGAAGCTGCTGGCTGGCTCGGGGTGGTTACATAACTTCCCTAAGGTCACACAGTGGCATGTGAAGTACTGGATTCAAACTCAGGGATGCCTAATCCAAAGTGTCTCTGAATTTCTTTCTTATGCTTTAGGCTAATACCTCTCTTCAAGGCTCTCAAGCTTGGCAGGCAGTGATGATATTTGACTCTTTTAGGTCTTTTTTTTTTTTTTTTTTTTTTTAGATTTTATTTATTTATTCATGAAACAGAGAGAGAGAGAAAGAGAGAGAGAGGCAGAGACACAGGCAGCAGGAGAAGCAGGCTTCATGCCGGGAGCCTGACATGGACTTGATCCCGGGTCTCCAGGATCACACCCTGGACTGAAGGTGGTGCTAAACCGCTGAGCCACCCGGCTGCCCAGCTCTTTTAGGTTTTAAACTCCCTGAAGATTGGCAGCATACTCCTGTCCCCAGAGGTGAACACTACTAAGTTAAGATAAACTTAAAACCTGAGAAATGTCAATGTTGTCCACATTGCTAGTCTCTCTTTGTCTCTTCTAGACACTGGCCCTCCTATGAGGAGAGAGAAAAAGTTCCTGGGGGTAGTCCTGCCTGCAGGTGAAGCCCGGGTGTCCTTGTGGCTTGAGGAATTTCTGATCTGTGCCGGGCCTGGCATCTATTTGCTACTGTGACTGCACATTGCAGAAGTCATTGTGGTCATTCCACAACTTCTGAGCATCATGGTTCCTGAAGAAAGACCACAGCAGGAGAAAAAGGCCTTGCTTGTTTTTGTTCTGGTTAGTAATTGTGAGATTATCAAAGTGTTATTTATTAATGTGTTTGCATATAAATAGAACCCATGAAAAAGTCATTCTAATTTTGACTTTACTTTGAAGGACCTTCCAGATAACTTATGTCATTGCTTGACAGAGTTCAAGCCATTTTTAGCATGGTTGTTACTACATCTAAAAGAAATAAGATCCTAGAACCAACGTTCTCTAAAGAAGGACCATCCCTCCCTAAATATGCAACAAATACCATGACTGTCCCATGGAGTTTCTTAGATGCTGTTTTATTTCAGAGGCAAAAGGAGTTTATTTCCTCTTTATAAAGACCAATACAACTCAAGAATAATATGTTGGCTCCAGAAAGGATCTTTGAAAGGATCTAGTCCTGGCCCAGACTATGTGGGGTTTTCATATATATTTTATAAAGACTTGGGCCTCATAAAGGAGGTTCAGGGATATCACAAACATTTATTTTATTCACATTTCATTCTGAAAAACATATAAACTATTTCAAAAGCTCCAATTAAGACAACATGTATCATAGAACACATTTTCAGATGTGCATTTAAAAGCCCTCAAAAGTTAACTTGTGTTGGCCAGGTAATTAAGGTAGTGCTAGTTGCTCTAAAAAAATTACATAATGGATCAAGTACACTAGAAGAATGAAGCCTAAAATGGGTGTTTCTGAATGCTGGCTGGCTTTCCTTCAAGCGGAGGTGTGGGGACCCAGGCTCCTTCCATCTTGTGGCTCCACCATCTCTCACCTCCAAATTCCAGGTTTTCTGCATCCCTCTTCATCAAGCCAGCAGAGGAGCAAAGAACGTGGAGAATCGTGTGTCAGAGTTTCTTAGAGGGGCTGTGCACATCTTTCCACTCCCATGTTATTGGCTGGAAACGTGTCACGTGGCCACATTTAATTGTGAGGGACTCTGAGAAATGTATCCTACCAGCTACCTGCCTTACCAGGTTACTCGCTTAGGCACATGCTTGGAAATCAGACATGGTTATCTGAGGAGTAACCATTTTAAAACCATTTATCTGTGTGAATCTGAATTTTGAGATGGTGTAATTAAATTCAGCATAAGTTCTCAGCTTTTTCTCCATAGCTCCGGATCTGATATTTTTGTATTCACCGAAACAGCCTCATCAGCCCCATTGTTGATGTAAAAGTATCAAGTAAATATCATACATTTGAACTTAGGAGGTGTTGTGTGCTAATGGGATGCTAGTTTACCCTGCTGTAAAAAAAATATGAAGTCCTGAAACCTTGAAAGAAATACTGATCAAGTATAATATCCTCTTTTTATAGGAAATAGGGACAGAGAGAATGAGCCACTTGCCCAAGGTCATATCCCAATAAAGAAACAGCTGGTATTTGAACTCAGACTTCCTGGCTCTTGCTCCAGGGCTTTTCCTTCTATTTCAACTTGTCCCAGGACCTCACGGCCCTCCTAACTTGGATGTTTTTCAGCCTGTTTTAATTTTCTCAGTCTGTGAGTGAGAGAACAGCTGAAGCTCGGGGGTTGTTAATTCTGTCAGAAGATGTAATGTCTTGCATTTTGTTCCAGCTGCTTCATGAATCAACATCCGAGAAGCATTTGTTGAGCATCTATTATGTCCCACATGTTTTGCCAGAGCCAGGGTTGCAGTGGTTCAACAGGCGCCTTCCCGTGGGGTCTTGCAGTCCAGCTAGATAATAAAAAAACGGAACAGAAGTGTGAATGTATACATCTGCAAATAGGCGAAACAAAGGAAGCAAACAAGAGACTGAGAGAGAAACCCTGGGTAGGTGAGCTCCGTCTCTCAGATGGGGCGATTGGAGGCCAGGGGCTGCTGTCCCCTCTGAGCGTTCCCAGTGAGATTCTTGACCTGCACATGCACGTTCTCAGTGTTTTGCACGGCGTAAGCAACATAAAACTGCAGAATGTGCCCAGATGCTAAAATAAGTACAAATAATTAAAAGATGAAAGTGAGTCAAGATGCCTCTAAGACCCTGACGGCTGATGAAGTAGCTAAGTCAACTATGAAAAACAAATAGCTTTTCCATGTTTGAAAGGGTAGGTTGGGGGAGATTTCTATTACATATTCATCGGCATCCTGGTTGCCTTTTTCTTGTCCCTGAGTTTTACATCTGCAACCTGCAAAACTGTCCTCTGCAGATGAGAATGAAGACGGAGGAGGCAAGGCCATGTGGCGGCAGGGGTACTGGAGTGGACGCAGACCATAGAGCAGTGAACATAGATCTATTTGTGGTGTGTGTGCAGCATGCATAGCATGTACGTGATATGTGGCATGTGCTCTGTGTGTGGTGTATTGAGTTGAGCACATGCTGTTCAGCCAATAAAACAGATTGAAATCCAATGCCAGGGAGGAGAGCATCATGGGAGTTCCCACCAGCTTCTCTAAAGGGGAGTGAAATGCTGGGAGTAAGCACGTGACATCTTAAAGGCCAGGATGCTTGGGGTGCCTAGGTGGCTCAGTCGATTAAGGATCTGACTCTTGGTTTCGGCTCAGGTCATGATCTGAGGGTTGTAAGATTGAGCCTTGCATGGAGCAGGCTCGCGTGGAGCCTTGTGCTCAGCACAGAGTCTGTTTGCAATTCTCTCTCCCTCTCCTTCTGCCCCTCCCCTCATTCTCTCTCATAAATAAATAAATAAATAAATAAATAAATAAATAAATAAATAATAAACAAATAAATAAAATCTTTAAAAAGAAAGAAAGCAAGCCAGGGTGGTAGATATAAAAGGGAACTTAAGGAGCACCTGGCTCAATTCTCCTATTTCCCGTGTGACAACAGTAAGGCCAGAGAAGGGAAATGACATGCAGGATGAATCAGTGATTGACGCTAGGACAAGAACTTCAGTGTTGCCATTCTCACCCCAGTCCGTGCCAGGACACCATGGGGTCAGAGTGAAGGATGTGGCCTTTGAGGAGCCTTGGAGTAAGGATTGCTCTAAAATGAAACAAAACAAAACAAAACAAAACAAAACAAAACAAAACAAAACAACCCAATTCTATTCCAGAAGACAAAGCCATGCCCTTCACCTGCTTTGGGAGCAAAATAAAGTGGTTCATACCGAAAGGGTTGGAGATTGAAATTCTAGCACGCTCTAGTGACCATTGTCACCCGGGGCTGCAGACAGTGGGACTTCATATGGAAACCTAGGTGGAAGAATGCAATTATTTTTAAACATCTCAAGTGGAAATGGTGACCCCCTCCTGTCATTCATTCTTTATGGGCACAGTGATACTTTTATTTATTTTAATGAGATTTCCCTTTTTGCCCCTTCTCTCAAAACAGTAAATTTTTTTTTATCTTTTTTTTTAAATTTTTATTTATTTATGATAGTCACACAGAGATAGAGAGAGAGAGAGGCAGAGACATAGTCAGAGGGAGAAGCAGGCTCCATGCACTGGGAGCCCGACGTGGGATTCGATCCTGGGTCTCCAGGATCGCGCCCTGGGCCAAAGGCAGGCGCTAAACCGCTGCGCCACCCAGGGATCCCCAAACAGTAAGTTTATACAAAGCAATTGAGTTCATTTATTTTGGGTGAAGACAAGGGATCTAACATAATGATTTTTTGAGTCTTTGAAGTCTTTCCCTCTATTCATCCTTCTTGCTTCAAGTGCCATTTGTGGATGGGTGACTCCTAAATCCATATTCCTTTTGTGGGTACCCCTGTTGGATATTCATCTTCACGTCCTTGTAATGCCAGATCAACATCATTCCTTTAAGCTGGGTTCCCCAGAAAGCTAGGTTCCCCTGAGACAGAGACTTATATGTTGTGTTAGGGTTCGCTAGAGAAATAGAACAAAAAGAATGTATATTTACATAGAAAGAGATTTCTTTTAGAGAACTGGCTCATGACATTATGGAGGACGGTAGGTCTAAAATCTGAGGGTAGACCTGCAGCCTGAAGACCCAGGAAGAGCTGATGCTGCAGTGTAAATTGTTGGGAGAAGGCAGTCCTTTATACTATGCGGCCCTTCAACTGATTAGATGAGGCCCACATCCACGGATTTAAATATTAATTTCATCCCAAAACATCCTCACTGAAACACCCAGAAATAATGTTTTACCACATATCTGGGCACTGTGGCGCAGCCAAGATGACCCATAAAATTAATCATCCCATGTGTGAATACTTTATTTCGGGACTCCAAAGAGGAGTAAGGGAAAAGGAGAATGAAACAGGAGAGAGAGAGATCCATTACAAAGATAGATTGCCAAGTTGGCCACGGGCAACTGGGTGACCCAGTTGAGAAGGGGAAACATTTCCCATCATCCCCATCACCTACTGGGTGCTCAGTGGGCATTAATTCTCCTGTGCTTCTGGGTTGGGCGTATGTGAGTGCCCAGTGGTTCTATGAGGCATGCACACCACTGCAGGCCAGAGAAGCCCTGGTGGGAGATGCCCCAGGGAACGTGCCCAGGCCAAGGTGGAGCCAGGCTGCACCAGCTCTGAACTGGTGGCCCCTGTCTGGAACTGGCAGCTGAAGCTTGGCTGGAATCAGGAGGAAGTGAGAGGCTGAATGGAGCTCATGCCCAAGAGGGCACCAGTGCCTTTGTCCCAATAGCCTTCTTCCCGTAACCCGTGCTTTGGAGACTGACCCTACATCTTCCAGCTACCAGGTCTTAGAGTCATTCTAGATTTCTCCATTTCCCTGACTCCTCAGATTAAGGGCTGTTACTTCCATTTTTTTTTCTTTAGTATGTCTCACGCATGTGTTCCATCTCACCAACCCCTGTATGGCCACCGCCACCCATCAAACCTCACCAACTCTTCACTGGGTTCTTAAAATAATTCTCCAGCTGGTCCCCTTGTATCCAACCTTGGACATCTCCCAGAATGATCTATCTGAAATGCATGGCTGACTGCGGACTGTCCCTTGCTTAAAATCCCCCAGCAGTTCTGAAGTTTGAAGACTACGTTTCTTCAAACTCCTCCGATTGGCACATGAGGCTCTTTGTAACTTGGCCCCTGTAGCCCTCTCATTTCATCTATTGCAGCGCTGCTCCTCAGATGCTCTGCTCCTCTAGGGGAGAATCTTGGAGGCCAGTCCGGGCAACATGCTCTGGCACGCTCACTGCCTTTGGTCATGCTGCATCCTTTGCCTGGAATGTTCTCACTCTTCCTCCCTCCTCCATCTCCAGCCCAAGTTTACCTAGTGAACATGTACTCCTCCTTCAAGACTTGGCTCGTGTCTCGTTTTTATTACGAAATTGTCCTGGGCCTTCCTGGTGCAGAATCGACCATGTTTGGTACCCTTTGTGCACCTCTCCAAACAGCCTTTATTAGGTCCATATGATATTTAATGCACTCACTCTTTACATATCTGTTTTGCTCCAACATACAGCAGTAAGCACCTCGGCAGCAGGGATCCTATTCTGGCCATCTCTTTGTATACACTGTGTCGTGGTCAGCCTGGCACAAAATAGATGCTCAGCAAGACGGCTACAGATGAGGAGACAGGGCTCCAAAGGGACTGTGTCTAGACCCCTGCTGGAAGGACAATCCTGCCGTAAACCCTGAGACAGGAGGCAGGGTGCAAAAACCGATGAGCTTTGTGCCTTTGAGTTGTGTTAGGGACAGCCTGGCTCAGTGGACTGGGACGCATTTGCCCCCGTGGAGCCCCCTCCCTTACCAGCTGAGTCTTAAGTCAAATGTAGCTAAGTTGTTAAGGTCGAGCCAGAGTAGGTTGTGTTGGCCCGAGGCCCGAGGAGCCAGTGCTTCTGGGTTCTGAGAATTTGTTCTCTAATCTCTGCTTACAGGGCTCCAAGCGGCTGGAGTCTGCATGAAAGGGGCCTTTGTCTGATATGGGAATGGCTTTGGGGGCTAATCTCTTCTTGGATGCATTTTAATTCACTTTAATGACTCTGCCTCCTGTCAGGCTTTTCTTCGGGGCTGGGGTAGGGGAGAGGTTTGTTAAAGAGATTAGAAGGAGTGAACCCGAGCCCCCAGATCTAGCCTTCCTCCGAGGGTGCTATTCTAGGGAAACCAGTGTTCTGCAAAATGTATTAGGATGCTCTGGGAGCGAGAGTGGGGAGGGAACAGGCTGGAGAGTCGGAAAATTATATATCTAATGAACACAAGCACAGAGGAACACCCCAGCGCCAACCTGCTGTAGCTTTCACCGCCCACCTCGTCCTGCCCCCGTTGTTGGAGCTGAGGCAGACAAGACAGAGTGATGTCATCCCCAGGACACTGTCCTTTCTCTCCCTCTCTCCCTCTCCCCACTTTTGTATAAACACAGCTGTTTGTGAGGAATGCTGGCTTGGGAAAACATAAACCATCAGCATTACGGACCTTTCCTCCCCACCACGCACCCCTTCCTACTGAATGTGGGAGACTGGAATGCTTTCAGCCCAGCAGACCCATTATCTTCACGTCAGCAGCACCAGGCCTTTCAGCTTTCTGGTGGGGGCCTGGGGTGACAGGGCTCAGGGACTGTGCAAAGCCCTGCAGGCCAGACAGAAGCTCTGGTTGCAGGTGACACCTGAGACCACTCGCGGGACTTCTGGAGGGATGCAGAGAGGGGAAGAGGGCTTCTCTCTCAGGCTAGGGGGTGTAAGGTGGAGGTTGGAGGGGTGGAGGGGTCCACAGGCGAGGCAGGGGCTCCCCGATCTGCTGGCTTGGCCCACCGAGCCCAGCCTCTGGGAGCCCAAGGGAACAAAATAGCAATGGTGGGGTGTGGCCTGGCCTTAGGGTAAAGCCGCTGATGAGCTGTGAAGAGGGCAAGGTCCCACAAGCATCACCACCACCCATCCCCCTTTCCCGGGCCTTCACAGCCACAGTTTGGGTCCAAAAGCCCTTTACCCTTTTAAGGAATAAAAATAAGGGCAGCAAAAGGGAGGAATTAAGGCTGAACTCAGCTTCTTTTGAAATCCAGAGATAATGTGGCCAGCAACGATTTATTGGGGATGCTTTTCCATTTTTAGATGGTGACCTCTGGGCCTTGGGGTTTAGGGTGGTTTTGTTGTTGTTGTTGTTGTTGTTGTTGTTTTCCCAAGCTACTAAAACTTGGCATTTGGCTGAGAACATGCTAGCTTCCTGGCCCCAGCTCCCATCCAGTCTACTAAGCCCCTCTCTGTGCCCCACTCTCCTGGGTGATTTTGTGGCCACAGGTGGAAAGGTGGAGAAGCAAGGGTGAAGACTCCCTGAGATGCCCTTTCCAAGGGCCAGGCCTTCCCCCCCTCCCCAGAAGGATGGCCACCATTGTGGAATGAATGGGATTCAGGCCTAGCGAAATGGCGCCAGGTGGGGAGCCAGTGAGTCGTCTTCTTCAGCCTCCTTTTGGGCTGCCATGGGAAGAGAGCACAAACTTTCACTCACTTTTCCATGTTAAGTGGAAATCTCGAAGTCCCTGCTCTGGAGCCACTGAGGCAACATTTGACTCCTGGTTGCCTTTCATGCCTGCAGTTTGCGAAGCAAGTGTAGATCTGCAGCCTTACACTTCCTTGGTACCTGCTAAGTGTCAGGCAGGTGCTAGATACTTTGCATCTGTTCCATTTTATTCTCACAATAACACGGTGTTATTAAACAGTGTTATTTTATAATTAGCGATAAAGAAACCGAGATAAAAGTAGTTTAAGGAACACTATCCAACGAGGTAGCTATGGAGCCAGGATTCACACCAGAGCTAATTTCAATGTCCATGCAGTCCAGGAATTCAGGAGATAGAAGGAGTAGAAAGATCCCAACAAACCTAAGGGGGAGAGAGAGAGAGAGAGAGAGAGAGAGAGGCGATTGCCTAGGTGGGGTGATTTGAGACATAAACATTCCATCTCTCACCTCCTCAGATATTCCTCCTGCAGCTTGGAACTCCATATTACAGAATTAAGAATACAGAATACAGAATTAAGAATACAGAATTAAGCCAAACTCTGTTTTTGAATGCAAATATTTCTGGGAGGGGAAGTCATTCAGCCCCTAAAATGCTCTATTAAAAAAAAAAAAAAACCAACAACTCTCATTTTCTTTTAAAATGTTTTACTTTAAATTGTGTTCTTTGTAAAGTAATCCTTAACAAAGTAGTTTGTATCAGAATAAATGTCTGGCAGGAGACCTCTTAAGGGAGTTGAGAAGTGTTAATCTTTGACATTTACTATTATAAGCACTTTTTAAGTAATTCCTAGAAACTGATAAAATCTGTTAGGAGAAAAGGATTTCTCTCTCCCTTTTTTTAAGTAGTAGAATATTTCACTCTTCTGATCTGAATAAAAGATAGACAGGGTGTTAACTTTCTGAGATACACCTACATAAATGTAATCGCATGGGATTCTGCTTCCAAGAAGAAAAAAAGAAGGATATTCGAAAGATAGTTTGAAAGCTTCAAATATTATGAGATGAGATGATATTTGTTAAAGCACTTGGAAAAACCCTAGAATGAAATGAAGAGAAGCTATTATTATTTCTCCTGGGGCTTGCATCCATCTACAAGAAAGGAAGAGAGGTGAGAGGAATAACCTCCTGAGGCAGTGTTTCCTGAGTTTTCTGTGGATCACTGTGCCTTAGGTTATCAATAAGTGCTCCTTGATGGCACCGTTTTCTGGTGAAATGCATTTGGAAAACCCTGGGTTAGGCCAAGTGAAGCATGTTTCTTTACAATAGGAGTTAGCAGAAATTATTTAATAAGTAATTGTGCGTTGTAATTCTCCCAGAGAGTGGACACTATAGTATAAAGGGTTTCCTAAAAGTAATTTTTAGGAGATGGGTGGGGGTGGTGGAGGAGCTGTCATTTCATAAGATCAGGATTCCCTGGGACATAGTTTGAGAAACACAATCCAAAACAATAGTCTATTTGCGATATGTTACGGTAGTTGAGGTGAGCTGGATTTACATGCTAGCTTTAGCACTGAAAACAGATGTAAGCTTGGGCAAGCCATTTAACTGCTCCATGCCTCAGTATCTTCCATCTGTCAGAAGGGACAAGCAATACTTTCTATTTCCTCAGGTGTGAGGATTAAGGGACAAGCAATACTTTCTATTTCCTCAGGTGTGAGGATTAAATACCACGTACCTGCTATAGAGTGAGAGCTCAATAAGTATTAGCTGCTGTTGCTATTTTTTTTTTGCATTTTGTCCTGGTCCCTTCTGTGTATGCTGAGCTCCAGAAGAAAGGGAAAAGCCAACCAGGCATCTCTCCATCTTTGTTCATGTTCTTTCCTCCACTCAGAGAGCTTTGCCTGCTATGTCCATGCTGCACAAACAGCAAGATCTATCTCAGTGCCACTTGCCCTACAAAGATCCTGGATCCTTCCAGCTTTCCATCTTCTGAACCATCAATATTCCTATGTAGGGTTCTTAGACTCACCATATTTGACTTTGTATTTTTGTGTATTTTCTCTTATCCTTGGAAAGATGTCTTACTTATCTTTGATTTGCTGGTACTTGGTGTAGTAGCTTCACTGGCTGGATCTCCACTACAGCTTGGCTAAACTGTTAAATTTCAGAGCCCTCCACCTAGGTGCAAACACTTCTTAGTGAGCTAAGTCCTTACCTATATGTGTGTCACCAAACTTTTTATAAATTGGCGAGGAGTGGTGAGAACAAGCCCTCCCACAGGTGAAGGAGGGGAAGCCAATAAGAGGAAAGAGGATTAAGTATGGACTGTGATGGTATGTCGTTTTTTCTTTTCCTTAGGAACTTTCCAATTAAAAATATTCTCTCCCATTTTTCCTACTCATGCCCACCCTGTGCATGGATTTTTGGGTGGGTATTGTATGCTTGGGGAAAGTAGAAGAAAAGCAAAGACAACTCCTGGCTGCAATCTCAGTTTTACTGACACAACTGTTAGACTCTGTAGCTGTGACATTATTTTGTTCATTCAACAAACATTTACTGAGAACCTGTGTGCGCTGAGCACTGGGCTGTCTTAGGCATTTAAGAATGAGAAAGTCGGACCTGATCTCTTACCCTCATGAAATTGTAGTTGGTTAGAGCCACAGTTAGATAAATAAAACACGCAATTGCCAAGCCCTGTACATAGGAGGCGTGTATTGATGTTTATTTATTGATTGATGGAATAAAAGAATAGAGAAGATGTTGCTCCAAGCCAACCTACATCTGGCAGGGCTGCTCTGTGGGGCTGCATGCATCTCGCATCCTGTGTAGCTCTAGGGCCTCTATTTACAGAGACAAGATTTGAAGTTGATCCTGTTCAGGGTGAGGTGGAAGATTGTTTTAAAACAAAACCATGTTGGTTCTGCTTCCACATGGAGAGAGCATTCCTTCCTACTTACCCAACCTTAGAACAGCACACACCTCTGAACCTATCTTTCTTTCTTTCTTTCTTTCTTTCTTTCTTTCTTTCTTTCTTTCTTTCTTTCTTTCTTTCTTCTTCTTCTTCTTTCTTTCTTTCTTTCTTTCTTTCTTTCTTTCTTTCTTTCTTTCTTTCTTTCTTTCTTTCTTTCTTTCTTTTTTTTCTGAACCCTTTTTTAGCTGTGGTTGCCTCTCTTGGAGCTCACAGCCCCGAGAGACGACGCCATGGTTGGTTAGCAGCTTTGCCATCAGCAGTGTGTCTGTCCCCTTGCTCTAGGCTTCATGGTGCCCATCCTGGTATTCCCTGGCCCTGGACACAGAACCTGGCATGCAGCAGGTGCTCAGCATGTGATTGCTGGGAAAATGAGAAAATGTCCTATGTGACATCTTTAAACAGACGCCCAGAAATGGCTTCTCATGGTCTGAAATGGTCTGAAATCTGAACCCCATTAGCCAGCCTTTTCCCTGACCCCGGCTTGAACTTGAGTCTGCTAAGCCGAAAAGAGAGAAAAACTTACAATGGGAAGAGGAGCAGACGTCCCCTGCTTGCCCATGCATTCTAAGCCTGATCAGGAGCCAGGTGGAGCTGGAGGATGTGGATCTTGATCCTGGGAACCTACACAGCCCATAGGGGGTGTGCAGGGCCTGCTGTGACCCACAGCTGAACCACTGAGGTCTGTTGTGAATACCCACAGCTGCTCTGGGGGCAAGAAAGCACCATGTGAAAGACACAACCCCCAGCACACTGGTGGAGACTGCTCTCTGCAGGCAGGGATAATTTTTGAAGGGCTGGGGTGTCTTTCCCAACTGGGAGAGGCCTGTGGCAGGAAGCCCCACAAGCCACGGAGAATGCAGAGATTGGAGGTAGAACATAGGGGGATGACCTGGGTTGGAAGTCACTCCCTCTGCTCCTTGGAGACAGAGACAGAAAGAGAGAGGAACAGCAGGAAATCTTTCCATTCTATTTGCATATGAAAATGAGACAGAAATGCTTATGTTTTATACAGCCACTCACCTCCTCTGATTCTGGGCAAAGCCTGGCAGAAAGGTAGAGAGAGCTCCCTCCATGGAACACGTGAGAACACGGAGTCCAGAGAGAAGCTTGTTGGCTCAATTCTTAAATTCCAGGAGTCTCAGGAATTCCTTTCTAGGAGAGGTTATAACTAAGCATATGTGGTCTGACGTGACTTCAGTGATTCTTCAACCCAACCTTCTTGTTTTTCACATAGCATGTCTGAATGCTGTTACATCTTGTCCCAGGGGAATAGAAGCATATTTGGGGATGCAGTTCTGGGGGTCGAAGAAAAGTGATCGCCTTGTGCATCCTTGGTGAAGAGGAGGGGGCTCATGTGGAGCCTCTGAGGTTCCACTATGCAATTTTGTTGGATCCCTTATTCCCTACAGATCTGCCCTCTGTGTTCCCTGTTACTCAGGGACCCCTGGCTGACTCAGGGGTTTAGTGATGGGCAGGGAAAGTAAGAGTTGCATATGGTGTGATTTGATGAAGGCACTCTCGGGGTAGGGGTGAGGGGTCCCTTTCTCAGGACCTGGCCTAATTTGTACCCAGCAGAAGTTCTCAGGGAAGAAGTGGAAGCGACTTGCTACATTCCAGCACCAGTGTAGCTGGACCCTGGAATGGAACGCATGGATTTCCAAAGGCTAAAAGGACGGGCAGGGGGTAAACAGTAAGGACTGGAGCCCTTGGCTCATTCTTCAAGGTGTTGCCAGGTACTAGGCTAGAGGCAGAAGGGTGGTGTGCTTCCACCTGAATGAATTTTGTTTTGTCCCAGAGGCTCTGGCTATCCATAGAGCAAAACCATATTTTTTTTCAGGTGGGGGCTCTACCGCCACTACTCTTCATCCCACCCCTTTCCTCCCAACCTGACCCCACTCTTGGTTCACAGGTTCAGGGGCAACAGAGAGGGGATGAGATGAGAAGGAAAATAGATGGGAGTTTGGAAATGGCCAATTGCCTTATTAGGTAGACCATGAAGTTCAGCTAGATAAGTAATATCAACTTGGTTTATATTTGGGAACTGAGGACTACAGAATGTGTTGGCCAGTCTCCTCAGAGGTTATAGGAACAGGCACACTATGTCAAATTTCAGTTCTTGTTTTTTTTTTTTTTTTTTTTTTTTTTGAGATACAAAGGAATAAGGAGTGTGGAGTAGCTTGATGTGACCTCTCAGCAGCATGGCATGTGGGTGCTTCCAGGACCAAGAGGTATGGCACTAGAGCAATCTCTTGACCTCATTTAGGATATACCATGACTTCCAGGAACTTGCCTTCTTCCATATGTATTGACTCTTGTCTATTGGTTAGGATGTTTCCAACTGCAAGAAGCAGAGTCTCACACTTCTTTAAGTAATAAAGACACTTAAGATGGCACATAGAGAACATCTAGAGGTAGTACAGACTCTAAGCAAGGGATGATGATTGGATCCCTTTCTTTGTGATTTGTGTGGTTCTTTTCCCTTCAAAAGGTTGGTCTTGGCTCCGGCCACCTTCTGTCATGGTTTCAAGATGGCTGCCCACAGCAGCTGGGGCAATACGCTCTCTTATTTCATATATAGGCAGAAGGGAAAGCATGGAATAAAAATTCTTTGCCAGCATGGAATAAAAGTCCTTTCCTTCCACCTGATTGTTCTCCTTAAGTCATGTGCCCATTTATGGACAAATAATAAGTGTTAGGGGGATGCTCTGTGCTTAACGGCTTAAACCTGAGTTCTTGAACACTGATCAGGGAGATGGGGCTGCCATGATTGAGGTAGTGTATTTAGAACCCACATTCGAAGGCACATAGAAAAAAAAGAGAAAAAAAAAGAAGAAAAAAAAAAGAAGGCACATAGAATAGATGAGGGAGAACAGACACTTGAACAAAACTGGAGCTTAATAGGAAGGAGAAAGGGGTGAGAGATGCTGTATGGATACCCAAGTGAGTTTATAATGCCTAGCATCGAAGCATGTCGAAAGGGAGCTGCCAGTACCTGTGTGCTTCCTGAATAGCCTGTGTGCTTCCTAATTTCACACTGTTTCATCTCTGAGCTCAGTGATCTTTTTCACTCTCAGCTGGTGTATTGTTGTGATTGCTTTTGACTGGTCCCCTCTCCCTGGACAGAAAAGTTGTGGCTAGGTGGTTTTGCTCAACTCAAAGCATAAGTTATAGCAAGTTTTGCAGGAAATGACTGCATGAAGGGATTCATATAACTGGCCAGCTCCTAAGAGCTTTATGGTGGACCTGGTTCAGAAAGGTTAAGGTCATGCACTGCTGAGCGGCAAAGCCTGCCCTAGAAACAGGTCTTATGGCTCACATTCCACTTATTCTTTCCATAACTCCAAGGAAATGTCAATGTGGCAAACATGACATCAGTCCTTTGGTGGTCAGAATATGTGTGAAGAATGCAAATTTTGACCTTGGGCAAGTTCCTTAGCTTATCTAGGTCCTAGTTTATTCACTACTAAATTAAAGGGATCTTATTAGGAGATATTGAAAGTACCTTCCAATTCCAAGAATCTATGAATAGCTTTAGATCATGCTTCTCTTCCAAGAACCTGACAACACTTGTTCTATTAGATCATTTAACTGCAGATTATTTGTTTAAATAGTTTCCCAGGAGTGACCCAGAACATCCTACATAATAAACCAGTTGTTAAATCATAAACAATATGGACAGGATTCATCATCATTGTGCTTCCCAACTGAACATCCCTGGGGCCTTCTAGTTACTTGGACACTTTGGCTAATGGGGTGTTGTCAGGGATTCCCTACATGAGTGACCACTTTTCTAAGAATTAGAAACAACACTCTGTAACAAACACTAGAGCTCTCCTGGAAAAAAATGTGCTCTTTTTTTTTTTTTTTTTTGATGAAATAAAACTGTGAAGAACTAAAGAACTTTGTTTTCTTCTTTCACCTCTTTCTTATCTGGGTGCTGTTGTTACTCACTCCACACTCCATTATGATCAAGTTCTCAGCTTGGACTATGAATTCCCACTTAACTAGTTGAGGTTTAGCCTGTTATAGTTCCCAAAGTATTTGTAGGAAATTTTAAAGCCTTCAGACCCAAAGGAATATATGGTTAATGATGGCATTTCTGGTTCAGCATAAGAGCTGTGATGGGGACAAGGATGTCTTCTTGGAGCATCTCAAGCAAGAGAACCTACTCTGTGTCCCAGAAAGTATAAAAAAACCTCAACATTTCAGTTGTCCTTTGCAATATTAGTTGGTGCTATAAGGAGGGCATGCAGGAGAGGAAGAGGAAAGGGTTACTTAAGTTTGAGAAAATTTATGTTCAGGGCTCTCACTTGATCCCCTCACAACAGCTCTATGTTATCCTGATGAAGAGAAGACAAATGATGTGCAAATACATAGTGTTTAGAAGAAAAAAATGCAGAAAAATAAGAATAGCATGATTTTATTTGTATTATCCAGGATTGTCTAGGCTATTCTTCAGTAACATAAACATCAAATCTGAGAGACATATCACTACCAAGGCTTATTTCTTGCTCATGTCCCACTCCAGTGTGGATCTGTTGGTGCTCTGGTGTGGTTTTCTTCCAAGCAGGGACTTGGAAGCCATGCTGCCTCCATCTTGTAATCTCATCATTTTAGAATTCTTTACCTCTGGCCAGGGGGATAAAAAAGAGGCAACAGGACGAAAGCATTGCCAACATAATTGCTTTGGACCAGAATTGACAAGTGACTTCTGCTCACACTCCCACTGGATGTAACTCAGTCCCATGTTCTCAACCTAACTGCAAAGGAAGCTGGGAAATATTTTCTGCTATCTGCCCAGGATTGAGTAATAATGTGGCAAATACATTATTTGCCAGTATGATATGGTTTTTGCTACACTGTTTATGTAAAAAAGAATAAGACTACCTGTGTGTGTGTGTGTGTGTGTGTGTGTGTGTTTGTGTCTGGAAACTTAGATAAATACAAAGAAAAATGTCTAGAAGGATATCACTAAAGTCACCTCTAGGAAAGGAAGTGGGATTGAGATGATAAAATAAGGTGGGCTTTCAGGGCTGAATCTTTCTTTTTTTTGTATTAAGTTGAAAATTTTTTTCTAAAGATATACCTATCCATTATTTCTACTATGAAACAAAAGATGTCCTCCCAAATGCACATCACAATTTGTCAATGGTTTCATAGCAAGAGAAATCTGCCGGACTCCAAAATTCTTGCTGTTTCACTCTTCAAGTCAATTCATTGTGCCCTCCCACAGTCTGCTTTTTAGAATTTTTCTTTGGTCTGTTGGGGGCTAGTGTTGGTGACTCAGATGATTTAGTGATGCCCTACTGGGAAGGAGGAGTGGAGGGTTCACTTTTCTGACACTTAATGAAGAGCACAGAGATGCCACGAAGGATGTTGGGATTGGTATCAGCTCTTTTTGCTTCCAACCCAGAGATCTAAAGCTCAGAGGGAGAGCCATTTAAGCTTTGGTTGGCTCCAGACAGACAATGATGTTGAGACTCTATCACCTTGCTCTCTTCTGCAGTGGCTCTATCCTCAGGGAGAGCTCTCTTTAAGGTGGCAAAATGGACACCAAATAGTCCCCAGCTTAGGTAATGGCAGCTGAGTATCCCAAATGGCAAGTATCTTTTTGCAGCAGTTATACTTGGAAGCTCTTGTGCTGAGTCTGTCTGGCTTGTCTTGGGTCATGTGCTATCACCCTGGAAGAAGTAGGCAGGGCAGCAGAGTCAGGCACAGGGCCCAAACATGGGTCTGGGCATGTGGGGAAGGGTGGTTTCCCAAATTACATTTACAAATTGAGGAGAGGACTGTTTATTCCATGGTTTTGGGCCAGCAAGGAGGATGGTTCCTGCCAGAAAGGTCTTTCAGAACTCTTGATGTACTCCCAGGAAGGCAGCCATGTGCTCACGTGGGACCAGTTGCTCCCCTTTCTAAGACGGGGTCTCAGAGATGGTGGGGTCCTTCATCGTACATGGTGGGGTAGGTTAGGAGCGTCCGGAGCGCCTGGGGAATGGAGCCGGGATGGTGATATCTGAATCAGATTTAGTTCGGGCTGCTTAGATGGAAAGACTGCCTTGGTCTGAGTCATTTTTACACTCACAGCTCAGGAAGGTGGAGGAGGGCCCAGCAGGAGCCAGGATCTGCAAATAAAGCCGCCATCCGGCGAACCATGCCCTCGCGGCATCTTGATGACAGAGCATGGCGCTGTGGTCATGCTGGCCTCCGGGTCACTATGGGGCTTCGGATTTGCCAATCCCTGCTGTCCGCTTTACCATGGCATATGCTGACCCACACAGGCTGATAATGCACCTCAGCGGGTCTCCAAGACACCTATAGGGGCTGTCCTCCTTCTGAGCCCTCCTGGTAGCATGCCGCCTGTCCTCTTTGCTACTTGTTTCACAATGCAGGGACCCTGGGATGTCACCCAAGACCCAGTTTTGCTCTTTGGGCACACGGAGACCTTCTCAGAGAGATCCGAGACTACCTCCAACCCCCAGGCCTCGTCTAGATGGGATGGCAGAGATGGGACAGCTCTGAATTTCCAGGAAGGAACTCCGTCATTCTCACCCCCTCCCAATACGAAGGTAAGAGGATCTATTGGACACAGTGATCCAGAGTCCAAAGCCGTGGATAGGTCTCCAGGCGTGAGTCAAAGAGCGCCAGAGGGGGAGCATTAACTTTATGAAGGTCACATGATTATTCAGTTCCTTGGTTATTTTGGACAGACTGAGGCAGCCAGAACCCAGAATTTGGTTCTCTCTTGGTCATGGCTGTCCTCTATGACTCCGCCTCCTGGATGGCTGTCTCTGAATGAAGTGGGAGGGCACCAACCCAACAAAGTCAGGAGGGCAAGAAGAGCCTGGGGTTGGGGACTATGGCTGTTCTTTAGGTTAAAGAAGTTTTCCTTGTTTGTGTTTCTTTGCCATTTGCCAAGTTAGAATGCCAGAGCCACAGGCACTGGAGGGCTCTCCCGGTTGTCCATTCCCTTTGTGCTTTTTTCCTGGAGAACTGCTGGGGAAAGTCGCAGAGAAGGGGTGTCCCACGTCACAAGCCGGGCCCCAGCTATGGAGCTAAAGGAGGTTGGAGGGAGGTAGGGGTCAGCCAGACACTTTATTCCATCAAACCCCGCCTCACCATCCTGGGCTGTCCCACTGTGAAACGGACTGTCCTGTGAGGTTGTGGGCACCCTGTCAATGGGGGTGGCCAAGTAGAGGCCAAAGGACCCGGGGACGGGGAAGCTGTGGAGGAGGTTTCTGTGCAAGAACGAGCTCTAAGAACTTCTAGAATTCCCTGAGTCTATTGCTCAGCAGAATAAAATTCCCCCAGGCCCAAGATCTATGGAGCTCCCCTGCTGTCCTCTCTCTGGTCTTGGTCTGGCTTGGATGACCTGGCTGACATCCAGGAAGCGCGGGCACGACGCCAGGCCAGGCGGTGCCTTGCAGAGTGCGTGAGCCTGCTGGGACTTCCTCTCAGGTCCTCGTCAATGACTGCTTGGATTAATCTCCAGGACGATGAGCGCTGCCAGGCTCGTCTCCACTGAGCTCTCTATGCCACCTCCCCCGCCACCCACCCCCTCAGATCCACAGAGCTCGGCATTATATCTGTGCCCTCAGAGAGGGGACACAGAGAAGGAGAAAGAGGCTTTGACTGTCTCCTGAGGCCCCCGAAGGGAGCATGCCTGCGAGGGTGAAGCTGGAGAAAGACTTTTCCATCTGTTTTCTGTCACATGCCCCCTCAGAGTGGACCCGGGCAGGGAGAGAGCGTGGAGGCGAGCAGGGAGAGGGCAGCTGGTGCTTGGCTCGTCTGGTTCTTAGATTGCTCGTCCCCAGTGGGCAGTGAAGCCAAGAATGGACAAAGACGCGAGACCACCAGATAAGAGAGGAGGTGTAGGACTGAGCCCCTGTGGTTGTGCCTGGGCTGTGTGGGGCCCACACTCAAGGGGGTGGGGAGTGCTGCTGAACCCTGGCCTGTGGGGCTGGCGTCCACCTCGTGACCTAGTTGCTTAGAAGGGGTCAGGGCCTGGAAAGTGCCACGGGAGCTGTTGGCGGAGCTCGGGCAGGCCTCTGAGTTTCCTGCTGTCCTGTGCTCCTTCTACAGGACAAGCGGCGAGACCCCCTGCTCTTTCTTACCTGGCTGTGTGAACAGGGTCCGCAAATGTCTGAGCTGCAAGAGACGCCCCAAATTTTCTGTCTCTTCCCCCCTCATATAGATAAGACTCAGAGCAATGAAGTGCTAATAAAATGCTCGGGAAGAGGAACCCACGGCACTAGGCTCGTGGAACGCGGACAATAACCCACCTTGCTCAGAACCTTTCTGCTTTTCCAGGGCGCTTTCACAAACTCCACGCCATTCCCATTGCACCCTGCCGTGGCCCCCGACGGCCCGGAGGTTCCCCGACGGCAGTGATGAGGGTCCGTTCTTAGGCTGGGAGCACCCTGGGGTGCAGGCCCTGGGTGTGAGCAGGAGGGCAGCTCCCCAGGGGCCTGGGCATCATCCTCTTCTCCTCCCCCATGCCTCCTTTTGGGGCGACTGTGGTCACCTGTCCCTGTTCCCCGTCCCTCAGCAAGTCAGTGGCAGAGTGTACCGTCCACCTTCCTGGCTGGCCTCTGGGTGGGTGTGAGGCCCCGCGTGATGCCCTATGTGAGGCCCCACGTGATGCCCGCGTGAGGCCTAGGAAGGGCGAGCCCTGCTGAGTCAGGAGGTTCGGCCCCCGCGCCTGTAAGCCCCTTAGAGTGTGTGTTGTGACTTTGACAGGTGCTGGATGGGGCAGGACGGGGTGCACAGGTGAGAGCCTCACTGCGCTCTGCATCTTATTACCCTCCATGACTGCAGAAGGATAATCAGGACACCGGCTCCCCGCATCCTCCTGCTTATCCCCCCGTAGGGCCTGGGAGCTGGGGTCTCAGGGCTGGGAGGGCTCTGGGCAGAGGCAGTGGCGCCTCCACTCCTGCCCTTCACGGCCCTGGCATAGTTGGTGCCCGGCCTCTCCCTGCAGGCAGCACCAGGCCCACTGTCCCTCTGTCCTGGGCTCTGTCCACTGCCTGCCGTCCTCAGGAGTCTAATGTCTCCGCTGCCCCAGGGGTGCCCTCAAGACCTTGCATTAATCACCCCTGGCACATGGAAATGGATCCCACGCTCCAGGAAGGCGGGCCCCCGGCTTTTCCTGGGCACTTGTTCCCTTACCTCTGCTGCCTTCGCTGTCGGGAAAGTCTCTGTTGCGCCCCCGACAATCCACAGGCCGAAGTGCTCTTTCCAACCACTCAGTGGGCGGCGGCATCTGGGGCCACCGTGTGAGAGAACCCAGGGCTCCCTGTGATTCTCCTGTCACCCGTGTCTACCTCTCTCCTTCCTTGAAGACGCGCAGCTCAACCAAGCATGTCACCACCACCATTTCATTTTTTTTAAGACTTTATTTATTTATTCATGACACACACACACACACACACACAGAGCGAGAGCGAGAGAGACACACAGGCAGAGGGAGAAGCAGGCCCCATGCAGGGAGCCTGATGTGGGACTCGATCCCGGGACTCCAGACTCCAGGATCATGCTCTGGGCTGAAGGCAGGTGCTAAACCGCTGAGCCACCCAGGGATCCCCCATCATTTGGTCTTTATTGCTGTGAAGAACACTGACCTGGAATTCCTAAAGTGGGAATGACAATTTGGTGAAGACAATTCAGGGATGAGGCCAACGTCACAAGGTGTGGAGTGTGGGGGGGGTGTCATCTGGGCTCCCATCTGTGTGTGTGTCTCTGTTATCACTTTTGTCACTTCCCTGGGCAGTCCTGCCACTTCTCCTGGGGTCTTCCCTAGCTTACACCTTCGTGGCTGCCTTCAGGTTCCATCTGTGTTCCCTCACCCTTCCTGTGCCCCAAGTTCTACATCCTTGAGCAATACTGACACAGTGAGACCTCAGCTACCGTGCAGACACACACACACCACACACACGTGCACATGTGCACAAGAGCACACAGAGACACTATATACACGCATACCACATATATACACACACACCACACATAGCATCATACACACACGCACACATACCACACACAGTTACCACATATAACACCACGCACACACACCACACATGCATGCACACATTCCACACACAGATAGAACACATACCATACACACAGACACACGGTACACATGCCACACACATATAGCACACGTATACACACATACTGCACATACATCACAATACACACACATACACATATGCCACACACACACCATACACACATACACACTCAAACACACACCACATACACACCACCCACACACCACAAAGACTGAGCACATGAGAGAGGCAAACAACATCAAGAGTAAGACCCAGAAGTAGAGACACAGAGGGATGGAGTCCAGAGGAGATCTGGGTGAGTGCAGAGGAAGGGAGGACGAAGTAGGGAGGGAAGAGAGAGGACAGATCAGAGTTTGTGTGTCGGAAGGCTGGGGTCTAAGTGTAGTTTCACCACTTACTGGCTGAGCCACTTGCCAAAGTCACTTAACCTCTCCGAACCTCATTTTCCTATCTGTAAAATGGACATTATTTATTTAATTAATATTCATGAAGGATCGCCTTCTAGGTGTTGGGGTACATCAGTGAACACAAGAATTAAAAATCCTGCCTTCTTGTGGATGGAGATGAGATGAAGGAGATACACACCATAAGCAAAGGACATCGTGAACTAGTAGAGAAATGCTAACGAGTGTTAATCTGGGTCTTCTGAAAACTGAACCCCAAGTTAGGATTGAACATGCAAGGAGTTCCTTAGAGGAAATGCCTATGGGAGGGAAAGTAGAGGGCTTAGAGAAACATGGGCTATGGGACCACCATGCAAGTATGGCTCTGAGGAGAGGGACAAGGCTGAGTGGAGACTTCCAGGGTCAGCAAGACCATCAGGGAGTCAAGCCTGAGCCGAACATATGGAGCCCCAGTCTTGTGGGTGTACTCAGTTGCTGGCTGAGGGTGGTATTTGGAAGGTGTGGTCTGAGCTCAAATGGGTGTGAGGTCAGAGCAGTTGAGGCCCTTGGCCAAGACCAACTCCGGCCCTTGTGCTGCACAAAGTTGGTCTGTAGGGTGCATTCTCACGTGACATATGAGAAAAGTAAATTCTAAAGAGTGGAGCAGGTTAAGGAAGATGGGGGTGCTGGGATGTGCACAGGTTGCAGTTTTCATAGGGTGGTCAGGGTCAGCCTCATTAGAGAAGGTGACTTTTGAGCAAAGATTTGGAGGAGGTGAGGGAGAGAATCATTCAGATGTCAGCGCCACCATCACGTTGACATCATCATGGGGTTGGCCATGCGTGGGAAAGCACTTTGTAAACAGTATAGACTCAGCTGACAGAGAACAAACAAAAAACAAGGCCATTTGTCCTGGCATCTTGGGACTTCCATGTCCCCAAGAGAGGAGATGCTGGCCTCTGTCCCAGACCACGCTGGACTCCTCTGTTGGGGAGGAGCTGCTTGGAGGACTGCACTCCCGTTGGGAAAGCAAGGTATTCTGTTTCCAGGACATGCCACTCCCAGGGGTCCAGAACTCTCTGAAGGGCCAGAACAAATAACCCCCAAGATCCCCAGAGGACAGAATCTTATTTTCAGCTTAACAATGGGAAATAAAACAAACTCTTTTCTCAGACAACTAGATGAATATGTTATTATCCCTGACAACTGGAGTTAACAATAGCTCCTGATAAGAGATCACTTCTGTCTCCGTGGCATCCTGGTGGATGGAGTATCGTTAGTAAAATCCAAAGGCAAGAAGGAAAGGGTTGGAGGTCACCAAGTATCTATTCTGTGCCAGGTGCAGTCATGTGTTTTTTATGAGTCTCGGAGTATCCTATCCCCTTTAAGAAAATAGGAAACTGAGGCCCCCAGGAATTCATAGCTGGTAAATGGTGGAGTGGGGACCTTAACTCTGCTGGCTGTGTTTCCAAAGGCCATACTCCTTAATACACTGCTTTCTACAATGGCTCATCATATTTACCCATTTCTTATTACACCTCTCACATCAAGTTGTATTTTAATTACTTGTCTGAGATCTGTCTCTTCATCCCTCTTCACTCCCTCATCTCTGTCTGTGCACTGTGTGCCCCTGAAGGGAACAGGTGGGTTGTATTGATCTCTTTGTGGCCCACAGCATGTGTAGAGGGCCCTGATGTGGCAGGCTCTCAAGCTGCGTAACGGATGGCCACGTCACACTCAACCAGATGTCTATACCTTCCAGCTGAGAGAAGGATGGCAATATACTTTGGTATTCTTTGGAACTAGAGTTTTTAAATAAGACCCTATATAAGAATCACCTGCAGGAAGTTTTAAAAAATACAGATATGCAGGTCCTGTCATTGGAAATTCTGATTTGCTGGGTGCCAAGCAGGCCCAAGAATCTGCATTTTAATAAACACTTTTACTCTATGAGAACCTACACCTAGGGTGGGCAACCGGTAGGCTGGGTCCATTTGGTGGCATTCCTAGGGGGAAATGGTTACTGGTCTTCCTCTTGCCTTTAGGAAAAGGGCCATGGAATAGGTGGTTCTGGTGTCCTTGGAAAATACCAAGGTGCCCTCCCTGTCTCTCGCTCTGGTCACAGGACAAGGACCTGGATCAGAGCAGAAGGGAATTTAGAGGTCTTGAGGGGCTCATGCATTGCCTTTGTGTGGTTCAGCTTCCTTGGCCTGTTCAGAAATGCCCCCTGTAATCCTTCAGAGGAAGGTGGGCGAATTTACCCAGAACTTGACCCTGTCCCGGAGATGTATTCTATAAGCTGGTAGAGACCTCAGGGACATTTTCATCTTGTCCCCCTCATTGGCGTATGAACAATGAACTAGTGCTTGAGAGCGGAAGTGATAGTTTCTGGTCACATGACTAGCAGTTCCAGAGCTAGCTGTGGAGCCCACGTGTTCTGATCCCCAGGTGAGTCCTTGCTCCCTACTTGAAGCCATAGATGCATGGTGCCCTCAAGCCCAGTGTCAGCCATCCAGCATGAACCAGCAGACCTTCCAAGACGTGCAGGGGTGCATGCTGGGCCTGACCAGTGGAGAGCTCTGGGAGATGACTCTCCTGTTCCCAAACCCTCAACGTGTGGCAGGGGTAATGCCTCCTGGTACATCACAACTAAAAGCTAGTCCCACTCCCAACTTTTCATACTCCACACTTGTTTTTCTCCCATCCCTCCCTCTGTAATGGACTAGAACTCACCCTCTTGTTCATTGTTTTCAGAAATTCGGTGGTATATGAAGTGATTTGAGATGTAAGCAGACCAATATTTTAAGAGTTAACATGCATTGCTTGCCCTATAACAGGCTCTATGCACTCTGGATATATTAACTCATTAAATTCTCAGAACTATCTCCCGAGGTACTAGTAGGTCTCCATTTATAATGAAGAAACCAATGTACTATGAGGTTGAAATCTCCGCAGGGCCACAGAGTGGGTACGAGGTGGAACCACGTTTCCAAGCCAGGCTCTTGCGTCCAGAGGGGGCATATTTGTCTGCTATGGGGGCATATTTGTCTGCTATTCCATGTTTCAGTTTGATTTTATTCCAGTATGTATGAGAAAACAAAACAATTTACATGCCCGTTGGGGGATCTGTACTCCAACTCCTATCTATTGTTGGTTCTCCAATAAGACAAGGACATTTTTTAAAAGAAGAGGAGCTGCCTTAAAAGCTGGTTTGGCATTTTTCAGATAAAGAAACTGAGGCTCTGAGGGCTGAAATCACCGCCCACCCCGCCATGTGCTACTGGGAGTTAGCGGCCGGCCTGAAGCTGGAATCTGGTTCTCCCAATGCCAGTCCCATCTCCATTGCTTTTCCCCTGAATGTCCTTTTACATGGACTTGGTGAAAGTCAAGTTTTTCACAATTTAAACCATTTAAACTTTACACATATAGTTTAAGTTTGGAACCTGGCATGCACTATGGTTTGCTTGCATGAAAAAATTAAGCTCAATGCCCTCAAAGCTTTTTGGTTAAAAACATGGTTCAGAATCTGATGGGGTTTCATTTAAACCACCATGACCATGTCTCAGTCCCCCTACAGTTGATTTCTAAAGGGATATGTGTTATCTTTAAGTGTTACCAGCTTTTTCTTTTCCTGCTCGTCACCTCTCCCTCCTAAAGCTTCTTCTCCCCAAAGAGGCTGCTCCCATTTGCCCCTGCCCTCCCTGCCTCCTTGTGCTGGGATGACACTCACACGCTGATGCACAGCCTGCTAGGCTGCCACTTACGACTCCCTTCCCTTTGGGGTGTCTCAGGTTCCTTACCTGTAAAATGATGATTAGGTCTGATGGTCACTAAGAGCCTATCATTGACCCAATAGTGCTAATACTGAAATACTGTTGTGTTATTTCCTCTCCTCCTCAGACTCAGCTGTCACAAGCGAGCCGTGCAATTTCCCATTCCTCAGGAAGTCCTCAAATAAAGCTCATTTTTCAATGGGGGTGGGAGGAGCTGCACATTATTCTTTTTCAAAATAATGACAGGAGAAGAAAAAGAACCAGAAAAGAAAAAATGCCAAAACACAACAAAAACAGAAGCAGGTCAAAACAGGAAAATCCACCCTTGTAGGAGGAGGTAGGGAGAAAGGTCAGCACCCACCACATTCTGAGGGAGCTTCAGCCTCTGGCTCTGTGGTTTTATATATTATTAGAGTTGTTACAACAAATAAATGGAGAAGAGAAGCTGGATGGTGCTGACAAGTGGGGCTCTGGATGGGAAGTCACTCCTGCCCAACAAAACGCTCTGTCTAAAAATACACAGCCAGGACCTCGTTGTTTCCATAAACAGATGGACACCACGGGCCTGGTGGAGGGGCAGAGGCAGTGGGAGGAAATTGTATCTGACAATGATAAAAATCTGGCATCTCCCAGAGCTTCACATCCTGGACGAGTCCAGCCTGCTGTCCATATCCCCCGCTTGTGCAAGTGAGGTGACTGTAAATAGAATTCTCTGGACTCCCACCACGGCTGCCCCTTGTAAGGAAGGGAGAGGGGAGGGCATGAAGCATATCTCCTGCTTGCCCACCTGCCCAGTGTCATCTACAAAGAGGAGGCAGATGAGATATGGAAGCTGCTGGTGGGGTGGAGGAGATGAGATAGGGCTCTATGGCCACCCTCATTCCTGGCTATAAGCCTAAGCAGACCATCCATGTTGTGGGCCTGGTTGTGTGACTTTCAGGAAGTCTTACTTCTTTGGACCTGACCTTCCAGATCTGTCAAAAGGGAGGGACACAATTCCAGAAGTAGTGCGTTCAGTTCTGAGAGACATGCTTTAAGAGGGATAATAACCAAGTGGTAGGGTCAAGTGGAGAGAGCCCCACAGATATGATCACCCTGTGGGGACCCATCAGGATCTGGGATCTCATATGAAAGAAAATGTGACTTGCTTTACATAGTTCCAGAGGGCAGAAAGAGAATGACGACTTTTACATACAAACTAGAAATGTACGTCACAAGGGAGATGTACATTGCCCAGATTGAGTGGGGACACCAGGAGCATGGAATCATTCATCGCTTAGGCATAGCGACAGAGATTGCAAGACCATCTCCAGGTATGTAAGTATTGGATGTAAGAACAGACCAGGTGACCTTGGACTCTAAAGCTCCTTCCGAACTCTGATTATTGGAGCGTGTTCTCCTCCTTCATGAAATGGGCCTCTGGGATGGTTAAGGAGATGTGAAGAAACTTAGCATGACTTAAGAGAGAAAATATAATGGTTGAGAGGTCATCCAATACAGGTTTTTGGTACATGAAAATAAACCACATTACTTGCAAAACTGGTGATCTGGGCACAGAAAAGATGATGAAAGCAGTGGTTCACTGTTGGGGGTTCACAGATGTCAACTATCTCTTTCTGGGGATCCCTTCAAGCAAAGGACAATAGAGATGGTTAAAGATAGAGCTCTGAAGTAAGGCTTTCTTGATTTGCACCCTGATGCACTTACCCAGTAGCTGTGCATCTCTAGGCAAGTTACCTAATCCTTCTGAGCCCTTGTTTCCTCATAGAATAATGAAAATTTCTACTTTATAAAATTATTGTGAAGATATAGTGAGATAAGACATATATAGTTGTGCTGGGTAATCCCCTTTTGCCCCTCTTGGATAATTTACTCTTCCCCACACTACTTTCTACCCTACAGGCTAGGCATCAGATCAGTGAGTTCTCATGTCTTCCGGTGAGTTCTCATGTCCTCTGGTTTCCCATTAGTTTGGCTAATGAGGAGCCCCAGCAGGACAGCAGAAGGCAGAAAGATAGTGAGCTGGTTATTCCTCCAACTTTCTCTCTGAGAGGACACAAGGGGTCAACTCGTCCCTAGACTGAAGGTTATAACTCCTGTCAGGTGGCTCTGCCCACTAATTTTCTCTGGGGTTGGATAACAGCTAACTTGCCAACCTGTCAAGTCCAAGGATAATAATTGTAGTCCACTGTTACTTGCCTTGGGGTATTGCAGGACTACTTGTTAACTTCCTTACACTCCGTCCACATTTATTAAATCATCTTTTCATTAAACCCACCTCAAATGATACCAATCTGGTTGTACCTTTTGTTTCCCACTGAGACCTGGGCTGATACTCTGTGACTGCCATAAAATTAACGTTCAATTTATTAACTCAACAAACATTAGTCAAGTACCTACTGTGTTTGAGGTCTACTCTACCTACTGGAAGTTTTATGGGAAATGTAAGCAGAGATTCCTGCCCTAGGCATTAGGTTCTGCGGTTCAATATTGTGCAAAGAGGGTAGTGGGGATTAAAAAGGTCAATCTCCATCCCAAGGATAAAGAGGCCTTCATTTCTGTCTCTTTAAAATGAAGGGCACTGGACCAGTTTCTCTGTAGCTTGTCCTCAGGAGTTGTCTCTGCATTGGAAGCCTATTTCTACCCATCGCTACAGAGATGGACAACTTATATGACCTGAGAACTTCAATTCAATTTAATTAAAGTTGTTGTCTGTTGAACATTTATGATGCTCCAGGTTGTGTGTGAGACTGCTTGTGGATATAAGGTGCACAATGGAAGGTTTTTATCCACTGGATGGTCACCCCTGGAATTGGAAATCAGAGAAAGGTCCAGGGGAAAGTATAATTGCTGGAACTTGGTAAGATGGTAGTTGTAGGGGAAGGCCTCCAAAGGGCAGCTCGGTCCTCAGCTAGGGCTATTCAGCCACTGCTAGCCCTTGGACAAGAATGGAGGAACTGGGGAATAAACATCTACATCTCTTGTTCTTCCTGTCTTCCAACCTCCCCCACTGTCAGCTGTCCGTAGTGGAACCCCAGAGGGATCCAAGGCAGCCAGAGGGAATGGGGGTTTGGTTCATGCATTCCTAAGGCATCATCGTCTAGGGTCCCAGAGCAGGATGTGGGTAGAGAGTGGACCTGGGGGAGCAAGAAGGGAAGACCTCGTCTTACTAATCATGTCCTTGCTCTCCTCTCTATAAAGATGCTGTACATCTGAGGAGGCCACCACGGTGTCTCCTTCTGTGATCTCCCTGTTTCTAGTCCCGTGTCTTGCCCCTATTGGAACCCTAAGTGTCGGTTAAGAGATTGGGAGTAATAGAGCTGAGGACTGGTGGCAAGATTGGGTGATTTCAGGGGGAAATGGTAGTCTCCAGTGCCAGAGTGAAGAAATTTGGTTTCAAGTGATCCCTAGGAACACCAGTCCTGTCTGGGCTCAGGGAGGTCACCTGGAGAGTCACAAATATCATGTGGGGATGATTCTGTATGAGAATTCTTGCATCTGCACCAGCATCAGGAGGACTGTTTGCTTTTGCCCTGTAGTTGGTGAGGCGATGGGGCCTCCGTGGGGCTCTCCTTAATCAGAGCCAGGACTTCCCTCCCCCATGTCATTATAACACTGCACATTCCAGCTGTGGCTCCACTTTTCTTATGTTTAATTTCAGTCCACTTATTCCAGCTATTATTATCATGGTGATTATTATTTATGGAGTGCTGACAGAAGGGTTGGCGACAAGGCAGATAAAGAGATGCTGAGATACGTGCCTCCCAGCTGTTGCGACTGCCACCACCTCCTCCTTTTGTTCTGGAAGATTCTGCTTTCAGAATCTATCCCTTGTTAGGTCTTGGATGGGAGGTCATAGGGCAGTATTTTCCAAGGGTAAGGGCATGTACCACTTATAGCAGAATCCGTTTGGGTGCTGGAAAAATACAGATTCTGGGGTGCCACTCCACATCTACTGAGTCAGAATCTCAGTGTGTCCCGGGGTCCTAGATTTAAGCAGGTGCCCCAGGAAATTCTTAGATCTAAGGAGAAATCCTGCTGTGGGAAACTCATTGAATAGAAAGGAAAAACAAGGAGAGAGGCAGGGTATAAACATGGGATTTGGTCCCCTTGTCAAGCAAGTCACAGAGAGAAGTGAGCAAGAACGTTTTCATGAAGAAATGCTGCCTACCTCTGTTTATAAACACTGATAAAAGGAATACAATATGAGCTAGAAAGCTGGGCTTGGGATTGCTTGGTTTTAAACTCCGAAGCTTTGGAAAGAAAGGGGTGGATATGAGAGAGGTCTTACTAATAAAGGCCCCTAAGCAATATTTATAAAACCAATCATAGTAACCATTGTTTATTAGGTGTATGATAGTTGCTGTACATTTTTCTCAGTACCTTCCATGTGCGAAACTCACTTCGTGCTCAGTACGACCCCTGGAAGTCTGTGCCAATAGTATCCCATTTTGAAGATGGGGAAGCTGAGGCAAAGGGCGGTTAAATACATTGCTCAGGATAAGAAAACTGGCAGGTGAAGCTGGGGGCAATGCCAGGCATTCTGCTCTCCTGGACACACTCTCTGCTGACTTCCAATATGGAAAAATGAGGTTTGAGTAAATGTTGCATCTATGGTTCGTTGAAGAAATTCTGAGTTGCCTCCTGTGTGCTAGGCACTCTCATAGTTACCAGGAATACACAGGGCAGAAGACATCCAGTTGATTTTATTGGTTTCTCTATGTTTCAGTGCAGCTTTTTGGGGAGTTCTATGCAAAATGCTAAACTTGCTTAAGTGAGTGGGGAATGTGTCCCTGGGCAGGTGGCGTTGCAGCTGATTCTTTAAAGACATGTTGGAGTGGCTTGGGCAAAGAATAAGGGAGAAGCGAATACCAGGGAGAGGAAAATGTACATGTGAAAACACAAAGCAGGGGAAAGAATGAGGTATTTATATGAATCATGGCTGTCTGGGGGGTTGAACACAGGGTCTGTGGTGTTTAGGGGGCAGGACGTGAAATTGGAAGGGTGAGCTTCGCACTTTGTTGTGCCAGACTTGAGAACTAACTAGGGCACTTGAGCTTACTCTATCCACTTATTCCAGCTATTATTAGCATGGTGATTATGATTTCTGGAATTGATAGGTATTGGGGGAACCCCGGGAGGAATGGCATAGTCATAAGATGACTGGTAACAGTGGGAAAGGGTGGAGATCTGTCGAGAAGGTGTCCAGGAGACCAGCTTTAGCCTCTGAGAAAAAGCTTAGGTAAGAATTTTGAGGACCTGAACTAATTTCAGTGGAAGGGATGATGGAGAAGGAATGAAATGGAAATATATTCACAAAGGGTGAAATGCTCTTGGAGAGCAATTTGATACTAGAGGCTGATGGAGAAAGAAACATACAGGATGCCTTAAAAAAAAAAAAAGATTTATTTATTTTGGTGGGGGGGAAGGGGCAGAGGGAGAGGGAGAGAGAAACTTAAGCAGACTCTGCTGAGTGCGGAGGCTGATGGGGGCCTGGAACTCAGACCCTGAGATCAGGACCTGAGCAGAGGCCAAGAGTCAGATGCTTAACCGACTGTGCCTCCTCGGCACTCCAAACAGGCTGACTTTTGGGTTTTAGGCTTGGAAGACTGAAAAGATGTTGCTCTGAAGGTAGAGAATATAGGAGTTGGGGGTAGTTTTAGGGGAAGAGTAAAGGATTTGGATTGTGCCATGTTGCCTTAAAAGGGCCAAGAAATATGAGTAGGGAGCATAGGAGGGAGATCAGGGATGGAGATATAAAAACAAGATTTACTTTTTATTACTGAAGCTATATAACTATCTGATGGTTCTACATGCGATTTCTATAGATCTCTACTCCCAGCTGGAGAAGTATTTTTTTTAAGGACACATTTGCATTTTACTAGTTGATAGAGAACATATGTACCAGGTAAAACCATCACTCAACTCAGATTTTTAGATACAACTTAATTTTTCTTTTTTTCAGAATTGAATTCAACTGCTGCATTTACTGATGGTTTAACCCCTCGCCCCCTTTATCTTTTTCACTAGTGCCCACAACCCCCTCTACTCCGGCAGCCACCTGTTTGTTCTCTGTATTTAAGTCTGTTGTTGATGGTTTAAACTTTTAACCCTGCTCCTCAAAGTAAATTAATTACTCATGGTTTGAAATCTGGTCTATTTCAGGTTAATTTTTTGAAATAGAACTTGATTTTCCTTTCCTTCCTCCCTTCCTTCCTTCCTTCCTTCCTTCCTTCCTTCCTTCCTTCCTTCCTTCCTTCCTTCCTTCTTTTCTTCCTTCCTCTCTTTTTTCTCTTCTTTCTTTCTTTCTTTCTTTCTTTCTTTCTTTCTTTCTTTCTTTCTTTCTTTCTTTCTTTCTTTCTTTCTTTCTTTCTTTCTTTCTTTCTTTCTTTCTTTCTTTCTTTCTTTCTTTCTTTCTTTCTTTCTTCTTTCTTTCTTTCTTCTTTCTTTTCTTTTCCTTCCTTCCTTCCTTCCTTCCTTCCTTCCTTCCTTCCTTCCTTCCTTCTTTCTTTCTTTCTTTCTTTCTTTCTTTCTTTCTTTCTTTCTTTCTTTCTTTCGTCCTTTTCTTTCGTCCTTTTCTTTGTTGGTAGTTTTTGAGGAGATGTAAGCTTTCACAGCATCATGGTGGGACATGGAGGGTCTTAAGTGATGCCTAGGAAACTTATTTATTTGTCTTCTGTCCTTCAAACAAATTTTGAGGGACGCCTGGGTGGCTCAGCAGTTGAGCATCTGCCTTCAGATCAGGGCATGATCCTGGGGTCCTGGGATCGAGTCCCACATTGGGCTTCCTGCAGGGAGCCTGCTTCTCCTTCTGCCTCTGTCTCTGCCTCTCTTTCTGTGTCTCTCATGAATAAATAAATAAAATCTTAAAAAAAAACCCCACATTTTGAAATGTTCATTTGTAGGTGTTTTAATCTGTTTTTCCCTTCTCAAGTTTCAGGGAGGTAACTTGTGAGAAGTAGAGTTTATATCATAATCACAGACTCTAGAGACAGACCATCTGGATTCAAATCCCAGTTCTGCCACTGTCCAGCCATGTGACCTCAGGTAAGTTACTCAGTCTCTTTGTGTCATCACTTTCCTTGTCCATAAAAATGGGATAGCAGTATGACCTACCTCTTAACATTTTTGTGGGAATTAAATGAACTAGCATATAGAAAGTGCTTAGAACTTTATGCTTTATTGCTTGTGCACTTATCACATAGAAAGGTTGTATACATTTCATATTTTATTAATTTATATTTTCTTGCAGGATGGATTATAGAGGCTACGTTAAAATTAAAGTTTCTCTCTGTCTTTTGTAAATGTCTAAAGCTACCAGGATTTTTTTTTTTTTTTTTGGTGTCTTATAGTGGGAGGGAAAAAGAAGGAGGCAAATATCTTGGGAGTGGCATGGCAGAGAGTGAACATCCCCAGAGAGGTTTGGGGGTCCTGCTGGTGCCCTGGAGAGGCAGCTGATCTTGGAGGCAGTGGCAGGGTGGGGGTCCAGGGAGGCTGGCCTTGGGGTGCAGTGGCAATGAACCTGAAGGGACTGGACTCTTCAGGCTGGCACAAGGACATCCTAGCAGGTGACAGGTGGGTCCATTACCCATGACCAGAAGACTGTCTCCAATGTTGGCACCATTCTGGGGAGAAGTGTCTTAGGAGAATGGAAGAGGATTTGTTCTGTTTTGCTCCTCTTAGTAGGTAAGAGACCTTGGATGAGGTACAAATGGATTTAAAGAAAATGACAATGGAAGTCTCTTGTACCTGTGAGCTAGTGGGTTCTTTGAACTCCACAGCCAGTTGCAGGGACGGGCATGGATGGCGGAGCAAGCACATGCTGCCTGTGTGATTCTTTGTTTCCAATGAAAACAAAACAAAAAACTCCTCCTTCTTCCTTCTTTTGCCTCCTCTTGGAGAACTGGAAGCAGAGTCCTAGGTCTCTGAGCTTAAGCAGGCCTCCCCAGAGCAGCATCAGGCAGGAAGATTCAGCTTCATTCCCCTCCACTTCCCTTAGACCCTCCTCAAGACTGACTGCCCTTCTGTGTTTCACTTCCTTTCCTGGTCTTAAATGCTCCCCTGTGCAGCTGTTCCACAGCTGCTGGCCCTCCGGTCACCTCCCACCCCCATCACTTCCCTGTTGAAGGGGGCTTGGGGAGAATGGGAAGGTGCTACATCAATGCACGACATTTCCTCCCCTGTCCCCTCAGCTGTGCAGCTCAGCTGTGTGTCCTCTGGCACCTACAAAATCAAGCACCTGCCATCCAGATGTTTGCACCTACAGGCCGGCAAAGCTGACTATAACTAGACCTTTAGAATGGAGACAGGTATTTAGTTGAGGGCAAGATTTAATGGAATTCTTGGCCTGAAAAGCCTTGGGTGGGGAGGTCATCTTTTCCATTTCTCTCCCTTCAGGAAGGATGAAGCTAAACATTCAAGTTCTTCCACAACTTCCCTTGGGCTCATTGTTGGGGGTTTTCCTTTATGATCAACCATATTTCTTTCTAATTTTGAGAGGTAGGCTAATACCATGCAGAGCTTATACATAATAATCATTTTACCTTTCCCCCAAGGTCATTACTATGGAGAAAGGAAGGGTGGTGATGTAGAATGAACATTGTCTTTGGGGTCCCACAAACCCATGTTCAAATCCAATCTTAATCATGTACTAGCTGTGACCTGCCTTAACCCCCAATTTCAGTTCTGTCTTCTTTAAAATTTGGATAGTAGCATTTGTTCAGATGAGGATTCAATGGATAATGTAGTGTTGTTGCTGGCTCAGAATAAGACCCCAGCAAGTCGTAGCTGTTGCTGTTATTGTTATGGACAGTCTGTTTCTTCATTTAGGCAAAAAATAATTCTGTCCAAAATTACTATCAGCGCATTTATGCTGAGTGCTTGCTGGTCTAAGTACTGTATAAAACAAGGCATCTCACTAATACCTTTACTTAGTGCAAAATTTCTTAGGTATGCTGTGGTCCACCTGCATCAGAACTGCTTGTGAGCACTTGCTAAAACTGCAGAGTCTATGCCCTGGCACATGTACTGATTCAGAATTTGTTAGCTAGGGTGAGGGAATCAGCATTTTGTCAAGCACTTCAAATAATTCTTATCATCTTAAATTCTGAGAGCTACTTTTAGGGTATATTACTAAGGTCAGATGGCTCATAGGTCAAAGAAGGCATATCACTTAGTGTTACCTGGAATCATAAGGGCACATAATGTTAGCATTGAAACAACCTCAGAGATCGCGTCATCCAATCTCTCACCAACTATAAGAATCTCTTTTAAAGAAAACTATAGAGTGGACTGCAGGTTCTCCAAGGCATGTAGGGAAGGTGGGATGAAAGAGCAGCCACCCAGGAACGAAGAAACAGTAAGAACGGTTAACCAAGGACTGGAGCAACTGGCAGTATTATGGGATACTGGTTGTATGCAGAGCCCAGCATTGGCTGTGGTGGGAAGACACAGAGGAAGGAGTAGATAGGGCTCGAGGTATCTCCACGATACTCTGCATCGGAACAGAAACTGAGAAATCTAGCCAGTCATTTCAGTGTTTTTAAGTGACCAGATGTTGCATGCCAGATTGTTGAGGAGTTCAGGGTCCCTTTGGAAGACAGAGCAGGGAGCAAAGAAAACACATGGAAATAGACAGGAAGAAAAGGAAAAGAGCCCAGCAAGATAGAGGTTAGTTGGTTATTAAATTAATGAATTCATTTATGGAGTCCTGCTAGGTGAAGAGCCGTGGATTTACAGAGAGTAATCAAACACAAATACTCTCTTCAAGGGGCTCATAATGTGTGGGAAGAATAAAGACACTGGAATAAGATTCAAACTGAGTCTCACCACTTAGTAGCTCTGGGAACCTGGCAAGTGCCTTAATCTTAACTGAGCCTTGGGTTTCTCAACTATAAATGATGCTAATAATACCTACCTTTCTGGTTGTGGTGAGGACTAAAGCAAATAATGTGTGAGAAGTATCTGGTACGGTGTCAGCACATAGAAGTACTCAACAGTTGTTACAGTTCCCTTCTGCAAGAGGAAACATAACTCCTACCTAATCACTCATATGCAGTGGCACCACAAGTGTCCAGTTAAGGTTGGTTTTGCTGTTGCAAGGGCAGGATGGCCTTAACTCTTGAAGATGGGAGCCCCGGTATGTGATCATAATGCTTTATTCAACCAGTAAAAACTCACAGAGCCCAGGAGTGACTGCATTGTTCATTAGATCCTTGAGGTATGCCTTAGAGCTTTTTGAGAGTCCTTATCAAATGATCTTGAGTCATGTTATGTGGAGACAGAGACAGTAAAACTACCCATCCCTCTGAAGGACAAATCTAGATTGGCTAACCCTTTTGGCCATTTTGTTTTCTTATTATTTAAAAAATAATAATTAGAAAAATGTAGGAAAAAATTAAAAATCACATGTATCTCTTCAATTTGGAAGCATTACAGAAGAAGATTCTGGTTTTGGGTAAGATGGAGACACTGCAACCTGTGTCTCCCACTGAATCCAAAGCCTGGATGGAATGTGTAGGGTAGCTATTTGAGAACTCTGAAAAGTAAACAGTATCATGTAGATTGGGAGAAAAGGTTAGAATTTATATTACCACTTAACTGGGGGGTGAGTTTATTATTTCTCTCCCACTCTGATATTTTCCTGACTTCAATCAACCCAAAATCTGTGAGCAGGTAGGAGGATGTAACAAAAATGTCCAGGAGAAGTCCTCAAGTTCGGGTTGAAGTGGGAAAGAAAGCTCCTAATATTCAGAGTGTAGAAGTCCCTCACTTTTCTTTTCTTTTAGTTTTTTATTCATTTTCTTTTGTCCCAGCTCAAGTAATTCCAAGGTAGCAGTGGCAGTGGGAGCCTGCTAGAACCTGAAACTGTAGGGAAGCCCCTTAATGTGCTTTATGGATCCCTGGTCCAACCCTCAGGGCTGCTCATGTTGTAGGCTTAACCCTAAAGAGTAGATATAGATTTTGAGAGCTGAGCTATAGGATATATACCACTACCCAAATTCCAGACTGGCCACTGAGTAGTATCCAAATAGTATGACAAAGGCTTTAAAAGTTGAATCGATCTTGGAACCACAACCCTTATAGAGCTAATTAGAACTTGTGGCCTAAATGCATTCTTTGTAGGATTAAATACAACTCAGAATCTCAGAAAATGATACTCAATATGTTGAGGATACAATCCAAAATTACTTGGCACACAAAGAACAGAGAAAGATGATCAACAGAAGTCAATGTCTCACTAACAAGGACAAAAATTTTAAAGCAGTTATTATAAAAATGCTCTAACAAGTAAGGGAGAACACTCTTGAAATGAGTGAAAAGATAGAAATTCTCAGCCAAGAAATAGAAGGTGTAAAAAAAAAAAATCCAGGAAATTTAAGAAAATGTGTTAACCCAGAGGTAAAAATAAAATCTCACTGGATGGGTTTAACAGTAGAATGGAGATGACAGAAGAGAGCCAGAACATGAAGATAGATCAGTAGAAATGATCAAATCAGGAGGAAAAGAGAAAAGATTAAAAAAAAAACACCCAAAAAACCCCCAAAAAACAGGTCCTCAAGGACCTGTGGAATAATAACAAAAGGTCAGATATTCATGTCATCAGGGCAATAGAAGGAAAGGAGAAAAAAATATAAGACTAAGAAAAAATTGTATGAAAACTTTCCAAATTTGATGAAAGTCAGAAACCTATAGGTTCAACAAACTCAGTGAACCTCAAACCTTAGGTAATTCCAAAGAAAGCCACATCCAGATACATCATAATTAAACTGCTGCAAACAGAAGACAGGAAAATCTTGAAAGCAGCCAGAGAGAAATGATACATTTCCTCCAGATTTGTAGGAAAATCTCATTCTAGTAACTGTGGAGTTCTCTGATTTCTCATCAGAAACCAGAGAGCCAGAAGAAACTGGAATGACATTTTTCATGTGCTGAAAAAAGGGAACTCTTCATCTAAAATTCAACATCTGTGAAAATATTTTCAGGGATGAGGGCAAAATAAAAAATTCTCTGATGAGGGAAAGAGCCTGTTATCAGCAGACCTGATCTAAGGGAATTGGTAGAGAAAGTCTGCAGACACAATGGAAGTTATGCCAGGAGGAAACTGGGAACATCTAGAGTCAAAGAAGAGTAACAGAGATAATAAATATCTCAGGAAATTTAATAGACTACTCTTCTCCAACGAGTTCTTTAACGTCTGTTTTAAAAACAACAATAACAAAATACAATGTCATCTGACAGAATTTTCAGTGTATGTAGATATAACCTAGGGCAACTAGGACAAAAGGGGGAGTGAAGGGGCCAGCTGGTAGTTTCTACATTCCACTTGAAGCAGTAAAATATTGAACCAAACTAGACTGGAAAAGTTAATTATGTGTATTGTCATTTCAAGAGCAACTACTGCAAAATCTATACAAAGAGATACAGTAAAAAAAAAAAAAATGAAGCAGGTAGGTTAAAATGGAATACTAAATATTATTCAAATCAATCTAAAGAAAGCAGAGAAGGAGAGATAGAGAAACAAACCCCAGAGAGTATGAAGAGAACAAAGAACAAAACGGTGAATTGAAATCCAAGCGTATCAATAATTTTTATATTATAAAATACTCCCTTCCAAGGATAGGTGTTTGTTAAAAGTAAAAGGAAATGGTGATGATCTGTTAGGCCAACACCACCTGGGGGAGAGCTGGAGTGCCTGTACTAATTTGAGACAAAGTAGATCACAGAAAAGAATTCCAGGGGCAAAGAAAGACATTAAATCTGGTAATAATGATAAAGGAGTCAATTCACAAGGAAGACCTAGCACGTCTAAATGTTTTGCCTCTAACAATGGAACATTAAAATACACGAAAGAAAAAAGCAGATAGAACTGAAAAGAGACAATTTCACAGCGGGAGACTTTAGAAGTCCTTTCTCAGAATGATAGAACCAATAGAAAATCCGCAAATAGGTGGAACCGGATGACGCCATCAGCCGACTGGACATGATCTTCACCCCATAGCGGCAGGATATACATTCTTTTTAAGGACACACAGAACATTCATCAAGATAAGCCATATCCTGGGTTATAAAACAAAACTTCACAGAATTTTTTATTTTTTGATAGAGAGAGAGAGAGAGAGAGAGAGAGGCAGAGACATAGGCAGAGGGAGAAGCAGGCTCCATGCACCGGGAGCCCGACGTGGGATTCGATCCCGGGTCTCCAGGATGGCACGCCCTGGGCCAAAGGCAGGCGCCAAACTGCTGCGCCACCCAGGGATCCCAAAACTTCACAGAATTAAGAGACTCAAAATCATACAAACTATGTACTGTAATCACAATAGAGTTAAGTAGATAACAGAAATGTTCTAGAACGTAGGAGGAAAAGAAAAACCTTTGTGGCTTTGGGTTAGGTGAGGGTTTCTTGGGTACAGTTCCAAAGCATGCTCCATGAAAGAGCAACTGGCAAGTTAGACTTCATCGAAATTTAGAACCTCTGCTCTTTGAAAGACTTTGTTAAGAGAACATAAAGTTGAGCCAGGGACTGGGAAAGAGTTTGCAGCTTACTTTTTTGACAAAGGACTTGTATACGGAGTATGTGAAGAACTCTCATAAGTCAATAAAATTTAAAAAATGAGCAATTTGAATAGACACATCACCAAAGAAGATGCACAGGTGGCAAAGAAGCACATGAAAAGATGCTCAACCTCATTAGTCATTGCGGAAACACAAATTGAGACTATGATGAGGGAATGCTGCTCTCCTGTGAGAATGGCTAAAACGAGCAAAGGCCACGGGTCATCAGGGGTCTAGCATGGCTCTGGATGGGGAGTGGTGAGGAGTGTACAGGGGGATGCGGTGTGGGTGTGATCAGATCACGTGGGCCCAAGTCCGGGTCTCACGACCTCTGAGTTATTCCATGGTGTTTCCCAGAGATGGGCTGGATTCTGATCCAGGAAATCTTCTGTTTCTCAGGGCACATGGGTGGCTCAGTGGTGGAGCGTCTGCCTTCAGTTCAGGGTGTGGTCCTGGGGTCCTGGGATTGAGTCCCACATCAGATTCCCTGTAGAGAGCCTGCTTTTCCCTCTGCCTGTGTCTCTGCCTCTCTCTGTGTCTCTCATGAATAAATAGATAAAATATTTAAACATTTTTTCTATTTCTCTTGGGGCCAACAGAGCTTCATTTTGAGATACTCACTTTTCCCCTTTGATACTCCTTAAAGCCTTGGGAAGGAGAAGGTGCAGAGCCCCATGGGTCCTGCTTCAGAAGATGAAAGGTTTGTAGGGTGTTGCATAGGTAACATAAAGGCATTTGGAAGTTTTCATAAAGAGGAAGCCCACCACAAAAAGATATGGGGCTTTGCATTTTCTTCTTTCTTCTCCATGGACAAAGCTTTTGGCCATGCCACATGGCTGCTTTGTCTAAGCACTTACCCTTTCCTCCTCCTGTCCTTCCCAGCCCCATCCCACCCGACCCTGACCTGCTGTGTGAAGCTATCCATTCTGACCCACTCCAGCTCCTTACTCCTGGTTCTGGGGCTTATGTCTAGATTTCAAATCCTGGTGGTGGTTGGAATTTGGGGATTGTTTTCCTTTTCTGACTTGATTTCTTTTTATGTTGCATCTAATATCTCTGAGTACAATCCCAAGCACCTTTGACTCCTCAGTAATTATCCCCTGAGATGGTGTATAGGGTTTCGTGGGGAAAGGCTGCATGCAGAGTTCACAGCCTGAAGTTATGACGGAGAGTCAGGCAGTGTCTACACAATGCATTTATTCGTTTGAGAAATGTTTATGGAATACCTGCCATATTCCTGGCACTGTTTAAGGCTAGCAATGAACTCTAAATGAGCTTTCATTCCAGTTGGGGAAGAAAAGGAAACCCTTAGGAAGAAAATCAGAGAAGCATAAGAGAGCACTGGGAACAAAAGGGAGAATGGCCACTTGGTGTAAAGAGAAGGAACAAGTCACTTTTAGCTCAGAGACATTGAGGTAAACCACGGATCCAGATCATGCAGCTGAAAGCAAATGTCCTTTGGTGTTTCAATGAACAGCCTGGGCAGGAACTTTTAAAAAGAATGAGATTTCACTGGGTGCCTGGGTGGCTTAGTCTGTTAGGAAGCCGACTTTTTGTTTTGGCTCAGGTCATGATCTCAGGGTTGTGGGATTGAGCCCTGTGTTGGGCTCCATGCTGGGCATAGAGCCTGCTTGGGATTCTCTGTCTCCCTCTGTCCCTCCTGCTGCTCGAGCTCTCCCTCTCAAACAAATAATCTAAGGAAACACATAAATAAAATGAGGTTTTAGAATAAATAAGCAGTTCTGCTCCAAGCTAGAAGTGTGGCAGGGATGCAATGCAGACATCCCCGTCCCCCCGATGAGTTAGCAGCTCCGATTCCCAACCTTGATCTCACCCAGCGCTGTCTCTAAATACACTGTCTTCTCAAAAGATGGTGCTGCAGATTAAGGAGAGACTCCTTGACAGCTGGTTCTCAGGCTGTCTGGGGAGTCCCTCTGGCAGGTCTCCAGGTATCCTCTGCCTCTAGGGCTCACCCTGAGAGTGCCAGCATCCTCTGAAGACCTCAGGCAGCCCCACTCCCTCCTGGTCCCAAGCACAGCAGGCTGGAGTGGTCACAGAGGGAAGGGAGTCCTGGTGGTCCATCAGGTCTGTGCTGTTTGGTTGTAGGGTAAGGACTGACATGACATCAGGAATGCAGAAAGCGTAGAAACAGCAAAGATGGAATGGGACAGTCTCCCTGATGCCTTGTACCTCAAGAAAGAACACATGGATAGCCTTTGGGTAAGGGAAAGTGGGTCTCGGTAATCACGGGTAGCTGGTACTTGAGCATTGTTGGGTTCTGTGTAGGAAGATTGGTGTGCAACGTAATAATACTCACGGGGACAACGATCCCTCTTTTAATTACTGAACATCTAGAAAAGTGAAACGGCATTCACTTAACCCTTTTTATGTTAGTTCCATTTGGAACAGTTAGCTCCAGTTCTTTGTAATAGTCCTATGGGAATGCTTTGGGATATTCCAGAACAGATTTTGGGCTGGGGTTCGGTGAGTTCGGCTTCTGTGTGTTAAGAGTGATTTATTCTGGTAATTTCTTACAAAAGAGAACAGAACTATGTAGAAGCGAGATGCTGAAGGACTGCCCATAAGAAACCCCACATTAAGCCATGGGTTTCTTAGATGATTTAGGTGTAACGGGTTTAAGGCTCTCAAAATTAATTTTATAGACCTCAAATAAAGAAATGAGTTCTGAGTCAGTGTCTTTAACAAGAAATTTCTCTTCCACTTTATCCAAGCTTTGCATTCTTCAGTGGAAATCTTTGAAGTTTGGATTGCTCATCTGTAAAGTGGGGCCAATATCATTACCACACTTGGTGGTTGTTAGGAAGAAGTGAGGAAATGTCGGGAGAGGGTCTTTAATCAACATTTATAAAATAAGGATATGTGTTAAACAGGTCCTGTGTCAGGATCGCTCTAAGGAGAAGGACACAGGAAAATAGGTGCATGGGTGGCTCAATTGGTTAAGCGTCTGCTTTTGGCTCAGGTAATGACCCTGGAATCCCAGGATAGAGCCCTGCATCAGGATCTCTGCTCAATGGGGAGTCTGCTTCTCTCTCCGACATTCACCCCTCTTGTGCTTTCTCTCCCTCTCTCTCTCTCAAATAAATAAAATCTTAAAGAAAAAAAGGAAATAAGAAAGCTTCTTGGAAAAAACATGCACTCAATTCCAGTGTTTTTTAAAATTTATTTTTATTGTGGAAAGGTATATATATATATATATATCTTATATATATTATGTACATTCATACTGTGAAACCATCACTACCGTGTATCTTACATGATCTCAAACTGAAACTTCAAACTCACCAAACAATAACTCGCCATCTCTCCCTTCCTGCAACCCCTGGCAATGACCACCCTACTTTCTGCCTCTGAATTTGACTACTTGAGGTGCCCCCCAGAAGTGGAATCATACACTATTTGTCCTTTTGTGTCTGGCTGACTTCTTTTAGCATAATGTCAAAATAATGGAATTAGGGGTCAAGGCTAATTTTTTTTTTTTTTTTTTTGTCAAGGCTAATTTGAAAGAAAATAAAAACGACCAGAAAGACTGATGAGAGACCTATTGGAGAAAACAAGGCACTAAATTCATTGATGCTAGGGAGGAAGAAAGACAAATTAGCGATGGCTTTTACAGCTAAACAACTGTGAACAGGAAAGAAAAATCTCTATTTATTTTATTTTATTTCAAATTTTTATTTGCTTTATGCGTTAAGTACAATTTCTTTCATGATCAGTGCTGGAGACATTGCTTGGATTTTCCCAAATGTGTACTGCACTCCATAAGAGGGGTACCGCTCTGCAGCTTTGATGTACTTATCTGTGGACAAAGGAAACTGCTCCCTAGATCCCCAGAAGTCTCTAATTTCTCTTCCAGCTTTGGTTCCCTGGGCTGCTGTGACCCGAATTTAACTTCTCAAATGTTTCTAGATTCCTCTGCTGTGACGTTAGGGCAGACCACTGTTACTTTTTTACCGAGACCCTATTTTCTCCCCACTTCAGGCAGAGCTGTTGAAAGCACAAATCTGAACATGTCACCCCCATTAAAACCTTTCAGTGTCCAAACCCCTCCCTCACCTTTACTCCTGCCACTGATCTCAGCGTAAGACTGAATTTCTGATGTGGCCTTCCCTGTCCTCACTTTGTCGTAAGTCACTCCACACTCTGCACTTCAGCCACCCTGGGGTGGTTTCAGATCCTACTAGAGCCTGCTAGCCCACTGCAATTCATCATTTGAAGATCTGTCTTCCCTCCTCATGGGGACAGGGGCTCTTATGTCCACTGCTATGACTCCCATACTTGTCACAGCACATGATACAATGGCTATTTACTTGACTGATGGATGAGTGATATTAATCAAGGCCCTTTATTCACTTATTTTTTTAATTAAATCATCCATCCCATCAACAAATGAATGGGAGTTTTATCTGAAAGTAGCATAAACCCAACTCTACTAGCTGAAGTTTTTAAAAAGTGGAGAGTAAAGTGGAAATTGTAACAGGGGGAGAGGTGTATCCTCCCCCCCTTCATTTCTGCTCACATCCCTACATCACTTTTCTAGCATTGGCCTTTACTCTATTCTCCAAGAGATAGGTTTTTCCTCCTTCAGTGCTTCCAGGATTCATATCTCTCTTGTTCCATTCTTCCAAAGGTAAACACCTTCTCCTCCTGCTTCAAATGGCAGAACCATAGGTGGGAAGGGGGCTGGGGCCAAGGGGACTCTGTGGCCTGGCTTGAGCCACATGTCCACATCCTAGATTGCACCTTTGATTAGGGAGATGTGGTTCTCCGATTGACCATGCCCCAGCCAGTGTCCACCCCTTGTGGCAGGAGGAGGGTACACTAATACACAAGTTGCTCATAGCATAGGATTAGGAGCACAAATTCTAAACCTAGATCTTCCAGGTTCCCATACCAGCTCTGCTGCTTAGTGAGCGACCTTAAGCAAGTTACTTAACTTTTCTGTGCCTCGGATTCCTTGTCTGTAAAAAAGAATAAGAATAGTATTTGCCTCATAGTATTATGTGAGGCTTAAATGAATGAATATATGAAAAAACACACAGGACAGTGTTGAGCACATGGTAAGCACCATGTAATTATTTGTGAAATAAAAATAGCCAAGCAATGTAATAGAAGAGATTCATTCAAGGAAATTACCACCTCGTTCATATTTACTAAGCATTTCCTATGGACCAGGCAGTGGTCATAGCTAATGGGAAAACGATAAAATTCCTTTTTCACATTCCAAAGTGTTCATGCACAGGATACAGAAGGAATAGTCTGCATCCTTGAAGAAATAAGTTGTTACAGGCCCAGAAGCCTCAGTGAATTGTGCAGTTTTTGTTGTGCAAGAACCTAGTCTGATTAACAAGAAGCTACCTCTTAACTGAGGACTAGATCATTGCCATCCAGCAGGGGGACACACCAGTGGGAAGGATGCTCATGCAGAAATGTTGCCGTGCACAGAGGTGAGGAGTGGTCTCAGGGTACACAATGGTGAGTGGAGGCTCACTGAAGCACTGCCCCCTGCACGCTCTCACGGTGGAGAAAATCCAACTTTAGGAAGAATGGGCTACTCTTTGAGCAAAGTGTTTTTGTTTTCCTAGAGGTGAGTTGGGTGAAGGGTGGCAGCAGGAGACTCAATCTGCTAGCTAGAGCTGGAAATCAAAGGATATTGGGGGCCAAACTGAAAGGGACCTTTAGCTACTATAAAGGATAGTACTTTCTTCAAGAACATATATAGGCCTGTGGAACCCAAAGGGGAGGAAGTCCTTTCCAAAGCGCAGATGACTCCCAAAGAATGAGTCAGGTTACAGTTTAAAGCCATGGGCTCTGAAGAGGCTCAATTTGCAAAGTCCCTAGGTTCTGAATGAAAAAATCTTTAATCAACATTCTGGAAACCACATACTTGCTGGTTGAGGCCAAACGTTAACTTTACTACACTGGTCTGGGGGGAGGGGAGCTCAGCGCATCTCTGTCAAGGGTATTGTAACAAGCCCTTCACACGCATTAAGTTTTTACATGCACAAAGATGAAGGCTTTGGTACCGAAATCGAAGACCCTTGGGTACTCAAGAATCTTCTCAGCTTATATTGGACAGATTGTCTTTTTTAGGAATGAAGAAAAATTCTCCCATTTTTGAGCCATTCTTTTATGTCAATTCTACAAAATTGCATGTAACTTTATATTTTTAAAAGATACAGTTTTGTAAATATTTAATATTCTGCTAATTTGATTTTGAATTATAAATGTTAATTATTGTTTCTGGGGTTTTTATGTTTTATTATACTTTGTTAAAAAAGAAAAATTGTACATTTTTGGAATGTTTTTATGAGTAAATTTAATGTACTGAAAATAAAAATTAAAACAACAACAGCAACAAAAGAACATATATAGGAAGTGGAAATGCATACTGATTGACTTTTTTATGATAGTCCAGGTTCTCAGTATTCCTATGAATACCTTTAAATTATCCATATAGTGCAGAAATGATGTTACTCTATTAAGTGTAACTGCCATCATGAAAATATTTTACAACAAATCATTTATCATATTACAGGATTCTGATTTTGACAGGGAAAGATGGCCACAGAGGATGCTGTGTAGGGACACACTTAGCACATGACCCAAATTATCCATGAACGATGTCATTCCATAGTCAGATCATATTTTCTCTGCCAATCTCCTCTCATTGCCTATAACTTGTGGCCACTGGATGGAATCTACCAGATTTCATTTTCCAATGAGACAAACATCTATATCGGCTTTGTCATCTTTTGTATTCCCAACACTTGATAATGATAGCAGCAAATTCTTACTGAGTGTAGAGACTGTGCTACATACCTTGCTAAGCCCTTTGTGTGTCTGTTGATTTAATCTCCTCAACATACGTTCATTTGTTTCTTCATCTTACAATAGGAGTCTGTGGCTTGGATAGGTTGTTCACTCCCAGAGATCATATACCTTATAGGTGGTAGGGCCAGATTTGAACTCAGGAAGTCTGAGTGGAGATCCCATGGTTGGGCCATTATGCTAGCCTGGCAGCTGTGCAGAGGTTCAGTTTGTGTTGAAAGAATAAATTGCAGGATGGGATGAAACCAAGTGGCTCATTCAGGGACTCAGCTCTTTAAATATGGCATCAAGGTCCCTGGGCCCTCATCTGCCGAACTGACCAGGACAGAGCCTCAAACTCTAAAAGATGATCCCAAGCACCCATAGTTGGTTGTGACAAAGGGGAAAAGCAGGGAATTTTCAGAACACTGTCACTGCTCTGGAGCAGGTAGGGAAGCACTTGATCTAGAACCTGGGGTAAGGATTTACTGATGCCACCACATGCCCTACAGAGACAACATCTCATTCATTCTAACACAGACCCAGGAACAGAGATGGTGAAGGAATTGTTTGATTCATTGGAAAGGCTGGAGCATGGGGGCTCACAGAAGAAGTATCCTTATACTCCTTTCACACTCAATGGGTGTGATTGCTCCTCTGGAACCAGAGGAGTGCTTGCTTTGCAGCTTTCCTGCCTATTCACCTTCCTTTGCCATGTATGGTGCTGCTTTGGGATATTTTGGTGTTTTGCTATTGGAGTGTGCTTCTTGAGACCAGGCATGATTGCCAGCTCATATTAGACACCTAAGAAATAAATATCAATTAATGTATGCATGCATTATGTGTCTTTTAAAATAAACTTTCTATTTTAAGTATATTTTTAGACATATTGAAAAGTAGCAAAGATAGTACACAGAGTTCTCATATATCCCACAGTTTCCCCTACTGTGGACATCTGACATTGTGATGGCACATCTTCCACAACTAACAAATCAATATTGAAATATTATTTTTATTATTTTATTTTTTCACATTTCCCGAGTGTTGGATGGATTTATTTATGTATGTATGTATGTTTTATTGAAGTTTGATTTGCCAACATTTAGTTTAACACTCAGTAGTCATCCCATCAAGGGCCCTCCTCAGTGCCTGTCAGCCAGTTACTCCAACCCCTTGCCTATCTCACCTTCCCCAACCCTTTGTTCATTTCTCCGAGTAAGGAGTCTCTCATGGTTTGTCTCCCTCTCTAATTTTTCCCACTCATTTCCCCTCCTTTTCCCTTATAATTCCTTTCATTATTTCTTTCTTTTTTTTTGTAAATTTATTTTTTATTGGTGTTCAATTTGCCAACATATAGAATAACACCCAGTGCTCATCCCATCAAGTGTCACCCTCAGTGCCCGTCATCCAGTCACCCCCACCCCCCCACGCACCTCCTCTTCCCCCACCCCTAGTTTCATTATTCCTTATATTCCCCATATAAGTGAAACCATATGATGATTGTTATTATTTTAAAGATTTACTCATTTATTTTAGAGTGCATATGAGTTGGGGGAGAGGCAGAGGGAGAGAATTTTCAAGTAGATTCCCTGCTGAGCACGGAGCCCACTGCGGGGCTCAATCTCATGGCCCATGAGATCATGACCTGTGCAGAAGCAGAGTCAGATGCTTCACCAACTGAGGCACCTAGGCACCTCTGAAACATTATTATTAACTAAACCCACACTTTATTCAGATTTTATTAGTTTTTCCTAATGTCACTTTTTTTCTGTTCCAGGCTCCCATTCAGAATAATGCATGACATTTAGTCATTTCTCCTTAGGCTTTTCTTGGCTGGGGCAGTTTCTCAGACTTTTCTTGTTTTTGGCACCCTTGACAATATTGAGGCATATAGCTCAGATACTTTGTAGAATGGTTCTCAGTTTGGGTTTGGCTTCTATTTTGTTTGGACTAGGGTTATGGGTTTTTGAGAGGAAGTTTACAGAGCTGCAGTGCCATTCTCAATGTACTGTATCAAGAGCAAGTGCTATCAACTTGCCTTATCACCGATGATTGTTGACCTTGGTAGCGTTTGTCACATTTTTCTTTTTTTTTTTTTGTCACATTTTTCCTCTGCAAAATTAGTTTTTAATTTCCCCTCTCTTCATACTGTAATCTTTGTAAGCAAGATTGCCCTACATCTAAGAGGTAGAGGGTTATAATCTACTCCTTAAGAGGGCAGTATCTCCATAAATTATTTAGTACTCTTCTGCGTGGGAAACTTATCTATTCTCTATCATTTATTTATTCAAAATTCATTTTTGTCAGTATGGATTCATTTGTATTTATTTTATATTTTGGGTTATATAATCTAATACTATGTCATTTATTTTGTTGCTCAAATTGTTTCAACTTTAGCCATTGGGAGTTCTGTTGGTTCCTTCTTTTTTAAAATTTTATTTTATTTATTGATTCATGAGAGACACACACAGAGAGAGGCAAAGACATAGGCAGAGGGAGAAGCAGGCACTATGCAGGGAATCCATTGTGGGACTCGATCCTGGGACTCAGGGATCACGCCCTGAGCCAAAGGCAGATACCCAACCACTGAGCCACCCAGGCGTCCCAGGTTCCTTCTTTTTGACATTTTCCTACTGTTTCCTACTGTTTTGTTTTTTGAGCACTTCCTTACTTTCTGACCCTATAGGATGCACCAGGCTCATCTTGTATTTTCCCTGCTCCAGCTCTAAAATCAAGAGCTCTAGTCCCTTTTGTTGTATAATGGAATTAGAAACCAAGATCTGGGTGTTGGGGGTGCTTGTTGCTATTAGAATCTCATTACTTCTAGGACCTCTTAGCTGTCAGGTCAGGAAAATACGTATGTGTATACTAATATATATATCTATAATTATTTTCATATTTACCCATTAGTATCTATATTAAGCTAAGCATGAGTTCATCTGGTTATCTCTGGCTAATCCAGTACCACATGGTTCATCCCCTTCTTTATCTGTAACCTCCCACTCCAACAGTGAGAAACATTGCTCCCGGTATCTGACATCCATTTACTTTTTTGTTTAACCCTGGGATACTCTGAGCTGTCTCAGAGATGTCAGCTTGCACCACTGTGAGAAACAACTCTACCAACTAGAGTACAGCACAGTACATAGTTCGCTCATAAGTACTTAAGTTACAACAGATTTTTTTCCCTAAGAATTATTCTACCCAATGCTAGACCTCTAATGGTTTTTTCTTAAAAATATTGTTTCAATGTGAATGTACTTAATGCCACTGAACTGTACACTTAAAAATGACTAAAACAGTAACTTTTACGTCAGGTATATTTTACCACAACAAAATAATATATTTCACTTTCCTTCAGATATTTTAATGAATTCTTTTCTAAATCGGGCTGATTCTCCAAAACCAGGTGTTTGTAGTATGAACCAACTTGTATTTGTAACAAGTTTCTTAAGTGATTGGCAGCCACTTCTGAACTAGTGGACTCTTTTCTTTTCTTTTCTTTTCTTTTCTTTTCTCTTTTCTTTTTTTTCTTTTCTTTTCTTTTTTTCTTTTCTTTTTTGAACTAGTAGACTTTTTCTTTTAAGAAAAGAAAATAAAGGGGCACTTGGGTGCCTCAGGTCAGGATCCCAGAGTCCTGGGACCAAGCCCCATGTTGGGCTCCCTGCTCAGCAGAAAGTCTGCTTCTCCCTCTCCCTCTGCCCCCTGCTCATGCTCTCTCTCACTCTTTCTCTCTTTTTCAAATAAATAAATAAAATTTAAAAAGAAAAGAAAAGAAAAGAAAAGATATACACATCTGGGAGGTCCTGGGCCCTGGGATCTCCAGCTGCATTTCCAGCATCATGGCAGAGGCAGGGGTCCTTTGGGACCTGCCAGCAGTGTTTGTTGTCCCTCCATGTGATGAGGAGAGGTGTGGTCTTCTCCACAGGCTGGCCCAAGGACCTCCACCAAGCCTTGCTCTTCATCCTCAGCCCAGCCTGGCTCAGCAGCCCCAGTTTTGAGCTGTCTGGGCATCTCCCACAAAGCCTGTGCTGAGTTGCAGAAATTCAGAGCTCTGCCTCCCGCTCTTCGGCATGATCTCAGCATGTCAGAGTTGCCACATGAAAGAAACCTGCTTGTTTCTCAGAGCAGGTTGCCAGTTGGATAACCAAGTTTTGCCTCCCAGCCCATAATAAAACCTCCATTAAAGCCCTTTATTACCTTTCCCAGTCTGTAGAGCAGGCTTGTCTGGGACCAAGGGCTGCTGAAGTAGGTTCCAACGTGGGTCCCCTGGCCCTCGCCTGCAGCTGTCTTCTCTGACACCTTGGAGGCCAGTAGCCTGGCAGTAAGTGGGGCTTTGATTCCAGAGTCTGACCTGCCCTGAGTAATTAGATGCTTTGGCTAGACCCTATCTCATGTCTGAGTCATTCAGAGGAGGGTGCAGTCAGTAGGTTCTGTGAGCCAGTCCATCCCCTTGTGCTGAAAGCTTCTGTCTCTAAGGAAAAGCATGAGCAGACCCAGGCCACTGTGTGGTGTAATTCCAGGTCCTCTCCAAATCACTGACAGCAGCACAGCCCAGATTTGGAGGAAGGAGACTTCACTTTGTCTGGATGAGCTGATGAATCATCCTTGCTTTTTACGCTGCTTTGTGTGTTTGAGTGTAGGGTATGTAAATGAGACTATAATCTAACCAGCCGACACTTCCCAGACGTGAGAGAGCATGAGAGCAACTGGGGACAAACTCTGGTGTTCTCATGGGTCTAAGGTCAAGATAGCCACTGGAGGATATTTGAGAGAGAACCTGAGGTCAGAAGATGGATTAGCCACTCATTGACTCAAGGATCTTGGGAAAGTCATGCATCTTTTGACTTTCTCTTTCCTTGAAAAAAAAAATGGAGTTAAAAAGATTGGTACATAAATTCAGTAAGAAAATGACTGAAAGTATTTTGTAAACTGTGACCTGAGAGGTCAGTGTATTATTGTTAGACCAGATCAGATGGGTAGATAATAACGCCACTTTTCTAATGTGCTCTTTGCTGGCCTCATCTTTCCCTCTTCTATGCAATTGCTCTGGGTAGTCTTCCTTATTCACTGCTTGTGGCACAGAACACACTCACACACCTCTTCCTCCACAATCTTCAGGATTATCTCTTATTCTAAAGCTACATCTCAAAGTCATCTTCTTTTTAATTCTACTTTATTAAAATTGCTTCTCTCCAGAATTCGTTCATATGTCACTCTGGTGAAGCTGTCTTCTTACCAACTTTATTCAGGTGTTCCTGCATGGTTCCCTGCCATGTTCCCAGGTCCCTCCCAGAGTGACTTGTGCTCTCAGCTTTTCCTTAGAATAGCTTGCTACAGAGCTGTGTCCCACCTTGACCATAACCATGGCCATTTCAGTCCTCAGTGAGTCCTTCTCCTTTGAAGTGCAACCATCACACCACGCTGCTCTTCTCACTTGTTCACACGTCTTAGCACAGCTTCTCTGACAGAACCGTGTGGTTCTGTGTGTCTGGCACAATGCAAGATAGACAGCACTTGCTCAATAGAAAATGTGTCAATTGAATGACAATGCCACAAACTGTAGAGCTGTGACTTCTTCTACACCCTTTGGCAGGGGTTCTTTATTCAACACCACCTGTGTTTCTCAGTTCTGATTGGTAATTTCACTCATGCCATGGGCCAGGGAAATTCTTCAGATAAGTAACCCTAACTGCACCCCTTGCTTCCTATGCTCATCTCTGGCATGGTAGAGGGGAGTTGTTCTCACCTTCTCCTCCTTTTGCTTCTTGGCTCTTCACCTGCTATGAGTTCAGGCTCCAGGGAGCTGACTCTGCATGTAGTCCTAGGATTCAGTGAGGGAGGGAGAGGTCAGGACGTAGTAGCATGGGCATCCTAGAAGACTCTCAGTGGTGTTCAAGCAGAAGGACAGTGATATTGATCTTTGTCATTCACATGGATTATCACTATGATTCTACACAGATGCAATATGTGAAATCCTAGGAATGAGAAAAGCAATGTTCAAAATCCTGGGAATGAATGGGGCAAACTATAGGAAGCTTTTGAACAAAGATCTATGCTTGGGCTCTGAGATGTGACACTTGGAGAATAAGTGGGGCCCCAGAGTCAGACTGGTTATTTGCAATCCTGTCTGAACTCCTTAACAGCTATGGGATTTGGGAATATTTGCTTGACCTCTCTACTGTCATCCTCTCAGTTTCTTCTGATGGATAATAGTAGTATTTGTCTCCAGGGTTGACTAAGTTTAACTACATTAATGCACACAGTAAATGTGCAGTAAGGGTTAGCTTTTGATAAATAACTGAGGAGTTTCTCATAAACCAGCCCATTCTCTTAAAAGTGTTTTCTTATACCCTCTTCTGCCTTAGAATCCCTCAGTTTTTCTCCTCCCTTCCATGATCAAATTTTGGAAGAGTGTAACTCAATGCCTTCATTTTTTTATCCCTCAAATCCCCACCCTTATAATTTGGCTTCCATTTTTATCATTCATGGAAGCTTCTATTTTTAACGTACTTGATAACACTCTAGTCTCAAATTCATCACAGGACTTCGAAGCCCCCGTCTCTTAACGGAATTTAGCATTCAGAGGCCGTCTATTTCTTGATGTCCTCCTCTTCCTTGTCAGTCCTTGAGTTATACAACTCTTAATACCCCTTCCTTCATTCTCCTTCTTTGATTCTTCTTTGGCTCTTTCTCCTTTGACCACATTCCTTCAGTAAGCCCTTAGCACTCCCCAGTGTGCTGTCCCCAGCCCTCAGTACTTTCAATCCCTTCTCTCTGCATGGGTGTTTCACAGGCACTGCTTGAAGATGGTTCACTGCACAAAGAGGTGTCTCTGATGTTCAACTTAGCATAGCATCAACTTCATGAGGAACAGGCAATAATTTAGTTCACGCAGGTGGTTCTGGCCACCATTCTACTCAGTGAGCTGGTGATGGCAAATGGGCTTCCAGTGTTTCTCTTATAACAGATCCTAGAACACAAGCCTGCTACACCTCTAGGTGCCCCAGTGGCCCCTCTACCTCTGGAACAATCACTGACCCTCCTGGACTTATGGCATGATTGGATCTCAGTTTCAGATGTTGCATCTCCCTGGAGGCTCATTTTGCCTCTGCTCAACAGTAACCTTGAGTGTGGCCTTCAGAACCTAACCTCCACAAGGTTGCATTACAGTCACCTCCAACATAGGTTCCTGGCTTGTCTCTTGCTAAGTTATTTATCTGTGACAGATTCAACTTGTCTAAAACTAACTTTATCTCTACTTTCCCAGTCCCGTACCTTCTGTGTTCTTTATTGGCACATTCTGCAAAACCTTGAACCAACACTTGGTCTTTTTTATCTCAATACTTCTTTATTCTTTAGGGTATTGGTGGTTCCTCTTCTGGACTCTGCTAATAGTTTTCCAGGAAGTCTCCTCCCTCAGTCCTCCACCCTTCTATTCTCTCTCCTCATTCTGGCCAGAAAGCTCTGTGTAAAGAGCAGAACCAGTCCTACCACACCCTTTCTCCAAAACATTTCTTGACTCTACATTTGATACAGACTGAGGTCCCAAACCATCAACTTATTCCTTAAAACAGAAGCCTTTCCTGTTGCCAAAACTTTGCCAGCTATGTTCACTCAGCTTGACATACATTTCCCCTTTTCTGAATATTAAAATCCATTTCATTGTCAGGACCTCTTCAGATGGTTCCTCCTCTGTCAAGCCTTCCTGGATCTTGCCGGTACAGAATTAAGGACTACCACTTAGGTTTCTATCACATTTTGTTTATATTTCTGTTATTACACTTAGCACAGTCTGGCTAGTGGTTACTATGTAAGAGTCTATCTTCCCCATGAAGTGGAGGCCAGGGCCTCAGTGGTCTGCTGGTCCCCATCATCTTTCAACCCCTCAGGGCCCAGCCCAATGGACTGCACTTGGAGGTTTTCTATAAATATTTGCTGTTGAAGTGAATTTATTTTGGGTGTGGTTGTATGAAAAGGTTTTCAAGTGGCAAGTGTGGTTCATTTGAAAAAAAACTTTGAGATTCTCATTCTGTTCTAAGGCAGACCATGTTTTGGGGAGAGGAGATCCTGACTATTTGCCAGCAGTATGTGCCACCCCCACTTAAGCCTCCCCTTTCCTTTTGAAGTCAGTTGCCCAGGAGTAGCTGGGTTTACAGCCCACAGCTTCTGAACCCAAATCACTAACAATTTGGATAAATACTGGCTGAGGCCAGCAGAGAGAAGCTGTGTTTGATGTCCAGTGTCCCAAGCAAACCACCAGGGAGAAATGGACTCGCCCTATAGTTTTTCCCAGGCTTACAACAAATGTCACATGTATTCTCTCCTCTAATAGTCATTATCTGTCCTTTGCCTGTTCCCTACTGTGTTTTTAGGGGATACATAGGAAGTAAGAAGAACAAAGCTTAACTTCTTAAGAAATCTGCTTGAAAAAAAAGAAAAAAAAAAGAAATCTGCTTGACACAAATGATTATTTTCTCAGATCACCTTTGTTCAGCTTTTTTATAACACCACTATTTCTCAGCACTTCCTTCTTGGTCTTCACTTCTGGCTCCTTTTCCTCTGCCCACTACTGAACTGTTGTGTTTCTGGAACTTACTCTTCTTGCTCCTTTATCCATTTCCATAACCTGAACATCTCTCTCCCTACTGAGAACATCTACATTGGTTCAGACTCTGATTCAGATATAATTTCTTGCTTCCCACCACAAAACCCCTTTCATTCTCTCACCTGTTATTTCTGGAATCTTATCTCCATTAAGCTATGTCAGGCCAAAGGATCCTTATTTCCATTTTACAGAAAAAAAAATACTGAGGCTCAGACACGAAAGGCAGACTTAAAGTCTCATAATATGGTGGCCAACCTGCAGGACCAGAAGAGCACAGACTCCTTATTCTGGGTGTAGGGTTGAGAGCTTGTAGCCATGACACAAGAATTTCCAGGCATGGGGCTTCACTTGAGACACAGCACAGCACATCTTGGAGTACTGTCCACATCTATTCCCTGGTAAGATGAAAGACTGTCCACATCTATTCCCTTCTCTTTTGTCCTCACAAAAGTTGTTTGTTCCTAGACCTTTCGTTTGCCACGTGCAATCTGTTTACTCATGAGAAACTCAGCTTGGATGCCACATCTCTTTTCTTGCTTTCTGCTACAAAATTCCCCAGATGAGTTTGCAGGTAGGAGAAAGTTGAAGGATTTATACAGTTGTTGTTGTTGGTGATACGTCTGTGTGTGTGTGTGTGTGTGTGAGAGAGAGGAGAGAGAGACTGAGAGTGTCCGTGAAAGGGTTGCTTACCACTGTTACCTGGACCTTGATCACTCTGAAGTTTTGCTAGCCTCATAAGTCAGAGGGTGGTCTCAGTTTCTAGGCATCTCAGGATTTATTCCAAAAGCCAATTTGTTCCCTTGTGTCATCCTGAATTCATTCATTGCCCTGCTGGGAGGAGGTCTAGGGGCAGACGTTGCTCTTTCGGTCATGTTCCCCGAGGGGCAATCATTTTATTCTCCCTCTGTTCCCAGCTCCTACTGGGCCAGATTTGAGAGCCAGACCCTAATGGGGGGCTCTCTGTCTTTTCCATGCCTTTTCTCTGTTGCTCAGAGCCCTCAGGGAGCATGGACCCTTGTCCCAGCACCGCCTCAGCTCTCTGGAATGCTTTTCATCCTCAGCCTGGGTGAACCAAAAGCTTCTTCCTGTTTGAAGCTCATTGAACATCCCTCTTGTTTCCTTTGGCTTCCCCTGGCCCCCAGCCACCCTCTGAGGCCTGTGAATGGCTGTTCATACCATGCTGTATTTTTCCTGATTGTACATGGATGAGGGACTTGGAAGTTCACAGAAGATGGGGGGTAATGGGTACATGGATCCACAGTTTCCTCAGTTTATATGGTTAAGAAGCCTGCTCAGGGCCACATGTACAGTTAGTTGGCAGAACTAGAACTCAGGTATTCTGACCCCGGCATGGTGCTTTGTTTTTTTTCCTCAGGAGTATAACAAGATGAGGAAGAAACATTAGGAAGTAAGTATAAGAGAACCATACATGGGAAGGGGCTTTTGGCATCTGAGTCCTTTCAGAGAAAAATGAAACCAATAGTTCTAATCCCATCAAGACCTCTCATGGGAACACCTGGGTGTCTCAGTTGCTGAGCATTTGCTTTTGGCTCAGGTAGTGATCCTGGATCCTGGAGTCAAGTCCCGCAATGGGCTCCCCACAGGGAGCCTGCTTCTCCCTCTGCCTTAGTCTCTGCCTCTCTCTCTATGTCTCTCATGAATAAATGAATAAAATCTTTAAAAAAAAAAAAAGACCTCTCATGGATTTTCTAGTAATCTGTGTAGTCATTACTTACATATGGAAGCTTCTCAAAGGAAGAGATACTGAAAAAAAAAAAAAAAAAAAAAAAAAGGAAGAGATACTGGGAGGAACGGCTCTTCCTTTGGGTTCAGGTCATTCATCCCAGGTCTCTGCCTCTGTAGGTCAGACATCATTATGTACCTAAGCTCCTGGAGAGGGAAGATCAAACAGAAGTTCCAGCCTCCATTCTGGGAAAACTCAAGGCTTTGTTGTGAAGACTGGCATCATAGATATGAAACTGGCTGAAGCGAGTGAGTTAGATTTACCAATCAGTGGAGGAGCCAGTTGAGATTAAAATGTACTCCTAAGAAGGTGAGGTAGTCTCTAGAGAACAAGCTCCCCTTAAAAATAACCTACCTGCTTTGATGCTACTCAGCACTGATGCTGACAACCACCGCTGATGAACCGCCTCTCCATTCCATGATGTGCTTGTAGGAAGTACAATGTTTTAGGGGAAATTAAGACCTAGAAGAGAAAGGATGGATGTCTAGGGAGAGGAAGGCTGAACCCAAGGGAAAAGGAAGTAAACCCCGGGGGAGAGGAGGTGCCAGAAACAGCTGGTGCTGGCGTCATGGATGTAAATTGTTCCATCACACTTGGGGTGTAGACTGGTGTCTCAGACCATTTGGGCTGCTGTAACTAAATACCACAGGCAGGATAGTTTATCAAGAACACGAACTCATCTCTTACAGTTTTGGAAGCTGGAAATCCAAGATCAGGGTATCAGCATGGTTGGATGAAGGCCCTTTTCCAGATCACAGACTACTCATTTACCTTCACATGCTGGAAAGGGCAAAGGATCTCTCTGAGGTCTGTTCTATAAGCACTCTAATCTTACTCATGTGGGTCCACCCTCATGACTTAATCACCTCCCAAAGGCCCTAATACCATCGCCTTAAGCATTAGATTTCCAACATATCAGTTTTAGGAGAGCACAAGATTCATACCCTGGTAAATGGGAATTTCCTTTATTCTTGTAATAAAATTCCTGCATGTGCAACAAAATCCACATCTAAGCCCCAGCTTGCAGGGAGGTTACAAAGTACATTTTTGTGTCCTCCACCCCTCACCATTTTTGGTTACATTCTTGGGTCAGTAGTCTTTCAGAACTTATCTTGAAGATACCCACTGGACAGACTTGCATGACCACTTTATTTTTATTTTTTTAAAGATTTTATTTATTTATTCATGAGAGACACAGAGAGAGAGAGACAGAGACTCAGGCAGAGGGAGAAGGAGGCTTTTCTCAGGGTGCCCAATGTGGGACTTGATCCCAGGATTCTGGGATCACGCCCTGAGCCAAAGGCAGGTACTCAACCACTGGGCTGCCCAGACCCCTGCATGACAATTTAAATTCAACTTTAGGTTTGGCCACAGGACCTAGTCACAGCTTCCAGAGTCTCAATATCCAATACTTAGTCACTGGCCAGCTGTGTGAGAGCCCTATCAGAGGTTCATTTCGGATGTAGCCTTTGGGTAAGGACACTTTGTGCTCTCCTAGAACTTGTCACACCTTACCCTCTCATATATGAAAAATACAACTGCAACCTCCCTGAAACTGGGCCGCGGTCTTCCTGTGCATAGCAGTCTTCATCTCCTTCTCTTGGGCAAACAGTCTAGAAATGTCCATTGATCATAACACTAACTAACCCAGGTAAGGTCTTGGGCCACTCATGATCCTATAAAGCATTGGTGTAAAGGGATCTTGGCTTTTTTTTTTTTTTAATTAAAGTGTGAACCATAATATGCTTCATCTTTGCGGTCATTGAGCTTCAGATGACTGGATGCAAATTTTTGTATTCATCAAATGAAATCTATTTGTTTATTTATTTATTTATTTATTTATTTATAATAATTTATTTTTTATTGGTGTTCAATTTGCCAACATACAGAATAACACCCAGTGCTCATCCTGTCAAGTGCCCCCCTCAGTGCCTGTCACCCATTCACCCCCACCCCCCGCCCTCCTCCCCTTCCACCACCCCTAATTCATTTCCTAGAGTTAGGAGTCTTCATGTTCTGTCTCCCTTGATCAACTTGATACTAAATAATTATTAAAAATCTGAACTTATTTTAGAATTGATCTTCTGTGTTGACTTAGGATTCTTCATAGAATTTTATTAGAATAAAACCTGTACATTTTTGGAAGTCACTGGAGAAGGTGACCAGACAGCTCCCAGCTCGGGCTTGGGGAGGGGGGCGCTTAGGATTCTAAGCAGCTGTGCATATGCTGACTCTACAAAGCACTGAATGACCCCCATCCTTTCTTAGCACTGACCTGTCTTGCCTCAGCCTCCTCACATCACAGCAAGGAAGAAAGAAAGGGATAACAGAGCCAGCAGTGGGCTGCTCCTCTCTCAGGAATTCAGGGTCAGTGAGATAATGTCTGTGGAAGAGCCTCTGCAGGGGAATCTGCTCTGCAAATACAAGGGGCATGCTTGTTATTTCTGGGCCTCCTGAAGCAGCCCAGGTAACCTGGCTCTTTCATCTTAATGGCCAGTTGATGCCGTGTCTAACTCCTTTCTGCCAGAGTTAAGGTTTTTCTTAAAAGAAATAATTAGCAGGTACTTTTAAACCTTTCCAGTGACTCATTCTTCTTTGAAATATTAACCTGAGGTTGTCTCCTTCAGAGAATAAAATAATGATGATAGCAATTTTATTTCATAGCTAGAGCCAGGCCAATTAGCACATGCCCTATGCCCAGAACTTAAAAAAAAAACCGAAAAAAAAAAACCAAAAAAAAAACCTAGTATTTTTTCAGCCCCAATGTGTCCATTAACAGGGCTTTTCCTTTGAATGCTTGGAGTCTCCATAGTAGGAAACAGGTCAATGAAAAAGATCAGAAGTGGAGATCCCATAGGCAACAGCTTGGGAGTCTACTGGACTTTGGACTCCTGCCCATCTAGCAGATAGCAGAAAGCTTTCATAGGCCTCGAGAGTCAAGTCTTCAACCAAAAAGAGAATGGGAGAGGTCTCTTTATCATGAAGTTTCACAGTCTTCCATTTGTTTTTATAACGTCTCAAGGATGGTTAGGAAGAGTACGCGGCTGACCAAGACTCTCTGTCCTTTGTACTTGTATAATACAAAACATTATTGACTTTCCTTTTAAAAGCCCATTCTCCCCCACCCCCATCCCACTTTTTCTACCACTTTTGACTCTTGAGGCAGGCAGCCCCTATAGGATTAGTGAGGCAAGGATATCACCCCAGACGAGAAGAGCTAAAGAAGATACCTTGGAGATCAGCTGTATCAAATTCTCTTATTGTCCAGACAGGATGACAGAGGTCAAGAGGGAGGTAGAACCCCTTTAAAAGGTCATTACATGTGTTTTGATGCAACTGAGATGAAACCCAAAACGTCCTGACTTCTTTGCCTTTCTTACTTCATAGATTCAGATATTAAACTTTTACCGTGTTTACAGGAATGCGGGCCAGGTTTGGGAGTTAGAAAGCCTACGATCTTGGCAGTGGCCTTGCGTGTCAGGTTAAGTTATGTCCTACTGTACTTTAGGTCTCCAGTCCCTATTTTGATCTTCAGTGGGAATGAAGGGAAGTGGTCAGTAACATTTTAGCCAGCCAACAACTGAGGCAGCTCGCTCTTGGAGGCTTATCACTCTGGTGCATGTCTCCAAGTTTCTTCTTTCACTTCAGTTGAGGGGAGGAAGGTGGTACCGACTCAGGAGTCTGAGGAAAGCCTGAATCTTAAGTGTTTGGCAAAATGTTCCCATGTCCAAAGGAAGATTCTGAACTGTTCCGGGAGTGGGAGATTAGACCAACCCCTCTAGTTGTTTGGCCAAGAGAATTGAGTGCTGATAAAACGGGCATGGAGTTCCACAGTGTGAGGTTTGTAACCAAAGGTAACCTCATGCTACCTTAACATTTATCTAGCAGTTTTATCTATGTGGGTTTTGGCCTATAATGTACTAAGCTTGAACAAAGTGCTCAAATTTGCTCACCCACCTAAGACTCTCTTTTCTCAAATATAGAATGGGAATAAAAATAATACCTGCCTCCTAGGTAGTTAAGATTGAGAGAACAATCTTTGTTAAGAGCAAAGAGACATTACGTGTACAGTGTGTGGCACATGGTAAATAATCCATGACACTAACTTTTATTGCTGTCATTTCTTGGCATTAGCGTTAACTTAATTCTTTTTAAGGAGGAATCAATGATCTATCTAGTAGGCTAGATGGTGTGTGAGTTGGGGGTGGGATGTGGGGGCTATGATTCTGTGCTCTGTTCCTTTCTTTGTAATGTCTGTTAACCAGCCTGATAGGGCTTTCCCTGAACCATTCTTCTTGTGCTCTCTTGTATGAAAGACTGCCAGATTTATCTTCTCGCAGCTAGACAAAGGACATCAGGCCAATTTCTCTCTCTTCATGACCAAGTCAGAAGAAATCCAATTGGAGGGGGACAGCTCACCACCTTCCACGCTTGTAAATGAGAGCAGCCCTCGTCCCTCACCCGGAGCTAAGTTATTCTGAGGCTATAAAAAGATCCCTGTCCACTTCAAAGGACTTTTTATCAGCTCGTCCATACAGATCCTGTTCAACTCTTCTCATTTTCAAAGGCAGAACAAAACCCCTTGGCTGAACCCCCAGCTGGGCTCTTACCTTCCTTAAAATATCTTTAACTTCAATTAAACTGATTCCTCCTGGCTCCTTTTAGCAAATAAGTTGCCTTCACAAAGAGTTCCCTAACACTCCCTCCTCCTCCGCACACCCACCCCCAGACCCTATCCCCAGTAGGTCATTCTGATCTGCAGGAAATTTTGAACAGAGTTGGGCAATGTGGCTCAGCCAGGCCCTGATGCCGCTAGACCTGTTTCATCCACTCTTGCTTAAGAACATAGCCCGCTTGATATCACGTCTGTGCCTTTGAGAGAAAGGCCATAAATTAAGCACTGACTTGGAAATTCACAGCCAGGGGTTGTAGACCTCCTTCCATCCCAGACTCCTTGTATGAGTTTGGTTAGGCCTGGGCTTCATTTCCCTAAAACGAAGGAGGCAATAATCTTGCTGTCATTGCCTGTTTCTGTCTTCCTAATAGACTATGTTCCTTTAGGGCAGAAGAAGTTTTGTACCTCTACATCCAAATTTCTTGGAAAACATTTGTTGAGTGAAGGTACTCGAGCTCTATCTAGTACACTTTTCCATCATGACCATTTCTATCTGTCTATGCCAGCTCTGGGCCTCTGGGCCTCCTTAGCTTTTTGTAGCTTGATGATCTCCCAAACCCTCAGCTGCCTTCCTCTGCCAGGGCAGCAGGTTCTGGGTGGAGGACACTGAATGCTGAGCCCTGTGGCTCTTCCCATCTCTTCCAGGTTGGGTGCAGTGCCACACTCCAGGTTGAAGATCCGGCTTCCCCAGTGACTTTTGAAGGAGTTCAGGTGATGCAACCCAGAGCAGGAGAGAGTGGGTAAATTTTGACCAATAAGGGAGCAGAAATAAGAGAGTGTCTACAGAGAAACCCTTGCTTTTTTTTCTTTCCAGGACTTTTTTTTTTTTTTTCTGTACAATGTGTGCAGAGATGTCTAGTGTGATTGGGTGACCCTTTGGACTTCTCTGAAGCATGTGAAGCTGTGGCTAGGCTAATGCTGTGGTCTAAATGTGCCTCCCCCAAATTCATATGTTAAAATTTTAACCCAAAAGATGATAGTATTAAGAGATGGGGCCTTTGGGAGTTGCTTAAATCATAAGGATGGGGCCTTAATGAATGGGATTGGTGTCTTTAAAAAGCCTTGGAGAGAGATGCCTAGCTCTTTCTACTACATGAGAACACAGTAAGAAGCACCAACCATGAACCAGGAAGAGAATCCTCTTCAGAAGGTGACCATGCTAGGACCTTGATCTTGGACTTCCAGCTTTGAGAGGTATGAGAAATAAATTTCTGTTGTTTAAAAGCTAAACAACAGAAATTGTTTTGTTTTAAAGATTTTATTTATTTATTCATGAGAGAGAGAGAGACAGAGAGACAGAGACAACTGGCAGAGGAAGAAGCAGACTCTATGCAGGGAGCCCAAGTGGTACTCGATCCTGGGGCTCCAGGATCACGCTCTGGGCTGAAGGCAGGTGCTCAACCACTGAGCCACCCAGGCATCCCTCTGGTGTTTTGTTATAGCAGTCCAAATCAACCAAGACGATGATACATAACCTTTGCATCTCATTCTTCCTTGTGTCATGGCCGTTTTCTTTCACTTTTGACACCTTGCAACTGTACCTCTCAGTCTAAGTCTACTCAGATCTTGTTTACTTGGGAGACCCGAGTTAAGGTGTCATCTGTCCAAATCAACCTGTCTGAATCCTATTTATTCATGGAGTTTCATGGAAAGTCAGACCTAGAAAAGATGATGCTATCCACTTACTCGTTTTGATAGAGAAAGGATGTGACTTGCTCAAAATTAGCAATTGGACTAGTACTAGAACCCAGTGTCTCTAATTCCTACCCCCAAGATCTAGGAATAGGAGCATGGAAAGGGAGGAACAAGTACTTTCTTATTCCTGTTTTGCAGCCAGTGGTTCAGGGAATGAGAGCTCTTCACAGTGGTGGCAGGATCACATCACAGTGGAACTTCTCTTTCCAAGTTGGTCCCTGTGCTGAATGATTTGTCAATAATGTGGGACCATGTAAGCAAGGCAGGACAAAAGACGTATTGTACAGAGAGGAACCATTTGCTTTTGATCAAGAAAAACAGAGACACCACCTTTGATGGGACTGAGAATCTAGGTATCTGCTATACACAGAGACTTTGGAAGCAATGCAAAATGAAATGGTATCTTTGCTTTCTCATTTGGGCTTAACTGTTATTCTAGTTAAAAGCAAGGGTCTGGACAAGACCTTTTGAAGGGTCCTTTAGGGCTAACAAGTGAGCCATTGTGCATAGCACCATATGAGCTCCTTCTTCTTTTTCCCAGGGATGAGACTAACAATTGTGAGTATGAGTGCTTATCCACATGACCGTTGTCTGTTTCTAGGATAAGAGAAGCAAAGAGAACAAGGAGCTCATAGAAACACAGAATGGAAGGGAGCTTGGGATTCACATAGTTAACCATTTTACTTTACGCAGATGAAGAAACCAAAGACCCAAAGGTCATGTGACCTGACCAGGGTCAAGCAGCTGATTGGGGGAGATCTGGATTTTGAAATAGCTTAATTTTCTAATTAAGAAAGGTACTTTAGAAAAGAAACTGAAGTTTTCCAGAAGACTGGATAGGACAAGAATCATAAAGAAGGCTCTCTCTCTTCCTTCTTTCCCAGTCCCAGGACTAAAACGAAAGGCATCCTCATGCTAATTTTTAGAACGTTCTGTGGTCTCAAATTTCCATGGCTCTCCCTCCTTTTCCTGTTTCTTTCCTGAGCTGTGTGAGAAGAGAGAATAATCTGAGAGAAGCACTACGGTGTTACAGGGATAGAGACAAGGGCCATCTTACTACCTTGGGAGCTTGAATGAATCATGCAACTCCTGAATCTGTACTTCCTTATCTCTAACATGGGGATAAGTATATCTGATTCATAGGATGATAGAAAGGAAGAGGTGAGATAACATATGTCTAAAAGTATCAGGAGGGTCTTAGACGGCACCAAATGAAGAAGTACACTCAGGATATTTCAAGGAGGGTTTACTTTGTAAAGAAAGGACTCTATAAAAGTGTGGTCAGAGTTGGGATACCACGTGGGTGGAGCTATCCCAGCATTAGGAGGGTTGGGGTAAGAGAGGCCTGCTAGGGCACCAAGGTAAAAAGGGTGAGAGGAGGGAGTAATTGCCAGAACCTGGAAGGAGAGAATCAATGGTCTACAAGAGGGTCTTGGATAGGAGCCACTGACCTTCAGTTGGAGGAGGTGTCCAATCCAATGTGACCTTGCAGAAATGGAGCCAGGGCAACGGCATGCTGACCCCTCTCTTTTTCCTCCCTCTGATCTCCTGCCAGGACTCTATCGGCTGAACCCAAGTGGGAGTCAGAGGGCATGGGAGCTTGCTGATGTAATCCATACAGGTCAGCCTCCCGGGGCAAAGAGCAGGATGGAGAAAGGCTGAGCGTGGATCCAGAAGGGCAAAGGGAACATGCCTGTTAAACTATGAAGTGTTTAACATAGGGTAGTGGATTCTGTGTTGTGTCATCCAGAACCACCACAAATGAAGCTTGTATTCCCCCAGATGCTTCCAGTGTTCCTGGCTGACTGCTTACAGCTCAGTCCTATTCCAAGACTTGCTCGTGCATGACAGGCCTTTTCTCCCAATGTCATACCCCTTTCCCCAGGGCAACTCCCACCCCCTGACTTATCTATACAGTGTGTATAAATAAAGGTTCAGCCCATTTGCCCAAATCCTGGACAGTTCAGAATGACCACCCCAACTGCAGAGCCCGCTAGAGGAGGGGCTGAGACTTTGTTCCAATTACATCATGGTTCAATTTCTTCTTTTGCCCTGCACGGCTTCCTTCCCTCCCCCATAGTTGTTGACTGTTGATCCTGGCCCGTGTATCCCTGAATGGGGATATTCAGCTCTGAGTCTTCTTATTGAGGAACCTGACCTGCGGCATATTAGGAATGTACCATTATTATTGACATGAAGATTTTGAATCACTGTTGTAAGCCAAGCCTTGCGCTTCGGCCATAGTCGTGCAGGTTGTACAAGACTGTACAGGAGCATCCAGCCAAGTAAGTCTAATGAGAGCTGACACGCTTTCTGTACAACACTCGGTAAGCTGTTTGCCCTGGCATGGGCTTGTCTTATTCTAATTTACACAGTTTCTGTATGGGCTTTTGCAGCCTTGGCTTTAGGCACTTGATTTTCAATGACATGTCCCCAAGGATGAGAGAGAAAGGAAGAACACAATGTCTGGGATGAAGTTGCAACATCTTCTAGAAAATTAAGAACAGGTCGTCTCATAGACTCTCAGAAGATGGCATCAAGGCTGAGACAAGCTTCCTCAGTTGGCCCTCCGGAATTAAGTCTGTGTTTCCCATTGCCTCCCAGCTAGTCTCATTCACTAGAGTGTGGCCAGTTAGAAGTGACTTAGAGAAGGAGTGGGGTTCACATCAACTTCTAAATTAAATTCTCTTGCACAAGAGATTTGCTTTTTTTCTGAACTTGAAAAGCCAATTTTGCCTTTCTGTGGTCACTGGAGAGGATCACTAAGAATGCTATTAATTTAGCTTCGACGCTCTCATTTTATAAGAAAATGAACTTGGGGAGGGAAAATGACATTCTGCAGGCCCTGCAGCTCTTTAGTTGCAGACTACCGGTCCAGCATCTTGATTGCATCAGGCTCTAGTCTCACTGAAGCACTGACATTCGATCTGGATGGTGAAGAAGTGTTGAGGAAAGGAAGCTGGGGAGGGGGCAGTGGCGGCTTTTCCAGCAATCTCAGCTCATCCTCCCCTTGACAATCCCAGGAGATCACTGGCAGTGGGTGTGCTTCCTTCCCTCCCTGGCTCCAAGTAAACTTTTGAACTCCCAGGGCAGGATCCGCAGAGGCCACAGGGAGCAGAAAGAACCAGGCCTTTGATGTAGCTCCAGAGGGAGGCCACTCTCCTTGACCAGTGGCTCGGGTTTATACTTGATGTAAACATTTCCCGTCTTTCCTTTGCTTAAAACATCCCTGCAGGAGATAAAGTATTATACATTTATAGCTTTGGCTTGCCAAGAACAGCCCCTGAGCTCATCTCATAAATCCCACCAAACCTCCCTCCAGTAGCGAGTCATGGTCAGTCCTGCCAAGCTTGGGGCAGAGCAGGAGTCAGGCATGGGCCAGCCCCAGGCCATTCGCAGAGCCACTCTGCACCCTTGAAAGCGTGAGCCTCCCTGTCTTTCTTGCCCCCTGAACTTTGAGTCACAACGTTCCCACCAGCAGTCCACAATTACCTCCAGAGATAATTTATATTCATCCTTTCTCTCTTGCTCCTTCTCGCCACCCCACCCCACCCACTATTCCACTCTGCTTTGTTTACATTAAATGCAAGCTCTTTCTAGTCACTGGTTCAGAAGACTCAGGCCAGGCTCATGCCTCCTGACTCCAATCACAGTACTTAACGTTTCTAGATGAAAGCATGTCTTCCAAACCAGCCACGAGACTTGGGTAGATATTTCCTCTCTGCTAGCTGGGTGTCTCTACCTGCCTCGGAGAGAGAGGACCCAGAACAGGCAGGGAGGTGGCTCCGTCTTCTCTCGCTACTCTCTCTTCTCCTGCCAGCATTGGGCTTCCCTACAGGTTGCCTCTGGTCTTATCAAGTTGTAAGTTGAAACAGCACGATTGATTTCTCCGATTTCAAAATATTTGCCTCTTTCGATGCTCTTCTTGGCCTCTCTTTTCCAGGTGTTCTTCCTTATGCTGTGCATCAGACTTGGTTCTCTTGTCGCTCTCTCTTTATTCTGAAGCTCCACCTGCTTCCCTATGCTTTCTCTCTCTCCTTCTGCTGCTTTCTCTTCCCTTCCAGTCTCTCTAGCTCATAGGACCGTAGGTGTAGCACAATGTCATTAGCAGGATCCTTAGCCAGGCACTCTCATGTCACAGGAGAAGAGCCTGAGACTTGAAGGGGTGAAGTGTCTTGTCTACTGTCATCTAGATAGTGGATGCCAAAGCTACAAATAAATCTCACAATGCCTTACTCCTTAACCAGTGTTTTTCCTATGGTACCACACTGCTTTTCCTTTTCCTTTGCTTTCAGGAATTCATCATTCATGATTGCTTTCTGCTCAAACTTCTGTTTTGGTCCTTTTTAGTTTCTACCTGTATCCCAATTTTTGTGGACCCTGGAGTGGGAGGGAATAGGAGAAATCCAGGGACTCAAGTTGGAAGGCTTTGCCTTGATCACTAGGGTGGTTGAGTTTGGAGCTTAGTTCCGAGGTCAAGTGACATTTTCGATGATATCAGATACCATGGGTATGGGTCCCAGGCTGCTTTAAACACCTGGGAGGGTGACCAGTGATGAAATGATCTTGTCACTGGTCTGATGCTTAAATGGAACGAATGCTGAAACATATTTCTTAGGTAAAGGACAAAACAGACATTTTGTTCCTTTCTCAGCCGCCCAAGGAACACAGTTGTAACCCTTTCTCTTGGAAAGAGAAATCAAAGGTTTCCAAGTAACCAGAGGACTCATGATTCATTTTCTCTCTGGAAATGAAACGTGCCTTGTCCTCTGCTCACTCTTCTCAAGAAACATCATCTTACTTCTGGGTACTGCTGTGCCGCACAATCAGTGTTGCTTCTAGGGAAGCTGAAGATGACAAAGCTGAGAGAGAAAAGTGATGCAGACAGAGACAGAGAGAAATACCTTCCTGCCTGAGCACACAGGAGACCAGCTGAGTGCTGCAGAGGGTTCGTTTTTAGTGGAAAGGTCAGGGACAAGCTCCTAGCCAGGTCAGAAGGTTCTGCGAGATAAGAACCATACTTCTCTGAGGGGAAGGCTGGTAGAGGGATCTTTCATGTCTCTGTCATGTCTTGCTTTGGGTCTAACATACCGCAGGCCATCTTACTCCAGGTATTGGATGTCACATTCCCTAGGATTGAGGGTCCCCAAAGAGCCCTTTGGAGATCAATTTCTCCCAGGAACATGGCAAGCTTTTGAGGGCCCTGTATTTTAGAGCAACCTCAGCCAGTAGCCAAGTTCCTTGAAAGGTAAGGTAATTCCATTATTGTGTGGGCACGAAACTCTGCCAGTCTAGGTGTCTGCATGAGGTAACAGAGAAAACACTGCCTTTGAGCCACACTGACCTACACTAGAATTGCAGATTTCTTTCTCAAGTCACTTGATATCTTTGTGGCCTTGGGTGAGCTCCTACAAGACTCAGTTTCCTCATCTGTAACACAGGGTTAGTAATTCTAACTTATGTGGCTATGGAGAGGAAAAAGAGGGTCTGTAAGTACCTGGACATGTGTCTGGCCCCCAGCAGGTGCACAGTCAAAGAAGATTTTAAAGTAGTTAACCCCAGGTAAGCATCTACATGACCCTGAACTAAGGTTTATTATTATCTATTGCTTCCAGGTAGAACTTTCTGGATGGCTAGACTATTTTGTATTGAATAGATATAATCTCTATATTATAGGGAATTTGCGATCTAACAAAAATGGTAAAATACAAATCCTTCCATGGCTTTCCATTTTCCCCTAGTTTGCACAGCCTACAAGAAGCTCATCATGAGGCCTCTGCCTACCTCTCTCTCTGTTTCAGCTCCCCTGGCTTCCTTGTAATTCTTGTGCCTCTCTCTCTCCTCTCCCACAGCCTGATTCCCCCAGATAACTCTTATTCATTTCTGAGATCTCAGCTCTGACATCCCTTTCTCCAGAAAGTTTCCCCATCCTTCAAACCCCCTCAGGTCCCTCTGAATTGGCTCCAATTGCCACCTGTACCTTTCACTCTTGCCACAATTATGATTAGATCACTTACCATGTCCTGTTATTTAATGTCTGTCTCCCCTTCTTGAACTTCACTTCCATGAGGGTAATGCTTGTCTTCGTCATCCTGGTAACCTCAGTACACCACACAGTGCTTTGCCGTTGTAGAAACTCAATGGGTATTTATCCATTTATTGTATGGATGAATGAATATGTAAGGTTAAATCTCACTGCAAGAACCAAGTTATTAATTTAGAGAATAATGCCGGGCACCAGGCAATGCCTGATATGAGACTGACTGGTGCAAATAGTGGGATAGATGCAGAATGCTCTGAGTTCAGGGTTGTGGGGATCAATGTAAATTGGGCAGGCTTCCTGGCTGCAGATCCTAAATGCGTGTGGGCCCCTTTATTCCTCTCACATTCCAGCTCATCAGGGTTTAAATCTACAGACAACTCTGCCCAGATTCTTAGGATGTTTCCATGGGCCAGAATATCAACACGAATATTGTGCTACTGTTGTGCCAAGTTTATCCAACAGTGGATGCTGCAGTGTATTGGCTAGAATTTGTTGATCTCTTATCATGGCAAGGTCCAAGGCCATGTCCAGTGGCTATTTCTGGTATATTCTTAGGGTCATACTTCTAGGATGGTGTTAATCCTCCTACTAACTTACAGTGGACAGCTAGCAGCTGGTGTGCCATCTTAGCAGCATCATTCTTCTGGAATAATCCACAATGCCCAGGGGAGCATACCCTTCAATACTTTCTGTTTTTCTATAGATACCTCACATTAGGGCAGGCACCAGGTGGAGCCCCGAGCATTGTTGTGTACTGGGGGCACAGAAGAGATCAACAGGGATTAGGGAAACATAAATGGAACAGCAGATATGTCCAGTGTCTGCAAAAAGGACAATCTAAAATAGGAGGCAGTGCATCTGAGAATTCTTTGCCGTCATCACATGCTCAAAGTATACCAGAGTGCTAAGTATTTCACCTGGAACTATGAATAATACATCTTTTCACTGCTAATTACTCTTTTTTAGCTCTGTGAAAATTGGCATGGTGATTATTCTGCAGGTATTTTTCTTTTTTAATTAAGATGTAATTGACATCCAACAAATTACATACATTTAAAGTTATAAACTGATGAGATGCAGTGAAAGAGTGAGACACCTGCACCCAAGTGTTTCTAGCAGCAATGGCCACAATAGCCAAACTGTGGAAGGAGCCTCGGTGTCCATCGAAAGATGAATGGATAAAGAATATGTGGTCTGTGTATACAATGGAATATTCCTCAGCCATTAGAAACGACAAATATCCACCATTTGCTTCGACTTTGATGAAACTGGAGGGTATTATGCTGAGTGAAGTAAGTCAAACGGAGAAGGACAAACATTATATGGTCTCACTCATACTGGGAATATAAAAAGTAGTGAAAGGGATCATAGGGGAAAGGAGAGAAAATGAGTGGGAAATATCAGAAAGGGAGACAGAACATGAGAGATTCCTAACTCTGGAAAACGAACTAGGGGTGGTGGAAGGGGAGGTAGGTGGAGGGTGGGGGTGACTGGGTGACGGGCACTGAGGTGGGCCCTTGAAGGGATGAGCACTGGCTGTTATTCTATATGTTGGCAAACTAAACACCAATAAAAAATAAATTTATAAAAAAAATAAAAAATAAAAAATAAAAAAAGATGAATGTATAAAGAAGCTGTGGTCTATGTATACAATGGAATATTCCTCAGCCATTAGAAATGACAAATACCCACCATTTGCTTCAATGTGGATGGTACTGGAGGGTATTATGCTGAGTGAAGTAAGTCAATCGAAGAAAGACAAACATTATATGATTTCACTCATACTGGGAATATAAAAAATAGTGAAAGGGATCATAGGGGAAAGGAGAGAAAATGAGTGGGAAATATCAGAAAGGGAGACAGAACATGAGAGACTCCTAACTCTGGGAAATGAACAAGGGGTAGTGGAAAGGGAGGTGGATGGGAGGATGGGGTGACTGGGTGATGGGCACTGAGGGGGGCACTTGACGGGATGAGCCCTGGGTGTTATACTATATGTTGGTAAATCGAACTCCAATAAAAAAATACAACAAAAAAATTAACTGATAAGTTTTGACAAACATATACACCCACGAAACCATTACCACAATCAAGATAACCAACACATCCTTTATTTACCATCAAGTTTCCACTGGTGACTTTGTACCTTCAACTCATTCTTAAGCAGCCACCAAGCTGCTTTCTGTCATATAGATAAATTTGCACTTTCTAGAATGTTGTGTAAATGGAAATTTACAGTATGTATTCTTTGTTGTCTGGCTTCATTTTTTTTTCTTTGAGATTCATTCATGATGATGGGGTTATCAATTATTTGTTTTTATTGCTGAGTAGAGTCCATTGTATGGATATAATATGATTTGTTTATATATTCACTTGTTCGTGGGCATTTGGGTTGTTTATAGGTTTTGGTTATTACAATACAGCTGCTATGAACATTCATGTACAAATCTTTATGAAGATTTTTGCTTTACTTTATCTTTATCTTTAGTAAGTATCTAAGAGTGGGATTAGGATGACTGAATCATATGATTAATTTCTTCAACTACCAGAGTGATTGCACCATTTTATGTTTCCACTAGCAGTCTATGAGAGTTTCAGTTGCTCCACATCCTTGTCAACAACTTGATAGGATCAGTCTTGAATTTTAGCCATTCTAATGGGAGTGTAATACTATGTTGTTGTGGTTTTAATTGGCATTAAGTTAATTTGCATTTTAATTTGCACTAAAGACTAATGATAAACTTGGCATCTTTTCATGGATTTATTTACCATTTGTGTATCTTCTTTGGTGAAGTGTCTTTCAATCTTTTGCCCACTTACAATTTTTTTTTCTTATTAATGAGTTTGAGAGTCCTCTATCTAGTCTGGATACAATTCCTTTCCAAGATATGTGACTTGAAAATATTTTCTTCCAGTCTATCACTTGTCTTTGTATTTCCTTAACTATGTCTTTCAAAATATAGAAGTCTTAAATTTTGATGAAGTCTGACTTATTACATTTTTAAAATGAATCATACTTTGGTGTATTTAAATATTTATTACAATTTTTTTCCTGTATTTTCTTCTAAAAGTTTTATCATTCTACACTTGCATTTAAGTCTATGATACATTTTAAGTTAATTTTCTGTATATGTCACAGGGTATGAATCAAAGTTGATTTTTTTTGCATATGGATATCCAATTGTTTCAGCATCATTTATTGAAAAGATTAGATTTTCTCTACAAAATTTATATTGTACCTTGTCAAAAATCAGTTGTTCATACATGTATGTGTCTACTTGTGAACTTTCTCTTGTTTTATTGATTCCTGTGTCTATGCTAACATGAAACTATTGATTGCTTCAGCCTTATAGTAAGTTTTGAAGTCAGGGAGTGTTAAACCTTCAATTCTGTTATATTTTTCATTTTTATATCTCCATATGAATTTTAATATAAACTTGCTATTATAATAATAAATTTTTTAACAAGAAATAAACTTGCTGATTTCTACAGAACAGTTTGTTGGGATTTTGAATTGAAACACATTGAATCTATATGCAAATTTGGGAAAGAATTATTATCTTGATAATATTTAATCTTCTGAACAATGCATGAGGTATATAGTTCTATTTATTTAAGTTTTCTTTAATTTTTCTCAGCAATTTTTTTTGGTACAGGCATTGCATATATTTTCTCAGATGTATGCCTTAGTATTTGATATTTTTTGATGTTCTTGTAAATGGCATTATTTCTTAATCTCACTTTTGATTGTACATTGTTGATATATAAGAATACAATATTGTATATTGATCTTGTTTCTTGCAATCTTGTTAAATTCACTTAAAAGCTCTACTATTTGTGTGTGTGCATGTGTAGATTCCAAGGGATTTTCTACACAGTCATGTCATCTGCAAATAAAGATGGTTTTTTACTTCTTCCTTTACAATACAGATGCAATTTAGGTGCTTTTAATTTATTTTTCTTGCTTTACTGTGCTGGTTAAAAGTTCCAGTAAAATATGGAATAGAAGTGCTGAGAGTAGACATATTGTTTTGTTTTTGATCTTAGAAACAAAACTTTAATATTTTATCATTAAGTCATGTCTTACTATGGTTTTGCTATCTGGGTAACACTAGCCTATTGAAATGATTGAAAAATATTTCTTCTCCTTCAAATTTTTGCAAGAGATTGAGTAGAATTGGTATTCTTTCTTCCTTAAATGTTTAGCAGATTTCACCAGGGAAGATTAGTATGCTTAGTGTTTCCTTTGGGGGAAATTTTTAGCCACCAAAGATACAGAGCTATTTTCTTTTATAGATACAGAGCTATTAGGGCTATTTCTTCTTTCTATTCCACCTCGTCCTCCTCTTTCTCCTCCTCCCCCTCCCCCCTCCCCCCTCCTCCTCCTCCTCCTCTTCTTCTTCTTCCTCCTCTTCCTCCTCTTCCTCCTCCTCCTCCTTTTCTTTCTTTCTTTCTTTCTTTCTTTCTTTCTTTCTTTCTTTCTTTCTTTTCTTCTTCTTCTTCTTCTTCTTCTTCTTCTTCTTCTTCTTCTTCTTCTTCTTCTAAAATATTTTATTTATTTATTCATGCAGACCCAGAGAGACAGGGAGAGAGTAGGCTCCCTATGGGGAGCCTGATGCAAGACTCCATCCCAGGACCCCAGAATCATGACCTGAGCCAAAGGCAGATGCTCTACCACTGAGCCACCCAGGTGTTCCAAGATTATTTCTTCTTAAATAAGCTTTGGTAGTTTTGGCCTTTCAAGGAGTTTCTAGGCTTCATCAAATTTGTCAAAATCATTTGAATAAAGTTGTTCATGCCATTCTCTTATTATCCTCTTAATATCCATAGAATCTGAAATCATGTAATCTTTATTCCTAATACAGGTAATTGTGTTTTATTGACTTTCTTGAAGAACCAGCTTTTGGTTTTGTTGTTTTTCTCTATTATTTTCCTGTTTTGTACTTCCTTGAGTTAGGTCATATTCTTTGTTATTTCCTTTTCTCTGCTTACTTTGGTTTTAGTTTGTTTTTCTTTTCTAGTTTCTCTTAAGGTAAAAGATGAAGAGTACTAGACAGGTATCTTGTTATAACGTCCTTCGATTTGAGTTTGTCTGATATTTTCTCATGATTAGGGGTTATGGATTTTTGGGCAGAATACCACAGAGGTGAAGCACTCCTTTACCACATCTACATGATCACGTGACTTATTACTGGGGAAGGTGGTTACTTATTACCTTACTTGGATAAGGTAGTATCTGCCAGGTTGCCATTTTGCTTTTCTGACATTCTATTCTTTAAAAATGAGTCACTAAGTTTTAGTGGACACTTAGAAGGGAATTAAACTCCAGCTCCTGGAGAGGAATATCAAAGAATTTGTGGACATAGGTGGAACTTACTAAAGTAATTAATAAATATTTATGGGAGATATCTTAAGACTATGTAAATATTCTGGTTCTTCTTAAAGTTTCCACACTAATTTGCCATTCATTCATGGATTTTGTCTGCATCTACTTTAGTATTGTAATGGTGACTTTATATTTCTCTGATTCCTTCTACATTCATTATTTGGAATTTTTCTGTTAGAAGTATTTATCCCTTCTCCTTCACCTATTCATTTACTAAATAATTTATTAATAGCAGTATGTACTCATGGATATTTATTTTATTTTACTGTTTGGTTTTTGAGTACATTGCATAACATTCTGTAAACATCTCTACATTTCCTTTGAGAGAATTCAGACACTTTATCCATTAGACAATGCGACTCCTCCACTCCACATTTCATATATTTGTAAAGTAGATTGCCATGAGATACAGGACATTGAAAATATATAATTCTCACGAAATGATTTGGCTGTCTAAACTTTACTTATACACATAAGTGAACAGAAACCTATTTTTTCTTTTCACAACTGCTTTTGCTCCAAATTCCTAAGACCAACTCTGAAAATCTCAACAACTTCCACAGGATTGCTATAATCCTGTCTCTGTTGCATGTGGACACACATCTCTGAAGTTGACTGGTTTTCATTGTGTTTTGGGGGAAGTATGGGCAGTAGCAGAATATGAAAACAGGAGATAGAGAAAGAATTCTGACCTGGACAACAATGGATCAACTGCTTTTTATCTACACACATATAATTGAAAATAGTGGATAGAAAATTTTGTGATTGGGTCAGAACTCTCATTGTTTTTCCAAAGAAAAAATAAAATCAGGTGGAAAAGAAATAGCAGAGAAGGTGATTTAACCTGAAACATAAAGCCTCTTACCATTTGGCAGATTTCTACCTTGCTACTTGATAATCAAGAATTTTCAAGGCTGAGCTTTCTCTTCACTGGACAATGGGTGAGTTCTCTGAGCTCACAAGTTTATCTGAACATGACTCTCCAGCTAAGGCTTCCAGATTCTAGAAACTCTATGAGAAAGTGAAAACTATATAGTCTATCAGGTGTTGCCATTACCTACCCGGATTCATGTAACTGCTTTGGCTGAGATTCTTTATTGAGTTGGTTTCTTTTTTGCTAGCCCTTCTGAACTGAACAGTGCTTTTGGCATCGACTAGACCCCATTGGATGTCCTTAGCAGTTGTACATTTATGAAACAGAAGGGGACCAAGCAGGGCAATCTGGGCTTCTGAATGACCCCATTCATTCCACAGAGGCATTGCTTCCTGCCTCTCAGCCTCCCCAAAGAAAGCTCTTTCCATTTCCTCTCTGGTTCTCCATGGCTCTATAACTTCAGCTTTTCATTCCCTTGCCACGTGGGTCATTTCCAGTCTAAGTTTATTTAGGCCTGGTGTCTTTCTTCATCTACATGTGTACGTTGGGTTTTTCAATGTGCTCAGTTTCCTCTCCTCACCAGCTGCCTTTTTCCATGGCTGACAGTGTTTGCACTCAAACAGGAAAGAAATACGTCCTCTTCTTTGCTGGGGCAGCCACCTGCCTTCAGCCTCTGGAGCACTCCTGTCACATTCTTGCTTTGGGTGAAACTGTAGAGCTGGGTATGGTAGAGCCAAATCCCAGAGACATGTACTTCAGCAGTTTACATCGTTTTGACCTCTCTTAGCTAGCTCTCTCTATCTCCAGTTAGGTTCAAATTCTTTTTTCTGGACTCTCTGGCTCATAAATTTCAACTTATGTGTGAGCTCTGTGTCCACATTTCTTAGTTTGCTCTGACTCACACCTGAGGGTAGTTGGAGCAGATGAGTGGACCATCAAGAGTGTTTTAAAATGCATAGGCACTTCTACGTATGCACACATTCATTTAATTTTTTTTTTTTTTGGCGTTGATGAAGCAGAGAGGAAGCACATATCATGAACAGATAATCCTAATGTATTCATTTATTCATTCAAAAGCCATATCCAGGGCAACTCGCACCAACATGTAGCTACTACTGTGGCTAAAAGGCACTGCCATGAACTCATTCATGAAGTTGACTATGCAGCAAACATCGGCTGAGAACCAATTTTGTGCCAGTTTTTTATTTTTAAGATTTTATTTATTTATTCATAAGAGACACAGAGAGAGAGCGGCAGAGACAGAGGCAGCGGGAGAAGCAGGCTCCATACAGGGAGCCCGATGTGGGACTCGATCCCAGGCCATGACCCGAGCCAAAGACAGACATTCAACCATGACCCGAGCCAAAGACAGACATTCAACCACTGAGCCACCCAGGTGCCCCATGCCAGTCTTTATTCAGAGTTCCAGGGTGGCAAGGATGAACAAGACAGGGAAGTGTTCCTGCTCTTAAGAACTAATATTCTAGTGTATTCATGCAAAATGCAAAAGAATAAAGCTAACACTTGTGTTGGATACTTTCATATAATATAGTAAACTCATTAAATTCTCACTGACAACCTATAAGGTATTACTGATGCTTTTATTTTATCTTCTTGAGATCCTCTAGTTCTCCTACCTGGTCCATTTCTCATTATTTGATCTATCGTGAAGTTCACATGGATGACACAGACATGCAATCAAATATCATGCTGTGAGACATATACCAAATAGAGATATGGTCAAGATGCTAAGGGTTAGGAAAGAGACATTGTTCACTGCTCTGGAAGGTAAGAGTCCTCAAAGTTTATTGTGCATGAGGATTACTTGGGAAACTTGCTCAAAGTTTTTATGCCTGGCCTCCAGTCTTAGAGATTCTGATTCAGTACATTTAGGTTGGAAAGCAGAGATGTGTGTTTTAACAAATGGCCTGAGTAATTCTAATGGAGAGAATATTCAGATCACTTTGTGGTCTAGGAGTAGGTAAGACTCCTAGGTCATTCAGGTGACTCCTTTAGGAGCCCAATGTGGCCATTAGTCTAATGAATGAAATACCATTGCCAGATGGATTTATTTATCCATTTCTTGATTTTTTTTCTGGATATCACTACCGTTTAATACCTTAATGTGAATTATATCATCAACTGCACTGATCCTTGACAGAAGAAATGAAGGCAGTATAAAACACAAAGTGAAGGTAAAGAATAGTGGGGAAAGGCAAAGAACCAATTCCCAGGGCTCAGTGGAGAGACAAAGCATGAGGCTCTGCGTGAGACTTTTCTCACAAGTCACTGCTTCATGGCTACATCCAAACAGGTCAGGTATATGGAGACTAGCTCAGTGCCCCTTGCCTTACTTCTTCTGCCTGAGACCTACTTCATGTACTATTTCCTCTTCTCTGAACTCTTTCTTTACTGATCAGACATCTGTCAGAATTCTCCCTGGAGCCTTCTTGGCCTTCCAGACATAACTTTACCTCTTCACATCATCTCTCAAGATTCCCAGGCCCTTTGTGTGTAGGACTGAGCATGTGTTCCTGAGTATCCTATTGATTACAGGTATGGCTCTTAGCCCACAAACTCAGGTGTGCAAGAAATACTGCATTTGTTTTCTTTAAATCAGCAAAAATACAACTCCGATTCCTCATCTCTTCAGACCATTTGGAAATTCAATCTGATATCCTAAGGATCTCTAGACAAGAAGGTCCCAGGGTCTTATGAGCACTGGAACTTTGGAGAGGCCCTTCTAGTCATGGACTATGATCTACATTGGTTAGGGCTGCCTGCTGTTCCTTCATGGTGTTACTTCCAGTTTGGTGGCTCTGCTTACGTGTGTCACACTGAGAACAAGGAGACTTTGTGGAGGCTGGACACCCATTGCATGTGGACTAAGTCCCTTTGATGTACTCACAGTTATCCTCTCTGAGTTTTTGCGCAGTATCTCCAATACTGCTACCAAGAAGGAAGGCATGGGGCTTCATTCATGGTGGGAGCTAGAACAATCTGTTTGAATAGTTTAGGTTTTGTTTAGAGATGAAATTGAAAGCCAACTTCTCTTGTCTTTTTTTGTAAAAGTCACTGATGAGAGAAATAAAGGACTTGTGCAGTTTTTTGCAGTTAGAGAGGAGGGTAAATGATTTATTTTTTGAGGATTGTTTGTTTGGGAAAATAATATTGACATTGAAAGTTTACTATATAATAGGACTTTGATTATACTATCCTATCCAATCTTTATAACACATTTAGAGAGAGATAGCAACCTCCGGGTTTTTCTATTATAGGAGAAGAACAAGAGGCTTTAAGAGAGTATGGGATTTTGTCTACTACAAGAAAATTTAGGTACAGAAAAGTGAAGTGACTTGCCCTTGCAGAGAGTAAACATGGGTCTCTTGGCTCTGAGACCAATATTTGTCTTCCCACATCACATGAGTCTATCTGCCATTGCTGTACATTTGACTAAAAGGATTATTCCTCTAAAACCCTCTTTCTTTAGGGAGTAGTGTGCATTTAGATTGCTAAACTGTTTTTCCATTCATGATGATAGCTGTAAAACATCTTTAATATTTGGAGAATGAAATCTTAGCAGATGTCTAGAAGTTTCATTTAAGAGTTTCTTTGGTCATTTGTTTGTAGGTATAACGAGTCAGAGAAAAATAAACTTTGGAAAGTTACATACTAAATTGCCATAACCACTGAGCATCATCCTCTATCTGACTCTTTTTCCTGACATTAAATGTCTAATTTGTTATAAAAAAAGACAAAATCCTACCTTCATGGGCAAAATGATTTTTGTGTTTTGATGGAAATCCTCCAGTGTCTAAAGCCACTTTGGGAAAGTTAGGTCACTTTCCAGTATGTGTTTTATCCTCTAAGTGGCCTATGGCTAAATCAACCCAGAATGATCCATGCATGGCCTCATTCAATTTCAGATTTTCTAGAGGAAGAAATCCTTCAACTTTTCTTCTTCCATTATTTCACAATCCTTTATCTTAAGCATGCTTTTCTACCTGTGCAACTTAACATCTTGCCTGCTGTGATTTCACTGGTTTCCTCTTGATACATCTTCAGAAAAGATGGAGAACAGCTGGGCCTCTGCTCTGCATATAATAACTCCTCTGAGACCTGAATGCTGTTATTCATTTCCTTACCTTTAGTGGAAGACATTTTTGCTGGACATTTTGGAGGGTCCACCGGATGCAGCTTTTAATAAAATATCCATAAGCTGGAGGAAAGCCACCAGATAGGAGATGACCTCTCTTAGAACCAAAGCATCATCAGGACCATAAAATTCAAAGGCAGAACCATCTGGAGGAGTCCAGGATGCTGGGAGCCACTTCCAGCCCTGTTTTTCTTCTTTTCTTTTTCTTTTTCTTTTTTCTCTTTCTCTCTTTCTCTCTTTCTTTCTTCTTTCTTTTCTTTCTTTCTTTCTTTCTTTCTTTCTTTCTTTCTTTCTTTCTTTCTTTTCTTTCTTTCCTTCTTTCTTTCTCTTTCTTTCTTTCAACAAGTCAGTGTTTTATTCCAACCAGTGTGGTGGGAACCATCAACCAGTGGCAAGATACTGGCACCATTTATATTTACTCTCAGGTAACTAACTTAAAAACAAAGGGAAATAGGTTTAGATATGAGTAAATCACAGCAAGGAGAACAAAAGAAGATGTAGGAGGTTGTCATCATTGATATTTTGGTGCTTGTTAATTCCAATATCTGATCATCTCACAATGATTTATTCAGTTCTGTGGTGTCCCAGGCACTGCCCAAGACACTGGGACAAAAACAAAAATTAGAGAGGAAAACAAACCATGAGATATTCCTAACTCTGGGAAACACACAAAGGGATGTGGAAGGGGAGGAGGGTAGGGGATGGGAATGACTGGGTGATGGGGCACTAAGGAGGGCACTTTATGGGATGAGCACTGGCTATTATACTAAATGTAGGCAAATTGAATTTAAAATAAAAAAGGGAAAAAAACCAAAAACCAAAACAAAACAAACATCATAATTATTATCCTCTTAGAGCAAATATCAAATTCCCTCAAACAAATCTTATTAATTACAATCCCTGACACTTAAAACTCTTTAACCAAGATACACGGATATAAATCCATTGAAGGAAAGTAGAAAAATGAAAAATATTTAAAAATGATAGGCAGCATAATCTTTGAAGAATCTGGGAATAAAACAACAGACTCTTACAATCGGAGGATACCTTTGGCAACTGTAAATACAAAGTCTTTGAGGATCTTGGTGTGGTCAAGGAATGGGGAGAAATATTCAAGGAGCACTGTCAGAGGGGAGCAGTGGTAGGAGAAAGGTCAGGGAAAGCCAGAGGCTGGGCTGCTAGGGTCTTGCAGACCAAGCTGCAAACTTGGGACACTTTTGGAAGCCACACACAGAAGAAGGGGTTTTTAGGGCCCCCAAGAGGGCAAAGACTTGGCTGTATCCTCAGCTTATACAACAGTGTCTGGCTTGTAAAGGTATCAATAATTATTTCTTACATTGATGGGTGCATTTGTGCTCATCTGATGTGCATCGTCTCAAATGCTATCTTGTCTAGTGCCTTCTTTAAAGAGTCAGGGGGTTGAAAGCACCCTTCTGAACCTGTCAGACCATTGGGCAAGACTAGCACCTCCTTCATAGTACATTTTACATCTATCCCTACAGCCATGAGACATTTGCTTCTAAAGGAGCTTTGTCTCAGGGCTCATGTGAGATTGTGTGGAGGTCAGTAGAATAGCATGTACCATGCTTCTCATGTGGAGCCAAAGACCGGGGGTAAGTGGCAGCTGCTTTCTCTCTTAAGCCACCTTCCCTTCACTAGTCTGAGCCAAGATGCCTTACGGTCTCTACATGTAACTTTGAACCAAAATGGGGAACTTTATATTTATCACCATTAAATTTCATCTTTTTGGTTCCTGTTCTTTGCCCTCTGGAGAGAGCTGAACACACTTGTTCTTTACAACGTGGGTGAGAGGCCATGCAGTCTTCAGAGCAAAGGCTCAGAGTGTTTTGTTAGGAAAGGATGGTGGGAAGAAGAGTGTGTGGTGGGGGGCTGCCACCAGAGACGAATTAAGAAAGGCCTGAATTTGTGTAAGATAGGGTGGACTTGGAAGTCCTGTTAATTTACGTTTAAATCCCAGCTCTGCCACCTACTGTGAATTGGGCACATCAAATAATCCCTCTGACCTTTGACATCAGGAAGTTGGAAACAACAGACTTCAGTGTTATTTTGACCATAAAAAGGCAAAGGTGGGAATTGGCTAGAACTCACAGCAGACCCTGACTAGATGAGGTGGTTACTACTGGCTGAGTGGTTAGGGCAGTGCCCTGATGGCATTCTAACACTCCCAGGATCCTCGTGCAGAAGACATTATTGCATCCGGTTCCTAGTTGTAGAAACTGTGTGGTTAAAGATTAGTGGCAAGTAATCACCAAGGAGTGATAGGGATGCTATAAGAGGTTTTTATCATGGGGCAGATGGCTGAGTCAGAGGGAAGAGCCTGTAAGCAGTGTGCCAGCGAGGGCCTGGGACCCTATAAACAGCAGAGCTGCCCGGATGTTCCAATGAGACCACAGAAGCAGAGTCAGGGCGGGGCTGGCCGCCTCTAAGTGCTCAAAAAACTTAAAGAGGCTGAGGATAGGTAGACTCTTAGGAAATCAGGGCATTCACTTGAGCTTGTAGTGACTTCAGGCTTCCTTTCTGCCCTATTCACGTCTGTTGGAAGAGTTTTTTTTTTTTTTTTTTTTGTTGGAAGAGTTTGATCAGCCCAACTGATCCTTTATATTACCTGGAAATGGCTAAGCACCCTTGAGGGAAGGCGAGAGCTGGAGGAGGTAGAGAGAGTAGCCACAATGTCATCTTTTGACAGTATTATTTACCAAACACCTAGTCTGTACGAGGCACCATACACACCGTCACACTTAACCCTCACAGTCTCTTTGCACTGAGCCTAGGTTTTATGATCCATCCATGATAGGGGCAGGCCTGGAAGTTTGACCTTAGACTCTCAGCTTCAGAAGCTCAGGTGAAGCTGGCTCAGCAAGGGGGAGGGTGGAGAAGGAGGTGTCATGGTCTAAGCTTTGGCATGCAAAGAGCTTTTGCAATGCAGGGCTAACAAACGCCCTTACAAAGAGCTGGCCATTTGTAAGGTCTTGTATATCCAGGGCTTCTGGTGAATCACCTGACTTCATTTTTCCACTCAACACTCTCAGGTCAACTTGGGTGGCATAGTCAATACATCCCGCATTCAGATTAGCCTGTTTGGACATGCCAGGAAAGCATAAAACGTCTGCATATAAAATTAATGATTTAGGTTCTTCTTCAGAGAGAAGATGGGAGATGAACTGTTTTAGATAACTTAACACATCCTTCTTTATATGCTCGGGGGGCTTGAGTTTTATTTTAAGCCCCACATGTTTCACGGGGCTCTCACAGCTGATGTAGTAGCAAGGAATAACTTAGCAGCCCTTGAACAAAGTTATGCAGTGTGGTGGTGGTGGTGGGGGGAAATTCTCTATTTCCTTATTTTCAGTTCCAGAAGAATCCAACCTTCTGTGTAGGCTGTCTGACATAGGCCATGGCCTTGTCGGTGGCTCCTTAATTAACAAAGAGGTTTTTATTTATCCAGTGCAAAGCTTGTCTTACCTCCTTCCCCCATCCGCTAAGCCAGCCATGCAAATCAGCACGTACCAAGACCTCAAAGAAATCCAACAGTGGACTTAAAAGAATCCATGCAGCTGGCCAAAGGGGGGGGGGGCGGCAGTTAATAAGCCTGGTCTCTTCTTTTCTTCTCCTTGCATTCAGTTTTTATAAGACTGTCAAGGCGTTTGCTGGGGGAAAATGCTGGGGCTCCCAGAGGCAGTCAGGGGCTTGGGGTGGTAAGGGGTGCACTGGGAAGGTAAAGGGAAGTGTGCCTTGGACCACAGCCAGTGATTGGACAATTCAGAATTTCCACAGTCTTGTGCTTGGGGAGAAAACTTGGCAAAGCTATAACCTGAAATATATAATCCTGGCTTTTTAGCCTCCAGGGCGTCAAGCTGCATATGTTCCCTTCCTCCTGGAAGCCTCAGGCTAGCTTTAATCTCTCTTTCAGAGTCCTAGGCTTGCTGGCCAAGAGAAGCTGGACTTGCATCTGCAGGCTGTGGCCCCCCCAATAGTGGTGAGGCCTCCTAGGCCATCCACCTCTCAGGGAGCAGCCCCTGCTGCTGGCAGCCAGCCCCACGCTGGCAGATTTACGTGGTGACTGACACCTCCACACATTCCATAGAGGGAGGATCTACTTTCTCCAGGAGATAGTGAGAGGACCTGGGGTGCCAGGTTTTCTGTGATCTTTGCTCTCAGCTGAGTCGTTGGGGAGGGAACCAGCTACAAAGACACCATGATTACTGATTGCCTCAGTAATCCCCTCTGAAACTCACTCATCAGAATGAGAGGAAAAAGATGAGTAAACAACAAAGTAGAAACTGTTTCCCAAGGCCGGGACCTTGGCTCCTTTTGCCTAAAAGCCTCCTTTTGCACCTCCAGTTAAAGCATTAAATGGTAGAGGGAAGGGATCAGGAGCTTCCTGGCTGTCAGAGTAGTGAGCCACCATCCGCTCGGTCCCTATCCACTGGGTCCCCATGTGTGGTGGAGACGTTCAATACTCACTTGTTATGCATGTGCTTCTTTTGTAGTTGGATTGGAGCCATGTGAATAGTTCTGGCCTGTGGCTGTCCTCAGAAATGATCTGTGCTCCTTCTGGGCCAATGCAGTGAAGAGCCACTGTGCTACCTTCATCTTTTTTTTCTTCTGATGGGGCAACTTTGAAAGGAGGATGCTGAGATGGAGAAGCCATTAGATCTCTGAGTCATTGGTTGGCAGAAAACCCCTGCCAAGCCACCTTGGACTTCCAGTCAGTGAGAATTAAATTTTTGTTGCATTAAGACACCAAGATGAGGCGCTGGCCTATGCCAACCACTGGCAATAATTATCCTAATAGGTTGGTGTTGGGATGATTGTTTCCAGGGAAAGTATGCTAGCAAGCAGTGGCTTCTCCAGTATAGGCCGATGGAAGCCTGTCTCTGCCTTGTCCCGCACAGCTTCTACAAGTTTTCACAAGGTTCTTCTGTGGGAGTCTAGAGTACTAGCCAATTCCAAAAAGAGGTCCGTGAAGCTTGATGATTGGAAAATACTTCCTCAATGTTCAGAGAGCTCCTACTGGGTCTATCAACATCCTGGCTGCACCAGTCACAACCAATGGATCTCACTGCATTGATTCAGTCAACAAATATTTACTAGGTACCTACAAAGGTCCAGACAGTCTTCTGGGAGGTGGCATTTACAGTGGCATTTCACCTCCTTCATGGCCCTGCTCTCCTCCTCCCAAGAAGGGAACATAATGGAAGGCATATGTCCAGGAACTGAGCTAGATGCTGAACTATGTCAAGGACCTCCTTCAGCTTCTCAAGAACCCACTAGGTAAGAATTCCTCCTCTGCTTGCTCTTACAGATAAGGAACATGACTTCCAGACAGCCTCTGGGTTAAAAGGCCAGGAAGTACAGAGACTTCTCAGTTCCCAGATTCCCTAGCTTCTGTTCTTTCTCCTATATATGGATATTCCAAGATTCTTTCCCAGGTTAGTCACATGAGATTCTTGGGATGTTGTCTCCATGGTCAACTTTGTCCAGTAAGCAGAGACCTTTTCTACTGGTCACAGGACAGCTGACTCAGATTTTTGGTGAGCAGGTGTGGCTCAAGAATCAGGAAGTAAGTATGTTTCTAAGAAACATGGATATACACTCCATAGAGTCAGAATTAGAACAGGGTTTGGAGGAAATCTGGACTGGTTCCTGGTGTTCTTCTCGGATTATAGCATGCCGTCCACTCCCTCCCCATTAGCATATTTGTTGAGGAGGATATAGATGCTACCACCTTTTTGGATACCTATTTTCTGTGGTCTACCCTCGTTGGCTGGCAGGGAGATTTTGTCTTCCATTCTAAGTGCATTTTCTTTGATTTAGACTTTAGTAAAGAAAGAGAGTAACTGTGAATTAATCCATCAAAGGGTTGCTATAAAATATGTCTGTGGCCCTGGTGTGATGTTTTAATAATAATGATTACTGGATCAGGGATAGGGAGAAAGGTGGGAATTAAAAGAAATTTTCTAAAGTCAAAATGCATATTCTTGAAGTCAGAATGCGAGAGAAAGGAACAGACCCAAGATGTGACTAAGCAGTCATCTTCTTCCAGAGCCAAAGAAATCGTCAACTCAGTAAAACATTGCCTTTGATGCTTTTGCTGTAGGGACTTTCTCTTTAATGGGGGGTAATTAATTATCATCATCCACTCTTACTTAGTAATAATTCTTTTATAGGCACTTGGGCATTCCACATGCATGCCATTGTCTAATATCTAGGCTTGAGGGAAGTGGTTCTGGGGTGGATGAAAATTGCATCCCTGGAGAGCTTCTGCCTTGGGGCATATTCTCCCTAAAACTCTGTGACTCACTGGGTATATGGAGCTTTGAGAGCTAGACTATTTTTTTTTTTTCTTCCCCAAGGCCTGTGAAACCCTGGGTTCTCACATTCAGGATGGCCTGAAGGAGTGGGAAAGAGTGGACATGACCCCATTCTAGCTCGGAAGGCAGAAGAACACAGTGAGACTCCTGGTTAATAATGAATGGTCATCCACAATGTGCTGGTTCAGTTCCATCTCTGTGCTACCCGAACAGTACTGGGGAGATCATTTCCTGGGCTGAGCCCTCCCACCCGAGCCAGGCGTAACATGTGCTGCTTCTCCTGACCTCACTCAGCTGTTTGTGAAGGCAACTGAGCTCCGCCAACGGCTGAGAAGGAAGGAGCTCTTCAAGGACAGGTGCAAAATAAATAGAAGCAATTAAGGTTGACCTCATGATGATGACATGCCTCAAACCAGTGTTGCAGCAACCTGCCCCTGTGCTCGTGGCCTTTTCTCTGGTTACTTTTTTGGCTGAGAGCCTGTTCTCTATCATGAAGGTGGATGGTGGAAGGTAGGATGGGGGGCAGGGACTGACAGTTAGAGGGCATCTGAGCTGCTCCAGTACTTGGCCAGGGCACTTCATCGGCACGCCCTTGCTGAATTCTCACCGCTGCTCTTGAGGTTGTACCACTTGATTTGCAGATGGAGAAAGGGGGCTCAGAGAAGTTAAGCGACACACCGAAGATCACGTGGCTGAAGCTGGTGTCCATGGAGCCTGGAGGCTGGGCTGGTGTCACTCTGCAAGACTTCCTCTTAGGTAGAAAAGTAAGGGCAAGAGCGAGTCAAAAGCCAGGAAGAAAATGAAGCCAGCTTCACTTCACCATCCCTACTCTTCCCATCTATCTTTATTATGTTTTATTTATTTATTTATTTATTTATTTATTTATTTATTTATTTATTTATTTGAGAGAGGAGGGGCAGGGGCAGAGAGAGGAAGGGAATTCCAAGCAGACTCCATGCTGAGCCTGGAGCTGGACACGGGGCTCCATCCCAGGACCCTGAGATCATGACCTGAGCTGAGACCAAAAGTTGAATGTTTAACTGACTGAGCCACTCAGGCGCCCCTCCTTCTCTCTTATTTCATTCCTCCTTTCTTCTAACTTAAACTGTGTCCATCCTGAGAGATTGGACATGGTGAAATGGCATGACTGACTATCTCCAGTCTCACCTTGCATTCTTGATGGCAACATCTCCTTCCCCTACTCCACCCATCTAGCTGCCGCTGGGAGTGATGCATGTTCCCCTCCTCCTCCAGGGCCAGAGCACCTTCCTTTCCTCTTGCTGCTGCTGCCCACCTGGAGCCTCGCCCTAGCTCCTAGACTTGCCAGGCTCCTGGTGACAGGGAAATCAGAGGAAGAACATGAGCTGCCAGGTCATGTCAGGTACCTGAGACCCATCTGGTGAACTAAATGGAGCGCCCTGCCCTTTCTATGTTTTCTGGACTGCTGAGAAGATGGAATTCCAGAGATAAAGTTCCTTCCCTCTCCTCATCATCAGCTTTCACTAATGGAGCCTGTTGATTTTGGTCTTTGGAAGGGGGTGGAGGGGGACCTTCAGGAGGGTGATGCTATAGATGCGATGCTATAGGGCAGCCCAGAAGCCACGCTCTTGGTGCTCACTTCTGGAAAGCACCTGTTACTCTTTGTCTCTCCTCTTTAACTACCATGAATGGCATTTTCCCAGCTGACGTGTGGTGAGATAAACACTAGCTAAGGAGCCAATATTGAACAGAGAGAAAGTACTTTACATCTGAGAAATTGATGATCTGTATTCCAGCTTCTATGGGGTTGGAACTGAGATGAGAGATGTGGTATGTGTGCATGTAAGAGAGAGGGATGGATCACTGAAGTCAGATATCAAGAAGAACTTCCTACTTGGGAGGCGTATGATGCTAGGGCTAAAGTGGAAGAAAAAGGGGGGACTCCTGGGGAATCTTGCTAGAATGCTGTTTCTGGTTCTCTAGGTTCAGGATGAGGGGGCCGAGATTCTGTATTTCTAATAAGCTCCCAAGGAATGCTTCTGCTGCTGCTGCTGCTCTGGAGTGCAAAGATTCAGTGCTCTTCTTTCTGCGGTGTTAGAAGTGCCCTTTAACTGAGCCCTCTAATATGGTAGCCACTAGCTGCTGTGGGTATTGAGCACTCAAAATGTGGCTAGTGAGTCCAAGGAAGTGACTTATACATTTTCTCAATTTCAATTAATTGACTCTTATTGTGTGGCAAGTGGCTACTCCCTTGGACAGCATGAATAAATAATCCCTGAGATCTGCCACTGAGGAGCAGTGTGACTTTGAATAGGTCCATTAGTCTCTAAGCACCCAAGCTTTCCCACTAGTAAAGAAAAAATGACGGTGAGGGATAACTCTTTCTGTCAGCAGGGTCATTGGCGTAGGGGCAGTGGTAAGTTCAAGAATAATTTGTAGGCTATATAGACCTGGGTTACATAGTAATGAGGTTGTTGTTGCTGTTATTATTATAGAACAGAGTGGTGGGAAGGAAAAGGGCATTGGAATCAGACAAACCTGGGCTCAATCTCCACTTGCAGACTTTCTAGCTATATTTTGGGCCCTCTCTGAGCCTGTTTCCTCATCTCTAAATCGCGAATAGCAGTTAACTCTTTCACAAGACTATAGAGGGAACTAACTAGGTAACAGGTTAAGAAGTGACTAGGACAGTGCCTGGACACAGAAGGTGCTCAGTTCATGTTAAATGTTAAATGTTAAAATGTCACAGTGGAGGTCCGCCCTCCGATGTCAATGGACTGAGGTTCAAATGCAAGATCTAGCACTACTAGTTATGCAAACTGAAGCTACTGATTTAATCTTGCTTGGCTTCAGTTTTCCCACCTTTCAGATGAGGATCATAATACTTGTCATAAAAGGTTCAGTTGTTCATTAATTTTGCTATTCAATGAACATCAGTTGAGCTCTCTCTTTACCTATCAGATTTTGTGCTAGGTGCTTGAGGTTAATGGCAAACAAAAATGGAAGCTGTCCATATGATGTGCTATGTGCTGAATCACTCATCACAAAAAAGGTTAGAGTACTATGAATCAGAGACCCCAAGGGGATGCAAACGTCTGTACGGGGGGCTTTGGGGCAGCCACCCTGGGAAAGAGACATGGCATGGGCATGACCATACATTCGCCAGCTGGAGGAGGAAGACAGGGAATATTAATTCATGAGCTGTCTACTCATCGTTGCTGGAGAGCAAAGGAGATAAGATCTGTATGGGGTCAAGCATAGACTATGCCGGAGGGACTCCACATGTGAGCAGCTCATCTTGTCCCCTTCCCTCTGTGGAGATTTGGAGCAGCCCAGCCTCTGTACTGGAACTTCCTGTCATCTTTGTAGCTTAGATCTGCCTGAATCTGGAACAATTCCTCTTTCCTAGTTGAAATGATTCATTAACAAATCTAGAGGCACCAAATAAAATGCCATGAGAAATGTACCAGTTGGTGGACATTTTACTTCATTTCCAAATAAACAAAACCCTCATAAATTCAGCCTAGATGGAGAATGAGATCTGAAAGGATTTTCTCCCCAGGAGATCTGGTGGCCTGATTTTGAGTTACTGGTCTGCGTGCAGTATCTCTGAGCTTTGGCTGCACTGTAGTCTCTCTTGAGCCTTTGCCACCGTGGAAAAAAAGGATCACTTATATCAGTGAAGCTTAGTAGTTTTGAATAATTAAAACATTAGGTTTATTTCACAAGGGAAAGGTTTGTTTTGAGAGAGGAGAACATGCCTTAAGCCTCTGGATCTTTGCATAGTCACTAGCACTGCGGTCCACTCAGGGTGCTAGTTATTGGGGTGACTCAGCTCCCTGGCCCCTGCCCCCAAGGCAGATTGCAGCCTCAAAGGGGATGAGAAAAGCCACAGCCTGCTCCACTATCCTGAAACCCTCGCTTTGAAACTTACTCCTTTTTCCCACTTTTATATATTTTTGAGTCTGAGTCAAATTCCCTGAAAAGCAATTATTAGAAGGCCAATTTGCCAAATCATCAGTTTCACCTATTGACTAATGTGCCAAATATACCAAATTGGATAATTTGTAATATTTGACTAGAATGGTTAGCCACTTTAATTGGGATGTCTTAAAATTAATATAAATATCTCAGTTTTGTTATGAATGATGCTGCATAAAGAAACATATTTTATCATTAGTCATGCTATTTCAGTATTTCACATGGGAAATTTCCAGTTTATGCTACTGTTTATGTTAACTGTTTTAACTGATGGCTACCTTTGAATTTCTGTGTATGTTTTGGAATATAAACTTTAGTCTAGTTTAAAACTGATTCACCTTGCAAGTTTTCTAATTTTAAATTAAATTTAGGATCTTCTTTATATTGAAGATTTACTTTAAATTTAAATTTAATGGAAAATACTGGTGTATTTTCCAGTGCTTTTGAATATAAATAGAACAATAAATTTAAGTGTCAAATTGCCTGGAGTACAAAAATTAAGGGATATATGAACACCTCTCCAAAGGTTGCTTGATGTTTAGAGAAATGGAAAATAATATTGTGGCACAGTATATATTAGAAGTGGTTAAGAAAACCTCATTCCCCACATAGTGTTGCTGTGTAGCACCCAATAAGGAGAAATTGAGGTTTCTTGATTTTGTAGATATTTTCAGAAATAAACCATCTCTCATCATAAGTAACATTGTCCCTTTTTGGCAAATCAGCTAAGTAACTGGTAGATATTTTTAAATGTCAATTTTGGTTTTTGCCGATCTTCTTGTGTTTTTACTATTTTGCAATGGGTCAATCAAGGTAGATTGCAATCAATGTACTTTGGTTTATTATTTTCAGTCATTAGTGGCCACATTTAAAATGCAAAACGATTGCTCTTGCTGCTTCTGTATCGATTCTTACTTGACTATACGCCTGGTTCTTGACACATGACTAGTGTAGCAAATCTCTTCTGGTCATCCCAAAAGCCCTTCCGCTGTTTTGGTGTGCCCCTTCCTCTTGAACCTTCCTGCAAACTGCTGGCAAGTCAATGTAAAAATCTTAATTAAATTTAAAGGAAAATAAGTTAACTTTAAACAGCAAGGAAAGTGAAGCAGAATTTCAGATGTCATTAATGTATGATTTGCAATTTAATTCCACAGCAAAACCATTCAAAATAAATCAGGATTAGCTGGAAGGAAATTTCCAGTTAAAAATTATAATATGCCCAAGAGATTTCCTGATTCCATGCTGAAATTTCAGTGGATAAATATTTCCATTAAACATCACAATTTGGAAAATTTAGTGAATTTGGAAAATTCAGTGAATTGGTAATTTGGCAAATTTATCTTTCTAAGAACTGGCTTCCTGGAATTTGCTTTCAGCAAGTTGGCCTTTCAGAGTATTAATTGTTACTAATTGGATAGTCACTGAATGATGGATTGAACTGAACTAATGGATGTCTACCCCTTTTCACACTCACCTCTGGATTTTTCTAGAATCCTCAATTCCTCCCACAAAGTGCCCCTGTGAATCTCTAACTAGCTGGATTTCTCAGGGGTGCAGATTCATTGAGAACACTTGATGGCCAAGTCTTTAGGAGGTGGAGGGAATATTATATGATTTTTGGGGGCCTTTGGCATACCAGAAACTTATGGTTTCAATGGGTCTAGATATATGAATATGGTGTCCTTGTCCTTTCCCCGGCTTTGCCTTTAAAAAATGCAAAACTACATGAATTCCATAAATGAGTTCCATTTATGCAGCTAGAGGGAAAAATTAAGGCCTTTCATTTAGTTCTGGAGTTGGAAGAGACCTACCACCACCCAATCTAGGCCTTCTTAGCCTCTACACTGCTGATGTTTTGGATCAGATAATTCTGTATTGTGGGGAGACTTTCCTGGGCACAAGATGTTTAGCAGAATCTCTGGGCTCTCTATACTAGCTGCCAAGTTGTGATGATTGAAAATGCCCCTAGATGTTGCTAAATATCTCCTGGGGAGGAGGGGAATAAAATCATCCCTGGGTAAGAACCTCTGATCCTACTCTCCCATCCAATCTAGAACTTTCCTTTACATTTTACAGCATACACCCTCTGAATGCTGCAGGACCCTGCGAACTCACCTTCTCACTTTGGTGTTCCTGGAAGTCAGCTTCACAGATATCAGGAGAAGAGCATGGGCTTGGGGACCCACCCTTGGGTCAGATAGAGTCTCTGACACTCAATAGGAGTGACCTTGGGCAAACTTCTTAACTCATTTCAGCTTGTTTCCTGACATGTCTTAATTCCTGCTCCATAAATTTATTGCAAGGACTAAATAACTATGTATATAAAATGTTTCACCCTTTGGTGTGCTTGGTAACTGTATTCCCTATATTGGGCCCCAATCCCCCCGTCTTTAATTTTTCACCTGCCAAGGTGAGTGTTTGTATCCCTCAAAATTCATATTCTGAAATCCTGATGCCCAATGTGATGGTATTACGAGGTCGGGCCTTTGGGAGATGATTAGGTCATAGGGTGGAGCCCTCATGAATGGGATTAGTGCTCTTATCAATAGGTCCCAGAGAGCTCCCTTTGCTGCTTCTACCTTGTGAGGCCACCAGAAGAAGTCAGCAGTGTGCAACCTGGGAAAGGATCTTTAGCAGAAGATCCTGACCTTGTCAGTGCCCTAATCTTGGCCTTTCAGCCTCAAGAACTGTGTGAGAAATAAGTGTCTGTTGTTTGGCGCCATCCAGTCTGTGGTGGTTTCTTCCAGCAGCCTGAAAGGACTAAGACAAGTCTCCCTGGCCAAGGCCCTGTACCTCAGTGCCACGAAGACTACCAAATTTTTGGACCGTGTGACCGCTCTGAATTCAGCTGTAGCAGGTGTCATCCTATACTTGTTCCTTCTTAGCTGACCAGGCTCTATAAACCCTGGCTCCTTCTCAGACAGCCCAGAGACAGCAGCACATTGCATTTTAAGGAGAAGTTCATCATTAGGTCTGCCTGAAGCTGGGCAGAAAGGAAGCTTGCAGCAGGCACCACGATGGAGCCAGGGGACTCTTGAAGGCCTTGCCTGGAAGATGTGCTCCTCCAGATGCTGCAACAGTCACCATAGAGGAAAGGGCTGGGTGCTCCCTCAGCCTGTGTCCAGAGAAAGTGGCAGATGAGCTGCCTAAATAGAAGCCAAACACTGTGAGCATTCCTGTCATCAGTCACATCTTTTTTTAAAAATTTTTATTTATTTATTTATTTGAGAGAGAAGGAGAGAGAGAGAGAGAGAGAGAGAGAGAGAATGAGAATGAGCTGGGGGAGGAGCAAAGGGAGAGAGAAGCAGACTCCCCACTTAGCACAGAATCTAACACAGAGCTCGATTCCAGGATCTTTAGACCATGACTTGAGCCAAAGTCAGACGCTCAACCAACTCAGCCACCCAGGTTACCCCCCCGCCCCCCCATCATCAGTGACATCTTAGTGCTGCATACCCCACGAGGTCTCAGACTAGGAGACTGTGGTCATGCTGCCTTTGGCATCTCTCTTTCCCTACCAGTTGCCTATTTGGAAATAGCTCCTGACACTTTCCAGGAAGTATAAATGAGACATGAACCCTCGAGCCTAATGATCTGAGAAGCCACATGACTCCTCCAAACCGCCAGCATTTGCTGAGCAGTTTTAAAAAGAACATTGGCGTCAGGGAGCCACCAGATAGTTCTCCTAGGGGACTTCTAAACTCTTCCTCCTTGGGGAGGCCATTGGCTGGGCTCACCTGGTATGCCCCCATGTGTAACCTGGACTTAATATAGCTCAATTGCTCCTGTTAATTTCATGTCTGGAAAATATAGGCCCTAAGTTGCTGCCTTGGGACACAGGAAGGATTCTGAGTCAAAGTCCTGGGGATCCAGCTAGCTGGTGCCAGAAAGAACCCCCAGTCAGAGATGGTAGGCCCCGGATGGAGCAGTGGATAGAGGGGATTTACTTCAGTTGATTTTGATAGATTTGAGAATATTTTCTTAAATGCCAGAGCTGACTTTTGTTTCTCTGGATGAGGGAAGAGAAATTGACTCTAAATGTCTATAGTTTGAGAGGATGGTTTCCCAAAGCCCAACTAGAACCAGATTGAAATCATGGATAATATTGGGACTTGCATAGGAGGGAGTCCTGTCTGTGTTCCCTGGAGCAGAAGAGCCTGTTGGCCAAGGGAATTAGACCAGATGGCTTAAATATGGAGCCACTGCATCTGGCCTAAGGCTCTGTGCAATTTACTCGCAGACAATCTCTCAATTTATGAGTCTAAATCACATTGAGCGCAATCATGAATCACCAGTATGGATCCCTTGCAAGGTTTTGAAGATAAGAGCTCCAAACAGATTTCCCTGCACCCAGGGAAGAAGACCAGACCTGTCATCTGTAGGTCCATGAAAGAACATTAAGCTGCTTTCTGAGCATCTCTGAGAAACTTTGGAAATGTGAAGAGGAGGAGAGAGGCATTTTTAAGGTCTTTTCTTCTCTGTGATCTGACTTGGCAGATGAAAAGAAGGGAAGAGTGAGAAGTGGCCACTCCCATTGGAGATACCCCACTAGGGGAGTCTCTACTCTTTATGGAAGGTTTGTGCTGTGCTGGACCTTCTTGAGACCAACATGGCCTCAATCCCTCCAGAAGCACTGAGTCTTGGGCTGGAAAGGATGTCTCTCTGGATCTAGTTCAGACTCTGATTCAGTTTCCTGCCTCAATTGTAAGGCTATACTCAAACTTTTCCTTAAGAACCATTTAGGTTGGGTTACAAGGGTCTTTTGAGATGGTCAACCCCCATGTCATGACCTCAGAGGAAGTCAGAGAGCTGAAGGATCTCCGAGGCCAGCCAGTTCAATGTGACAGCTCTGACGTTAAAAAAATCTGAAGATTGGAGAAATGTTATGACTTACCTAAAACCACACCTTGATTCAAATCAGAGTCTGGACCATGATACACAAGTCTTTCCTCCCAGTCCTCACTACTTCAGTGGAATTTTTTCCTGCCATGCTGTCCAGTTCCACCAACTTAAGGGTATTTCATTGCTTTTGTGGCGTTCACTTTTTTCTTTCCTTCATTCTTTTTTAAAGGTTTTATTTATTTATTTGAGAGAGAGAAGGAGCATGCATGAACAGGGGGAGGGGCAGAGCGAGAGGGAGACGCAGACTCTCTGCTGAGCAGGGAGCCCGATGTGTGCTTGATTCCAGGGGATCATGACCTGAGCCAAAGGCAGACGCTTAACCTACTCAGCCCCCCAGAAGCCCCCCACCCTTTTTCTTTTCTAAACTGCTATCCTTACCCTGGATCAGAATAATGAGCCATGCAAAATAGTACCATTCTTTAGATTCTCTTTTTTCTTTTTCCTCTTTGTTTTTTCAGCATGTTATTTTTAACTTAAAAAAAATAAAGACTATTGACATATAGCTGACATATAGTGTTATGTTAGTTCCAGGTGTACATGATGGTTTGACAATGCTGTACATCACTCAGTGCTCACCATAAATGTAGTCACCATCTGTCACCGCACAACATTCTTACAATATTATTGACTGTGCTGTACTTTTCATCCTCACAACTAATCTCATAACTGGAAATTTGTACCTCTTAATCCTCTTCACTTCTTTTGCCTACCCCTCTACCCACCTCCCCTCTGGCAACCGGTTTGTTCTCTGTATTTATGATTCTGTTTCTGTGTTTGTTGGTTCATTCGCTTTGTTTTTTTAGATTCCAAATGTAAGCGAAATCATGTGGCATTTGTCTTCCTCTGACTTGTTTCACTTAGCATAATACCCTCTAGGTCTATCCATGTTGTCACAGATGGTAAGATGAAAAGAAGGGAAGACATTCATTCATTCACTCAGACATTCATTCATTCTTTTTGTAGCTGAGTAATATTCCATTATCTATCATCTCTCTCTCTCTATCTCACATTTTCATTATCGTCTATTGATGGGCACTTATTTTTTTAGAGTTGTTTTATAGGCTTATAGCAAAATTAAGAGGTAGGTATAGCGATTCCCCACACATGCAGAGCTCCCTCTTGTCAACATCACTCACCATAATGGTACATTTCTTTACTGTGGATGAACCTACATTTACACATCAAATTGTTCAAAGTTTATCTTTGGTATCTTTGGTATCTTTAGTTTATCTTTGGGTTAACTCTGGATATTGTGCATTCTCTGGATTTGGACAAAAGTGTAATGACATGTGTCCACCGTAACAGTATCCTGCAGAGTGTTTTCCCTGTCCTAAAAATCCTCCCTGCTCTGCTTATTCGTATCTTCTTCCCTTCCCCTAGCAACCACAGATATTTTATTGTTTCTATAGTTTTGCCTTTTCTAGAATGTCATATATGTTGGATAAACATACATACATATATACATACTGTATGGAGCTTTTCAAATTGGCTTCTTTCACATAGGAATATGCATTTAAATTCCCTCTATTCTTCTCATGGCCATGTGGCTCCTTTCTTTTCAGTACAGAATAGTAATATTCCATGGTCTGGTTGGACCACAGTTCATTTTTCCATTTATCCACTGAAGGACATCTTGGTTTCTTTTAAGTTTCAGCAATTATGAATAAAGCTGCTATAAATATCTGTGTGTAGGCTTTTGTGTGGACATAAGTTTTCACCTCCTTGGGTGAATATCAAAGAGTGTGACTGCTGGAATGTATGATAAAAATATGTTTAGACAGCCACACTGTCTTCCAAAGTGGCTGTACCATTTTGCACTCCCATCAGTAATGATGAGGGTTCCTGTCACCCCACATCCTCGTCAGCATTTGGTGTTGTCAGTGGTCTGGATTTTGGCCATTCTAATTAGGTGTGTAATAGTTTCTCATTGTAGTTTTAATTTGCATTTCCCAGATGACATATGATATGGAATATCTTTTCATATGCTTATTTACCATCTGTATATCTTTGACGAGGTGTCTGTTAAAGCCTTTGGCTCATTTTAAAAACCAGGTTGCTTGTTTTCTTACTGTTGAGTTTTAAAAGTTCTTTTAATATTTTGGAGAACAATCCTTTATCAGGTATGTCTTTTGCAAACATGTTTTCCAAGTGTGTGGTTTGTCTTCTAATTCTCTTGACACTGTGTTTTGCAGAGCAGACATCTTTAATTCTAGCGAAGTGAAGTTTATCAATTATTTCTTTCATGGATTGTGCCTTTGCTTTTGTTTCTATAAAGGCACCGCCATCCCAAGGTTATTAGGCTTCTTTCCTATGGTACCTTCTAGGAGTTTTATGGTTTTTAATTTTACATTTAGTTCAGGATTAATTTTGAGTTATTTTTTTGTGAAGACTGTAAAATCTGTATCTAAATTTATTTTCCAGTTGTTCAAACACCATTTGTTGAAGAAACTAACTTTGTTACATTCTATTATTTTTGCTCCTGGGTCAAATATCAGTTGACTGTATCTGTGGGTTTTTTTTCCTAATATTTTTTGAATATTAACTTGCTCAACAACGATCATTGAATACTGATTGAGCCCTGTCTACGTGCCACGGATGATGTTAAGAGCCCTGTGTATATTACTGCATTTAATCCTCAAAGTAACTCTAAAGTATCTACTCTTGGCATCTCCATTTCGCAGACAAGGACACAGAGCCTTGGAGAAATAACCTCACTGCCCAGTTTGCACAGTTAGACATGGATTTGAGTCCTAATTCTGCCATTTTTCTCCCTGGTACTTGAGTTGATGATATTGAGTATTATGCTAGATCTCCTATTCATTATTAGTTAATTCCAGTTTTAATTCAAATTAGCTCTGAGGTCATAAATGGCCGTAAGTGTTTCTACAAAGTTGGCCATTTACACACTAGCTTGCAATGTTTTACCTTACCAATATTGTTTCTCTTTTCATAGGGACCTTTCTGCTTTTCCAGCCCCAGGTGGAAATGAGCATGTCCATCTTCAACTGGGCTAGCTCTATTTCTTCAGAGCTGGAAAACACTTTGGGCAATGTGAAGCTTATGGAAGGTTAGATAAGATGCATCAGCCATACCGCTGCCAAAGGTAAAACATTTTTTTGGTATTTTTGTCTTCTAATTCAAAAGTGTGTTCTGAAAGCTACAAATCTTGATGCATCAAGTATTATGAGGCATGTAACTTATGGTGAATATCAAAGTTGGAGACATCAGGGAAGAACTGAGGCCAAATAGGTCTGAAGTCTGACGTTCCAGATGCTCCCTGCGATGGTCCCAGCCCACCTCTCTGACAGTGAATATCTCCTGCTCCCTCCCTAAATGCATACTTCTTTGTAGCCCAATTTAATCACTCACTGTTTTCCAGATATGGTCCCCGGAAATTGGTCCCAAGGGTTTTTATGTCTCTATGTCAGTGCTTGGTAAAACATTACCTTCTCAGGGCACCTGGATGGTTCAGTTGGTTAAGTGTCTTGCCTTTGGCTCTGGTCATGATCCTGGGGTCCTGGGATCAAGCTCCACATCAAGTTCCCTTCTCAATGGGGAGCCTGCTTCTCCTTTTCACTCTTCGTCTGCCACTCCCCTGGCTTGTGCTCTCTCACTCTTTCTCACAAATAAATAAACAAAATCTTTAAAAACAAAAAACCCCCATCACCGTCTCAGTAGAGCTTCTGCTAGGTTTCTAGCTGGAAGGAAATTTCCCCGTCCAGAGTTCCTCCTCTAACTTCTCATCACACTTGGCACAGTCCACTTGGTAATGTAGCTGGATGCTGATGAATCTTAGCTTAGCTGACCTTAGAAATGAGAAGCCAGTGAAGGATTCTAAGCAGCAGAATGAGGGTCAGATTCCTGTTTGGATGCTGTTCTGTTTTCTTATGCAAAGAACTTGGCCAGAGAGAGTTGGATAGAGGGTGAGATTGAAAAGAAACTTCCTGACCTCTGGAATGACTTGGTAGAGACAGTTGGAGTGATTGAAGCTCTGCAATCTTTTGGGGGGCATTCAGGGAGCTAAGAGTCTATTTTTTCTGGCCTCTCTTCCCCATCCTTTGCCCAAAGATATGTTGCAGTTCAACATATCTTCCCCTTTTTTTTTCTGACATATCTAACTACACAGGTGCACATGTGTGTGTGCATGTGTGTACCCATGTGTGCTTGTGTGTGCGTGCATATGCATGTGTTTGTGCTGACCTGCTATTGTTGTCACCACTGGGGCTGGTGTCCCGGACACAGATGCAGAGAGATAGAAAGCCTATAAATGACAGTGGGTCTAGTTTTGGAATGAATAGGGCTGGAGATTAGATGTTGATAAAGGAAGTCTATTTCTGCTTGGCTTCCTGAGTGTCAAAGTGTTGGGAACCCATGAGCAGGTGACTGAGGGGGCAGACTCACCCTTTGACCTTGACAGCTTAAAAATAGGAGGACCTCTCTGCCCATTCTATAGTTGCATCTGTTCATAATGGGGGAAGGCCATTGGATGGGAGGCAAGGGCATTGCCAGAATGACCTGGAGGGCCCTTCTGGGATGAATCGCCTGTGATGTTGTCTCTTTGGCTTCCAGGAGTGGGGGGTATGTGTTATTATTGTAGCCATATGAACACTGAGAACACTACATAAATTTGTGTTATTAAGCAAGAGCGGTTATGGCGACTTGATATGTTTTCACATTTACCCTTGCAATTTCTCTGCGCTTTCCCTACTTTGGTTTATTTAAAATTATGGTCTCCTCCAGAAGTGGGGATAGAGGCTGGCTTAAAGGCAGGACCCTAAGCCCAGAGGAGCGTGGAGGAGAGGGAAGGAGGTTGTGGCAGTGGCTTCTCCCTGGACTTGGTAAGGACTGTGTGTGCTTGAGAGGGAACATCGTGACCTTGTAAAAGAAACCCAGAGCAGACACGTGGCAGCTCCCAACTGAGCCCTCGCCCTGGAGAGGGCTGCAAATTGAATTAACAGAGATCTCAGTTCTCTTTAAACCAGCCAGGGTAGCAAATTTATATTTACATTTTGTCAAGACTCAGTTTATACCGTACTAGTTTTCTTTGTGATGCTAAGTCCTGAGTTGTATGATGCAAGTTAATTTCGTTTGCATGCATAATATGGGCGGGGAGCCAAGGATGGTAAGAGGAATGGAGGAGTCTAAAGCTTATTGAATATCAATGGAAAGACACTTGCAGATAGTCTTTCACTAAAAGAAAATTGGCATCCAGATTTAAGTGATTTGTTCAAGGCCACATAGAACATTAGTGGTAAAACTGGCCCGGAAGCCAAGGGACCTGAGTTTAATAAGGCTTTATTAGTAATCCTAAAAAATTAGCTTTCTTATGGTCAAAACAGTCTTAAGAATTCCCTGAGTCAATAAAGACTTCCAGATTCTTTCTCTCTTTGTCTGTCTGTCCCTGTCTAACACACACACACACATACACACACACACACACACACACACACACACACACACCATCAGTACGAGAGAGAATAGCCATCTTCAAAGTACATTGAAATTGGAGAGTAAGCTCCCAGGTCCAACATGGTCAACTGCAGACCACATCATCTGGAACAAAGAGCCAGATAGAATATGGTAACGAAGAGGGAGGTCTGGGGGTTTTGGTCTAGCAGAACCGCAGATAACATAACGCCCAGAAAGGGAAGTTTGCACTTGAGTGAAAATGAATGAGAAGAACTCTGAGACCAGGTGGCTGGGGAATTGAATGGAAGGGCTTAACATTTCATGGGACAGGGGTTGGCAGTGTGGGAAAGGAATCGCTTTTGGAGGAGAGGAGGTCACTGGGCAGGGGTGCTTTTGGAAGCCTGTTAGTGTAGGGAAATAAGGAAGTGAGAGTATTCTACCAAAAAAAAAAAAAAAAAAAGGGAATTTCAAAAATCAGGAATATGATATACCCATCCCTCCCCCCAGAAAGTGCCATCAATGAAAGAAACTACACTTTCCAGTACCAACAGAAGAGGGTGCTCTTGAACTAAGAAACATTGTTGGTCACCCAGACACCCATAATTGTGCCTACGTACAACCACGTATTAACTCTTACGAAAGAACAGAAAATTTCAAACAACACCAATACCAGGCTAATAAGGAAACAAAATAGGAGAATCCAAACATTTCAGCAGGTGCAACTGTTCCTATCAAAATCAAACATGAAGCAGAAAAGAACTTCGACACAACACCGAAACTCCACTTAAATATCCTAAAACAAGCATTTGGAAATGTAAAAGCGACATCCTAAATCAGAAATTTCGAGGTTGAGAACAGAAACAGACAAAAACCAGGGAACATATGAGGTAAGAGCTGAATGAACTCAGGAAAGAAATGAAAGAAAAAGACAAAATCATCTTAAAAAGAAAGGTTAAAATACACGGTCCTCATGGGACAACAAAGCTCCCTGAAAATCTAAGAGACACTGAGGAGAGTCTGAAAGCAGATGAGAAACAAGGAATGAGGCAAAAATGAACACAGAGAATATCGTTGATAGAAGATAGGCCCAGATGAGCCTGCAGAGGAAAAATAGTCCAATGGAAAGCAACTACAATTTCACACTGTGAACTAAGACAAATTTCCAAAGTTAAAGGAAAACTTGAATCGGCATGTTTAATTGCCCCACTGTGTTCCTAGGAAAATTAACGTGGTATGGGGACGTCCAGGAAATATACCAGGAAAATATCAGACTTAGTTAAAGACAAAGAAAAAAAATCTGGGTCTCCAGGCGAAAAGACCAAATCACTTACTTAAGAAAGAAAATTAAGTAAGCATCAGACTTTTCATATAAAATGAGAGAACAATGGGGTTGCATTTTCAAGAAACAAAAGGAAATGCAATAGAAATATTTTTCTCTAGATAACCTCATCTCCAGGGATGAAGACTGTGACAAGTGGTTTTCTATGTGCAAAAACTCAGAGGTCACTTGATAATTGTTCTGAACATTATTCAATCAAAACAGGAGCAAGGGGCACTTGGGTGGCTCAGTGGTTGAGCATCTGCCTTTGGCTCAGGTCATGATCCCCAGGTCTTGGGATTGAGTCCCACATCAGGCTCCCTGCAGGGAGCCTGCTTCTCCCTCTGCCTGTGTCTCTGCCTCTCTCTCCCTGTATCCTATGAATATATGAATGAAATCTTAAAAAAAAAAACCAAACAATAACAACAACAAAAAAACAGAAGCAGGACCAGGAAACTTTGGCAAGGAGACTGAGATTGAGCATCAAGTATATTTTGGTGTAAATCTGTAGCTAAATAAGGATGGGGCAGGAGTGGAAGGACAGTGCAGCTGTTTCATATTCTGAATGGAAACAATACACTGTTGTATAGATAAGGGGTGGGAATGAAGGATATTACTTGGCTGACAGACCAATAAGTGAAGGCTGATAAGAACAAATGGACTAAGGACATTATGATAGGTATTGATGAAAAGCTAATCACTGCAGCAAAAAATACTAACCTTCCTTCCTAAAGACCAGAAGAAATATAAAATGGGCACAGAAAACAAGCTACATAGAGGAAGAAAGCATATGTACAGACGATTTTATACAAAATATGAGTTGAGACCATCAGTCATATTAATGAATATCTGTTATATCATTATAATTTGTTAATAATCTTATTAATAAATTGCAAAATACCCTCATTCAATATGATATAATTGACTCACAGCAAAACTTAATCCCATGAGATACATAAGGCACACCTGTACGTGGTTCAGAAAGGCTAAGAATCAAGGGATTAAAAAAGATATTCCAGAAAAATGGGAATAGTAAAATAAGTAGGGTATAAAGAGCTAATCATCATAGCTACTAAGGTGAGCATATGGATATGTAGCAAATCTCAAGCCTTGGTAATATAGAGAATATACTCTCTTCTCAAAGCACAAGCATGATGTTCACAAAAATGATCCTCATGTTGGGTCACAAAGAAAGTCCCAGTAAGTGCCAGAAAATAGAAATTAATAATTAAATTCAAAAAGGTTCTTCTACCTGGAATTTGAACAATGAAATAAATATTAAACTATTACTGGGTGAGAGGGGATACATGAACCAAAATTTCAGAATTAAAAAAAACAATAATTAGAATGAAAAATATGCACATTCAGAATTTGTGAGACACAATTAAAGCAGTGATCCAAAGAAAACCCATGGTCTTAGATACTTTAATTGATTACAAAAATGAAATTTAATTCCCAAGGTAAAAATATGGAAAAATGAAAAAGATCCATCAAAAGAAAGCACAAGGAAAGGAGTAATAAAGATAAAAGAAGAAAGTAATGTGGGAGAAAACAGTAAAAAGAGTAGAATCAAGTGAATCAAAACTGTGATTGTTTGTGGGGAAAAAAAGTAAAATAGACACACCAATAGCCTACCCAATCAAGAAAAGAAGGAAAGCAGAAACATACAAACTAAGGTAAGACTAGAAGGGAATAAATATAGTAATAATGAAAATAAATCATAAATAGACTACTTTATAAAACTACAAAGTCATTAAAAATGTGAAATTGATTATTTTCTATAAAAATGTAATTTACTAAAACAGACCCCATGTGATATAGAAAGCTCAGACAGACCACTTTCTGGAGTGGAAAAAAGATGGAAAAACTTATCAACAAGTGATAATATAGAAACACCAGAGCCAGATGTTTGCACAGGAGAATTCTACAAACCTTCAAAGATCAGATAATCTTAATGCTTTGTAAATTGTTCCATAAATTGTTCCAGAGTGTGCAAAATGAAGAAGAACTTCCAAATTCTTTTTAAGAAATAAGTATAATGTTGATATGTAAACCTAATAAAGATTAAAAATAGCAGTAATGATGATAATAATAATGTAGCCTAGCAGAAATTACAGACTAGTTTCCTTTGTAAATATAGATATAAAAATTAAGTAAAATTTTAGCAAAAAGAATTTTAAACCACAATGACAAAATAAAACACCAATACTAAATTTTAGGAGTGTAAGGAATTTCAATATGAAGAAATCCATTAATATAATTTACCATATTAGTAGATTTAAGGAGAAAAATCATTATCTCCATGAGTGCTGAAAGACTTTCAACAATGTTTCACATCTATTCCTGAGAAATGCACTCGTTAAATAGGAATTAATAAATACTCTTTAGACAATTTCATATATGTACACACACATATATATGATTTGTGTATATATGTGTGTATGTGTATATATCTATCTATTTCTATCTATCTGTCTATCTATCATCTATCTATCTATCTAATCTCCTAAACTTAGCATCTTATTTAATTGCAAAGTATGAGAAGCATTCCGGCCAAGACTACAAATAAGGTAAATATGCCCTCTTTCTCTATTACTATTTAACAGTGTATTGGAGTTGTTGTTCAATACCATTATATAAAAGTATAAAAATTTGAGAAGACTATCTCTATATACAAGTGAAATGATACTGAACCTTGAAAACCCAAAATTCATGATTAAACAAATGGAAATTAGATAAGGAATTTAGTAAGATAGTAAAATATAAAATTGATGCATAAAATTCAATGGACTTCATGTATATAAAAATAACTAATTACTGGATACAGTGTAAGAGGAAAAGCTTATTTTCAGTTGCAATAAAAAGGTGAAACTTAGGAAATATGTATTTTAGATCTCACATATAAGTAAAATCATATGGTATTTGCCTCTCTCAGCCTGAGTTATTTCACTTAGATCCCTCAAGATCCATCTATGTTATTGCAAATGGCAAGGTCTAATCCTTTTAATGGCTAATATTCCTGTGTGTGTATGTGTGTGTGTGTGTGTGTGTGTACACACACATATACACATGTATACATATATCTTCTTGGTGGTGAGGAGATGGGAAAAATGGGTGAAGGGGAGTGGGAGATTTTGGGCTTCCAGTCATGTAATGGATAGGTCATAGGGCTGAAAGGTACAGCATAGGGCATATAGTCAATGGTAGTGTAATAATGTTCAGATGGCAGCTACTCTTGGGGTGAGCATAGCACGGTGTATAGAGATGCTGAATCACTATGTTGTGCACCTGAATTTAATGTAGCATCATGTATCAACTATACTCAAGTGGAAAAAAAAAGTAAAATCTAAATGAGGAAATTTTAAGATGCTCCCAAAAGACATGAAAGTAGACTTGAGCAAATAAAAAAACATCCATTGTTCTTAGAGACAACTACTCGACATCATTCAGATGTCAGTTTTTTTTCAAGTTAATGTATAAATTTAACCCAATTGTAAGAAAAATGCCAAGAAGCTTTTTTAAAAAATAATAAAGTTGATTCTAAAGTCATGTTGAAAAATTAACACACAGGTGGAGCTAGGAAACTTTGGCAGGGAGGAGGAGGAAGCAAGAAGGGAGAATGATCTTATCTGACAGTAAAACAGATTATAACTGGTTGATGGTGAATACAGTGAGGTACTGACATACAAACAAGGAGACCAAAGAAATTGAAAAGGAAGTTCAGAAATGGATTCAAGTATGCACAAAAATGTATTATTTGGTAAAGGTGGCATTTCAACTGGAGAAAAGGTGTACTTTTTAATAAATGGTGTTGACACAGCTGGGTAGCCATTGGAAAAAAGATGAAACTGGATTCACACCTTATGCCATGTGTCATAAACTAAAAGGATGAGAAATATAAACGTAAAAAATACAAAATAAACAATCACACAAGTACCAGAAGAAAACATGGATGAAAGGTTTAGTAACTTGAGTGTGGGAGAAAGGTTTCCAAATGCAACTCAAAATCCATATGCAACTCAAAATCCATATGCAAAAAAAAGAGACTGATAATTTCTACTATGTAAAATTGAGAAAAAAATTGCGTGGCAAAAAGTAAGCAAAATCAAAAGAAAAGTCAATCACTGGAAAAAAAATGTTTGCAACGTGCTGTATCAGAACTAAATGACTATCTCCCTCACGTCTAAAGTATTTTTAAAAATTGAGAAAAAACTTCCAAGTCACCCATTTCCACAAAATAAGAAAATGACCCTTAAACATATGAAACGATGCTCAACCACACTCAGAATAAAAGTATTGTTGATTGAAACTGTACTTTTTTCCAGAGGTCAAAATGGAAAAACTCACAAGTTGGACAATACACTATTGGCGAGGCAGTAGAAAAACAGGCTGTGTTTATTTGCTGGGGCTGCCATTAAAACCTACCACAAACTGGGTGACTGACACACAGAAATGTATTTTCTCATTGTTCTGAAGGCTAGAAGTCCAAGATCAAGTTGTTGGCAGGTTTGGTTTCTCCTGGGGTCTCTGTCCTTGGCTTGCAGATGGCTGCCTTCTTGCTATGTCCTCACATGGCCTTTCCTCTGTGCAGCACATCCCTGGTATCACTCTGTGTGTCCAAATTTTCTCTTCTATGACACCAATCAGATTGGATGAGGGTTTGTTTCACTGGCCTTATTTTAACTTAATCACCCCTTCAAAGGCCCTTTCTCCAAAAATAGTCACATTCTAAGGTACCGAGGATTAGGGCTTCAATATTTGAATTTCAGGGGGAGACAATTCAGCCCATAACACAGGTACATACATTGCTAATCGAAGTTTAAATGGTATAATCAATTTGGAGGAAGTTAAGGCAGTATTTAAAAAATTATCAGTGCAACAATTACCCTTTGACCCAGCAATCTTACCCCCCAGAACTTTGCCTTGAAGATGACCCTCCAAAACAAACAAGCAAGCAAAAAGCATATGCACGAAGTTATTCATAGAACTATGATTTGTAGGAGTAAAATCATGGAAACAACCTGAGTGCCAATACAGGAAATATTGGTTAAACAAGCTGTAGTACATCCACACAGTGGAGTAACTATTCAACTATAAAAAGAATGGGAGAAGATCTCCACTAATTGTTCAGTTATTTCCAAGATAGGTTTCACATTAAAACTATAAAGTAAAAAAGAGGGCATATAGTAGCTACCTTTTATGTAAGATAGGAGAGGAAATAGGAAAGAAGAACACATACACACACATTTTTATGAAAAAACAAAGCACAAAACAAAACAAAACTTGGGAAGAATAAACCAGAAGCTAATGAAATAAATAGTTGCCTCCATGATAGGTATAGGGTGGGAATGAGAAAAGTGTAGAGGGATAAGTAGACAGTGACACTTTTCTGAATTTGCCTTCTCATATAGTTTTTACTTTTAAATCATCAAAATGTTATGCATATTCAAAAGTAAGTAAACAAGAGCCCAAATCCCTAATTCGAACAAAAAGAGAAACGAACCCTACTGTACAACCAGTTGATAATAGAGCCCCACAGAAACTGAAGATCATCCCAAACTAACTGAACCCAAAACTCTGGCTGCACATGCCTAGTGGGATATAGTCTAAAAGCAAAAAAGAGTTGCAAAGAAATTTGGGCTTTACATGGTAGGTTTGTTGTTGGTTGTGGTACTGGGATCACAAATCCCATACTACTTTGGGAAAATTGTAGGGTAGAGCAGATGAGTTAAAGCTGGGTGTTTTTAAGAACCAAGTTCTATCACAAGAAAAGGGAGCTACCAATAAGAGATGAAGTGCTCTCTGCATTGGATAGTAAAGTATCAGAATGACTCATGATTTCAACACATATTTCTTAGCTCTGTTGAGTAGGGTGTCAGGAAAGGAAAGTACAAGTTGAATCTGAAGTATCTTCCTGTCCCCGAAAGCAAGAGAGTCTTCAGAAACCAGCGAGGACATATCAAGTGAACACAGGAGCTAGCTTGAAGAAGTTCCAACTGGCCAAATTAGGGAAAGATTGAGTATCACAAGAACAATGATCATATGTCTTTTATTAAATTGAATTAAAAATGATAATCATAAACAAGCAAGTATGCAACACAAAATGCGATGAGAGAGTGAAAAGGGGTTCTTTACAGAAGAATGCTAGTAGAACCATAGAAGGAAATGACCAAGAGAGAAAATGACCATTTTGTCACCATTGATGTAATGATTAATTCAGGCAAGTATTAGCAATGGAAACTAAAATCTTTCAGTAAAGATTCTTGAGTAACAAGATATTCCTACCATTTTAAAGTTTAACCTTGTAAGTTACTTACTTATTAAATAAAAGTTATTTCAGTGTATCTGGATGGCTCAGTGGTCGAGTGTCTGCCTTCGGCTCATGTCATGATCCCTGATCAAGTCTCACATCAGGCTCCCCTCGAGGAGCCTGCTTTTCCTTCTGCCTGTGTCTCTGCTTCTCTCTGTGTGTCTCTCATGAATAAATAAAGAATGTTAAAAAAAGAAAATTAAAAAAGTTATTTCTACTTTGAAATAAATCTATTAGGCATCTTTTAACCAATAATCAAATAGCATTACCCATAATAGGATAGTCTGACCTCTTAGTGTGATGCTTCCTGATGTGATGCATTAAGACTCAATGCCATTTACATTATATCCTTGCCAAATATGTCTACTCAGAATTTAAACATAAGAAAACAATCAGGAAAGTCCAAGTCTGCAGGACTTTGCCTGGATGTTGTAAAAATCTCACTCTCAATGAAAGACAAGAAAAAAAGTGAAGGAGTTGTTCATGAAGAATAAAAAGACATGACAAATAACTGCAATCTATTTTGCTAGATTTGACCTTTGATTAAAAATAATTAATTACTGGGATGCCTGGGTGCCACAGCAGTTAAGTGTCTGCCTTTGGCTCAGGGCGTGATCCTGGAGTTCCATGATGGAGTCCTACATCGAGCTCCCCGAAGGGAGCCTGCTTTTCCCTCTGCCTGTGTCTCTGCCTCTTTCTGTGTCTCTCATGAATAAATAAATAAAATCTTAAAAAATAATTAACTAATAAAGACTTTGTCAAGATAATTGGGAAAATTTGAATATTTATTGTATATTAGATAGTATTATGGCATCAATGTTAAGTTTCTCGAGAGTGATTATGGCATTGTGGATATGTAGGAGAATGTCCCAAAGAAGAAACTGGTCCTAGAGGGGATATTTAGAAGCAGGAACATAAGGTGATGAAATCAGGGAAATTGAAGACCTTATACCCCTAAATATCTCTAAAGTGTAAGTGGGATTTGAGGTCTGTTTGGACAATAAGAGAGGATGGACTTGAAGATAGTGTATCTAATTTGAGTGAATGGATGTATGAAATTGGTAAGTGTACGTACTGAGTTGAGAGATCTACAAGATGTTCATGAGAAAACCTACAAGATACCATTAGAAAGGTTAGCCTAAAAGGCTAAAATTCCAAACTAAGTTGATAGCTGAAGATATTGTGGAAGATAACTTTCCTAAACAGTAGAGCAGGGGATGACAATGGGGCTGAGGATAGGACATTGGAAAACATCTGTGTTCCTTCTCCTATTGTCCTATCCATCCTCCATAGGAGCACATTCCAGCATATCAGAGCTTCAAAGAACATGGCTTCACTGTCAGTTAGGAACAGCTGTGCATCAGTCAAGTCCCACCAGGAAACAAAAGTCACCGAGATAGTCTGTCTTCTGGTGCCATCAGAAGAGTTAAGGAAACACAGAACTGGGGGCACCCAGTCTAGAATGGCAAGGGTGGAAAACCATTACCACTTTGATATCAAGGGGCACAGAGAAGATATAATGCTCTCAGTGCCTGGTGTGGGTGGGAGCCATGGAGGAGGGACTGGCCAGTGGGAAATTTAGACAGAGAACATGCTTGCTGCCAGAGAGGCCTAACTGAAAAAGTAGGAGAAAAGTAGGAGAGGGAAGAAATATCCCAATCTCTTTCACTTTCACATTAAAAATATTGATATATAATTCACATAAAATTTCATATAACATAAAACTCACCATTTTAAAGCACATAACTCAGTGGTTTTTAGTATATTCACAAGGTTGTGAAATCATCATCATTATCCAATTCCAGAACATTTCCATCATCTCAAAAAGAAACCCCATACCCAGGAGCTGCCAGTTGTCTCCTTCCCCCAGCCCCTGGCAACTACTACTCAATTTTCTATCTCTATGGATTTGCCTCCTCTGGACATTTCTTCATATGAATAGAATCATACAATATGTGGCCTTGTGTCTTTCTTCTTTCACGTAATATTTCAAGTTCATCCATGTTGTAGTATGTATCACTACTTCATTCCTTTTTATGGATGAACAACTTTCCATCGTATGGATATACCACATTTTATCCAACCATCTGTCAATTGATGGATATTTGGGTTATTTTCACTGATTTATTACTTGTACAGAGCCTCAAGGTCAGCCAGGGCCAATTCAGGTCTTTTGTGAGAATGTGTATAACTGTATGCATAGGTATAATCTTCTAGATTTTCCAAGCGCCTATAGACAAGTCACTGTCTAGCTTTTTTTTTTTTTTTTTTTCTAAGCATTTTGTTTGGTCTGTTGTTTTCCTGCATTGACTCAAGCAGCGCCCAACACTAGGAGATAAATGATTCTGACAAATGCCTCTACTCCCAAAGGTTTTCAGCACTATGTAAGTTCTGAGGTGGGTGAACTGAAGACTTCTGAGCGAAATGTAGCTTCCTGAGTATGACATATAGAGAACCAGCAGACAGGTCAAATAATTATTGTTCTTTGGGAATGAGTATCTGAAAGTGCTCCAGCTTCATTCTGCTCTGTCAGGTACCAGGAATGAAGGATATTTCTCAAGGCTACCACTAAGCTGGGGGAGTGGGGATGGGACTAGGGTTAAGAGATGCTGCTCTTACTGAGATTCAGTTGTTTTTCTTGAACAGATTACTGGGTTGCTACAAGCTTTTGATTCATTTCCAGAGTTCTGAAAAAAAATTGATTCTGACAGTTTTTGCAGCTTTTTAGGGGGCTGCTTCTATTCAGGGGATTTTTTGGAAGTCCTTACTCTATCATTTTGGTGACATCACCTTGCTACCTTATTTTTAATAACCTGTCAGTGGACAGGGCATAGTTGGCAGAAAATGGAATGGAGCAGAGGTGAATGCAAATCATTAGCCCACCTTAGAACAGTATTCAGGCTTTAACATAATACAAGATCAATGGTCAGTCAGAACCTTTAGGTCTCGGTATAAGAAATCAAAATTCTCCATTGACCCCTCTAAGTCAAAAGGAAGTATAAAAATAATTTTTGTCAAGAGATCTTTTGACACCAATATGGCCATGGTTTCAACATCTTCTTGCCACCCTCATGCCCACTGTTTAATCCAATATCCTTACTATACTCTAAGGAAAATCTTTCTCAAATTAGCATCCTCTTTAGGAGGACTAGATGAAGAATTTTCTTCCCTTAGTCTTCTATCTAACAGACGATCAGGTCTTATAAAAAAGAGGAAAGAAAAACATACAACCGAAATCCATATGACAGTATACTATCCCTCTCTTCCAGAGCTTTATGCTAGCCATTTAAAATATTTTCATTTTTATAGGCAGTCTCAGAATACTCCTTTTGTCCTCAGCAGGCGTGAAGAATAGCTTGACACCATCTTATATGAAGCAATTCTTTACAAAATTGAAGACTGTTATGAAATGTGTGGGTCCTCCATCAAATATCTTTCTCATAAAACCAATATATCTGTGGGTAGAAAACTTCTGGCCCTGTAGGAGAGGGACTTTGATGTGGTCTACAAATTTATTGGGTTCCAGAAAGCAATCACTGAGGTACCACTTACTCAAACCGTTTACTCTCCCTATGCTGTTAGAATCCCACTGACTCCTCTCTCTCTTTCTTGATGAGGCAGGTGTGGGTGAAAAGGTGTATTATTTAGGTATTCAACCAGTGATTTTATTTTCTGTGACTAGGCTAGTTTTTCTGAGAGGGGACTCTACTGCTCTGTATTTGTCACAAAAGAGCAATATGAAGAACCTGCTTGATGAGGGTTGGGAATGCTATCTCTTGATCCATGGATGTCTAGAACTCCTGTTGGGATCTTGGATCATCCAACTACATTCATTCTACTCCTACTACACACATTGCCACAAGAGACCCATGAGAAAGCTAGATTCCAGACAGAGTTGCACAAGGACAATGGCAGACCTGGGGAAAAGTGGTAGAGTAGTGATATGGCATAAATTAGTGGTGGCAGGATTTGATCCTGGGCTCTTGGCCAAAACTGAAATCTCTCCTCATGTGGAGTTTCTCATGTGTTCAGCCATTTTGCCTTTGCTCTGGACATCCTCTTGCTTTTGGCATTCTGAATTCCTATATTCTCAAAAATTAATGCCCATTTGGATTTGATTTCCCAGTGTTAAATTAATTAAACTAGGCAGCCTTTAGACTGAGGTGGCTTTAATGCCTTAGTAGCTCATGTAAGAAAAGCAAAACCTAAGCCTGTAGTGCCTAAGAAATCAAAACATAAGGATAACCAATCAGAAATAGCTAACTAGGTTTTCCCAAACAACGCATGAGTTATAACCAATCAAATAATTTCCTTACTTTGCTTTTGTGTCTTCTCTATAAAAGTCCTTTCCCTAGCTTCTGTTGGTGAAGTTCTCCCAACCATTCTGGTTGCCCAATTAGAAATTATTTTTGGTCCAATAAACCCTTAAAAATGTAATATGTCTCCATTTATCTTTTAACACCAGCATACCATGCTCCAAATTTTCCCCCTTTCTTTCTTGCCATTAAAATTTACCTATCTAATGTCTCTATAGCATCAGAAAGTTAGGCTGACTACTAATATATATCAAGATGACAATCACTAAAAAAGATTACTGTCATTTCTTCTAGGTAACATGTTTGACTTTTAATAGTAGCTTTCCATCTTTTAACTTGAAAGGGCAATCAATGAAAATTCCTGGAAAGACAGCAAAGTGTGTGAGCTGGATATTTTATGGCTACCATTCCATTCCTCTCCCATCCATGCCAGGTCTCCATTGGACATTTTAAATACACAGTACATTCAATCTTCATGATCATCTTATGAAGAAGGTATTATTATTTTATCATTCATAAAGATGAGTGACACAGGAAGTAAAAGGTGGAGCTGTGATTTGAACCCAGGTCCATCTGATTTCAAAAACTTAAGTGCCTCTCTTGGGACAACTGCCTTGGCTTGAGGCAATTTGGACCAAATGTCTCCTGCCAGGGACATGGTGCTGGGAATTCACATACTTGACCTCACTGCATCCTCCCCTTTTCATTTTAGTCAGATAGGTAGCTCTATCCAACTCAGAAATTTCCTTCCTTACTCTCATTTTTACTTCTTTCTGGATTTCAAAATATTATTTTTTTTCCTCCCATTTTGGGACTGAACTGACAAGAGAAACCTCAGGCCTTTCTCTTTTGGTGGCATCAAGTTGCTCAGAGACCAGGGAGAAACAATAAAAACCACTGTTCCATTGGAAATGGTACTTCCACGAGTCTTGAAATTAGTGAATGTTTAATAGCTAGGTAGCCCAGAGTAGGGTTCTGGATGAAATGAAGGGCATAAATAACATCATGATCTCAATAGAAAGGCGGAAAAACACCATTATGCCCTTCTTTTCTCCTCCATATGTTGTAAGTTGTGAGACTCAAGGGAAAGGCACAGTGTGCCATGAGGGACGTGGGGGAAATGTGAGCTCCAAGAATGATGTTTATGAGCACTCTGATCTTAATGAAACACCAGGTTGGGAATGTGGTAGGCACGAGTCAGGAAATTCAAAGGCCAGCTCGCGCTGCAGGGAGAATAGCTAACTCCTGATTACCTGTGAACGGGGTATCTGTGAACAGGTTGGGACCACCTGGCTTCTTCTCCTACCATTTATTCAGTTGGGCAAGAAACCCAGGGCAGGTGGGCTAGAAATAAATTATTCTCTTTTCAGTCTGCCACATGTTGGTGAGATTCAGGCCCAGGCAAAGAAGGGATTATATGTTTGAATTTACCTATGATTATTACATAGAAATCAAAAGCCAAATTTAAATAATAATTGCTTGCATATTAGCTAAGACTCTTTTTTCATCTATGGCTGACTGAGGTAGGTAAGTGAGTTGGCTGAAAGTGGTCTTGATTTCCACACTAGGTTTGAAGTTGTCTAGAGATACAACTCTGGGTGAACATAAGGACTATGTAGAACTTTGGTTATATTCTGCAAATGTCCCCATAACTAATGTGGTGTTCTGTTTGCCTTTACAGGATTCTATTTCCTGATATTTTCTCTTTTCCATAATTTTCCACTAGTCTTTACAAATGAACAGGATGTCTCACACATTTAGCCTATACTAGGGGGAAACAAAGGCACTCAGAGATCCAGGGGATGGTGAGGATGCCATGGGTGAGGACGTTGGGACCCCATGCCAGAAACCCAGAGGGTGCTTAGCACATAGTTGGAATTGGATCTCAGTCCATATGTGTTGATTTTTCACAAAATGGTGGTCTCTAGATTTCAGGTTGTTGGCAAGAACTAAATATAAGGTGTGGCAATGTATTTGACCAAAGTTAGAATTTTTTGGTTGTGGTGAAATCTGAGGGCAAAATCAAAATCCCTTCTTGCTCCCCCAACTAAAACCACTGAAAATAGTTCCTCATTGTGGTTTCTGAGACTCAAAGAAAAGACAGCTCCCAGTGGTTTATTGCACAAGGTTCAGAAGGCTCATGGACATCTAACGTTCCCACCACGCTGGATTTTGATGGGTTAAGTGTAAAGTGAATCAGGAACATGAAGATTAAATTTCCTCTCCAATACACATGGGCTTTAAATGAGGGGAAAAAGGTGCTTGGGGCATAATGCATTTATTTGCCAAACCCAAACATTCAAAAAATAGTTCAAGATGTCTCAGTAAATTCAGCCAGCTGCCCAATCCCCTCTGTCCCTGGAGTCATCGTCTACATACACACGTTGATAGGTATACAGAGAGCCATGCCTAGTCTTCTGGAACACAAGTCTCTGGTACAGATAACTGTAAATTCCCAGATGGCCTAGCGATAGTTTTAGCAGTCTTTTCCCCAAAATATGAAACAAAACTTCCTCAAACCATCTCCTTTCACCCCATGTCTACTCAAATCCACATCTCATCATGTAAAGAGATTTTGTATTAAACAAGAACTGTTCCCTCAAATATTTAGATTGAAAGCCTTACTTTGTCTCCTATTTGTATGCAGCAGCATATTAATAACTATCTGTTGGTCTGCATTGAGACCCCTAAGTGGTGACTATGTGGCTCAGTTTCTCTGGATCTAAATCTACATATGCTAGAATAGAGAGCTTAAAGAGAGAGGAGGAGGGGGGCACAAGGATATAAATCGGAGGCTATGCCAGGCATCTGGTGGTGAAGAAGAGAGGGGAAGAGCTACAGAGCTGGGGGAAGCTGAAGCCCAAGAAAACTGCTGAGTCTACATGTCCTGTGGCAAGTGGACGGGAACAAAGAGTTCCACCAATCTAATTTGTTTAGGCCAATTTTAACGATGAAAAGTAGAGACGGGAATTCATTGTTTCTTTATGCTGGTGGGTTAGATTGTCTTAGGTCAAACTTGTTGTATTGCAACAACACACTGATCACATCGGGCTCTACTGTGGTCGTGTCTGGCTACCCACTGCCCCTGATATTGGCAGGGTTTAGAGATGGAGTGGATATGGGGGTAAGGGGCGAAGGAGAGAGAAGATGATTTCAAGTGATAAGCTTGTTACTGGGCAGACTGAGACTCCAATGCTGGAGACCGAGAAAGGGGATAAGGTGATGATATACAGAGATGGTTCCTTGAAGTATCATTGGTACATATTTATTTTGGAATTGTATGTATTCTTGTGCTGGTTTACAAACTGTTGTAGGGGCATCTGGGTGGCTCAGTGGTTAAGTGTCTGCCTTTGGCTCAGGTTATGATCCCAGGGTCTTGGGATCAAATCCCCCATCAGGCTCCCCAGGGGAGCCTGCTTCTCCCTCTGCCTATGTCTCTGCCTCTCTCTGTGTCTCTCATGAATAAATAAATGAGACCTAAAAAAAAAAAAACTATTATACTTTAAGTCATATAAATAGATGAAGCTGTCCTAAATCCTTATTTCACTTCCCAAGAGAAGTACATAGTACAGTACATAGCATACTACAGAAAAAATCTCAGTGAATTGCATTTTTATTTATTTATTTTTTATTTTATTATTATTTTTTTTGAATTGCATTTTTAAAAAAGATTTTATTTATTTATACATGAGAGAGAGAGAGAGAGAGAGAGAGAGAGAGAGAGAGAGAGAGAGAAGCAGGCTTCATGCAGAAGCCTGATATGGGACTTGACCCCAGGACTCCAGGACCACGCCCTGGACTGAAGGCAGGGGCTAAACCACTGAGCCACCCAGAGATCCTCCAGTGAGTTGCATTTTGATGGTCACTTCCATTCCTGAATTTTTATTTCCCCTGAATTCTCATTCCTCTCTATTCCTTGGGACTTCCTTTATCTGTTCACTGAAACATGGAATTATGCTTCTTTAATTTTAAGAACAGTGACAAAAACATTCATTATTAGACCTTTATCACCCCCCAAATCTGTGGATTTCCATAAAATCTTCTGTATATACAGAGCTTTTAATGATATTTCTGTGTAATTAATATTCAACTCTAAGCTTTACAGGTCAAAAGACTCTATCATCACTTTCAAATGAGTACTTAAATAAGACTTGATTGAGTGCCTTGATAAGATGCCATTTCATTTCTAAGTTCCTCTCAAAACAGGGAAAAAGAAGTAAGGTTGCCATTGTCCCAGTTATAGAAATTAAAGCAGAGGGGTATGTACTGAACCTAAGTAATGCTGTGTGTAATGGGTGATGTTAAGAAGAGGAACCAGAGACATCAGAGGGCATCAGGGAAAGGAGAGGAGAACTGAAAAGAGTCATATGGATGATTAAAATGGAATAACTATCAACACGTGAGCACCAGGGCAGCAAGCATTTTAACTGATAGTATATGAAAAACAGAAATCAGATCTCTGGTAGATGTATGAATGGGCACACAGCTGACTGCACACATGGCTCTCCAACAAACAGAGGTCCACCTGGCAGAGGATGAAGCCAAAGTGTGATAAGTGGGCTTCCAGAAAACTCAAAGGTGGAACGGACTGTTGCCATCCTTTGCATTCTGGATGAAAAACTTGATAATAGATTTGTTAGGCTGGAAAATATCAAACTAAGAGGATGGAAAAAGCAAAGGTAACAGGCATAGAAGACACAATAATAAATGTTGTGAATAAAAAAAAAAAGGCAAGAACATGGTGATCCATGTGGGGTTAAAAATCAAAGTTCCCCGAGGGTCCCAAATTCTGTTTTCCTCTAATCAAAATGCAAAGACAAAGCATTCTGGAAATTCACACAACCTGATGAGTGTGTGCTTTAGGACCAGAAACTGTGTGAGGTGCTTTCAAATGTAGTATTTTGAGTCTCACACTCAAAACAAGTCACTGAAAAAGGTTTTATGATTTTTTTTTTTGATCGACTGTTGAGGAAGCTGATGTTTGAAAGGACAGGACTTGCCCCAAATGGCAGAGGTCATGAGTCTCAGAGCCGGACCTGGAATGTGGACTTCATGACCACACACTCCATGTTTCTCGACCATGCCACACTTCCATGATTTTTGGGAAGGATATTTATATGTCACTACTGAACAAAAATGGGCCTTTATATAACAGAAAGTCTAGACTGTGGGCCGCAGGGGTCAGTGAAGGATCCCAAGATGGCTGGGCGAAAATTTGCTCTAAAAACCATTGACTGGGTAGCTTTTGGGGAGATCATATTCCGAAACCAGAAGGCCATTGCCAACTCCCTGAAATCCTGGAGTGAGATGCTTCCTCCAGGTTGGCTACTCTTCCTGAGAAACCACCTGCTATCGACTGGGCTTACTACAAGGCCAATGTGGCAAAGGCTGGCTTGGTAGATGACTTTGAGAAGAAGTTTAATGCCCTGAAGTTTCCTGTGCCAAAGGATAAATACACTGTCCAGGTGGATGCCAAGGAAAAAGATGTGAAAAGCTGTGCTGAGTTTTTGTCTCTCTCAAGGGCCAGGATTGAAGATTATGAGAAAAAGAACTGGAGAAGATGAAGAACATAATTCCATTTGATCAGATGACCATTGAGGACCTGAATGAAGTCTTTCCAGAAACCAAGTTAGACAAGAAGTATCCCTACTGGCCTCACAAGCCAATCAAAACTTTATAAACTTGAGTTGGGGAGAAAGCTTTGGCCCTCATATTATAAACATTGGACATTAAAAATAATGATATGGAAAACCCCCCGGAAAGTCAGAGGATTGGACACAGGACCTTTCCTTTAGCTGTTCAGGGCTGTTGATTCTCTCAGGACCGTATTTATGGGTTTTATTACTGGTCCTGTTACTGTCTAGCCATGTAACCATAGACAAATCATGTAGTCACTGAAGTCTCAATTGCCTGGTCTGTAAATTGCAAACATTGAGCTGTATCATGAGCGCTTGACCCTCTGACATTCACATCTGCAGGGATCTTTGGAGTTACTGCTCATCTGCCAACTCTGAGTCTTCAGGGTTTCAGAGGCAACAAATCAGAAGGGAAAGGACAAGAGTAAAGACCTGTTTCTGCGACAGCTGGGAAGTGAGGAAGTGAAACAACCTGTCCCTGACCTTGCCACAACTCCTGATGGCCTCTTTGATTCTTTAAATGTCTACTGTGAGTTTATACCCAGAAGTCCTTGTGTCAGTTACCACTCAGCCAGCTCTCCCAAGAGTTTGTCAACACGGGTTTAAAGTGTTATCTTGTCCCTAGAGTACTTACTCTTAGAGTTGACTCTAATAAGTAGAAATTAAAGGTTAAAAGAATAAAGCCAATGGATTTTTAAAATGTCAATTTCACTACTGTGTTTAAGAATGGCTCAGAGGAGATGGTTGTAGGGAAAAATGCAGTAATCGGAAAAATATGGCCATAATCAAACCCAAGTTTGAATCAGAGGTGTTTGAAGGGGCCCAGGAGCCCAGGAGCCTGCCCAGAACACTAGCAGTTGGACGGAATACAGCTTTACCACCCATCGACTGTTGCTCATCACCACTTTGCCTTGTACATCCCTCTTCTCCTTTGGCTTTTGCACCAGGCCAATCAAATGAACCAAAAGTTCCAGATTCTGACTGTGTTACTTTGCTTTTCCTCTTAGTTTCCTCATCTGTCAAATAAGGTTGTTTTGAGGACTAAGTCAGCTGGTTTTGTGAAGCACCCGGGTGGTACCTGCCACTGGCAAGACATGCAGGGGAGTGGTTAGGAGAATCGAGTCTGGGACTAGACAATTTGAGGTAGAGCTTAGCTTCCTCCATTTACTAGCTCAATGAATGCAAGCAGCTTACTTAACCTTCTTATGCCTCAGTTTACTCAACTGCAAAATGCTGCTGATAAAGGCATCTGCCCCACTGAGTTGTCAAAGGTAAATGAGTTACAATGTGGTGGAACAGGGTCTGGTTCCTAGTCACTGGTGTAGACTTGGTTACTCTCCTTGCTGTTATTATGATGGTTTGCTTCTGCACCTTGTTCTCTGGCGGAAAAACTGTCAGTTCGTTCTCACTCATGGCCAGCCTACACTCGACCTGCTATAGGCAAAGCCCACCTCGTTTGTTCAATTCATATGACAAGAGGATAAGCAAACAATGACGGAATGATTTGAGGTCTCCCCGTCTTCATAGTTGGGGGAGTCAGGAGAAAGGCTCTGAGCTTTTTGCTTGTGGGAGACAGTGGGTGACTCACAGTGTATAGAAGCCCAAAGTTGTCCCCATTCCCACTCCTCTCCGCACATGAGCTGCAGAGACACAGGCTCCACGGTTCCCACCACATTCTGAGTTTGCTGTTTGCCTCTTCGGAGCACCCATGTGAATTTAAATCCTAGCTCTGCAGTGGGGCACAGCTCCTGGGGTATCCCTAAGATCCCCTCTGAGCTGGGGTTCGGGGTGTTTCTGAGCTGGGAGAATGTGCATAAAATCTGCCAAGCCGCAGCTTTGAGAAACCAAGCAACACCCACAGGGGGGCCTGGTTTGGGGCGCAGAGACCCCCGGGGAGCCAAATCACCAAACAGCGAGTTGCTTATAAAGATGAGTGGAGGGTGGGAGGCGGAAGAAATCAGTGCAATCCGTAGACATCCTCTGCCAACCTCGCACCATCACAGAGGAGGAAGCAGCGCCGCAGACCCTCTGCAGGGTGAGTGCGGTGCGGGTGTGTGCAGGCGTGCAGCGCATGCACACGCACACACGCGCACATTCGTTCTATAATGACCCCCACGGAAAACTCCTCCGCCATCCTTCCCATCCGCGGTGTTGGAGCAATTAGGTAGGACTTGGGCAGAATGATTCATGCTTCAATAAATTCAATTTCAACAAAACATAATTATGGTGAGTCACCTAATCGCAGCTGTAATCACGGCCCGCCCCTCCAGAAGTCAAAACAGTTGAGGGCATTCAGCAAGGGCGTCTGTTCCCTCATTATGACTGAAGTTTACATCTTTTGCCAAGCAGCATACTTGGGACTACAGTTCCTTTCTAATTTTTCAAATTACGGAATGTTTCAGACATATATAAAGGTGCAATGCATACCCTAGTGAATACCCCTGTATGCACCCAGCAGCTGAAAAATAAAACATTGCAAACATGCTTGAATCCCTGATCCTGTCCCTCTATTTCTCCATAGAGACAACAGTATTTGCTTTTGGTATTTATCATTCCCATGGCTGCCTTTATAGATCTTCTCTCTCTCTCTCTCTCTCTCTTTCTCTTAAAATCACAGAGCATTGTTTTCAGGTTTTAAAAAAGTTTTATTTATTTATTTATTTATTTATTTATTTATTTATTTATTTTTTTATTTTTTTATTTTTTTGAGGAGGGGAGGAGCAAAGCAAGGAGAGGCAGAGAGAGAGACTCTTAAGCAGACTCCCATCCAATGTGCAGCAGACACTGGGCTTGATCTCAGGACCCTGAAATCATGACCTGAGTGGGAATCAAGAATCTGTGCTTAACTGAGCCACTGAGGCGCCCTTTGAGTATTCAATAAATAGCATTGTTTGTGCATCCTTCTACAACTTGGTTTCTTTGCCTAACTTTTTGATATTTTTCATATTGAATGTCCATCTCTAGTTTTCTCATATTAACTGCTGTTTAGATTTCCATAAATCAATATATCAAAATTATCATGTTAACTGCTGTTTAGAATTCCATATATAAATATATCGAAATATAAAAATGTATTTTTTATCCATTCTCCTTTTGAGGGATTTAGTTTGTTTCTAACATTTTCTAATACACGTGATATTTTCTTAAATATCCTTACACATGTTTCCTGTGCTCATGTGTGAGTTTCCCTAGGGGTGTCCCAGGAGTAGGGTTGCCACTTATTGGATGTCTGCTTTGTCAACTTTAGATGCTCCCAAATTGTCCTCTAAAGTGCCCATTTGCATATCCACCAGAAGTTTAGAAGTGTTTCTGCTGTTCTGTGTTTTCCCACCAGTAGTTGGTACTCTCAGACTTAATTTTTGCCTATTTGATAAGTGTGAAACATTTCCTCATATTAGTTGTAATTTACGTTTTCCTAATTCTTGCTGAGATCAAGCAGCGTTTCATAGGATGAGGAACCATTCAAATGTCTTTTTTTGTGAGTTGTCTGCTCATGTAGTTTGATGGCTGTCTATTGCTTATCTTTTGGGGAGGTTTTGATAATACATTAAATCTGTTTCAAATATGGCAACTTATAATTTCTGTTTCTTTCCTTATCAATTTTAATAAGTTGTATTTTTCAAGGAATTATTCCTTTTATTGAGGTTGTAAACTATGATGGTGTAAAGTTGTTTCAAAGTTCACTTATTTTTTTAAATGTCTGTAGGATTTATGGTGATAACCCATTTTTTATTCCTGACAGTGCTGACATTTGTTTTTTTTTCTCTCTCTCTCTGGTAAGTTTAGGAACGTGTTGATTTCATTTTGTTCTGTTTTGTTCTTCAAAGAGCCAGCTTTTGACTTTGTTTACTTTCTTTATAAGCCATTTTCACTTTCATTGATTTCTGTTCTTATCTTTATTTCATTCCTTCTACTTTGGGCTTACTTTGCTCTTCTTGGTAGAGCTTGTGAAAGTAGATTAGGCCATTGTTTTCAGGCCTCTCTTCTTTTGTGGTTAAATCTATGTTTCCCTTTGAGCACTACTTTAGCTACATCTTATACATTTTCATGCTGTATTTTCTTTATCATTCAGTTCAAAGTATTTTCTGATTTCCTTTGTGATTTTGTATTTGACTCATAATTATTTAAAGACATGCCATTTAATTTTCAAATAATCAGATTTTCCCAGATATCTTGTTATTGATTCATTCTCTTGTGATCATAGGATACGATCCACATTATTTCAATCCTTTTGAACTTATTGACACTTGTTTTATAGCACAGAATATAGTCTAGCCTGGTGAATGTTTTATCTGTGTTTAAAAGGAACTGGTACAGCCACTCTGGAAAACAGTATGGAAGTTCCTCAAAAAGTTAAAAATAGAGCAACCCTATGGCCCAGAAATTGCACTGCTAGATATTTTAGATATTTATTAATATCTACTATGATTATGGAATTGTCTGTTTCCCCCCATAATTCTGTCAAGTATAGATTCATGTAGATTTCTTATTAGAAGCAAACATATTTATAATTATTGTCTTCCTGGTGAATTGTCCTTTAAAAATTTATCCTTGATTATTATATTTTTTTAAAAAGATTTATTTATTTATTTTAGAGAGAGAGAGAGTACATGAGCAGAGGGAGAGACAGAGGAAGAAGCAGGGAGCAGGGAGCCCAACACAAGGCTGGATCCCAGGATCCCTGAGCCAAAGGCATACACTTAACTGACTGAGCCACCCAGGTGCCTTTTGATTATACTCTTTGTCATAAAGTCTATTTTAAAAGCCTGATATTAATATAATTATCCCATTCTTTATATACTTACTGTTTCATGGTATATTTTTTCTTTTTTTAAAAAAAGATTTTATTTATTTATTCATGAAGGATGCAGAGAGAGTCAGAGACATAGGCAGAGGGAGAAGCAGGCTTTATGCAGGGAACCCAATGAGAGACTTGATCCCGATACTCCAGGATCACGCCCTGAACCGAAGGCAGATGCACTTAACTGTTGAGCCACCCAGGCATCCCGGTATATCTTTTCCATCCATTATTTTCAAACTACATGTGTCTTCATATTCAAAATGTGTCTGTTGCAGGCAATGTAGTTGAGTCTTGCTTTTTATATTGACTCTGACACTCTCTCCATTTTAATGCTTAGACCATTAGTATTTAATTTGATTAGTGTTCTGGTTGAATATAGACCTACTATTTTATTACATAACTATTTGTTTTCCTGTTGCTCTATTCTCCTTTCCCTGACTTATTTTGGATTACTTGACTATTTTTAGTATAGTATCTTAATTTAAATACTGGCTTAAAGTTATACATTATTGTATATTTCAATGGCTGTTTTATGTATTTATAAAATAGATAGATCCACAGCCTATTAAGAATTAATATTACCACTCATATAAAATATATAAACTAACAGCCCAGTGGGTCCCTTTATTACACACCCACAATCCTTTATTTTAAAGTTGTCATATGTATTACATTTACACACTGAAAACCCTGCCAATATACACTTTTTTAGCTCAAGCAGTTAGATGTATTCTAAAGAGCTTAAGAAGAAAGAAAGTGTTTTATATTTACCCAGATATGATGGTTTTTTTTTGATGTTCCCACTTGAGTAGGTTGAAATATAACTTTAGTAATTCAGTGAAACACAGATCTAGGTGCTGCTGTGAAGGGATTTTGTAAATATGTTTAAAGTTTTCAATTATAACCAATTGACTCTAAATTAGCCAAAAGGTATATTATCTTAGGTTAGACCTTTATAAGAGGGATTAGGCTTCCCCTGAGCTCAGAGGCTCCAAAACCTGTGAGATTGTAGCCTGCTGATTCTCTCCCCTTCTTTACCACCTACTCTAGCCAGACCCATAATTGTATAAGTCTATTCTTTATAATAATCCTCTCTCTCTTTTTCTCTGCCTCTGTCTTTATCCCTATCTATATACTTCTCTGATTGAGCCATGAATTGTATACTTGATATGTACTATTTACCATTTTTGATCATCTATTCTTTCTAGAAGATGTAAGTTTTCTCTAACAGCATGTGCAACAGCCTAAAGAACTTCCTTCAGCACTTTTTTTTATAGTACAGGTTTGCTAGCAAGGATTCTCTTACATGGCCTTTATCTGAAAGCATCTTTATTTTTACCTTCATTTTTTAAAGGATTTTATTTATTTATTCATGAGACACACACACATACACAGAGAAAGAGAGAGAGAGACAGAGAGAGAGAGAGAGAGGCAGAGACACAGGCAGAGGGAGAAGCAGGCTCCATGCAGGGAGCCCAATGTGGGACTCGATCCTGGGTCTCCAGGATCACATCCTGGGCTGAAGGTGGCGCTAAACCGCTGAGCCACCCAGGCTGCCTTTTACCTTCATTTCTGAAGAATATATTGCTGGATACAAAATTCTGGGTTGATATATATTTTTTTTCCTTCAGCACTTTAAAGGTGTTGCTCTACTGTCTCTTTGTCTCCATGGTTTCTGATGAGAAATCTGTTGTCACTTAAGTCATTGCTCTCCTCTGTGTAATGTATCATTTTTCTCTCCCTACTTTCAAGATTTGTTCTTTATTCATAGTTTTCAGCAGTTTGATTACAACGTGTATAGGCAGAGCTTTCTTTGAGTTGATCAAATATATTATTGGGGTTAGCTTGGATTTTTCTTGCACCAAATTTGAGGAATTTTTTGATTATTATTTCTTCAACTATTTTTTTTGCCCCGATCTTTCTCTTTCCTTCTGGGACTTCAGTAACATGCATGTTATGCTTTCTGATGGTCGTTTTACTTATTAATTTTTGGAGTCCATTTTATATCCCATATACAAACTTTTGTCATATTTGTGTGTACAGATATCTTTTGCTAATCATTGATCATCTTTCTACTTCTTATAGTACCTATTGTTGTATATAAATCTTACATTTATTTTAATGGAAGTGAATATATCAGTCCTCTTTAAAGCTGTAGCTCTAAACTTCTTGCTAGACATGTGTCCAAAGTCAAGAGAAACAAAGGCAAAAATGAGCTATTGGGACTTCATCAAATTAAAAAGCTTTTGCACAGCAAAGGAAACAGCTGAAAAAACCAAAAGACAGGGATCCCTGGGTGGCTCAGAGGTTTGGCGCCTGCCTTTGGCCCAGGGCATAATCCTGGAGTCCCAGGATCGAGCCCCCCATTGGGCTCCTTGCATGGAGCCTGCTTCTTCCTCTGCCTGTGTCTCTGCCTCTATCTCTTTCTCTCTCTGTCTCTCATGAATGAATAAATAAAATCTTAAAAAAAAAAACAAAAACAAAAGACAACCTACAGGATTGGAGAGGATATTTGCAAATGCCTTATTAGATAAAGACCTGATATCCAAAATCTATAAAGAACTTATCAAACTCAATGTCTAAAGAACAAATAATACAATCAAGAAATGGGCAGAAGTCAGTGTCCATCAAAAGATGAATGGATAAAGAAGATGTGGTGTATGTATACAATGGAATATTACTCATCCATTAGAAACAACAAATATCCACTATTTGCTTTGATGTGGAGAGACCTGGAGGGTATTATGCTGAGTGAAATAAGTCAATCGGAAAAGGACAAACATTATATGGTCTCATTCATTTGGGGAATATAAAAATTAGTGAAAGGGAATAAAGGGAAAGGAGAGAAAATGAGTGAAAATATCAGTGAGGGTGACAAAACATGAGAGACACCTAACTCTGGGAAGTGAACAAGGGGTAGTGGAAGGGAAAATGGGTGGGGGGTTGGGATGACTGGGTAATGGGCACTGAGGGAGGCACTGGGTGGGATGAGCACTGGGTGTTATGCTATATGTTGGCAAAATTGAACTCCAGTAAAAAAACTAAAAAAAAAATAAAAAAAAAAAAAAAAAAAAAAAAAAAAAGGAAATGGGCAGAAACCATGAATAGATATTTCTCCAAAGAAGACATACGAATGGACAACAGACACATGAAAAAATGCTCCACATCACTTGGGGGCAGGTAAATACAAATCAAAGCCACAATTAGATACCACCTCACACCAGTCAGAATGGCTAAAATCAATAGGTCAGGAAATGGCAGATTTTGCCAAAGATGTGGAGAAAAGGGAACCCTTTTACACTGTTGCTGGGAGTGCAAGCCGGTATAACCACTCTGGAAAACAGTATGGAAGTTCCTCAAAAAGTTAAAAATAGAGCTACCTTATGGCCCAGCAATTGCACTGCTAGATATTTACCCAAAAGATACAAATGTAGTGATCCAAAGGGGCATCTGCACCCCAATGTTTATAGCAGCAATGTCCACAACAGCCACCCTATGGAAAAAGCCCAGATGTCCATCAACAAATAAGTGGACAAAGAAGACATGTATATATATATATATATACACACAGTGGAATATTACTCAGCCATCGAAAAAAAATGAAATCTGGCCATTTGCAATGACATGGATGGAACTAGGGGCTGTTAAGCTAAGTGAAGTAAGTCAGAGGAAGCCAATTATCATATGATTTCACTCATTTGTGGAATTTAAGAAACAAAAACAGAGGAGCATGGGGGAAGGGAAGGGTAAATAAAATAAAATGAAACCAGAGAGGGAGGCAAACCATAAGAGACTCTTAACTATTGGCAACACACCAGGGGTTGCAGGAGGGAAGACAGTGCATGAACTGGGTAACTGGGTGGTGGGCATTAAGGACACACTTGATGTAATGAGCACTGGGTGTATATAAGACTGACCAATCACTGAACTCTATCTTTGAAACTGATTATGCAGTATATTAATTGAATTTAAATAAAAAAATAAGTAAAATAAGTTGTTGCTGTAAACATTTTTGCATGTATGTATTAAAAACATTCTATCTCATTCCAAGGTTTTAAAGAGATGCTCTGATTTCTTCTAAAAGGCTTTAAGGTTTTCTTTCTCATATCTATGTATTTAATCATTGTTAAGTACAATTTTGCTTAAGGAGAGATGTAAGGGTTTAATTAAATTTGTTTTGCATATTAATAACCAGTTATCTTAACACCTCTTCTTTCCTCCACTGATCTTAATGTTATCCCCATTTTATATTGTGTTCTGTAATATGTCATTCTCCTTATTTCTTTAGAAAAGTTTTTACCATCATCAAGGGACAGAAATTTTCCATCTATGAAAGAAAGAAAATTTCTGGTATCCAACCAATACCAAAAAGGAGGACAAGTAAACTATAAGTGATTTTTAAAGACCACTATGCACTGTATTGGCCATTCCAGAATATTTTTAAATTTATTGCTGATTTTCTAGAAGAGCAATTTAGGGGAGGGAGAGGACGTGGTCAACTGGCAAATCCAGTCTCACTAGCTTTGAGAGGGAATGGCTGTTAATGAAGTGTTTTGTAATGCCCAAAGACCACCAAGTTTATTAAAAATCAGTTGAACTTGAGAAAGAACCCTTGGCTGCCTTTTCCCATCACTATTCCAGCTATTAAAAGCTATTCTTCAAATGAACACCAAATTTTGAGTGTCTTTGGTAGAAATAGAGGCAGTTAGGCTCCCTCAAACTCCACCTAAACTCAAATATCTCAAGCTCAAGTCAAGCCTTTGTTCTTGGAAAGAGCTCTTCTCTAGCCTTTCGTGGTGATCAGTGAAGAGCTGCAGAGAAGAGAAGGAAAACCTCTTTTGGCGTTTTTTTTTTTTTCCCCATGTTGAGCCACATTCACAGCCAGAAAGCATTTCAAAGGATTGGTTTGTACTTGGCTAAAAAAACTGGTGGTTGTGATGTACTTAATCCTTCAGCTCTTTTGACCTTGCAATAGCTAGCCAATTCAGAGCCTGAACTGAGTGTAGGGATCAGGTTCTCTGGGGCTGTATTTGTGTTGACTTAATGTTTAACTGAGCGTTTTCTTTATTGTTGCCAGAAAGAGTTAACACAAAAGTCTTACTCAATGATCACTGAAGAAATAAAAGACTCAAAAAACCTTTATCTCGTATGTACATTGTACCAAAAAGCTAGTTTGAGAAATCTGAGAAATACATCTATGCAATTTTTATTTTTGCCAAATTGACCTTAGAATATAACAGCCTCTCCTAAACATATACATAGATTAGAATCTTTGTTTTTATTTTCTGGTAGGCAAAATCCTCTGCAGTATATTGTCTATAAATCCTCTGTCTTCTCCTGACTGTACTCTAGGGCTGGAAATGGATATATCACTTTGCTTCTTTTCTTTTTATTCTGAATCCAAAGCTCTGAGAACCATCCCTCAAACACACACACACACACACACACACACACACACACACACACACACTCCTCAACATAAAAATGAGGTGAAGTCTCCTAAACCTTCCTTTGGATCTTTCCTTGGCCATTCACAGATAGTCAGTAGTTATCCTCCTGAATGGTCACAGGCACATCTGTATCGACGTGCTGCTGAGCTGGCTCATGGACTATAAAAAATGATAGAAAATATGAAAACTGTAGATTTTGACTTATTATGTCACTTCTCTGTCTTCCATAATTTTTGTCTTTAGCTGCCTCAGGTCAGCATAGCTATAGAGCAAGAGAAGTGCTCCACAGGAGAAAAGCACTGGACCAGGAGCATGCGGTGCCTGTTCACGTCACCCTGATAGTTGGATACCTCAGTCAAACCATTTTTCTGGTTCTCAGTTTTCTCATCAGCAAGAAATCAGGAGTCACAATGCTGATTAGGGTAGTCATTTCAGGTAAATGAGATAAGCAGGCCTGGTTGGTTCTTTGATGTCCTAGAGTTTATTTTCCCCCTCTGACATGAATCGAAAGAGGAGTGCCCAAATTTGATTGTTGCCAGGGGACTGAGGTTCACTGTGTTTCCAGATCTTCTGCTTTTTCTAGAGATGCATGCAGTTATGTGAATTTTTTAAAGAGGGAAATATCTCAATATCGAAGCATTGGCAACTAACTCAGAAATTTAAAAATTAAACTTTCCGTGGCCCTAGTAAAATATGTCTCAATCCCTGGGTCACCAGTTGTAACCTCTAGACTAAATGGTATTTAAAGTCTCTTCCAGTTCCGAAATTTTATACTTTAATTATCCAAATGGTCTGAATTGAAGGCAGAACTGGTGTTTGAGCATGAGGAAGATTTTCCTGGCACCCAGTTCTTATATTTTGAAACAGGTGACCAAGGGAAATTGTGAAATGTCCTTCAAGTGATCTTGAAGAATAAGAGACACCTCCTTCTGTCTGGGATTAGTTAGGAGCAGTTGCCGGGAGGGGATGGATATGTGCTCTTGCAATTCTTCCCAGTTTAGATGTTGTAAAAACGGCATTTTGTGTTTTATTTCAAATGTCCTCGGGTCTTTTTAGGGGAGAGAGGAGGTGGTAGTTTGGTTTCTGATTCCCAGGGCCTCTCCCTTCTCAATTCCTGGAATCATCCTGGGGGACTCTGTAAGCTGAAATGTAAAGTTTCAGTTTCTAGCATCTCTTCTAAAGTTTAGATTAGGTTTCATAACTTGGAACTGAAATCAGGGCAGTAGTTGGAGTGTGGATGAAAATGTCTACAGCTCCAGTTGTCTGCATACTAATGAAAAGCAGAGAGGGCAATAAATAAAGGTGGAGATGAGTGATGGCAAAGATAAGAGACTTTTAAGCTCACTTCGTTTTTGCTGCAGTTCAGTCCTTAAGAAAATTGATCATGATGACTTCCATCCATTTTCCTATGGATTAAAAACACCTAGGAAACACACAGACATCTTTTATACACTCAGTGTGCTCAAGCCCAGTCAGCAGTTCAATAAGCAGATAGAATTCAGCATAGTTACTGATTGTATCAGGTAAGTCCTAGGTCTCTTATTCCAAAGTAACCACGGCAAACTACATATACCACCACCCTTAGAAAGAGGCAGGAGATAGAGGCCAGAAAGGAAGAAAGAACATATACATATTTAGTTATTAATTGAACCTGTTTTGATGGCATAATGCATATTAACTGGGGAGAGGAAGTTGAATGAAGCCCAGAGAAACCAGCCTAGCAAAGGATCCACTTTCATGTATAAATGAATTAACATAGATCATTGAGCCCAAGTGCTTTTGATGGCTAGTTGGGAAGATAGGGATGGTTGCCCTGGGAATTCTCTCCATCTCTTCTATCATTCTCAAAATTTAAGTGCTAATATTATACTTGCTAAGGTGGATGAGGGGCAAGAAGATCTACTTAGATATGATACATGTTGGCCATGTGTTGTCTGCCTCTCCCTTCTTCTATGACATCATGGTGAATTTCCTCCCCTAGAAGTGCACACGGTCTTGGTGGGCGTATCAACCAACTGGCAACACGATAAATGGTTGGATCTAAGTAGCGACAACCAGATTTGCTTTGAGGAATTTGAATAAGTGGAGTGACAAAAAAGAAGACCAGAGTTCATCCTGACAGAGCATCTTGAAGAGACAGTTGATTTTTTCCCTAATGCTCTTCTGGGCTCTGTCCTTTTCTGAGGTCTGGAAGTTCATTTTCTTTCTTCTCTACAGAACTATCCCATAGCCTTAAGAAAAAAAATCTTACTTTATATTTAAGTAAGCCAATCACTTCCGTTGCTTGCAATCCAGGAAACTTAAAAAGTATGTCAAACATCTTCCTTGTGATCTGAGCTGAGAGCTGATGGTGAGGAAAAAACAGACTGAGAATCTTTTGATAAATCATTAGAATTAGTAAGGGATTTGATGAGGTTACTGTATCCAAATTCAATATACAAAAATCAATCTATATACTAGCAAAAAATCATTGAGAGATAAAATAATTTTATAATAGCATTAAAATATTAAATATTTAGAAATAAACTGAGAGATAATTGGGTGATGGCATTAAGGAGGGCTCTTGATGTAATGAACACTGGACATTATATGCAACTGATGAATCACTAAATTCTACCTCTGAAACTAGTAAAAAAATATCAAATATGTAAATGTAATGATTCTATAGTATACAATCCCTATATAGACATCTATGTAATCTGATTGAAACTAATAAAGACTTAAATAAGTAGATTGTCTTTTTAAGCTGCTAGTTTGAGAGATTTCCGAAACAGAGCTGACACAGTCAAGTTCATCTTTTTTACAGATAAAGAAAACAAGACTAGAAGAATAAAACAGCCTGTTCAACAGCTTAGACTAGTTAGCCTAGAAAGACCTCAAGTAGCCCACTACTACACTGGCTTGGTGCCCCGGGTGCCAATCTGGGCATCCCTACAGCTGGGGCTAAACCACACTCCTTGTCTCCAAGGACCAATGCTTAATACTGGCTTTGAGTTGACTCTGCCACTTTTCTCAGGGTATTCTAGCAATGGAGTGTCTGTCCTCACTCTCCATCTTCCCTGAATATTCTAGTACCTATGAAAAATCAGCAGGCTGGACTCACTAAGAGATTGTCTTCCTGAATTAGGCAAGTAAATCCATGTTGATTTCAGGGTTGGCAATCTGTAGTTCTTCTGACTCTTTGAAAGTAGCAGGTTGTTTCTGGGAGACACACTCATTCCATGTAGCTCAAGGGATCACAACCCAACAAGAGGCATCTTTTAATTACATTTTTCCAATTTCTGGTCACAGACATTATATAAACTCCCATTTCTTCTCTTCCTTGTGGAATAACCAGACTTTAGTAAGCAAACTTAGACTAAGAAGTGTAGTTTCCTCCCAACCCCCATGCTTGACTTTCCCTCTGCTGTTTTTTCCTCTCTTCCATGGGTTATTTTTTCCAACTTGGGAGACAAGGAGAATGTGTATCCCAGGTAAAGCGAGGAGGGAAAGGAGGAGCCATGGCAGAGACACATCAAAAGAGCCCTTTGTGCTCAGGGCACATTATTCCTGGAATCCAATCAAGTGCCCAAAAACCCAACCAAGCTTTTCAGACAGCACAGAAACCAGTCATGCAGGCCTCTTGGGCTTTGCTTTTTTAAAGCTTTATAGGGTACACTGAATTATTTGGTTGGGTCTTTTCAACCGTGTGACATTTGGGTTTTCAATGGCACAAATGGAGTTGATCATTAATTATTTGGACGCTTTAATTAAAAAAAAAACCCAACTTCACTGTGGATTTATGAGGGTCTGCTGGGGGGCAAGGACAAGGAGGCCTTTAGTGATTCCCTCATTTGAATGAGAGTGAGGGTTGGGAAGGTCTAGAAAGGAACGCTATAGAATCATCTTCCAGGAAGGTCTTAAACCCAAGTGAGGGTTTATTTGAGGGAGGAGAGGCCTATACTGAAGAAAACGGAAAGGACATGAGGGAACGGAATCCTGGGACCTGCCAAATGCATTGGGGCAGGGTATTTAATAAAAATCAATGGTTTAGCAGGGAGCCAACGGGAGCTCCTGAATCAATATGAAAACCAGGAAGTCCAATGGATTGGGGTGGGGGGGATGGCTGGTTTCTGAATCATTTGATTAACTGAACCACATGGGGGAGTTTGTCAGTGGCATGTTGAATGCCCAGAGGGACAGGATCAGTGTCCTCTGGTTTCAGAAGAGGCAGGTAGTGAAGGTATCACATTTGCTCTCTTCCTTTTGGGGGCATGTTCTGCAACCTTGCCTTTTTCTCTAACACAGATGTGTGTCCTGCTTGAGTCTCACACACTCTCCATTTTCTGAGATCTATGCTCCCAGAGGATTCCACTCTTTGGTGCCTCTCCACAAAGGCACCTCATCTCAGTGACAGGTGATCTCGGATGGGCTTGGGGAACATAAGAAAGGAAATAAGCTCTTCTCCGGAGACATCAGGAACTCCCATTTATTCAGTCTCTTGCATCCAGGAGCCTCAGGAAAAAGAGACTCAGCACATTCTAAAAATGCTGATGAAAAGTGCTTATCTTTGACATCGCAGTGCACAGCCATACCATATGTGGAAAAGAAACACAATGATTTGTGTGCACCTCTTTGCTGATTTCCCCACTTGGATTTTTAAAGCCCCTGCTTCTAGTCAAAGTAATTCAATATAAAGAAAATAAAATCACAAAAAAACTTGGATGTCCCTAATGTCTTTCCTTCTAAAATGCAAGAAATTATTTTAGGAATTGTTCCTATGGTGCCAGTTGACTAGACAGTATTATTTATCCCATTTTGCAAAGGAAAGAAACTGAGTCTGAAGGAACTCCAGCAACATGCCAAAAGTCATAAAATATTAGTGGGCTGGAATTTTGGCCTCTTGGAAACAGGCATTTCTCACAAAAGACGTCACAATCTTATCCACGGGATTATAGAACTAGGCTATCCAGATGGTGTTTCAGGAAGAAATCCAGAGCATTTATAAGTGGGTTATTTGTTTTTCCTTACAGTTACTTCCACGCAAAGGTATGCATCCATTTTAGAGAAGAGGGAAATGAACTTGATCCAAATTTTTTGTAGCGAGTCGGTCTGAGGTGTGGTGATGGTGGTGGTGTTCCTTCTGTCCCAAGTTAAGGGATGGAGGGGTCATGAAAGACTCTGAAGATAAACTTGGCTGAAGTTGATACTTGAAAGTAAAATGAGAGGACACCTGAATAAGAAGTATGATATGATGGGCCTGCTCAACATGAAAGCACAAGTGAGATTTAATGACTCCTCCCAGGCTTAGAAGATCACACTGGAAAGGACAGTGCCTGGGAGGAGGAGTCCAAAGCCAAAGAAAAAGGATTGGACCACAGCTTTCACCCCTGCAGGTAGAGAGAGGAGTGGGTCATTGTTCCAGGAACTTGTGGGCTCCCCAGGAGTGTTATTTACCTCAGTCAAAGAAAACACAGGGACATCAACAGTGGGTTTCAGCAGGTAAAATAAAAAGACATGGTCTGAAGAATGTGTTGTTTTACCTCAGTTTTCCTCACAGAGAGAGGCAGGGGCTTCACTTGGGTGTGGGGGTCATGGGGTTATAGTGATTGAGAGAGGTTAAGTATTCCAGGTGGCACTGCCCAGCCCCAAGGCACCCACCAGTTTTCATTCCAAAGTACATGGGTAAAAGCCAGTCATACTCTTGTATTTACACCTACATTTAAGATACTATATTATGATAAAGTTTTATCATCTTATTTCTAACTCAGGGCTTATAGGTTTCAACACATTCGGGGTTGTCTGATGATGAAAGATAAGACCTGCTACATGAGTAGTATTTATTTGGGGACTCAAATACTGAAACAAAACCACTGTATGTGTTGTAGCTCTTCCTAGAAACTTTCCCCTGATCTTTACCCAATAGACTCTCATCTTCTTCATTCCTATCTCAGCTCAGTGTCACAGCTCCTTAGAGATGCCTTCCTGTACCCCTCAGTTTAAATGAGGTCTTCATGCAAGGTTCCTCCAAGTGTCCTGTATTTTCCTTCAGAGACTTTATCACCTGAAAAGGTAGGTATAAACTGATAAGCTATTTAATTCTTTCTGGCTCTTTCTGGCACAGGTAATAAGGTCCTTGAAGGTAAGGACATTGTCTGTAATGCATGTTTGTAATGCTTCCAACTGTCAGGCAATATTTGTTGAATGAAGGAATGAATGGCTCTGTCAGGAAGGCTGAAATTTAGTCTGAAATCTGCCACTGTCTGCCTGGATGCCTGCGGCCCTCCTTGGCTCAAGTGTCCTTATCTGTTAAGTGATGCTGTCAGAACGGATATATTGAGGCCCCCTGTAACAACACCTATGATCCATTGTAACCCACCTGTGATTGGGTCCTTCTTGGACAGTTCCTTTGGCTCTTTTAGTCACCCCCCAAATAATCCCAAGTCCTCAACGCATTAATGACAAAAAATCTTTTCCTATGATTCCACAGCTCTCTTGGAGGGTACTATAGCTCACAACTCTTACCACTCATTTCCCAAGTTCCCATTTGACATTTCTTCTTGATTTGCTTTTCAACTCTCTGCTGCTGTTTCTCCCTTCCTGGGCTTCTCGCCACTCTCTGCAACCTGCCAAAGTTCTCTCTTTTACTTGAGAGCAGTTGTACACTTGCCTATACACTCTTCTCACACGGCTGCCTCAGGGCACGTGGTTGTTGCTCCTCAGACATCTAGTGTACCAGCTCCAGCTCAACCTCACTGTGTTGCTTTTTTTTTTTTTTTTAAGATTTTATTAATTTAATGAGAGAGAGAGAGAGAGAGAGAGAGCGCAAGGAGCCTGAGCAGGGAGTCTGACACGGGGCTCAATTCTAGGATGCTGGGGTCATGGCCTAAGCCAAATGCAGACACTTACCTGACTAAGGTGCCACATCACTGTGGGTTTTTTCCCACTCCGCATTCAGTGACATTGTATTGGTAGCTTAGGTCAGCCACCGTGGGAATACTTGCCACAGAAATTGGCAAATGCTATACCAGGGAATTTTCTCTATTGGAGAACCCATTGTTACACAATTATTGGCACATCACTGTCTGAGCTCCTCTAGCAGGTTATCACCTAGCTTAGGAAGTTGGTTGAACCCAAACATCCTTCATCATTACACTTACAGTTTTTATTTCCTCATGATCTAGGCAGAGTAGTAGGAGCTGAGAAAGGTTCATATAAAATGGTAGTTGTATTGGTCAAGGTCTCTCCAGGAAAACATAATCTATGCCAGATAGGTCAAGAGAGGAACCTTAATATGGGAAACTAGCTACATATTAAGGTTGATAAAACTAAAAGGGCACATGGGTGAGGCAAGCTGTAGATTAGCAGGATGCCAGTACTACTCTAGGGCTGGAGTGATGGGGAGGGGAGGTGATGTTACCAGAGTTTTTAAGCTAGAACTGTAAAGGGAGAGGTTTCTCAGTGGAAGTGGGACTCCAAAAGAGACTAAGTTGCTCTTGGGATGTCTCCTAAAACATGGAATGAAGAGAGTACCTGGGATTTTTCCTTCCTCCAGGGAGGATATTGGCCAACCTTAATCTGAAACTAGTTGGAATGGAGTTTGGGAAATGTAGCAAGCAGGGGTCAGACCCCTATAATGCAGAACAGGACAGATCAGGGCTGGCAATGAATCTGACGATAAACATGAAAATCATTATCCTAATAACTCATCATATTCTAGATAATAATATCCCTGAAGGAACATCCAGTGCCTTCAAGGCTACAGACAGTCACATGGTTTTCCTAGAGTCCCATAGTCAAACCTGACTCTATGAACCCAAATAACCACTTTGAGTCTGGCTCCCAAATCCATTCTATAGTGAGGACAGATTAAGTTCCAAAAACTTGTTGTAAGATACTGACAATCCTAATATACCTTCATGGTCACAAGAACCAGGGATGATCACATTTGTGGAAAGGTAGAAGCTTTCCCATCTTTTATTAATGAGGCCAAAATAGTAATAACTAGAGACATTCTTTTTCCCCATCTTCCTTTTATTTATTTGTTTCTTATTTTCTAAGAATCCAGGCACTGTACCAGACACTGAGGTTACAAAGATATTTTAGCACTTGTCTTCAGAGATCTTACCGCATGGATGAAAAGCAGATAATCACAGACAGTGGACAAGGGGCTGGCCAATGCCAGATTCACAGACCAATCCTAAAGAAATACAAACTTCTGCATCTTGGCCAGCTTTCACCTGGGCTGGCAGCAGGGGCTGCAGGTCGCTGGGATTTTTCTTAGCAGCTTCAGTGGCTCCCTGGCACTTGGACACTTTGGAGTTAATCCCTTTCTTACTTACAGGAGGGTCATCTTCCCCTGAGGATATTTCGATGTTTGCCTTTTAGTAAATAGGCTTTTCCACTTGGCTCTCTGCTTATCTTCCCATAGGAGATAGTTTCAGCAACTTGTCTCTTGTATTGCCAGTGACTATAACTCTAGTGTGCTATCAGCTTAGAAAATGTCAGATTTCTTCCCTGCATGCAATATGAGTCTGACTTTTAGGCCTAGATGGGGCTGGTCCTAGCGATGTGTTGGAGAATCGTGTCTGTGCTGTGGTATGTTCCTGCCAACACACTCCCAGAATTGGGGCCCCTTGTCATGTCTGTCATTCCAGCTTATCGAGGGATGCCAGAGTTAGCCAGTGCTTCCCACTCAGCTCAGATCTCCAGCCTGTGCCCTCCTAGAGAGTCAGACACAGGGAGCAAGAAATGAAGAGGGTGAATGTGAGACTGAAAATAAGAGTATGTGGAGAGTGGGCGTGGGGGAGAGAGAGAGGGAGGCTCTTTTCTGCTGCCACGGTGGCAGTGGCAGTGGCAGGTACTGGGGAGAGGAAAGAAATGTAAAGGAGTTTCAGGGGGAAGTTCTCTGTGTGCTCTGAATTTCCAGCGGAGAACACTTGTGCTGTTTCTTTAAAGAAACTCAAAGACTGGGGCACCTGGGTGACTCAGTCAGTTAAGTGTCTGCCTTCGGCTCAAGTCATGATCGCAGGGTCCTGAGATCAAGCCCTGAGTCGGTTGTCCCTCTGCCCCTACCCCTGCTCATGCTCACTCTTCTCTTTCTCTCTCTCTCTCTCTCTCTCAAATAAATAAATTAAATCTTAAAAAAAAGAAACTACTTAAAGAACAGCATGTATAATTCAATTTTGTGATTTGAGGTGCTTTCAGTTTAGGAGGTGGGGTTCCAAGAAACTCAGCTATATTCAGGATACCTTTAGAAGGCCTGGATTCAATAGATTGAATTACCTGATGTTCAATTATGAGCAATAGCAAGCCCCTGAAGAAGCAAAATGCATGTGGTGATGGACAGAGCCCTGGATGCAGTGCAGGGAGATGTGTTGGCTGCTTCCTTCCCACGTGCACTCATGCAAGGCTCTCATCATCTGCTCATCAGTGTCCTCATCGGCACAAGGCAATGATGAGTGTCCTGGCCAATTTACTCAGGTCCGTTGGGAGGCCTGGCCAAGTGGAAGCACTTTATAAATTGGAATGTATTATAGCCATGCAAGGAAATATTATTTAAATGACATTTCCTGGTAGGATTCGGCTGCCTTCCACAAAGTGAGGGTCAGCTTACTAATGCCACCCTAGTAGATGAAATGGTCCCTACTCCCATCTTCTATTTTTCTTTTTACTCCATTAGAAACAAAACACTCCGGGCTTGTAGGTGATAATTGCTAAATGGTGCATCTAATTTAGAAATGCCTACAAAAATTCCACTCGACCTGGTTTAAATTGTCTTCATTGTGGAGGAGGAAGCCATAAAGGTTTCTCCAGAAGGAAATGCGTGACCCAGGCCTTGTGGGTTAGAACTTCGAAGGGCTTGAGGCTCTAGCAGCCAGAGGGCCTTCCAGAGTGCATCAGAAGTGAGTTTCTCAAGTTGTCAAGGGCATGTTCTGAAGCCCAGTCACCGAGCCTTTGTGTGTACGTGTGTCTTTGTGTGTGCTAGTGCATTTATTAGAGGATGTGGTGGTGGCTTAGAGCAGGTAGGTTTCCAGTGCCAACAAACTGCTTGCTTTTCAGAATGAGTAGTTTTCCTTGGCTCCACTGCCAGCTGCTTTATCTGTTTTCATTTTAAAGATGTGTTTCCAAAGCACCATTTCCTGAAATCTTTTGGCTGCAGCCAGGTATGAGATTCCCAGTTGCAAGCCCAGGGAGAAGGTGAGCTGCCAGGGAGAAGTTTACAATAGGGTGGGTCGTCCAGAGGAGCGCCAGCTGAGGTCTTGCCAGGAAGTGGAGAGGGAGCCAGAAACAAGGACCCTCCATGGGAAAAGTTCTCCCTCCAGCTCTGACTGGAAAGTCGTGTCTAAGAATTTTAGTTTGAATAATCAGACTAAGTTCTTGTAATGGATGAGGAGTATCAAGCTTCAAGTTTAACAGAGTAAGACAAGTTGAAGTGAGTCCTTTCCCATGAAGCCTTTCTGCTAACTCCCCTTATAGCATCTCCCTATGTTTAGTGTCCACCCTGTCTAACCTTGATCACATCTTTATGTTCTTACTGCTGCTTGGGTAAGTATCTCATCTTCCCTACCAGAGGTAGGATCCTTCTATATGGAAAAGCATTGGAGAGTCTCACAATTTCTCAGGAGGAGCCTCTGCTTCTCCCACAATGGCTGGTATTCTTCAGATTTCATCGTGGGAGAGTCCTATTTTATTTTATTTTATTTTTACTTATTTTATTTTATTTTATTTTTACTTATTTTATTTTATTTTATTTTTACTTATTTTATTTTATTTTATTTTATTTTATTTTATATTTTTATTTTTTTTCGTGGGAGAGTCCTAAAGAACACGGGCTTGGCCGAATGGCAGTTCACACTTTGTTATATTTGCAGAAATGGGAGGAGCCTGAGAGTTTATGAAGTTCAAACTCCTCCAAGCTCAGAAAGGAGATACACCTGAGATCATGCCAATCACATGGCCTAGTGCTGTAGTGTAGGTTTTAGCTCTTAGAATCAAAATTGGGGGAGGGAAGTATCCTTTGTCTCTAATTCCAATAAGGCAAGCAATTCTCCATAGCTGGAGGATTTGAAACCATGCTGTGTGAAGAACAGTTGAAGGACCCAGGCATGCGTGGCCATGGAAGAGGGGAGAAAGGGGACACATCAGGCTCAAAACAACTGACACAGAGAAGGGGGTTATAGTTTTCTCCTGTGTGGCCCCACAGGACTGAGTTCTTGTGAGTCCAAGTTACAGAGAGGAAACTTCTTTCTCAGCTCAAGGGAAAGGCATTTTGTTGTCTAACAATGAGTACACACAACTTTAATGAGCTCCCTGCTATGAGAAGTTCTCAGGCAGAGACTAGATGGAAAGTTGGTGGGTTCTCGAGGTGGCTTTTACCTTAAATGACCTCTTAGAATTTGAGATAAACCATGGTTCCTGCTTTCCTCTGTCTGACGATGGTTCTGGTGACTGGGCACCAGGGGAGATGCTCATGCTATCCTTCTCAGTATGCCAGAGCTGCCGCACTGCTCCTTTCTGACCTCTGTCGGCCAGGGGCTGAAATTGCTAAGTGTAGCCTCATGGAGGGCAAGTAGACTCAACTTCCTGCCAACAGACTGGTGATGGCGGCTCCTAGAGTTTGCTGGGAGGAAAGTTGAGACAGCAGGAGAAGCTATGGTTATGAAGCCAAGTTTTGCAGGGCTGGCAACCTGCTGGACACAGACCTGCCATTCTGGGTCATCTCTGCTCTTCCCACCTCTGGCCTCCTCCCCTGCAGATTCTATACAGAAACCTTTTGGCTGAAATCCTTCCTCTTGCTATAGTTCCCATCAGTCTTTTTCCCCTTCTTTCCCTCCTAATGGTTCTGGACTATGGCTTCTTCCCTCTTCTATGAAATAGGCTTTTCTGGGACCATCGTATTCATAAAAGCAGGTTGAGGGGTGAGCTAAAGATGTCCAGGAAGTCTGCTCTTCCCTGTTCCCTTCCCTTCTGCTATCAGCAGGACCAATGCTGAAATCTCATGGAGCCTCATTAAAATGGAAAGACCATCCCACCTCCACCCAGGAGGAGTCCTCCAAATAACAGCTAGACTCCAACTATGTAGTGCAGACTGTTTCCCCTGAGAGTATGGGGGCCTGGGTGGGGAATTCTTTTCCCCTGAGAGTATGGGGGCCTGGGTGGGGAAGCCAAAAAAAAAAAAAAAAGAGGGAGCTGTCAGGGTGTTACCATAGGGCAGGACAGGGGGCCACGAGACCTGGGAGCTTCCAGACCTGTATACTGTTTCATTTGGAAGGCGCCTAGTCCCACTTCCTCTCTGAGAAGATGGGGAAACCTAAGACCCTGGAGGCAAACAGATTTGACCAATGTCATGGGTGGCAAGGGCACAGTCCCCATCTTTGCTCCCTTTACCTTTAGGAGCCCTTGAAGGTTTCTGTCTGAGGGCTTTCCCAGGGTGGGAAGTGGGTTTCTTCAAGTTGTAAAGTTTGATACGTGATGGTCTGCAGTATTGCAGAGCAACAGAAAACATCGTAGGGCTGTATCTCAATTTGAAGCTGTGTCAAGGCCAATCAGTGCTCCTTCTCTGGTTCATCTATTCTGGGGGAAAAATGAATAGTAATTTCCTTTTTCATTGAAAATGTAGGAACCACGAAAGGATGCTCTTGGGTTTCCAGCTCTGGATGGCAGATCTTACATTAAACATCTTCTCAGGCCTTTGTCTTTAACATTTTTGCCTCTGGAATTCCTAGCATGAAGTAGGTGTTCCCCACAGGCTTTCAAGGTAGGCTAAAACTCCACCGTTCCCACTTGTGGGAGGGCGTTGGGGTGGAGAGAGGAGACGGACTGAGATCCTAAAGATATTACCTGCTATTGTATGGATTCTCTGTGCATCTCATAATGGGATTTCCCAGACAAGTGAGAGATGTTGGGACCACTTACTGCCCATCCCAGGGGCTCAGTGGAAGGGCGGCAAGATGTCCTTGGTGGCCTAGGGCTCAAGTTGTCCTGGATGACCATATCACCGGTGAGCAGCACAGAGGCTCAAAATGGTCTTGTAATCCCTTTCTCCCTTGGGGAGATTGTCGGTGTGTGTTGTTTTTTTCAACACTTTCAAAATCGCAACTGTTTATAGTAACCAGAAATGGCAGAACCTGGCTGGAGGGGGAGGCTGAGTTTTATCTAACCCCTCATTTAGCTCTCTTAAGTTTGTCCAAGTTCCTGAGACGCTTTTCCCCTGTAAGTTAAACCATTGTTTGTCAAGGGAAATATAAATTAAGAGCTCTATTTTCTGAGTTAGATGGAAACTTGGTCCAGGGAAGCAGATTCTTGCTAGCTCCTCAGATCTCCAATAGAACATAGGAACCGGAGTCGGCGTAGGACTTTGACTTGATGAATTCTGGAGGAATCCAAAGCTCAAGGAATGTGGGAATTATGCAGAGCCAGGAACCCAGCCTAGGTTTGACTCATCAGAGCTTTTAATAATCAGGTCGGAAATTCCATGGCATTATTGAGAGGAGCAAATCTCTTTCCCTTTACACAAAATGGATTCTGAAACTATCCATATTCTCTAATTGGACTCCTGGATGGACGAGCCAAATGCTATGCTCAGACCAAGAACAGTGACGCCATGGTCATCCCCATGTTTATTGTAGAAGGGCAGCTAAACTTCTAGTACTACATAAACTGTCCAATTATGGATCTCTGGATTGTGTGATTTGGAAGACGCACAATTAAGGGGATAGCTCTGGCCAAACTTGAATTTGTAAAACTGGTATGGAGCCAATAAGAAGTAACACAAACCTCCTTCAATTTCTCTTTGCAGGGCTAGAAATCATGCTTTGTAGGCTTTGAGCCTTTGCAGTGAAAGACAAAGATATTGGAAATCATGCGCCTTCATGGACACTCACAAAACACTATAAATCCATCTTCTGCACCTCTCCGATCTGACGACCAAGCCAGAAAGCCAGTATTTCCCATGGTTACCTTCACAGACCTCAGAAAACATTAAGAACAGATGATGAGAAAACTATTACAAAGTATTAACAGGCTGAAAACAACAGCCCTATTTAGCTAAATTATTAAAAGCCACCACAGATAATTCAAATAAGTCCCCTTGGGACAGTATTTCTCAAGAGTGGTCAGTGGCTGAACAGCATTTAGAAAATACACTCGGGGTTGAAATGCAGATGTCAGGACTCTACTTCCAAACCCACTCAACTCAGGTTTCTAGGGGTGGGGTCCAGGGATCTGCATGTAGAATAAAAAGTTGCCATAGACTGAATCGATGGTCAGCTTTGCACATACAGGTACTATGATTTTTTTTTTTAAGATTTTATTTACTTATTCATGAGAGACACACACACACAGAGAGAGAGAGAGAGAGAGAGAGAGAGGCAGAGACACAGGCAGAGGGAGAAGCAGGCTCCATGCAGGGAGCCTGACGTGGGACTCGATCCCGAGGCTCCAGGGCAATGCCCTGGGCCGAAGGCAGGCACTAAACTGCTGAGCCATCCAGGGATCCCCGGTACTATGATTTTTAAATACAGCGGATGCTGTTGTGATGAGCAAATACAACTCATATTCAGAGAAATGCTGAATTTTCATAGCTTTGGGCTCTGATGTACTCTCTTAATCAATAGATACTAGTCATAAGACAGCAGTTTATGAAATTCCTTGGGTTTAAAAAATGATATTCACACTTAGCAAAAGTTGGGAGCCATGCTCTAGAAGAAATAAGCATTCAGGGGTTTATTATTGATGGTGGCATCTTTCTGAGATGGTAGATGGATTCAGAAGAAGGGACACTGACTGGAGGCTTCTTATGTGCTGGACACGGAGCTTCCTAGCTATTGATGGGCTGGCCTCCAGTGCAGGTCTCAGGGGTTCAAGTTCAGCTTCTTACCTAGAACCGTCTTCTAGAAGAGATGTGAGCAGAAATATTCTGACCTTATGGGGAGCAGGGATATCAGGAAAGCAAGTAGGGAAAGGATGATAGGAACCAGAGATATTTAGATTTAATATTTTACAAAGGCTTGCTCTGCCCATAAATATAAAATATACATTACTTGGCTGCAGCCCTCAGCCCACAGATGTGGCATGCTGTCCTGCATGCTATGGCAGGAGCCCTGGATTGTGCTGGAATTAAGGAGGTGGGAGGAGGCTGGCAGAGGCGCTTTGCCTGAGTGTTCCGAGGTCTGGAGAATTATGACTCGGGATGAGGTGGAAATTGGCACCTCGTGGCTTTGTGAGGCTACTCTGACTCGTGCCTTACTCTTTCAGGGTGCCAAGTTGCAAGATTAGCTCTATTGCTTTGGGACTAGACTTGGTGTTTGGAAAACTGGTGACTCCTTGGTGTCATAGCACCACCACACCCTCTTCCTGCTCTTCTCCATGTTGACCACCCAGCCTGCGCACACTACCTCCTACTCCCCGGACGGTGATGCGGCCTGACCTCTGCAGAAGAGGGCTGGGAAGTCCTTTGGGCAGTCCTCCTGAGGTTACCTTGGGACACGTGTCTTCGATGCTGTCCTCTGGGGCTTGCGTGAGGAAGTCAGGGGTCCCTTCCAACTCCAGTTTGCTGAACACACGGATGTGTCATCACTCAGCAGGAGCAATTTCAGAGAAACAAAGCATATATACCACTCAGATTAATTATGTAATTGTTTCCTAAAAGCTAAAAATGACAATTTTCTACAATTATTCTCTTAATGCTAGGGGTATTGAAAGTTCATCACCTCTTTTTTAGATATTTAGAAACATAGCAGAAGAATTCCCAGATGTTGACTTTTTTCCTCTGATATTTACTCCATCCACCCCACCCAGCACTTATGTGTGTACATGCATGCCTGTGTGGGTGCTCCTACGCATGTATACGTACGTATGCACATGTATATGCTCTTACACAGATACACACAGGTATGCACACACACACTCTTTACGACCTAGTGGAATGTTCTCAGGGGAAGGTAAGGCTAACATCACGTCAGAGAATAGAAACAAAGGCTATCTTTGGTTTTAGTTTTTTTTTTTTTTTTTTTAGTATTGAGATATAATTGACGCATAACATTATATTAGTTTCGGGTGTGTGAAATAATGATTCAATATTTGTATACACTGCAAAATGATCACCAATGAGTCTACTTACCATCCATCACCACATAGAGTTATCAAGCCCACGATCTTAGGGAAATGGAGAGGAGAGGACCCAAAGCATAGGACAAAATGCCTGGGAGAACCATTATTGGAAAATAGCCCCCCACGCAGAAATGGAGGAATGGACAGGAAAACTATGAGTTTTTTTTACCTTTGGTGGATGCTGGAAAGAAAGGCCCTGCTTCTGAGACAGAACCTCAGGCTGGGGATGTCTGAGCTGTGAGTCTCAGCCGAAAATGCCATGCTGACGTTTCCCGCAGGCAGCAGAACGGGATCTATATTTGCAAATGGCAGCACAGGGAGTCCCAGGGCTGAACTGGAAGGTGGTAGGAGTGAGGAGTGAGCTCAGTAGCAATCTGCTTGGACTGGTTGGTGACCAGGTACGCAAAGGATATCTCTGCAGACACTCATATGGACAGGTGCTTAGAGGTGCAACAGGCCTCCGTCCTCTGTGAGCCCCAAAGCTAGTCCCTGCCTTGGGGAAAGTGAAGGATTCTTGACATGATTAAGCATACACACACCAGAATAGCACCTGAAACCATAAATTTAGTTGTTAACCCCCCTAAAGGGTATGTTTCCTATGTTCCCTGGTGGTGGTCTGAAAGCCGGTGCACCTCGCACAGGAAAGGCTACTGAGACTTGTCAGAGCTGGTGGCCACTCAGTTCCTGTGTCTTGATTAAACACCTGTGATGCTCACTGGAGCCCCTTCTAGGCTTAGAGGAGGCTCCCCTTTTACCGCAGCAAACTTCAGAGTTAGGACCAACGGAAGGCTATGTTAATGCCTCCTAGTCAGGATATTTTCTTTTGAATCTGCATGATTTGGAAAAATGTGAGTCAGGACAGATGAGAAAGACAGGGAGAAATGTGACATCTGAATATTTCTAGGTTCCGTCCTTCAGGCCCCCAAATGAACATCTACTTTAAACCTTTTGTCTTTCATTGGGCTCCTCAGACATGTTCCTACTAAAAAGCAATTTTGAAGGTGGGGAGGGGTAATCGATTTATGCCATGGTACTGTGGGCATCCTCCCCAGAAGTCTAGGAAATGTCTTGCAGATTTCAAAGGCTTCTTAACCTTTTCTGACATTTAAAAGCAAACAGAAACTCTGCCAGATAAAAGTGAACTGAAAACAACGGTCAAGTTGATGTCCAACTGGAAGGAGCCTGGTTCCTCCAAATTCTTTCCCTTTTACACACTGTCCATTATGAAATGGCACCAGAGAACACGGATGTTTCTCTCTTCACACACACACACACACACACACACACACACACACACACGCTCATGCACACACATGCACACACACACTAAAGTTGCTTGTTGTGACTAAAATAAGCCCAGGGCAGACTGTCAACAGAGCATGGTCCAGATTATATTTTATCCCTTTTTTTTTATCATTAGGGTTTTCAGGGTGGGATTTCAAAACTGGGAGGATTAGAACAGAGCAGTTGAGAAATTTGTAGCTGAGCACGTACTCTCACGGACCCTCTCTCTCTCTCCCCTCCCTCCCCATCTCTTTAACAAGTTAGCAGCATGTGGCTTGCCCTTGTTCCAGCAGCGATTATTAAAATAAAAAACACCTTTGGCCATAAACACAAGTGAAAATTGAAACACGCTCATGAAAGTTTATTATTTTTCGCTTCAATAACTTCACCCTACGTGGAGAACTTTATTTGCCTCGGGAGGTCTTTGGGTTAGGTAATGAAAAAACATGGGGGGCTAGGGGATCCCAAGTCATCAGGGTTGGGAAGCAGCCGGGGGTGGCTTGTATCTTGGCCTTGGGCCTTCAGTGCTGCTCAAGCGTGGAGGCTCTCTGGAGCTGGAGCCCGCTTCCTCCCTCTCTCTCTCATTGGGGCTGCCCTGCCTCGAGGGTCATGTCCAGAGAGCTGGGCACTGAGCTGATTTGAAGCCAATCTGCCCCTCTGCTGGCTTGCTGCCCCTCCTTCAAGTCATCTGGCTGATTCTATAGGCTTCCTGCAGCTTTGCTTTGACTTAAGGCACTTTTAGCCCTTGACTGGAATCTTCCACACTCCTCAACTCAGAAGGGATCTGGGAGGGGGTGGGAGGACAGATATTGAGTGGACAATGAAGAGACACATGAATGAGAGGAGGCCTACAATTGAAGAGGAGAAGTTGAACTGGAATAATTTACTTTTGAGAAAAGACTTGACTACAAGACCTGAGAATGATCTTTATTCCTAGAGAAAGAGAAAAAGGACTTGAAATATAAGAGTTGGACCTTGCTCTAGGCAAGAGAGAAATAAACATCTCCATTTATCATGACGTCGTTTTAGGTTTTTTTTTGCCACTTGCAGCCAAATCTAGTCCTAAATACATAATCACCTGTTATAGGGTATAGGCTGTCTTGTGCAGGGAGTGAACACAAAGTTTGAAGGTAAGCCTTCCAGGACAAGTGTGATAATCTTACTCCATAACATTCTTGGGGACCAAGACTCCATGCAGCTTATCACTCCACCATTCTTGGAATATGGCCCTTGTCATCATGGCCCAAGATGGTGCCATCCATATTCAAGGCAGGCAGATGGAGAAAGGGATGATAAAGAATAGGCCGAGGGGGCAGGCCATCTGTCTCCCAAAAAAGGTTCCCAGGGGCTGCTACATGACATTTAAGTTTATATTTTACCAGCAAGAAGCTAGCCCCTTGGCCACACTTATTGCAAAAGGAGGCTAGAAAATTAATCTTTATTATGAGTAGCAATATGCTCAGCTAAAAATATTTTATTCAGGAGGAAAGACAAATTGCTGGAGAACACTAGCGGCCTCTGTCACCACAGTTGCCAGGAGCCGAGTCCTTGCCTGTCTTTTTGGCCTGTGTTGGGCTGGTCATTGTGTTCCTTCTATTGTTCCATGAATCTATGTCCTCATCATTTCTTCATTAATTTCATCTCCATGACTTTTTGTCAGTATTTCTCCTCTGTGCTTTCACACAAATTCCTGTTCTTTGTGCTGTCAAAATCTTCCTTGAGGCATCTTTGTATGAAACGTGCTGGCCTCATACTGTAGACTCAGAACTCAGAGCAAAGACTATGGAGAGAAAGATGTCAAGTCTATTGACCCCTTTTTTGGCTTTCTTTCTTTTTTTTGGCGGGGGGGGGTGCACAGGAGTATGTGCCATTTTACATAGCTTATTTTGCACTCATCAAGTGGTATAAACCCAGCTAGCTTCACAAAGCCTTCTCAGGAATGGATTGAGACCAGAATCTCCTTTGGATTCTATCCAGCTCAGGAACTGGTGTTTTGTTTCCCTGGGGGTGCTGCATGGTTTCAGCCCCTCATCCTAAGTAGCATGACTCATATCCCATCCCATCTCCCTTTTGCTTGCTCGATCTCTCCCGGCTGCCTCTCTCCTGTCCATGTGAGGCGTTTCTGGCTGCCTCCCTTTCCAGCATAATTAAATCCAGTAGGCCTTCCAATTGACCTCATGAGTGTGAGTTAAGCCCATTTATGAAATATGAAATGATCCTAAATGCTCATGATCCGGCTTTCCCAGGGGGCTGTGGAGGCGGGTCATATGCTAAGAGCTTCCTGCTGGAGATGCTGCAGGGAAGGCAGATGTGGCATCCCTGGAGATAAGCAGTGCCTTCCATGGACTGATCTCTGGTCTCAAGTGGCAGCAATGATTCTCAATGTTCCCTAGGAGCCTTCCATCATCTCCCTGTTTCATTTCTTTTTCCACTTGAGCGTACTTGCTCTTATTTTGAGCAAGCGAGGAAAGCCAAGAGAATGTCATGTCATATTGGGCTAATGCTTTGTGCTGAACTCTTCATTTCGATCAGAGGTAATGGGACAGAATTAAATTAATTGGTCTATATGCTCTCAAAGGCATTGTGTGCATGCCTTGGTGATAGGCCTGGGTTTATTCCATCCAAGATTCAAGGTTACCTTGACCTCAAAAAGAGAATGGGAGAAAGTATGAATGACTCAAGGCAAATCTGCTCCATTGGGGAAACAGAGTTCCAAGACCCTTTGCACGGGTGGGATAATGGTACACAGAAACAGTCATGATATATATTAGAGACAAGGCCCGGGAAAAGTAGACATCACCCATTACTTGGCTTTTTGTGTTTTGTTGCAGAGGAAAAGGGGCTTCTGCTCTATCCCTCAGGAGGAAACAGAATTGGAAGAATGCTGCTGGCGCCTCTCTCTGTAGCTCTCACCTACTGCCTGCCCCTTCTTTCTGACAAGCAAGGAGGGAGAATGACTCATTGATCAATGAGATCATATCCAAGGTCTTTTGGTGGCCTTCCTCTCCTGGTAACTAGCTCAGAATTCTCCTCTGCCTTCTCCACCATTCCCAGATAGTTCCTTGTATTTGTATTATTGGGGCTGGGGGAGGGTGGCAGAAAGGAAGCTTCCTATAGAACTTTTTGAACTCAAAGGAGGGTTGAGTCACGTCCTCCAACACAGTAAACCAGAACCCCTCTATTTGGGGGCAGGGGAACAAAGCTAATGCTTACTTTGATCCTCATCTGAGTCCTGGTTTCAATTTTGTAGGAACCTGGGGGTGGGGGAAAGAAGGCGTGACAATAATTGGCTGTATGCCTGGCCCTCAGGCCCCACTCCCAAAAGGCCCTCCTGGCCTAGGGTTCCTGTTGAGTGTTTTTCTCCTTCACTCCAGAATAATTCTGGTGTCCTCTGTTGTACTTATGAGTAGGGAGGGAGGGTGATAAGGTAAAGAGTTAAGGTAAAGAAAGGTAACTTACAGTGGGAAAGTTCTGTGTGACAGAAAGGTGAAGTGTGAAAGTGCACAGAAGTGTGTTAAGGAAGCCGACAATTCATCTTCTGTCAGTCCTGGACTTGAATCCTGATCTCACTTCCTTCTAGCTGTGTGGCCTTACAAAACCTCTCTGACTCCTCCATGCCTTAATTCTCAGGCTGTAAAATGGGCAAATTATAGTGCCTACCCCACGGGATTGTTTTGAGGATTAACTGAGTTATATAGTGTCAGATGCATAGAAGGTACTGGGTAAGTATTGGCTGTCACCACTGCTGTCACCATAGGAGGATGACTATGCCTTCACAAGCATGGCGTTCCTAGACATAAGCTTATGTCTGACTTAGCTAGTGAACAGGAGTCAGGTCTTATGCTTTGAAGGAGTCGTAGGGATAGTGTCAAGGTTCTGGACCAAGAAGTGACATACTTGACTTCTAGTCCCTTACGTGTGGCCTTTGGCAGTGATTTCCTCTCTGAGTCTCAGTTTACATGGGTGTAACTAAGGAGTTTGGTGTTCGGTGGTTCCCGGAGCTTGTTTGGAGAGTGGGGCTGGGCTGGCCACTTGAGTCTTACTTGAGAGCTTGTTACCAATGCAGATTTCCTGCCCACCTCCATCGGGATTCTGATTAGGTGGGTCTGGGTGGCTTGGGAGCCTGGGTTCTTACCAAGTTTATGCTGTGCTTCCCCTGTACCACCCTTGCATCTGGGCATCACCATGGCCCCAGGGCATCACTGGGGCCTAAGCTCTTAAATGCTCTGGTTGTGTTGCAAGACACATATGAAGGGATGGAAGGAGAGCGCGATTTGAAAAACAAGTGACGGAGTAGAAGTTAGTTGGCAGAAATTGAGTGAAGGATTATCCTTTACCATATTGCTCATTCAAAAACCAAGAGTTTCAGCCCAAATGCATAACAGACTTCAATTCTGCATTTCACCAAAGCCAGTCAGACCCATTCTCTTCTGTTCTGAGACACAGAGCCAGGAACCGTTGTCACTGCCAACAGCAGGTCCCCGGAGGAAGAGGAACTGCCCCAGATAAGCACGAGGAATCGTCTTCCCAAGGCCCGTTCCCAACATCTCCCTGTCCCTTGGCCAAACGCTCATTTGATTAACCAGGATTTCTGGCGACCAGGAGCAGCAAAGAGCATCCATCTTGTCACTCCAACACGGGGTGAGGCTGTTCTCAAACTATCCCATCTCTGAGACTCTTTCCCTGGCAAACAAGATGGCTTTGCTGTAATCCCACAGTGTTTTTCTCTTTAATCCAAAGAATGAAACAGAAAAACAAAAACAAAACAAAACAAAATGGTTCCTTCCACCATATAAACTGGAACCTCTTTCATCCATTGAATGACATGGTTTCTTGCTTCTTCCCTTCACCATGGGGACAGGGTGGAGCCCACATTCCCTTAAGGAACCCAAGGTCACGACATTCATGGTGAACACACTGCAGCCTCTAGAATGCATTTCCAATTAACACACACAAAGCGTTTCCTACTGTCTCTTAAATTATGGTTCTATATTTATCGCTGCCAGACCCTCCCTCCCTTCCCAGCGCCCCCCACAGTCTCTGCTCTCCCTTTAATCATTTGCAGAAAGTGTTTCCATTCTTTCTTTCCATTTTCGGAACAATTTTGTTATAAGAAGAATGTAATTGTTGCTAACATTTTGATTTCCCTGTTCAGGGAGATTTACATGACGCTGAGGTTTTGTGATATAATTCCTCATTTGCTTCCAAGTTTTCTGTTGGGCGTTTAATCTGTGCAGAATTTCATTATCGTCTGATTTACTGTGGCCTCAACATAAGGAAAGACTTTTCAAATGTCAACTTTTTTCCTCTTTCTCTTCCCTTCTCTCTCTGTCATTCTGCACACACACACACACACACACACACACTCACACACTCACACATGCATGTTCATGCATACTTCTCTCTCCTTCCTCTTTTCTCTCCATCCCCCTCCCCCATTTTGAGTTTCAGGATTCACATCTGATGGATTGACTTCTTGGCTTTGTCACCGTCCCCAATCATTTTTCAGAGAGCTCCTCTGAGCACAGCACCCGTAGGGGTCTATTCTCTGGGAGAAAAGGGAGCCTCTCCTTTTAGGGGAAATTATGTAGGGGATCCAGACAATGCCCCCTAAAGTCCTTTTGAATCCCAAGACTTAAATTATGGTTCTATATTTATCATAGGGGTCTGATCCTCAGTCTACTGGAAGATGAAGATGGGCCTCAGCTTTCTAAGGGGACAGAATGAGGAAAACCTAAAGGACATGTTTTTTGCATAACAGTTATATAATGGTAAACCTATAATTTGTGTGTGCTCAGTGTGTATGGAGAGAGAGAGAGAGAGAGAGAGAATTCCCATCAATTAGCAGGACTCCTCCCCTGGTCCCCATCTATGCACCAGGCCCTTAGAAAGCAAATGTGCACACAGGGTGAGTTTGTGGATTTTCACAGAGGTAGGGGATTGAGCTCCTCAACTCTACCCAAAGGTAAATTTTTGTCATCCATATTCAGTTTCAGGGCCTTTTCTCTTTTGAACTGTTTTCCTAATACTTATCCCCCTGCCCCACCCCTTTAGTGACTTTTCCCCTTCATTTTAACCTACCTGCCTTTGTACTCCTTTCTCTTCTCTTTTCCTTCTCTCAAACCATTTCTACCCTGCGGCTTGCCTCTACTTCTTCACTTGTCAAAATGTATCCATTCCATGTGGCTTAACTGTCCTGAGTCTCAAGGCTTCTTTCTTTTTGGTGGTGTGACTGGGTGACTAAGAAGTTGATATGTCACATTTTTACATGTTAATAAAGGAGACAGACCCAGAGAAGCATGCTGGATGATGGGAAATCTAAGCCCTTACAAAAGGTATGAATAGACAGCACTTAGGTCCTCTCAAGTCACACTTTGCCTACAAAGTTCAGAGGGCACCTTACCTTATTAAGCCAGGGAGACAAAAATCATTCTTGCATCCATAACTCTCCAATGGCTAGCCAGGGAAGGCAAGGCCCACCTGGAATCTCCTACTGATGTTTAAGAGACCATTTTGCTGGAGTTCTTTTTTGCTCTCTTAAGATCTTAGGATTCTTACCCTGTCCTTGTTTGTTGAAAGTTGGTGGGTGTCCACTCTGCTCCTCCCTTAGTGAAGCTCTCACTAGTTGCTGGATGTGTTCTGATGGATGTCACTGAATTCCCAGCTTCAGGAACCTGGAACATGAGTGAGCTCATTCTTTGTTTTTAATTCTTGAGACATAAGCTGTGTCGTAAACTAATCTGGGCTGAGCTGAAGGATTCGGGAATGCCAGAAGTCTGGAGAATTAAAAATGATACTCCTCATTTTGGGGTTACTGTTGGCCCAAGGAAACCCCTACATTTTCATCTTGACTCAGGGCCTACCTGGTAATTAGTTGGGAAGAACCCCCAAATCAGGTCAAATGAAAATTGACCTACTGTGGTGGTTTTATATTGTGTCTGCAAATTATTTGGCATTCCTCCTATCAAAAGTTGGAGCCCAGTATCCCTCCCCTTGAGGCTGGGCCAGGCTTTGTGACTGCAGTGAAGAATAGAATAGGACATATGTTATGCGGTGTGACTCTGAGGCCTGGGTTATACAAAGTGATTTGGCTTGTGCCTGGGTCTTTCTCAAGACATTCACCCTGGGAGCCTCAAAATCATGCCCTGAGTAAGCTGCATGGAGGGGACACATGGAGAGTCCTGGCCCCAGCCCCCTCTGATATCTAGCTGATGGCAGGATCAGTCGCTATACATGAGAGTAAACAAGTCTTCAGATGATTCCAACCTTCCAGCTGTCCCAGCTGATGTCCAGTTGAGCAGAGAGGAGCTGTCCTCACTGTGACCTATCCACATTTCAGATTCACAAGCAAAATATGTGTGGTTGTTATTTTAAGCCACTAAGTTTTGGGGTGGCCTGTCACACATCAATAACTGGAAAAACTATCTCCTCCACCTCTTTCTTTCCAATAGATGTAAGTACTTTCACATTTTCTGAAATCCCTGACTCTGTCTTAAGACACTACTTCCTGAGTGCTCGAGTCCTAAAATGACACACTTCCAGAAATCGATCCTGTGGCATGCATCCTGACATGGAAGTGAGTTTACCTGTTTCCACCAGTAATGAGCCTTAAAAGTACACTACTGGCCTTGGGAATGAGTTTCCTTAGATGTAAAATGAGGGGATTGAGCTAAATAATTCCGAAGGCTACTTTTAGTTCAGTTTTATCTCCTTCCCCGTGGATCTGCTCTGGCATCAGAGGTGAGCTTGCTTTATAGAAGGTCAGCTGCAAATGACTAAAGATGATTTAGCTCGCGTGATGTCTCTTGGTAAAACTCCCTGATCATTGAATGGTGGCCTACAGTGCCTTCCTCAAGTGGAAGGAAGGATGGGGCAGTTCGGGGAATGGCTGGCTGCTCCATACTGGATACAGGACATTAGTCCAGCAGATCTGACTGCTGCAAGATGTTTGTGACTACACTTGACTAAGCTAGCTTAGTCATTGGTTCTCCTCTTCCTTAGGTGGAGCCTGAGATAAGTAATCAAAGGGTTCCCTGTCTCGCACAGAAGGCCGAGGCTTCTAGGCCAGGAAAGACCTATGGGGATCTAGAGGGTGGATGTTATACCTCCACTTAGAGACAGTGTGGATATCTGAAATGCCCCAGCATTCTGAACCTCTTCCTGGTCTCATTGAAAATGAGTAGTGTTTCTTCCTTTCTCGCAGAAATGGGAGAAAACTTGTCATTAGTGAGGAAACCCCCTGAGAAGAATTCATGTCCAGAGAGCAGTTGCTTCTTAGTCAGTGTCTCCTGAGAAACAATGAACTGGCTCAAAGAGACAAGGAGCAGGCCAAAGTATGTTGTGAAACCAAAAGCAAAAGGAGAAGAAAAAAAGGCTGGAAAAATAATAAAAAGGGTTGGAACTCTTATAAAAGCCCAGACCAACAGTGGTAATTCTGAAAAGTGTAGGATTTGATTACAACGCCTCATAAAGGATTTAGTTCTGAGCATTAACTACTAACCACACCCTTTACCCCTTGCTTTGGTTTGCCTGGGCAGACCATGGATGCTACCCAGCCACTTCCGGTCCTGCTTGGAATCTGGGGTCCTTCTCTCATGGCAAATGATACCAAAAGCTCTGAATTTACTATCGCCCAAGTGCCAGATTCTTAGCCTGGGCCTGGAGCCTCTCAAGATTGTGCAGCTGGGTCTCCAGGTTTTCTTATCATGAGCACTCTTGCCAAATCCAGGCACCCCTAGCCTCCACTGTGAAACCTTTGCTGATGCTTCAACCTGTGGAGGTGCCTGGAATCCTTGAGTTCTTTGGGGACTCCATTGTTCTGTGCACTTCTGTTACCAATGGGTCATTTTTTAATTATCTAGATTTTAATAGGAAGGATAAATAAAAAATAGGGAATAATAGGAAGAATAAATGCTTGTCTATGGTTTAAAGAAGTGTATAACTAGATGTGCGTGCATGTGTGCGTGCGCGTGTCTTCCAGGGCTATTCCATGACAATATAAATACGTAGACAGAGAGACATGGGGTATGTCTGGGGGTGTGGGAGAAGCAAATGAGAATTAACCCTTTTGTACACAAATGGTAGCTGACATATTTACCATTTTTCAGGTTATATTTGGCTATATTTAGCTTTTTATTTTGCCATGTATTTCGGAGATCCTTTGTTATCAGCATGCTTATAGCTACCTCAGTCTTACAATAGTTGCATTTTTCTTAGTGTATGGAAATATCATCCTTCATGATATTAGTCACCTAGTGCTGGGCCTTCAGGTTGTATCCATGTTCTGGTCACAGTAAACCATAAAGGCATCCCTTGCTCTAGTGTAGCCTACAAACTCATTAGGGGCCAGGCCCAGGGTTTGTTCTTTCACATCTCTCCCAAACCTATTGTCCAGCATTTGCCAAATATGCTGTCCTTTTGAAATTTATTAGTTTATAGCATTTACATGCTATTTTGCAACCATAAATCTTTTCTACTTTGTCAATGGTTATATGAATACTGAAAATGAATAACCAGTATTTGCAAAACATTATTTACTCCAGAGGTGATAGTGTATTTAGGCCTATAGAGAAAGGGGCTGTCTGTTGCCACTTAAAAGAAAATGCTTCAAGGATCAAGATAAAACAGCTGATAAAAAGGGAGGAACACAGGTAAAGAACCCTGCCTTGTCTCTAAGATAGATAACGAGGGGCAAAAGAGTACGTAGCGTAGAAAAATGACCAGCCCAAAGGCCACCCTCATTTGCTGTTCAAGGGACTATGGAAAACAGAAACAAAGACAGAGAAAGAGAGGAAGGAAGGTGCTGAGTAGGAGATAGGATGGTGGGTGGAGACAAGGACATAAACATCCAAAATATCTGGACATAATGGAGTTTGAGGGCGAGCAAGCATCTCTGCTTCCTCTTGGATAGGCTCACTTGAAAAGCCACAGCCTGGAGATGCACTCATCAAAGTAAAATTGCTGATGCTCCATGGTTTGGGAGAGAGAAACCTGGATTTAGTTCTCTCAAATTGTCCTGGTACCTGTAACGGTATGAGCCAGATGTGGCCATCCCAACCTACAAGTGGGTATGAGAAGTTGGCCAAAAGACTGAAAAAGAGCTCACTGAGGCAACGGGAGTGGATTTCTGCAACAGGGCTAAACAGCACACCTTGTAGCTCTGGAATGGGTTGTGCAGACCAGAACCAGAAAAGTCCCAGTTAGACCTTTAGCATGACCCACAGAACATGGAAGCCCTGTCTGAGACAGGCCAAGAGAGGACAGCTCCTGGGCTGAAAGAGAAAAGCTGAAAAAGAGGTTGAACCATGCGTTGTTACCCAAAGTCAGAAGATTGCCCAGGAAAAAAAAGTCTTCCTAAAGACTTTTTCTCAATGGTGATAGTCAACGAGGTTCCTGAGGGTGCCATGTGGATTCAAGGACCTCTTCTCTCCTCACTGCTTTGAGGAGACAATAAGCCTCCTTCACTCATAAGCCCATATTGGGAAAGGAAGGGACAGGAGATTTATGAGGTCAAATTCTGAGAACGTGAGCATTCTACCTAAAAGCATTGTTTCAATTGTTGCATTTGACTGAAATTACATTTACAAAATACAAATTACATTTGATTGAATTGCATTTACTTTTTTTTTTTTCTCAGCACATGTGGGTATCTGGGGAGCATCATATCAGTTATGAAGAAGCCACACTTTCTCTGCACATCTGGGTGTTGTATGAGTCTCTGAGCCCAAGAGGTCCGGGCTGTAATTAGATATCTTTTTTTTGTAACCACCCAGAGTAGAAATATCTGGCAAACATCCTCTGGCCCAAGAAGGCCTGTACTGTCCTATAACAAATTTGAGATTATTCACAGTCATGGGGGACAGGGAGAGGCTGGATCATTGAATCTTCTAACAATAATTCAAAATTCTCATTTTTGCTGAGTGTTGACCATTGACCAAATTTTCCAGTTGCTTGGATGTTGCCAAATGGACTGACTTGAACTGTATCTCTTTATTACCTCTATCAGAAGAGTAAAAGAATCTGTGATATAATTAAGCACAATCTTTATTCCCTCTAGTTGCTGGGAAGGGGTGTGGAGGTGGGGCCTGGGGCTGTGGTGGGTCTCTGAGTTAATCCAGGAGAGCCCTACGGGTTTCTCTCAAGCTGACCATGACCTCCCTCAGAGCTCTTCAGTAACTTCCCAGTGCACCTAGCATAAAACCTAAGCTCCTGCCCTGGCTGCCTGCCTTTCTGAGCTCATTATGCCACTGCTTTCTGCTTTACACACTAAGCACCAGGTGCTCTGCATTATGTCAGTGTACTTTTTCATTTTTTATACAATTATTAGAAGACCCCAAGTTCTTTTTAAAATTTTATTTTATTTAAATTAAATTTGCCAAAACATATAGTATAACACCCAGTGCTCATCACATCGTGTGCCTTCCTTAATGCCCAGTTACCCCATCCCCCCACCCACCTCCCCTTCAACCCTTTGTCTGTTTTCTAGAGTTAGGAGTCTCTCATGGTTTGTCTTCATCTCTAGTTTTTCCCACTCAGTTTCCTCCCTTCCCTTATGGTCCCTTTCACTATTTCTTATATCCCACATATGAGTGAAACCATATAATTGTTTTTCTCTGACTTATTTCACTCAACATAATACCCCCCAGTCCCCAGTTCCATCCATGTCAATATAAATGGTAGGTATACATCCCTTCTGATGGCTGAATAGTATTCCAGTGTGTGTGTGTGTGTGTGTGTGTGTGTGTGTGTGTGTGTATGCCACGTCTTCTTTATCCATTCATCTGCTGAAAGACATCTCGGCTATTTCCAGTTTGTCTATTGTGGACATTGCTGCTATGAACATTGGGGTGCGGGTGTCCTGGCGTTTCACTACATGTGTCTTTGGGGTAAATACCCAGTAGTGCAATTGCTGGGTTGTAGGGTGGCTCTATTTTCAACTTCTTGAGGAACCTCCATACTGTTTTCCATAGTGGCTGCACCAGCCTGCATTCCTACTAACAGTGCAAGAGGGTTCCCCTTTCTCTACATCCTCCTCAACATTTGTTGTTTCCTGACTTGCTAATTGAGGCCATTCTCACTGGTATAAAGTAGTATCTCATTGTGGTTTTGATTTGTATTTCCCTGATGACAAGTGCTGTGGAGCATTTTTCCTGTGGTTGTTGGCCATGCGTAGGTCTTCGGAGAAATGTCTGTTCAATGTCTTCTGCCCATCCCAAGCTCTTTTCTGTCCCTTAAAGTCATTACTCTGTCTTTTTTCTCAAAATCTTCTTCACTCAGTTCTTTCCACAGTTGTCTTCATGTCTTCCACAATAGTTCAATTTAAATGTCTTCTTTACAGGATAGACTATTGCGTTATCTTCTTGACTTTCCATGACCTCTCTTGACCTTCTGTGACTCTGCCCCCATTATAACCTTCCACTGCATTCTAGTTGTTGCCTTCTTAAGCTCTTCTCACATATTGCCATGACTTATTTATTTATTGGTGTGCTCCTTTGTCTGTCCCCTGCCCTGGGATACCAGCTCCCAGAGGGCCACGTCTGTCCTACTCCTCACTAGGTCTCCAGTAGCTGCATGGTGCTGGGCAGGTACTTTGCTCTTGAAAGCAGACAATTTGTTGAACAATAAAGTGGGAAGACATTGTGTAATGCTCTAATCTCAGTTCAGACTGATGTAGCCAAAGGAAGAGGAGAGACAAGTCATCCCGGATGGTCTGTAAATGGGGTAATGTCCCTCAAGGTGACTCTGACCTGATTGTCCCTGTTGATTCTGTTCAGGGAGACAGAATAAGTGTGGAGGATGCAGCAGGCTTCCCAGTGGCAGAGGGAGGGTTAAAACTGTGGAGAAAGAAAAAAGACAAATGAAATCTTCTCAAAGCAAAACAGATGTTTCACCTCATATCCACTTTGTTTCCATGAGGAAAAAGGGGAGTGGAGTGCTGGGGGGAGATGATGGGTATTTGCCTGGACTTCACTTCCTCCTGAGTTGTCTAGTCACTGGAGACCTGGGACCCTTGGCTCCCTTCTCCCCTTGACCCCTCTCTGCCTCAACAAATGAGTCATGACAAAAGCATCTGTGCAAAGCACACGCAAGTGGTAGAGAGGAAGGGGCCAGAGAGAAATTTCAAGAGATGGCTGCACTCACCCACAAAAGGCAAGAGCATCTATCTTCTAGACCCCAGAGAGAAGCTGGGTCCCTGAGAACATATGGGTTCCTGGGAGAATCACAACAAATTCTATGAGTAGTAAGGTGCCTAAGACTTTGGGGCCATGAAGATCTGGAGAGCTCACCCCTAACTTCAGGTGGATAGAAACCTCACTTGAGGCAAGAGAGAATCAAAGTACTTGGTTTTTGACAGGATGCTTGATTATTGGCAGAGAAACATATTGTGGGGTATGATCCTGGAGTGACACACAGATGCTGTCTGACATGGCTGCTCATATTCAAATAATAGTTATTAGGCACCTACTGGGTGCCAGGCCTTGATCTTATAGAGAATCAGCAGTGAGCAAACAGCAAAAAGTAGCCCTTACAATACTATGTTCCAGGGGGCTAACGACTTGTGATGAGGGCTCATGGAATTTATATTCTCTGTACTTATGTTTTTGGGACCCTCTAATGCTGAAAGTAAAGCTATTTTGTTTGGAGGTCTCTAAAAATTGTGGCATTCAATAGTTTCAGAGACAGAGGCAGTGGCAGTTAATATCTTGAAAGAGGGAAAGCAGAAAAGGCATTCACAGGGGAAATGACTATTTGAGCCCATTGTGATGTGGAATCATGAGGGGCAGGAGCTTAAGAGGTTCTCAGAGCCAGGATGAGACTGCTCCCGGGAGCACAGGATGCCCTCCGTGGGAAGGGAGTAGCTGAGTTTGCTTATTTTGTGTCCCTGCAGACAGTGGAGCAGATTCTCACCGCTCCTCACTGCTGTTCCCAGACCATTTGTAATTTGGCCCCCCTAACTGCCTCCTGAGGGGCGCTGACTTCCAGCTCCACTAGCCTCTGCTCCTTTGCAGCCCTGCCATCTGCAGGCAAGTTACCCTGGTTCCTGGCTGTGCCCCATTGTTCTCGCTCCTCCCCACCTCTTCTCTCTCAATGCTCTAGATGTGGGTAAGGCAGAGAGGGGGTGGCCAGGGCCATCAGGAGTTGGCGACTCTAGGGGTTGCTGAGAAAGGATCATCCTTAGTTCCTTCTCCATCCTCCCTGGATTTCAGCAACAGAACCGCACCGCAAGTGCTCTCATCTCCCAGACACCTCCTTTGATATTGAAAGAATCACTTACTCCTCACTGACCCCACCTTGTCTTCCTTCGCTGCCCTTGCTCCACCACTGGAGCCGTGTCTTAGAAGGCACTGAGTGTCTTTGTCCTCTTGAGTACATTATTTGATAGCCAGTCCCCTCTGACTCAATTTTACTTCTTTCCTACTCTGCAGAGACCGTGCATTATAACATTGCAGCCTTTGTTGTAAGAGGAACATAAACCTTTTTCAACCTAAGCTATTATTAGTTACATACCTATTTGTTGCGGCCAAATATTTTCCTAACCAATGGATCTGATCTCCATGCTCCATTTGCCTGGATGCTGCTTTGATGCTTTGCTGTAGTCACTAAGAGTTCCCGTGTGTGTCCTCTCATTATAGAGCTTCCATGCTGTATGAGCCCACCAGAGCTGGGACAGCCCTTGGATACCAACTCCCAGTCTCCCGACCTTAGATATGGTACACTAACAGGCACCAAGAGAAAGTAATATGGAGAGTTGGTGGGATACCCAGGACTGGAGCCCAAGGATCTTAGAAAGGAGCCCAGTGTTTTAGTGCCAGCCATCTCCCTAGCTCCTTGATTTGCAAGAGTATCAAAGGCGGAGGGCGTGAAGAGACTCTTCACTCCCTTGCTGTGACAACAATGGCCACATGTGGATAGGCATTGAGGGTAGTGCCCTGAGGCTCTGACCATCTTGTGGAAAGACAGGCCCCGAAAGCATGGTCAGTGATCACCCCCCTGGAGAGTGGGGAGGCCCCGGGCGCTGGCTCACCACGCTTTTCTCTCTGCACCTCCAAACTGCTTTCCTGGAGACATATTCAGTCTCTGCTCAGAGTCTTGGAAGTCAGTCCCCCAGAGCAGCACTCAGGCGTGAGCTCGGGGAACACACTCTTGCAGGCTGCGTGAGCACAAGCTAATTAACTAGGGAAGGTGCACACACAGGAAACACGCTGCTCGCCGGCTGTCGTTTCTCTTTGTCTCCCTCTTACCTTGACTTCTGTTAAGTCCCGTTTAAGCATTCGATATCTTACTTTTCTCTCCTTCATTCTCATATGTGTGACATCTTCCCTCACTCTTTGAACACTTAACACTTAGGGACTCTCGTCTTATTAATTTTCTTTCTATAAACCCCAGCTTTAGGTGAGGTCTTTGCCCTTCCTGCCCCTTCTTTCAGGAAGGCTCTGCCTTTGATCCTTTGGTTGTCCCTTACGGCCACGTCAGCCTCAGCAAATATACCAACTCCTTGGACAAGCCTCTGCACCCCAGCCCCCAGTCCCCCTGCTCCCTGGTGCTCGCCAGCACGCCACTTCCTTCCCTGCACAGTCTAGACATTTTCTTTCCATTATAGTATTTGGCACCAGTTGAAATGATCTTATTTGTATGTTTACTTGTTTAGTTTCCATTTTGCCCATTAGAATGCAAACATCTCTCCTAGGGTAGAAGCATGCATCCTGGTGCCTCCTGGTACCAAAAACTGGCTGGCTTGACACAGACATCCCAAATTAGTTTGTAGAACTAAAGCAGCCGGGAGAAGATGGACTTCTGAAAGAGTCCATTCTACACCATAAGTTGTCGGTGCTGTGGGTATAGGGCAGCTATCAAATGCCAAAGGCCAGCCCTCATGCCAGCTCTTGGTCTTAGGTGCTGAGTACAATGAAGGACATTCACGCAGTGATGATCCTCTTCCTCCCTCCTTCCCAGTGTTCTTTCCTGCACAATTGAGGTATCAGATGTAACTCACAGATATTAAAGAAAGTCCTTTTATATCTATCCCCACCCAAAGTGTGGGGGTTTTGTTGCTTTTCTAGGATGGGGGAGATTTCTCTTAAAAGCTTTGTTAGCATGCCCTTACTTGCTGGTTGCTAATCCCACCTCCGCCTGACTCCGAGCTCTTATGAGAAAGTATCCTGCTTTCTCCCCTTGATCTGCCTGCACTGGAAACCCTCAGGCATGAGCAGAGTCCCTGTGATTCCCCTTGAGAGACCATAACTTCTTACATACGTCCACAGGTATTTGGATGGACTCTCAACTTGGCTGTGTATGTCCCCTTATATTAAATGCAATCTCTTCAGTTTGAACTTTGAGGGCTGCCTCTCCCCACCTCCTCACTTCCCCAGCCCAATTTCACCATATACTCAACTTCCCATAATTTGCAGGCTCCCCTAAAATGCTTCCTGGTCTTGGTCTGCATACTTCAGCCTCCATGTTTCCCATCTCTAGCCCATCACAACCTGCAGAGAACTATCCTTGCCTCTCTTTGTTGCAACTTTCTCTTCATTCACAAATCCATACTCAAATTTGTCCCTTGGGAGAGCTTTCCTGATTTATTCTGTCCTGCCCTACCTGAGTATCTCCAACTGTCTCTCCAATGTATCTGTGTGTCTGCACAAAGCTATCTCAGCAGGGTCCCAGAGTGCACGGATGTGGGTAGATATCAGATTTGGGGGCCATTTAGCCTTTCTGTTTGATGAAATTTTTGTTTAAGTAAGAAATTTGATTTTCTGGGGCTGGGATGGCAACATGTCTACATTTAAAAAAAAAACGAACCCCCTTTCTCTTTAGTGGGCATCAGAGTAGCATACAAATAGGAAGACTATAAATGAGTAATCGTGATTCCAGGTTTTTTCCTCCTCGTCATCCCCGCCACGACTGATCTGCTCATCCTCTCCATAGCCTGTGGCTGACAAATTGTGACCCAGAGAAATGATCTTGAGTCAAACAGTAAGTTTCCTCTTTAAGGTGACCCAGCACAGGCTTGGCAGGAGGCAAGAGACCAAAGAGCCTGTGGCCTCAGGGGTCTTAGAGTTTGTCAGAGAAGGGGAATCACAAACCAACATAAAGGAAAACATGTGGAGGGGGAAGCTGAAGGCAATGGCTTGAAACCCAGAATCTTGGCTCTTGGAACTTTGTTTCACCCACCATTGACTCTCCTGGCAACTGTCTAGGAATATTTCAGAGTCACTTGGGTAGAGACCGAGAATGAATAAAATGTCTCTTTTCATAGACCCACCAGGCTGGCCGGGAGCTGGGAAGGTCATTCTGCTCATTCCCTTGCCCCAGGCCAGACCACATCAATTCCGCCTGCCCAGTCAGGGGTATCTCCTGTTTCCAAACCTCATCCGAGACAGATCCTACCCTGCTCTCGCTGTCTGCTCTTCCTGCCCGGTGGTTTTGAGCCTGGGCAGTGAATGGCTGAGACAGCTGCATTCCTTGGACCGCCTTGAAGCCATGCATATTTGTCGAGCACTCCTGGGGAGGGACCTCAGGGGATCTAGAGGCAAGGGCTTGTGCGGGTCTGCCGAGCCATACTCAGCTTTTTCCATTGGGCGTCTCAACTGCATTCTGTCCCTGCTCCAAGGTGGGGAGGTGGATCTCATTTGCAAGGAGATGAATGCTGGCATTTGACTTATTGCTGTATCAGGGCCCAGAAGCCCTGGCAGAGAATTTGTCTCTTTAATTTGGAAAAAAGGACTTTGAATTCCACCTGCCCGCTTAGTGTCCAGCACCTCTTTTCCTTCCATCCTGCTTCTCTCTTCTCACCTGTCAGAGGAACAAAGTGGTAACATGGGATGCCGCCTGCCAGGCTAGGACCCACCGCTGGCCCTGTCTTTGCTTCGGGTTCTGTAGTTGCTGTCCTGCAAGGTGACTGCTGTCAGGTGATAACGCTAGGTGTTGCCAGCTGAGGCTCTGAATGGAACCAGAAGTGGCCTGGGGGAAGAGGTCACATCAAATGAATAGAATGTTGATGGATGGCTGAGATTTGCATATTTTATATATATATAAATATATATAACATATAATATATAAATATATATACTTATTTATTTTTTAAAGACAGATACCTCTGTTGAGTTTTCACTGTGAAAACTTACCTTCCTTCTAGATCACTGCAGCTTTTCTCATTCTGAAGAATGACTTTGTAGAGTTTGGTTGTCAACTGCACAGCCACTGATGACAAAGAAGCAACGGCCATCAAACAAGCTATTTATTCTCTTAGGGCATGTTCTCCACCCTCACTCTTCCACCACATTTCAGCCATTGCTGGCCTCACTCCTCAGAGGCTTATGGACTTCCCTGGGTGCTGTTTCTTCAGTCCAGGGAGCTGCTCCTGCAGCCCAAGAGAGGAACCAGGAAAAAGTGCTCTCACAGAAACCAAGAGAAGATAGGGCTTTCAGAAGGGAAAGTCTCAAAGAAGTTAGTAAGAATTGAAATGTTCAGACTGGGCTTAGAGTTCAGCAAGAAATCAATCTTTACTTTGAGAGAGACTCCAAGGTTTGCAAAGTTGTGAACTTTGAAAGGGAGTGAATGAGAGTAAATTGCAGACAGTATATTTAGATCACTCCTTCAAAAATTGACCCATGACAGTAGAAGAGCAAAAAGGCCATAGATAAAGACCAGGAAGCAAAAAAGGATGGTAAATTATTTATGCATTTTTAAGATGGAAGTGAGTTGAGATATACATAGTCTTGGGACATATGGTACCTTGGATATTCTCTATTTATTACATCCAAATCCATGCTTGACCTTTTCCATGTGTGCCTCAAGACACTGACCTTTTATGATTGTGGTAGGGGCCCCATGCAGTCTGGCTTCCAGGTGTATTTGGCTCCTGGCAAGTACCAACAGGCCATTAGAGAGTGCGAGAAGAAAGAGTTTGGGTATTTGCTCTCTTGTTTCTGTTCTTATCTGGTCAGGGCTTGGCAGTGGACCATGAGTCTCTATCAAAGGCATAAGCCTGCCAGACAATATCTTCTCTAGCCATGGCTCTGACGCTTTGCTAGTTCTGTTGACTGCTTCCTTTCTCTTTGCTTCTTTAGGCCTAAGGATGGTGTCCGGTTCCTGTTTTCGTTGACCTTGAGAGCTTCACTAATCCTTCATGATTTCCCTTTACTCTGACCACACCCTTACAAATAATCCCTTTATTAAACTCTCCTGAATTACCCTATTTGAGTATGCCGTCTGTCTCTTAGTGGGGACTTGACTGGCAAAGGGAGTGATAGTGATTAAATACCCTTCATCAGAAGTCTCTGTCTCTGTCTGTGTCTCTCCCTCTCTGCCTGTTCATCGTCTCCTCTCTCTCAGCCTTTATGTTTTCATTAAGCAACATTTGGCTTTGTTCATCATGTCTACTGATTGCTGCTATTTGATTGGGATGAGATAGAGTTGAGCTGGGCAATGGGAGAAGGTGGAAGGCAGGTAGAGAAACAAGGAGCCAGGAGCAGAGCCAAGCATACCTGGGGGAGGAGCCCTGTTAGAAGGTGGTCAGATTTGGGGCCCAGGTGGATATATATATATATATATATATATATATATATGATTCTGCTTATCTCCCTGGAGATCCCTAATACAATGAGAATACAAAGCTCAAGGATACAAACAATATACAGACAGAAAGAAAATTATACATACAGAACACAAGCATGTGATGGAAAGGAAAGATGTATGGTAAATGGATTGAGAGCCTTCAGCCTTCCTATATATGATTAGGAGTTCTAGGGGAAAAGTGCAGAGAACACTATAAGTTCTCCAAATTGAAGTCTTGAATCCTTAGGTTATAAGTTTACATAAAATGCAAACAGAACAAATAAAAATAAACTTATATCTATTTATGCTGTAGCAAAACTGCAGGATATGAAAGATAAAAAATGAATATTAAAGCTTACCAGAAAGAAAAGACTGCTTAGCTACAAAGGAATAACAATTAGATTGAAAAAGGAATTATCTTTAGCCACATAATACCCCCAACTACAAATGAGCTAATATCTTCAAAACACTGAGGGAAAAAAAGGAGTTAATCTCTAATTTCATACCCAGCTAAATTATTATTCAGTTGTGAGGGCAAAACAGGGACATATTTGGCAACATAAAAAATGTGGGTTTTTACTGCTCATGGACTCCTGCTCATAGTTCAGGAAGGAGAAAACTGAAATTAGAGGGAAGAGTTGGAAGGAAGAAAAACTAGTTGTAAAGTATTTCAGGAAGTGTGTGAATTATTGACAATAGAAACATAAATTTTGTGTTAAAAAGGAGGGAGAGTGGGAAGTTGGTATAATAAACATCAAAGAATGTTTATGGTTAGAAGTGCTGAGTAGTTAAAACATATTGACATCCTTGGCTTACACATGAGGATACTAGAGATAATAAATAAATTTAGGTCTAGAAAAAATGTATATGAGTATGTGTATTAAAAATTTGTGCATGAGATGCCTGAGTGGCTCAATCAATTGAACATCCAGCTCTTGATTTCAGCTCAGGTCTTGATCTCAGCATCTTGGGATTCAGCCCTGTATCAAGCTCCCTGTTCAGTGCAGTCTGCTTGAGTTTCTCTTTTGCCATCTCCCTCTGCCCCTCCTTCCCCCTACTCTCTCTCTAAGAAAAAAAAAAAAAAACTGTGCATAACCATTAGACTAGCAGAAATGCAATTGAACTTCTAAACCAGAAATCACATGGGGGAAAAAGTGGTGGTGGTGGTGGGGAAGAGGGGTGTGAAGATTGCTACAGCTCTGTTAATACAACTAAAGACAGAGGAGAAAAAAAAATAAGAATTTAAAAAAGAAACATGAGAAGAGTAAACATAAAATGAGTGAAAATAAACATTGGTTTTAAAAAAAGCAAGTTACAGAATCTTATGTACAGCATGACACCATTTATCTTTAAAGTTACCAAAATCACACAATAGTAGTAAATATTTTTTTATAAAAATGTACTGAAAAAGCACAAATATCTGTGCAGGTGGGATACACACCTCTAAAGATGGGAGAAAGGAAGGGGGAAAGGAGTTTCAGTTGCATCTTTAATGGTTTACTTTAGTTTTAAAAAAATCTGAAACCTATCATATTAACATTTCAAAAATAGCTATGGTGGTACATGCCTATGTTTTGTTGTTCTGTATGATTTTGTTTATTTTTAAAATATCTCATGATTTTTCAGGAGAAAAAACTGAAAGAACTGTATAGCTGCAGAAAGAGGTTGAAAACCAGTATGGGTTGATGTCAATGTGGGATTTTCTTAGGTCCAAGGAAAGACTCGTGAAGGGTTCCCAAGGTCATACCTAGGTAGAGATACAGGATGAGTCTGCAGTTAAGCGACTTTGTATTCCTGGATTTTGCTCTGGTCTGTTAAGAGCTAAGAAAATGTAAGATGTGTGTTGTAACTAAATCACGGGTTAGGTTCTAGGAGATGCGGCACTGGGGAAGGAGTCTTGGCCTAATGGAAAACCAGTAAGCAGCTATTTCCTTCTCTCAGCCTGCACCAGGCTAATCTGTACACACCTGAAGTGACTGTAGAATTTTTACCTAGTACTCATGGAGCACCTGTTATGCTCACACCTCTAGACTAAATGCTTGACTTACATTCTTAATCTTGTTTAGCTCATGGGTAGGTAAGCATTGCTTTTATTGACTCACTATTTCTTTTTTTTCTTTTTTTTTTTTAAGATTTATTTATTTATTTTAGAGAGAGAGCAAGAATGAGCTGGGGGAGGAGTAGAGGGAAAGGAAGGGAGAGAGAGAGAGGATCTCCAGCCAACTCCCTGATGAGAGCAGAACTTGACCTGGGGCTTGATCTCATGACCCTGAGATCATGACCTGAGCAGAAATCAAGAGTTGGACACTTAATCAACTGAGCCTTCCAGGTGCCCCTTGACTTCCCCTTTCATTAAGCAGCAGGAAAATGAGTGATTAGGGTCAAGGACTCTATACAGTTAGGTCACAGATTTGTTCCTTAGTAGCCACGTGATTATAACAGGTCGCTTAACTTCTCTATGGCTCAGTTTCCTCATTTCACTATTTTTATTTTTAATTTTTTTTCTAAGTAGGCTCCATACCCAGGATGGAGTCTGCTGTAGGGCTCAAACTCATGACCCTGAGATCAAGACCTGAGCTGAATCAGAGTCAGACACTAGACTGACTGAGCTGCCCAGGCACTCTGAGTTTCTTCATTTTAAAATGGGAATGGTAATAGTGCCTACCTCACCGCATTGTTGTGTAGATTAAATGTACAGACGTATGTGAAGGCTTAGAAGACTGGTAGGCATGTAGTGATTGCTATGTAAATAGTTACTATTATTGCTATTTTGGATGAGAAAATACGTCTCAAAAGACAAAATAACTTGCAAAAGCTCACAGTAAGCTAGACTGTGGGCAAGACTGCAGTAGCTACCTTATGACCAGTAGTTAGCTAGTATGAGGACAAACTCGCACAGTGAGGGTGGTAGACCAGAAGGATGGTAAGAACCTGGACCTTGTTAGTGCCATGGAGCTCTCAATTAACCAACTCTGGAACTTACCTACCCATGGACTTTTGTTCTGGGAAGTAACATGTTTTCTTAATTGTTCAAGCCAGTTGAGATGTACAACTTTCAAGGCCATTCCATGAACTGGATCATCAGCTGCTGGAGAAAAAGAGCTCCCCCAGCCCTTAACTCTGAGGAGCTCTCAGAATAGTTAAACAAGCACCATCCAGAGCAGGGGTGGGGTGATGATGCTTTTGGAGTTTCCTCCTACTTAGATTAAGATGCATGAAGGTAATAAAAATCACCCAAAAAGAACTGTAAAAAGACACCTCAGGAAGCCCATCCAAGAGAGTGAAAGGAAGGAGAACAGAAGGAACCCTGGAAAGAAAATCTTCCAGACCAAATGACGGTCCAAAAATAATGAGACCAAAGTTCAAAGAAGAAATTTAAACCAAAAAAGGCAGGGAAGGCTGAGCCAGTAAAGGGAGGGCTCACTCTGCAGGGAGCAGGCGGGCAGCAGGGGTGGAGTTACGTGGAGTTCAGTTTGGGACAGCCCATGGATCAGGAAGGAGAAAGGCACTCATCTGCTGGCCTGGTCAGAGAAGGGGGCCAGGCTAGATGGGTGCCCTCTTCCCTCTCCCACAGCAAGGAGCCAAGGAACCTCATCTCCACCCCCACCACTGGCAGGACTGCTTGTGTTTGCAAAATGTACCCTATCTGGGTGGGCTCGCTGTCATTGCCAGGGAGAGCCGCTGGGACCAGGCAAGTGAAGGAAACCTTACTTGGTTTGAGCTAAACTTCTTTAGGCCCTACTTTATATTTCATTTCAGCAAAGAATTACAGGGATGCCAGGGATGATGGATGCTAAGCCCATTAACTGCCTTCTAAGTTTTGGACTGGGGCTTTTGTTGATCCTATAGTCCAGGTAATTGCCTAGCGGCTTAGTGTGAGCATCCATCTGGTTCACTAGTGTATTCTGCATGTGGATGTGTGTGTGTGATGTACACATAAAAAAAGTTTCTGTTTACCTTTTCTACTTACCATAGTCCCTATTCTACACTGAAACTCCATACCTTCCACCACAGCCTTTTAAGGCACAACAATGACTTAAAACAAACAAAAATGAAGGTTTTCACAAGACTTAAGCATTTAGTGAGGTCATGGAATGAACATGGAGAATTTAAGTTCCTAAAATGATCTAGAAAGGTCTTCCTTCCATGTGCCTGCCTTGGTTATGATCTCTCATATGTATTCTCACTACTGAGGACAAAACTGAGCTATGTGCCACACGCACCGATGGATTCACACTGCATTGAAATACACAAAGAAAATGTGGCTCATGTGGCTTTTATAATCTTTCTATGACTAGTCTGAGTCTCAATGGAACTGGCTAGGGGGAGAATGACCTTGCCATGTAATGATACTTCAGTCTCTTGGGTTAAATAACGCTAATCCCCAAGAGAGTTGGAGTTGTTTGGCTTTCTCCTCCTCCCTGATGGCACCTGGAGGTTAAGGTGGACTAGAGAAAATTCATTGTAGAAAGAAAGAAGGGGGCTCTGAGTCAAATGGGATCCCCTTGACTTCTTCCAGTCTCTACTGTGGAGTGGATGGTCTGGTCCGGTTTCTGGGTTAGTGACCTTTGGTCTCAGGTGGCCTTTGTGGGGGCAAAGTTGTACCTTCTTCTTACCTTAGGACCCTCTCAGCACTCCTTGGCCTCTCTCTGGAGCACTTATAAACTTTTGGGTTCACTGCTCACCACCATTGGCCTGTGTGTTGGGAGCCTGGGAAGCACTGCTTTAGGCTTGCCTATCCAGCCATTTCTATGCTCTACTGCCAAGCTACTGCCTGGGCCACCAGGACTGTGGCTTTGTGTATGGCCTTGCCAACAGGTTCACGAGCTCCTCCAGGCTGTCTTTGGGGAAGAGCACCTACCCCACATGTTCTCAGGTTCCTCTTATACCTACCTAGAAATTTCCACCATGCCTCCTTTGGCCTTGAGGTTCATCCTAGGAGGGGAAAAAATAAGGAGATATAAGTCTTTTGCCCTACTCTGTCTTTCTCTTCTTCCCATACTTCCCTTGGGGACACACAGGTAGTTTCCCTTCCACTCTGGCCTGCAGGGTGGAGTGGGTTTGGAACATTCTTCTACTCTCTTCCCACCTGAGATACTATTTGCCCTCATTTTCTGAGTCATGAAGGCAAATAGAGTACAAGGAATGAGAACTTGTTTTCACAGATAAGCATGCATTACTTTTGAAATGCTTACAAAAATATAGCAATTACATTAGCATATACAGATGACTGAGGTTGGCTGGGGCTCTGTATAGGGAAGGATCTCGGTAAAGGCTGTTTTCTGGCTGAGAATGGAAAAGGAAAGAGAAGAGTTTAGAAAGCATGGGATAACATCTTTAAGGTTTCTGCCAGTTTCTTTCCCCTCTGAAATATGGGTTTTTGACTACTCCTACTATTATTTATTTATTTATTTATTTATTTATTTATTTATTTATTTATACATTTTATGTATTTATTAATGAGACACAGAGAGAGAGAGAGAGAGAGAGAGAGAGAGGCAGAGACAGGCAGAGGGAGAAGCAGGCCCCATGCAGGGACCCCGATGTGGGACTCGATCCTGGGTCTCCAGGATCACACCCTGGGCTGAAGGTGGCGCTAAACCACTGAGCCACCCGGGCTGCCCTACTCCTACTTTTAATTTCAATACAGCACATACATCATCTCTCACCATCCCTCATGGTCCTACAGGATGTTCTCAGGATCAATAGCTTCAAGGATTAATTTCTAGATCCATGTGAACAGGGAGTCACAAATGAAGATGCTCCCAAGAAAGACTCTCTAATTTTTTTTTAATTCAGAAAAGTTAAGGGAATAATATAATAAGCACACACATCTCCCTGCTCATATTTAAAATCTTTACTTGTCACTTAGGCTTCAAATGGTTTTAAAATGTGTTTGTGTGTGTGTGTGAACTATATTTTTGGTTAAAGTTGAAAACAACTTTGCTCTTCTTTCTTATCCCAGGCCTGTTCCTATATCTCCAGAGACACCACTCTCAAGAATTTGATTTGTATCCTTCCAGCCCATGTTTTTATTAGCTTATTACAGATTTATATATCAGAAATAGCACTGCTTTGTATGTTTACATTTTTTTCCCTAAATGATATCATATTGCATGAATTGTTTTATGACAGTTTTTTCAGTCCACAATGTTTTTGAAATTTAGTCTTTTTAGGCATGGAGACCCAGTTTATTCATTTTAAACTGCTTGTGAGTATTAAATTTGCAAGTCCATAACATATTATTATTAACTTCCCATTGAAAAATACTCAGATTTTTTCCATCTTTTTTCCTGATATTTTATTTTAAATAATAGGAACTAGTGGCTCATCCTAAAACTTTAATTTTAGGCCAAAATTGTCCAGATGACTTGTTGCATATAAAGCAATTTAATTGTCCAGTTGACACTGACCTACTATCAACCAGCAGGTATTGGAGCCTCCACATGTGTCCCATACAGTTGCAGACTGTGTATCCCTGAGCCTCTCTCTGACTCAGTTTTCTTATCTGGAAAATGGGGTATTTGTTTCTATCTCCTTAAGTCGTTGTGAGGGCTTATGGATTAATATGGTGAAGTATGTGCCACCCTTCTCAGTGGATAGTAAGTCTTCTGTTAATCAGATGTCTATACTAAGTAATGCCTAATAGAAAACTAGAAACCAGGCTCCACCCTGGCCAATTGCTTTCAGGGACATTCTCTGCCTGCATTATCTCAGTTAATAAGACCCTGTCTCTAATAGTTTATGGTCTGTGAGGACACAAGGCCAACCCACAGGAGGCAGGGGCGATAGACAGAAGCAGTAGGCTGTAATGTTAAGTGTTGGGCTAACAACCCCAACGCTATCAGGACTCATAACTGCTGTTAGCCGACAGCTGTACTCTGGATCATTCCGAGCATGTCTTTGCAGAGCCTGCTTGGGCCTGCCCTAGTTCTGCTGCCTGCAGGAGCACAGCTCAGAGCCCCTGCAACAGGGCCTAGTCTTTGCCCAGGTCTGGCCAATCAGAGCTCTGTTGCTACGCAGCCCCTGCAGGCAGAGCTTTTCTTTTCAGTTCTGGTCACAGCTAGCAGAGCTGTCCACAGACATCCCTTTGCTATTTTTGTTTGGATTGATTTTTTAAAAAGCACCTGATGCATACTTTTCCTTTTATTGTTCTCTTCCTTTTCTTTACTCCATTCAATCTGTACCCAAGGCCTCACCACCACCACCACCACCACACACACACACACACACACACACACAGGTCAAACTCACAACCATTAACAAAGAAACCTTGGTCCAAGACAGAAAACAACCTTTAAAAACACCCTTACGCCATGCCTGTGAATGCTAGGAAAATCTACTTTTTCTGATATTTGGGAATACTAATTACGAGCTGGCACCGCTGCCATATATTTAATTTCCCACTCTTCTCTGCTTCCAGGAGCAGAAAAATCAACAAGAGAGAGATGATAAGGTTTCAAACGACTGCCACCCACCTTCTATTACCATCTCTCCCAGGAGCACAGCCACAAAGCTAGTGTGCCTAGACACAGATTAGCACAATGAGGCTCACAGACTCCCTGCTTTTCTCTTCCTATGACAGAACATTTGGATATTGTCTGCTCATCTTCTCCCCACCCTACACTCTGATAAGAAAAGGACAAGCACATTCTTGAGAGGGGAGGTGCTGCCTACAACAGAGCTTCATGATACTACCTGAGCACACTGCTGGAGGAGACTGATGATTGGGATGCCAAGAGGGCAGGACACAATGGCAAGAGTGAAAGGGAAGGGTCTACCTCAGCATGAAAGTGCAAGGGGTCAGGGAATTAGAGACGCTAAAGAACAGGAGAAGATCAGGATACCAGAAGCGACCTTGACCTATATTGTTGAACCTCCTGAAATGTTAAGAAAGGGATGTGAGTAAAGGTTGGAAGACCCGTGTAGCTGTGGTGTCTTGAACTCAGTACCACTTTGGAACTAAAACATGTCCCACAGCTTTTTAAGCATTACACTTACTTACTCTGACACTTACCTTCTCCCCACCTTTAGGCAATCTGGTAAGAACATTCATATATACATAAATGCCACGAAAACAAGGGCTACATTTTTAAAGTCATGTGGTACAGGGCAGATTTGAAAGGGAAGACTAATTTTCTAGAAACCTGGCTACCGATAATTGTTAGACCATCATTATTAAAAGAAAAAGGTAATTAGGCAGAAAGCCATGCTAACTTCCTTCAAATGATTTTTCTCTAGAGATCAGATCCTCTGAATCTCTCTCCTCCCTTCTCTCTCACTGGATAGATGTGCCTGAGCAAGGAGTCTTAGTGTTCTGTATAGAGCAAGAATAATGTGAAAATTTTGAAGCAGGAATGTAAAGAAAAATTCAAGCACTTGATGACTTCTGATTTTATTTTTGAAGAATATAGCTTAAAACCACATGCAAAATGAAAGCTCTGGCCTGAAAAGCCAATGTCTAAAACAAAAAGAATTTTAAAAAGTAGTGATTTCCAAATCTTAAAGCTTTGCTGCTCCTCCCCACTGCTTCCCCACCCCAAACAAAGAGCCTTCTTCTAGGAATTAATATCTCATGTGGTCAGGAAACATTTTTCTGATATTCAGCAATTACTTCAGTTTCCTAACAATCTTTTTCTTCGTTTACATTCAAGCAAACTTAGTACTTTGGATTTTTTTTTTTTAAAGTAGCAGGCATTAAGGCCCCTTTTTGGTCAAATTATGCCCGTCTCTGTATATTGAGAAATGTCAGGAATGATTCTTCCTTACTATTGGCAAGTGTTATTTTTAATGATGGATATTGAGGTGATTGTTCTCTTTTACCTTTTTTTAAGTTTTATGTAATTTTGGAAACTAAGTGTATTGTTTTCTACGGATGTAAAATTGTCTTAAAAAAGGAGAAATCAGGCAGTGTCCTGAGCAGTAATTACAGGCCAACTACATCTCAAGGTAGCTTTCATGAGGCTTCTGGTGGGTGTGGAGGGGGGAGCCACAGTGTTGCGGTGCATCTATTCCCAGAAGACACTGCTGTGTCTGAGCTCAATGCAAGCAGGACCCAACAAAGAGAGCAGAAGTAGTGAATGGGAGGAACAACTGGGGACCAGGAAAATGAGACATGACTCAGCAAAAGCACATGAGGAAATCGGAAAGTTGCCCTTCCCCCTTGCTTCTGAATAGAACAGTTTCAATTAGGTGGGTGCTCCAGCCTCTGTTGAGTAACCTTTGAGAGGAGATGGGAGAGGAGAGAGGGAGAAGTGTGCCAGCATGACTTTTCTCCTGGCAAAGCAGGTGAGTGGGCTCTCCGTTGTCAAGGTGCAAGCAGGAATGAATGTCCTTTCTGTAGCTGGATTGGACCGGGGGAGGACGAGAGGCCTCTGCTCCAAGGTCAGCACTTCTCAGAAACGCAGCGGAAGTCTCCCAGACAAAGCAGACAGGCTGGCATCCCTTTCCTGGGAGTCAGAAGGCAGGGAAGGAGTGAGGCATGCCTAGCCAACATACCAGGGATGGGGGGGGGGAAGCTTGAGGATCTGGGGGGTCTGGCCAGCCATGCTTGGGCAGCCACTCTCTGTGCCCTCACCTGGAGAAACCGCACGACCTTGGCTGCCAGGCCATAAAGGGAAGTTCCTGGGCTGAAGGACCAACCTTCTTGTGAATTCACTTCCTGGTGCCAGCTCCCACTTGTGGGGATCTGTGCAAGTCTGAGCCCCTCTGCGTGGGTCCTGGGACCCATAGGGGATCCATTCTTGGGCATGTTATCCTCTGTCATCCTCTTTGGCTACTCTCCTGCCTTGCCAGAAACACCATTTTGCAGTCATCAATGCCTAACCACACTTGTATCTGGTGTAAACAAGAGCTCAGACTCAGAGCTGAAATCCAGTTCCCACAGAGATCCTAGATCACTAGGCTTCCTCTTTTACCCTAACTCCTCATAAACTACAAAGAAAATAACACATGTAAACAAACAAAAAAATCAACAAAGAATAGAAAGACTGTTTCTGGGCTTTGGGTTGGAGGCACAGCAGGAAGTGATAGCCACATATCTATGCTCTTTAGAGAGAGGCATGTGTCACAATCCTCAGGCTGAGCAACTCGAATGCAACACCAGACTGCTGAGGTGCTGACATCTGTTCTCTTGCCCTCTGGTAGGTCAGCTCTTAGCTGTAGTATAATTTTATAGATGGAAAATTCCAGAGGGAAGTGACCTGCTCTGTGTTACAGAGCCAGGCATAAGCAAAATGAAGAGACATAGGCCTAGCCCCAATTATTTGGCATTCCAAGACCTTTCCTTTATAGTCTATAGCAGCTCAGCTGGGTGGATATCTGGCAAATGATTAGGATGGGAGGCCAGACTGGCAGGCCTTATTGTTTTCAACTCTATCTCAGTTATATTAACTTTTCCTACCTCATTACCTGAGTTTGGGATGTAAAGTGGAAAAAAACACATTTGCTTGGAACCGTACCAAAGAAAGAAAGTAGAAATCCATATTATGCGTGTGTTTCCAAGGCCGCAGGCTACCTGACCTGTTCCTCCAACTCAGGATCATTACTCCTCCCCTGTACATCTGATACCAATCCAGACCATTTATATACCTCACTGATAATGTAGTGGACACTCTGGTTGACTAATTATGATCCACGACAAAATGAGCTTCCTGCAAAGAGAGAAGTGGAGATTATACAAACAGACATCAATTTACAAAAAGAAAGAGTGTGTAGAGATGATCAGTAACGTCTTCAGGATGGCAGGACTCTCCTCCAGGCCATGGCACCTTCCACTCACAGTCCCGACAGAGACCATTCATATACTATGAAAGCAAATGCATTACTTTGTCTCTCTCGTTTACCACTTGAGTGACTCATTAATGGATGTTTATCCTCATTATAGGTGAATGTGGCCCAGAACAAGAGGCTCCAAAGATTTACCCAAATTCTTTACTGATGCTACCATATTTGACTCTTTAGTGTCATATAAAATTGTTTAGCCAGACACTTTGATTACACAGTTTATGTCCCTGACCAAGGACTCAAAGTTTGATTAGATGCCACTTTCCTCCAATTCACTTTTATTTGATGTGCAGTTACTCGCTGCAATAAAGTACATCCTGTAGACATGAGAAAGTTGAGAAAAGGAGATGCAGGAGGAATCATGTTGCACCCTTAGGGTTGAACTTGCGCAGGAATCATTTGGATAGGCCATGTGTCCTACGCTGGATGAACAAATCCACCTGTAAGACTCAGTCAAGAGCTTGGTCATAGAGGACTCTATCTATCATGATTGATATCCATGTCAGTGCTCCTCAAACTTTCACCACTCCTCTCTTGTTTTAGCTCACTAAACTGAGGTGAGATAGGTGGATCTCACCCTCAATTTATCAATATGGAGGAATTGGCTTTAGAGGTTGGATTATAGACAAGTCTCCAAGCTGGTGATGGGTAGAGGCAGAGGAGCATCCTACTTTCCCATCCTTTCCCCCCCTTGACCCTAATGCCCTACAATGAGGTGTCCCTAGAAGCCACAGTCATGTCCTGTTTGTGAGCAAACATGAATGTATCTTGGCCCAGAGCTCTTGAGGAGAATAGAATATAAAGAGACATTTCCTCTGTCTCGCCAGATGGCTTCAGGATAAAATTCTTCCCCAAACCAAGTGTTAGAGTCCAGTTGACTATTTCAGGGAGGGCAAGAAATAACAGGGAGAAGAATTTAATCCTCCTCCTCCCCTAACACACCATTACATCCAAGCTTGGTGGGAGCAGATCCTGCCAAAACAGGCAAGATTGTTGAACTGAAATCAAAAGGAGGGGCCCCGGCAGAGCAGACCCTTTCAAAAATGAAGATTGGAGGCTGGGGAAATCCACAATCCACAGATCTGAGGTTCCAGACTGGACTCAGCTCCTGGGAGCTGGCTGGGCAGGACATGGAATAAACTGAAGAATACTGAGCCCCATCCAACCCATCTGGGAGCCCACAGTGGAAAATAATGGGGGTAGTACAGTGGGACAGCCCCAACTTCTTGAGATCAATGCATACCTCTGTGCTTGTCTGCATACTTTGTATAAATTTTCATTTTGAAAAAAAAAAAAAAAAAAAAAAAAACCCTGAACGGTTAGCATTAAGAATAGCTGCTCATTCTTAAAATGCTTTGGAGAAACCAGAACTTGGAGAAGTCAATGCAAAGGAGGGTGGGGATAAACAGGGAAAAATAGTCTCCCAAAAGAAACGTGAAGGAGCTGGATGTTTGGTCTCAAACTCTCTTATACTAAGCACTTGAGCATTTCATGCTTGGTTTTTGTCACAGAATTAGCATTAGGACCTTCGAATGCATTCATTCATGGGACGTGCATGATGCTCCTACTTAGCACCAAACATTGGCAAGGTTAAAAACAAATAAGAGGGGATCCCTAGGTGGCTCAGCAGTTTAGCGCCTGCCTTGGGCCCAGGGTGTGATCCTGGAGTTGCAGGATCGAGTCCCGCGTCAGGCTCCCTGCATGGAGCCTGCTTCTCCCTCTGCCTGTGTCTCTGCCTCTCCCTCTCTTTCTCTATTTCTCTCTCTCTCTCTCGTAAATAAATAAAATCTTAAAAAAACAAATAAGATATGGCTCTGTACCTAAGGGATGCCAACGATAATGAATTAGCCTCTAATCAAATGAGACTGAATTACTGAGTAATCTTGGTAAATTCAATCACCTTAAAAACAACAACATAGACACACATACAATCAGTGGCAGATTTTCCCAGGTCTCCTTTGGCTCCTTCATCCAATGTGGCACCCACGTCTCCTGAGAATTGCCTAGTTATCCTCCATTTGCCTTACATCTATTTAAACCTGGAAGCAGAATGTTAGAAGGGACTAAAGACCTGCAATACTAGCTTTCCCCAACCCTCCCTTGTGTAAATGAAGGAACAGAGACTCATAGAAGACAAGCAGCTGAGCAGCTTCCTGAACAATCTTTCATGTTCTGTGTCTCCCACTTGATGGATTAGCAGCACCTAAGGTGACTTGATCTTAATGAGACAAGACTTCAGTTGCAATCTCATAAGTAACAGGAGACCATCCCCCCACTCTAAGCTGACCAAGTGTGGTTTGCTCAGGTCCATTCCATGCCTCCAGCCCTTTCTGCCGTGTCCCTCCTGCATGTACCCATCCTTTAGTGAAAATGGGGGCTTAGGGCTCTCTAACAAGTCTTTATCCTTTCTCTGCTCTGTACTTTCACTCCTGAACTTGCTGTTTCATGACATTTTACGGTAACTTCATACTGTGAAAATCATGTTCATCTTTCAAGACCTACTCCTCTTTCCCTAGGATTCAAATCCGTTCTTCCTGTTTTGATTCTCAACAGTGCTGTGTTCTTGCTTTGTCATCAAGGAGCTGCTTTTCAGTAGGGATGATGTCTTATGTGTAACTGTTGATTGTAGGGTCTGACATAGAACTGTCTACTTGCTGGGGAAACATTTCTTGAAGAGAGATACCCCATAGACCTCCAACTCATTGCTTGCAGGACCAAATTTGGAACTGAAGTCCCATGACTCTTACACTTGTGCTCTTTTTTTTACACCCTCTGACTCCTGGTTCACCAATTTGTGGAGCTTATTTGAGGTCTTGTTTCACACCATGGTAGTAGAAGCTTATTGCCTATTTATTAATGACACTTTGCTGAATTCAAAGAGAAACAGAGTCTTTGAAAGCATAGACTTCCATTTAGATGTTGGCTTTCACCGATCTTTCCTTCCTTTTTTTTCTCTTCCCTACTGTTTCTCTTCTCCCTCTTTCCTCTCACCTTTTCTGCAATCCCCCATCTACGTCTGCTAATAGAAGACAGTCCAGGTGTTTGGAGTTTTGTAAATACTGATGCAGCATCTGCCTGGCCTGAAGAGACACAATCTTACACCAGACCTTCAGTGTATGGGGTCAACAGAGCATTCAGGGGAATCTCTAAGTGGAGGCTGATCCTAGAGGCATCCACCCTGAGTTATATCTGCCTTTGTACAGCTTCATCATACTGGTAGGTCTAAGAGGACCAAACAGGGCAAATAGATAGATTGGAGATCTTTCTGCCTCATCATGGCCAAGGAAGGATAGATAGGCAGGAAAGCTCCAGAGTTCCTGGAGCCTAGAAAAGCACACTTGGGCTCACCATCCCTGGATGCTGGAGTCTCATACGCCCACTCCCTATCCCTTCCTTAACCCGTTGGCATCTCCTTAGGTTTTGTGGTTCTCTTTTCTATCCTTGCCTCTCAAGCACCAGTACCTTTCAAGTGCCCTGTTCTCTATCCTCCTCTATCCTCTTTGTTTTCACAGAGAGCTTCTGAGTCCTCTCCCATGATTGGCATTATCACCTGGATGTTGTTGTCTCTCAGATCTGACCTCTCTCCTGAAGTCTAAGCCTAACTGATCATTGGACACTGGAACTAAATTTCCCTCTCAGTTAGGAAACACAGTCTCACACCCTCTCCTGTGTCTCCTGCCTTAATAACTGACACCACTGGACACGGTATCCTACCCTAGCAATCCAGGCATGTCCTAGATCCCATCCTCACTGTAACCCTCCCAAAGAGTCATTAACTACTAATCAGTTTCTAGAGATCAGTGGAAGCCACTTGCTTCTTGTGTTCTTCAGACCCTTTCAGTCCCATATGCAGCTCTAACAATAGCCTCCTGATCTTCAGGTGGTCTTCCCCCTAACACGACCACGACAGGAGCCTTTAGCTTCTGCTATTTCTCCATCGGAAAGGAAGGGCATTGGACTACATCTCCGAGAGCTGTCCCAGCCCTGATATTCCTTCACATTTGTCAGCTTGCATATATCACAGGCCTAGAGTAAAAATTTGAGTTTTCTGCCCTTTACCCATTCCCTGCCTCTCAATAACTTTTTTATTCCTCCTCCTCCATTCTGCTAAAAGAGCTTTTGATTGAAATGTGGCAGCCCTAGGACACAAATCTTTAGCCAGAGTATGATTTCCCAGACATTCCCAAGGGAGACAGTCCCGTGTCCTTTCCTTCTGCAGGGAAGGGAGTTGTCTGGAGCCAGGACTTGCACAGAGTGGCCGTTGTTTTCCTCTTATCATGACTGTTATTGTTTTGAGGGCACTGCTCCTCCACTCAGCAGAGGCAGACACACAGATGGAAAGTTTTAAGATGTTTTTCTCCCTGCAAATTAATCAGAGGGCAAATCAAATCTTTGACCCCATTGCACCCTCACCGCCGTCCCTTTAGACACTGGGTTTAATGAGGTGGTTCCTAAGGGTTAGTGTTGCCCTGAGGACCAGGGCTCCTTTGGTTTTGATTTAGAAGCTTTAGTGGAGGGACACCAAGGGGAGCAGTGAGATTTGCACCTGCCAAGAGTTGGTGAACTCGCCATCATCTCTGAAATAACACCTCTGTCTCCACGTTTGAGCTACTGCCACCCTTCTGCTCCCACGCTGACCCCCTCACTCTCTTCTTTAATTGGGAAGCAGATTGCAGGGCACATCACAGGCTGGGAAGCAGTGTGATGCCACACTGGCTCCAGTTTGTGTGTGTATGTGTGTGTGTGTGTGTGGGGGGGTGCGGTGTCCCCGGCTTTCTAGATACTAGAGGTTGCTAGACAAGGGACAGAGAAATGCAAGTACATCCCATGCTGATTCTGGTAAGAAGCTGGCAAAGACTATTTGAGGGATCTTAAGACATATCTGAACCTTATGAAATATTAGAGCCTGAATAGGAATGTGAAGTTATGTATGTACTCCCCAACTGCACCTGCCATTTTACAAGTATGGAAAATAAGACTTACAGCAAATTAGTGGAGAACTCTCAATCCTGTGTACTTCCCATTACAATCTGCTTCCTAACTGGGTGTGGGTTTCCTTATTCTCCAGAGCCAGGGAGCATCAACATTTGGCTTCAAAAACACTGCTAAATCCTGAACAAACAAACATGAACATGCAAGGTAGTGTTCAAGCTCTCTTACTCTCAAACCTACATGTAATGCTTGTGTTGAACTCTGGGATCCAGGCTTGTTTCAGTGTTTCCCCAACTTATTATTTATAGGTAGGGGAGGAAATATGAGGCCCACGGATACATACGTACTCCCCAAGCTCCCACGCTGATTCTTAAAAGATAAGGGGGTGGGGGTTGTTCGTGTGTATGGAGCAGAGACAGACTTTCCTAAATTTTGGTCAGCAGTGTTTGTCTTAGATCTGGGAAGCATGGTAGAGTGGAGGAGGTTTCAATTAGAGGAACTTCATAGAGAACTGAGTGGGTTCCCCCTTTTGCCTTCCTCCTCAATCACTGAGTTACATTCCAACTTTAGAATTCTTCAAGATTAAAAAAAATTGGGAAACAAACAAGGTTAGGAGTCAGAACCCCTAACCTGGTTTTGCTCCTGTAACTCATCCATATATTCGTATATTTAGGACAAAATGGTCATTGAGCTACTACTATATGACTGGAATATTCTAGGTGCTGGGTATTTGATGTGGGCCAGTGCAAAATTCCTGTTTCTCTAGGTCTCACATTACAGTGGGGAAGTCAAAATTGCCACAGGAGTAATATTATCAAATGCTATAAAGAAAACAAAAATTGGATAAGGCAGTAGAGAGGACCTGACAAGAGAATGTGTTTGTGTGGGGTTGTGTCCTGATGTTTTAAAATAGGTCCATAAATTCTTTCATACACTTCAAAATGTGAAGCCTAATTCCCCTTGCCTTGAGTGTGCTCTAGATGTAATGACTTGTTCCTAAGAAATAGACTGAAGTGGAAGTCATGGGGTATGACTTTGGAAGCTGGATAATAAAATCACTGTGTCTTTCTCCTGTTTTGTTTTTTATTTTTTGAAATGTCTGTTCTGTGGGAAGTTTACCAACATGTTACGAGGACACTCAAGCATCTTAAGAGGCTCAGGTTGCAGGGAACTGAAGCCTCTTGTCAAAAGCCCTGTAAGGAACCTCTAGGAAACTGGTTCTCTAGCCTCAGACAAACCTTCAGATGACTGCAGTCCCTGCCAACATCCTGATGGCAAGGGAATGAGAGACACTAAGGCAGAAACACCCAGATAAGCTGATCCTGGATTCCTGATCAAGAACAACTATGCGGTAAATATTTGTTGTATGAAGCCAGAGGTTTAGGGGGTGATTTGTTTAATGGTAATAGATAACTAATATATAGGGATGTTCTCTCTCTGGGAAAGGAGTAGTTGAACAGAGACCAGAATGAAAAGGGAAAATGAGCCAAGTTAAGATACATATGAAGAAAGCCTGAAGCAGAAAGCATAGAACTGGCAAAGGCCTTTTGGTAGGAACATGCTGGAAATGTTCAAAGACATGTCACAGAAAAATAGTCCAAGATTTGGAAATGGACAAGACATCACTGGACAGCCTTTCAGAGGAGAGCTGAGCATCATCGAGGGTATTTTCTGGGGCTTACCCGATTATGCTGAGATATTTCTCTTTGACTTTTTTTTTTAAGATTTTATTTATTTATTCATGAGAGACAGACAGAGAGAGAAAGAGAGAGAGAGAGAGAGAGAGAGAGAGAGAGAAAGAGAGAGAGAGAGGCAGAGACATAGCGAGAGAGAGAGGCAGGCTCCATGCAGGGAGCCCGATGTGGGACTCGATCCCGGTTCTCCAGAACCATGCCCTGGGCCGAAGGCAGGCACTAAGCCGCTGAGCCATCCAGAGATCCCCTTTGACTGACTGTTTTTTTTTTTTCTTTTGACTGACTTTTGATTGCCTAAGTTACTTTACAATTCCGTTGAGGTGGAATTCAACTTGTAGAAAACTTATATGAATGCAAATGATTCTTTTCTAAAACAGTATAATTAATTTTGTCCTGTAGAGCTATAACTGAATTCTACTCTGTAGTAAAGAAGGCCCTAAACAATACAATTTACGCAGCTTTGAATTAAAATTTTAATACCACACAATTCACCCATTTAAATCAATGTTTTCTCAGTATATTCATAGGGTTATGCAAGCACCACCACAATCTAATTTTTGTCCACCGCATAAAGAAAACCCATACCCATTAGTAGGTTCCCTTCCTTCCATCATCCCCTCTATTATCTCTCTCTCCCAGATCAGCCCCAGATAATCACTAATCTACTGTCTGTCATAGATTTGCCTATTCTAGAAATTTATATAAAGGTAATTATACACTATGTGGTCTTTTGGGATGGGCTTCCCTCATTTAGCATAATTTGCATGGTTCAATCATCTTATAGCATGTATTAATACTTCAGTCTTTATTGCCAGATTCAATTGTATAGAAATGTAATATTTTGTCTTTTTATGTATTAGTTGATGGACATTTGGGTTTTTTCTACTTTGGGGATAGTGTGACTAATGTTCCCATGAACAACAGGTCTAGTTTTTATGTGAATGCATGTTTTAATTTCTTTGGGGTATCTACCTAGGAGTGGAATTGCTGGGTCCTATGACAAGGCCATGGTTAGTATTTTGAGGAACTGTCAAACTATTTTTTAAAGTGGCTGCACCATTTTACATTCCCTCTAGCAGCGCGTGAGGGTTCCAATTTCTCTACATCCTTGCCAACACTTATTATCATCCATCATTTTGATTATAGCCATTTTAGTGGGTATGAGGTGATTTCTTGTGGTTTCAATTTGCATTCCCTAATGACTAATGATGTTGAACATCATTTCATGCACTTATTGGCCATTTTTATATTTTTCTTGGAGCAATGTCTATTTAAAGCCTTTGCCAATTTTTAAATTTGTCTTTTACTGTTGAGTTTTAAGAATTCTTTATATATTCTGGGAAGAAGTCTTTTATCAAATATATGACTTGCAATTATTTTCTCCCACTGTAAGAGTTGTCTTCACTTTCTTGATGGTATTATTGGCAGAAGAAAAGTTTTAAATTTTAAGTACTATTTTTTCTTTTCTTTTTCTTTTTTTTTTTTTGATTGTGCTTTTGGTATTGTATTAAAGAAACAACTGCCTGACCCAAGACCATAATTTGCTTTTATGTTTTCTTCTAAGAGTTCTGTTGTTTTAGCTCTTACATCTAGGTCTATTATTCATTTTGAGTTAATTTTGTGTATGTTACATGGTAAAGATCTATATTAATTCTTTTTGTTCTCCAAGTTTTTATTTAAATTCCAGCTAGTTAACACACAGTATAATATTAGTTTCAGGTGTAGGATTTAGTGATTCATCACTTACATACAACACCAGTGCTCATCACAAGTGCCCTCCTTAAACCTCCTCACCTATTTAACCTATCTTTCCCCTCTCCCTTCCCTTGGGTAACCATCAGATTATTCTCTATAGTTAAGAGTCTGTTTCATGGTTTGCTTCTCTCTTCCCCCCACCCATGTTCATCTGTTTTGTTTCTTATCCTGTTGTCACTGCACCATTTTCTAAAGACTATTCTTTCCCCCATTGAATTATCTTTGCATCCTTGTTGAACATTAATTGCTGTGTGTTTTTATTTATGGGTTTTCAATTCTATTTTATTGAGCTATGTGTCTATCTTTATGCTAGCACCACATTTTCTTGGTTGCTATAGTTTTGTAGTAATTTTTCAGGTAAGGGAGTGAATTCTTCAACTTGGTTCTTCTTTTTCAAAATTGTTTTAACTTTTCTGAATCCTGTGAATTTCTATAGGAATTTTAAGATTTCTAAGGAATTTTAAGTTTGTCAATTTCTGGGGAAAAAAAGGCAGCTGGTATATTGATAGGGATAGTTTTGTATCTGGGGAGTAAAGTCATCTTAACAATATTGTCATTTGATTTATGAACATGAAATATCTGTCCGCTTATTTAGATGCTCCTTTATTTCTTTCAGTGACAATTTGTAATCATCAGTGCATGTCCTGTACTTCTTTTAAAGTGTATTCTTGGTCGCTCAGTTGGGTTAAGCGTCTGCCTTCAGCTCAGGTCATGTTCTCAGGGTCCTAGGATAGAGCCTCGTGTTGGGCTTTCTGTTCAGCGGGGAGTCTACTTCTCCCTCTCCCTCTCTCTTTGTGCTCTCCCCCTCTCTCTCAAATAAATAAATAAATAAATAAATAAATAAATAAATAAAATCTTAAAAAAAGTGTGTTCTTAAGTATTTAACTATTATAAATAGAATTAAATTATTAATTTAATTTTCAAGATTTTCACTGCTAGTATGTAGAAGTACAAGGGATGTTTTTATATTGATTTTATATTTTCCAACTTTGCTGATTCTAACTTGTTTTCATAGTATTTTAGTAGATTCCTTGGTAGTTTCTAAATATTTTTTTTTTAAATTTTATTTATTTATGATAGTCACAGAGCGAGAGAGAGAGGCAGAGACACAGGCAGACGGAGAAGCAGGCTCCATGCACCGGGAGCCCGATGTGGGATTCGATCCCGGGTCTCCAGGATCGCGCCCCGGGCCAAAGGCAGGCGCCAAACCGCTGCGCCACCCAGGGATCCCTCCTTGGTAGTTTCTAGATACAAAATTATGCCATATGCAAGTACACAATTTTACTTTTCCCTTTCTCATCTGGTTGACTTTTATTTTTTTTTCTTGCCTAATTTCTTGCTCGACCCCCTAACAATGTTAAAGAAGTTGTAAGAATGGATGATCTTGTCTTGATCCTGATCTTATGGTGAAAGCATTCAGTATTTCACTATTTTTTTAATGTTTCAAGTTTTTATTTAAATTCTAGTTAGTTAATATTAGTTTCAGGAGTAGAATTTAGCAATTCATCAATTCTTTATAACACCCATCACAAAAAGTACCCTCCTTAACACCCATCACCCATTTAGCCCATGCCCTTCCCACCTCTTCAGCAATCCTCAGTTTGTTCTATGCAGTTAAAAGTCACCTTTATGATTTGCCTCCCTCTCTTTTTTTCCTTCCTGTATGATTATCTATTTTGTTTCATAAATTCCACACGTGAGTGGAATCATATGGCATTTGTCTTTCTCTGACTGACTTATTTCACTTAGCATAATAAACTAGCTCTATCAATGTCATTGTAAATGGCAAGATTTCATTCTTTTCCGATGGCTGAGTAATATTCCATTGTGTGTGTGTGTATATATATATATCACATGTTCTTTATCTTGCATCAGTCTTTGGACATTTGAGCTCTTTCCATAATTTGACTATTGTTTCTTTAAAAGATTTTGTTTATTTATTTGAGAAAGAAAGAGAGAGTGTTTTTTATCCTTTGGGTAAATACCTAAGTATTCATAATGCAATTGTTGGGTTGTAGGGTAGTTCTAATTTTAACTTCTTGAAGAATCTCCATCCTGTTTTCCAGAGTGGCTGCAGCAGTTTTCATTCCCACCAACAGTGTAAGAGGTTTCCCCTTTCTTCACATACTTGCCAACATCTGTTGTTTCCCCTGTTGTTAATTTTAACCATTCTGACAGATGTGAGGTGGTATCTCATTGTGGTTTTGATTTGTATTTCCCTGGTGAATGATGATGAACATCTTTTCATGTGTCTATTAGTCATCTGTATGTCCTTTTTGGAAAAATGTCTATTCCTGTCTTCTGCCCATTTCTTAACTGGATTATTTGGTTGTAGGATGTTGAATTTGAGTTCTTTATAGATTTTGGATGCTAACTCTTTATCAAATATGTTATTTGCAAATATCTTCTCCCATTTTAAAGGTTGCCCTTAGTTTTGTTGATTATTTCCTTTGCTGTGCAGAAGGTTTTTATCTTGATGATGTCCCAATAGTTCATTTTTGCTTTTGTTTCCCTTGCCTCTGGAGATATGTCCAGCGAGAAATTGCCATGGTCGAGGTCAACTTCAATTTTTTTTGTAAGTGTTCTGTGGTTCTCAGAGTACAGATCTTTTACTTTTACCTCTTTGATTAGGTTTATCCCTAGGTATCTTATGGTTTTTGGTGCAATTGTAAATGGGGTCAATTCCTTGATTTCTCTTTCTGCTGTTTCATTATTCATACATAGAAATGCAACAGATTTCTGTACACTGATTTTGTATTCTCTGACTTTACTGAATTTGTGTGTCAGTTCGAGCAATTTTTTGGTGGAGTCTGTTGGGTTTTCTACATAGAATATCATGTTGTCTGTGAATAGTGAAAGTTGAGTTTTGTCCTTGCCGATTTGGAGGCCTTTTATTTCTTTTTATTGCCTTCTACTATTAAGTATGATAGCTGTGGGTGTCTGTATATGGTCTTTATCACAAAGAAGGAAGTTCCTTTCTTCCTAGTTTGCTAAGTGTTTTTTTTTTTTTTAATCATGCAAGGTGTTGGATTTTTGTCAGTTATTTTTTTCTATGTTTATTGAGATGATCATATGGATTTGGTCCTTTTTTTTTTTTTTAAATGTTTGGATTTTTTTTTTTTTTTAGATTTTATTTATTCATCAAAGACACAGAGAGAGACAGAGACACAGGCAGAGGGAGAAGCAGGCTCCCGCAAGGAACCGATGTGGGACTCAATCCACTGGCCCCGGGATCACGACCTGAGCTGAAGGCAGACGCTCAACCACTGAGCCACTCAGGTACCCCTAGATTTGGTCCTTTTTAAAAAATATGGTATATTACATTAAGTAATTTTCAGATGTTAAACTAACCTTGCATTTCTGGGATAAGTCCCACTTGGTTTGGTGCATAATAATTATTTTTATATGTTGCTTAATTCAGTTTGCTAGTGCGTTGTTGAGTATTTTTGGTGTCTGTATTCATATGGGAAATTAGCCTATTCCAATATTATTTTCTTGTGATGTCTTTGTGTGTGAGGATCAAGTAATACTGGTCTCATATAAGGAGTTGAGAAGTGCTCTCTGCTGCATTTTTGGAAGGGTTTTGAGGTTTGTATTCATTTTTCTTGAGTGTTTGTCAGCTTTTAAAATAACTGATTCCATTATTTTACTTGTTATAGATCTATTCCTATTTTTTATATCCCTTGATTAAATTTCTACTATTTCTCTCTTTCTAGACATTTATCCATTTACCATAAGTTATCTAATTTGTTGGTATACAGGTGTTCATGGTATTCTTTTATATGCATTTTTATTTATGTAAGATTGATTATGACGTTTCTTCTTTCATTCTTGATTTTAGTAATTTGAGTCCTCTCTTTTTCTCTTGGTCAGCCTACCCAAATATGTATCAGTTTTATTGATCTGAACATTGTATTTCATTGTCTTATATGATATTAACCAGGTTTGCACTTATTAGAAAATTCACTTTAACATTTCTGACAGCCTATGTATACACATATATGTCTGTTCTTCAAATTTTCTTCTGAACCAATCTTAAGTGGTTCTCTCACTAATGAGTTGAGTAAAATATTTGACATGTGTTGATTGCATATTTTAATGGAAATAATGTTTTAAGCTTTTGAAAGTTATACTTTAGCATAAAGTAGAAAAATCAATGAGAAGTCAGAAGGGGTGGAAAATGAGTCAGAGAGAAAAACACAGAACAGATCATGTATGTCTTTGTAGGCCATGCTAAGAAGGTTGTTTTTTGCTCTAGGTGAGAGGAAAAGCTATTAGCATCACCTCAGACAAGTTCCATCCTTAACTGAGACCTCAAATACCGATCTGTCTCTATGCCATTTCACAGGATGACTGTGAGGATGGAATGGGATTATAGAACTGAAAATGGCACTTAGTCTGGTCATCTGTGAGGTCAGTTTTCAAGCACTCATGACTTGGTCCAGATTTTTGTTTTCAAATCCTTACTTATTGGCAGTTTCTTGAGGAAAGAAGACAGGGAATTCTAGAGGGCTGGACCCTGGATCCTGAGAAAAGCAGTCTTATCCATGAAGATACTGGGAATTTCATACATGAAATAGGGGCTAGGATGGTCATTAGACCCCACAGAGAAGAGGAAATGGGATTAAGGCAATTTGAGGGTTCAAATGGTGGGCATGGCTTATCTCACTATCTCTGGCTGGGGCTGGTTCTGGGTGATTTGAGGGTTAAGGTGGTGGAGAGGCAAGTCTGAGGAGTAGACAGGGCATGAGAGAGAGATGCTGGGGTGTGTTAAATACGGTTGATAGAAGGTCTCTGAATTCAAAGGTCAGAAGTTTGAGCTTGAAGTGGAAAGCAAAATTCTGGCAAGTAACTAAGCTGCAAAATAGGTTTAGGATGTGAGTGTATTATGGTGCTTAGGGCTGGGAGAGACAAAGGCCAAGAAGAGAGATGACAGTGAACCAGAGAGAAAACACCCTTCAGACAGTTTGCCTTGGACAAATGACCAAGCGTCTCTCTCTAGCCTGCACATGAGAGTATTCATAGATGGAAAATGAATCAAATAAATATCTCTTTCATTCAATCTTCTTTATCTTTATTTTATTCTGCCCCGTGGCTTGATCTAAATCTTAAACTATTCGTGGAGATTTTAAAATATATTCCAGCCCTGGGAATCCTCCCTGGACAACTTTTGCTGGTTGTATAATTTAAATTCCTGTTGTTTATGCTAACTCCCATTTTCTCTTGTCTTTTCCTCTGCAATCTGTCTTTCCCAGCGTTCAGCTCAAGTCCTGAGGAGCAGTGGTAAACCCCAGACAACCTGCAAGGCAAGTCTAATAGGCTGGAATGGGTGGGCCTTCAGGGAAGGAGAACACTCTCAGGAAATGGTCTGACCGCACAACCCTGGTTGCTGGAGGTAATAGAAACCCAAATTACTCGGCTCACAAGCCTACTTTATCAGCATGACCTGAGTACAGAGAGCTATAAAGTGTGTTCTTTGAGGATTTTCTTTTCTTCCTTTTTCTCTCTTTGCAATTAAGAGTAGAAGTCTCCAGGAAAAGAATCATATAAACATAAGGGTAGAATTAAGATAAATGCATTCCTTTTGCTTAGGAAATTTTCCATGATGAATGAATAGCTCTCTAGTCCTTATTCAGCAAGGTCAAGTGCTGGCTCTTTAAAGAAGATTCACTTTTCTACAGCTGAGGCTGGGTGTTGGGGCTGGGGGCCTTGAGAGAGAAAACAATTTTATAGAAAAAGAGAACTAATAGTCAATGCTGAATTCTCCCAAGAGATTGCTGCTCCTTGGTGGTTTCAGAGCTGATGGTGGACTCTATGATTGCTTTGGGGTCTCTCTCCTAGTCTGCCTCTGGAGCTGACTTGAGTCTTCATTGTTAAAGCTGTGAGACCTAAGAACACTTTCTTTTTTTTTTTTTAAGATTTTATTTGTTTATTTATATGAGGGACAGAGAGAGAGAGAGACAGAGACAGAGACAGAGACGACAGAGGGAGAAGCAGACTCCATGCAGGGAGCCCGACATGGGACTTGATCCCAGAACTCCAAGATCATGATCTGGGCCAAAGGCAGGCACTGAACCACTGAGCCACCCAGGGATCCCCATTAGAACACTTTCAATAGAGGGTCCCATGCTCATTCCAGATGGAAACAAAACTTCTGCTTTTCATTTACACCCCAGAGTGAACAAACCTCAAGATAATATGATTGGAAATGCTTCATGGAAGAAAGGTTATCAGAAAACCTGGGTCCCAGACCTGACTCTGCCACTAACAAAGCTCAGAAAATGCAAATGATATGTCTACTCCCTGACCAATGCCACAGCTGGTGAGATTGGCAGGAGTTGGGCTATAATTTCTAAGTTCCTCCCAAACTCTGACATTCCATGTCTGAGTGTCATAGAGACCCCTGAACATTCCTAAAGGTCCACTTGCTTTTTCTAATTGTCTTCTTATATCCCTTCCTCTGTACCAAATTTTTAGAGGGCTTGGTGTAACAAAGTTAGAAAGCTGCTGAACAGACAAACATTACCTGAGGAATCTGGCTCGGTTTTATTCTTAGTTTTGAAAGCAAGTAGGGATGAAAAGACTTAGAACATAGGATGTTTGATATTTAGGATTGTCAGGCCTAAAGGACATACTAGAGCAAAATCTTACACATTAGGAAAAAAAATCATGTTCCTAGAGGTGAAATAACTAGAGGAAGAATGATGAAGTCCATCTTTATAGATGTGCTTATTGCATTCTAATTTAGAGGTTCTGCTTATCAAGGGAAGACATACAAGTGGAAGAATAGATGGACAAGAAGAAAATGATGTAGGAACACAGATGGTTCATTACTTTGTCACTTTGTATGGGTTTTCAGGACCTCTGGCCTTTACCTTAAGAGGTGAATCTCCATTTGGGCTACACTGTCACCAAGAAGTGAATAGAATCCTGGACCCATTATAGAGATATCTTGGCCAGTTCTCTCTGAAAGGTTATGGAATGGATTCCCATGCCATACACATTAATAAAATGAAAATTAAAAAGAGGAAGAAAAAGAAAGAAAATAGGAGAATAGTTCTATCAAAAGAGTCTAGTCTTCTAGCAACATTTCAGAACTTAATCTCTTTGTTTCATCTTTAAAATAAAGGTTTTTGTACCCCTTGGCATCGTCCTCCCTAATCCTTAAATACTGTTTAATCACTTTTGCATATAGCTGACATCTTAAGACCAGATTTGTTTAAAATATTCCTTTCCACTCACACTGAACCCTTTTCTTGGAGTCCAACTTCTTAGAAACTTGTCTATTTCCCTGAAACTTTTGACCATATTTCCACAAAAAATAATCTTTCAGACATTTTCAAATATTTGGCAGTGGTAACCCAGAAGGAGTCCAGTGATGGGCAAAGCTGGAGAAGCATGACTAAACTTTCTCAGAATGCTTGGTTTTTAGCTAAACAGTTTAGGAAGGCAGAAGAGGAAAAGGAAGAAGAAGAAGAAGAAGAAGAAGAAGAAAAAGAAGAAGAAGAAGAAGAAGAAGAAGAAGAAGAAAGAAGAAGAAGGGGAAGGGGAAAAGTAAGAAGAAAGGAAAGGAGAAGGGGAGGGGGGAAATGAGAGGGAGAGAAGGAAGGGAAGGGGAAGGGAAAGGAGGAGAAGAGGAAGAGGAGGAAAAGAAAAGCCATCATCCTATATTCTCTCACCACTTCCTTTGCTCTTCTTCACCCATTTCTAATCACTTCCTTCTTCAATAAGAAGGTGGCACTAACACAAACCGCCAAGTTGGCATTATGGAGATATCATAGAATTATCTGGTGTTTCTGGTTCCTTGGGGCTTAGTTAACTCTCTCTGAGGTCCTAGCATGCTGTATTCATGCCCTTCTCCGACTTACTCAGGTGTAGGCCTCCTGGCCCAGAAATTCCTCTCTCACCTTCCCACCCATGGTTTACGACAGGCAGTGATGCCAGCAAGTTGAATTGGAGAGGCAGTGGTAGAGATTGGAGACTCGGCCTGGGGGACAGATGATCCACTAGTGATGACCCCTTTAGGAATGTAGAGCTCTACATGCAGCTGCTTGGTCTGGAAGAGGTAGGAAGAATTCCTGTGAGTAAGCTGGTTCTGGGAATTCTCATAATCCCAGGGGATGTGCAACTACAGTGCATGAGTCTAACAGCTTCCAGGTTCTGAGTCACAGCTCTGGAAACCACTTTGTGATAATGGTGGTAGTGGTGTGCATGTGGGGGAAGGGTAGGTGTCCAAAGAAATGCTAGTTGTCTGAGAAATGATCCTAAAATGCACACCAGAGAATAAGCAAGTGTCTAAAGGCACAATCAAGTAGCGTGGATTCTGGTATCTTCCAAGTGTTTCATATCATGGGAATCACTGACTACAAAGGTATTCCGTTGACTGGTGGGGGCAGGGTGTTAGACAATCTGCCTGGCTGCTGTATCTGTTGTGGGAGGGAAGTCTGAGTTCTTTCACTCAGAATAATTATTTTGAGATTCATCTATATGTCAATTATATCGGCCCTTAATTCTTTTTTGTTACCATGATATAAGCAATATATACCACATCTTGCTTAACCACTCACCTGTTGAAGGGCATCTGGGCCATTTCTAGTCTGGAGATATTATAAATCAAGCTGCTATAAACATCTGTGTGCAAATTTCTTGTCTGAAGATAGTTGTTATTTCATCTAGGTGTGCAATTGTGGGTCTTATGACAAGTGTGTGTTTAACTTTTTAAGAAACTGTGTTTCAAAGTGGCTACACCATTTTGCTTTCCTACCAGTAATGTATGAGTTATAATTGCTCCACATCCTTGCCAACAGTTGGTGTGAACCAGCGTATTAAATGTTCACAACTCCAATAAACCTGTAGTGATATCTCATTGTTGCTTGATTTGCATTTCCCTAATAACTAAAGATGATAAACATCTTTTCATGTGCCAAATATACTTCCTTTTTTATTTTTAAAGATTTTATTTATTTATTTATTTATTTATTTATTTATTTATTTATTTATTTATTTGAGACACACACACAGAGAGAGAAGCAGAGACACAGGCAGAGGGAGAAGCAGGCTCCATGCAGGGAGCCTGATGTGGGACTCAATCCTGGGACTCCAGGATCTCACCCTGGGCTGAAGGCAGGTGCTAAACCACTGAGCCACCCAGGGATCCCCCAAATATATTTTCTTGAGTGTCTGTTTGAATCTTTTGCCCATATGTTTTCCTTTCTTTTTAATTGATTCTTTAAAAGATATTTTATTTACGTATTTGAGAGAGGAAGACAGAGAAGAGCTGGGGCAGGGCTAGAAACAGACTCCATGCTGAGCAGGGAGCCTGATGCAGGGCTTGATCCCAGGACCCTAGATCATGACCTGAGCCAAAAGCAGATGCTTAACCCATTGAGCCACCCAGGAGCTCCCCATTAATGAGTTTTGAGAGTTCCTTACAAATTCTGGATACAACTATTTTATCAGATATATTATTTGCAAACATTTCCTCCTAGGCTATGCTTTGTCTTTTAATTCTCTTCACAGGAACATTTGAAGAGCAGAACTTTTACATTTTGATTAAGTTCAATTCATGAATTTTTCCCTTTTGTGGATTGTGCTTTAGATGTAGTGCCAGAGAAATCTTTGTCTAATCGAAGTTCACAAAGGTTTTCCTCTGTGTTGTCTTCCAGAAGTTTTATAGAATAGGTTTCAGGGCATAGGTCTTTTATATCTTTTGTCAGAATTATCTATGGATATTTAATATTTGTATTGTTATTATAAACATACTATTTTTAATATCAATTTGCAATGATTATAGAAATACTATTATTATTATTTATTATTATTATTATATTCCATTTGATATTCTTCCTGGGCAATCATGAGGTTTGTAAATAAAGTAAGTCTTCTTTCTCCCTTTTTAGTCTGGATGGTTTTTACTTTTTCTTCTTGCCTGACTGTCCTGATTAGAATCTGCAATACAATATTTAATGGAAACAGTGAGAGCAGAACTCTTTTTCTTGTACCTGATCTTAGGGAGAATATATTTATTATTTCAGTATTAAGTATGCTTAAAGTAGTTCCCTTCCTTTCCTAGTTGGCTGAAAGGTGTGGGTGTGTGTATGTGTGTGAACACACAGATGTGGTGTGTGGTGTTTAATTAAAATTAAAAAATTAAAAAAAAAATTAAAAAATTTTAATTTTTTTTGGAAGGAGTGGATATTGGATTTTGTCAGATACTTTGTTGTATCTATTAGCATGATCCTTATGTATTTGTTTCAGTTTGCTAATATAGTGAGTTACATCAATTTATTGTCAAATGTTAATCTAATCTTGACTTCTGCTTGGTCATGTGGCATTTTCTTTATACATATAGTTGGACTTGATTTAATAATGTCTGAGTTTTGCACCTATGTTCACGATGTCTGTTAGCCTATAATTTTCTTTTCCTATAATGTCTTTGTCTAGTTTTTGTATACGGGTAATTCTGGCTTTATAGACAGATTTGGAAAATAGTCTCCCTTTTTTAACTTTCTGAGATTGCTTATATAGTTACTTCTGCCTGAGATATAATTAACTAAAGGCATATAATTCACTAAGGCATCTAAATCTGAGGGTTTTGGGGGGTCCGATTTTAACTATAAATTTAATTTCTTTCTTTCTTTCTTAGATATTGGGCTACTCATGTTGCTGTGATCTATTTCTTCTTGAGTGAGCTCTAGTAGTTGGGGTTTTATAGGAAATGTATCCATGTCATTTATGTTCTCAAATTATTGGCATGAAGTTGTGTATAATATTCTCCTACTATCCTCTTTATATCTGTAGAATCTATAGTGATGTCACACCTCTCATTCCTGATGTTGGCCATTTGTGTCCTCTCTTTCTCTCTTTCTCTTTGATTTTTCCTGATCAATCTGATTATAGGTTGCTTGATTTTATTGATACTTTAAAAGAATTACCTATTATTTTGTTGTTTTTTAAAAATTTTCCTATTATTATACTCTTTTCTATTTCATTGATTTTTGCTTTGATCTTTATAATTTCCTTTTGCAAAAATTTATTTTGAGTTTAGTTGTTTTTCTTTTCCTATTTTCTTAAGATGGAGGCTGGGGTAATTAATTTGAGATCTATTTTATTTTTCTAATATAAATATTTGGTGCTATACATTTCCTTCTAAGTACTACTTTAGTGACATACCACAGATATTGATTTTAATTTAGTGAAAATACTTTTAAATTTCCCTTTTGAATTCCTTTGTGATAATCTGATAATTTTCAAAATGTGACAATTTGATAGTTATTACAATGTAAACAAACAGAGCAATGGATAGAAAATAATAGGGGACTGTCTTTACTTTAAACGAGAGGATAGGGATCCCTGGGTGGCGCAGTGGTTTAGCGCCTGCCTTTGGCCCAAGGCGCGATCCTGGAGACCCGGGATCGAATCCCACGTCGGGCTCCCAGTGCATGGAGCCTGCTTCTCCCTCTGCCTATGCCTCTGCCTCTCTCTCTCTCTCTCTGTGTGACTATCATAAATAAATAAAAATAAAAAAAAATAAACGAGAGGATAAGGGAAGACTTTTTAGAGGATATGACATTCTATCCAAGACCAGAAAAGTAAGAAGTAATCAAGCAGGTAGCATTGAAGCAAGAGCCTTCTAAGCATAGGGTCAGCAAGTGCAAAATCCCTGAAGCAAGAAAGAGGCAGAAAGAATCTGAAAAGAGGCAAAAGGTGAGAGAAAATTTGTCCTAAGTTCTATCATGAAAGTATGCTGCTTCCAGGTACTACAAAGTACAGGAACAGGTAATAGCTGTAAGGACAGAGGACTTCCATATTTTTTTTTAATTTAATTTTATTTATGATAAGCACACAGTGAGAGAGAGAGAGAGGCAGAGACACAGACAGAGGGAGAAGCAGACTCCATACACCGGGAGCCCGATGTGGGATTCGATCCCAGGTCTCCAGGATCGCGCCCTGGGCCAAAGGCAGGCGCCAAACCGCTGCGCCACCCAGGGATCCCGAGGACTTCCATATTTAGCCTAACTACAGCTCTTCTTAGCGTGAGGGTAATGGGTCAAATTGTCCCTGGAGAAGGTGTGCCACCCTTAGGAATTCTGCCCATATTAAGTTGTTGAGGTATGATTCCAACCTGAGAATGTGCTGCTTTACGTCCTTAGTAAATTAAATTTTTGATCCTTGAACTATGCCATGAGTGATCACTAGATTATTATTTTCTTTTTAATTCTTTTATGCTCTAAAGAAACTTTCCAGATTGACCTCAAATAACTCATTCATATCAAATATATTTATTTGCCTTTTCCTTTGCTCTAGTCTCTCTGAATGGGGCTCTTTGATTCTTGGCGAGAAGACTATAAAATGATAAATCATGGATACAATCTGGTGCCATCCATTTTCAACTTTATTCTTTTTCACCACAAGGGATCTGTGATGGAAAACACTCTTCAGTCAGCCACAGCTGGTTCCTGGACCACAGTGAGTTAGTACACATCTGTCAAAGACAGGCTGAAGACGTGCCTTCCCCAAATTGTTCTCTCCAAGCTGGCTCACTGAAGAATTGTTCTCTCTATCTCTGGAAATCTTTTCCTGAGCTCTTTCTCTCCCTTAGTTCCCTGAGCATTCATCAGCAATTCCAGTGCTGTCCTCAAGTGAATGATTCACAGCTTGTATATCTCTCCCATGTCAGTCTTGGGAAAGTCTAAAGAGCAGTCTATCTTTTCTCTAATGATGAAAACTCTGCTATTGGGCTCTATGTCCCAGGTCTCTTAGACCACCACTTCACTTTCCAGTGGAACATGGAGAACTTGGATTTTACAAGCAGGGGCATTATTTTTTTCCCTATCCTTGGGACCAACCAGGAAGGCTGCAGGGTGCAATCAATCAAGGATATCTCACCATGAATGCAGTTCCCAGGATGAAACTATTTCAAGAGGAAGAATGAAGAATTCTGTGTCACTTGGAATATCTCTCCTCAAGAGCAGAATGGTTGAGTTCTCTCCTGGTCTTTAAACATTCTGAGGGAAGATCTTTCTAAAGTTTTTTCATATGATGTTTTTGTTTCTCAATTCCCCCAGGTCAGGAAATCCTTCCTGATAGCTGGAAGAAGGGACAATTATATTCCTCTCTTCACATTTGTTCTTTGGCTTGTAGAGAGGGAATACAATGCTTCCAATCTTATCCCTCCAATTGCTTATTTTCTCCTCCCCAAGGGAGAAGGAGTAACTAAACTGACTGGTGAGGGCCTGATCTTCACTGAACAACATTTAATAGTGAGTAGGGTGACAATGTTAAATGTTACACAGAGTTGACTCTTGGTATTGTTTCTGTGTTCTCTCAGGACAATTGTGGGCTTATAGTGTTGGGCCTTCTCCTTCTGGTAAACTCCATGTGGTGAATTCCCCTGAGGAAGTTCTCCCAGTATGGTAGGGGAAAAGAAGGATATCCATTCTTTCTCATCTTCTAGCTGTGGAGGGAGGCCTATGATCTTTGCAGTAAGCCAAGCAGGCAAATTCAGATCCAACTCCACAGATCAGCTATCCAAACAGGTGGGATAGGTAAGTATATCCTCCTTCACATACATAGTCTGAACTTTGTATCTTTACTCTCAATGGGGTAAAGCCTAGAGGAAGAGACTATAGCTCCTCTTCCAGCCTCCTTTAAAAGCTTTTATGCCAAATGTAGTCTTTTAAAATGAAAAGGAGTTTTAAAGCTATGCCAGTTGAATGTCTCCCAGAATTCCAAAGATTCTTGTTGTGCATATATGTGTGTCTTACCTCCATTAGTATTCGTTTCTGAAAAACTCAGAAACATGAAGTCCATGCATCCAAAGAAATGGAAACCCAGAGAGGTCAGCTGCCTTGTCTAGAATCAGAGATATATTGTCAAGCCCTTCCTCGTCACATCTTTCCTTTGGTATTCAAATTGAAACAGCACATTCATTGTGTCTCCTTAATGATGGAAAATGAAGATGCCACACTAACAAGGTCAAAATTACCTCAATTCCTTCTGCATTCCCATAAACCACCCTTTTGAGTCTATACAGAGTTCTGCATCTAAAATCTTGGACCATAGTCCTAGAAACAAAATAAGTCCTCTAGGCCCTTGAAGACACTTGATTAAACCATCATCTACATCAATATCCAGTGTTGATGACCCATTATTTCCCCTCTACTTGTGCTTATCACCATTGTTGTATACTCTGCCAATGGAGCGGTGATTCCAGTCACAGGGTGAAGGCCTTGGATGTGTTTAATTTCCTGCCATACTCTGTGACAAAGAGCTAATTTCATGTCTTGTGATCAAATAACTGTAACTTTGAAAGAGCAAAATTTGTTGGAATGGGGATACGCAGGGTCGTTGTGTGGCTTGGGACATTGCCAGGACAGCTATGGGGTCTGAGTGAGTGTTTTCATTTTACTCGTGCTTTATTGCCCCTGTGCCTAATTCTCCCATTTCAAAATGTCGTGGAGTAGGCTGGTGTCATTTGTTTTCATAAATTAATGTCGATTGCAATTTATGGCCAGATGGGCCCTGAAAAATAAGAGGCTTGTGTGTCTCTTGGAAGGTCTAAAGAAAAGCAGTGGGCATGCTTGGGGTGAACTTTTGCACTTCAATGCTTCATTCTGCAGGGAGAGTAAATACTTGTGAAAAATCCTGTTTTATAACAGCTAAAGACAAAGGACTCCTTATTAGGATTATTTTTTTGCCACTGCTTCTAATTCCTTTAGCAACTAGAAAAAATGTAAATATTGTAATTCTTCCTACTGGGAAGCCATGTGTAGTATGTTGGAGAACAATTTGGAATCAGAGATCTAGAGTCTGAATCCCCTAGATATCTCCACAGCCAACTAAGGGGGTGGGACTAAGGGGGTGGGAAGGTGCATATTGGATCAAAGCATGTAAAAGCTTTCTCTCTCTCTCTCTCTCTCTCTCTCTCTCTATATATATATATATATATATATATATATCTTTTTGCTACTCCTTCATGGGCTAGGGAGAAAAACTGGGTCAGTGAGAAGCACAGAGACAAGAAAAAAAAAAAAAAACTAGAAAATTTGATGAGTCCATGATTCTAGGAAATAATGGTTTGTGGGAAGCTGGAATCCAAAGCCAAAGAGGAGGCCTTTTGGCCACTGTAAGCATTTGAGACCACGTGCAGCTAGATAATGCTTCCTCCCACAAGGGCACATGCCTTAGGGTATGTGAGGGACAGGACGAGAAGACCCTTTTTGTTAGCCCTCTTGGTATGTAGCTACGTGGCAAGTCACATAGATTCTAAGCGGATTGCCTGAGTAAAACAAAATATCTAGACAAGACAATTTCCAGGGTCCCTTCCATCTCTAATATCCTTTTGATGATTATCTTTGTTTTATGAAATTATGTTAGGATCAGAGTATTATTTTATTTTCCCACTCAAGTAATTCACATTTAAATTATTAATAAACATAAAATTTTCTCATGATCTTTACCCAACCAATGTCCTGGTCCCATTTTTGTAGACCCTTACAACTTAAAAAATCATTGTCACATATAAAAACTCTGTGAGGTAGATAATACAGGAACTATGATTTGAACCTCATAACTGGACTGGGATTAAACTCAGTTTCTTGAAGATGTCACCACTCTATCATTTAACAAAATTGCCCAAATATTTTTGAGCCCATACTAGATGCAACGTACTTTGTTTAGGAAAAAAAATGCATTGGTGAATAGGACAGATGCAATCTTTGTTCTCAGGTTGCTCATATTGTGTAGAACAAAACAACACTTAACTCTAATGGAGTGTGGTGTGTGTGATGGAAGAGAATGGGGACATCCAGTGGGAGAATTGATCCCAGAGAAGAGATAAATAAACATCTTGCTGGAGATATGACATTTAATTCTTCTCAAGAATAGAGTTGCTTTAGTTAGGAAAAAAGGGAGTTTGGGAAGAATGTTCTAGGCAGCAGGGGTAACATGGCCTTTAGATTAAGACAACATTTCTCTAATACCATGTGTATGGGTTGGAGGAAAGAATATAAAGATAAGGAAAGGAGGGACCCTTGGTAAACAACAGGCACCTAGGAGATTATTTTCCACTGTGTCTACATATAAAATAACCTTTGAGACTAATATCTCCCATGAATAGTTATAGCTACCTTGCATAAAAAATTGGTACATTGTGGTTAATTTAATAAAAGATCAAATCAATGTCCATGAAACTCTGAATGTCCACGTATCCATACTCCCCTTCTGTGGAAAGAATCTGCAATAGATATTCCCTTCCTTAGATGTCAACAGGATTTATACCATGTGATTGGACCTGAGAGACATGTGATTGGACCAGGGAGAGATGTCTGAACCAGTGGCAGTCATAAGAGGTGGCCCAAGGGAAGAAATGGACTCCACAGACATGCACAAAACTGAGTCATGACTAACCATCAGTGTGTTTTAAGGGAAACATAAAGACAAAGAGGCCAAGAAGACACACTATTGCTTCAGAAAGTGATAGAAACCAAGAATAAGAAGAAACCACAGTAAGAGTGTGGAAGATTAAAGAAAAAGCTGAGGACAGATTAGCTGCAGTACAGGACTGGGTGGGAAATGAAGGCGAAGGCCACAACAGAAATAAAGAGAATGCTGGAAATAGAGAATGACGGAGAAGCCATGGATTCAGTTAGAAAGCTGCAGAATGCCAATGGTTTGGAATGGATTTATGCACTGCTGTTGGGAGTGTTGCCAGGAGCAGTCTTTCTGCAGAGCAATCTGATACAACTTAGTAAAACTAAAATGAACCTATGTGTATTTCTCAAGAGTATCTCACACAGGCCCATAAGGGGATGTGCTTGAGGATGTTCATTATAGCATTGTTTGTGGTGACAGGAAGTTGGCAGCAATCTGAAAATCCATCAGTGGAGATAGGCAACACATGGCGGGTATATATCATGGAGCATATACCAACACTGAGCATGAACGTTTAATAACATGGATGAGCTCATAGACAGTGATGGATGAAAAAAGAAAGATAGATGACAAAGTACCATTTTTTCAAATTGAAAACACATACATTAAAAAAAAATGTACTTGTTATACAAGAACAGATACAAGCCAAAAGATCTACATTAGACACAAATGAGAGTGGTTGCCTAAAGGGTGGGGGCAGAGAAGAATAGGACGGAGTGGGGATAAAAGTAAGGAAGAGGACAGAGAATAGCCATGGCCTGAAAAGCACAATGTACTCAGCCCTCTGCAACTGACAGAGGAAGGAAACGTGAAAATGAGAAAACACGAGGAACAGGGCATCAAGGATTCTTTGTTTGGAGACAAGCAGACCAACATGGTTTGGTCGCCCAAGTTATGGCAGCAATAGTGTGAGAGGAAAGAATAATTTTCTCTATCTTGGAAGCCTGGCCATGCAGCTGTGGAGCTTCCTAGACTTTCATGCCACATGTCTTTATAATAAACCCTAGTCCTCTGAGGTCATCTGAACAGGTCCCCATCCTTTGAAATCTTGTGGTGCCTAATAAAAAGTTGTAAAATGGGATATAAATGACAAAAAAAGCCACTCTTATCAGACAATTATTATGTACCAGGCCCTAGTGTAGTTTTTTTTTTAAATATAAGAAATATCTAATCCTAACAACAAAGGCATTATTATCTTTATTATACAAATAAGGAAACTGAGACACAGAGAGGTTAAGTCATGTATTCAAGGTCACACAGTCAGTAGGTAGTAAGCTGGAATTCAAACCCAGGCAGTTTGGTCCTAGAGCCTGTGCTTGTAACCACAGGACTGTATCAGAAGATGCTCTTGAATAAGCTCCATTTGAGTGGCTAGTTTTGCCTAATGTCAGGCTTGGTTAACTTCTTAAAATTCTTAGATTGTTTCCCTCGATCGCCCCCATACAGGCAGTTAATAACACTTAGACTGATTGGGAAGTACTCAGATTTGGAAAAATAATTGTTATCCCTGTGCCATGCTGCATTCATCTATAAAACTGCCATCTCCCTGTCCCATTGCTGAGATTTCGTACAGAGGACACTGGGTCTAGAGTCAATGGCTCTGCTTCTCCCAGGACATGTGACCTTGAGTAAGTCCTCAAGGACTCGCTTTCTTAGTGTCAGTTTCCTCACTTGAAACACCAGGGCTAATAGCAGTTCTCCTGTCCATCATTACTGGGATCAAATGAGATGATACAAACTAAAGAACTCAGCATGGCAAGCCTATCCTTGGTGACTGGGACACTATTTGAGATGCTCCTTCAAGCTTTTATCCTGTGCCTTTCACTGCATCTCAAAACCAGCTGGGACAGCCTTGGCATCTTATTGCCATGGGTACCTCATATGACTTTCAACCTGGGAGTGTGTTTGTGGTCACCACCAACCACATCCATGGTGCTGGCCTGCCTGGTAATACATGTTTGTGATCGAGTTTGACTTCAGCGTTGTCTATTTTTTCACCCTGTGTGGGGCAATGTGGCTCTCCTGGGTCCGTTTTCAATTTTCTTGGCAATTTGAACATCACAAGACAAATTTCCCCACCCTCACCCTCTTGGTTCTTCCATGCTCTTGCTTATTGTTGATTATGCCCATCCTTTGTGACAACATTTCGTGGCCAGGTTGTCTCTGAGTCTCCTCCAACACCAGAAACTGATGTGTCCTTCCTTGGAAGTCCTTTAAAATTAAATTTGTCTTTTTCTCATAAAGTGCCCAATCATAACTTCTATTCCAGTGATGCATGTGCTTATCTTTTCTATGCCCTGTTTAGAGTAGGGTTCTAGAGTGGGTCCTTACATGTTTTACCTTTAGGCTGGTATCTGCCACATAGACACAGAAAAGATGCTTTGTGAACCAAAGGGCACAGGTATGTGCTCCATCCTGGGCTGGCAAGATCACTCGGGTCCTCCAGGCTGCCCATCCATCCTTCAGGTCACCCACACTGCATGAAGTGGGCTGCATTTGATGAGTTTCAGGTCCTAGTGGTATAAGGAAAGTCTTGGGGTACCAGTGGCAGCATCTTACATCAGCTTTCAAGCTCCCCATCATTTTTTTCTAGAATGGTCATACACTTAGCACTGTTTTACTGCATTGGTTCTAAGACACAGATCTTCCGGTTATTACTATTCATGGTTTATGAATTCATTCAGGAAACATTTATGAAATGCTTACTTGTGTCTGACTGGGGGTGTGGGAGTAAGAATACTAAAACATGACTCTTGCCCATGAGAGGCCATGGTCTGATGGGAAACATAAGTGGAGGCAAAAAATTAAAACACAATAATGAAAAGACATAACAATAGGGATGAGGGCAAATGGGAGGGAGGGGAGTCAGACTTCCTCAATTCAGATCAGGTCCCAGTGACTATTAGGCTGACTCTCCAAGTGTCAGTTTCTTCATCCATCATGACACTTGCCTTGTAGGGTTGCTGTAAAGATTGAAGGAGATAATTCATGGAAAGCTTTTGGCATCATGCATGGCCCATAGGAAGCAATAAGTAACTGTTGGTTGTAGTTCTTGTTCTTTGTGCTTTGGTTTTATTCAGCTGTAAAATCAGGGTGGGCATTGAACCTCACCTCATAGGATTACTATCAAAATCAAATCATGAAATACTTGGAAGGTGCTCAACATCCGTGCCTGGCAGAGGAAGCACTTGGTAATTGGTAGCTACAATTCTTAATCTGTATAAAGTAAAAAAGAAGGGAACATAGAAAAGTTTACAGGCATAAAGTAGTAATTTAATGCCTACCGCTGACTGTGCAGCACATCAAAAACCAAGTGGATCACGTAGACGGAGATGGAGAGATGGAAACAAGCATAACAAAATCTTAACTGTAGAGTATAGATGGTGGGTACGAATGGGAGGGATCCCTGTACCATTTTTTCAACTTTTCTGTATCTTTGATATTTGTCATAATAAAATGTTGGGAGAAAAATAGAGAGTGACTGAATGTTTGGATGATCTGTAGAGTCTGAGCTGGGAAATTGTGTGGAAGGAACAAAAAAACCTGGAATTGCCTGCTCTTTGCTTGCCCTTCTCTGCCTTGAGGAGAACAAGTGCCAAGGCTCAGAAACAGGAGGGAGAAGATATCCTTTGGGAGACTGCAAGCTGCTGAGCTGAGATGAAGGTGCTTGAAAAAGGGGCAGAAGTTGTGGTGGCTAAGGGAATAGGCATCCTAGGTTCAAATCCCAGCTCTGCACTCACCAGCTTTGTAACCTGCCAGGAGTTGCTTACATCCTTTGTGCTTTAATTCTTTATCAAAAGAGATAGCTATCTACTTTGTAAGATTGCTTTATTTTTCTTTTAAGATTTTAAAATCCCTGCAGGGACCCTGATGCAGACTTGATCCCAGGACCCTGGAATCACGACCTTAGCCAAAGGCAGATGCTCAACTGCTGAGACACCCAGGTGTCCCTGGTAAGATTGCTTTAGATATTAGATGAACTAATATCATTACCATCATCATCATCTTAGGAAAGCTTGTTGCTCTCAGAACTCTTCGAGGTTTGTAGTCCTCTCCATGGTTCCACCTTACCCCTTGCTGAGTGAGACCATTTTAGAAAGACTACTCTGCTGGAGGAAGGAGGGGAAGGGAGGAAGAGGGTAATAGTGGGTGAAGTTAGGGGAAGAATTGAATGAGAGTCTGGGGTCTAAGAAAGACAGATGCTCCGGCATCAGTCAGGTAGATGACCTCAAGGGGCCCAGGCTTATTGCTTGCTCAGAGTCATGCACTTGGCTTCTAATGATATATTTAAAATGCTGGCGAAATTATAATCCTGTTGTAGTTCCTTTGGAGGCTCGTTCATCAACCTGGGCAGTGCGTGTGGCTGGCAGGTAGCCAGCATCATCCCCTGCCTCCTGCCTCCATATGACTCAGCACAAATCAGACATTTTAATAGCTCCTGATTCCAAGTTTGAACTTGCTCCCAAATGAAAGCCTCCCTCCCCCTGACCGTTCTACCCGCATATTCACAACCCACTCCCCACTTCCAATTTATCAGCTAGTAAATTCTGAGTTGAACTTGGAGCCAGAGTTTCATTTAGTTTTGGCAAAGGATCAACTTCTTCCAAGAAAAGAAAAGAAAAAAAAATGAAGGAGGGGTGGAGGGGTGGAGGGGAAGGTTTAAAAAAAGCTCAGCTAAACAAAAAGGGCTCATGGAAACAGCCCTGCAACATTAAGTAACTCAGTGCAGAGAGAGCTCTGCTTTTTGATACATTAAGTGTAAGTGAATTTGAAGGTGTTTGAAATGCTCTGAATATGCAGCTGGGGTTACCAACCAAGCCCAGATGGGCTCCTAGTTTGGAAAGGTTATGGGGTCACCAGTCATTAGCTGGTGACTTTAGAAATGGAGAGAGGGTTGGGAGGTGTCCATGGCACCTACACTCATTTTCATTCTGGATTGTGTGGCCACTGTCCCTGGGCTTGTGGATGACAGAAGACCTGTTGACCTAACTAACGCTCTGCCCTGTTGGATCTACCAACCCCCTGAAGAGCTGGGGACATTTCCAACAAGATATATAACATCCTGAGTTACAGGAAAAGACATGAATAACTCATTCTCACTCATAATGGAAAAATGCAAACCGAATCATCAGAATGGAGAAGGTTTGATATTGTCCATCAGCTTGAGGGAAAAAAATGTTTTTAAAGTTCAATAGCATCTAATGCTGGAGATACTATGGGAAAATGGCCACACTCTTACATTGTAGGTAGGAACACAAATGATAATACCTTTGTGGAAGGAAATCTGACAATATCTTTCTCCACCTCCTGCCTCCTCCCCCCTTGATTCATTCTTTCTTTCCACTTTCTCTCCATGGTGAGCTTGTACCATGTTCTACTTAACAACACCCAAGTGTTGGACTCCCCACTTGCCTACAACTCCTCACCGTGGCCAAAATAGAAAAAAAAAAGGTGCAATGAATATATACATGAATATATCCTTTATGGACATATATGAAGATTTCTCTGATGTATTTTTCTCTTCTCTATCTCAATCTCTATTATCCCTGTATCATCCCTGTATCATCCCATCTCTACACCTACATCCACATCTATATCTATATCAAGGTAAAATTATTGGGTTGTAAAATCAATGTATTTAATTTGATTAAATAGTCCAGCAATTTGACAATATCATCTCAAATTAAAAACTATACATACTCATTGTCTTGGCATTGCTAAGAATGTACCCTATAGATATAATTCCATATGTTTGCCAAAATTGATTTATAAGGATATTAATAGAAACACCGTTCATATTACAAAACCCTGGAAAGTGCTGGAGTGCCAGGGGAATAGATGTTTAGTTGTGTCCCTTTACTTTGTAGAGAGTGAGAGAGCACAGTCTCTGGGGAGCCAATTCATGTGTTGAATCCTGATCCTAGCATTTACTGGCTGTGCACGTTGCACAGGTACTTACCTTCTTTTGCCTCAACTTTCTCAGTAATGTAATGGGGACAAGGGCACATGTTTGTATCGGAGTCCCAGCAAGAAAGAAGCTAGACATTCAATTGAGTGGTTTAAAGAGAGTTTAATAGAAAGGACTATTTTCAGAGGGATAGAGAGGGTAAAGGAAGCTGTAAGAGATAATGCAAGGCTGGCCATAGTAGAGAGCCCTCAATACTCCACACCTTGAATTAGTGGGAGAAAGGGGCAACCTTTGAAATACACAAAGAACTCTGTGGCAAAGGCCACCTGACAGGTGATGTGGCCTTTACTCCAAGAATGGAGCAGTACCCGGTGATCATTAGGGAAGACCAACTACTAGGGGACTTGACTTCTCTCTTCACTGTCCCTCTTATCTCTTCTGGTGCCACATGGTAGCTGAATTCAATTGGAAGCCAAAAGCAGAGGAGCCCTTGATGCTCTACCTACAGTTTAGACCTTTGGTGCACCCATCAGAGTACAGAGAGGATTGGGGAGGGGGTTGGGCAAGTAGAAGATACTCAACCAAACACTTCCTGTGACTTGGGGGAGAATTAAATGAACAAACACACAGAAAGTGCTTAGAACAGTGAGGGGCATATCACAAATGCTTAATAAATATGAGTTTTATTTTATTAAGATTAGTTTTTATTAAGATTAGTATTAATTTCCCATTAAAACCATTTGTCAGATCCAGATGTGCCACAATGGGCTTAGGTCTCCAACATAAATACCAATGAAAAGGGAAGATTTTGGGGAATACAAAAGGGAAAGGCTTAGTATAAGAAGTATGTACTCCTTTGTGTAAAAATGTTTTAAAAAATTGGCTAATGCTATTTGGCGTCTTTTGTGGTTCCATACAAATTTTAGTATTAGTTCTATGAAAAATGTTGGTATTTTGATAGAGATTGCACTGAATCTGTAGATTGCTTTGGGTAGTATGGACATTTTAACAATATTTCTTCCAATCCATGAGCATGGCATATCTTTCCATTTGTTTATGTTGTCTTCAATTTCTTTCATCAATGTCTTACAGTTTTTAGAGTATAAGTCTAAAAGGAGTTAAATTATCACTCAACTCCCTGGTTAAGTTTTCCTGGGTATTTTATTCTTTTGGGTATAATTGTAAATGGAATTGTTTTCTTAATTTTTCTTTCTGCTACTTCATTATTAGCATATAGAAACTATCAGTTTCTGAGTATTAATTTTGCCTCCTGCAACTTTACTGAATTCACTTATTACCTCATTAATAGTTCTTCTTGGTGGGGTTTCTATGTATATTATCATGTCATCTGCAAATAGTATATAACCAAATAATTAAAAAAAATTGTTGCGTGGCCATTGTCTGTAGAGAGGGTTTGAAGATTACATGGGAGTGGGAAAAGACTTTCATTTTTCATTTTCTACCTTCTGTCATAATGTTTATACTTTTAAACCATGCCCATGCACATGCATGCATTATTTTTATTTTTGAAAAAGTGAAAGATGTTATTTGGGTGGCTTGTTCATGGTAGATGCTTTCTTTTTTTGTTATTCTCTGTAATTTTAAAAGTATTTGTAGGTTTAAGAATAAAGTACTGACTGAGAAGCACACTGTGTTAGAATATTCTGAGTATCAAAATTGGCCTAAAATAGTATTTTTGAGAATGCACAGGCATCTGGTGTGCTCATTATTTATTACTTAAAGGTCACCGTGGTCTCACATTCCCTCCTTTTCTTAGTTCTAGAATCTGTGCTTGGAATGATTGACTTCCAACAGTCTTAAGCAATAAAAAGGGGTCTTCATCCCACGGAGCAAGTTCTTGCTGAATGGGAAGATTATATATGTCATACAGGATTTATATATGTGTGTGTGTGTGTGTGTGTGTGCGCACAATTTGTATATAAATACATTATTATTTCTCTGGGATTCTATGTATGTGTATTTGTGGATTTTACAGATATATGCAAATATCTACATATATATGTATATGTATGTGTGTGTGTAGTTTTTTTTTTTTTTTCAACAAGGCACAAGTGTGCCATAAAGTGTAAGCAACTTGGCTCTGAAGTCATGCTGCCTCGATGATAATTCTGGCTCCACACTTACCAGCTAGTAATTTTACCAGCTAGTAATTGTGGGAAAGTTACTTAGTTCTCTAAACCTTAGTTTTCTCACTGGAATGGCAGTTGCTACCTACTTCACAGAAACCTTAGAGGTTTAAATGAGATGAGCATTCTTGGCATTTTAGTTATCACTCAAAATATATTGGCAGTTATTTATTGTTAAATGTAACAGTCCAAATAAGTTTTGCCTAGTGAAGAATTTTGTTTTATTCCGTCCCAGTTTCTCTAAATCATTTATCAGAAGTTTCCCTGATTGGAAAAGGGATGTAGTGGATGGAAATGAATATCTTCAGACATGCAGCTCTATAGAATTCTGAGATTTTGAGCTCAACTGTCCTAACTTTAGCCTTTTCATTTACACCAGTGGGGAATACAATGTCCATGGAAATTCACTGATTCATCCAATCTCACAAGGCTGGGACTTCAAAACTGGATGTCTTGACTTCCAGCAAGGTACCCTTGAAGTATTTAGGACCCTATCTATTCATAGCCACCAGTGGCTATTTGTTAAGGATGGGGAGAATAGTACCCACAATGAATACTCTGGGTGGAAGAGTTATAAAAGGTCATCTGATCCATTGCCCTGCCTGCACTTCCTCTTCTGCTTTGGCATGCACTCATGGGCTAGTGGCCAGGAGCAGAGGCAGCTTCCAGCATGCAGGATGAAGTAGACCTTAGCAGGCCATGACTATGACCTAAGTGCCACCTTACTTGCTCCTCACAAATAAGTTTATGCTTCTCTTTGCAGCAGAATCCCAGCTTTTCAACTCAGATGCTTTATGGACTCATTGTTATTCTTTTGAAATCTTACTGTCCAAAAGACTGGGCATTTTTAGTGTCCTCTGAACTGGACACCAAGCCCTACCACCCTGAAGGGAGTTCTGCTGTTGTGTGATCTCCAGGAGAAAGGAAGTGTCATCTGAACCAATGTCGCCATTGTAATTGTCACAGAGACTTTGGCAGACCAAAAGCCCTGGGCATCAATTCAAGCCAAAGGACTTAAAAAAAAAAGTCCCTTCCTTCTAGAACCTGGCATGTTTTTGGTTCAGTTTTAAGGAACTTCTCATCATTAGAGCTGTCTGAAATGAAATAGCAAGTTTCTCATCTTTGAAAATGTTTAATCAGAGATTGGCAAACCACTTGACATAAATATTGTTGATGAGTTAGATCATCTCAATGTCCTTCATTCTAAGACAAGGCGTTAGCTTTTCCCTTAACCACCAAAGAGGTGATGATGTAAATGAAGGGGACTCTATAGAGAGTAAAGGGAAATTTTATTCAACTTCCCATACTAAAAATTGTTTCCATGAAGGAAAACCAGTGTGTGAATATGATTAAACCTTGGACTTGGTATTAAGACATCTGGCCAGGATCTATCAACCAGCCAAGTAGCTTTGTGTTAGGTGTTTCAGCTCTCTGGGTCCCTGTTTCCTCATCTATCTCAGGAGAGGATGGGAACATCTATATGAAATGAACATATGACAGGTCCACAGCGAAAGAATGACCAATGTCCAGTGGTATGCTTGTCATTATTTACTTATGTTCCTGACTGAGAGAAGTGCAGATTGAGGAATACCTTGAGGTCTTGAAACCTCCTGCACCAACTGATTAAACTGGTCATGGAGGTCTGTTCACCAAATAAAAGTTCCGGTGTTTGTAGCTTGTGCTTCAGACCAGAATAAAGAGAGTGTCCTTGTTTTAAATTCCCAGGAGCCTTGGCTTCTGCACGCTCGGAAGACACTTCCATTTCCATCTATGCTGGAGCTACCAAAACCAAAGTACCACTGATTGAGTGGCTTAAATAACAGAAATTGTTTGGCTCACAGTTCTGGAGGCCAGAATTCCATGATCAAGGTATCTGCAGGATTGGTTTCTTTGAGGGCTATGAGGGCAGAACCTGCTCCAAGCCTCTCTCCTTAGCTTATAGATGGCATCTTCTTTCCATGTCTCTTCACACTGTCTTCCCTCTATATGTGCTTCTGTGTCAAAATTTCCACTTTTTATAAGGATCCCAGTCTTATTGGATTCGGGTCCACCCCAATGACCTCACTTTAACTTGATTACTTCTGTAAACACCTTATCTCCAAATGAGGTCACCTACTGAGATATTGAAGGTCAGGACTTCAACACATGAATTTGGGCGGGGGACATAATTCTCCTTATAACACCATCCATATGATTGCACCCACTCCACTGCAGTTCCTAGGTCATGTCACAGTTGGCAGGATGCGCCTTTGGTAGTGAGTCCAGAAAATGACCACGTTCTCCTTTAGGCTCATCCATCTCATTTAGCCTCAGTCCTCCTCCCCTCCCCCTAGTTCTTTAAACCAGTATTTGTTTCTTTTTTGTTTTTTATTTAAATTCAATTAGCCAACATATAGTACATCACTAATTTCAGATGTAGGTTTCAGTATTTGTTTCTTATATTCACAGTCCCTTTGATTTGGTGAGTGGCACATACGTATGTGCATGTGTTTGTGTGGGGGAGAGAGAAACATTAGCACTCAGTTCCTTCCGTCAGTGCTCCTGCTCTGTAGAGAAGTGGCGCATTCACGTGTAGGCTGTATATGTGTCTAATTCCAAATACCTAACTAGCTTTGGGCTCTTGTCTTAGGGTTTCCCTGGGGGCAATCTTGATAAATGAACAGTAAAGCTCTGACTTCCTGGGGTGAAGCAGTAACCTCACATCCACACCTCCCGGAAAACCGTCTCAGTGTAAATCAAGTCTCATCTCAGCAATGATCTCATCACGCATTTATTTTGGGTTGGGTCCCAATGCCCTACCATAATAGCCATCATCTCCATTGTGGACTCAAATGACCCACTTTGCAGTTGAGTTCATCCTGGAATCCCGTCGGGAGAATGGGGAGAGTGAGGGCCCCAAGGAAAGTCTGCCACTGGTGTCTCTGGTCCTCAAAGGCTGAGGCCACTAGACTTGGTGGTGTTTAGGATGGAGAAACTATCTAATCAATGCCCACCTGTCCAGGGATCTTAGCAGCACATGACTTCCAAACTTGGGCTCCCAGTACATTTTTGACCTTCTTTTGGGTTTAACTACTAAAGTTAATACATGGTCTTGTTAACCCTATGACTAGTTAAGTATTTAAACTAACTGGGCATAAGTATCTTAAGCCCATTCCCCTAAAAATGTTCCAACTTCATGTACTGGGTCTTTGTAAAGCATGAATGAAGCAGAAGCAGGTGATTTGGAAGAGGTAAGAACTCACGCAGGGAAGGCTAACAGCTGGATTCCCATCTTCATTGACTCAGTACATGAAGATGAAGCCTTTAACTCCTGGTGCCCAGTTGAAAGTCCATTCCAGCAGACAACCCCACTGTCTGATGTGATTCAACTCTGTAAAGCTGCTGGATGAACATTCCAAAGCTGATGGATGAGTATTCTGTTATTCACTTCTCAGTTCTGTCAATCATGATGACACTGGACCTTCCCAGTTTCCAGGGTTGGAGAGAGCTTTCTCATTCTAACACAGCACAGGTGGTACTGGGGCATGCTGGCAAATTACAGCATGAGTTCTACTTATCATCTGAAAGTAAGCAAACAACATAAAGCGAATATGGGATGGACAGAGGGAGGAGTAGGGAAGGGGTAAAAAAGCTCAGGATTCTCCATCCTCTGAAGATCATTGAGAGTTGGTAAGAAATGGACCACACTGTCTACCACTTTCAGAGTGAACAGTAATAATAGGTGATATTTATAAGACATATGTTGTGTGCCAGGCTTTGTGCTAGGTGCTTGTGCATTTTCCCATTGAATCCTAACAAAAATCTTTGGTAGGAACCATTTCTAAGAGTAGTGAAGATCAAATGTGCTAATGAGCGTAAAAGTACTTAGAAATGATGAAGTGTTATCAAGCCACAAAGATTCAACACATGCTACTATTTTTTTAAATGACCCCTGAAATACCTTTTAGTCTAAGGCTTACATAGTGAAATAATAGATGCCTAAAAGATATGTGATATGGCCCTATCATATACCACAAAGCGTCACCCAAAGAAATGACATCAGCTTGTTAGAGAAGGAGAGAAATGCTGTGTGACCTGCTCAGGGAACCACAATTATGTAGAACCTTCCTTCTAAAACCATGAGGGGACTCCGGTCAAATAAGTTGGTGACCCACTGAGACATGCATGTGGTCACCCCCTAGCCCTGGTGGAAAAGAGGTCAGATTTTGCACTGTCTTTTGTACTCTGACTAGTGGCTCTGATCAGGAATATAGAATTTCCAAGGTTTGATCTCTCCTGGACTCAGTCTTCATATTAGTGGAACAGCACTAAATGAGCTGATGTATTTGAAAACATCTATCAAAGCGCTGACATTCGGGAAGTAATAAAAATAATAATTAAACACCCACTGTTCTAGCTTGGTTGGGAAATGAAGACTCAGAACTGGTGGGGTTTATTTAGACTGACACATTCTATAAAATGGGTGGTGTTTAAAGGAAGTGAGTCTAGAGGCATCGGAGCTAGTGGAGTCTAAATGCCCTTTGGGCAAGAATCTTGTTTGTTCCTATTCATACAATGCCACCCACCTTGTCATTTGATCATTTGCTCTTTGTTGGCAATTGTTTTTTCTGGAGTGTAGAGGCCTCTGAGGCAGTTTGTGAGGGGACATTGTAGAGTTGTCTTTAATCTCATTAAGAAATATTTAGTGAGAGGGGCACTTGGGTGGCTCAGTTGGTTAAATGCCTGCCTTTGGCTAAGGTCATGATCTCAGGGTCATAGGATCAAGCCCACATTAGGCTCCCTGCTCAGTGGGGAGTCTGCTTCTCCCTCTCCCTTTACCCCTCCCCCCTTGTGTTCTCTCTCTCTCTCTTAAATAAATGAATACAATCTTTAAAAAAAAAAAAATAAAAAGAAAGAAATCATTAGAAAGGCCAGGACTAAAGCTGAGAACATTCAACTGTATGAGGGAACACCTAAAGAAAATATGTTGACGATGTTGAGCAGCAGCATTAAAACAGGGACTTCAGAATTTGGCAGACTGGTGTGTTTGTGGGCAAATTCCTGAACTTCTCTGAACTTCAGCTTCAATAATGAGCTATGGCAATTCATAGAAAGCACTTGACCCATGCATAATAGATGTTCCATATTATTATTTTCAATGCACTTTTAAATACATCGTTTTAAATTGTTTTATTTGGAAGTGAGATGAACAGGGTAGGAACTAGACACAGAGATTTTCAGGTCAATGGGCTTCTTAATACCTCCAGCTCTATTCTAGTTCTGACCCTGATAACAACCCGATCCAGCAGCTGTTGATCTGCCCTTTGCTATCGGGTGGAATGAGACTAAATCATCTTCATATGATGTCCTTCAAATGACTGTATAATCACATGTGTTCCAGAAGTGGGAGATGAACTCTGTCAATAATTAGAAGTTGAGGTCTGAGGGCAGAGAGGGTGGAGAGGTGAAGGTCAAATCACATGGCTGCCAGTCAATCACAGGTTCTTTTGAAGGACTGGCTGGTGAGTTCTGGAAGATGGATCGTCCCTAGCTCTTGGGCTTCAGAGTTGCAGAGGCAGACTCCCAAATGAAGGAATTCTTGGTTCTTTCCTATGGCCTGACTGCTCCACACAAAGTTGGGGTGTTGGGTTTAGGGGAAGGCCTGGCTACACTGAGATGAAGGAGACAGATGGAGAGATGGAGCTTGGCAGATTTGGTGACTGTGGTGACTGACTTCTTAGGGGCTATAGCTCATCACAGCTAACACCCCAGATACCTGTAGGCCGGCTCTGGTCTGAGACGCCTGGAAATTTCCTTATGCACAGTTTCCCCCAGGTAAACTTAGTTGAGGGGGGAGTCTGATTCCACATTGCCACTGCACCCTGAGAGCTTCTGGTCCCAGCCCAAAGCCCGTCTCACCAATTTAACCATGGAGAGAGAGTGGGCAGCTCACATGGTTTTGGGAGGGGACATCAGCAGCGTGCCTGGGATAAACTTGCCTGTTGATTGGATCCAGCCTTCCTGTTACACATGTTCTTGAATACGCTGCTTGTCTTGTCCTCCATATGCTCAGTGTTAAAACTCTGAAGTCAAATGTAGCCACTGGAGATGATAGATCACAATTACACAGCGTAGGAAAGGCAACATGGTCTTCTGGAAGCCCAGCATCTTCCCTCCCAGTGGAGTAGCAGCAGAAAATTGGTGCTGCCTTCTGCCCATTCTCTACACCCAGATCCAACACGCTGACCCAATGCATTGCAGCAGGCTTTTTTATTTTATGTATATGCAGTGTGTGTATTCTGTGTGTCTGTTGTTGGATTACTTGTTTAAGATAGACTGCTGTACCTCAAACAACACTCTTCTAACAGCAAGGACCCTCTCCTTCAGAGTTAGTCTCTAGAGCTTTGAGTCATGGGTAAACAGTCTGCTCTGCCTATTTGGTGGCTTATTACTCAAAATATATCTTTTTTTTCCTTTGGCAGGGCAAAGAGAACTTGGCTAGAGTGACAAAACCTAACTTCAGGGCCCCTGAAAAACCTTTATTCTTTGTCACAAAATGGTCTCAGATTTTGTCCTAGAAATGGCAACCTGCAGAAATTCTTTTCTTAAGCTTAAGGCTTTGTTCCCAGGCAAGATGCTAGAAAAGCTCTGTATAAGAGGACACATATTGCTCCTATCTCTCAGGATGAGTATCAGCTTTTACAGAAAATTAATTTTGCCAGGGAAGAGATGAGGTTGTTTGACTGGGTTGTCAGGGAGGAAATGGGAGGAGGCTGGGAAGGCTGGGAAGTGGGACTCCCTTTAAGAGGACTGAGGCACAGAAATAACCCTGCAATGATAAAGAAGCAAAGCTTTCATTTTTCATAATTTTGAGGAAAACCTGCCCTGATGGTGAGGATCTGTGAACACCGAGGTGCGCTGTATTCTGTGCTTCTCTTCAGCCAAGCCACTGTTAAAGGGTAAAGCCACAGCATTACAAAATGGACACAGGTCAAAGATTTTCTGTAACTTAATAATTAATGAGGGAACCGGCAAGATGTGACTACTGGTTTGAAGGAGAGTCAAAGAACTGCACAACCACAGACTGTGCAGGATGCCCAAATCAGTAATAAATGGTGACATTTCCTGAACTTGCCCCAACTTGAATGAAACACCCTATCACCAAAAGCCTTCAGTGCCCATTTTATTGATTGTGGGACTTGGTGTCATCTCCAGCAGCACTGCTTCTAGTTTTTGAAAGTGATAATAGCAACCTGATTCTGTTGCAGTTAATCGTAGAGGATTGCTGCAAAGAGGGTTTCCCAGTGTTGACTTGCAAGCCTCTGGACTGCTTTCTGCAGAGGGAAAGGCCCTGTCTTGGAAGGGATGACAGAGATGCAGGGATCTTTCTTCTTCACCGCTGACGTCCTGTGTGATCTAAAGAGATCCACATCTCAGTTTTCTCTTCCCAAAAAGAGGGATGAAAAGAACAGCTTTGACTTAATTTTCCAAAAGTCTTTGCAGGAAAGCCAGGAAAATGCTTGTCGGGTGAATTTAAACCACCACCGGTCCCATATCCCAGGACATAGAAGTTGTTTGATTAAGAGGAAGAACGTCCATGGCCCTGCCCAACCTGGTTGGTGGAATCCTCCTCAACTCACCAACACCCTTGTCATTTCTCCTGGCAGCCTTCTCCATGCTGTTTGTTTGCAGGGACATGACACGCTGGCGCCTGGAGACAGGGCAGGGCGGGGAAGGCTTTGGAATCTGTGCAAGCCATTGCCCTCCCCACCCCCGCAAAGCTTTGTCCTCAAGCTCTGTCTCTGAGGCCCTTGGATCAGATTGCTTGCTTCCAGGTGCCAGAGAGACACTTTTCTGTTTGCTCTCCCACCCAGGCTGCCCTCGGTTTGTCCTTCCCCTAGGTGGGGGTGGCAAGTGACGGAGGCCGTTGAGAAAGGAGTCTTTCTTCTTTTTCCCCTCCCTTTCTTCCCCCTACCCCCTCAAATTGCAAGAGCATTTTGGCTTCTTTCCATCACTTGGGGCTTGTGTTGGAGATTTGAATCTGCTCTTGTTTCCTGTAAATAGCCCAGAAGTTCAGGTACAAGTGCAGTCTTTACAGGTGAGCTGTTTGTGGAACATAAGCAGGCATGCATGGAGCTGGCTGCATTGCTGATAGAGGATCTCTTCTGAGCCCAGTCCAGTGTAGCCTATGGTCTCCCCAATATTTCCAGCCTGGTCTACGTAACCTTGTCCCTGGCTTATTTGCTAATTCCCTCTGGCATAAAATATCACGGAATTTGAGCACCGTTCATGCCCCCAAACAGCTGGCAAAGATTCCTTGTCCCGCTGTTAACCTCTCTGGCTTATGCCTCTTTCCTAAGCGTATTGTCTTTTTGAAGAGGGGAACTATTGGTTATTTGGATGGCAGACCTTGTACTTTAGGGAGGAAATTTTATGTTGCAAGTGGATAGAAACCCAGCTCGCACTAGTTTAAGCAAAAACAGGAAGGGAAGACTTCACATAGCTGAGAAGTCCAGGGGTGTAGATGAATGCAGAGATCCAAAAGATGTCACAAAGACCAGGCTTCCTGCTGCTTAGGCTGCCATATTTAGCAAAGAAAAATACAGGACACTCAGAAAAGCTGAATGTTGGAGAAATAACAATTATTTTTTTTTAGTACAGGTATGTCCCATATTGCTTCTTATATTTTATCTGGCTACATCTACCTGACACAGCAGACTGTGTCAGCTTTTTCCTCCTGCATATGTTGGGATTACTCTGAGGCAGGCTCTAGCCATGAGGCAACAGAATGGCTACTGGCAGCCCTACACTCATATTTCAGACCTTAGGCACCATGGAAATAGGGCCCTTTCCCCCAAAGAGTTCTAGCAAAAAACCAAGATTTCATCTCCTTGATCTGGCTTGGGTCTTGTGGCCACCTCAGAAGTGACCACTCTGTCCATGGGAATAAAATACTGGCTAGGTCTGGTCATGTTTCTGCTTCTACTGGGATATAGATTTAGCCATGTATGAACCCCTTGGATTAAGAGTTGGTGGGAGAGTCCCCAAAGGGAAACCAGAGTGCTGTTACTAGAAGAAAGATGTTAGCCAGAGGTCAACTCTGTGGTCCAGTGGTTGGCATGCCCTTGAGCAACGTTCCTTGGAACTCTTCACATCACACACTGGCTTCTTAGAGTCTGATGCAGATCACAGAGGAGTGGGGCATGGTTTTTTCCCCTATAGGATGAGTTTGGAGGATGGGTGGCAATCTAGGTAGTTCCTGAACCAAACAGCAATGGCAGTACAAAAACATTTCTTTAGTACCTTCTCTCTGTGGTCTGTGCTACCCAGAATGAGTCCTATGTAAAGATAAAAAGGAAGGCATTGCTGATGTCCATGAACTTACCTTCTAGTGAGAGATATCATCATGTTATACTTTGTTCTAGGATCTCATAATACTTTCTTTGTTTCTATATACAGGTAATTCTGAGTATATAAAGAGGGAGTGAATTAATTCCAGATAAGGCTTACTGGAGGCGATGCATTTGAGCTGGGTCTTAAAGGATGGGTAGAGTTTAGACAGGCAGTGATGAAAGAAAGAAAGAGAAAAATCCCAAACAGGGGAACTAGAAGAAGCAAACCTGTTGACTTCATGTTGCTGCTAGCCTGCATAAGATGGCATGGCCTTGACATCACTCAGGGTCAGACAGATGCTTAGAAATCCCAGGCAAATGAATGGTTGGTTACTCTGGCATTCCTTCAAATACTTGTTCATAGTTAATTTAAAAGAGAAGGCTGAGTGATGGGGTGGGGTGCAAAGGAGAGTATTTGGGGGAAGAGGAACCCTAAGTGGGAATACTCAGCTCCTTTTCTACTGCCCTTGGTAATTCCACTCTGGCTCCAGACCAACATAATCCACTCAACAAAGGAAAGAGTTGTGGATAAGTGGACTCGTCTTCCTTATTTAGCAGCGATCAGGGTAACTTATGCCTAACTCTGGGTGGAAGGGGGGCCTTAGCTCCTTGATCTTGGGTTCCTTTTATACCGTCTTCCTGAGGTGTGTTCTAATCCATTCTATTTTCTTATGTTGCCAAGGTATTTCATTTCCCTGGTGATGTGATGGTCTGCCTCTTCCTCCAAATCTGACACTACTCTAAAGGGCTGAATATTGGAAAACATTTTGCCCCTATAGTCCATGGCTGCCTAAGTGTGCTGCTCAGAGAGATCTGAGTGTATGCTGCTGGCCTCCGAGGCAAGGGCCACACAGAGTGTGAACTTTTCTCCTGGAGAGACCATCAAAGGCTGTAGTAAAGTCTGGGAGCATGGACTGTGTCCCATTAGGATGAAATTCCTGGGTCCTCCATTTACCTTACACTGAGTGATCCTAGAAATTCAGGATAAGAATTGAGATGCCATTGTCCATCTGATTATGCTTCTCTGAGGACTCCCACCTTCAAGGATGCACATCTCTTTGGTGGTGGTAGGAAAAGTATCCAGCCCTTGAGCCCACAGCTCTTCCTACTCACAAGCTGCACTAATCCCTAGCCCAGAGATCTCTTTCACTCATGCCTCCAATTGATATTGGCCTGATGAGGATCCTTACACAAAAAATTCTGGATTAAGTTTTGCTCGAAAAATGTTCTTGTTTCAGGTTTGTGTCTTTGAGATTTTTTTTAAATGACAGATTCCCGGATGTACTATATGTCAGCTAATTGAACTTAAATTAAAAAAAAAAAAATGAAGACACATTTCCCTGTGTTATAGTGAGGATCCCCTAAGAAATGAGCTGGGATATGTGACTCTAAAAAAAAGAGCAATGAACAAAAAACTATCCAGAAAAATAATCATTTTGACCCACATAGGGTCAAGTTATACTTTTGAAACAGTGAGTGGAAATTTAATTAAACTAGACAAGAGAAAAACAACATAATGGAATAATATGGAATGCAATGAAATAATAGATCTAAATGAGGTTGTATCATATTCCTGTCCCCAAAAGAAATCGTCCCTACCCTCCTGGGGCAAAACTGAGTTGTATTCTCTACCAGGGAGGAAATGGACCAAACTTCGCTTCATTTTAGGGCTTGGCCATCAAGTTAGTCTTTGTGGACAAACTCAAGGTCCCATGGGCCCCCCCGCCCTACCCTCCCATGGTGTGTGTGTTTATTTGTGCCCCTGCTCTTTACCACGTGCATGTGTTGCTCCTTTTATCTTGGGATTTCCTCCTCCAGAGCGACTTTGTCTTTTGTTTTTCAGCTACTGGGTGCCAAAAACAATAGCTCAGCCTAAAATTTGTCTTTCATCTGTTCTCATTCTCCTCATCTCTCTTGAAAGGCTCTCTTTTCTTAATGTTTTAAAAAGGAGTCCTCCTCAAGGAGCCTTAAACGCACATGGCCAAGTGAAAGAAACCAGTCTGAAAAGGCTGCATACCATATGATTCTGACTATATGATGTTCTGAAAAAGGCAAAACTATAGAAACAGTAAAAAGTTCAGTAGTTTGGGGATACGGGAGAGGAAAGTATAAATACGTGGAGTACAGGATATTTTTAGGACAGTGAAAAATATTCTGTATGCTATCATAATGGTGAGTGTACAACATTTACGCATTTGTCAAAACCCATCGAATGTACAATATGAAGAGCAAACCCTAATGTAAACTATGGTCTTTAGTTAATAACAATGTAATACTATATTGTCAGATGTACCACATTGATGCAAAAATAGGGAAACTGTGCATGGTAGGGAGAGAATATATGGCAACTCTCGGTACTTTCTGTTCAGTTTTTTAATAAACTGAACACTACTCTTTAAAAAAGTCCAATTAATTTTTTTTAAATGTCCTTTTATCCCATGTACTTTCCTCCTATTTTTCCTATCTCTGCGTCTCCCTTCAGGAATGTTTGAGTTGAAAGTACTTAGATTTACGGAGAGTCAAATTTAGATCTTCAAACACTCCTGCATCCTCCACACTTCAAATTATTTCATTAAAACAAAACACAAATTTCTGTTTCTGTGCTAATCATAAATAACTGGCACATGTTCACTTAAAACATGAAGCTGAGTCTTGGGCAAACTTCAAGTTAACAAGATGTTCTTGCTGCCTTTAATTCTGTTCTTTCAGATCACAATGTCGTGGTCCTTTTTTTTTTCCCCCTTTGCCTTCTCACTGACATAAACACTGTCCATAAGAAATTAATGCAAGGTGCTTGTAAGCAGGGATCTTGTGCGTAACTTTACAAAGGCCCTTTACTCTTGGCCTGGTTGGGGAGAACTTGATCGCATCTCTTGCTGACCCCTTCTGACCATCCTTACATGCCTCCCAGGAGCTGACCAGGGAATCCAGTGGGTTTGACTTAAGAGTGTGGTTCATTATCTTAAAAACCCTGGTCACACATATCTGGGATGATCCCTGAAGACTCTCCAGATATTTATTTAATGAGAGCAGCAAACCCAAACAGAGAGCTGTGTGGTTACAAAAAGAATTTTAAACAAAGTCCTTGAGTAGTGTTTGACCCCTCTCTTCTATAAACAGGCCCTCTCTGTCATCACGCTGGCTATTCCACAGGGGCCAGAGTTATCTGTCTTAAGACACTGAAATCATGGGGTACTGTGCTTCCTCAAGACAGAGAAAACAGTCCCAGACCTCAGGGATGGAGGCTCACTGGCAGATGTGTTGGCAAGGCTGTCTTAGGAGCCCCAATATTGTTATTTCCCCACTTTCAGTCCTGAAAGTAGGGTTCCAGGCTGAGAAGTAGAGAAGGAAAACTCCTCTTGGGCATTACAATATGTCAGGCACCGTTTGAGGCATTTTAAATGAGCCGCTCTACTTAGCTCTTGGAGGTGGGTATAAGGATTCCCCTCTTTACAGATGAGGAGAATGATGAGCAGAGAAAGAAAGGAACACATACAAGGTGAAAACATTAGGATCGGGCAGCCCTGGTGGCTCAACGGTTTGGCGCCTGCCTTCAGCCCAGGGCGTGATCCTGGGGTCCCAGGATCGAGTCCCACGTAGGGTTCCCTGCATGGAGCCTGCTTCTCCCTCTGCCTGTGTCTCTGCCTCTCTCTCTGTGTGTCTGTCATTAATAAATAAATAAATAAATAAATAAATAAATAAATAAATAAATAAATAAGAAAACATCAGGATCATCCCTCTAGGGTGACACTATCCAATGGTAACGTAACATAATGCACGAATGGGAGCCACATATATAGTTTTAATTTTCCAGTAACCATGTTTTCTTAAAAATTAAAATAAGCAGGTGAAATTAATCTTAGTATTTTATTTAATCCAATACAGCCAAAATATCATTTAATATCATATGATAATTTTGATGAGGTTATTTCCCCCTTTGGGGTTGTATGAAGACTTCAGAATCTGGTGTGTATTTCAGGCTTACAGTTATCTCATTTCAGACCAGTCACATCTCAAGTCACACAGGGATCAGAGCCTCTATATTAGACAGTGTGTTCTGGATCTTTTGCCCTTATCCTTGGTCTGTTTTGCCCTAGCATCACCTATGGTCTGTTTTGCCCTAGCCTTCCACTGAATTGTGTATTAACGTGATGCCCTTGACTTTGAGGGAAGAACACAGCCATATGGAGTGTCAAAGCCTCTGCTGTGGGAGAATTACTGACTATAGATCATTCACTACCCCTTACAGCCTCATGCTGTATCAAGGAAGTGTTTTATTGTTGTTCGTCCAAAATGGTATGTCCCTTTTTTTTTCCATTTTGTAGCTGATTCTGCGTTTTGTTTTGCATTGGCTACCAGGAGGCTTGGGGCCAAATTGGACACAATTTTCACTAAGGGGGAGCAATACAATAACATAAATATTTTGGACTTTGTGAAGATGCATGATATGCTCACAGTAAAGTTTTCTTTTTGGTAATGGGCTAAACATACGTGTTTCCCTGCCCAGGCAAAAGTTACTGTATATAATTTAATATGTGAATAGCCCTGAGGAATCTGCTGTTAAGTTATGAGATATAGCATGAATAATTTTTTAAAATTTTAACATACTTTTGAGGCTTTTAGTAGGCTTTTCTTTCTTGAAAACTTACACTGTGCTTCCAAAATTAAGTAAACCATGAAGTACTATTCTCGCTTTCCTTTTTGTGATATGAAGAAATACAGAAGAAGAAGAAAGAATAATATTTTTCTGAATGATAGCAAGAAGAAGACTTTCCTACTTCTGTAGAAATGATACATAGCTAACGATCTCTTCCTCTGACTTCTGTTAAATTTACAGGGGTTTAGTACTATTCCCTCTATTTCATGAAGCCAAGCCAGAGAGGTCCTCCCAGCTGGTGTTGCTGCATTGTTGGCTCTATCAAAGGTATTTGCAAATCACTGTAGAAGATAAGGTGATCTTTGGGGTCATCCAGTATAACCCCCTTATTTTACAGAGAAGGAAACCTTAGCCACATCACCCACAGGGATCAATAACATTTGTAACGGTGTCATTTAACAGATTTGCAAAGAGTGGGTGCATTAATGGACTCTGCAAGAGGAAAGGAAGGCCATCTCACAGACATGAGAATTCATAGGATGCATCTTCTTATCCAGACTCCAAACCTGATCATTTGAGCTCAAATGCTTTTTAAATCCTCAGTGGTGTCACCCTGCCAACTGAAGCCCAAGCTCTCACCACTTAAAGAAAGTTTGTTTCTGTCTAAAATGCCTTATATTGTTGGTTTATCCCATCTTTGATGGTTTGGGCCACCAGGTGGAATTGGAGTGCTTGTATATATATGTGTATGTACCAGGCATCCACCAGAGTGATGCAGAAAAATAAGATAAGCTCACGTTCCTTGCTTTTAGGTATGCAATGGAACCCCTCTTCTGCCTCCTTTTTATACTCCACCACCAAGTCTTTTTCTCTTTTAGTCCCCTCCATCTTACTAAAATTTGCCATACCACAGTGAGGGACACTGGCCCAAACCAGGGGGTCATCCTTGATTCCAAACTCTGCCTTGCCACCAACCAAAACTCTCATCCAGTCATTTACCTGTGTTTCCAACTCTAACTCCAGCTCACCCTCTCCACTCCTCTCCACCTGCACTGCCATCAGGCTGGATTAGATGCCATCACCTCCACGTGAGCTCCTAGACTGTCCTGGCTCTACTCTCCCTCCTCTACAATCCATTCTTCACAAAGTAGCCAGCAAGGACTCTTAGAGATCGAATCAGATTATGTTACCTCCTGCTGAAGGCCCTTCAGCAGTTTGGGTTACATGCAAACTTTCCAAGACGGACTGTAGCGTTTAGCCCCTTCCCACCTCAGCAGCCTCATCTCACTCTGCTCCTGTCTTCACTAACAAAACCCCAGCCACATGGGGCCCCTCACATCCCCTTGGCTGCATTACCTTGAATTAACCTCACTGTATTTCTGTATAAACAGTGTGATGTACCTGTTAGTTGAGTGTGCAAGTTGGCTTCCATCTGAGCTCTAGGGGGGAAGTTAGATAATATTTTAATCACCCTAATAAAGAATCTATGCTCCAGAAATGGCCTCAGCAAGTGCTTTAAATATCAATTTCTAAATCTGTGTTAGAAGACATATTAATTACCATACATAATGCTAAAAATAAATTTTCACTGATGAAATAAGTGGTGTTCAAGATATATGATGGGCTGGAAGATTGTATAACACCTCCACCTTTGTATAAATAAAATGTGAGAAGCTGGAAGGTCCAACGCCTCTGAACTTTCTGAGTGACATCCTTGGTCTAGACCTCCTTTTGGCCTTGGGTGCCGCTACTTACTAGATGGCCCTGACAACACATCCTAGTGTCAGAATATTGTTGCCTTTACCTCAGCATTCACATTTCAGACAAGGTATTGTGGGTGCCCTGAAGACCAGAGCAGGATGTGTGGCTGTCTTTCTATGTGCTCACTAATAAACATTTGAACATCTGGTGGCATTTGCTCTGAGGCTTGCTTCCATTGCAGTGTGCCACCTGGCACATGGTTGTGGAAGGGCCATGTGGCTAACCTCCTACTCTGATTGTCTAAAGAATGTGATAGAAACAGCCAGATTGGCCTTGGATGAGGCCCTGTCACCTCCAAAAAGACAGAGCTCCTTAACACCTCAGGAACTTCCATTTCTTTTGCCAGGAGTGCTCTCCTTCCATGTCTCCCTTGATGGTCATCTGATTTTGCTAGTTTAAACTTAAATTTCAATTTTTTGGAGTGGCTGTACTTGACCACTGTTTCTAAGTAGGTCCTCCTATGTCAGTCAACCACCTGATTGCTCCCTGCTCATTTCCATTCCACTGTGAATCACAGGGAATGGGCTCTGGCTAGATTTGGCCAATGGGAGGCACTAGTAGCATCCTGGAGGGTGGGGAGAAGCCAGGGTATTTTTCTCTCTTCTGCTTTATCTGAGTTGGCATCTCCCAGTAGATCGGCCCTCACTTCTAGTTCTTACTTCCACGGAGAAACAACCCTTCTATGATTGTAGCTTCCAGACAGTACCAGGTTCTGGGCTCTGCTCATATCACCTCTTTCCACTGCCCTCCAGCCCTGGGGGTGGCAGAGGACTTCCTGTGTTACTAAGCTCTGACGGTTCTCATAGCCCTTTTTCTTTCCATCATGTGTACAACATACTTCTTGTATTTAATTTTCTCTGATTATGATACCTGGATGCCTCTGTTTCCTGAGTGGGCACTATTCTAATACGCCCTGTAATAGCAGAGTATGTCACCTTGTTTTGTTTTTTTCTCCATAGCTCCGTTCACAAGTTGTAATTATTTACTTGTTTATTTGCTTATTAACATCTCATCTGTTTCCCACATCAGACTGGTATCTCCATGAGAAGGGACTCTAGGATGTGGTCACAGCACATCTTCAAAGTCTTCAGAAACCTAGGTGCTTGATAATAATTTATTAAGAGGATAAATAAATCTAGTGCCTGCATTTTGAAATCTTGGATCTATGAGCCACTCAGGGGACCCATGGATGAGCTTCAGGAAATAAATAAACCTTTGACATTGAATGAAAATATTTGTATTAATTTGTTTGTATGTTTACCTCTCATTGGCAAGAGTACATGACTTTCACTAGAGGTTCAGCATAGTAAGACTTGAAAATTAAGACAGTGCACCTAGTAGAAGAGATACCCACATGTTACATTGTTATTAGACTTTTATAATATTGATATTAACTAAAGTACAAGAGGAGGATTGAGAGGCCCTCTTTTCAGTTGTTGAAGCCAAAAATGTAGGAGTCATCCCTGACATCTCATTTTCCCTTATTCTTCACATTCAATCCATCAGCAATTATATCAGTTGGCTCTACCTTCAAAACACACCCAGAATTCGACCTCCACCAACATCACTCTGGTCCAAGCCACCATTATCTCTTTTCTGGACAGATGAAAAATGACTCCTGTCTGCTGCTACAGCTCTTCCCCTTAAATAGTCTATTCTCAACACAGCATCTCAGTCTGACAGAAGGCAGATCATGTTAGCGTTTCCTCCAAATTCTTTAACAGGTCCCATCTCACATAGAGTTAAAGCCGAAGGCCTCCTAAAGCCCTCTATCACGCAGCTTCTTGCTCTTTCTCATTCTCTCTTTCTTTCTCATTTCCTACTTAATTCCTCCATGGTCCAAACAATCTGCCTAGTTGGTCTTTCTTTTCCTACCACAAGACCTCTGCTCTTTTCTGCTGGTATGTTCTTCTCCCATACAGCTTAATTTTTGTTCTTTCAGCTCTCCAACCACGCAACAAATAACACCCATACACCCCTATCTCTCTAGTCTGCTCATCATGCTTCACTTGTATTCATAGCATGAATACATACATTCACAGCCATCAAACACAGTAGAGATTACCACCTGACACAATATAGATCACATCTTACACAGCAGGGATCATCATCTAACATTACACAGCTCACCATCTAACACAACAGGACCACAATCTAACACAGCAGGGATCCCCATCTAACATAGTATAGATCGCCATCTAACACATGAAGGTTCCCTACCTAACATGACAGGGATCACCATCTAACACAGCAGGGATGATTATCTGGCACAGCATGGATCGTCATCTAGCAGAGCAGGGATCACTGTCTAACTTAGTATACATCACCGTCTAACACATTGAGGATCACCATTTAACACATGAGGGATCACCATCTAACACAATGAGGATCACCATCTAACACAGCAGGGATCACCATCTAACACAGCAGGGATCACCATCTAACACAGCAGGGATCACCATCTAACACAGCAGGGATCACTATCTTACACAGCAGAAATCAACATCTAACATAGCACAGTCACCATGTAACACAACATAGATCACCATCTAATATAGCATGGGTCACCATCTATTTATTTACTTATTTATTTATCATCTCACTTTTCCAGTAATGTATAAGCTCCACCAGGGCAAAGACTTTGTATAATTCAAGTCCAGAAGAGTGCCTGGCACATGGTAAGTTCTCCCTACACATTTGTTGAATGATTGTGATGGTGGCAACAACATTCATAGAATCCTAAAAGATGAGTCTGATTTGAAGGGGCAAAGAAGGTTGGGTGACCGGGAAGGAGAAAGGTAAGTGACAAGCATCTGTCAAGGCTTGCCTGGGATAGAGTTCTCTCTTCCTCAGTCTGTTTTAGTTTCAGAATTTTTCATTCACCCATCACCCATTTTCCCTCCCCAAAAGTCCTGCCTCATCTGTAGAATTGGCTCCACCTTTTAAATTTCTTAAACTTCTTTCTTTCTTTCTTTCTTTCTTTCTTTCTTTCTTTCTTTCTTTCTTTCTTTCTTTCTTTCTTTCTTTCTTTCTATCTTTCTTTCTCTTTCTTCCTTCCTTCCTTCCTTCCTTTCTTTCTTTTTCTTTCTTTCTTCCTCTTTTCTTAGTCCATGGATATAAGTGGCAGAGGTCAACTACTGACTTAAAGGAAGTCGGGCTAGAGAGTTTTTTAGGTTCTTGACTTGAACACTATTACATTCTTGACAGGTGTGTGCCTGGCATACTGATGAATAATGTAGCAGGTGATTGGATTGGGGGGGCAGAAATTGTTGATGGGGCAGGGGCAGTTAAAGTTAAAGCTTGAGCAAAGTTAAAAGGACATATATGCATCTTACATATATAAGTGAGAGAGAAAGAGAGAGAGAGAGAGAGAGAGAGAGAGAGAGAGAGAGAGGCTGAGGCGAAACAAGACCTTCCTGAACAGTGGAGGAGTTTCAGGTCATCCAGTAACTCTCGTCCAACCTCTCCATCTGTCATCCTGAAATGCTGGTGAGATTGACTTCAAGGAACACAGTCAACTTTTGTTTTTGGAGACTGCAGGGTAAATATTACAGATCTGGAAATTGCTGGCTTACAACTTCAAAGCCTTGAATAAAGCTGCTGGACGATTTGGAAGCCACCTGGCAGGAAATTTAACTTTTGCAGTTTTGGATACTTTTTTCCTTCTCATTCCTTAATTCCTACCTGCCTTCTGCCTCCTTCCCAACTCCAAATTAGCTATTTGGATGCTGTAGATGCAGTTTAGACCTGGGTACCAGCCAAGGTCAGGAGGCTCAGTATATGAGAAGTGAATGCCAGCTGTATTTCAGACAGAATCTCCAAGGCTGGAGAGGCAGAGGAAGGCAGACCTTGGTTTCCTGATGCTGGATTTTCTGCTCTTTTCTATACGCACACGCATGCACACGCACACATGCATGCATGCATGCAATGCACTCTATCCCTTTCTACCTTTTCTACTTTTAATTTCTTGCTTTTAGAAAGAATGGTGTGGTGACTCTGTCCCTTTTCTGTCTGGATTCAGTCCTCCTCTCTCAGCCCCCTTCTCCATGGAGGCACTAGCTCTATCCTCGAAAGGGTAAAAATAGAGAACAGTCAGTAGGGAATCAAAGAAACAAAAATAATAAATGGACCAGAGGGTTCTCCAAAGTTTAACAAGGGCTTTTGAAACCTAACTTCACACTCCAGAAGGGAATAATAAGCATTATAAACTGTGATAACTCAATTCAAACAAAGATGTGATTATAATTATCAGGAATCATAGAAACATGGCCCCAATTCATGAGTTTGCTAATTATTGACACTGCTGTCAATGTTGAAACTAAGTTCAGGACTTTCCTCTGGATTATTATATATAACAATAAGCTGTATCTATCTACGTACCCATCTATAGCGCTATAAATAAATATAGATATGATCTATTTCTATGATGGCTCAATGTTCGCACTCTGTGGTCAGCGTACACTCTACAAGCATGTGCTTGGTGTGACCCATAGTCAATCTGTCTCTGCCTTCTAAATACTTAAGATCAACCCTGTTTGTTCTTTATGGTGTTGACCCTTGTACTATAGAATTTTGAAAATCTGTCTGATATGAAAACTAAAATAAAAGCAAAGACTAGGTTTAAGATATGCCTCCTCATTAACTTAATGCAGCCCCTCCTTATGTATCATTGTAAACATCATATTTGATTTGCTTTTAGAAAGGTCATATCTTGGTTCCTTCACAACCCCCCAAAATCTGTATTTAAGCAGTGGGTTTATAAATGTGACACATTCACTCAGCAAACTTTTTTTTTTTTTTTTTAAGTATCTGCTATGTACCAGGAATGGTGACAGACTCTAAGGGTACAGAGTAAATGAAATACTGTTTGCCTCAAGGAGTTCACAGTGCCACAAAGATTCATGCAACAATAGTTCAAGGTGACAGGTGTTGTGATACAAGTAGTTGACACAGGATAGGGTAGGAACCACCAGAAAGTATACCTGACCTCCAAGATGCTCTCCAGGGAAGGGATTCTGGGGGAGGTGATGGAGTTTTGAAAGACTAGCAGGAGTTAAGGTGAAGGGGAGGGTGTGGGAGGTTAGAGAGTGTGTTCAGAGAGTGGGTGTGCAAAGGTGCGATCTCCTCAGCAGGTTGTGTGCCACTGAGACTTTGTACCTGGCATCTCCAGAGCAAGGGTGTGGAGAGATTCAAGGCAAGCAGGCTGACAAGATACTGAGTGAGAAATAAGATCTTAATGGTTTAAAAGAAAAAGAAAAAGAAAAAAAAAAAAGAAAAACCCTAGGTACATTGTGATCTAGAGGCCAAATTTACAGTTGAGAAAAATCCTTTCTTCCTTAACTCTACCCCATCATTGTTTCAAGAACTGGGTCCTTGTTTTACCAGTTTTACCAGCAATGAATATAGCTCCTGAGGAAATGACTTTTTATTTTATTTTATTTTATTTTATTTTATTTTATTTTATTTTATTTTATATTTTTTAATGTTACAGTATTTTTCCTTTTTTAAAGATTTTATTTATTTATTCTTGAGAAACACAGAGAGGAGAGAGAGAGAGGCAGACACACAGGCAGGGGGAGAAGCAGGCTCCATGCAGGGAGCCTGATGTGGGACTCGATCCCGGATCTCCAGGATCACACCCTGGGCTGAAGGCGGCGCTAAACTGCTGAGCCACCTGGGCTGCTCAATAAATGACTTTTAAAATTAGATTCTACAAAATGATGAGCACCAATTACAAGCAGAACCCAGATCAAATAGAACAGTTGAGTATATCCTAATTTTCAGAGATATAGCAAATGTCACTACCAGATGTCTATTATTTGATTAAGGCTGGTAAACTTTTAAGGATTAGCAGGTTTTTAAAACCCTTGGCAATGTAATGCTAAGAGGTGGTGGCCTTTAGGGACTCTAAGACAAGTCCTAGAGTGGAAGGTCATCTTGGTTTCTGACCCTTGCTGGCAATATTAGATGAGAGAAAAGGAAGAAACCTTCCCAGCATGACCTCCGTGAGAGACTATGTGTCCAGGTTGGGGATGGAGAATGTAGTTTGGATCCAGACTGGAAGCTTGGCTTGGGGCTAAGGGTGGAATCTTGGCTCCTCTACCTACTTATCAAGACTCCTTCTCTGTGTCTCTGTCTCCCATCTGTAAAATAAGGATACTTACCACAGCCTACCCTTTGGGGCTATGTGAGAATTAAATATAAGTGAGAGTGTGTCCAACATTTGGACCCATGCCTGTTGGGTGAGAGGTATAAAGGAAGGAATATGGTCCAGGAGCCAGGGGACCACATGACCTACTGGTGGTCCACTCGGCCCTCAACTGTGGCTCCCTAAGCAGAGCCAGGGTCTTGTCCATGGTGTGTGAATTGTTGGTTGTTAGTCTGCTGAGCCCTCTGCCCTGCTGCGGGGAGACACACAAAGCACAACTTTGCCCCTGGGAAAACTGCATCCTTGCCATGCCTGGGAGAGTGCTCTGTGCCACTCTGTTCCCCGTTGGCTTTGGATTTTCTCCTTCAGTCCAAATGCATTTGCATTGTTCTCTAAGTCTGACTGAGGCTTGAGAGGATTCCATGTAATCCCTGGGCTGGTTTCCTTTGGTTACACACACACACACACACACACACACGCATGCTCACACTTCATTCTCACCAGGGTCCCAGGAGGTGAAAAGCCCACTTTAAAATGTGCCAGGTTTAGGCTCCGAGGCGCCCTGAGACTTCCCCATGAGCACAATGGGCTGATTGTGCAGGCTTGTCTCAGTCCTGTGGCAGGTCGGCAGGCCAGCTCCAAGCTCATCTTAAACAACTGCCTCCGACCTTAAACCCAAACACCACGGCTGCGCCCCTGGATCCAGGTCTGTTTTCCTAGAATATCTGGTTACAGCATTTTAAAAATGAGCAACCTCATTATCAATAGTGTTTCTGAGAACCCGGCATTCTTTTAGAAAATGTTAGCTCTCCAGGGCTGGCAAGAGCTGCAAAGTAGACACATTCTCTTGCCTGCCACCCCTCCCTCAGGTGACACCCAGCCAAACCCAACAGCCTGGCTTAGCAAAAATGAACACCAGGACTCCATTTCCACCGAGGAGCTGAGGTCCTGGGTGGCAGAGGGAGGGAGTAGGGTCTCCTTCCCCAGAAGTCTTAAAGACGAAGAGAGACTTTTTACTTGTGCTGAGTCAGCATCACATTACCCTGTGAACACTGGGTTAGAACCTGGGTTTTGTTCCCCATCTATAGCATGTAGCGTTGTGTAATCTCCAACAAAGTATTGCAATTTACCGAGCCTCTGTTCTTCACCTGGGAAATAATACTTATTGTGAGGACCAAGCGACATAATGTACGGAAAAATGCCTTCCAAATTAGAAAGGCTTCAATGTGTAAAATTACCCCATTCCTCCTAATATGATCTTTCCTTGTTTCATACATATATGTGTATGTATGTGAACACATGGGACTTTCTTATTCCCTTCAACCACGTTAGAATTTTGAAGGACAGAAATTAATTTGAAATAAATTTAATATTAAAATACTGCTCTTGACATGATCCAGGGCAGGGAGCAGACAAAAAATAAATGTATGAAGGAATGATTAAATTATGTTGTTCATCATCTATTTAAGAAGGTAGGGAGCTATGCACTGAGTTCTTTTTAAATTCCAAATTTATCTCTTTCTATCATGGCTTTCTATCGTGTGTGTGTGTGTGTGTGTGTGTGTGTGTGTGTTTCTTTAGTTTCAAAAAATAACTATCTCCTTCTAGTAGACCAACACCCAAGGGTTTCTTATGTTTGAGGGAACATAGAGCATGGAATCTTTACTGAGAGATACCATTCAAAAGTCTTGCCCTTGGGGCGCCTGGGTGGCTCAGCAGTCGAGCATCTGCCTTTGGCTCAGGGCATGATCCCGGGGTCCAGGATTGAGTCCCGCATCAGACTCCCTGCAGGAAGCCTACTTCTCCCTCTACCCAAGTCTCTGCCTCTCTCTCTCTCTCTCTCTCTCTCTGTCTCTCATGAATAAACAGATAAAATCTTTAAAAAAAAAGTCTCTCCCTTTGCTAACTGTGACTTTAGGCATGTTACCTAACCTCTCTGAGCCTCAGATAGGACATCGGTAAAATTGGGTCAATGTCTATCTACCTCACCAAGTCGTGGTGACGATGGAATGAGATAGTATATGCAAAGCATCTTTCATGTTGCCTATTCAATCCAAGTCTGACATTTTACCAATGTGGTGAATAGGGGAGGAGGAGGCGGGGCGTGGCAGACATATGATAGGGATAACACATGAAGTAGGAGCCCAAGGCAGAGAGGAAATGCCCTTTGAAGATCTTTCTAAGAATAGAGCCCGGCCCTATACTGCCATAGCCCTCGGAGTACAAAGAGGATGAAATCAGCATTTTGAGACTGAGTGTACACTCCCATTCTGATGAGAAACTTATGGTCACTCAAGACTGACCTCCCAGGAGACCCATTTGAGAGATATCAATGGGCCCATCCAAGGAAACAGTTGAGGTTCTGACTTAGGCATGTGAAGAACTGAGATGAGAAATGGGGACTACATCATGAACATCTCTTTCTCCATTCTCTCCCGAGGTCATACCACCGCGTCTCAAAGCTTTAGACATCACCTATGTGCTGATGACTGCCACTCTGTACTTCCACTTTGGACATGTCTCCCAAACTTGAGGCTTACAAATTTAGTTGTCTACTTTATATCTACTTATAGATAAAAATACAGATATCAACTTAAAAAGTGCAAAACTCAGTTCCTGGTCTTCCTCTCTTTCTGTATAATTATCTCCTAATATCCCTTAGATCTCATGATTGGGTCCATGTTGTGTAATTTTTTAAAAAGCATTAATTGAACCATGTATCTATATGGTTTGAGGGACTGTGTTCAGCACTGGGGAAATAGAATAAAATAAAGGATGGTTCCTGCCCTCAAAATGTTCCCTAAGTAGTAAGGTTACATGGCACATTGTCCTGAAAGTATTTTATTATAAGTCTCCACATTGCAACATATGCTGTAGAGAGAAAGGACAGAGAGATGTCCCCACAGAGTGATACTGAAGGGGTGACATTTTGAGTTCCTTCTTGAAGAATGACAAAGAGGCTACTGTTTGTGGGTACTGTGGTGTTCCTGTTCTCAATTAGTTACTCTTGACCTATTTGAGAGGATTGCACATACCCACACCATAGATCAGCTTTGGCTGTGGGACTTGAATTTGGCAAATGGAATGTGAGCAGAATTGTTGCAGGCTGTGTCTGAGCAGAAACCTTCAAAGGAATCACCCGGTTGTGTTGCTCCTTTCCTTCTTTTGCAAGCACACTCTTTCCCAGGGAGCAGCGTCTCCTTCAGCCTGGGTCTCAGAATGAAGAAGATCCATAAAGAGCTGCAGCCAGTGTAAAGGTCAGTGAGAAATAAAACTTTGTTGTTGTAAGCCACCAAGATTTTTGAATAGCTTATTGCTACAGCATAAATGAGTAAAGCTGACTAATAAAAATATTGGTACCAGAATTGACGTGCAACAGAAAATCCACAATGTGTGCCATTGGCTTTCAGATTAAGCACTCCTGCAGCAAGGAAACTTCTTTTTCTTAAATTTTTATTTAGATATATTTTAATTAACATATACTGTATTGTCAGTTTTAAAAGTAGAGTTTAGTGATTCATCAGTTGCCTACAAGACCCAATGCTCATTACGTTAAGTTCCCTCCTTAATGCCCGTCACTCGGTTACCCCATCCCTCCCCACCTCCACTCTGGCAACTCTCAGTTTGTTCCCTACTGTTAAGAGTCTCTTATGGTTTGCCCCCCTCCCAGTTTTCATCTTATTTTATTTTTCCTTCCCTTCCCCTATGTTTATCTGTTTTTGTTTCTTAAAATTCTTGATGTCTCCCATTATTCAGAGGAGAAACATTTGGTAGACCTGTTGCTTCTAGTATCTTGGAAGGCAGATTATGTACCTGTATAAGAGCTAAATCTATGTAAAAATCTAGTGAAAAACCACCCCAAGGCTCAGGGTACACAGAAGTAAGCAGTTTTTTTTTTTTTAATTCATGTACCTACAAGTTGTCTAGAGTTCAGATGATCTAAAACTGGATCTGGCTGGGCTTGCTGCCAGCAGTATATTGAGCATATCTACCTTATGTGTTTCTGCAAGTCCTTGGATCAGTGGCTAACTGAGGCATTTGCTTCTTGGGATGGAAGGTAGAAGTAGGGATCTACACTCCTCCCATGGAGTGGGTCAGAGAGGCAGTGGATATTTGCTAAACCATGACCTGGTTTCCTATAGTATCTAATGAACTTGGGACTTTAAGTGAGTAAATGGGAAAGAACACAGAGATTGTAGTCATGTGTACTATTTTATTTGTCATCCAACAGTAAGTAGATGCTTGCCTTGGGCAAGCCACAATTTCTCTAAGTCTCATTTAAAAACCATGAAAAGCAAACCAGTAGTTTTTGCAAGGTATGGAAATCCTAGCTAGCTCAAATAAAGGTAGTGATTGGGTAATGGTGTTTCTCATCAGAAACATTTTGTGGAGTCCAAAGGAAGCTTAACTCTAACTGGGACTTAGGACAGAGGAATCAGCAGCCCAGGGGATCTTCAGTGACCTGCGGATCTTCATTGATTGTTCTGCAATTAATTTGACTTAGATGAATCGCATGTATCTGTTTCTGTTCTAGTGAACTTTAGTTATGTGTGCGTTTGTGTATAGACACACATGTATTGCAATCTTATATACACACAACACTCCCAAATCTTTCTGTGATATAGGAATAGAATTCATTTTGCTCCTTGGAAGGATGGGGATATAAAAAGAGAGCTGTTCGACATGCAGGTTTTCAGTAGAGTTAACTAAAAATATGGTGTTTGGTGCAAGAATAGTTTTTCCTAAAAATAAGTCAGGTGGTGGCATTTCAAGTTTGGGTTGGTGTGAGGCAAAGCAGAAATTGTATTCAGCTGGAGATTAAGGGACCATGAATACATACATTCTGAGAAAATAAGAGATGTTATGCATGAAGCTTTGGGTTTAGAGGGAGTTTGAATTAAGTTTGCCTAAGTCTGATTAGCTTTATTCCAGATCCAGGTGACCAAGGTCCTTATTCTGGGCCCTCCACTTCAGAGGATCCCTTCCTGGCTCTCCTGCAACTGGAACATTCCCTTTGGAGTAAGGAGTTTTCAGAGTCAGTGATATGCACATCTGGGACACATGCCCTTCACAGGACTCTGGAATCTCCAGCCCAAATGGTTTCAAGCTGGTTTCCTAGGTCTGCACAGGTCTCTTGCCTAGGACCCTCTGAAGAGAGCATCACCCCACCAGTTATATACTTCTAGGCCAGAGGAGTGGCTAAGGAGATTTGGTAACAGACATGTGGATATAAGCTGAGTGTTGGAGCCTAAGATGACTACATTCATACATGTGAGGCCCTTCTGGTATTGATGGGATGGGAAGAGTAATGGTGTGGACAGACGCCTCCATTAGTACTCTGACTCCAGACCCTGCAAATCTGAGAGGATGGGTTGTATCTGAAGGACAGGGAGCCCCAGCTGACATCCCACAGAATATAATTTGAGGAGCATTGCAAAGCCCTGCCTATAATACAGGGAATGCTTTAGGCAAGCATGCCCTGAGAATTAACCACGAACCTCCTTCCTAACTAGTATAGTAATGAGGCAGTAAGAAAAATCCAGCTACAATTTTAATTTTCGAAAGCTCATTATACATTATGATCTTGTAAGAAAAATATCCCATATGCGGCCATCTGTAGAGTGAAATAGGCAAGACTGGGTACTCACACAAGGCAGTAATTTCTCTATTTGGAATGTTAGCAATGTTCTCTCCTTGGAAAGTTTATAGAGCTTATATCCTGCCTGTATGCCTTTAATAAAGAAATGTTAAATATTTTAAAATAAACTTTCTTTAATAGGCTAGAAATACAAATCCTCCAGGTCTTTTGCTTCTTTAAACATCCTGAGAGCTATAAAACCCCCTGGGTTGGACCTAGTGCCACGTCAGAGTGTGCCCACTTCACTTAGTTTTTGGGGTCCTCTCTGGTTTATGGGACTGCAGCTGGGGCAGGGAGAAGATTCTGGACATCGCCGTTCATTTATTTGTGTCCGTCATCTATCTATACTCTTCCTTCTGCTTGACAGAGTGAACTAAATGCTTTCCAGCTTCTGTCCTTACTTTTCTTTGCCCAAAGAGACTTAAACTCCTCATTATGTGTTCCCCATCCACACAGGACTCTTTCTGTACAAAGCAGTGTCTAACCTCTTATCCCCACTATCCCTCATCCTTCTCCAGGATTCCTCTCCTGACTGTAGCGAGGAAAGGGTACTGTGCTTGGAACCAGATGGCCAAGATTGCAAATCTAAGGCTCTTCATTGACTAACTGGGTAATGTTGGGAAAGTCAGTTGAAATACTTCTATTATAAAGAAGCCAGGCATTCATCAATTCCTTCAAAAAATACTTACCCAGGACTACTACATGTTAGCTGGGGAGGCACCAGGAAAGCAAAGATGAAACTCCCAGGTAAACAGGGAGTGAGCAATTTACCTTATTTCGTTATTTACGTTATTTCTTAAAGAGATGAGTAACACCTCCCTTGTCTTTCTCCCAGGCGAGTGGTGAGGGTCAAATGTGGGACTACTCTAACTGGTCTACTGATACAAGTGGTCAAATAGGAGAATGCAAAAAAAACAAAACCAAAAACCAAAAAAACCTAATTTCAGAGTTCTGCACATAGTTGACGTGCAGTAGCTGCCCGAGCCAAGTAAATCTACCTTTCCAGTATTTGTAACTATTGTTTATTTTTTGTCATCTCATCCACAACTTCCTTTAAAAATATGCGCAGGAGAGCAAGAAGGTTGAAATGAATTACAATAAAGTTTGTTTTGATGATTTGAAAATGGGATCCCCCTGGGATATTTCAAAACCAGGCTCAGGACCTCAGTCTTGGAATAAGTGGATGGTCTTTCATATTTAGAGAGGAGGAAAACAGTGGGGAATCTCCAGTCTAACAACAGAGATCATTGTACATGGATGGGGCAATGGGGTCAAGACTTAGAATCAGAATAATCTGAATACAAATCATGATATAGAAAAAGGAAATTTTCCATCTCTACAAACTCTATGAGCCATTGATTAGAGTTACAGATATGCTCTTCCCTCAGCAGAGATGTATTAAGACCATATGTGAAGATAAATATTCTGGTTGGAGCAAGATAGGAAAACAAAAAGCGAAGAGCACATCAGTGGGGCACCTCATGGACTGCTGTGTTTCCACCCACACTAAAGAATACTCAGAACCACAGGGGGTTTAGATCCTGTTCGCCCTTTCATTTGCTCATTTATTCAACAAATATTTATTGAGTGCCTGCTGTGGGCTGGGAATTCAGAAGGAAGCAAAATCTGGCGTGGTCCCTGTTTTCATGTGTGTTAGTAAAGGACACTGACATTAGTCAAATAATCACACAAACCATCTTTAGTTGTGGTGGTGATGGTTGCTGGGAAGGTGAAGCACAGGACACAGGAGGCGACCACGCAGAAGAGATTGGTCCTCTCTGTAAGAGAAGACGCAGTAGGGTCTGCTGAGGATACAAGGCTTGACCTCTCCTCTCATTGTCACATCTTTCTCACTGTGCCTCCTGCCCTTACCCGCCATCTTTTAGGGATCCTTGTGACTACATTGGGCCCACTTGGATAACCCAGGATAACCTCCCCATTTCAAGGTCTTTAACTGAATCACATTGACGAAGTCCTCTTTGATACAATAGGTGGCATATTCACAGGTTTGGGGGATTAGGATGTGCATGGACTAGCTTTGGGGAGTCATTATTCTGCCCACAACACCACAGCATCCGTATTTAAACGTGAGAAGGCGTGGAACAGTAAGTGAAATATGGAAAGCCATTTTCGGTTTTAAGTAACTGGAGATCATAGCCTAACGGCATCAGGCTCAGTTGAAGAAAAGTACTGCAGGAGCAGTGCTAAGTAAATGAGATGCAGAACCCAGAACTTAATGCCTGAATGAAATGTTTATGGTGTATAAGGCTGGTTCACTCTAAAGGCAAATAAAATTCTTGATAATCCAAGGGATTTGCGAATTGATTTGAAAGTACATGCATTCTGGCCCTTTGCCTTGCCTTGTATATAGCCGGGCTGCCTGCGACAATCCTGGGGTGTTATTCCTCTAAATGCATCACCTTGCCCTTGGAAGGAGTCTGGTTTCCTGCTTCTTTGAAGATTCCAAGTGTGTGCTGTTTATTAGCACCACGATCCACTCCTCACACATACCTCTTTTCAGAAGAATCTATGGTTTAATCATGTTATGTTTCCCTAGTAGAATTTTTCCAGTTCTAGCTTTCCCAGTTTGCTTTTATGGTAGTATTTTTTTCTTCCCTCCTCACCTTTCTCAGACATAAAAAATGACTGGCTCCCTTGAGCCCACACCCCCCCCCCCCCCCCCCGCCCGGTGAAAAACTCAAGGGCCTTTAGGAGTAGAAATCAAGGGAGCACCGAGAAGAGATTCTACGCTGCACCTACTGTGCCTGGTAGGCTCAGTGGCAGCTGCGGTTGGCAGTGTTTTGCTAATGTTGACTCAAGCCTTCTCTTTGCCTTCCATTTTCAGGGTATAGGGGAGAGACCCCTCACATTCTCCTGACCTGTAAGAGGCAGATAATGACATCCTATCTCAGGGGAGATGATGTGTGATAATGTATGCGAAGTGCTTATAACAGGCCTGGGATCTAATAAGCTTTTTTTTTTTTTTTTTTTTTTTTTATGATAGTCACAGAGAGAGACAGAGAGAGAGGCGGAGACATAGGCAGAGGGAGAAGCAGGCTCCATACACCGGGAGCCCGACGTGGGATTCGATCCCGGGCCTACCAGGATCGCGCCCTGGGCCAAAGGCAGGCGCTAAACCGCTGCGCCACCCAGGGATCCCTAATAAGCTTTTTTTTTTTTAAGATTGTATTTATTATTTATTCATGATAGACATAGGAGAGAGAGAGGCAGAGACACAGGCAGAGGGAGAAGCAGGCTCCATGCCGGGAGCCTGACACGGGACTCGATCCCGGGACTCCAGGATCACGCCCTGGGCCAAAGGCAGGCACTGAACCACTGAGCCACCCAGGGATCCCCTAATAAGCTTTTAATCCAAGGGGCAGGATGATGATGATCATCATCGTGATTCCTCAATTACTTTAACCCTTTTCTTTTGGTTGGGTTCTCTAGCTTCAAAGAGGTGGGGATGCTTAAAAAAAAAAAAAACCTTTTAGTCCTTTTTCATAACTTGCTATATTGATAAATAAAATTCTAGTAACTAACCCTACCCCTTGCTTATTTGGCCTACATTTTTCTCAAATTTAGCTTCAATTCTTTGTTATTTATGCCTTGGTTGGTTTTCATCAGTTATCATCTCTAAGTGACTGCCGTGTGATGTTGCTTGTCAATTATGATCCTCTGGGGAGTAACTCTAGAGAGAGAGAGAGAATTCTATCGTTTCTAGTTCTTTAGGTTGCATTCCTCCCAAAGCACTTTTTAAAAAAATGTGAACTGTGAAACATGCTGAGCTGTTCTGGCTTAAATCATTGGGTTACACATTTCCCTTCTCCTTGTAAGTTGGACAGTTCAAAGTGGGTTGTGAAGATGACCTGCTAAATGTTTGTTGCCCCCCTCAAATAACCAAGTTGATTAGAGACAGACCAGTGTCTCAGATTTTCCTGAAGACCCCTTCATGACCCTTCTGCTCTTTCATGTCTTGCCCCCAAGGAGCCCTTTCCCATCTCCCTCAGAGGGTCTAAATGCTTATTTACAAGACTCACAGAGGGAAGGAAGAAAAAGAACACCAAAATGATGGTTCATTGCTCAGTGCAGCCCCTGACAACAGATCCCCCCAGCTTCCCCTCTTTGCAGCCTATAAACTGCTCTGTAAAAATTAAAAAGCGTGAATTTACAGGGCCCAAGAGGAGCTAAGAGGTAAAGACCCATCTCCAACCAATGGGTCAGGCATGCTGATGAAGCAGGAATATGAGGCCTTGCCAATTTCTGGCCAATAAAATATCTTCCCTGCCTTCCCAGATCCTTGACCTTCTCTTTCCCATGCAAAACTAAGTAGAGACACAAATGAAGGGGAAAGGTCAACAAAAAAACCAGCAAAACAAAGCAAAATACCCAGCATTCCCTGGCTTTGAAGCAAAATAGTTGGGTCACAATGGCCTCCCTTCTGGGCCCTTTATTCCTCTGTGGATCCATTGGCCATCCTGCCTGCTTAAGCGCTTCCTGATTTTCCATTTCAGGGAAGTCTGGGTTGGTCACTAGCAAAGATTGTTGCCAAAAGACTTCCAGCTGGAAATAGAAGCCTAAGGTCCTATGGAAATAGGGGTGATCAAGTGAATCCCTTTGAGGTGATAGAAGAGAGACAGGAAGAGGCTTGAGGGACATGGCTGGACTGTGCCGGCTTTGTGATTGGCAGGCCACTTTAAATATGTTTAAGTCTCAGCTTCCTTATCTATAAAAGGAGGACAGTGGGCTGGAATGGATCTTGAGATTTCTTCATCTGATATCCTCTAGTTCTGAAGCAGGTCTGGGACCAGGGCAGAAGGGGTAGCAGGAATTGGCAGGGAACAAATGGGACAATATGGGACTAAAGCTCTGAGCCTTTGGCTTAACCTGTATGACCACTGTCACCTGCATGTGGCCCATTTATCTAACTCTGGCCAAGATTACAGATCTGTGTTCATATGGCTGGAATGTTTCCAATTCTCTGAGTTTGAGACAGAAAATGAGAGCAAGAGTGGGAAAGAGAGAAGAACAAGATTAAGGATGGACAAACCTGGGTTGGGTAAGAGGAATAACTCTTACAGAGGTACCAAATACTGAGACAGACAAAATTATGATAACATTCCTTGGTTTTTCATTTAAGGATAAGAAGTATCTTCTCTGTAACTTGAGGATGCAGCCAGTTACCCACCCCACACAAACTTCCCGGGCAGGCAATGAATTTGAATTACCACCAATCATCTTGTGGCATGTTGTATACAGGGAGCATAGCAGTGGGGATATTCAGATGAGTTACTGTTTGGGTAATGAGTTGCTGCAGAAACCTGAATTTGATGAAAATAGATATGGCATCCCCTTGACTAAAAACCGCTAGAACCCAGAGAAGGCATCAGTTAAGCCGCTGGGTGGGCTTGGGCTAAAACTAAGGGCTAAATGTTCAAGGTTCATCCAGACCAAGATGTATATGTAAAACAGGGATGGTTCAAAATGGACTTTTCAAGGTAAAAGAAGGTCAAGACAGCCTTCCAGAGATGTACCAACTCCAAGATCCTGGATGCAGTGAAAGAAATACCTGAACTAGAAGACAGGCTCTAGTTTCCTCTGTTGAACAAGATAATCGAAGGTTCAGAAAATAGAAGTAGTTTATTTAAGGCCACACAAATGGTTAACTAATAGGCTGAAATTCATACCCACGTTCATTCACTCCTTCGCCAATAGATATCAAGTATACCTGTTGTGGGCTCTAGGCTCTGCGCTTCAGTCTCCCAACACCTGCCCAATTCTCTTCCTGGTGGATCATGAAAACTTGATTAAATGTAGAAAATTGGCAAAACTGCATACTTCTTTCCTTGCCGAACCTTTCTTCCTTTTGTTGAGATAATGGGTTGGAGAAAAAAAGCATAGATGATAGATGTTTTCCATTTGGACCGAGAGTTGTGATCCTGAGTTAGGGATGAGATCTCTATATGTATTCTATAAATACTCCCAAAGTAGCCTGAGCTTCTTTACCTATGGCCCTTTACCAATAAAGCACTCTAAGGGGCTTTGCAGGGAGTTGGGGTATATCTTAGAGCCAGGGAGACATATTCAGAGGGGAGGTGCAAGTTCAAGCCTTGGAGAAGTGACTCAGGAGAGCAAATCTTTGCTAATGCCCACTAAGTCAAAGTTGTTCTATAAATAATATTTATTGCCTCTGTGGTAAGGTCTTGAGTTTAGTGGTTATGTATTTTTTTCCTTGTTCAGCTTCTTCCTTGGTCGTATATGTCTTCTGCATCCAAAAATGGGCTTTGGAGCTCCCAATGTATACATCTGGGTGTATGTGTGTGTGAGTCTGTCAAAAGAAGGACATCTGAGCCTTGTTATTTAGGGTAGATAGGGCTCAATGAGGTCAGCCGGGGTTTGAAGAGTTCAGGTCAAGACTCCCACTGGCAGGGAACAGTCACATCTTCCAAGCTTACTAGCCAAGTGCACGCTCTCCTGAAAGTCACTGAGCTGAAGATAAACACGGAGCTTGTAACAGCTTTTTCACTTGATGTCCTTTATTACATGTTCCACACTTTAAATTCCTTTGCTTCACTCCTGTATTCTTCTGGCTCTTTCAGAACAAACATTGAAGTGGTGTGTGTATGGGGAGGGGGGGGAGGCAAACTGCTCTTTCCCCTCCATCCTTCCCATCCTTTCTGAGTGACTCACTTCAACTGGAACAATTAATCTTAATCAAGATGGTATGACAGTAGAACGAAGATATCCATAGCAAAGCCCCTCGGTGCCAGAGACTTGGTGAAACAACCAGCTCCTTCCTCGGAGCTGCAGTGGGGGCAGCCTGGAACTATTTGGTTGTTTTAAAAATAACATTTTGCAAAATTAGAGCTGCTCATATCTGCAGGACAGGCAGGAGTTCAGGAGTTGTGAAATGCCTGTGCTTACCACCAAGTGTGAGCAGGCACTTTTAATAGTGTTGGCTGGGAGGTGAAACGGATCACCAGGCCCAAATGATCAACTCCACCTTCTCTGGGGGAGACGGAGGACAAATCATTCCTCGTGTTTGCACTCGTGTTTTTCTCTGGAGAACTCAGAGCTTCCGTGCATGTGGCCTTAGCCATTATCCTCATTTTCTGACAGGTACAATTACTCATCTCCTCTGCTCTCCTCTGCCCATCTCCTGTTTTGTTTTTCTCGGCATGGGTCACACTTTCCAACAAGCCAGGGCTACACCTGGAACTCTAGAAAGGCTGGGTGAACAGAGTGTACTTCTTGCAGACAGCTTAGCAAGTCCTGGGACAACCAGAAGGAACCACTTCATCACCTTAAGAATGTGGTCACCTCTTGTAATTTGCAATTAACTGGTCAAATCCTCATTAACAGGAAGACTACTATTCCTCTCTTAAGGTCCAAGAACTCCAGGGACACAGTCCAAAGTGTACAATCTTATTTCCAGATACAAAACTGAGGGAAAACTGGAGCATACTGTCTACCCAATTACAGATGTGTTGTTTTAGCTCCTTCCACAGGTGCCTTTCTTAAAAGTTCCCCGGGTACAGACTGATTACCTGCACTCTGTGCCCTTGGGGGCCAAGATATGAGGTTTTGAGGCCACACATGGGCACCAGGGTTCCAGCCGCAATGACTGATGATGTGAGAAAGGCTGTAATTAGAGGTGATGAGGTGGTGGTGGTGTCGAGGGAGAGGTTGGTAGAAGGGGTTTCCAGTTCATTCAGGCAAATTCTCTCCTTAAGAGGCTGTGGATCCTTGACTCCTAGCAGATCTCAGCTGGGACCATCCCAGTCTTCCTAATGTTCTAGTCAGGCCACTGTAACAGAATACTGTGCACTGGGTGGCTCAAACAACAGAAATTTATTTCTTGCAGTTTTGGAGGCTGAGAAATTAAAATAAGGATGCCAGTAGATCCAGGACCAGTGAAAGCTCTCTTCCTGTATTGCAGATGGCCTCTTCTTCCCAACATGGTGGAGAGCAGAGAGACGGGAAGCTTCTTGTGTATCTTCTGATGAAGGTACTCATCTGATTCATGAGAGCTCTACCCTCTTAACCTCATTACCTCCTAAAGGCTCCACTGCCTAATACCATCATGGGGAGGGTTAGGATTTCAACATATGAATTTTGAGGGAACACAAACATCCAGTTCATAATATGTCTCAACAAGGTCCCTCGCTCAGGGAGCTCTTCAGCACTTTTCCCCTCTGCATTTTTGTGAAAGGTATCAGGCCATTAAGGTTTCTTTATACTCTTTCCCCAGAGGAATGGGGAAATACACCGGCTGGCCTTAAATTCACAAAACTAAGAAAAATCCAGTTATCTTTCCTATGATCTGCTACCTGTGGCTTGCTACCTTCTCTTCCAGGAGTTTGAACTAATGATTTTCTATATCCTGTCTTATGGTACACACTGTTGTACTGGAAAGAGGAAAAAAAACATCCTTTGGTTGGATTGTGCTCCAGGGCACCCAACAGCCTTCAGTATTATTCACAAGTACTGGGTGCTATATGAACCCAATGAATTATTGAAGTCTAATCTGAAACTAATGATGTACTATATTTTGTCTAATTAAATTAAAACAACAACAACAAGTCATTGGTTGGAGAACAGAAGTCATAATGTAAGATCAGACTCCCCTGGTATCCCTTCATATTGGGTATGTCAGTTCAGGCGCCTATTGATGGAGCATTTTCCAAAGTCTATTTTCATTCATGATGTAGGCACTTCTTGAGCACTGACAGTATTCCAGGCACTCATTGGGGGATATTGTAGTACAGAGAGAAAACATTGAAGGTACCTGCAATAGTTACGTAGTCTAGTGAGGTGGGGTTGTGTGCATAAGCAATCGTGACATAAAATAAAAAGTAATAGGTTTGAGTAGACTCTTGAGAACAGAACCAGATGCAAAAGCTATCATGCTACTTCTTTAATGGGGAGTGCAGACCTATGAAAGGAGGAATGAGGAGAAAAATGTGTGAGGAAGGAAAGGGGAACAAATGGTAAGAAGATGTTCTACGCAGCAGAGCAGGATACCACTTGGTAACAAGTGTAACTAATGGCTCAGTTGCATAGGACTTTCTTTCTAGAAGCCTATGAACTGAACTGCCAGGACCCAGGAAAGTACATGAGGGATTGGGAAAGGAGAAGGGAGAAATAATTCACTGTTTCCTGTCTCTTATTGGCCAGAATTTCACTGCAGGAGACATTAAGTCCCTGCACTTATAGGTTTGTGAATGTATATGTTTCATGGATTCATGGATCTCCCATTGGGTTGAATGCCGCAGTAGCAACAGGACTTCCACTAAAATAGAAGACTAGGGGTTCCAAAGAGAGACATGAAGGAAGTCACTGTTGGATTGTACTCATATGAAATTGGTCAGAGGCCACACAGGGCTGCTTGGTGACAACTGAGGCAACATTGGCCCCCTGAAGCACCCTAGAACTGGGGAAATCTGAGGTGATGCATAATGGGAACTTATCCAGTAACATAAGTATGGTCTAGATAAAGTACTTTGGGGATTTAGAAAAGGAATTGTTTCTTAGAAGCAGACTGGGAGTTGAGGGAAGATATTGGAAAAGGTGAACCCTGGGTGGTTGCAGATGGTTGGGATTGAGGGGTAGAGTTGTGTGGGGTGGGGCTGGGTGGAGGCATCCTGAAAAGGGCACTATGATTGCAAGGACATAGGAGAGTACTGAGGATGAGTGAAGACCAGGCTCTCTTGGCCAGGGAATGGGAAATGTGAAGGGATGTCGAAGGATAAGGCTGAAAATGTAGTTGGAGCCAGCTGGTAGAGCTGGGGTGAGGAGTTTTGATTGGAATCTTCTGACAATGGGAACCATTGGTGCTGTTGCAATAAAAGTTTTAATTCAAGGATTTGAGTCCCTCTTCTTCGCTAATTCTGTTCTGTGTAGTCAGCCACTTGAGCACATAGTGACATTTTAAGCAAGAATATTATGGACTAGATTTTTAGAATACCAGATGTCTATAGAATATACTTAAAAGTTCAGTATACTGTCTTTTCCATTTGCCAAAAGAATGCATTGAGACTTGCAACACATCATAATTGAGATTCTTACTTTTACTGGTTCTTGTATTAGAGTCCAGCGGAATAGGTCTGGATCAGGCATGGGCTGAAACTGAGCTCAGATGATGTGGTCAGGACTCTACACACTCCACTTTCTAACTGTCCACCCTCCTGTCCTGGCTTCAATCTCAAATAAACACCCCTTGGTGACAAGGGCCATCAGTGGCTCCAGGCTTTAGCAAGTTCCAAAATTAACAGTGACTGGAGGAATAGAATGCCCCATTTAGAGAGAGAGAGAGCGAGAGCAAGAGAGAGAGAGAGAGAGAGAGAGAGAGAGAGAGAGAGAGAGATTCTGGCTAGAAGTGGAAATGAAAGAGAATGGTTGTCCACCTCCAAGATCAGAAATGTATTGGCTTTACTGAAATTAGAGCTTAGTTCTCAACTGAGCTGTCTCTTGGAATTGGTGATAGAGAACAGGGTGGAAATAGCCATTACTACTTGTTTTTTATTTTTAAAGTTCTTTGGATAAGACAGCTTAGATTAAGGTTCAGACTTGCTGAAAGAAGTCCTATTCAATGTTTTGTTTTGTTGTGTTTTGTTTTAAAAAGGAGACCATAGCCTTACCCTACATGCAGCATTGCTTATTTCAGCCTTTCTTCTCTTGGGGAACTGAAGTGGGAAGCTTTTCCTCTGCATATTCCATGAGGGGGAACAAGGACTGGAATGTGGCCTTTACTACCCAGCCATTCTGGAAAGGAGCTTAGGCCCTTGCATCAGAGGAGTAGACATAAAAATATAATCCTTTTAGAGAATGAAAGATGGCATGTCACCATTTTGGGTTTTTGTTTCTTTCTTTCTCTCCCCTACTTGAATTAACATGAAGTCAAACCAGATCTTAGAGCAGAATTGGCTGCCACATAATTTAGACATGTTTGCATAACATTCCAAAAATAATTCAATAAGAATAGGTTTTTCTTGGAATTTATCACTGCCTGGCAAATTAGAACCCAAACACAACAACTTTGTGCTAAAAAGGCATGAGACCCAGCAAATGGAAATGACAGTGGCAGAGCAAAAGGAAACCCAACAGCCAGTCGACTTTCATTATCTGTGATGGTGTGAAGCAGAAATAGAAAACAAGAGACAGGAGCAGGGACAGACACAGCCTGTACTTCAGGCTCCCCATCTTATCCCAGACCGGGCAGCAGCTGACAGGCCAAAGTGGCAAGAGAAGGGTATCTTAGGTCTCCAGGAATGGTTCTGAGAAATTCCCTCATGCTGTATTTTTCTGCATCTTCAGCTGAACATTTTTTTTTCCTTTTGGGTTCTAAAGGAGAGGATCCATATGTCTAGAAAATAATAAACTGACAGAAACATATAGAAGCAATGAAGAGTAATTTCTGAGGACAGGGACAGCGCAGTAAAACCTAAATCAGAAGATCTGGAATGATTTTAGTGTTTTCCATTCTCACCGGGACAAGTAACGTCTCCCCTTTTAAAATGAGAGAGGATGGGATGCCTGGGTGACTCAGTGGTTGAGTGTCTGCCTTTGTCTCGGGTCGTGATCCTGGAATCCCAGGATCAAGTCCTGCATCGGGCTCCCTGCAGGGTGCCTGCTTCTCCCCCTGCCTATGTCTCTGCCTCTCTCTGTGTGTCTCTCATGAATAAATAAATAAAATCTTAAAATAAAATGGGAGAGGATGCTAGGTAGCTCTGATCACAGGGAGAATCACTATTAGTGTAGTACTTCATAGCTGGGGGGCATTTTAAAACCCACAGGATGTATATAGGAAACCTCGGTGTAACTCTGGCCCTTTCATAGACGGGGGTTCCTTAGGTACCACTGCTGATAGGCCACAAGCTAAAGTCCTTGTAAGGCCGATTATATGCTCAGATCACCTGCCTGTGGTTCAGTGTGTGGCCATTGGACTCTGCCTCACTTTGGACCTTAGTAATTGAGTGCTATGGGCAAAGGGAGGTCTCTGCTCCCTTAATGTTGGTATCCCCAGGACTCATCACACTTTCCCCCATCTCCCTGGTCACCTCATCCATGCCATGGTGGTATAGTCCTCCAGATGTACTGCCCAGAACCCATATCTTTAGCTTAGACTTCTCTTCTGATCCCCGTTGTCTACTCAACCCCTTGGACTTCTGGCAGCATCCCACCTGCACTTGTTCCTATCTGAAACTGGAATTGTTCTTCCTCTTCTTCTGTGCCACAGGGTCTTAGGTGAGTTCAGGTAACTATAACAGAATACCATAGACTGGGTGACTTAAATAATAGCACTCATTTCTTACAGTTCTGGAGCCTGGGAAGTCTGTGACAATCAAGGTGTCAGCAGATTTGGTGAAGGACTTCTTCGTGGCTTTCAAATGGCCACCTTGTTACTGTGTCCTCACATAGTGGTGAGAGGAAGCTCTGGTGTCTCTTCTTCTTATGAGGCCACTAATCCCATCATGGGGGCTCCACCATCATGACCTCATCTAAACCTATTTGCCTCCCAAAGGCTCCACCCCCTAATACCATCACATGGAGGGCCAAGGACTCAACATATGGATTTTGGGGGAACACAAACAATCAGTCTATAACACATAGTGAATGATTCTATTATCACTTTAGGTGCTCAAGTCAGGCACCTGGAAGGCAGCCTTGCCTTCTCTCTCTCCTTCACCATCTATTTTAAATATATCAAGGTCATTCTGGTTTCTATCAGCCCTCAAATGTGTCTATTTTTCTCTATGATTGCTACCACCACCCTAGCTCAGGTTCCTGTTCTCTTGTTCTGGACTTTGGTCATAGCCATCAGATTGGTCTTACTGTCCCCAATCTGTCCCCTTCTAGTTCCTTCCCCATGCTGTAGCCAAATGATCTTTCTAAAAAGCAAATCCCATCATGTCTCTCTTCTACTTCATGTTCCTCTCTGGCTTCCCCCTGACCTGAGAATAAACTCTAAATTCTTTAGCATTACTTACAGGCTTCACTTCCTCAGCTTGTCCCACCCCTGCCCTCAGCCCTGTTTAGTGCCTTCCATGCACTGTGGTCTCTGTGCTTCAGAGATCCGAATCTTCATACAGGATGAACAATCTCTTCTATGCCTTCGCCGGGCACTTGCCCATTCTTCAGGTAACTTTTACTTCCTGGAGAAAGCCTGCCTGGATTCTCAGTCTTACTTAACTGCAGTGAAAGAGGAATTTCCTAAGTCCAAGGTAGAAACTAATACCAAGTTCTTTTCCTCTACCTAAGTGACTTTTCTACAGAAGGGACAGGCTCATCAAATCTGAACAAAGCAAAAGTAAGTTTTATTGTCATCTCCCGTCTCTAGTGGACCCACTGAAAGGGGAGTGGGAGTCCCTAGCTCGTGGGAAAGAATATTTAGACTTCTGGGCAGAATGCAATCACTCAGTGTTAAGGGCATATGGTGTCTCAGCACTTGCAGGTCACCATAGGGTTTTGGGTCTAACTTGCCTGGTTGGGGGGAAGTTTGGCAGGTTCACCAGTAGCTTCTATCAGCTATAGTAGCAATGACATAAACAATGAGTGCACATCCTCCATGACAGGAGCAGAGAGAGGCCCCTCCCTCTCAGATGCTGAACTCTTCCAGAGCAGCTAGGATTTAGCTAAATCATCTTTTACAGATAATCATAAACATTCTTAAATATTGCCAAAGCCAACTATATTCTAATAAATTCAAAAGTAGTATGCTGGCTACAACACTTTAAGAGAGATATATCATCTTGTCAAAAACTGAAGGCTATAGTTTTAATTGATTTAGAGAACATTCTGGGGACCAGAAGGAGTCTCATTACAAGGTGGCATTTCCCTGAGACAAATGTCCTGAAGGGGGGTATTTTTCTAGGGACTCCTATGAAGCCTCCTTCTTGGGTGGAGCTAAATGCACCTTCCTGTTCTGGGATACCATATATCTGCATACTTTTCCCATCATAACTCTTGATTCTTTGCCAAGGTGGCTTATGTAATACTTCTCCCTCCCATCAGAGCCTAAACTCTGTAAGTGTAGGGACCTGGAGTAGATTTTTTCAGTGCTATTCCCTAGTCCCTGAGATGAACTATGAACTCAGTAAGTTATGGTGGAAGAAGTGCATTTTTTTTTTATTTATTTTTTTTTGCTGCTCTTGCTCAGGACACTGGTGGGAAGGGGGAATAAGGCCTCTGCAAGTGCACTGGCTTCCTTCTGAACCAGACAGAACAGCACTTTCATTTGAAGACAGAGTATTCTGTAGAGAAGCTACCCTATCCTTGGGTTAAGAGCAACAAACAGAAAGAAGCTTGTCATCGTAGCAACCATAAAATGAGGTGGTGGTGGGGGAACAGACAGAGGTGACATTAGAAGCCCATAAAGCAAGGAGAACCTGGTGTGTAGGGTCAGAGGGGAGGCAAGTAGGGCAGCAGACACTTGATCAGTTTCTCTCGTGTCACCTCAGGTTTCACCAGCAATTAGACTGATGGAATATGTTCCAAATCCAAACACCTCATGTCCCTGAGGCCCTGGTGGTCTTGATGAATAACCTCCATTGTGAGGCAGGCTACAGGCACTGCCCTGTCTACATATAAATCATGCCGTCTCTCCCTTCACCCATTCTACCCACCTCACCCCCAATCCCAACCCTTTTACTCCCTTTTGTGCCACAAACTATTAGGAAGACATTAGGTAAATCATCCCAGCAGGAGTAAGACTGCAGGAGAAACACTTCATTCATAACCACCTCACCACTCCCTTTGTAAAAAGCAGGGTGAAATGAAGACTCTAGTGTCCTTTGGAAAAACTCAACATCTGGGAAACATGTGCTAGGAAATGCTGTTTCTTCTTCTCCAAATCTTAGGTAAGATGGATGACCCCACTGTGAGAGGGCAAGAAAGCCGGGCTGGGGAAGCCATAGATTGCTGTTCTCACTCAGCACCCCTGAATATCTCCAAGATGGACCATGGTGTTTGGGGATAGGGGTGGGCCTGAAAAGGAACCACAGTGAACTAAGGCACACCTTAAGATCTTACTTGTGGACCCAGATCCACACTACCAAAGTTGGAGTCCCACTTGCACTACAGCATAGCTATGCGATCCTGAGTTAAGTTTCTCAACTCCTGTAAGCCTCAGTTTTTTTTCTGTGAAATGAGGATAATAATCATACCTAAGTAAAGGGTAATTTGGCATATTGAATAAACTGATGCAAGAAGAGGACTCAGTAGAAGGAATAGCACCTAAAAAGTCCTCAGTAAGAATAGATATTATTAATATTGATTCTTGGTAAAGCATCTAAAGTGGCATGCTTAAAAAATTAATATGAAGACATTCACAGAAATGTTAAAAGAAAATATGACTTCAAGGAAATTTCCTGACTGTAGCAGGATACCTGAGGTTATACCCATGATACATAATTTACTTATCTTTTCTTTTTAATGGCTTAATTGGAAAGTTTTTGAAGCCTTGAGTCAAATACCCTCCCCATTCTATTTATCTGTGTGTCTCTCTTTATCCATCCATCCTTCTATCTTCTATCAATATTATTTTGTAGTTATTTAGAAAACAGAATTGAAGATCTAAGAGAACATCTTAAGTTGTGAAACCAGAATCAAAACCTAGAACCCAGAGTTTTTGTTCTTTTTTTAAAAATTTTATTTACTTGTTCATGAGAGACACAGAGAGGTAGAGACACAGGCGGAGGGAGAAGCAGGCCCCCTGAAGGGAGCTCAGTGTGGGACTCCACCCGGATCCCAAGATCATGCCCTGAGCCAAAGGCAGACACTCAACAAGTGAGCCACCCAGGCGTCTCCAGAGTTTTTGTTCTTTTATCCATTCCTATTTATGCTGATGCTCACTATTCCCAGTGAGCTTTTGAGGCACACAGGGAGGGCTTTCTACATGCCATTTGTACTCCTCATCCTGAAAAGTGGGCATGGTTATTTCCATTCTGCAACTGAGAAAACAAAAGTTTGGATAAGTAAAATGAGCTGACTTGAAGGTCATGGTGGCATTAGTCTTTGACCAGTTGAGCTTGGATGTATCAGATGCCTGAGAAAGTGCAAGGAACTTTGCATTCTAGCAAGAGAAGGGAGGATGAAAGCAATAAGAGGGGAAAGATGTTTGAAGGTCTGTCCACTGATATATCCTGAACATCTAAGAACAGTGCCTAGCACTTAACAGATAGTCCATAAATATTTACTGGGAAATGCTAAGTGAATAAACGGATATTAAACATAGTAAAAAGCCAATTCAAATGTTTTTTTTTTTAAATTTTAAAACTCATGAAAGGCATTTGCATTACTAGTTTGCCTCTTACTAGCATGTTAGTCACTTTCTCTTTTTTAAGAAACAAAAAAGAGTTGCTTCTTTTTCTAGAAGCAACAAAAATTGGTAAAACCCAAAAGGTTTAAGAAAAATTACACTCTATACCTCAGAGATCATAGAACATTCACCTTTTCAATCTAGAAAATCTCTCCTCCGCTGAATTTCTGTGTAATGACACTCTCATGCTTCTTCAATAAAATCATCCCTAAATTTCTGACATCCACTGTCATATTCTTCTGTATTCTTTCCATTGACAGATTCATTCATTGTCACAATTTCTACTACATCCTGTGTGGGGAAGACCCTTAAGTCCCTGGTTTTAGTCCCACCCTTTCCTTCAAGCTTACTACATAATTTTGGTGCTTGACTTGTCAGCCTCATTGTCTTTCTTGCTGGTCAGAAATGGAAGAAATTCTCTTCTCTTCTCCTGGCATGCTCATTTCAGTTAAAGACCTCACCATCCTCCCAAGCACTCCATCCAGAAACTTCTGTCATTAGTGACCTTCTCTCTCCCTGACTCAGCACATCCAATTAGTCACCAGATCCTGGGAATTATACTTCCTCATTTCAGTCCCTTTCTGTCCCTTTCTGAGACTAGTGCAAACTTATACACTATTGTTTGACCAAACATCTTGAAACCCAGCCCATTCCACTTCTCTCCATTGTCCATAGTTTCACATCACTGAAAAATAGTTGGAGCACCTCTCAAGACTCTCGTTATTCAACCTGAACAAAATTTTTACTGATTTCCTCCAACCTGCCTTTATATTATAGTACTAGCATTTCCAAGTTTTCAAGATATGCCTAACTCCTCTGGTCCTGTCTTTTGCTTATGTTGATCCCTTAGCCAAGATGTTACCTTTTTGCTCTTCTTCCTCCTGCAATTTCTGAGCTGGGATAGAAAAGGTGAGTACCACATGAAAAGATTGCCTCCCTGTATCCCCAAATACTGTCTGTCCTCTGAGCCTTATAAAATACCATATTTTCATATGCTTCTTGTCACATCCAAAGATGTGTCACCATTTTAGATGAATATGTTGTGTCCAGCCTACTAGCTGTGAGTCCTTTAGGATCTATACCTGGTAAATGTTGCGGAGGAGCCAAAGACTGACATGATACCTCACACTTGTGCCAGATTATTAGTTTTTACCCCATCTCCTCTTTTCCCTCTTTCTTTACTTCTTTCTTCTTTACTGAAGATGGACTTTGGCAAGATTTAGTAGATGTTAACATAGTAATTCATCAAAATTTTCCTAAGAGGCAGAATTTATCAGTACAAGGACTAGTTCAAGTAGTTCAGCACTGTGAGGGGGACATGAACATGAAGCATAAGAGAAAATGAAAATTAAGAGGTTCCATGGGAAACAAGGACACCTCAGCTGAGGTCTGGTGTCTGTGATGTCATCAATATAATTTTTAATGATGTGCATTGATGGATGTTTCCCTCAAAGATGATGAAATCACTTACTGATAAGGTATATCTCTTAATTCTCATGAGCTGTACATTAGGCAAGCATCAAACACTAAGTTGCATGCTGATAAAGCTGGAACTGGGATATCCCCCTCCACACCCCCGAATCATTTAAAAGTGTGTTTACCTAAAAAGTCACAGAAATCCTATGTAGTTTAAAGACGTAATGATTTCCTTTGCTCACACTGCAAGAAATTCAGAAGTAGGCACACTAGAAGTGGGTATGGCAAGAAATGCAGAAGTGGGCACGCTGTGGATCTGAGATGTATCAGGAACCCAGGCTCTTTCTCTTCTTTCTGTTTCGGAGCATTTACCTTCTGCCTTCTTAGTCACATAGTGTCTGCTGCACCTACTAATTCCACATCTGTGTTTTAGGCTTGAAGAAGGCTGAGAGCCAAAAGGCTTTACTTGAGGCTTTAACTATTTATTCAGACATTCATTTATAACATGTTGGCTGGATTTATGTCACATGAATAATCCAGGCTGGATGATGATTAAGAACATCAAGTAGTTGACTATCTAGCCTCTTTTACATAGGAAAGCAAGAGAGAAGTTGGTTAGAAATGATTTTTAATTGAGCCAAACTATTTTGGTTATTATATCCTCTGACTCTCCTCTACCACTATTATGGTCTTTGGAAACAGTAACATGCATCTAGCTTGCATGTTAAAACTGCATAGTAAAAACTGGGTTCTGGGACATGTATGTATGTCAGTATGTATTTGCATCCCTGCTCTAGTGCTAGGTATTTTGCTTATGAATCCATTGGTATGTGTTATGATAACTCTATTTGTATCAAATTTTCTTATACATTAAAAATAGGGACATAAGAACTTGGCTTTCAGTAATCTAACTCTGGAGACACTAAAGGAATCACCCCATTCCACCATGACCCCATAGATGCTGAAAGAACACTGTTGAGGAATCTGAGAGTCCTGTCATGTGAAACTAAGCACCACTATTTTTTTTAACAAGTGGAGAAGATATTATTTAGACTTTAAGAATCTTGTCCTTAAAAAAGAGAATGTTGCCCTTCAATTTCTCTGGGTTATAATGTAAAGGGCAATTTGAATTTTGGGCTTTAATTCTCCCTGGACGTTTAATACTGGGAGGCAGTTAAATTCAGGTTTGAATCACTCTTATTCTACTTACATCATATTTAAGATTGTATTGCCGTTAACTTTTGATGAATTGTGTTAGGCATCTCGGCCAGTGACAACTTGAGGTGGGATATAGGCAGGGAAATGGATTTCAATTCTGGGATATTTAACTGATGTACCATTCATATCCATTTCAGAGCCTTCCAGAACAAAGGTGAAACTGTCTTCCGTGATCCAAGGGGTCTACTACACATGGAGGGGAGGTCAAAACAGGGAGAGACTTCACAAAGTGGGAAGTAGAACTGCCCTGAGAGATTCCAAGGGAATAGTCTAACTCCTGGTAGACCATGAGTTCCTTAACAACCAATGGTTTACAAGAACAAAATCTTGAGAGTGTTGGAGGAAATATGCTCCATTCCTCATGTTTTCAAAAAAGGGCGAACATTTCCACCTCATTACTCAGAAAGGAAAAGTAGGGAAACACTCTCCTCTCCTTCTCCACCTTTGTCTTAAGTGATGTGTGATTGGGTTTTAAGACATAGGAGCCTGTGACTCAGTCCCTTCTGAGTTTTCTTTTTCATGGGCCTTTGCCCTTTCTTTCCTACTGAGCTCATGAGGGTCAGAGGCCAGATGTGACTAATTACTAGAAGTTGTGCAGGGGACACACTTTCTCTTGACTGCTGGGGCTTTAGTGGCTGTGAGGGAGTGAATGTGGGGAAGGGATTATTTTCAGCAGACCCTCACACTCCATTGAGAATAGGTCCTAAGCTCTAGGTCTGAGAACTGAGAAGTATTTAGAAGGTCAGTTGTGGCCATGGATCCAGGCCATAGTTTCCAAAGTAGTTTTATTAGCCATCAGGCTGATGTTTTTCTCTCCCCATCATCTGAGTCCTGCGTCTAAGTTTCAGTTGGTGCCAAAGTGAGGTGGAAGAGATGACATTAACTATCTTCTCTAAATCCCCAACAAATATTAGCAAGAGAAATGTTTGTTGGTTCAGTAGAACATTCTCCCTGAGGGATCTGACCAGCCACACTTCCAGGGTGAAGCCTGCGTGAATTCTGTAGGGGACAGATAGAGTTGCACAAAGACTGACTGGGTCCCTAGGGAAAGGAAGAAGGAGAGATGCCCAAGAAAGATGGGATCTCAGGTTGTCCCCTGGGGGAAGACTCTGTATAGACTGATAAGTAATTCAATGAAAAAGCAGAGAGAGTTTTTTTGTTTGTTTGTTTTGTTTTGTTTTGTTTTGTTTTTAAACAGTATCTGGAGCTACCTGGTATTTGTGAATGATTCATAATAACATTTTCTTTCTGGTGCTGTATCAGACCTTCATAGCTTTCCAAATATCACAGGAATTGCTAATGGGATGCATATATCTGAGATAGTTAAGAAATATCTATTAAATGCATTAAATGAATATGAGGATTTCTATTTCATAGAATTAATAAGAAATCTAGCATACACACACACATACACACACAAAGACAAAGAAAAAAAAGACAAAAAAAATCTAATAGGAGATGATTGGAAGGAAAAAGAAAAAAGAAAGAAAGAGAAGAAAGAAAAGAGTGAAGAAGGAAGAGGGAAAGAAGGAAAGAAAGAGAAAAAAAGATTTTATATATATATATATATATATGATATTTAGTGGCAATTATTACACTATCAAGCTGACCTGACACCTTTATATTGAATACTTTCATATTAAAGTCTTTCTTGCAAATTGTTTCATTGTTACTTCAAGCCTGAGGACAATACCCTAGAATGACCCTAGGTGAGACTGCAAATACAGGAACATTCAAAGTATTTCCTTTGTGTTAAATGGAAAATTGTTAGGGTCACAGATGCCAGGATGAAGGATGGAAAAGAGACAAATCTAATCAGGAAATGCGAAAGCTAAGATTTTAGCAAATTAACTCACCCTGATGACTCATCCCAGATGTATTAAGTTTTCACATTTTACAGCCTCTTCATTGAAAATACTAAATACCATCTGTCTCCAACAGAGGAGTTAATGTTAGTCTTAAAGCCTTAAAGTTCACATTTCCTAATTCTTTTGTTTGGAAATAAATAACCTTTATGTTGCAGTGACATGGTCTCGGGAATGTAGTTTCTTTGCCCAATTGGGAGGAAGAAATGCAAAAATTACCAAACTGAAATCTCAGGTTGTGAAATGTTTTGTGGGTCAAAGGTGGTTGGTCCTGTGTACAAGCTGCCTCCACTGGATTCGTCCCTGGGATTCTTTTTAAGATTATGTTCCTTGCCTTTTTAGCCAAATCTCAGTTCTTGCTAAAGTTGAGCCCACGTGCAACACAGGAAACGGGAAATACCTGTCTGGTCCAATCATGATCCTTGGAAAGTGCTTGCAAAGGACAAACAATGGCCCTTGCATTCATCCCGACCCCTATACTCAACAACACTTTTCTTTTTTTTTTTTTTTTTTTAGTAGAAAAATGCTATTTGGTTTGTGTGAAAATATTTGGCTTTGTACACTTTGGGCGCTTCAAGTAGGAATGGGGAAAGTTATAAAGAAAATTCACTGAAAATCTTTTTCACCCAAGGATAAGAAGAATGATAAAGTGTAATTAAAGGGAGAAAAGACTGGCTCTGCTCTTGGGATTCCAGGGACCCAACTACAGACACAAAGCTATACCGTGAATTTGATGGGGATAACGACTGGGTCTCATTCTAAGGTTAGATTCTGGTTCCAAGCTAGTCACCGAGTTGCCAGTGACCATGTGCAGGTGACCTCCTGCCCTGGGCCCAGAGTTTTCCTTCTTCAAGTCTGGAAGTAGGACTGAGAGGGCCTACGGCAATCTACAGATCACACTGAAGCAGAATCTTGAGTACAAAGGGAACAAATTTATGCATGGACACATGGTTTTTGGTAAACTGGATTGGCAGCCCTGAGACAAGTGCTCTGAGAGCATTTATTTCGCTTTGTCCCATGCTCGTACTTCAATTCTGGTGCTCCAGGCCTCCTGAAATTGGGCTCCAACTTATCTTTCCAATTTCTGTTACCACGTCTTTCCTGTGCCTGGGTTTTTTCTGCAAACACCTTTTATGTTCCTTTCCTGGCTGTTTATGCTACCTTCCTCCTTTGCTCACCCAAATCCCACTTCATCCCCTAATCACAAATGAGGTTTTCAGTACATCCTTCCTGACATCTCCTTGCTTAACCTTTTCTAACAATTTAATACGACTTATCTTCCTATAATCTAGGGTATCTGAGCCTCGGCATTATTGATATTTTGGACCAATACTATTTTGATGTAGGAGACTGTTCTGCTCATGGTAGGACATCAGTAGCATTCCTGGCCTCTACCAACTAGAGTATCCCCCTCTCATCCTACCCCCAAGCTGTGACAGGTGACAATGTCTCCAGAGATTGCCAAATATCTCTCAGGGGCACAAAATCACCTTCAGTTGAGATCACTGCTCTAACCCTTCACCCTCCTCATGATATTAATGGGTTCAAAACCATGCAGACCTAAATTCAAAACCTGGCTCCGTCACTTCTTACTCCGTGACCTTGGGAAAGTTACTTAACCTCTCTGGACTTTCATTTTCTTCTGTGCAATGTGAAGGTAATAGTTTCTGGCCGGCAGAATTGTGAGGATTATATGAGTTTTAGGAGTAATTCAGACATGTTTGGGATTGTGGATTGTCTGTTCCTTGGGAACAGCCCTCCAGAAGCTGGTTTGCAGTGGGTCTGAGGAGTCTTTTGAGAGAGAATCGCTTCTCAAGGAAGCACTTGGACTCTTAGCAACCACCACACAAGAAAATACTTATGTAGTGCATCCATCAGTGGTCTAGGTGCATTGGATACAGTATATAAATTAATCTATAGCAAAACTTAACAGATGGATGGAGAGTAGGAGTGATCCTGAGAACACCTTGGTGATTCGCATGTAAGTGACATTAGGTACTGTCCCTGTCATCCATGCCTGGGTTGCTGACATTGAGGGCAATGTGACTAAATGCTAACACAGAAGTTTAACTAAACACCATGTTATTTGTCACACAAGTGTCACTCATGTGGGACCTGTTTCCTACTCCTCCCCCAACCCCTCACATGAAGAGAAGGGAGTTAAGTCTCCACCTGACCAAATTTCTTAGTATATATGTCACAAGGAGGGCTCCAGTTGCAAGGGAGCGGCTGAGGGGCAGTGTCTGAGCCATGTCGGTGACTGAGTTCCCTGGGGGAGCTCTGGTGCTCCCTGGAGCAGAAGGGCAGATGGAAGGCATGTGCAGGTGGAGGGCAGTGTCAGCACGTCAAGTGTAGTACTGCCTTGCTTGGGCTGATGGTAGTATGGCCTCCTGAGGGAATGCGCCATGCCCAGTGGAACAGAGTAACTGCAAGCTAAGCCCTTGTGGAAGTATCCTGGGGACTCCGAGAATTCTTCAGCAGCTGAAGGGTGCAACAACCCTGGGAGATTGGAGTTACTATAATCACTATAGTGCAGATATTATGCATCTACCTATTACACATCTATTAGAAAATGTGTCTGACACCCAGTATGGTGTTAGCTCTACCCTTCGCCCTTGAACTAGGTGGTGATCTCCTGGCGCGGTTGAAATCATCTACCATCTTCACTTGCTGTAGGGCCAGCCTGGCTTGGGAGGATGTTATTCACCGTTTCCATTGTGTGGAAAGAACTCTAGCAATCAATTTGCCCATCAAGTAGACAGCAAAAACCATATTTACAGAAATGCTCATAAGTGTTTCATCGTAAGCAGGGAAGTAAGTGACCTAGGTACCCTGAGGGCCGTTTCATGCTGAGCTTTGGCTTGGTGCAAAATGGCAAGATGGTGTCAATGATGACATCTGTAACTCATGTACATTCCTGGACTTAAGAAGACCTCCTGCAGGCTCTGGTTTTCCATGTTGATGATTGACTTTGGGAAATGTTAGTGCAGACTCAGGCACCAGCACTACCGAATCTTTTACTCATATAGATTGGTTCAATTTTATTCACATACACAGATGTGTCATTTGATTATCACTAGCACAATTCACCAGACACTTCAGGCTCTCTGCCTTCTGGGTGAATAGTAGGATTGCACTTCCCAGTGATCTGTGGATTGGGATGGCGCCATGTGACCTGTGCTGACCAATGAGCTGAGAGTGTAAGCGATGGGTGTCACTTCTATGCTAAAGTATTTAATTGTTGGTATGAAGCCACTCAGAGTTTTCTTTCCCTCTGCCACAGTGACCAGCAGTGCCCCAGACGGCAATTGCTTCATGGGGCTGGATCCTATTGTGCGGGTGGTATGGGACAGAATGTACAGCCAAAACACAAGGGAGGTGTAGCATGAATAAGAAATAGATATTTGTTTTTTTGTTTTTTAAGCCACTGATATTGGAGGAAAGGGAAGGATTATATCATGGCACGACTTGGCTGGTACTGAATGATGCATATCATGTAGCTATAGGTCTAATATTGCCTGAGCACCTTCTTGTGCCATACACCATGTTAAGCTGTCAGAGAAAGGTATGAAGTTATCAAACCTAGAACTTACGACTAAGCCATCTCTTCCATTCCGATGAAAGACCCCAGACAGCTCCAAATTCTGTAAAGCATAATTCAAAATCTTTTATTTTTACTCTCCCATTTACTTCTAATTTCCACTGACCACACTGTAGTTGCCTGGATATTAGAGGGTCTGGAAGACCTATTCTCAGTGTATATCTACCCTAATATATCCTCAGGCAAGAGAGCGTGTGTTTAAAGATGACAGAGACCCTGGAGTGCATCCAGACCACTGGTGTCAGGAACCTCACATTATACCTCTATTTGCATAATGATACCTTACTAGGACACAGTGACTTTTATTTACTTCAAGGCGCTGTCACATAAATTATCTCACTCAATGGGCTGGTAGTTTTAATCTGACTGGCCTGGTTTTCATTACAAAGGGAAAGGTCACACAGCTAGCTGGTAGTGAAGAGCTAGGATCCTTCCAGATCTTTTTATTTTTTCACTCGACATGGTTCCAAGTCCATGCTACAATGCAGGGTGCCGGGCCAAGATGCCAGCTACCACAACCCAGGGCAAATGGAGTATGTGGAAAATATGTACAGATTTCATGCTCTGACACTTACCACCTACCTCTCAACAAATCTTCCTGCTTAACTTTAGCAAAATAGTGTCTTTGAGTGGAAAAAAAAAAAAAAGAAAAAAAAAGTGCGGATCATCATGTCTGAGTATTTGAAGGTCATTCGTCCTAAAGCTGACCTTTAACCCCCTTCTTTTAACCAGATTGATCATCCAATCTGATCTCTTATAAAATTCATGACCAAAGTGCCAATGCCAGTGCTTTTGTCATGAAACCAAAGGGTTCACTTAAGATATATAAAATACTAGACTTTTGACTTATTCTGGTTTGATATTTTGAAATACTGGCCCATGTCTTGCAAAAACAAGTTCTTCTTTCTTCTTGCATTCTCCCTGGCTTCCTTACTCTGTCGCTCTGTTCCTGCTCATCTGTTTCCTCTCCTGCTTCTCTCCTCCCCTTCATTCCTGTCCCCCTTATGAAGGTATATAAATAGTCTCCTGGGCCACAGCAGGATCTGGGTTTCGAAACATGAGCTGAGCCAATCTCCCACTTAGCAACAGGGTCTCTTTCACAGAATTCTTGACAAAAGTATTTGGCCTCTGTTTAAAGTGTTCAGTGCTCCTTCGTTCTCAAAAGAGCTCATTCTAATGATTGATCATTTTAGTAATTACATAGTTCTCCAGTTTTTAATATTAGCGAGATAGGAAAGAGCATACAGGCTGTTTTGCGGGAGACGCTCAGCTGCCTGGTAACTTCGCTATGTTATTTTCCAAGAGTCCTTGGGCAGAGCGAGTAGCTCGCGCATCTCCCCCTCCCAGGCAATGAGTCTCTGATTTTTAGAAACCACAAAGGCTCAGTGTTTGAGACCACTCTTAAGGGCTTTAGTATGCATTTTGAGTTTCAATAAACTAAAGTGAAGTGGGCCCCAAATTGAGTGTGGTATGCAAGAGAGGGCAAGTTTCAAAGCCCTGAGAGAAGGACAGTTGGCAGCTGTTCTCTGAGATTCTCTGCTTCACCCAAGAGGGTACTTTTTGATGACCTATGACCTCCATACACTTCTGCTGGCTGGCTTGCGAATACCCCTGGCCTCTCCCGCATCACTGCTTCTGCTCCTTGCTGTTCCCTTTGCCTACATCTTTCCAAAGCTTCTCGTGAATTACCAACCTGGGCTTTTCTACCCTCTACTAGAACAATTGATATTCTTGCCTCCACTTCCTACCCATCTCACAGTAATAGAAAATTCTTGCCAGTAAGAAGGCAAGAACTAGATATGACTTATGTTTTTAAATCCCTGCCCAGCACCTAGCCCAGTGCCTTGGCTTCAGAATGGGTCTGCAGTCCTAGAAAAGAGAGTCCGTGCCATTTATGGCCTCATTTATTCAAGGTGAGGTCACTCTGATAGGAATTTCACTCCAAGGAAGTAAGTCCAGCCCATCACTCACTGTGAAAAAAACCACAGCTCATAAATCAGCCCGGGCATGTTGTCCTTCCAACGCAGAAGCCTTTAGGCAGAGGACAAGCTGCCTAACCGAGCAGGAGTAGGGGGTGTTACGGAGGAGTGGCAGCGAGGAAGCTGTTGCATGAACTTCCCTGAACCTCTTATGTCACTGACTTGCCAATAAATTGGCTTAAAAGACAAACAAACAAACAAAAAACTAACATGCCCAGGCCTAAATCTGATCCCTCCCCAGAGAGACAGGAACATCAGGCTGCAAGCCATGCCCACACTGCACCCTCTGGTGTGACCTCAGAGGGCAGGGCCAGGAACTGAAATCCTGATTTAGGGGGAAACAGAGCTGTGTAAACTGTGCCTCTCCACTCGTGAGTGATGCCAACATAATTTAAGGGTGACATTTACCTTCTTCTCCTGGCTCTGGTGATAGCCAGGGTGAAAAGCAGAACAGGACAGACAGGAATGAGGGTTAGCATGTCATTGGTGTATGGGATGTTCTCAGGGTGCGTTGGGGTGGATGCAATTTCCAAGACAGTCGAGGCAGCCCTGACAGCTTCCCCACTAGTGACTGAGAAAACTCTGTGGGGCTATGTGCAAAGGTGGAGTGGGTAAGGTAAGAAGCTGTCAACAACATCCCTATGTAGTATCTTCATGCTACTGGAGGAGCTTTCACTTTTTTTTTTTTTTTTTTTTTAAATGATAGTTGTCTGGTAAAATAGAGAAAAAAGGCTGTGCAGGGATATGGAAGCCTCAGAAACCTCACCTGACTGTGCAGGGGGAGGGGCGGCTGTGAGCAAGTCTGCCACTCCCAACACATGGCTCCGAGTCTGGCTCCATCACCCCTCATTCTCTGTAGAGTTCTAAACCCACAAATAGCACTTTATGATATGTTACCTTACAGTAGAACTGTCCGTAATTACATAATTCACATAGTAGCTTAATCTTTTAGTAATTCAAGATAAGCCTTTTTGTCCTTAAATGGTTGTCAATGTCTAGAAAGCTTTCTGATGTTCTCTTTTGTGCCCCATCATGGTTGACATAATTCTGGGCACTACCCCGTGGGTATTTGTGAACAGGCTCCGTAAACAGCTTTATTACCTGACGTTGATAGAATTGTCTAATTTTTATTCTGCTGTGACATACGAATGAAGTCTTCTTTATTCTTCTGTGACAGTCTTCTGTGACACTTCTGTGACAGTCTTCTAAGGGCTGATAGCCGAAAATAAGAATGAGCATGGACACTAGCCATTATCCTTGTAACCCTCTCTATACAAGTAAATGAAGGGACAAGGTCATGCTGTTAAAAGAGATGCATGTGAGTGGCTTAGAGTCCTGCATTGGTCCAACCCCCAAGTGGGTGGCCTACAGTCAACGGAAGCACAATACTGATAAGAGCTCACACTTATTGGGCACTTAGTATGTGCCAGACATGTCCCAAGCTCTTTTTATGTTTTCACGCATTTGATCCCCACAACAGACCCTGCAATTATAACTGTGTCAGAGAAAGGAAATTCTGAGGGAAGTTAAGCAGCTGGCTTCCATGGACCGGTGGGCCTGTCTCTGAACACAGGGAGCCTGGATTCCAAAACCATGCTTTTAATCACTGAGCTGTACAAGAAAAAAATACGTCTGCTCACATTTATACCCTATCTCTTGATCTGTTTTAAAATAGATATGGAAAAAAATTGTTTTTATTTCATTGCAATATGGGGAAATTTCGTTTTACTTTGCTTTCTCAACTGAAATGTTAGGCCAAGCACAGGGTTGTTGTTGGCCATCAGTTTGGCATATAGAGCTATCGATTGGCAGCTTGGATCCATGCATGCAGAGAACATCTCTGGGAAGGGATGTACTGATTAAAGATGAAATGAGGCTGATGTACTGCTCCTGGGAAAAGATTACATGTGCCTCACAATGGAACAGTAGACATGACCATAATTAATGAAGCAATAATCACTTTTGGGCTTATATAAGATCTGATTCTTTGGTTACAAGTGTTTCCATTTGAAGAGAGCTGGAAGGACCCTTTGGCCTGTGGTACATAATCCATAAAACTGTTTCATCTTCAGGTGGCAGTTATGCTTGATCAATTTATCTGTCATTTCCAAAGAGCTTCTGAGGCTTTCTTCTTCCTGTCTTTGTGCTTTCAATTGGTTTTAATCAGAGGCAAGATGCTGATTCAGCTTCTAGCCTGGATTTATTCAGCTGGTGCAAGGAGTCAGTTGGAGGGTTACATTTACATTTTTATCACTGTCTTTTTAAGCCTGAATAATTTATCTTGTTCTTCCTAACCCCTTCTCCCCCCTCATTTTGCAGAACCAGAGTGAAGTTCTTGCTTTTGGAATCAAACTTATTTTGGATATGCCTGTCATTTCTTGTGGGCTTCGGACACCATCCCTTTTCCATCAAGGCAAAGTTTGGGGAATCGCTTCTTGGCCTCTTGGCTGAGATCAAGTGTAGGGCAAAGTCTGAGAGAAACCTTTTTTTGTTTTCCCCACTGACTGATTCATGTTAGATTTGTCAAGATTTCTTGGGTTCCCCTTTCTTTGCATGGCTTCCCTTTCTAAGCGTGTGGATTCTGCAACAATTAACTGGTTACTAAATGAAGATTGCTGGCTAGGAATATATATTTTTTAGAGATGTTTTAATTTATTCATGAAAGACACAGAGGGGAGAAGCAGAGACACAGGCAGAGGGAGAAGCAGGCTCCATGCAGGGAGCCTGATGAGGGACTCGATCCCAGGACCCCGGGATCATGTTCTGAGCATGACTGACCCTCAACTACTGAGCCACGCAAGTATCCCGCTGGCTAGGAATCTGATATGTTCCTTATAAATGTATTTTTTTTAAATGAAGAGTTCAAAAAATGACAGTAAACTCTAGGGACATAATCTTATAGAATTCTACACGGGGGCTTCTTTCTTGAATAATTTCACTGTATAAAAGTAGAAATAATAGTCCTGATAGAGTCAACAAATTATGTTCATGGAAATAAATGCTCCCCATTGTGCCAATAACTGAGATATTATAGTTTATATATGCATGAACATGCTCAGGTGCACACTGGTGGAGTAGATCTGAATGAAATGATCACGTACTTTTGTCAGTTAAGAAACAGGGAGGAATAAACACATATCCATGCACACACACAGCTCAAGCCAAGACATTTAGTGTATAATAGAGAGACATGAATGCTAAAAAAATCACTACTTAATTTATTATTTTCTGAAAAAATTCACCTTAGGTTTGTTAAAAAACGAGCTCTTTTGTATATTTAAAATGGGTGTTGAATTACTAAAACCTTAAGAATCTCTTGATCTTTTTCAGGGACCTGCTTTAGGGTGAGAGCTCATTAGGATTTATGACTCCAAGGGAGTACTAATATTCAGCTGAATTTAGCTGATGTGTTTCCTTCCCCACCACCCCTAGGCACAACTTCCCCAGAGGCACTGAAGCCTGGAGCACATGTGGGAAGAGAGATTCTCACTTCTCACCAATCACGGATTTCTGAGTATAAAATTGGAATCCTTTCTGGGGGAGATTAATAAATGACCAACAATGGGTTAATTTCACATGTCAGCTTGGCTAGGCTGTGGTATGTAGCTGTTTGGTCAGACACCAGTTTAGATGTGGATGAGTGTAGTTAACATGAAAATCAGTAGACTTTGAGTAAAACAGACGACCCTCCATACTGTGGGTGGGCCTCATCCAATCAGTTGAAGGCCTTAAGAGCAAAGACTGAGTTTTCCCAAAGAGGAAGCAGTTCTTCCTCAAGACTGCAGAGTAGAAGCTCTGCCTAAGTTTCCCCACCTGTTGATCTGTCTTGAGGAATTCAGATTTTAAGATGGCATTATCAGCTTTCACTTCTAGCTTGCCAGCCCCCACTTCAGATTTTGTATTTGCTAACCACCGTAATCATGTGACTAATTCCTTAACATCTATTTTGCCCTCCTTCCCCACCCTCCTCTCTTTCCCTCTTCTTCTCTCTCCTCTATCTTCTATTGGTTCGGTTTCTTTGAAGGACCTTGACCAATACAGATGGCAGGCAATCCTCCTCCTTGCTCCCCAGGTTGGTGACACCCCAGCTCAACACACTCTACAGTCCTTTTAACAAAAAAATTTTAGTGCACTTTTCCATGGTCAGATCCAAACTGCAATTTATAGCAGTTGATTTGTAATGGTAAAGAGTGAGATTTCTGCCATTCCCAATGATAAATTTCAACTCTGGCTTCCTTGGACTCAGTTCACAGACCACCTCTTCCATAAAGCCTCCCCTGAGGAATCTTCCCCATCCCTAGCCTGTGGCAGGTTCCCCTCTTCTCTGTTCCCATGGCCCCCTCTGCATATATACTACTTCATCATGTTTAGCATGCTGTTTTGGAATTATTTAAATATATCTTTCCTCTCACTAATCTGAGCTCTGTAAGCCTGGGGTTAGAGTTTACTTATCCTTATATCTCTGGTAGATAGCATAGCATTCCCACAGTGTAGGTGTGCATATATTTTACCCTATAAGTGAATAAATGACAGTTTTATTTCATGTCATCCCTAGAAGGTTTGCTCTATATCTCTAGAATGCATGGAAAGAGTATAGACATTGAGTCAGACACTTCTGTCATCCGTTCCAATTCCCTCAGCATCTAATCTTGGACAAGTCTTTCAATGTCTTTGGCATCTTCCCTAATTTTTAAAACAGAAATGATAAATTGTGCCTCCTTTATTGTATTATCATGGGGACTAAATGAGATAAGACGTGTCTTTTCTCTCCCGTATCACCAAGGATTTGTTCCAACACTCATCTAAGTTCTTCGAAGTTGTGTTTTCAGAATGCACAGTGGTCTCTGGCTATCCCCTTCAGTCCCTCATTTCTGGTCCCTTGCTGGAAGGAGGATCTGAGCACTCTAGGCTCTGACTCAGCTCTGGTTCAGGATAATCTCTCACTCTAACTAGAGGTATTTCTTTGGGGTCTTTTGTGGAGGCAGAGGAATTATTTTATATTTACTCTCTGAGATCCACCTCAATTGGTGATTCTTAACTGGCAGTGATTTGGGCTAGCAGGGACATTGGCAATGTCTGGAGATATTTTGCCACAACTGGGGTGGGTGAAATGATACTGGCATCTAGTGGGTAGAGGCCGGAGATACTGGTCAATAACAATGCAAAGGATGTTCCCAGACAACAAAGAATTATCTGGTCCTAAATGCCAATGGTGCTGGAGTTGAGAAACCCAACGGACACTTCCCTCTTCAATACATAAAGGAAGACACAAGTCACAACCATGCGTCAGAAGGTTGTTCTGCATTTTAAATTGTTAACAAATTTCTCCATCCATCTTCCCACTTTGTTTCCAGACTAGATTACTATTTATTTATTCTTATTCTACACTAACATTATTTTCTTAAAGTGTATATTAATATAAATATGAGTTTCAGTTGGATGCTGGGCCATGGCAGAAATTTATTAGCATCAGATGGTCATATAGGATAGAAATGAAGTGAGGTGCAACAGCACACTCACCAAATCTTCTAGCTTTATTGGTGGTTGGAGATATTCAACAACGTAACATCACTCCACTCAGGCTGCCCTGGTGTCCTTCCCTGCTCTGCCAGCAGAGAATATAAGCTGTGTGATATCGCACAAGTTACCTGACCTCTCTGTACTTTGGTTTCCTCACTACACAATGGGAATAGTGCTTGCCTCAGACTTGTAAAGATAAGTTACATAAAACAAGGAAGAACTGTCTTTACCTTGGCTCTGCAACTTTGTGATTCTGAACCAGTAATTTACCCTTTTCAGGCCTGAAGTGCCTCACCTATAAGATGCGAATATTGATAGTACCTATTTCTCGTGATTGTTGTAAGCATAAAATGGGTTAACATATGGGAAATGCTTTTGTACAAGTGAGCCTTGATAATCTGTAATAGTTTCTCTTCCTTGAACAGCTGCTGCATGGAATCAGCTGGATAAATCATGGTGATTCATTCACTCAGGATGAAAGATAGGGATTGGTCAAGGGGGCCCAATGATCATCCATGAATGTCACTGTCTGGACTTGCTCTCATTCTCTCTGGGACTAACACAGTGAGGAAGGGCCATCTGTAGAAAATGGGATATAGTAAAGCAAGAGTAAGTTCAGTACCATATTTCTTGAAGCACTTAAAATATTTCCTTAAAGCTGAGGAGAAACACAGGCTATAGAGAACAGAATCCTTTCTCTGCTTCCCATCACCAGCAACATGTTCACATTCCCTTATTCCCATGATATTCTGCAAGTCCAGCTTGGAAGACTGGCCTAGTAACAGAATTAACATGGTGGTAATTTGGGGAAAAATTTCTTTCTCAATTGGCAATAATCACTTCTAAGCTAACCCCCTGGGGCCATGATCCTGTCACTGAGTGGGGCTGAGTGATGTTGGCCTTGGACTTATGGGTAAAATGTAAACTGCAACATAGGGCATTAATGTGGATTCAGGCTAATTGGTTGGGGGGAAGAGCAGGGGACCATCAATCTGTCTTTGGGTTTAGGCTTGCCCAAGGGCAATTATAGGCAAATTAGAGACTAATTCTGTGAATAAATGACATCAAGAGAATATCCTACTTGCCTGGTAACTTTTGGCAATAAGACCTACCCTGTATCGGGGTAGAAGATGGATGGGAGGAGCTTCAGAATTTTATTTTTATTAAGGGATTATTATTAGTGTTAATAATTCACAGAGAGTCATGCCTTACGTTATGTTTGGGTTATGTGAATTTTCTGTGGGGTGGTGAAAATTAATCAGAAAGCATCTAAAGCACTAGAAAGAAAAGGAGATATTATAAGTAGGTCTTATTTCCAAGCCAAATTATACCCTCCATATCCCATACAAAAGTGGTTTACTTTATTGGACCTTGCAAAGAAAATGAGCAAAGAGATAATAAAGATGACTGGGGAGATTTGAAAAAGATACAAATAGGACATGAAAATTAAGAATAAAGGTGCCAAAATTAAATATTCAGTGTATGGGAAAATAGCATATTATACACAAACTAAGAGATAGTTATTGAATTGGAAGATTGTGTGAGCAAAGTACCCAGAATGTGACACAAGGAGACATGAAAAGTAGGGGAGTGTGAAGAGAGAAGGAGGCAGAGTGAGGATGTGGTGGGAGAGTAGAGGAGAAAAAAAGAAGTATAAAACAAGTGGAGGAAAAAGTATTAAAAAGGAGATGGTAGAAATAAATGCGATTATTCCAATAATCTCAATAATCTGACTGGACTAGACCTAAATTTAAAAGGCAGAGATCCTTTTTATTGGGGTGAAAGAAGTATCAATGATTCTTTTTACAGGAAACATAAGGAGATGGAATGCCTGAAAGTGAAAGTATAAAAAAAGAAAGAATGGGAAAATGCATGGCAGAAAAAATACCAAAAGAAAAGTCTGGTAACTATTGAAAGCAAAAGGTATTATAACTGTTTGAGAAATACATAAAATTTTTACAATGTTGAGTTTATCAATCCATATTTTTGTGTCTTTAATGTATAAAAAGTATAGATACTGAAGGTATACAATTATATATATAGTGAGAAAAAGCACAATCAAGCTAAATAACTTGCCCATTGTATCTGCATAGTTCCTACTGTGTGTGTGTGTGTGTGTGTGTGTGTGTGTGTGTGTGTGTTTGAGAAGATTTAAGGTCTATCCTCTTAGCAAACTTCAAGTATACAACACAATGTTGCTAACTGTCGTCATTATGCTATAATTCGATCTCCAGAAGATACCATTTAAAAAAATATAAGGGACACCTGGGGGGCTCAGGGGTTGAGCATCTGCCTTTGGCTTGGGGCGTGATCCCAGAGTCCCAGGATCAAGTCACCATCTGGCTCCCTGCATGGAGTCTGCTTCTCCCTCTGCCTGTGTCTCTGCCTCTCTCTCTCTTTAGTCTCTCATGAATAAATAAATAAAATCTTAAAAAAAATAAGACTAGTCACAGACTTGGAGAAAATGATTTGCCACACATATAGCCTCTTTAGAATGAATGGGTATTTTCAGCTTGGGGGACACAGTCCATTGAAACAATAGGAAAAAATCTTATTTTAATATCTCTCTTTATAATGTCCATAAACATATCTGCATGTTTTAAAAATTTATATAAATGACATATTATATTTATTATTTTGCAAATTAAAAAGGTATTTTTAGTAACAGAAAGAGTTACTACATAATAATAAAAGAGTTAATTACATAAGAATTTTTTTAATACCAGGCAGCCTGGGTGGCTCAGTGGTTTAGCGCTTGCCTCCAGCCCAGGACGTGATCCTGGAGACCAGGGATCGAGTCCCATGTTGGGCTCCCTACATGGAGCCTGGTTCTCCCTCTGCCTATATCTCTGCCTCTCCCTCTCTGTGTCTTTCATTAATAAATAAATAAAATCTTAAAAAAATAATACCAATTATAAACTTGTAAATAATTGACTATGCTTGAAATAATGAAAAGAAATTAGATGTACAGTGAGAAAAGTATAAATCTACTGTCTTCATGAGACATTTCAACATATACTTCTCAATTATTGATAGATCAAGTAAAATAATAGTAATAGTAATAGTGATGATGGTTAGCATATTAATAAATGAATATTAAACCACAAACCTGGCTTAATAACATATAGAGAAGCCATATCCAAAAAAGCAGTACCATATATCCATTTGAAGTCTATGTGGAACATTTATAAAGACCGGCCTTATTCTACACTATGTAAGTTTTCACAGATGTCCAACATGTAGATATTTATTTACAGGGCATGTTCTCTGACAAAGTGAAATTAAAATAGAAATCGTCAACAAAAAGATGAATTAAAATATATCGATTTTTGTTAATTGAAGAAGGTCTAAATGTCTAATGTTCAAAAATAATAACATTAAAATAAATCTTTACAACTAAATGAAAATACTACATATATAACTTTTAAAGATTCAGTGAAAATAGTACTAAGAAGTAAAGTTAGAGCACCGTCTAATTATATTTGACAAGATGAAAAGTTTCTCTTTAGTAACTTTAGTAACTGAAAAGTAATGAGCTAACAATCCAAATAAAGACATTAAAAATAAAATAAAAATAAAATAAATCTCAGGAAGTAGAAGAAAGGAAATAATAAAGATAAGAATAGAAATTAACAAGATGGAAAGCAAATGAAATGAACAAATGAAATAGACCAACAAAGCAAAACTTGACTTCCTTAAATGTTTTCAGAGAAACATCTTTTGCCAAGATTGACTGAGAAAGAGATGGCACAAATAAAAATATGGGACATGAAAAAGGAACATAACTATAAACATAAGAGAGGTATACAAAACAAGAAAATAGCATAAAAATTTTGTGACAATGCATTTGGAAACCTAGATGAAATAACATCCCTCAAAACATAATAAAACAAAAAAGGAAGAAAAACATCAAAACTGAGTCAATGAAAAATAGAAAGCCCAAAGGGTTCTATAAAAACTAATGAAATTCAATCTGTAGTTGACAATAAGCCTGTGAAGGAAACAATAAGCCCAAATTATTTTACAGGCTGGTGTGTTGTAAGATGTAATTTAAAATCATTAACAATGAGTATAGCGTGTGTCCTAAACAATCATGTTCAATGCCACTCATGAACAGTCGGCATAGGCATGCTGCTACGCATTTAACCGAATGTCAGCACAAAACTTTCAAGAAAATGATCGTTCCAATATTACGAAAATCTCTAGAGATTAGAGAAAGGTAAACTTTCCCTTAAATCATTCTAGGAGGTCAGCGTAATTTTGATTCAAAATCAGGCACGGACAGAAAGAAAAAATAAAAGTACAGGTCAATCTTACTCTAAACATGGATGTAAAATTGTTAAATAAAACATTAGCAAGATAAATTGAATAGTACATAAAACTATGATACATCATAATAAAATTCAGTACATTCCACAAAGCAATAGTGTTTTCACACTAGAAATCTATAAATGCAATTTACTACATGAACTGAACACAGAAAAAACAATATATAATCATCTCAATAGATGCCAAAAAGCATTTGATGAAATCCAACACATATTTTATAGATTTAAATATACACGGATACATGTGCACTTTATAAATACTTATGTGTATACATAATTACATGTTATATGAATATCCTTATATAATTTTATAAGTATAGTCTTAAAAGTATATATAATGCATATATGATCTATACTTATATAAATGTACAGTTAGATATAAATAGCATATATATGATGATAAATGCAAATATTTATATACATATTTACTTATATATGAATAAAGGTATAGATATGTCATTATATATGAGTATAAACATAGATGTATGGTAGGATTAAGTTCAATTGTATGCTTTTATTTTGGGAGTGACTTGGTTATTCATGGCTCTTTTTACTTCTATCTAAATTTTAGAATTCAGTTGCCAAGTTTCTAAAGAATCATTTAGGGCTACTTTAATGGGAATTATACTGAATGTATAAATCACTAAAGATGGAAATAATTCTATCTATGATATTTAGGCTCTCCTTTCATGTAGCTCTTTTTTCAGTTAAAAAACTGAAAATATAAAGGACAATATTTTTATTTTTCTTATCCTTGAGAAAGGAAGAGATCTCTTAAATAAGACACAGAATGGCTAGCCACAAAGAAATGAATAATAGGTATATAATAAAAATGAAAATTTCTCTTTATTAAAAGATATTATAAAGAAAGTGAAAAAGCAAGCCATACGTTATAAGATGTTTTATTGGCCCAAGAATTAACAATGCCCCTGCATATTTGAAAATGAAAAAAAAAGAACTTCTGCAGGTCAGTAAGAAAAAATATTAACAACAGAAAAACAGAAAACATTTGAAACAGCACTTAATAGATGAAAATGTAAATGGCAAATAAAAATATAAAATGTTTGGTCTTATTAATATACAAGAAGACACAATACTAAGATCAAAATGAAATACCCTTTAAAGTTCTTCAATTGGCAGTATCAAGAAGTCTTATAATTCCAAGTGTTGGTGAGAAAGTATGTTAAAGTGAATTCATAAGTTGAGTCTATATTAATACAACTACTGTGCGAAACAATTTTGTCATTCCTTATAAAATTGAATCTTTGCATTCCTCCAGACCCCATGCTTTTTACATTTAGGGGTATACTCCAGAAAAATCCTCACGTATGTGTACTAGGAGACATGTAAGAGTGTTTACGGCAGCATCATTAATGAGAGTAAAACCAGGAAGTGTACACTGATAAAAAAATGAATATTCATTGGTGGCATTTTGCACAAAAGAAGAGTTTGAGTGGAAATGATTGATCTATAACTACAGGAAGGAACAGCAATCAATTTCAAAAACAGAAGTTGTGTGGGAAAAAAGCCAGGTGTGGAAAATTCTGTAGTAGGCCTTGCCATTTTCATACAGTTTTGAATTTAGCAGAAGTACTAAATTGCGGGGGTGGTGGTGGTGGTGGTGGTGGTGGCAGTTAAGTACAAAAAAAGGCAAGGAAATGATCATGACTGAATTTAAGAGAATGATTAAGATAGGTGGTATGGAATAGGAAGTACACATTGAGATAGAATGGAGTGGGTAATGGTCTAGCTCTGAAATCGATATACAGGTACATGAGTTTCTCTTATTATTGTGGGTCAAAAATGTATAAATATTCTTTTGAATGCATCAGACAGACGTATGTAGATAGATCTACACATATGTAGTATAAGCTATGTTCCTGACATTTGGAATCGAGAGAAGTCCTAATTTCCACTAAATGGGAGCATTGCTCTTCTTTGATTAAATTAAATAGACTAGGCTTTAATGTAATACATCAGACAGAAGAATTTTCCAAATATTTAGAATGAGAGTTAGCTCCTGTAATTTGAAGGAAATTATTGAAATGAGAGCTCCTAGAAGTTTCAAAGTAGATGGTGGGTGGAAGATGAACCATAAGGTGACCCCCAGTGAACCACCCTCTGTGGGTAACTCCCTTGAAAGTGGTCAGAGCTGATGACCTGCTTCTAATCAAGAGTAGAGCAAAGGTGATGAGATGTCAGTCCTGTGATTAGGTTACATTATAAGGTGTAAGTGCGAGAATGTCTCTCCCTCCATTATGTTTTGTTATATAGCCTTTGTCTTAGAAAATAATAGAGAGAGGGATGCCTGGGTGGCACCGTTGGTTGAGCCTCCAACTCTTGGTTTCAGCTCAGGTCATGATCTCCCCAATCTGGGGTCGAGCCCTAAATAAGGCTCTGTGCTCAATGGGGAGTCAGCTTGACAGTCTTTCTCATGCTCTCCTTTGCTCCTCCATTCTCTCTCTCTCTCTCTCTCCCCTGTGAATAAATGAATAAATAAAATGAAATGAATAAATGAATAATGAATAAATGAAACCTTAAAAAGGGCAGCCCCAGTGCCTCAGCAGTTTAGCACTGTCTTCAGCCTGGGGTGTGAAGCTGGAGACCTAGGGTCGAGTCCCACATCAGGCTCCCTGCATGGAACCTACTTCTCCTTCTGCCTGTGTCTCTGCCTCTCTCTCTCTCTCTCCCCCATCAATAAATTAAAATCTTTAAAAAAACAAAATAAAACCTTAAAAAAAGAAAATAATAGAAATTCTCTATGAAAAAAAAAAAAGAAAATGGTAGAGAGAAATTTTCCTTCTGTCCTTGAGGAAGCAAACAGAGAATGCCATGTCACAGAAAACCGTGGGCTGTCTCTAGGATCCCAGGGCTGAGAGCCAGTAAGGAGCTGGGGCTCTCACCCATATGAAGGAAATGAAGCCTTCTAACAGTCTGCTTGAGCTTGGAGTGGATGAGAAAGTGATTGGGCCGATACCGTACATGCAGCCTGGGGACATCTTGAGCAGAAGACCTAAACATGCTGTGCTGGAACTCTGGACCCCAGAAACTGTGAAGTAGTACATGTGTGTTATTTCAAACTGCTAGATGAGTGGGAACTTGCTATGCAGGAATAGAAAACGAATACATGGATGTGTCTGCTTGTTTCGTATTCCTACAACACAACACAGTGCTTAACTCAGAGACAGCAGAGTGTCAGTGTTTTTTTGTGGCAGACGGATGAATGGAAGAAGTAAAACAAGCACTCCCCCTCTCCAAACCCGTCCACCAGGATGCTGAGCAAATGCTCCTGGCAACAGAGAAAGGCTTCCGTCTTGGAAGGTGGGTGGTAGTGAAGCCAGATCCGTGAATTGGTAGGCAGGGAGAAGGGAGTGTCTGGCCCCAGACTGTTTTCTCAAGCTCTTGACACCTGGAGAAACATTCTCAACAGCAGGGACAACTCTAGCGAGAAGCTGAAGAACGTAAGCATCAGGGCCTCTCCCTAATACCAGCTGGGAGAGTACCTCGCAATTTTGTTTTTGTAATTCTGTAATCATTTCATTTAAGAGGGCCTCATAGACTACATACGCAGAAGGCCCCACAAAACCTGGATCCACCCTGAATAAAACAGAAGGGAACAGGTAGCCTCAAGTTTCACCTTTGAACTTGCAGAAGATCAAATATGATGCTTGCAAATAGAGGTATTAAATAAGTAATTCAACAGCATTGCTAAATCCCCAGAGGAAAGATTTCTTTCATTCATTTGTTCCTTCCTTCCTTCATGTATTCTTAAAACTGGAGTTATTGGTTGCTTATTGTTGTTTATAAATTGTTACAGTGTATAATTGTTACTCTTTGATTTGTTACTTTTTTTCCCTTTGACTTCTGCCTCTAGGCTTCCTTGAGCTTGGTCATTTCTTTAGTGATCTAGTCAGGAGGCAGGGACTTAGACCAAATCATCCAGTGAAGTCCTATCCAAGTTCAGAATCTGATTATCTGATCTATCCAACATTTCTCAGCAAATAAATTGTTTTGTGGAAGAACAGTATCTGTTTTAGGTTTTAGGTCACACTGGTCTCATCTGAGGACCTCGTACATGTTCAAGTAAAAGCCACAGTAGAAATCTGAGTCATGAAAAGCAGATACAAGTATTATTAACTTTGTACCTCGTCCCTATTTTTATCAGTGGATTTCTTCCTTTCCTTTCTTTGAATTACCAGTTGTTGGATGTCTGTTATTTTGCCAGGTGGGGTCCTACTATGTGGGTGGACATTCTTTTGGAAGTCTTTATATCTGTCCCCTCAGAAGTGATAGACAATTAAAGCCATGAATCTCCAATAATATAATGAAAGCATTTGAATGAGGTTATTCCATAAAAAACATCCAGCAGTCATCCCTTCCACCTTCTCCTTCAATCTGTCATAACTGGGAAAAAGACAGACTTTCGTAGAATCTCTGGAATGTTCTATCCTCCTTGCTCATCACCTCCTCCCCACGTTCTTATGTCTAGAAGTGTCACTAAAACTTAGTGTCTGGGAAGTGAGTCCATGTAAATACCCCATTTTCTTCAATATTTCTCAGAGCCTCTGATTCCCTCTACCCCCTCTCCCACCCCTGCCACTCCTTTGAGCTTCCTGATTGCTGCACAGACTACTTAATGCCTTGTGGGCTTAGCTGGTACTTGCCAGACTCAAGGCAAATCCAAGCTCCATTTTAGTGGAAATCACTCAGGGCCCTAGATTCTTCTGTGTCTGCCTTTAGGCACCATGTATCAGTTCCTAGAGCCTCAGGACACACATTTCTCTCCCATGGACTCTTTTGCAACCACTCATGTTCTGCAATGCAAACTGATTATACCATTGGCATATAGGGGAGTGATGTCAGTATAACACGGTCAGTGGGAGTGCAGAAGCCCCCAGAACTGCTGCTACATAGCCTTGAGGAACTTTTCAGCTGTATTTGAAGAAAATTAGAATTTTTCCATTGCACTCAGGGTTTTCTCCCCAGGATCTCACCCCAGAGGCCTGTGGCAAGTTGCAAGAGCTCTTTGGCCACCATAAGAGCAACACCAGCTGCCCAGAGCTCTGCAGCAGTCAGCCTGCCCAGCACCCTCATAGGACCTGCTCTAAATAAAGCAGGCCACCCACAGATCCATTTGACAGTCATTGGGCATTTTTAATGTTCAATGACACTGTGGTTCTGATGATTTTTGTTCATGTTCTGGTCACTAGGCAGATTTGAGGTAATGTACCCTCTCCCACTTTTCCATTGGCTCCATTGTTTGTAGTGTACAAGGGCTTTGAAATGTTCTTCTCACATTGGGTCAGAAATGCACATTGTTGATGCAGCTCTGCCCCTCCAGAAGTGTGCGCTGAGGTGCCTAGGATCTTGGAGACCTCCCCTAGGTGCCCCATCTGCTATAAGTTTGCCTGTTTCACAGTCATGAGGTATATTACTTCTTTAAAAAAAAAAAAAAACAAAAAACTTTTTTTTTTGTAGATTTTATTTATTTATTTGAGAGAGAGAGAGAGCACAGCAGGGGAAGTGGCAGGCAGAAGGGGAGAGAGAAGCAGGCTCCCTGAAGTAGGACCCTGATGTGGGACTTGATACCAGGACCCTGGGATCATGACCTGAGCCAAAGGTAGATGCTCAACCGCTGAGCCACCCAGGCGTCCCGGTACATCACTTGCCATGTCGTAGCTTCATGCTGGCCATGCTTATTCCCATCATTTGAGCCCAATGAGCAAAGAACTTCTTTCTCTTAATTTCATCAGCTTCTCACCTGTTGCAGGCTTTCTCCCATACCTCTTGGCCAATGGGGTCATCACTGTCTTTCTAGAAATCACACTGTGCCTGAGTGTCTGGGGATCAATGCTGTGTTTGCTTTGCAGGAGGAGGCTGAAAAGCCCAGTGCGACTATATAGTTTGACACTGCCAATTTCCCCCCAAATCTGTTAATGCGCCCTGGAGCTGAAAGTCATAGGCCACAACTGCTCCACATTGAATGGATAAACAAACCATAAATAACTCCAGGGGCACGTCGTAAAACGTGGGGCCAACTTGCCTTTTCCAGTCCATCTGTCTCTAAAAGCTAAAGGGGTAATGCAAGGGAGGGGGCCTCCTTCCCAGAGGCTTTGAGCAACACGAAGGAATCAAAACTTAAACCAGAAGTTCCTCTGGTGGGAGGGGAGCAGCTGGCCTACACCTTTCCTAAAGCCAGGCTGAGAGGAAGGAGGTTGCTGTAATTGAAGGAAGGGGAAAAGGTAGACCGGAGGAAGAATCAAAAGAACCAAGACTTGGTTCTAAGGGGGATGGAAGGGTTTTTTTGGAAAATACTTAAAAATAAATCTTTTGCCAATGCATGGACATGCACACATGTGTGTGTTTACGTGCACACACACACACACACACACACACTTCTTTGTGACTAGAAGACACTTTGATCCTCGCCTGTAAAAAGAAAAAGAGAAAATTGTAACCAGATCTGAAAATAGGCCAAAAGCAGGTTGAAACTGGCCTGTATGTGGGTTCTCTTTAGTTCACAAAGGTTTATAAATACTTGTGAATAAAATGCCTTCAGAAAGTGTATGTATTCTACAAACTGCCATAGTCTCCACCATTCCCTAATGTCACACCAGACACTCTTCACTGTGTCTGTTGCCTCTCTGGCCCCTAGAACAGGATTTCTCAACTTTGATACTAGCAATTCTTTGTAGTGGGGGCTGTTCGTCCATTATTGTGTGCTCAGCAGCATCCCTGACCTCTGGGGATGCCCATTGAACCCACTAGCTCCCTACCACACCAATATTTAGTGACATCTAAAAATTTCCAGAACAGAATTGCCCCCAGTTGAGAATATCACTCTAGAAATATGTGACTTCACCATCCACAGGCTGGAGGTTTTCTGAGACTGAGAGAGGCAAAGGGATGTACTGGCAGTCCTGTAACTACTTAGTGCCAGTCCCAGAGGTAATTCTGTGAGCTCATACTCTTATCACAGTGCTCCCTCTCCCACAATGTGGACAGTGGATCTCCAAGTCCTTATTTTCCTATTATGTTCCCTGAGTCGGATAAACAGTATTTATCAGAGGTAGCATACTTACCAGTTTCAAAATACAGTTTGGAGTGAAATAGTCAGGTGTATAACTTTGCGATGACTTTCCCCATCTCTGAGCTCAGTTTCCTCACCTGTTCAAGGGAGCCATGGTGGTCCCTGATACCAAGCTATTATGTACACGTATGGCCAGAGTGGTGGCTGAGGTGAGCATTTTCTGATTGGCTTGTGGTTCTGGCATATTTGTTGTTAAATATTTCAAATATCTTCCTATTTTATAATTTATTTATTTGCTGTGAGGATTAAGTAAGATGACACAGTTAACATTCTAAGCTCATGACACTGTTACCTATTATTTTCATTGCCCAAAGTCACAATCAGGTAAAAGGAGGAAGCCATCTACCACTTTGACATTATGTCCTACCTCACTCTACTTTTTGAGGATGACCCACTTTTTCAGGACCAGCTGTAAACTAGCACACAGCTTGCCCTCTTTTTTGCTTCTCAAACCAAACCAAACCAAACCAAACCAAACCAAAACAAAACACCCACCCTGTTCATTGTAAGACTTTCTATCTAAATGTTATGTAAATGTAGACAGGAATAATATAAGTACTAAACACAGGGAATCTTATGGATGTCTGTGGATCCTGACTCATTTTCTTAGGTGGTACATTCAAGATTACTTCTCTTTGAAATCAGTCTGGTTGGCTTTCTCTCCTGAGTGTTAAACAGAGGAGCTTTAATTTTATGTTAGCAGGTGGCTGTTTTTATAGGCTCCTCAGCCCTTCCCAGAGCTCACATTCCAATCAACTCTCCATATACATGCTGCTGGAGCTATGCTCGGACTTTTCTTAGAGAGGAGGAGGCTACTCCCTTGCACTCTCAGAGACTCCCCCCTTCAGTGGGCTGTAGACACTTCGGTCATCTTCAGTTCTCACTCCAAAAGTGCACTTTGTCTTTCCAGATGATCTCCATTGGCCCCACTGCCTGCCCAGGTGACTCAAATCTTGGAACATCATTTTGACCAAACACCAGAAGAATATGTGTAGAAAGACAGTACTCTGCAGACCATCTAGGCTTTGTACATGAAGGAGATGGTTACCCATCTAGGGATCTAAACAGCAGGACAGCTGGATGCTTGAATGGAAATTCAACATCAGAGCAAATCTCTTTATAGAGACTCAATTTGCCACCTACAGGAATGGCCACTCTTCCTTTGATGTTACATTTAAGAGCTAATTCTTGTTACTTCACTCTTGCAGCCCAAGCTATTCAGAGTTTAGCAAGTACATCACAAGACTCATGGCTTTCAGAGTACTGGGAACATGAATGCTAATGGGGCACATGAGTTCTCAGTGGTCAGTCCAGTGTCATATTACTTCAACACCAAGTGAACCCTGATATTGTGCCAATCTGGTCTTTTTTAAGTGAGAATTAGTTGGGGCCCAAAGATAATATTTTTTCTGAGACTATAAGAGGGAAACATGATCAGTAATAACACAGATCATCTGCTTTTGCTCCTGCTTGCTCAGACACAGCTTCCCCAGGTGTTTCTTGGAGTGTACCCTAGAATTCACTCATATGTTCACCACCCAATCTGTCAACTGTGAGCCACTATCAGCTTAGCCTCTGTATATTTTCTCTCTCATGCCCTGGTCTCCAGATCATTGTTTTCAATTTCCAAAGCCATTTAGAGGACTCCTAAGGATGCCAGTGTTTATACCAAGTGGAGCACCTCTCTCAGTTGTCTGTCAAGCATTGTCATGATGGCCTAGGCCAAGGTAGGGCAGTGACACACTCCTCAGTTCTCTGTTGCATATATTTCAATTGAAATACAGCTCTTTTTACTAGAAGTCTGAACAAACACTATTTTTTTCCCTTTTTATCACTGAAAAACTATTTTGAGTGAATGATCCCCATTCCTTTTCCATAATTATGGTCAGGAGCCTGAAGGGATCCTGATTTTCCCCTTTCCTAGGCTCTCTATTGTGGTTAGAATGAAGATTTTCAGAAGTGTGAAGATTGTAGAGATTTTTATGATTCTTTTGTGATAAAGATACCGAAGGGAAACTGGAGAGATGAGTGATATATGACATCATAATATTAATAATTTGATTATATAAAATATGCTCAATGAAGTATGCAGCATGCAATATGTCTGGTTCAAACAAGGGCTGAAAATATTTAAATACAAGCACATTTAAACATTTACTTTTATTCACTTGCATATTAATTTACTTATTGCTCACTTTGTTCTAAAACTGATTTATGACAAGAGATCTAATTTGGATTTGGTTCATGAGATAGAGGCCTACAAGTTCATTTAACCCACAAATTCAATGTGATCCTAAAGTAATAACCTCTTGGTGACCACACAGTGTAGACCCTGTCTGGAGAGAAGGATTCATCCCTGCATACAGCACCTTATGAGGGCAGACACAGATGGAACAGAGAGCAAGATGTATAGGATGGTTAGAATCGTCATCATATGAAGAATTTTTGAAGAGCTCAGGGATTTGAGATTATTCTTGGGAAGTAAAGAATGAGTCTGTGTCTGATAATATATTCAACTATCAAGAACTTTCAAATGGAGCAAGCAGCACTGCTTTCTAAGGCTGCACCAGGATGGATATCCAAAAGTTGTAGTAATGCAGATTCTCATGCAATAAAAGGAATAATTGCTAAACAAAGATTTCTAACAGAGCACATACTGACTTGTGAGGCCGCATGTTTACCTTTACCAATGAGGCTTAGAGGCTCAGTGACCACCTGCAGTAATATCATATGGAGAGTTTGTCCTCTCTGGTCCTCTGTGAGGACATGAGTCAGGGACGCATGGCCTGGATGCTGAGACAGCCCAAGTGGCAACAGTTACTGGAATAATAACACCCTTTACCTCTTTGGTTAGGTTTATTCCTAGGTATCTTATGCTTTTGGGTACAATTATAAATGGGATTGACTCCTTAATTTTTTTTCTTTCTTCAGTCTCATTGCTAGGGTATAAAAATGCCACTGATTTCTGGGCATTGATTTTGTATCCTGCCACACTGCCGAATTGCTGTATGAGTTGAACCAGCCTTGCATCCTGGGGATAAATCTCACTTGGTCATGGTGAATAATCTTCTTAATGTACTATTGGATCCTACTGGCTAGTATCTTGTTGAGAATTTTTGCATCTGTGTTCATCAGGGATATTTGTCTATAAAAACTACAGAACACTTCTGAAGGAAATTGAGGAAGACACAAAGAGATGGAAAAATATTCCATGCTCATGGATTAGAAGAATTAATATTGTGAAAATGTCAATGCTACCCAGAGCAATTTACACATTTAATGCAATCTCTATCAAAATACCATGGACTTTTTTCAGGGAGTTGGAATAAATCATCTTAAGATTTGTGTGGAATCAGAAAAGATCCTAAATAGCCAGGGGAATATTAAAAAAGAAAACCAGAGCTAAGGGTATCACAATGCCAGATTTCAGATTGTACTACAAAGCTGTGATCATCAAGACAGTGTGGTACTGGCACAAAAACAGACACATAGATCAATGGAACAGAATAGATAATCTAGAAATGGGCCCTCAACTCTATGGTCAATTAATATTCAACAAAGCAGGAAAGACTATCCACTGGAAAAAAGACAGTCTCTTCAATAAATGGTGCTGGGAAATTTGGACATCCACATGCAGAAGAATGAAACTAGACCATTCTCTTACACCACACACAAAGATAAACTCAAAATGGATGAAAGATCTCAATGTGAGACAAGAATCCATCAAAATCCTAGAGGAGAACACAGGCAACACCCTTTCTGAACTTGGCCTCAGCAACTTCTTGCAAGATACATCCATGAACGCAAGGGAAACAAATGCAAAAATGAATTATTGGGACTTCATCAAGATAAAAAGCTTCTGCACCACAAAAGAAACAGTCAACAAAACTAAAAGACACCCTACAGAATGGGAGAAGATATTTGCAAATGACATATCAGATAAAGGGCTAGTATCCAAGATCTGTAAAGAACTTATTAAACTCAACAGCAAAGAAACAAACAATCCGACCGTGAAATGGGCAAAAGACATGAACAGAAATTTCACCAAAGAAGACATAGACATGGCCAACAAGCACATAAGAAAATGCTCCGCATCACTGGCAATCAGGGAAATATAAATCAAAACCACAATGAGATCCCACCTCACACCAGTGAGAATGGGGAAAATTAACAAGACAGGAAACAACAAAAGTTGGAGAGGATGTGGAGAACGGGGAGCCCTCTTGCACTGTTGGTGGGAATGTGAACTGGTGCAGCCACTCTGGAAAACTGTGTGGAGGTTCCTCAAAGAGTTAAAAATAGACCTGCCCTACGACCCAGCAATTGCACTGCTGGGGATTTACCCCAAAGGTGCAGATGCAGTGAAACGCCGGAACTCCTGCACCCCAGTGTTTATAGCAGCAATGTCCACAATAGCCAAACTGTGGAAGGAGCCTCAGTGGCCCTTGAAAGATAAATGGATAAAGAAGCTGTGGTCTATGTATACAATGGCATATTCCTCAGCCATCAGAATCGACCCACCATTTACTTCAACGTGGATGGAACTGGAGGGTATGATCCTGAATGAAGTAAGTCAATCAGAGAAGGACAAACATTGTATGGTCACATTCATTTGGGGAATATAAAAAATAGTGAAAGGGATCATAGGGGAAAGGAGAGAAAATGAATGGGAAATATCAGAGAGGGAGACAGAACATGAGAGACTCCTAATGCTGGGAGACGAATAAGGGGTGGTGGAAAGGAAGGCAGGCAGGGGGTTGAGGTGACTGGATGATGGGCACCGAGGGGGCACTTGATGGGATGAGCACTGGGTGATATGCTAAATGTTGGCAAATTGAACTCCAATAAAAAAATTAAAAAAAAAATAAAAATAAAAATAAATGAAAAAAAAAATAACAGGACCTCTTAAGAGGTCCTGTGCCAATGAAAGGGATGCAGGCAGTAAACCCGGGAATGACATTGAAGGATGGAGAGCCAGGTGTGTCCTGAATAGGTCACTAAACATGAAGGGCAGGACAATTGGAAACAGGATGAATAGGGTAGGGGTGGCTGGAGACAAATGGGATCTGATTTCATGGACTCAATCCACTGGTAGTTGCATTTTACTAACAGGCAAGTTGATTTGTTTCACTGATCCAGGTGGGTATTTTTAAATCAGACACCCACTCCTGACAGATTCCTGCTTTAGTAGGAGGTTAGATTCCTAGGTGATATCCTACAAGCCAAGAAGTCAATATCCGTTTTTGCTTGGCTCTCTTATTTCTGTCAACGGAGTCCCAAGAATAACCCTATGACTTCATGCATACCCATACCCTTCAGGTTCTTGCATCTTCTCAAAAACTTGAGTATTAGGTTAGGGAGCTAAATACCTGACCTTAACTGCCCTGGTCTTCAGATTCCTTATCTGTAAAAAGAAGGACCTGTGAGAAATTCTCTTTTGTCACTTGCATATATTTTTCCTTACCCCAGGCATCATATTCCACGACAAATATTAGCTAATATATTTTTTTTCTTTGGCCTCCAAGTGCATTCCTCTGGTTCCCAAATGATGTTACAATCTGGTGAACCATTTAAAACATGACTGAATTACTTCTCTAAAAGTACTGGCTCTAGATGTCATGGGACTCTGGAATGTGAAGATTAAACAGAGCCCAAACAAGGTGGTAGGAAAGAAGAGTGTCAAAAGTGTCTACATATGGGAATATATCTTCAAGGCCTAGTTTTAAAGAGATTTGTAGAATGAGAGCAATGTCTAAGTCCAAATAACAAATTCTTACTGTGGGTTCTCCCAAAAGCAGAGTCTTATACAAGGCAGCTGTGTGAGTGGTATACTGAGGAGTGTGATCCTAGAGTGTACATGTGAGTGTCAGGGCAAGTGATTTGGGAAGGAGGAAGAGTCCATCAAAAGTGCATCACTGGCTTGGTAACCACTAGGGGTGGCTAGTTCTTTGGCCCGTTGGACTGTCTGAGAAGCCTTATAAAATGAGTCTTAGAATTATTCCCCTGGGGGAGGAGGGGATAAAAGGACATCTATCCATTAGTTCCCATTTCCCATTTTCAAGGATTACCCCCACCCCCACCCCTGGTATTAACCCTGTAACTCCTTAGAGCTATAAATGGAAGCACTGAGGGATTGCCATGAGCATCCTAAACTGTGACATTAGCGAAGCTTCAGGGCATGAAGCAAGGAGATGAGAGCTATTGGATAATTCATGGCTAAAGCTTGACAAAGTCTTCAGGGAACTGGTCCCCACAGCCACTGGGGAATCGGAGTGAAATAGATAGGTTGTGCAGTAATACACAAGAGTTGCCCAATAAATATGCATAACCCATGTTTCTTTAGATTTTATCCTTTAGGGTATGAAAATTGAGTGACCCCAAATTCCCTGCCTCTCACTGCTACCCCAAAACTGTAGTTCCCAGCTGGTAATTTCACATGTGCTCTTGAATAAGTCTGATCAGCTTCCCAAAGGATCCACTGAGCACTCCTTCTGCTTCTTTGGGGGACCATTGGTCCCTTTGGGGTGCTGTCTCCTCTGCTGGGCATCTCTTTTAGTCCTGCTAAGTATCACCAGCTCTGTTCCTAGATACCATGATATACTTAAAATCCTTTTTCCTCTGCAATTAACCTCAGGGCTTGGTTATCTGGCCAGACTTCTTATTCCTAACTCATTTATTTTGATGTATCCTTTTCCAAGAGATTTCTCAGGCCTTCAAGGAAATAGATTCTGGGCAATGGGTAAGTGTAAACTTACCTAAATACTAGCCTGAACACTTACTGTAGACATAAAACAAATGTCATTTATGAGATCTATTCAGAGGAGTTCAAAACAGATGAAGCAAGGAGTAGAAGATAAAGAGAGATGATGGGGAAGGTGCGGTAGAGAAGGAGAGTTGATGCTCAGCTAGAAAGCAGAAGAAGTAAAGGGCACCTGGGTGGCTCAGTTGGTTAAGCATCTGCCTTTGGCTCAGGTCATGACCTCAGGGTTCTGGGATCGAGGCTCACGTTGGTAGTTGGCATCTTTGCTCAGTGGGGAGTCTGCTTCTCCCTCTCTCTCCCTTTGCTCCTCCCTCCTATTCATGCTCTTTTTCTCTCTCTTCTCTCAAATAAATAAATAAAATCTTAAAAATAGAAGAAAACAAAAGAAGTGAGCATTCCAAGCCTCCTGTATTTTGCCCATGCTACTATGACAATTTCACATCACTTGATACATGAAAAGTGATTAATGGTCTTGGTACAAATTGCTATTCTTGTATAGATTCTGTAAGTCATGTCCTCCATGTTCTCAAGTTTCTAAGATTTTCCAGAGAGGGTATTTCCGTAACTTGCATTAGCTACCTAATCCTATTAAACTGTGCTCACTATCTAGAATTCCTTGCAAAAGATTACTCTAAAGCCCACATCATATCCTGAGCTTATTTCTGAGTCAAAACCCAATAGAAATGGAGAATAGCTGCTATATTCTATGTGCCCTGTGGAGTTTATGAATATGCTTTGACCGATTAAACTAGGTAGTTACTCTTTCCTGCATCTCAATTTCTCATATTTTTTGAGAGCCAGGGATGAGTCGCTACTCAGTCATTCCAGTGCTGTTAATTTTGGTTCCAACAGAAAACACAAGGAAAAGCCATCAACAGGGTTTCAGCCTGCAAAGGCTTCTCCTCTGGGCACCCCTTGTTCTCACTCAGAGTGTCCTTAGGGCGCTGAGGCTGAGGCTCTTTTCAAAGTCACATAGGGGCACCTGGGTGGCTTAGTTTGTTAAGTGTCTGCCTTCAGCTTAGATCATGATCTCATGGTCCTGGGATCGAGCCCTGCATTGGGCTCCCTGCTCGGCAGAGAGTCTGCTTCTCCCTCTCCCCTGGCCTGCCCCTCCTCCTGCTTGTGCTCTCTCTTTTTCTGTCAAATAAATAAAATTAAAATCTTAAACAAAATGAAGCACAACACAAAAAACAAAGTCACCTAAATCCTTTTGAAGATTAAGCTAGCTTATCTTCTTATGCTCCTTGTTGGAGGGTGTGAGTGAGAGTGAGAACAGGGTAGAGGCAGGGAGCCATGAAGATGCCTCTTCAGGGTCAGCAAGAAACTGTCAGGAAGGGTGACAATATACAAAATATTGGAGGGTGAGACAAGTTTTTTTTTTTTTTTTTCTTTTGAGAAAGAGATAGAGTGCAAGGAGGGGCAGAGAGGGAGAATCTCAAGCAGGCTCCACACAGCGTAGAGCCCGATGTGGGGCTCAATCTCACAACCCTAAGATGATGAACTGAGCTGAAATCAAGATTCAGATGGTTAATCGACTGAGGCACCCAGCCACCCGTTGGGGGCTGAGACAAGTTTGCTATACAAAGTCTTTTCCTGTTTCTTTGAGCTCAGCTCAGCTATTTTTGTCTGTTGATCATGGTCGCTGGACTAGTAGACACTGACAGATAGAAATGGACCCATTATCCTCATTTCATATATGAGAAAAGAAAACTAAGGATCAGTATGTCAACATTTTTCCCCCACAATCACACAGCTACTGAGTGGGGGTCAGGCTGCAACCTAGGATTTAAACTAGTTTCTCTCTCTCTCTTTTTAAGATTTTGTTTTATTTTGAGAGAGTGCATGAGCAGAGGGAGGAGCAGAGGGAGAGAGAGAATCTCCAGCAAATCTATGCTGAGCACAGAGCCTGATGTGGGGCTCTATCCCACGACCCTGAGATCATGACCTGAACCTAAATCAAGAGTGAACGTTTAACTGACTGAGCTAACCAGCCACCCTAAATCCGTTTTAAAACTGTTTTAGTTAGTTAGTTAGTTTTTTAAAGATTTATTTATTTATTTATTTATTTATTTATTTATTTATTTAATTGAAGTTCAATTTGCCAACATATAGTATAACACCCAGTGCTCATCCCATCAAATACCCACCTCAGGGCCTGTCACCCAGTTATCCCATCTCCTGGCCTTTTTCCCCTTCCACTACCCTTTGTTCATTTCCCAGAGTTAGGAGTGAAGAAAATCAATCAGAGAAGAACAATCATCATATGGTTTCAGTCATATGGGGAATATAAGAAATAGTGAAAGGGATTATAAGGGAAAGGAGGGAAAATGAGTGGGAAAAATTAGAGAGGGTGACAAAATATGAGAGAGAAGATTTTATTTATTTATTTGTGAGAGACACAGAGAGGGAGACAGAGACATAGGCAGAGGGAGAAGCAGGCTCCCTGCAGGAAGCCAGATGTGGGACTTGATCTCAGGACTCTAGGATCATGCCCTGAGCCGAAGGCAGACGCTCAACCACTGAGCCACCCAGGTGTCCCTTAAAACTGTTTTAAATCTGGCTTTATACAGGTGTCTCTGATCCCAGTGGCCCAGTTCTTAGCTACCAACTAAACTGACCTGGCATATATACTTTTTCTTGTTTGCTTTGAATTGTAGCAGATACCACTCTGGCCTTTTAAGGCACAGAGGTAAATAGTAAGGCAGATTCTTCTGGTTTTCTTAGAAGAAAAGACAACAAAATGAATCATTGTAACATGAAGGAAGGGTACTATAGATTCAGATAAACCACTATTGAAATAGAGCAAATGAACAACCATATAAAGCACTGTAAGCACTGTGGGAATAAAGGATTTAATTAGGAATTAGTCCACTGCTTGAGATTTATGGAAAGGACTCTGGGCTCCTCATCCGTTCTCATTTGCCAGAAGGATCCTTGATTTATGCTCTTTGGGGTTGTGAATCCTTCCTTGGCAGTTCTGTCCCTCCCGGGGACCACAGCCTGAGTTTTGCATAACTAGCTATTAGTAGAAGTGTCACCAGAGACTGGCTATGGCTACCTAGCCAGACCACCACATGCTTCCTCTCCCGGGTGTCCATGGCACTTCTTACATGTTCCATTTATATTTGCTTCCTATACAGCTGGTTCAGTGTGCACCCCCTGCTGGTTTGGGCTTAACAACTGGGAAAATGCAGAAACCCACTTCCCTTCAATATATAAAGGTAGCCTGGGATCATTGTCTTCTTTAACCAAAGCACTCAAAGTCTTTATGAGGATGAATAGAATTGTTACTTCAAATAATGCTTAAATCATTCAGTATTGGGGGATTTGAGTGGAGAGGAGGGAAATTAAAGTGCACAATTAAAATGAACAACTAAAATGAAAGAAAGATGGTTTTCAGAAAATATGCATAAGCAGATGAATGAATGAATGAATGAATGAATGTGGTCAGATGTTGAAGGAACCCTCTGACACGGTGGCCACAGGAGAACGTAAGCTCCACTACTGGGTGGGACTTTGTCCTCACAGCCCGCGTGCTACTCTGTAGAGATGCTCAAGCGGCAAGGCTTGCTCAGTGAAGGACTCAACCAAATGAGGCTCATATCTTATGAATTATGCAAAATGAAAAGTCAGTAGAGAGTGGGCTTGTCACTGAGTAGGCTGGAGTCTGATTGCTCTTGGCAAAATAGTTCAGCCTCGTCAGAATAATGTAGGACAACATTGGCCGATGAAGGACCGACCAGAACCTCACATCCTGATTCCCAGGCCTGGGCCAATTCAGTGTGACCAGAGAAATTTCACTTCTACACTTCTCCGAGCCTCAGTATCCCCCATTGGCCAAATAACATTGGATTAGGTGGTCTCTAAGAATATTTTGAGCCGTGTGATTGGATAGAGTTGGGAAAACACAGAAAAAGCCAGTATCCATGCTGGGAAGGAAGTGGGAGATAGAGGTGGGAAGGAGGGTGTGATACCTTTGAAAGGCCCCCATCTTTCATCTCCATCCTTTCCCCTTCTTCCCCTCCTTTCCACTCTCAAGGTTAATGGGCTCCTTGCCTGGCCTCTACTCTGCCCGGTGCCGATGTTTCCTGGCATCATGCTTGGCAGGCACCCGTTGGAGTAGAACAGAAGGGGCATCACTGAGCAGAGCAGATGAGGATAGAGGTCACAGACCTCGACGTGGTGCTGGGCTGCGCCAGGCCAGACTCAGAGGGCAATGTGTGTCCCGGCCAGAGCCAGGAAGTGGCAGAGGCAAGCCAAACGAACACCCTAGGTCCCTCTGGACTCCAACCAGCACTGGAAATTTTCACGAATGCTAAATCCACTTGCTACTTGACAGGAAAACTGACCCTTGAGCCATCTTTCCTCCAGCAGTCCCAATTTGTTTTTCCAGTGACCACTGCGATCTGCCCTCGGGCTCATGGAGCTAAATTGACCCCCTTGTTGAACCCCCAGAGGCACTCGCATGCACACAGGAGGGAAATCACGTGACCACAAACACCCACACTCTCCCATAGGCCAAAACACATTTGTGTGCTTCCTGGAGTCACCCCCAAAATAAATTTCTGGTCATTGAAATTTAAAAAGAACCGAGAAAATTCCAAAGCAGAGTTTCCTGCCATTTGAACACCTAAATTCAAGACCCACCCTCATTCTAGTTCATCATCCTTATCATCATTTTGGAGAGCAAACTCATTAAGGTGACGATAAACTTATTTTGGCATTTCAGATTTTATTGTCTAAGAATTTCCGTGTAATCCATCCATTTCTGTGATCCAACGAAATCATCTGGCAGAGACTGGGAAGATGTGTACAAGTATGTACCGACTTTCTGGATCGCTGTTACTGCTACTTATGGTTATCAAGAAGGACAGGGCAGCCCAGGTGGCTCAGCTGTTTAACGTCACCTTCAACCCCGGGGAGAGATCCTGGAAACCAGGGATCGAGTCCCACATTGGGCTCCCTGCATGGAGCCTGCTTCTCCCTCTGCCTGTGTCTCTGCCTCTCTCTCTCTCTCTCTCTCATTCTCTCTCTCTCTCTGTCTCTCATGAATAAATAAATAAAATCTTTAAAAAAAATAATGACAAACAGGAGGATTGTGCTTGAACACAAAAAGTGGTAGGGAGAACACCAGGCTTGGATTCAGAAGCCCCAGTTCAAGTCCTCCTTACCAGCTATGTGGTTTAAGCAGTGTAATCCCTTTGAACTTCAGTTACCTCCTTGGGAAAACTGGAATAACAAAATCCAAGTAAAAGATTTAAAATGAAGTTTAAGAGAAACAACAGAGGTGTGAGTACCTGGCACACACAGACATTCGGTCACCTGTAAATCAACTACGATTCAACCACGCTCAGTAGAGTTAATTAATCTCAAGGCTTGGAAAACCTAAATAACCATATTTTCCTCCTTGGTCCTGGTGATAAGTATCGTTCAAGATGACATCTGTGAAGCGTTGCAGAATTTTGGTGTGTTCCACGAGTAACCAAATCAAGATGAAAGCATATGGTTTTTATATTGCAGGGATTACTAATTTTTCAAGAAATTAGCAGGCAATAAAATAATTTGGGTATGAGGCAATGCTCAGATTTCAGATAATGAATGCAGCCAATTAACCAGAATAATTCAGTCTCACTGACACAATCATTTCCATGTAAGGAGCCACACCTGCCAAACTCAGAAAAACAGATCCTTTGTGACTTTTTCCTGGAGCTCTAGCATTGAAGAGCTGCCACGGGGAAAGGAAATGCCCTTTTCAATTCTCTTTAATTCCTTTGACCCATATTCATCAAGATACTGAACATTTTCAGAATGGCTGGACTTCCTCCCTCATTCTCTCCCCTAGTCACTCTGCTACCTAGAGGCTACTGAATGGGACACGACAAAGTGCACTTTTCTCTGAGACGCCAACTGGGCTTTCCTTTGAATTCGATGCCCAACAATGTTTGCAGCCTTAATTCTTTAGTCTCCCATTTAAAGTCACAATTAAAAGAATGCTTTGGGATGATTTCACCCTGGTTGCAGAAGCTTCTGACTAGATAGCCATAGAGGCACTCATGGGGCTGCACTCTCCCTGCAGCCAGGCTCCTGGATAGACTGGGCTATGGCCGGACAGGAACAAAGGTCACTGGAGGAATATGTGTGGGGTTTCTTCGTAATTGTCGGGCCCTTCACACCTAGAAAATTGGGGTTGCTCTACCCTTCTGCATCAGCAAGAGGCGTTAAGCCCCTTTTCAACTTCCTTTCTGCCTCTTGGCTCCCTTAGAAAGACAATCCAGTTATTATCCCTTGACAGAGCTGGATCTGATCAGGAAATCATTTTTTAAAGAGACCGATGAAGTGCTGTGAGGGATAGAGATATCTCCTTCAAGGAAACCCTTCAGTCTTCCTGAATACAAAGAGAGATGGGAAATTCTTTTCTCAGTGAAGTTTTCCTTTTTATTTATTTATTTTTTTGAGTTGGCACAGAAGTATCTTTCTTTAATGAACATGCATGTAGTTTAATTTTCCAGAAAGGAGCATAGTTTACCTGAAATTTTTTTTATTTTCGAATTGGTTCTGTGTACAAAACCTAAATATAAACTAGATAGAGGCATCTCAGAACTTTCAAACATTTACTAAACCTCATTGTTCTGAATGATACCATTTTTGGGGACTTGAGTAGATATATGTCACCTCCCAACTTTGTAATCCTAGATCAACTACCTCAAATGTCATAGGACCTAGACCCTCTAATGATGGATGGGATCCAATAAGACTTTTGTTTGTAGTTCTTATAGTTAAAACATACAAACAGAAAACCAACTTGAGAATCCACATGGGGTTATCCAATCTGGCAACCTGTGTCCTTTATTTGGAGAATACAGCTAATATTTAATGTAATTACTGATATAGTTGAGTTTATATCTGCCTTTCTTTTTCTTTTTTTTTTTTTTTTTTTGCTATTTGGCTCATCTGTTTTCTGTTTTTTTTTTTTTTTTATGGGTTTTACCCTTTCTTGCCTTATCCTAAATTGAAAATATATTATTACTATTCCATTTTTTCTTCTGTGAACATATTTTTCTTTTTTTTAATAAATGTATTTTTTATTGGTTTTCAATTTGCCAACATACAGAATAACACCCAGTGGTCATCCTGTCAAGTGCCCACCTCAGTGCCCGCCACCCAGTCACCCCTACCACCCACCCACATCCCCTTCCACCACACCTAGTTTGTTTCCTAGAGTTAGGAGTCTTTCATGTTCTGTCCCCCTTTCTGATATTTCCCACTTATTTTTTCTCCTTTCCCCTTTATTCCCTTTCACTATTTTTTATATTCCCCAAGTGAATGAGACCATATAATGTTTGTCCTTCTCCGATTTTTCTATTATTTTTTAGTAATTATCCTAGGATTATAACATGCAGCCTTGATTTGTTATGGTCAAACAGATTATTACCTCGACCACTTCCTCAACATTGCTAGAACCTTCTGATTTTATCACTTCCCTTGTAAAGCATTATTTTTGTCATTAATTTTAGTTTTATGTATATTTTAAATATAAAATATTGTAATTACTGTTCTGAAGATAATATTATTTTAGTTTTGCCCATATGTTTACATTTTCCAGTGTTCTTGACTTCTCCTAAGGTTCAGTTTTTATCTGAGATGATCTTTCTTTTGCTAAATTAATTTTTTTTTTTTTTGTATTTCCTGTACTGCAAATATAGTAATGCAAACTCTGGTATTTTTTTTTCTGGAAAAATGTTTATCTTTCAGTTTACAGTGTATTTCCACTGGTTATAGATTTCTGTTAGATATTTACATTCTTTCAGTACTTTAGCTGTCTCTTATCCCCTTATTGTCTCCTGGCTTTCATTGTTTCTTCTGCAAAGTTAGCTGTCTGTCTTATTGATACTCTTTAGAAGGTACATATCTTTTTTTTTATTCTGAGTATTATTACGATTTTTCTCTCTGCCTTTGATTTTCAGCAGTTTGGCCATTTTGTGTTGGACATGTTTTGTTTTGTGTTTATCTTGCTTGGGTTTCTTTTTTAAAAATATTTTATTTATTTATTCATGAGAGACATAGAGAAAGAGGCAGACACAGGGAGAAGCAGGCTCCTTGCGGGAAGCCAGATTCAGGACTCAGTCCCAGGACCCCAGGATCATGACCTGAGCCAAAGGCAGATGCCCAACCACTGAGCTGCCCAGGCATCCCTCTTGCTTGGGTTTCGCTGAACTTTTCAAATCTGTGTCCTTTATTAGTTTTTGAAAATTCTTGGCCATTATTTCTTCTAATATTGCTCTTGGCCACTTTCTCTTTTTACTTCTTCAGGAATGTCAATCATACCTATGTTAATCTTTTGGCATATTCCACATGCCTCCTCCAGTCTTTGTATTTTTCCCCCTCCCTCAACCTCAGTTTAGACACAGCAAAACACTTGAATCAAAAACATCTTACCTGTTATTGAGCCCATTTATTGAATTCTTAATTTCAGACATTTGCACCTTTAAATGCCTACCTGACCCCTTTAAGAAAATATAGATTCATATTGCCTATGAAATTTCTGCATACTTCCAACTCTCCTGTCTATCGTTTCCTCTATTTTCTTAAAATATTGTGTTTATAGGCATACCTCATCTTGTCACACTTTGCTTTATTGTGCTTTGCAGGTATTGTTTTTTTTTTTGTTTTGTTTGTTTTGTTTTGTTTTACAAATTGGAGATTCATGGTAACCTTGCATCAATTGAATCTATTGGTACCATTTTTCTAACAACATTTGCTTACTTCATGTGTCTGTGTCACATTTTAGTAATTCTCACAATATTTCTAATATTTTCATTATTATTATTTCTACTTTGGTAATCTGTGATCAATGATTTCAACTCACTGGAAGCTCAGATGATGGGGAGCATTTTTAGTAATAAAATTTTTTTAAATTAAGGTAGGTACTTTTTAAGACACAATGTTATTGCACACTTAATAGACCATAGTAGAAAGTAAACTTAAATTTTATATGTACTGGAAAACCGAAAAATTCATTTGACTTGCTTTATTGTGATATTTGCTTTATTGTGGTGGTATGAAACTAAACACACAAGGTTTTTGAGGTATGCTTGTATTTCAAAGCCCTTAACTGCTAACTCCAACATCTGAATTATCTCTGGATCTGTTTCTATTATAGAATGTAGGTTGTGTATAAAACAACCACAGATGCTCTGAATGAAATTAACTTCTACCCAAGAAAGACCCACCTTTCCTCTATTAGGTAGAAAAGACAAGTCACTGATCTCAGAACAGTCAGGAATGGAGCTTGGTCCGGGATGGGTTGCAGTTATAAAACTCAATTCACTTCTGATTTTCTTTTGTTTGTCAGTTATGAATCCAGGCTTTTGATTGAAAGCCTAAGTCCCAGAATACTATGGAGATTTGGTTCTGACCTTCACAGATTTTTAGCCTTGCTCTTTAGCCCTGTCCCCACATAACTTAACAATTTGGTGATATCTTGAGGCAGGGTTCCTCCCTTGTGGTCTTTGTTTCCTCTGCACCATGTGTGAAATTTCACTTGTCCTCTTTAAAGCTTTCTGCTTAGTTCTCCAGGCTTCCTTACAGACTCACAACTTAGTAAATGTTCCATGCAGCCATGCCTTTGAAACCTAAATTTTCTAACAGATAACTTCTGCTCCATACGACTGTCAAAATCTTTTTATTATTATTATTATTATTATTATTCTTTTCCCTTTCCTTCTGTAAATGTTCTCTATCTTGGAAAAGGCAACTCTCATCCTACCACTAAACTTGTCAAATGCCCCCTTTGAAAAAAAGTGAATGATGCTGATTGTATCACCTTAAAATAATTTCTTCTCTCTGGCATTTTAGTTGTTCCAGTACTTATTGCTTCCACAGATCATTCATCCTTTAAAACTGTGACTTCTTTGGTAATTTTTCTGGATTTCTCTGTCTGTGGCAGTAGGAACAATGACCTACTGTGATCTACTGCATTCTTCCCAGAAGACTTTTTGGGAGATTTTTTTCCCAAAAAAAATCATAATTTTCTGAACCATGCCCTCATTGGCTGATTCTAACCATTGTCAATTTTTTATTATAATGAAACATGGGTGCAATAGCATATGAATAAACTCAAGACAGAACTTGCCCTTTTTTTAAGTCCTCCAATCTTTCAAAATTATAAATCTGTTATTTTGGTAGGCACCCAATCAAAATTTAATGCCAGTTTTCTTTCTAAGAACCTGAACATCTATTTAATAGCTAATATAAATTGTAAGATAAATTTGGAATTTTAATACTCAACAACTGAATATTTTGCTTCTAACAGCTTGCAAGAAAATCTCTCTAGAATAATGTGACTATCAGCAACTCTTTTGGACTTTTTATCTATATTTGACACCTATAACAGACACCATTAATAGGGAAAACTACATGATATAGATCCTTCTATGATGTTTTTGATATTGAACATATATCCTTACATCTTAACACAACTATAAAAATAAGTGTTGGGTAAAACTATCTGACAGATTATAGAATACATTCGAGGGCTCTAAAGTATATTGTGTTCTGGTTTCTCTTATTTTTAGCCTACTATTTGATTAAATGAAATAATCTTCAGATGAACAAGACACATGTGCTGATGCAATAAAGAGTAGAGAGTAAATTATGATTTTATACACTGATAATATGGTTTCATTGTCACAAATCAGAGATGATCTTGACAGTTGGATCTAGCCCTTAGTATAGAAAGTTAAGTTCAATATCAGCACTGGCCACATTTTTTTCAAATTTCAGTGGGTTTCTATCAACTTACTCCAAATGGAAAACTAAATTATTTAATTTAGAGAGATGTATTTAGCAGTTATTTCAACATAGTAGATTCTCTAGGAGTCCAGGCACCCCAAATTGGTCATTCCTTAGAAGCATTATTGAGGCTTTAATTTTTTTTTTTTTAACAGAGAAGTGGAGCAACTGGTTGGAACTTTTTTCAGTGGTAACTAACCTTGGCAAAAGCTCCAAAATGAAGCACTTTGAGAAATCAATTGAGCTCTTTTGTGTGCTGGAATCTTATCCAAAGTGCCTTTGAGGAGATGGCAGATGGCAGGCAAAAGGCCTAGGGAGGCTGCTCAACCTTCCCATCAAGACTTGGAATATATGCATCTGCTCTCAGATACTTCCACGAACACTAACTATTCAGTCCTCATCAAGTTCAACCTTGAATTGTCTGCTATTTGACATAATGGAAACTTGACGGACAAGAGAGATTTTAAAATCTGTTTGGTTCAAGTTTGACTTATCTGGGAGAATGGGCATTCTAAGGCTTTAAAAATTGTTTGTTTAATTAATAAAAATTATGTCACTTATGCTCTGCGATGCCATAAAGAACTCAGGAGCACATATGAACTCTTTGCTATATTTATGCTAGCGCTTTGGTCTATATATCTGTTTTCTTCCTTGTCGTGGTCTGATTTTTCTACTTTTCCATTTTTCTTTGTTCTTATTTAACCTTTACTTCATTGAGTATATTTGTGCTATAAGCTACATCAAGTCTTTTTGAGCATGAGGCAGCATATAAATACATATATAAGTTGAATGTAAATTTCCTTGAATCTGTGGTATCTTCACAGCTCTGTGACTCTTGTCAGTTTTGACGGATGTTCAAATGATACAAGTATCTACTCACTCTAATCATAACTCTAGTGGGAACTATCTGGATAAATTCTCCCTTTGAATGATTAAGAAGAGGTCATACATTTTTCTGAGCTTTTAGTTCTCCCAGTGCTTCTTTACTTCTGTCAGGATTTGAAATTATGAGCACTATGATTTTGAAATTGCATAATCCTATTTAATATAGTCACCAAATCTATCATCTATCTATCTATCTATCTATCTATCTATCTATCTATCTATCATCATCATCTATCTATTATCCATCTATCATCTATTTATCTATCTATCTATCTATCTATCTATCATCTATCATCATCATCATCCATCTATCTATCATATCAAATCTGGAGCCAAGATAGATCTGGTGAACCAGGAAGCAGAAACTGGGGGATAATCATTCCCTCAGGACTTTATTTGCATGAAGACCCTTCAAAATGACACCGGAAGGGGAATGTAAAATAACAGCAAAACTCTAGAACACTTAGCTGCTACTTCCCTGCACTTCTATGAGATGAGTACTGACCCAGATATAGAAAGAAAGTGTTAGTAGGAATTGAAAGTGCTGTTCTGGTTGAGCCTTTTTTCCATGATGAAATGTGGGATGTTCAAAGTGATCCTTGAAAACTAGATGTTCAAATTCACTCCAGAATTAAACACTAGGACAAACCTGTGCAAGGTCTACCACTTGGTGAAGGAGGGAGCACAACAGTAGCCTAGCAGGGGACTAGAGGAGCAGCGTTTTCACCAGGGCACCCCCACAGCAGCAGAAGTGGGCAAGCACTTCCCTTGCAAGACCTGTGAGTACCACTTTGCCACAAGGAGATAAGAAGAGACAAGAATTTGAGCACAGGTCAAAGCATGGATGAAAGCAATAGGAAATAACTGGTTTCTGAGTGCAGATGAGACTCTACTAATACCTCTTAGAAACTGTTAGGGGAAGACTTCAAGACTCTGCTAATGCCTCATAGAAACTGCTAGGGGAGACCACAGCAGGTGTGAGAAGTCAGTGCAGTGTTACTAATGTCATTGGTGAGAGTTAGAGCAAAGATGTCTGGTGTTCTCTCTGCCCAGGATTTTGGCCAATCAAATATTAACCCTGAGACTTGAGTCAAATGGGATCAGAACAACAGCTTTGCTGTCCAGATGATAAGGCTTCCTGGAAACTATTTTGGGGATGCAGATTAAGTAGGAGGCCAAAAGTGGGATTCCTATTCTCACATTTTAAACTGAACTAATTGGCTTCCACTATGACTGCCTCTCCCCCATTCTCACCCAGCCACTGGTAGAGAAGCAAGAAAAGAGAGAGAAAAAATCTTGTCACTTATCTACTTAATGTGTAAATGAGTGCAAGGCAAGCCCACTACAAATGAAGAAAGTGGGAAAGAGAAAGAGCTTCTTGGTTTTGAAGCCAAGTCACCTTACCTAGTAGCTCAGGGAGGGTGATCTACTGGCAATCAGAGCCTCACCAACTAGAGAATGACTCTTCTTCTTTAAGAGGAGAGCTAGTAAGGGCTAAGAAAGACTCAAAAGGTGACAAGAGTTCCTTTCTCTGTGGGTCAAGACAATCACTTGGTTAGAAAAAGAGAAGGCTTCCTTCATGTATGAATGCTACCTCACTGAGCCCATTGGCTGGTGGGACCTGGCCACATCTGGGTTATATGCAGACAAAGGCAGGCCTTTGTCACAGAGTATCTACAGATATGTCTATGGGGACAGTGGTTACAAGACAGGTACAAGATCAAGAAGGCAATGGGTGGCCTAACTGTGAACAATTATCCAGTGGTGCTATAGATCTGTCTGCTATAACCAAGGACACGTGGCCAGTGTTGGAAGGTGTGACCTGTGCTTTTTACCTGTTGCTCCCCTTCATTGAGCTGTAGCCTTTCAGGCTTTTAGTCAGTCTTTTGTGGTGAAGTTCTCTGAACTGTCAATACAGCCAATTCACAGAGGCAGTTCTTCAAAGTCATCTTATGGGGATGGTAATGGACAAAAGCCTTTTGAGGACACCCTGTAAGGGCAAAGGCACAGAAGTATATGTAATGAGGTGTAGGTAAGGGAGAGCTACGAGTACAGTACCATATGTTCTGGATGTTTGTGATATACACATGCCTTGAAAAATCCCCAGTCTACGTCAGTGCTTTTGCTTGTAAGTGTCCCCGTCTCTCTTGTAACAAAGCCCTACTGAGAAACATGCACTTCAGATTCAGTTTGAATCACATCAACTGACACTGTGATACAGGGGCAAAGGACAGAGCTAGATAGTGATTCAGATTCATGCCCCCAAAACATTACAGATTATGCTTGTAACTCGTGTCTTTCAGGGTCATTGGCAAATAGACACAACTAGAGACTGTAGGTTGGTAAGTGATGAGAGTTGTTGGAGATGGGAAATGAGTTGGGAGGATGCGATAGCATGTGAGGTCAGCACGGAGGGCAGATATCAGTCCACTCTCTTTCCAGAGGAAAGCCTTATCCTGAGACAATGTGGAGTCAGGAGAGACCTTGAGGCAGAGCCCTGCCAGGACCATGTCCATGAGCTGTGTGAGGTGAGCTCTGAGCCTGGCAAGGTAGAGGATGCATACAATCAAGGCAAAATGTTTCAGTATTTTAATGATTCCAAATTATATATTCCACAGTACTTCTTTCTTTGAAATTATTTACTATTATCTTGTGGACTATTTGCACAACACCATTCACTTGCTAAAATTAGAACAATTGGATAAGGTACTAAGTGTTGTTTTGCCTATTTGAAATCCCAAAAGTAAATCTGGCAAATAATGCCACAAAATGGCCCAGGTGTTTATTTCGTTGCTGCCATCGTCCCTTGTTTTTTATTTTTATTTTATTTTATTTTATTTTATTTTATTTTATTTTATTTTATTATTTTATTTTATTTTATTTTATTTTATTTTATTTTATTTTATTTATTTTATTATTTTTTCCTGTTTATCTTTATTTCTTCCTTGGTTTGGTTTGGCTTAGTGGTGTGATGCTGGTATTCAAATTTATAAAGCTGTTTCATGGCCTTCTACTTTTCACGTGGAATCCATCCAGTGGGCGGCCTGCCCCAGTAGCCAGTGAGGCCCCTGAGTCCTGTCTTCTGCATCTCATAGTATCTATCTTCTGTTCAGGAGAGTTAAGTGTTAACCTTGTCCTGAATGCATTTGCCTTTCAGGAAGATTGATGGGAGTTCAGCCCGCAGCAGATAAACTCATCTGGGAGGGGCAGGCCAGAACTAAGCTGTGTCAACACAGCCTAAGGGCCAAGGAGAACCAAATTGATTACCCGGGTTATGTTCACCCTCCTCCTAAGTCCCCCTGCATTTTCAAATCTAATATAATGTGATGTCTGTATAAAAGTGGAGGGGGAGTTGCTTGTGTGGCTCAGTTGGTTAAGCTTCTGACTTTGGCTTAGGTCATATTCTCAGGGTCCTGGGATGGAGTTCCACGTTGGGCTCTGTGCTCAGTGGGGAATCTACTTCTTCCTTTCCTTTGCCCTCTGCCTCTCCCCTGCTCGTACTCTCTATCCCTCTCAAATAAAGAAATAAAATCTTTTTTAAAAAGTAGAGAGAGAGAGAGAGCACAAACTTATGGAGGACTGTTTTAAGTGCTAGTCCTTATGAAATGCTAAAATGTACCTAGAAATTCAGCAAAATGGACACACTTGAGTTTCCAAGGAAGAACACCTCAAGGCATTGTGAAGGTTGGAGGAGGGATGCAGGTACAGATAGATGATGTCCTTTCCCTCAATTCCTTTCCAAGGAGGGTGAAACTGTTGAGGATGAGATACACTTTTACTAAAAGAGGGTTACACAAACTGTTTTGCAATAGAGGCAGAGGGCCTCCCCAAGGTCACCCATCCTTTCCTCAGTCAGCAAATGACTATCATCTCAAATAAATTATAAAATAAATATTCAAAGGAAGGCACCCAAAGTATTATGCTGCCAGGGACATCTGTATGGAATTGCATCTCCGGGATCTTTTCTGCCTGGAGACCTTCTTCTGGCTTCTGACATGGATGGGGGCGGTGTTCAGATGGATCTGCTTTCACCTTCTGTGTAGTAATGGTCTCTGCAAGGTGATCGTGGCTTTAAAACTCCTCCTCCAAGATGCCCTTAGTTGCCAACATTTGGAAAGTTTCTTCTCAACATTTCCCCTGGGATTTCCTCCTCTCTCTTAAGGGTCTCTCTGTTTAAATGATGCAGTGGTAGGGTCAACACCTTCAGGGAGGTTTCTGGCTCTCCCTGATTTAACAGCAGTGAGAAGAGCCATTCGCTTGCTGTAAGACTTGAAATGAGCCACTTCTTGGGCCTCCATGTTCTCTTTACAGATGCATTACTATCTCAAGCTATCAAATTTAATTCCCTCATTCACCCAGTCTTGCAGGATTGTCATATAAGATACATGATGCTGACCTATTAAGTAAACATTAGCTCTTGTTAACACTACCGTCACTGCTAATGCCAATAATAATGAGGATAATAGTGTTATTTTGCCAGCATTATAGGAATTAGAAAATACTACAGGACTATGACTTAGTAGTCATATACATATATTTGCATCAGAAAATAGTGCTATCTGCCCCCCTTTACACCTCCTGTCAATATAACTTTATGAATCGTTGCTATGGATGAAATGTTTGTGTCCTTCCCAAAATTCATATGTTGAAACCCTGATCCCCAGTATGAAGGTGTTTGGAGATAAGGCATCCAGGAGGAAATCAGGTCATGAGGATGAAACCCTCACGATGAGATGAGTACCCTTATAAGAGATATGAGCTGACTTTGCTTCCCAATCTGCTAACGTGTGAGAACAATGGGGGAAGATGGTCATCTGCAAACCAGACAAAGTGCCTGCACCAGACACCAGATCTCCACTGGCACTTTGATCTTGGCCTTCCCAGCCTCCTGAACTATGAGAAATAAATGTCTGTTGTCTAAGCTTCCCAGTCCATGATAATAAGCCAAACTGACTAAAATGATGGTCATGTGCTATAGGAGGTCATGCAGTAAGATTTCTGGCTGATCTCAGGGTCCGCAGCACGGATGCCACAGGCAGTCCTTCTCCCCAAGTCCTCCTTCCTTACCCTCTGCTATAGAAGAATTTTCTTCTGTGGTTCAGTGCTCATGGTAGATGGATATGGGTGACCCCTTACCCTCATGTCCATGGATATACAGAGGGAAGATTGTTGTCCCCCCTCACGTCTGCTAGATTGGAGTGTCCCCAGCTGAGGACAAATAACACTACAGGAGAATGAAACTCCTGAGAAAGAACTTGCTCTAAGTGACAGGGCAGTCTGAACTTAACAACTAGACTCAGCCCCGAGGTCTAGATCATGAGAAGGAGGTAGGGAAAAGGGGCACAATGTGCTGCCTGCACTGGAACTTCCAGATCCAAATGGGCATATGTGTCCTATGAACACAGGCCAGGTGAGTGATACAGTTATTTCAGTATAAACACTGCCCCGTGTTGATGCTCAAGCAGCCAAGTGCAACACAAAGGGGCATTGTCCTTCTCATTGCACAAGGTCCATAAGGAGGACTCTAGCTTTGCCATCTCAGGTCATCATCATTTGATACGGCCGGCCTCCTGAGTAACTGCCACCTGGGCCTCTAGTTTCAGAGTCTTGGCTTGAAGGGAGCAGCTATGCTCCTTGCTTATAGGAGATCGGCTAGGATTGATTTGCAGTCATGGAATATTCTCTGGGATAGTAGACCAGAGGAATCTTGGAATGAGCTAGACATTCTAACTAAGAAAGGCTATATGGTTTCAGAGCATGTTAGCTTGGGCATAAAAATGTGTGAGATCTAATTAGTTAGTACTTGCTATTTGAAGAGTTCTATTGCACAAGGTGACCAGTTCCCTAGTTTGACTGAGGGACTGAGGGTTTCTCAGGACCTGAAACTTTCCACTTTAATAAATAAATAAATAAATAAATAAATAAATAAATAAATATCCATGTACATAGATATAAACATAACAATAAAAATAACCAGACTATATGTGAGACGGTGCAACAGTCGCTGTGGGAAGGCTCATCCTCCTTTTCACTTGTCATGTCTTGGACTTCACTCATATTAAGGAAACATTCACCCAGATTTTCAGGTGGCTTAGACCAGAGAGCTAACCTGCAGAGGGAGGTGAGCTATTCAAGAGCCGAGCTGGAGGAAAGAAGGATTCCCAACGGCAAAGAATAGGACTTGTTGTGCAAAGTCTCCACCACCTGGAACTGCCCCCCTACCATGCATCTCCACCGGCACAACTTTCCTTCCTCTCGCCAGGATATGTTAGAATGGATTCTTTCCAAAAAGGAAAAAACAGAGCCCCCAACAGAAACAGATCTCCATTCAGGGAAAGGAATGCTTTCTAAAATTTTCTATATTGCCCCATTCAGAAGCCCTCCAGGAGGCAGGCTGATTCTCTCCCTTGCAGAAACTGTTACTATGAGGCTTTAATGCGGGACCCTAAAAAACTCCCATTTTCAAATTGAACAGTTTATCTTGTAGGTGGGATTTTGTTTTCTTTTCATGCTGGACCTAAATTTGGCATCCTATGGAAGTTTTATTGCACAGCATTACTTGAGACCTCAGCCAAATCTCCCAGTTCAAGAATGGCAGCTGGGAAAAGTTGAATGAATGGGCTATTTTTTCTTTATTTCTTTCCTTCCCTTAACTCCATATGTTTCTCAATTTCTGGCTCATAAATTTAATTAAATAAATATTTTTAAACACAGAAGATGGAGAATGTGAGAACTTGGTAAATATGAAACAAGATTCTAAGTCTATGGGTGTCCATTTGGAAGCTAGTGCTATGTATTTAGGGAGATAGGTATTGCAAAGCCTTCATAGGGAAGATGAATTGGGATCTCTCTGAAAAAGAAAGATTTTGGCATTGAAACATATAGATAGAGAAGACATGGGAATATGGAGAGCTTGAGGAGGTAAACCTCTTACTATAAACTTGCAAATATATTTTTGGGAAAAGGGGTATTTCTATAATCTATTTTTTTGGATTAACTTCTAGGGTGTTTCCTAGAGACATGGGTTAACTCCTGCAGCAGTATCAGAGCCCCAGGAAGAGATTTGAGCTTATTTTGGAGATAATTGAAACAAGGCTTCAGGGCAATGTCTCAAAGGGATACTCAGGAGGGGAAATAAGCCTGTGCTCCAATCTGATGCTAAAGGAAGAACTAATTCAAGTATTCTTTGACTATATGTGCTCAGGCCAAACAATGAAAGAAGTCTAAGCCATTGTTGTGCTTATAGAATGAGATTTGCTTTTCACAGAGGCATGGATTAGCAATTTTGAAACTAATCTGTATGAATTTTAGTAATGATAAAATAAGTAAATGTAGTAAAAATAATGTGACCCAGTGTCCTTATTTCCAGGACAGGAAGTAACATGGTGAGGAGAACAGATGAATGAATCCAGTGGTGTTGGATTGGAATTGGAGCTCTCAGTGGGAACCCATGGCATTTATTACAGAGGGAGATGGAGGCAAAGACAGAGACAGAGACAGAGATGGATGTGGATATAAATATATATATATATATATATATATATATATATATGGGTGTAGATATGTTTGTGTGTGTGTATATATGCATCTGTTTCCTAGCTCTGTCCTCTTAAGGAGCATAAAGCCAATAAATCCCCGTAGTAATAAGCACATCTCACTTTCAGATCTTGGTTTCTAAATACCATTCTTTACTAAAAGGAATTCAGGTTCTTTGAAGAAATTGCTAATTCCATGGCTAGAAGGAAAGTAAAAGATGAGTCTAGAATATCTTTGTGTTTCATGAAGTAAGAATATGCTCCATGAATGAAGAAGAAAAGTCAAAAAGAATACAGAAGCAGCTTAAAAGAGCTTCCCCTGGGAAGCTTTGGAACAGTTTGGACATCAAAGTAAATTATGATAGTGAAGGATTATGGTCTGTTGAATAAAACAAGAGTCCACTAACTGAACTTAAATGAGCAACAGAAGAGAAAGCTCTTCCTTACATTAGAGAGTCAACTAATAAATATAGAAGGGATGATGAAAATAGAAATCACTATTTGGCAACTATGGCGGACAGAATGGAGAGCATGTCTGTAAGCCCTTTTAAACTTGTTTGTAGGATCTCACTGAGCTTGCTGACTAACCTTTGAGAGGCAAAGTATTTGAATTTTGCAGCACTGACTATATAAATCTAGACAGAGACACGTCTTGCTGTTTAATAAGACTTGTGTTAAAAGCCTACCATTTCGGATGATGTGCTGGGTGTGGAGTCAGGCACCTCCCCTGCCAGGGACACTGGTGATTTTGCCCCATGTTCAGACTGGTTTCAAGTTGAAGACAAGTGCAAAAGGCCCTCCATAGCCTCACCAAGCCTGTTGGGTTGGAGGGACTGTGCTCCACTCACAGGGAGCAAAACACATCTTTGTATCTTTGTATCTCCTATGGGGCTTTGAGCAGTGTGGTGCACATGGAGAGACCTAATAAATGCTTATTTTTTTAATTTTTATTTTTTATTTATGATAGAGAGAGAGAGAGAGGCAGAGACACAGGCAGAGGGAGAAGCAGGCTCTATGCACCAGGAGCCTGATGTGGGATTCGATCCCGGGACTCCAGGATCGTGCCCTGGGCCAAAGGCAGGTGCCAAACCACTGCGCCACCCAGGGATCCCCAATAAATGCTTATTGAGTGAACACATGGACAAATACATAAAATCATGGGTAAAGTCAGAGTTAAGTCTTCAATTAGTTATTGATAAACCTTAAAAAGAAAAAAAAGTTTCAATTTAATTATACTCCAATAGTAAAATTTATTCTTTTGGAGCCTGAAGACATTCACAATCTCTGTATCTCTATTCTTTAAAAATCTAAGTTCCCCTGCATTTATGAATGACAGAGTGTGCTGTGTGAAATACAGCCTTTGTTAATGCTTCCTGAATTTGAACATTATGTCGCTTTTTGATTCCTTTCACTTGGGATTCCAAATGAGCTCAAGTGGATTTGCTGGGGTCCTTGGATAGCTGGGAAGCAAGGCGATAAGGCACACACACACACTGTACACAAGCACACGTAGGCCAACAACATAAACAGACACCTAACTAGAAACAGCTGTTCAGAGCTATTTAGTAAAATGTTGAGTAGCTGGAACCAGCAGGATTGGGTGGGAATGAGTTCAAACTCCCCCCATGAGGCCTTCCTAAGGCTTTGCAGGAGGGCAAGAACAAGGTCTGGGAAGTGGAGAAATGGAATGGCTCATCCTGTCCTCAGTGTCTCAGTCCCTGCTGACTTTCCAGTTCTGCTCACCCTTGCAATATTACACACTTTTATTTATGTAACATTCAGGCAGAAAGCAGCCTGAAGTACTCTGGGGTTATTAATAAAGAAGAAATACAAATCAGATCTGAACAAAGGAGAAAGAAGCCTCAGATATCTGAATGGGGAATAGGAAGGATGTCACATTTGACTTTACCTGGCCTCTTTCTGGCTCAGGAAAGTCGTGGATAGATGGTAAAATTTACAGCGCATGGCTGAGTGGCAAAAATTTCAGCATTTAAGTCTGAGTTCCTGGCATGAGTATAATATTTGCACTCTCCCCAATTCCCTGTTTCCAAAGGAATCTGGTCCATCACTCAATAACATCTCCTCAGGCTCCTCCATGTTCTGAAGTGGGATGGTAGCAAAGTCATGTCTTTATTAGAGGTGAGAAATTTAGATTATTTTCAGTTAAAATGCTGTCTTCTGAGGAACAATATATAGTAGAATCACAGCTTTCAAAAATTGGAAGGATCTTGGAAACCGTATAGTCTAAGCTTCTATCACAGAGGAGATAACTGAAACATGGAAGGAGGAAGGAATTTTCCCAAAGTTTCAGAAAGACTAAGCTGACTTGGCATTGTGAACAAGAGCTAAAATCCCAATTCCAACCCTAAAAAGATTAGGTGGCACACATCACCGTCCATCTCTGAACTGAATCCTCTTTCTTTCTCATCTTCTTCAGCTGTCATCCAAAAATATCCAGCTTGATCGCTCATCTTAGTCATCTGTTGCTCCAGAGCCAAATAAAATTCTCGTTTAGCAGCTACAGGAAGCAATTCCTATTCTGTCCAATTGCCTCAGGGTAGTCAAGACTCTGGATCTGACACGAGGGATTCCAGTAAAGTTTTGAACAATGGTGGCATTGTTGGAAAGACGTGTTATTCCCAAAACGCATGAGTTGTAATTGCGTGTTACGGTGGTTAAGTTCGGAGTTTGAATATTGGCTCTGCCACATTATAGAAGGATAAATTTGGACAAGCTCTGTACTGCCTACCTCATAGGATTAAATAATATAATGTGTATAAAGCACTTAGTACTGTTTTTATTATGTTAAAATAATCATCATTTATTTAAAATGTAGTAATACTCCTTTATCACTTACGCTTCTAGAATAAATCTAAGTCAATATTTTGTTAACTTTCAGACACCGATATGCACGGGAGTTTGTCTTCTGGCATCAAAGCCATGTGAAGAGACCCAAGCTGGCCTGCTGGAGGGCGGGAGACATGGAGTGCTGTGGCCCCATGGCCCTGATGGGCAGCTCAGCAGCTGTCAGATCATGTGAGCAGGACCATCTTCAATCATCCAGCCTGCAGCTGACCCTCCAACTGATTATATATGCATAAGCAAACTCAGGCAAGGTTAACTGACTAGGCCTAGGCCAGAAGAACTGCTCTGCTGACCCAGAGAATTGTGATTTAAATAAATGACTGTTGATTTAAATCAGTAGTTTTTGAGATCGTTTGTTATGTGGCCCAAACTAACAGATACAGCGCCTTGATGTGTTCATGCCCCCAAATGAATGAGAGATGATCTATGTAAAGAAGACGCCAAGAAGTCTCCCTAAGGAGAATTCTTTTTTTCAGCAGACAGGGTAGTTTTACGTGGAGTTATCCCCACACTCTCTCTTGGCCCCTCCTTTTCTGGTGAGGAGAGTAGTCTGTGATCCCAGAATGGAGACTGTTGGTTGGGTGTGGTGGGGGACCAGGGTACGACCTGGCCTCATTAACACCAAGCTCTAACCAGCTGAGCCAATCGGCCTGTCCCTGTCCTTCTGGAAACTTTTACCACCCACTGTCTCCCAGACCAGAGCACTCCACCCATTAGTCTTCCCTGAGAAACAAAGATGCGTGCAAGCACGTAGTGGAAATGCCAGGCAATGAAACTTGGCAGACTCTTGTTTCCCAGTACTCTGTGTTGGGGTTCCATGAGGGCAGATTTGCCACATTGGAGTCACAGGTGCCAGGAAGGCCTTGCTCCTGGCTACAACAGTCTCCTGTGGGGGTGTCTCTAGAAAGAGAAATCCACTTACTCAATAAACTCATTCTTACCTTCCCAGTCTTTTTTGGGAAAAAGGTTCTTACTCATGTTGTTATTTTAATCTATTTTATCCTAATCCTAAGCCATTTCAGGTTCCAATTTTATTAGCACTGAATACTTCAAAGAAAAAGATCTGTTGTCTTGAATGTGTCAGTCAAACCCTAAGATCCTCTTCTTTTTACCAGCATGCAAGGGTAAGCGGAGAACTAAAAATTACATCCTCACACAGGTCAGTTTTACATGGTCTAATTCACTATTGCATGGTTCACCTACTTCTACTCTTGTTTCCCTGGGCTCTTAAAGGTAATGGCATATATCAGAGCGTGATTTTGGCAAGAGCTCCAGGACCTACCTTCTCTGCCCTAACACACTCATGCCTTCAACTCTTAGATCCTAGACACTCTGACTGCCATTTGATGAGTTTGCCAACTATCTCAGCTTTCCCACCTGGTTTGGTTTCTATGCATTCATATCTCTGAATTTAGCTTTCCCTGTTCTGTAAGAGAGAAGCCCCTGCTCTTGACCTTAGTCTCATGGAGCATCACTCCATCTTGGCCAGGACCCACCAGTACTCCTCAATCTGTGACAATCTGGGGACAGTCCCTACCATCTTATCCTCAATCAGTCCGCCTTTCCAAAATCAGTATCTCTAAACTATTATGAATGCTTTAACGTCCACCATTAGAGAATCTTTGTTTTAAGTCAATAGCCAGAAAACTTTTTTTTTTTATTCAGGGCATAATAAATATTTTAGGCTTCACATGCCACATTTGGTCTCTTTCTTTTCTTTTTTCAACCATTTAATAAGGCAAACACCATTCTTTGTTTGAGGACTGTAATAAACAGTTGTGAGCTAGGTTTGGCCCATGGTTTGCCTTAACCTTTCGATTCAGGCAAAGTCTACTTTTAAAACACAAATATGACTGGAAATGGTAAGTGAGCAACTAACAGCTCAGTGTGAATTAGTTCATTTTCCTTCTTTCAAGTTCCAACTGGACGAAACAAGTTTTGAAGAGGGGAGGAGGGAGGTAGGGATGCTTCGGCCAATCCTGTTGTACAGTCAACAGGAAGAATGGAAATCCTGGAGGCTTGAGCAAGGAGGAGGGAAGAAAAGGACACCAAGTCAAAGTATTCTATCATGTGTTGACGGGGCTAGGGGTGGTGTTCAAGGTATGTCAAAACTGGTAAGGTGTGGGCACTGACCACAAGAGTAGGATGTCAGGCAGCCTTTGTGCTGCAACAAGAACTAGAGTTCCTGCTTCACTGAGCATTAGTGCTCTGGCTGCTAAATCATACACGGAGAGGTCCAGACTCATCTTGGTAGTGGGGCTGGGAGGTGAGAGGGAGTGTGGATTACAAGGCCTAAAATTCTGTGCTGCTTTGACATCTTTGAGCCTCACAGGGCTCCAAAGGCCTACCCATGAGTTCCTCTGTTCTCACCAGATGCTCCACACTCAGGAGGAAAGGCTCCCCACCTGGCTAGTTCCTCTATCAGCTAGACCAAGTGCACTGTGCCAGGTCTCAACCTAATAGGCTTTAGTTCCCTGCCAGTCCACAAAAGTATTCAAGTAAACCAATTGCATCCTCCTGTGGGAACCAGGGGGCACCTGCTCTCTTGTTACTAAAAAGCCTGCTGTGCATAGGTCCTGCTTATTCAGCTTATCCCCAAGAGCAGCTTTCTGGTGGTCATGTAAGGCATGCCTGTCCTTCTCTGGGCTGTGAGTGTATGTGACTAACACACTGCTGTGAATTTTATCTCCCCAGTGTTGGGTGTTATGCGTTCAGCCATCCCAGGCTATTTTGCGTGTTTATTGAGGGAAGAGAGAGGGGGCTTGGGAATGGATTTGTCCCTCACAAGTGGGTGAATAAGAGATGATCAGAACAGGGTGTCACTCTGGATCCTTTGGACAGTGAGTATTTACCAATTTACCAACCAGAAAAGAAGCATTTTAAGTTTAACAACCAGTATTTGAACAACGGATAGGGTTATAATGTATTTGGATCCCTGCTACTCCCCTCCTTTAGATTTTCTTATTGGACAATGTCACTCTCTAATTAAGGAGACTGTGAACTGATCCCAGTACTTTAGAGGTGACCTGGCCAGAATAGATTAGAGAGGCTATCACATTGTGTTCAAAAGTGTACTTTTCTAAACAGCTCTGCAAGGAAGAAACTCTTAGGCTCCCAACTCTTTGGGAGTACAATTTTTGTGTTATTAGGACTTGGAGGAAATAAGGTAGAAATGGTGAGTGGGGTCATCATGGAATCTCAGGACCAGAACTGAACTCGCAGTCATCTGGTGCAGTCCCTTCATTATTCAAATAAGGACACTGAAGCTCAGGGAGGGGAAGTGATCTAAACAAAGTCACCACGGAGGTTGGGAGAGGAACAGCAAAGAGGAAACAGGAAGGGAGAAGGCAGGTATGAAACAGCAAGATAGGAATGATGTCGTAGGGATCCCTGGGTGGCGCAGCGGTTTGGCGCCTGCCTTTGGCCCAGGGACCCTGGAGATGCAGGATCGAATTCCACATCGGGCTCCCGGTGCATGGAGCCTGCTTCTCCCTCTGCCTATGTCTCTGCCTCTCTCTCTCTCTCTCTCTCATAAATAAATAAAAATTAAAAAAAAAAAAAGGAACGATGTTGTATGTAGTTTATGGTTGCCCAAGAATGAGGAAGTGAAATTAGAGCCCCTCAATGAAAAACTTGTCAACTGCTTGCCTTCTAGTACCCAGAAGCAATTGTTTCAAAAAATACAAGTAGAACTTGCAATTAAAAATATTGATACCATTGCCGTTATTAGCCAAATTTCAGACATACTTATGTTAACTTACTTGACACCGTTACCTACACTGTGAGATAGGCAAGATGCAACTCTGATTTTTATCAACATCATACTCCATACTCCAACATCATACATCCTATGACTTTATCTCCAGTCACACAGCAGGGAGATTCTGACTCCAGGTTTCCCATTAAAGCAATTCCCCATTTTATGCAGGGGAAACTTTATCCTTACTGGATGTGTCTCACTCTTTTAAGTCAGTAGGTTGCTCTATTGTAATGAAATCCAGGGGCTTTTACTGAAAGCAGGTCCTAGACTGTAAGTGAAAGCAGGCATCATGAAGAGCTCTCCCAATTAAGAACTAGAAGAGGCAGATTCTTGCCAAGGCTTTGGCACTGACCAGCTGTGTGATCTTGGACACATCATGCCTGTCAACATAAAACAAGGAATCTGGACCAGGTGATGTCTGAGATGCCATCCAGTCCTACCATCCTGAGGCTGTGATGGTCAGATGGATTTTACTTCCCAGTCAGCTGGTGAATGGATCTGGTCCCAGAGGGAAGCACTCACAGAAAGGCTGTAGGTGGAGCTGTCTCGTTAAGGCACTTCGGAACCCAGAAGAGTCTCACTTCCTCTCAGAAGTTGCAGTGAGTGAGCAGGGTGAGCCCTGGAGTATTTTTCTCTAGGGTCATCCAAACAATAGGCCTTTAAGATCTGTGAAAAATCATAACATTTAATTATGATATGGGCAAACCTGGAGGGAAAACAGACATTTCCCATCTGTTATTTATGGAAATGTACGTTGGTGTCACCGCATTGAAAGCCACTTCATAGTGTCCTTCATAGGATCTCAGGCAATATCCATCAAAAGGACAAACACACATCCTTCCTACCCAGCAATTCATCATCCAGGAATTTATCTGACAATCTGCTAACACACACACCATGTTATCTATCACTGTATTGATTTTAATACAAACGACTGAGCTAAGTATCCATTAATAAGAGACTGATTAGTTAAATGGTTGTTCACTAGCATTCTCCATAACTCTAAGTTAAATGAGAAAGATTTTAATAGAGGATAATTTCTAAAATGGATTATTAGATGAAGAAAGCAACGTGCAAATTAAGGAAGTGCTCAGAAGACCACCCGATGATAAGATGGTTTGGTGATGGGCATTACGGAAAGAATGGGTAAAGAAGCTGTGGTCTACGTATACAATGGAATATTCCTCAGCCATTAGAAACGACAAATACCCACCATTTGCTTCAACGTGGATAGAACTGGAGGGTATGATGCTGAGTGAAGTAAGTCAATCGGAGAAAGACAAACATTATATGGTCTCATTCATTTGGGGAATATAAAAAATAGTGAAACGGAATAAAGGGGAAAGGAGAGAAAAACGAGTGGGAAATATCAGAGAGGGTGACGGAACATGAGAGACTCCTAACTCTGGGAAACGAACAAGGGGTAGTGGAAAGGGAGGTGGGTGGAGGGTTAGGGTGACTGGGTGATGCGCACTGAGGGGGGAACTTGATGGGATGAGCACTGGGTGTTATGCTATATGTTGGCAAGTTAAACTCCAATTTAAAAAAATAAAAAAAATAAAAGCCTCAATTTAAAAAAAGGAAAGTATGTGATGTGATGAGCACTGGGTGTTAACTGATAGATCATTGCACACTAAATCTGAAATCAAGTATGTACTTTATGTTGGCTAATTGAATTTAAACAAGAAATGAAATAAAAATAAAGATTATATCAAAGGAACACAGGTGTCAATTGAAAGAGTTCTCAGTGGTCCAAATTGGAATAATTTGAGGAGCAAAATAAATAAAGTAGTACTAGATTATGTTATGGCCTGAATTATGTCAATTCATAATTTAGCGACCTACCTCTCAGTATACCTGTATTTGGAAATAGGGTCTTTCAGAAGTAATTAAGGTTAGATGGGGCCATACAGGTGGGGCCCTGATCTGATAGGATTTGTGTCTTTAGAAGAACCCTGAAGGAGCTTGTTCTGTCTCTAAAATGAGGACACAGTGAAGGCGGATCTCTGCTAGCCAGGAAGTTTGCTCTCACCAGAACCTGAGCCAGCCAACACCTTGACCTGGGCTTTCCAGCCTCCAGAGCTGTGAGAAAATAAATTTCTGCTGTTTAAGCCACCCAGTGTACTGCATTTTGTTATGGCAGCCTGAGCTGACTAATACAGATTATAATACAAACTATAAAAGAAATATCCATGGGTCTGTACTGCTATAAATAAATGACTGAATAAATAAATAAATGTGGGAAAAGAGATAAATCACCTGTGTAGAATTCCAAGTAATTTATTCAGATACTTGGTCCTCAAGGAGGAGGTATAGAGTGACATCTTTCCAAATAGCACCAGAAGGAAAGGGAGGAAAATGTGTAAATTTATGGCAGAGAAATCTGCCAGGTGATCATCATCAGCCAGGTGATCTGATCAAGGTTAACATCAAGAGTGCTAAGTCATATTGATGGTGTGTACTTTTCATATGAAAATGGCACTTGATCTCCATGATCTGATTTCTGTAGCCTTCCTCCCCAAATTCATATCCCCACCCTAAACATGAGAAAATCTTCAGAGAAGTCCCAGCTGAAGGACATTCTATGAAATACCTGACCGGCACTTTTCTATAAATTTAAAACTATCCTAAAATTAAGAAAAATTATTTAAAAACAACAAAATGCAGAACAATATGTTCTTCTCTGTTCCCATTTGTGTGTTTGTGTGTGTTTAAAGGGCAACTGGAGAAGATTAGAAAGAAGAAAAAAGGGAAAAACAAATGTCTCTGGAAGAAAACTCACAAAACTAGAAAGAAGCTTGGTAGATAAGAGTTTTTACTGTGTTTTCTTTTGCACATTTTTATTTTTACGAGAATATTTTTATCTCTTTTTTAAAGTATTAAATATTTGACGTAATGAAATATCTTAAATATTTAATATTAAACATCACTAAAACAATGAAACCTCAATAGGAATTACCCTTGGGAGTGGCATAAGAAGAGAGGGATGATCTTGGAGCTCCCTACAAATTTGGATTTGGGAAGCCAACTACAAGGTGGATGTGTCCATATGGCAGGTGCTTCGTGAGAAAGAAAAACAACATGTGGAGCAAGGTGCCATAAAGGTGATGGAGCTGCAGAGACTTAATGAGTTCAAGACATATAGACCTCAGCATCTGGAGAAGGGAGTTGAGGGACCACAGGGGTAGGAGCTAGGTCACTGCAGCTGCCCATATGGTCTTCACTTGTTTTCGGTCTTCTGCACACTCCTTGTCCTCAGGAAGTGATGTGACAGGAGTGCTAATTGGAAGTAAGAACTTGGATGCTGGAAAAGAAAATGCCCCCAACCTTTGCCCAGAGCTTGACCCAGGGCTCTGGGAGCTGCTAAGGAAGTTCCATGAGCTTCTTTTGTTTATTGCTTTAAATATACATAAATATTTTTGTTTTTTTGGCATTATTCTTCCTTTGGTTGAACTAGTGTCCCATCATTTTCTAGGCTCCAGCCCGGAAACCTTAGTTTGGAGAATTCCGTGGACAAAGTCATATTTCTTTCATCATCTGCACCATATATTTGGGCCCTGGTTAATTAAGCACTCAACGCCATCTGTGCACTTCCTTGTATTGTTCTCCAGAGAAAGCAAAGTGTAAGTCTTGTGTCCTATGCATAATCAGCAAACTCCTTGGAGGAATCATGTCTTGTAAGTCTTATATACCCTGCAGGCAACTCCGGGTTGGACTGACTATTTCATGCTTCTAGACCATCCCGTTACTGGTCTATTCCCCAACTTCTGTGTGAGTGTTGTCTTTCTTAGTTGGGGTGGTGGGGGCATTGCATTTATTGTTCTTAACCAGGACACTTTTGAGAGGGAAAATGTGGTGGTATTAGTAAAACTGAGGGACACCAGTCATAAACTGGAACCGTCTTACGGCAAAACTGGGACATGAGTTTAGGCCCTCTCATAGTATTTGCAATGTCAGGGGAAGAGGACAAATGGAGGCTCACATATCACATCTAAGTATCTAAAGCTATGCATGAAGCTAAGAAAGCATTAATAAATATATACTATCTTTCTGTCTCAAAAAAAAGGCCTTTGTAATGACAATACTCATACTTACAGCCTTAGCCTCCTTTCCAATTAATTGGGAAATCCATAGGAAAATACCTGTATTCTGTGTGTAAGTTTGTTTACATATGGGTAGAAGGAGGGGACCAGGGGACTCTTTTATCTCTTGTTAGAGGCTTCACTGACCCCTTCCCTACTGTCCCTCTCTAATCCCCACCATCCAGATGCCTTCAGAAGGGCCTGAGAATAGTGGTCTCAAGCTTTTTATTCACCCTACTCAAGTCCAAGACTGGCAAACTCTGTCCACAAGGTATCCTAACCCACCAGCCCCAACAGTACAGGCCTTTTAAGTTCTTTAAAGAACACTGAAGCTGGAAGGCCAGGTTTGGGTAGAACTCTCAAACTCCTCAGAGGACCTTGCCACAATATGGTGACAAGTAGCCCTCAGCCCCAGATCCTGGATCCTGGCTCCTGGATTACCTGCTTTCTGTTTCCTACCCAGACTCCTTCCCATACCTTGCAGGCATAGGTATGGACACCCCAGCTCAACAGTTCCAAGCTATGTTTCTGTTCCCCACAAAGAGCTGCCCCTTAGCCACTCCCAAGTGAGAGGCATGGCCCTCCCTTGGGAAGGAAATTCTGGGGTCCTATGTCCCCAGAACATGGTATAGAAGGTAGAGAATCAGTTATGGGTGGGCATGATCCCATGATCTTACAGATTTTTCATGCTCTGAAGAGAGGTTCAACCAGAGGAGGCTATGCAGTATTGTCCTCTAAAGTGTGGGACTCCAGGGCAGGATTCCTCTTGTCTGAATTGTATTGAGGACTGAATTGTGTCCCTCTAAAATTCATTCAAAATAGGTTGAAATTCTCAGTCTCAGTGTGACTGCATTCGGGGTTAGGTCCTTTAAGGAGACAATGAAGGTGAAATGAGGCGATAAGTGTGGGGCCCTAATCCAATAGACTGGTGTTCTTATAAGAAGGAGAAAGACACCAGATATATCTCTCTCTGTCTCTGTCTCGTCTCTCTTTCTCTCTGTGCTTGCACAGAAAAGGCTGAACGAGGACACAGTGAAAGTTGGCTATCTACAAGCCTAGGAGAGAGGTGTCACCAGAACCCAGCAACATGAGCCTCTTTACTTTGGACTTTCAGCCTCCAGAACTATGAGAAAATTAATTCTGTTATTTAAGGCATTCAGCCCATGGTATTTTGTTATGGTGCTCCAAGCTCTAAGTAGGCCAATACACTTGGAAATGAGTGCAATCCTGTGCAGATTTCCCCCCACCCCCCGACCCCAGTCTTAAACATGCTCTCTGCCTTCCAGATATAATGAGGAGGGAGGCCTTGATTAAGAAAAGGAGAGTGGGAGGTGGAATAAAGAAAGCTGATGGATGCAGAGCATGAACATTTCCAGGAAAATTGTACCCCAAAGGGCATTGTTCCTCTGTTCCCATGTTCACTTAACAAGTACCAAATTCCCACTTTTGCCAGACATGGGTGAGGCAGTGGAAATGCAGTTTGAACAAGATAGAAAAGGTCCCAGTTCTCGATGTGTCTACTTTCTGGTAGGATCACTGGATAGTAGTATCAGGGTGGTCTCTGAAATCCTAAAGAGATGGATGAATAGTATCCTCTTAGAAAACCTCAACCTCATTCTCCATATGTTCTTCATCTGAAAGGGTGACCCAGGAGATGGACGTGGTGGTGGGGGGAAATCCCTCTGTTGCCTTGGTGATTATCCCTCCCCCTGACACCTCTGGCAATTGGAGAAGGATGGGTGTGATAAACCCTTCCAGCATCTGAGCTCAGCTGGGCTCCAGATGTGGCTCTGGGGAGCCAGGTTAGATGGGGAGGTCACCGAGAGGTGAGCTCAAACAGGTGGTCCAATTCCTGGCTCTATATGAATAGGTGTGGTCAATCCAGTGACTTCAGAGTTCCAATCCCTTACCTGTCAAACAGTCATTGGACTAGAAATTTCCTTGACTCCTGGCTACTTAATCCACCTGGGATTAGCCTCAGTTTTCACCAGCCCAAGATGGGTGCCTCAACGATTTTTTGGTTTTTATTGCTAAAGGAAACAGGAAAATGGGGGTCCCTTCCTCCTCTTGCCCACATTCTCTTTCCCCCTCCCCAAGCAGAATATGGCCCTGACTTTTCAGGCTTTGCTCGGTATTCCACAAATGGCATCATCACTCTGAGCCTGATAATTTGTGATTCTCCAGGCCTTGAAATAAACTTGATCTGATTAGCATTGATCATCTAAATTAAAAAAGAACTAATAAAAGGGATTTGTTTATTTTCCCAGGGAAGAATTTTCTTTATTTCTACATCTCATCTCTTTATTGTCAGCTCTTTTCAAAGCTATAAAAGCACCAGTTGGCTCCATACCAGTACATGCCTGTGGGCTTTCACTATTGTAGAATTGGGAGTGGGGAAGAACCTAAAATTTGTTAGCTGTAACTTCCCAGTGACAGAATTAAAGAATACCAGGTTGCACTCATACCTGGACCATGAGACCAGCCTTCAAAATTTTTGGAATACTATTTTGATTTTCTCCAGTTATCTTTCTGGACACTTTAAGCAAGCAAATCTTCATATTGAAATGATTTGGAAGAAGAAAAATTCACCTCCAAAATGCTGAAAGAAAGATGAAATCCCATTTTTAAAGCCAGTTTTACCTAGAGGGGCAAGTGATAGCCTATGGTTCTGAATGGTATGGTCCGTCACTTATGTCCCTTTTTATTGGGTCTGTCTTCCTCAATTCTTAGGGTCTATCAAGTCACCTTGCAGTACTAAAAGGATCTGTGTAAAAGCATTATGCAAACAGGGAAATTCTGCTTCGATTTGAAGGAAGAGATTGGAGGGAGTAAATATGTGAATTTGCTAAACTGGAAAGATCTATTCTGTTTTTCCCAGATGTTCATACGCCTGTGCCTATCACCACTGCCCCTAGTTATGCCTGTCTCATGGGACCTATAAAGTCTCCCACTTATATATTCCTAGAGCACCTTAGGCCCCAGTATTTAGCCTTGAATCTTCAGGGGCTCCCCTCCCAGATCCCCACACCCTCACATATCATCCCCACCCAGTTTCTGAATCTAAAATTATCCCATTTCCCAGAGTGCTCAGCCTCATCTCTTTGGCTCTTCTTTGGGTTGGGTTCCTGGCTAGCAATAGGGCAGAGAAGTCAATAGGCTTCTATTCTTCTCTAGGTCCCCAAGGAGGCCATAGCACAAGTATCTAGTGACCAGGAGCTGCTGTTACCAACATGTTACTGTATCCTAACTTGGCTGGTTGATCCTGGCCCCGTGCCCCCTCTCCAGTCCTTCTACAACTCCTAAGATTTCTCCTCCCCCTCAGAGCCCTCTCAGGAAAACCAAAGGGAAAATGAGAGTGTGGGGCCCTCGCTAGTGAAATGTGCTCACCCTCAAAATATACGGCATAGGTCATCGTGGGTTATCTACTCAATTGGCAAGATAGAACATTCACTATAGGCATCAGCTAAGCATGAAATAGCCAAAAAATAAACAAGTTCACCTCTGATAACCTTTCAAGAATTTTGCAATCAAAACATCTAAGGTAAAAAACTTTTATTGCAGTAAAACTTCTAAGTCTTGTCTTTTTAAGTTGGTGTTCTTTATTTTGGAAGTCTCGTTAATTATTTTTCCATGCCTAGGGTCTTTTAGTATCTTTTCTGACCCCCACATATCACAGAAACAGCACATGGTCAGGAGTCATTGTAGGGGAAGAACTAGCATCTAGGTACCCTAGTTGGATGTATGAACTTGTTCAAGTCGTGTAACTTCTCTGGACAGTCCTTTCTTAATGTGTGAAACAAAAATCGATCTCAATGTTTAAAATCACTTTCAGTTCTAAAAGTCTGTGATGCTACAACTTTACATTCCTTTACATGAGCCAGCTAAGGCTTAAAAATTTTAATTAACTTATTACTCTCATCTTGGCTGGAAGCCTCAGATGCCATAGTTGTGTGTAGGGCATAAACGAAGCTTTAGCACGTGCTTTTGAATGGCTGCTCCTTTGGGACATGGCACATGACTCTGTGGCTTGAAGTGGGATGGAGAATACACCGCTCCTGAAACAAAGGACTCTGTAGGGTCTGGATGTTCAATACAAACTATAAACTGGAAATGACCTCCATGTTCTAACGAAAGAGGCTGATGAAAAACAGGTCCTCGGACCATGGTTGCACAGTTCCTGGGGACAACTCAGCTCCTGCTCAGCCTATCGCTCTGCTTTGTCAGTAACGGAGAAAATGGAAAGGACATTTCCTGGCCCCATATCCAGACCCAATCCATGCATCCCCAGGGGGAATCTTGATTAGAATCTCCGTGGGCAGTGACCTCTTGGGGAATGTAGTAAATCCTATCCAGTAGGTAATCTTTAAGGAGCCTTTAGATTTTGGTGTCTTGTGACTCAAAACCTGGGGCCTTAGGAATAGGAGGTCCATTTCCGGGGAATTAGCCAAAGCTAATTCTGCGACTCCAATGTCTCTCGGTCATCAGCTCTGCCTCGGGTGGGGAGGGCGGGCCACCCAAAGTTGGAGCAAGCAACCATACAAGAACAGAAACTTCATAGCACTGACGTGTTGTTTGTGGTCTGGAAGGAGGCACGTGCAGTTTCTGCTTGAGAGAATCCAGGAAGTCTTCCTAGAGGAAGTGGGAGCCTGGGAGTGTTTTAAAGAGGGAGGAAGAAGGCAGATTGATTGATTTGAGATTAAGAAGGAAGGAGGCTTTCCACAGGCAAACCCAAGCTGATTAGCTGCCTGAATGCTAGAGGCTGTGAACTCTGGGTACCCACTCAGTGGGTGGTCTGTGCTATTGTGAGAATTACCCATGCACCCCCAGAAAGTTGTGGGCTGCGCTGCTGGGTTTGGGCTGCTGTTACTTCTCCCTTGAGCCTGGGGCAGGAGGCAGCCACAGGTCTCAGCCTGACAAGGACCTGAAGGAGAGGTGAAGGGGAAGAAGTGACGGACCTGGAGGACTGTAGCAGGCCCGTGGTCCGGAAGCCTTCACCTCCCACCCAGCCGCCCTTCTTCTCACCCTCCTCCCCTTCCAAGGCCCTCTAGAACAACCGCTTTTCCCGCCAGATGTTTTGAATCTCCTTTCCCATCCTAATTAAAGACAGCTTTTCTTTCAGCTTGGGAAGGAAGGGGAGGAATATGCCCTGCAGCCCTATCCCTTGGCTCTTCCCTCCTTCCTCTGGGGTGAGATGCTCTCCATTTCCAAGCAAAAGGTGGAGTCAGATGGTTCAACCAGCCCCTTCCCAGCAGAGAGCAAGTCTCAGAAGGGCTCCAGCCCCTTTTCCTGGAAGGAGGAATGTGGTCTTCACCACATCTCACCCATCCTCTCCCCTATAGCACCTCAGTAAGATGGCTGCAAACCCCTTATCCCCAGAGAAGCTGCACTTTCCAGCTGTCAGTGGGGAAACAATGCCTCTGCCTTAGAACAGACATCTTTCCCAGGAGAGAACTGTGGCTAGTTAGAGAAATTATTCACTTTTCTGGCCAAGTACCACTGGAACCACTCAATTAGGGATAACTGTAGTTCAGCACCAGCTATTCCCAAAGGCAGCCATGTAGAACAGAAATCCTGTCAAGATGCACCCGTGGGCCTGCACAGTCTTCAGCCAGCCCCAGTACTTGGGTCCATCCGGTTTGATATTCGGTAATTCTGGGCATCATAAGGCAAAAGTGCAAAGACCTCTATAGAGCAATGTGGAGGGTCACCCTCTCATTGGATCAGTAACCTACATTTTTCAGACCACCCAAGCCTGAGGATGAAAATAGGATCCCAAGAGCAAATACAGAACTTCTCCAGAAAACTACACTTGTGTTCTGCGGGACTTCCAGCTCCCTCTCAAATTTCTTTAAAGCAGCCTTGAGTGTCTGTCTCCCTTGGTGTCTCATCAGTAGCCTCAGAGCAGAGAGTGTCCATTATGTGATCTGCAAGGCAGTCCTCAGGGCTACCGTGTGACATCTGGTGCTTTTATCTTTTCCCACTCTGGCTCATTTGGGGTAATGACTCCCATTGCTACTGAAACTCTGTCACTGATGTCTGCTGGAGGCATTTAATTCTTGCCAGTATCCAATGTCAAAGTCATTGCTGTCTATGGTGGGGCATCCTCCTCATCCGTTACAAATGAAGACCCTGGCACCAATTCTACAGATGCCCTGCATGCTAATATTCCAGCCTTTTTGTTTTGTTTTGTTTTGTTTTGTTTGCTCTTTTACTGGTCCCACAAAATCACAGTGACTTCCATCAAGGAAAGGGAATCTTCTGGGGCGAGACATTCTTTCCTCTAGAACTGGTGAGTCTGTGTCCTGAAAGCAAACACATGTGACCTGACACTAACTCCACTCCATGGTTCCTTGTATAAATAACTGGCAGACTTATCCCATCAGCCCTCCACGTATGGCATGTCTTCTAAATCCTAGCACTCAGATAGTTCTAATTTATGATTAGATGGATTCAGAGTTACTATGACTGTGGTAGTTAATAGCTTGGATTTGAATCCTGGTTCCACCACTTACCTGCTCTGAGCTTTAGTTTCCTCACCTGTAAAATAGGGAAGATAATAATTCTCCCGTCACAAAGTTGTGTTAAGGTCAACACATGCAACTTAACATACTGTTTAAATGTGGTCAATAAATATTGACTATTATAATTTTTATTAAAATTTTCTTAATGAAGAAGGGGTTGAGGTCAAGATGAGTGAGGTGACTTATCTACTACACAGCCAGTGAGTGGCAAGGGTAAGTCGATATACCTCTAGGCATCTGGCTTAAAGTTCAGTCTTCTTGAGTAACATCATCTTTCCACAGTTCCACAGGTATGTATTTGCTTAGCAGTTTTTTTCCATTTAATGTCACTGATGAGCCCATGCCGAAAAGACTTAATATGCAGACAGAGTTAAGGGAAGGCAGGAAGAAGATGAAGGAAAGCAGACTACAAATTCTGGTAAAGCAGAGAGAATCATCCATGAGTCATTTAACGGTAGCCAGCATCTTCAGGCTTCTTGTTTTATGGAGGAATTCACAAGACAAGTCACCTTCACAGGAAAATTATGAGGTTTGGAGACTAGTCAAACTATGCTCAATTCCTGGCACACTGGCCAACTATTGGCTGGGGTCTTTTGATAATGCATTGACTAGCCAATATGAGGGAACAAGAAGGGACCTTAATAATTGTTCCTTTATTGAGAAAGCTCAAACTTGAGAATTACAAAGGGAAAAGAATTTTGCTAAGGTGACACATCCAAGATCTGGGTGGAGCTGGAACTAAAATTCAGGTCTTATGAATATTTTAATGTGGTCTAAATCTTAAATATTTTCCCAAAATCTCCAGAGTGAGGCCCTGAGAAGGGATACCTTTCTTGACTTGTCAGTCACGTGCAGGGTTGCTCTGATAAAACGACCAGGGTTATTAAGCTGCAGACCAGACACAGGTAGTCAGTGGGAAACCAGAAAGCCCTTACTTTTGTATCCTCTTCTTGTTGAATCTCAAGTGCTCAGGTCTTGGTAGAAAGAATGTTCTCCAATAGGCTAGTTTTACTCTTTAATAAAATAGGTAGCTGCTTTCATGACGATAATTTAAGGCGGGGGGCAGGTTAATGCTCAGTACTACCTGCCTATTGTATGACACATTAAACTTAGTGGCTTAAAACGCAAAACTTTTATCAGAATTTCTGTGTGTTGGGAATTTGAGACGGACTTGGCTGGATGGTTCTGGCTTGAGATCCTTTATGAAGTTGTGGTCAAGATAGGAGCTGGGGCTGCAGTCATCTGAAGGCTTGACCAAAGCTGGGGAATCTGATTCCAAGGTGGCGCACTCACACAGTTATGGATTGGAGGCCTCAGGTCCTCATCACATGGAGGTAGAGGGCCAGTCTTGGCAGGTGATGCCCCCAGAGGGAGTGGTCAAGGCAGAATAAGGAGGATGCTGCTTCACTTATGATCGAGTCTCAGGAGCCATAGACTGTCATTTCTGCCATATTCTGGTCTGTAGGCATGAGTTACTAAATCCAGTTCACACAAATAGAAGGGGAAATATCAAGAATTTGTGGATATATTTTAAAATCAACACATGCTTTATCTACCTGAGCATTATCCATTTGTTGGAAATTTCACCATCGGTAAATTCAAGAGAAATTAAAAACAAAACAAAACTCATTTTCAATTTTCAAATGATTTAAATTTATGTTAATTGTGAGTGTATGGGATGGCACTAATGAGCAGTTGGATGCTCAGGTTCTTTTTTACATTGCCTCTGGCATGCCATAGGCCTTGGACATGTCACTTCTTCTGGACCTGTTTCTTCCTTTGTAAAATAAGGTGCATGGACTACATTTTTACAGAGTCCCTTTTGACTCTGCTATTCTCTCTCCCAATATTATCTATCATGTTTCAAAGTCCATTTATGACAATATCTCCTGTGTATGCTATCTACCCATCCATCCACGCATGTATGTATGAATACATATGTATATATTTAACATGTTTTATATGTGTCTCTATATGTCAAAAGCCTGTTTAAATAAATCTTTTATGGCCCTTTAGTTTTAGAAGTAAGGTGAGGCTGTTTATGTTACAAGAACATATTTTATTTGCCCACAGCAGCCAAAACACAGCATGCTATTTCTATAAATGGGGCATGATGATGTTTTGTTATGAAATGCCTTTTGATGTAGGACAGCCACAGTCCGATGACTTCCAAATATATTTCAGCCTACTCTAAAGAATAAAATGATAGATCTTCTCTTGGCCACAGGGTCTCTGCACACATTTCCAGGAACTTGAGACCATTTACTAAATCTAAACAGAGAAACATTGTTTTAATGGTTATAGATGTGTCCACTCAGCTTTGAACGAGCCCTCCCTCCTACTCCTAGACCCTCATGTCTGAAGCCCAGCATGAATTAGTCAGCCTGGGTCACAAAAGGAGCAACATACCTGAGTGTCTTTTTAAGACAAAACACCAGCAGTCCAGGTTTTTCCACAGACTACTGTGACTCTTCCTTGACCCATCATTCCACGTGTAAAATATCCATTAATCAGGGTGTGTGCATGTGGCGGGGGGGTCTCTTTATTTTCCCCAAGGACTATACACCTATAGAACAAAATGTTTCAGGGAAAAAATATCTTAAAACTATGCAAAATAATTTAGGAATTGAAGAAATTGAAAGTATTGCTCTAAAGATTTTTCTAGTCTCTGGGTCTTTCCTAGTAGCCCTACTGTGCATATACCTCCCAAGGAACTACTCATACAGGTACAGAAGAGGATCTTGCTCCAGATTTTCATAGTGGTAGTGTTTGTAATAATGGGAATTAGATTCAGTTAGATGTCCATCTTTAGGAAATGGACAAGTTCGTGTGGTAGAAGCATAGTATGGATACTGAGCAATGATTAGAAGTGTATCAGCTATCTATTGCTGGGTAACAAATTACTCAAAATTTAGGATCTTAAAGCAACAAATATTTATTATTTTGTAGTCTCTATGGGTCCAGGGCCAGTATAGCCAAGTTGGGTTCTTTGGCTTAGGACCTCTCATAAAAGGGCAATAAAGTGAAATCCAGAGCTTTAGTCATCTCAAGGCTTGACTGGACTGGGGGAAAGTTTACTTCCAAAGTCACTCACAAGCTGTTGGCAAGATTCAGTTTTTTTGTGCTATTGAACTGAGGACCTCAATTCTTTGCTAGTTGTTAGCAGGAAAGAGGCTTCCATTTGGGCCTCTGTAGAAGGCAGCTCTCAACATTTCAGCTGGCTTCCATCAGAGTGAACAAAATAAGAAAGCAAGAGAGGAAGATGGAGCTGTAACAATCTTGTAAGTGATATCCATCACTTTTGCCACATTCTGTTTATTAGGATCAGGTCACTAGGTCTGGCTCACATGTCAGATGAGGTGATTGCACAGGGCATGAGTACCAACAGGCTAGAGCCACTTTAGGAGCTGCTCACCAGAGGAAGTGACAAAGTAAAGGACCACACAGTATTAAATACAGTACTTAACAAAAAAGGGTAAGAATTGGGATGAAGTCTGCAGTTTAATTTGCAATTTGTGCAAATTAAAATACAGAGGAAGCCTTAAAAAAAGCATACATGTTTTTTAAGGATACAACAAACTCAAGGGTATATACCAATTCATGGCAATGTGTGCCTACTGGGCATGGAGAGTGGAGGAAAAGTGAGAATAAATAACTGCATAAATCCAGAGTGGGGCCTTGCAGACACAGAAGAAAATGGTTAACTGAGAACTCATGACCAAGCTCAACTCTCAGCAACTGAGGTTCAAAAGAAAGGGCAAGTAGTGAAACAAACCCTGTAGGTCTCCTCATACTCATGCCTTCACAGAGGTTTCTCACCAAGATCCCACACTCCAATATCACAGTGGATTAAAGCCACCTCAAGGGCTCAGAGACTTCTACCAAGTAAAAGTAGCAACTGTGTCATCATGGCTTACCTTGCAGTCAGTAAGAAGCTTAAAAATTCAGTGTGCAAAAGATGCGCCCACAGGGTGACCAACTGTCCCAGGGCCAAAAAAGTTCATGGGATTGTGAACACTAAGATTAGAACAGTCCTGGGAAAACTGGGATGAATTGGTCACCTTAACAATGTGGAGCTCATAAAAAATGCAAATGGCAGAACCTTCACGGGAGACTGTGATTCAGTGTGCTGAGCTGGACCAGAAATCTGCATTTTAAGCAGCACCAGAAGCCCTTCTAGTATAGTTGGTCCACGGATCACCCTTTGAGAAACACTACTGTAAAAGGATACTTTTGAAAGGTATTGCTGGTAGCGTGAAGGCTCTAGCAATTCCCAAGTTCATGATCACAAATCTTATGAAGCCTTCTGAGAGTAATTCTTCTTTACTTGTTGATAATCTGAGAGCTCTAGTTCACAGTTCACTGATTCCTAGAATTTGTCTTCCACATAACACAAACCCCAAGATCTAGGAGGCAGAGTTCAGGAAGGGGTCAAGACAGAAGTTTAGGAAAGAAGATTTCCCTGACTGGCTGTTAATAGAAACCACACCCCATGGCTGGATTAGTCAGCTACAGAAAAGTCTCCTGAAAGTCACCCACCCCACAGTGAGATCTGAGGAATGTGCTAATAAGATTAGAGTGAGAACTTATAGGTCTTCAGGAAGGAGCCTGCCTAAAATGTAATCCCTATAAAATATTTTCCATATTTGGAAAATTAAAAGGTTACGCAAGTACATTGGGAGGAGAAAATGCGATGAGGTAATGATGAGGGCCCAATAGGATCTAGCTGAAGGAGGGTGGGGAGTCCTGACCTCACGGGGAGAAGTAGAGAGATGTGGATCATGAGTGGCTGCAGTTGTACTCAGGTAGGTCCATCCTTATGAGGAAGGGTGTGTCAGACCACAAAAGTTTGTCAAACACTTGTAGTGACCATCAGTTGTTCTTGTTCTATTTTTATATTCATTAAACAACTTCTGAATCTCCCTTTATTCTTTGTTCTCCAAATGTAGACTGAAATAACTTCTGTGTGAAGGGTGCATGGGAATTTAGAGTTGTTTGCACCCTCCTTAATTTTTTGATTGGATTCCAGGTCTAATGAAGGTAAATTCTAATGACCAGAAGACCAAAGCAAACAAAGTTCATTGGTGGGTTCAGAAGTCATCTCCAATGGTAAGAGCTGTCATGGTTTTAGATTCCTCCTGAAGCTGACCCTGAGATAAGAATTCAAGTGTCCTTTAGGTTTATTTGGGAGAGGATCCCAGGAAACAAATGTGGAACAGTAGAGAGTAAGACAAAGAAGGAAGAAAACTGTTAAAGGTACATATAAGCTAGCTACCATTAAGGGCAACTGGCATTACAGTCTGGTTGGGAACTCTGAGGCAATATAGACACCATACTCTCTCTATCTAGAATATGCTTCAGAGTTATTCTAAACAAGGCATATTCATCTACTAATTCTCCATCTGTCATCGGTTGAGAGCTGCTTCTCAGGGGATTAGATCTCAGATACTTCTATTCCATCCTATGTGAGGGCTGAGCATGTTCTCATGACTACACAGAGTCACAGATGTTTTCCATAAACAGCCTTGAGACTGTAGAGATGAATACCAGGGGGTTATGGGTGGGCTATCAACAGCGTCTGCTATAATAGCTCAGATTTGCTGCATGCTTATAGGATTCCATGTGCCAGATTAAATATGTATCATCTCATTTAATATCTGATTAATATTCCCCATTTCCCAGATCAGGAAACAGATGTAGAGTGCAAAGTGACTTGCTTGTGGTCACACAGTCAGCTAATAGTATAGTTGGGATTTGAACGGTACAGTTCATTTTTAGAATTCAAGCGTTTGGCCCCTTCATTCTACTGGATCCTAGAGTAGTTTATGTCTAGCTCAGGGAATAGAAATAGATTTCAAGATGTGGGTGTAAAAACCACCTGCTTCATGAAGTGTGGATTGGATTTCAGTTTGGGACTCAGCACTGGTCTCAAGTATGGACATGTGGATGAAGTTTAAGAATCACCAAGGGTCCTGTTTGGCTGGAATATAAATCACAGGTAGTTGAGAGTAAGTAATATTGGGGAAGATTTTGAATGCCAAGGTGAAGAGTTTACATAAAGAGATTGGGCAATAAGGAACTCTTGAGGCTTTTAGAACAAGGGCATGACAGGAGGTGGGCTTGAGTAACATCAAAGAGTGTCACTAATATAAAACAATGTTAATCAGGTAACACTGAGAGGAAACAGGGAATTTGTTGAGTTGACCAAAGGAGAGGGGAAAATGGAAAAACAGGTTGGAGTCATGACAATAATTCAGGAATTTGAAGATACTTCTTTCAGAGGCCCAGAACCAGTGTGGATTGGCATGGTTGAACAGGTGAGAAGAGCAGTTCTGATAAAGACTTCTAGGCCAGATGATGGACCCTGAATGTTAAAGGACTCTAACATTCCAGGCTTCAAGGTCATTAGTGGAGCACACTGGAGAGAGGTGACCAGACTAGCTACCTTGGACTTGAGTATTGCTGGACTTTCTAGCTCCACTTCAGCATCTGGTCCTAAGCTTTCCTATTTATTTATTTTTTTAAATTTATTTATTTATGATAGTCACAGAGAGAGAGAGGCAGAGACACAGGCAGAGGGAGAAGCAGGCTCCATGCACCGGGAGCCCGATGTGGGATTCGATCCCAGGTCTCCAGGATCGCGCCCTGGGCCAAAGGCAGGCTCCAAACTGCTGTGCCACCCAGGGATCCCTCTAAGCTTTCCTATTTAGAGACAATTTGTTTGTTTGTTTGTTTATTTAAATATGCATATTTTATATTGAAGTTCAATTTGCCAACATATAGTGTAACACCTGGTGCTCATCCTGTCAAGTGCCCCCTCAGTGCCTGTCACCCAGTCACCCCATCCTCCCACCTGCCTCCCCTTCCACTACCACTTATTCATTTCCCAGAGTTAGGAGTCTCCATGTTTTGTCACCCTCTCTAATTTTTCATACTCATTTTCTCTCCTTTCCCCTATAATCCCTTTCACTATTTCCTATATTCCCCGTATGAGTGACACCATATGATGATTGTCCTTCTCTGATTGACTTACTTCACTCAGCATAATACCATCCAGTTCCATCCACGTTGAAGCAAATGGTGGGTATTCGTCCTTTCTAGAGACAGTTTAATCTTCTCACTCTGGGTTGACCAGACTTCATGTGAATTGATGTGATTCATTTCACTGAAGAGAAAAATCAACGAATGATGGTTTAATAAATCAATTCACCATGACATTCATAATAGCTTCTGAGATACTTAGGTTGATAGGCTAGTTGATGCATTGTCTTTGAAGAAAGGGACTCTTCTCTCTCCTTTTGATAGCTACAGAATGACAAGTGACCAGAACCCTACATGCACACCTAGTCTAAGATTTTATATTCACCTTTTGTCTGGGCATCTTAATCCAGGCTCTCAGCTATGCCTCTTTGCTGATGACTTTTAAGTTTGTATCTCCAAAATTCATCTTTTCCCTTGAATGTAATTTCCAGCTGCCAGGTAGGTGTCCCAATCAGGACGTTCTGATAGCACCTCAAACTCAGCATGGTAAGCATCAAGTTTGTCACACTCTTCCACAAACAAGTTTGTCTTTCTGACTTCCTAATTAATAGTAATGATCCTATCATTCCAACTTGCCAAGACTCAACCCTGGGGATTGGCTTTCACTCCTTTTCAACTGTCTATTCTATCTAATGGGTGTCAAAACCTGTTGATTTTACTACTACAATATCTCTTTAAGTTGGTGGGCCTCTCTCTCTTCACATTACTATAGTATATAAACATATATATAATAGCTCAGATTTATTATTTATTTATTACTATATTACTATATACTATAGTAATATAGTATATGTATAGTATACTATAGTAAATATATATGTATATGTATATTTTTTAAGATTTTATTTATTTATTCATGAGAGACACAGAGAGAGAGAGAGAGAGAAGCAGAGACACAGGTGGGGGGAGAAGCAGTCTCCATGCAGGGAGCCTGATGTGGGACTCGATCCTGGGACTCCAGGATCAGGCCTTGGGCCAAAGGCAGGAGCTAAACCGCTGAGCCACCCGGGCTGCCCACTATAGTATATTAATAGTAATAGTTTTGTAATTAATATAGTATAGAAACAGTATAGTATAGTAATAGTATAGTAATTTGTATGGCATAGGAATTAGTATAGTAATAATAGTAGTATAGTAATTATTATTATTTTTTAAAAGATTTTATTTATTTATTTATTCATGAGAGACAGAGAGACAGAGAGAGAGAGAGAGAGAGAGAGAGAGGCAGAGGGAGAAGCAGGCTCCACGCTGGGAGCCTGATGCGGGACTTGATCCGGGGACTCCAGGATCATGCCCTGAGCCTATGGCAGGCGCTAAACCGCTGAGCCACCCAGGGATCCCCAGTAGTATAGTAATTAATGTAGTATAGTAATAGTACAGTAATAGTAATTATATAGTTCAGGTTTTCATTGCCTATTATTACTTAGCTTCCTACCTATATATGATATAGGTATATCCCCATTCCTTATACATCTGTCAGAATAAATGGGGCCTCATCTTCATAGTATTTTTCTGTATATTGTCAATTATATTGACAATTAATGATTATCAGTCACATTTCAGATGAGAAAACTGAGATATAGAGAGGTTAAGTGACTTTCTCAAGATAGCCCGATAAGTGACAGGATCTGAGTTTGAATCTAGATCTCTGCCTCATCTATGAACAAAAGGCCACATTGAGCTTCTTGGCGTCTTTTCTAGATTTTGAGCTCCTCAAGGTGGGGGTTGTTTTGTATAACCATGGGACTCTCGCACAATGTCTTACTAACAGTAGCTGCTGCTGGATTTTTTTTTTTTCAATGAATGAAGATTCTGCTTGATGGTAACATTCAGGGGAACGTGAAGCTGGAGGTCACTTGGTCCTGCTGTTCTATGGAAGGGAGATTGTTCCTAATCCAGTCTGATGACAGACTTTAACCATCCCAGATCATTTAATGAGTATCTGGCTAGGGTAGAAGGGACCCAAGAGAAATCAGGCTGCAGTCTACATGAAACCAGGCATTCAGCTCAAAAGCATGTGCTAAGCTGGACTTTCTTTGTTGCATACTTGGAAACTCATACTCTTAACCTAACAAAAGAGTCAGAATTGGAGACTTAAAAACACAGAATGCATGTAAGAGAGTGTTTGCAAATGTAGGTGGAGCAGCTGCTCTCTGGGAGACCCAGTAAAATTACTTTCTGGCTGAATGAGCTTGCAAACCCTTTCTTGAGGCTGAGCAGTGCTATTTCATGCCTCTACCGCAGGCATTTCTCTCTGAAAAATCAACGACCCAAGAAAGCGGTTGGTGGTGGGAGGAGGGGGAGTCCCTGAGCTAATCCTTGAGGTTGAGACAGAAACACGACTGCTTTGGATTCAGCCTGGGGAGATCAAGGGAAAGCATGACTGCTCTGTTTGGAGAGGCCCGTCTTCAGCTGGCACCATTCTGAGCACTCAAGTTCTCTGTCAATAAGCACTTTACAGGGGGAGATAAATGGATTTGAAGCTGAGGATGGGAGGAGGGTGTCTGGGAAAGAATAAACACATTATCTGAGCCCTTCCACCAAGCCCCTTCTCTGACATGCTCAAGGACTTAGACCATGTGGTTAGCAGAGGCTGGGTGGGAGAGAGGGACTCTATACCCCTGTGTTAGCAGAGGTCTGGTCCAATAATAATAGAGAGTATTTGAGACCAGGCTCTGTACTCTGCTTCACCCACAGCGGTGCCAGGTACTGTGCTATGGGATCGAATATCAAATACCAATTTAGCTACCATCTTGACAGCAAAACTAGAAATAATTGACTTTTTGCAAAAAGAGAGCATGAATATTCATTCTAGGCAGGTAGGTGGGTGGCAATATTCTGCAAACACAGAACCTGAAATCAAACACCTGGGCAGATTCAGGAAAATTTGACTATGTCTATGTATTCTTTTTTCCTTAAGTGACATCCCTACCCTACATATTTTTAAATGCAAGAAAATTCCTTACCAAGGGAGTGTGAGTTTAGGAAAGGGTAGATTCAGGCACACTCGGGTCTTGAGATACTAAATCGATCAGTAATGGCTTTATTTTTATTAAACATGACCTCCCCCGCTGAATCCAGGGGAATCAGGCACCAGTATTCAGCATTGAAGAATACAGTTTTGAAAAATGATATACTTAGTTAGATTCCCTCACAGTGTTACTTGGGTGTTCTTAAAACCCTTAGAAGAGGCTTGTCCTTTTAGTAACATCACTAAGTACATCCTTATCAGATAGAAGTGGCTTCTTAGTTCTAGTACATTCCTTGCCCCACCACATTTGTTGATATGGTGCATACACACTCCTTTTGTTGCCTTTATCCTATGTCACCCTACTTCTAGGCACTTTGTGATCTGGCGGCTATTTTTAGCTCTGGTTTTAATATATGTAACCTCGTCTAGGGTCAAGGGTTAAGAATTTCTTCCCTTTACTTCCCATTACTTCCTGTCTCTCCTCACTTTCCTAGTTCTTGTTCCCACCATCTCTGAGCTGGACAATGGCTAGAACATGCTTCTATCTATTTTCTACATTACCTCCAAGTAGATGCTATGAAACAGGAACTTTCCCTGTCATCTCACTTCTAGCCCACTTACCTCCAATATCTCAACACTCCTCCCTTTCCCCTTTTGGCCCCAAATCTATATAAGACAAGGGAGAAGTCAAGGGAGGAATCATCATTTCAGTGACTTATCAACTGGATGGGGACTGGCCTCTTTCCTAGGCCAAGTGACAGAGCTACCAAGACAACAACTCTTTGAGACTCTGGATGCTCCAAGAAATAAAGCCTGGGATTCCAGTCTCTCATTAGAGGTTTCTTGGGTAGCACACTTGATGAAGTTGACAAACTTCCTTGCATGCATCTCTCTTCAACCCCCACCTTCACCTCCAGCAGGGAAAAAGAAGACTGGATGGAGAAGAAGAGAATCTGCCCTCCTTCCTTTTATGTTGCCGTGGAGACATAAGATTTCTTTGGGTCAAGTGTCCACCACAGAATGGAGCTACATACCTGCTGTTTGGCTGTCTTTTCTGCTCTCTTCCACTCAGGGAGGGTGACCAATGTGCCCTGGCTCCCAGCAGCAATAGGTGGTGACATCGAGCAGGTAAGGGAAAGTGCTGTTTGGAAATAAGAAGCTGGAGACCAATCTCTCTAAACTGGACAACTGATATGAATCTCCTTCCTCTGAAGGGGTGAAGAGGAAGTACTGGAGTGTCAGCCGACGGAAGGCGTCTACTATCAGCCATATTGGTGAGAAAGGCACAAATGGCCATGGGAAAGACAACTACAACAGAGACTACTACTTAAGCAAGATGCTCTTATTTTCTCTGTCTTCCGACATCTGGCACAGGCTAGAGCCTTGAATAGGAAGAGGGATAGGTTGGCCTGGGGCAGGAACCCCTCTTCTGGTTCCTCTAATCACAAAGAGGAGAGAGGAAATCCTTAAATGGAATATGAGATTATAGCTTTAAATTGGAGCATTTCAATAACTGAAAATGACCCCAAACTGGCCATCAGGAAATTATGCTCAAGATGTCATTACTAAGGCCAGAAAGCATGGTGGAAGACCTGGGGGAAACTCATCCAAACTACTTCTTGTTTGCAGCCACTGAGCAGACAATATACAATGACTGACTTCTCATCATGACCCGCAAGTCTCATCATGTCACCCTGCTGATGAAGAGTTCCCAAAGACTCCTATTCTTTCCCCTACAGGATAAAAATGTGTTCTTTGCATGACTCACAAGGCCATTGGTGATCAAGTCCCTTTATGCCTCCATGGTGTTATTTACCTCTTAATTCCAGGTTTGACACTTAAACAATTATCTCAGGGTATCAGATTCTCTGCCCTTCTGCGTCATTGCACACAGCGTCCTCTACCAGTAGAGCCCCTTTCCCAGGGGAAGTTCCATCAAGTCTTGGTTTAAGCGTGATCTTGTCTGTTAAGCCTTTCCTAATGTTTGGAGGCAGAATTACTTATTTCTTCTGCCATTTAACCTGTATGTACATACAGCTCAATTATTTTATCAAGCTACTCCTTGTGGCAGTATTTATATATCTGTTTTCTCACTAGACTCTAAGTTCCTTGAAGGCATCAGCTGTGTACTCTCCCTCATAACCCCATGTGTGGGTGGGGTTATGAAAAATAGTTTGAAGAATGAATCTGGAGCCTATGCCAAGAACATGAAATTTTCTTCAAAGAGGCTGCCTTAACTCTGAGATGATATGGCCTTTGGGCTAAAGAAAGAAAAAAAATCTGATTTTATCTGTCAGGGTTCTTTCTATTTGATATATGCTCCTCTCAAAGTCTCTCAATTTGATGATATATCATGTTATTTCTAGTCGTCTCTCCCTGGGTGGAAATCCAGTTTTATTTAGATTACGAAATTCTAGAAGGCAGGCCTTATCTTGCTATGCTTTCCACATGGCAGAGACCTGTTCGATTCTATAAAAGATTTCCTAAAGTCTTACCTGTGCCAGACACAATGCTGGAGTAGCAGACATTAAGTGAAGCAGTCATGGCCTCTGTTCTTCAGGCCTCCAAAGCCTAGTCCTTCTCTGTCTTGAAAGGTTGTCCTCTTTGACCTTGAGAGAGGTTCCTAAGAGGGCCTATAGAGCAGTGAGGACAGAGAGGGGTGCCAAAGCAGTTGGGCCAAGCCATCAAGAGATTCACTTTACAAAGACTGAGATGACAAAAGTCTCATCCAAATTATCCTCCCAACCTTTCTTGGTTCTAGCTCTAGAGACCTTTGCATCTGTCATACTCAGTGTTGACTGCATAGTAGTTGCCACTAGAATATGAAATAGTGGAAAGAGATGGTTCTTAGAATAAAAAATGATTGAATTCAAATTCAATTTAACCTAGACTGAGCTGGTTGGATTTGTCACTTATTTGTCCTGTTAAATCTTAGCTAGGTTGATCGACCTTTTGTAGATCTGATATAAATATAGGAGGGTTGTTGGGGCTGAGGCATAATGTTCCAGACATTTCCTTGCCTTTCCCATTCCTTCATTGGCTGCTGCCCCATTATAAGTGTGTCCAACACACACGCACACGCACACACACATACATGCACTCACTCCTAATGCACCCATCTCTCACTTTTCAACTAACTCCTCTCCTTTTCCCTGCTATTATTCCTTTACTATCACCATCTCTCAAAAATCTTGCTAAATTGCAACAATTATCTTTATTCTGTTCCCATAAATGAAGTATTTCCTGCCTTCCAGGCTTTTCACCTCAATAATTAACATATGTTTCTGAAATTCTAAATATACATAAGTCTGCCTTGACATTTCTTTAGTTTTAGAGAAAGATGTGTATACATCTAGTCTACATACAGAGAGACTGGGTATGCGATGTGCGTGTGTATCATACACATACGTGTGTATGTAACAAGCAGACACATGATACATGTAATAAACGTAAAGTGGAAGTATACTTTCTACTTCAAGGCCTTCACTCTCTCTCTGGTCTTATTTCAAGGACAAAAGCTTTGCCTCCCCCCAAGTCACAGAGCCGCACCCCCTTCATTTCTTAAACCAAGTTTTCTCTGGTCCTCTGAATTGCACTCTGATTGGCCGAGTGCAGAGGCCCAGCCTCCAGGCTAAACTCTGGTGTGTCTTTTAGTTACTAAGGCCATAAATCCTCCCCTTAGCTCTCTCTCAGGCATTATTTAAATTGGTCAGATCGAGAATCCATCCATTTCTTTCAAGCCCAACCCATGAATAGCTGTTAACACAATGTGAGAGTTTAAGGCCTTAAGCATGTACCTGCCTGCACTTCTCAGTTCTTCCTCCTTCCCTCCAGGAGCACTTGCCTGTAGTCAGGGGGAGAGGGGAGAAAGCAGAGCCTAAATAAGCTGATTTCTCAGGAAAAGCATTCCTCTCCATCTTTGCCATTTTAATAAAGCTTAGCTCGGGGAGAGATTTGGAGTCCTTCAAGAGCAGACCCGTTAAAACAATCGGGGAGTGTGTAAAACAGAGCTCAAGCCCTGCCTGCTGGTCTCTGAACTGACGTCACCTCATAAATCCACAGGCTCCGTTCCCGGCCCCCGATCTGCAAGGCACAGCCTGGACCCATCAGTGAGCTGCTTTTTCTGGAGATTAATTATATGTTCAGACAGAGGTCAGGTGGAGAGTCTTTAAAAGATTGCTTCAGTGTTTCGGCCCACCCCCTCTCGTTTGGGTGAAAAAAAAAAAAAAAAAAGTTTCCCTATGCAGCCAAGCTGCAGAAAGGAACATCATGTGCCTAGAAACCAATCCACCGAATGAGAAGGGGTGGGCCCATCATTTGACCCACACTGCCCAGCAACAGGGGAGGGCCTGAGAGCCAGGGTAGTGAGGGGGCTGTCCCTTGGTTCTTCTTGCCTGCTGCCCCAAGGTCATAGGTCTCTGATTGGTCCCCAGGGCAGTCTGAGGTCAGAACGTGCATGCAACGAATTGAGAAAGGCATAGGGGTAGGAGCAGCCAGCTGACAGAGGGACAGCGTTGGGAAGTGTCTGCATCCAGGGGGCCATGGATGCTGTTGGAGGCTTTGGAGCTGTCCTGCCAAGACAAGGTGGGGTTTGCACATCATCCGCCTTGATGTCTCTCTGGGGAATCACACACACACACGCACACACACACACACACACACACTTGAAGAAAGGGCAGCAATCATTTAACAGAAAACAGAAAAGAGAAAGGGTGAGGTATAGCAGTTCAATGTCGGAGTGTTTCCAGAAGGAAGATAGTCCACACTGCGTGCTCTGAGGATGCTGGGGAATGGATTTTTTTTTTTTCCTGAGAAATTGAAGGGATTGATTAAGCCCTGGTGAATCAAAAACTTTCTTCAATTTTGTTCACAGTTTAGGGGGGTGGCTAGTAGGGATTTGTTGATAAATGTTGATAAATCTAACAATGATCTCTCCAGGGGACAGAAGTCCTGGTTTCTGTGGTGTAAACACTCTCATCTTTGGTGCTGACTTCAAGTCCCAGTGCGAGGACTCTGAATGCGGAGATGGGAGCTCTGTACGCTCTCCCGAGCTGGTGGGAGCTGCCTCTGGCTCAGGCTGGTGGTAATGGCCACACGAATAAGTTACTAAGCTATATTCTCCATTCTTGTGCTAAAAGAGGCTGCACAGGGCAAAAAAAGTCAGAAAAAGTCAGAGCCCAGTGCAAGCGTTGATTCTGGCCTGGCCACCCACTCCCAGCTCTGCCTTTAAACTTTGCACACTTCTCTGTGTAGGTTATACTTCAAAAAAAAGTTGAAACATTAAACAGCTTAAAATGAAGAAGCCTTCCCATCCCTTGCAACTGTGGATACGTAAGATTTGGTGCCACCATTTCTCATTGTTCCATAGTTTCCATCTTTGATAAGGCACGGGATTGTGCTCCATTGTCAGTGAGTGAAAAGAATTCCAGGCTGCAGCTAGTGTGTGGTCCCCTTTTTGAGGAATTGTAAGAGAAAGCCTAGCTTCCTTCCAGGTAAAGGGCCTGATTGACATAGCCTGATGGGAATCATCGAGAGTTCTGGAATGTAGCTCCATTCATAGCCCTTGGCTCCTGTGCATGCCCCAAATAAACACAGACTGTTGATGGTGGTTTCAGATGAATCCCCCTGCAAGTGCTGGCATAACTGTACGGCCACGGGGCCTTACCCTCCAGGGAGGGAGCCCTGAGCACAACTGCATGGGGGATGGTGTTGGAAGGGGCTGACGAGGGGTGAGGGAGAGAAAGGGTCCCTGAAAGCCAATCACGGTGTCCTGTGGTTTGGCAGTTGGCCTAGGAGCCCTGGGGCCTTCTGGGGAAAAGCCAGAAAGAAAGGACAGGGTGAGGCAGCGAGGGAGAGTGTGGGAGGAACATGCTTTCACAAGGCAGGGCTGGCTGTGTGTGCCTGCCAGGGTCAGAATTGCTGGCTCTTTCCTAGAGTGGCTTTCTAGAAGGAAACTAATGTGCACTGGACAGGGCATGTTCACCATCTCTTTTTGACCTTGCAAGGCAGATTTTATCACCATTTCTTGATGGAGAAACTGAGGTACAGAGTAAAAGGCTTGGCCCTGTGCCATGCAAATTTTAAATGTTAAAGGAGATTTGATCCCACCTGTGCCCAGGGCCCTGCTTGCCTTGGTCTTATGCATCTTTTTGGCACCTCTGGATCACACCTTTGGATCTGTCAACCAATCTAGTCCAACACCTGTTTGTCTGATTTTCCTTCGTTTCCTTCTCTCTCTTGCAAACAACCCTTTGGTTGTTGGAGTGATTGACCAGACTGATTGTGGTGGCCTCTGGTGATGACAGGGAAGGGGCACTCAGCCTGCAGCTTCTCTGTAGGTGCAGGTTCAAAGCATACCCGGCATTGGCATGAGAGATCTTAGGTGGGTTGGCATAGCCAGGCCTCCAATGCAGCCTTCTGCCAGAAAACTGTTAATGACACCAAGGATTTCTTTAAATTCTGACTTTGGGGCCCAGCAACCTGTGTTGAATCAACCATGTGTCCTCACCAGAGTATTGACACTTGTCAGCAGCTCGCTCAGGATCCAGGCACGGCTATCTCTCTGTCCATCGGCCTCTGTGGCCTCCAAACTCTCCCTGCACAAACACGAAAATCAACCACAGACTCCTTGCAAAGGCGCTCAACCCTTGGCGCTCATTCAGAATAAGCAGGCAAGTCTCTGGACCCTACCACCCTGCTCCAAAGTGAAACAAAGCCGGTACGGCCTGCCACCTCTCTTCCTGCATCTATCCCATCTTCTGTGTCCCTTCTGTGTCCCACTGCCATTCTGTACTTCTCCACTGAAAGGGAAACACTAAAACCCCTAATTGCTTTCTTTGAAGAACTTTTGTTGAGTTTTTATGGTTTGATGTTCGTTTTTCCCTGGTGGTAAGGTGGTAGTTTTGCTGGCTGCGCATAACAACAAGAGATTTTACTGTGGTCCAAGTAGGTCTCCTTTATTGTTTTGGAAACAAGACTACATATATTAGAGCTTTGTAGATGCTAGTGATAACAGTGCCCAGCATTAGTGGTCATGGCAGCTATCATTTATTGAGCATATACTATGTGCTGGGCAATCCTTTAAGTGCTTTTGAAAAGTATTAAAGAATCGTCATGACAGCTCCATGAAGTATTATTTATATTTTCATATGAAGAAAACGAAGCTCAGATGAGGTAAGTTAAAATTTACTTACATTTTTGGAACTACTAAAAAATAAGTCTGGCACTAGAAACTGTGTCCTTAACAAATGTTCCATGTTGAGATGAACCCCAGAATCTGTATGTGTGTGCATCAAGAATATTAAGCTTAATTGTAGAAAGTGGCCATTTGTAGGTCAGAAACTAACATAGGCCACCTTATGAGGTTCAACGTAAGACAGCAAACCCAGAATCTCCAATGTGTGGTCATCAGACTCAATTTTCTTTGTATTTTGGTGCCCTCCACAGAACAAGCCCTCAATCTGCAAATGTTTTCCAAGCGTAAGAGTGAGAGATTGAATGCCTGTGTAAGTGGGAACGAGATAGGAATTACCAGAAGCAAAGGCAGGCTTCAATCTCAGGGAGAAAGAGTTTGGGGGCAGGGCAAAGGATGTGTGTACACATACTTGTATCTGGGCCACTGATGCTTGGGAGTCCACGTCTCTTAAGGAAGTCCCACCTTGTCTCTACCTTCACCTCTGTGCAACTGACTGACCACCATGTTTCCATCCCATATTTCTCACTGTGTATCCTAGTGTCAACCTAGTACCTCCAAAAGAAATGACTGACGAGATGGTCTTTTGAAGAAAGAATTCCCAAACTCCTTTCTAGTGCCAGTAGTCTGAATTGAGAAAGTACTGGTTTCGGTTGGATGGAAACTGAGAGAGAATCATCCCATGGTCCAAGCCTCGGGATCAATCCATCTTCTTCACTTTTACTTTCTCCCTCTTCTCATCACCAATAGGACCCAAGTGATCTAATGCCAGTTCTTTGTAACCTTCGAAGCCCTAGGAGGACCTCATAGGGAAGGCCTCTGAGGAGGTTCTGGAGGGGTGGCTGAGGGAGGTCCATGTGCCTTGGGGTGAGAACTAGACCATCAGAGAAGAAGGTGGGAAAGGTCAGAGGCAGCTCAACCTTGCTAGAGGGAAGGGTATCGGGAGGAACAGAAGTCCTAGGGAATGTGTGTCTGCAGTCAAGGCTGAGAACTATAGAATAATTATGCTGATCTGCCATTGTCCACTGTGAGAGCTGTTATGTTCCAGTTCCTTTAACTAGTCAGCCCTAACTTACCCATATGTAGTTCGGAGTAATGTGATCCCACTCAAAAAAAATTATACGTAAGTACATAAATGTATGAGTGTAATAAAGATGTGTGCAAATACACAACAAACAGTAAATGTTGGTCACTGCGGGGACAGGATATTGAAGAACAGTGAGTAGTAGATTATTAAAATTTTCTTTATACGTGTCTTATGCAGCTTGAATTATCGAAATGCACATTTCTTTTAAAAATAATTTTAAATGACAACAATTTTTTTACAAGGGCATATATTTTTTATTGAGAGGACAGTCTTAATAAAATTTTTTCATCATCAAGACCTGGACTTGCCCATAGAGTCACTGTGTTCCTCTTAATGAACAAGAATATCTTTTTTTGGAGAGAAGGTTGGAAGAGGGATGTTGATTTAGGGTAGCCAGATAAAATACAGGATGCCCAGTTAAATTTGAATTTCAGATAAACAGTGATTAATTTTTTAGAATAAGGAGGTCCCATGAAATATTTCCATGCATGATCCAGAGAGAACCTTGTTGTTTACATGGGACATATATATTTATACTAAAAAATTATTCATTGTTTACCTGAAATTCAGATTTAACTATATTTATATTTACCAAATCTAGTAACCCATTCGGGCTGCCATTACCACAAATGAGCAGCGCTGGTCTTAAGGAGCTGCTTTGATCTGCACCTGGGGCAGGAGGGGAGTGGAAATGTGCTGTTTCCCAGGGGATTATTTTCATCAGTGGCTCCCAGCTGGTATGCAGTGGGGAGATGCTTCTAATTCATCCTGCTATGATACAACAATTATGAAAGTAGATTCATCTCTCAGTATCTCATCCTCTTGCCCTACTTTTCCAAGACCTTAAGTTTCCTAAATTTGAATTCCTCTTCTAGAGGTATTTTTAGAAAGTTGACTGGAGAGAGATACAATTCTTCAATGTCCCAAATAAGCACATTATTAACCATGAAAGGCAAAGACTTGTTTTAGTCTTTGCCCTCAAAGAATTGGTAATATGATAGATTGATAGTATGGTACTCCACTATTTTTATTATATCTCTACATGCAGCACAGTGCTGGGACCATGGCAAGCCATGTGTGTGCACAGGTGTGCCTGTATGTCTCCATAAGTGCATGCATGTGTATAGTCAGAAATCCTCCCCTTATATACACAGCCTTTCAACAACTTGTCGCTAATTGCTGGTGTTCAGATGGACACTTACTTACATGGGGCTTGCAAAGAACCAAAGCACACGAAGCATCACACAGCTCTATTCATTGAGTTCGAGTTTTAGATTCACCAACAAAGGTTTTGTTCTTTTCTTTGGATGATCCAGGGATAACTTCAGTTTCAAACCATTTTTGTAAAATCTGCCCCAAAATGCAAATCTTTGAGAGATTAGCCTGGGCACCTGCCTCAGGAAGCTACAGTATGCTTCCCTGGGGAGTTTAATGATGTGGAATCCTTTGATCCAGAGCTTTCTAATGTCTAATCCATTAACAAAATTGCTTTTTTCCATCACATCTCTCTTCACCAGACTCAATTAGTTCTGCCTATAGAGTTCATAGCACAGATAGAAAGGCAGATGCTTATCCTAGTTTCCAAGCACTCCTATATGCGTCTTGAATGTGAACCAGGCTAGTGTGACAGTCGCATTGGCTCTTCTGAACTCAGGCCTTCATCCTACCCTGTCTCTAGCTTCTCAAGTACACAGTAGCTATGGGCCAGAGGACTCGACTGATTAAAATTTCTAGAGATATGTCACATGGGAAGGAAATCTTCATTCGATACCTGGAATGGTCCAGCAAAGTCATGTTGTTTATCCTCCCATTCCTGGAAACAAGCAGCAATCTTTATAAAGGCAAATTCTTGGATAAAAGTAAACCTACTAAAAGTGTCTGAGTGAGAGTCTACAAAACCTGAAATTGTAATAAATAAGGTAAATACACCAAAAAGGGCAAGAAAAACAACATATGCACTTCTTGAGAATCTTGGAAGGAAAAGAATGCTGTTATTTTGAATAATTAGGATTAAATGAGTCTAACTGCAAAGAAGAGACCCTCTCGATTTCCAAGTCATAAGGAATACCATCCCCATCTCCACTCCAGGCACTTCTCTCCTTGTCTTGCACCCTTCCTTTTATACCCTCCATTCAACTTCTTATACTGACTCTTTTGCTTATCTTGTCTTGCTTTGTCTTTGGATTGATTTATCTGTTGTTCTGGAGACAAGGAGCTAGGGAATAGGGCCCCTTAAGAACTGTGCTTGCCCTGTGGGTCTGGGTTCCAGCACACCACAAAAGCTAAAGTTTTGCTGTGAACTCATCTGGCAGAAAGGTTTCCATTTGTACACAGAACATTCTCAGTAAAGACAAATCTAGCTTCCTCTAAATAGAAATAGGTAAAAAAAAAATCTGAATTCTTTAAAATACTGACCACGTTGGGGTGCCTGGGTGGCTCAGCTGGTTAAGGGTCTGCCTTTGGCTTAGGTCATGATCCCAGGGTCCTGAGACTGAGCCCCACATCAGACTCCCTGTTCAGTGGGGAGTCTGCTTCTCCTTTTCCTGCTACCTACCACTCCTGCTCCCCCTTCTTGTGTGCTCTCTCTTTGTGCGTCAGATAAATAAAAAAAATCTTTAAAAAATAAAATAAAACACTGGCCATGTTGCTAATGCATCTGAACCCACATAACACTCCTTCCCATGCAAGTTTCTGTATCTAGGGAGGATTTGTTAGAGGTCTTTTTTTCCCCTTTAATTTCTCTAAGAGACCAGACAGTAGTAAGTCATCTTTTACAAATATATGCAAGACAGTAAGCTAAACTCAGTTGATGATACTTCAGTAAGGAGCTGTTGAAGGATGAAAGAATGATGGATTTGCATATACTTTGTGTTCTGCTAGAAGGAGATTAAGTCCAGGTTACAGAATAAGGTGGTGGCAGAGAGACAGCCAGAGAACAGAACATTGCTGGATGGCAGTTAGGTTTCCTTCAAGATGCAAAGACACATACATAGTATCTCTTCCGCTACACAAGAAAGCAGCCAGGAACCCTCCTGCGCCTTCAGCTATACCTGAAATTTATGCCATAGAAAGTAGTTATTCCTCAGGCAGAAAATAACATAGAGTCTAGATTCAAAACAATCTGTTTTCCATTTGGTAAAGGAAAGAAGAACACTCATAGAGGAAAAAGAAATATATTAGTAAGTGTAAAACATCAAATGAAGTATTGAAGTATATTATGAAAAGTATATTTCTATGTAATAAAGATATGTGAATGTCACTCAAAAGGATAAGGATATTCCCTTCTCTTTGATTGAAGGATGATGTAAAATGATCTTTACCAATAAACATTGGTATACCAGTCATGCACAATTGTGGACGTTTAATCTTGAAGTTTTACAGTGGCTAATTCAGCCTGTAGTTGTAAATTCCCTGGGGCTGGAGTCAATGTTTCCTTATCCTATGATAACAATTATGCCTATGATTAATATGAGTAAATGCTAATATAATTAATGATATTCAATAAATAGTTGCCAAGTTAATGAATCATTCAAAATAGTTATTCAACTAATAGTTGTGGGTTGCTTATCTTGAAAACATGGGCGTCGGAAAGGGGGGACTCTATACTCAGCACTCAGCACAGTAAATTTTTCTCCTGTACTCATGGGTGGCATAAACACACAAGTATAATTTAAATCATGCACACACATGCATGCAAAATAAGTAATCCCAGAAGTGAGGGCAGTAGGGAATCAATAACTATTAGTTAATGAGCAGCTAGGAGAGTCACATACTGAACTAAGAGAGAATAGTACTCCAGAAATAAGAGTTAAATTAAAATCATATATTTTAGGGATACATACATTTGGCTCTAGCCTTGGTATTCTCAAAAACATCAGCCCTTCAACTTTAGCTTCTTTCTTCTTCAACATTAATCCTGCCACTTCTCAACTTTTGTGTAATTAAAATCATGTGATCTCATAGGGTCCTATCAGAAATAGTCGGCATAACAACACTAGTAATATGAACGATGCATATTTATACACAGAATCAGGTAAGTATAATAAGTGTAGCTTTCAATGATGAGTTCCCTCTGTGCTAAGTGTTGAAAATCTTTGTCCTTTGAGGTAGACATGTATGTAACTTATTGAAAGAGTGATGGAATAATTATAACAATTATGAAAGCTGTTAATCTCATGAACATAAAACAATTGCTAAGAATTTTCAATTAGCAAAATAAATGGGAAAAATGCATTTCCAGTTAATATTAAAATTGAAAGAATATATTAGCTCGATAAATTTAGAAAGAGCATGCTTTTTGAGGTAATATACTTATAGACATTTCAATAATAATGAGTCAGAATAATAAGATATCTTCCTGGATAGACATATTTTGGTCATAATTTTGATCTTTGTGAATTTTTTGGTATACTTGCATTTATAAAATAAAATTAACATGAAGCAAAATACAAAATAAACTTCAAGCACCATATTTAATTTTTAATTATTTAATTAGATTCAGGTCATGAATCACTCAAGACAATACAAACTTTATTAACTTTCTAAGTATAAAAGCAGAAGGCTTACTTTGTCATCTCAAAATTTATTAAGGACAAAAGATCAATATCCTTGATATATTCCATATTAACATAATAAAGAATATAAGGGTGCCTGGGTGGCTCAATCGGTTGAACATCAGACCGTTTGGGCTCAGGTCATGATCTCATGGGTCAGAGGATCAAGCCCTGTGTGGAGCTCTGCACTCAGCAAGGAATCTGCTTGATGATTCTCTCTTTCTGCCTCTCCTCTCAGCCCGCTCTCTCTGTCTCTCTAAAGTGAATGGATATCTTCTCCCATTCTGTAGGTTGTCTTTTAGTTTTGTTGACTGTATCCTTTGCTGTGCAAAAGCTTCTTATCTTGATGAAGTCCCAAACCTACAGAATGGGAGAAGATATTTGCAAATGACCTATCAGATAAAGGGCTAGTCTCCAAGATCTATAAAGAATTTATTAAACTCAACAGCAAAGAAACAAACAATCCAGTCACGAAATGGGCAAAAGACATGAACAGAAATCTCACAGAGGAAGACATAGACATGGCCAACATGCACATGAGAAAATGCTCTGCATCACTTGCCATCAGGGAAATACAAATCAAAACCACAATGAGATACCACCTCACACCAGTGAGAATGGGGGAAATTAACAAGGCAGGAAACCACAAATGTTGGAGAGGATGCGGAGAAAAGGGAACCCTCTTGCACTGTTGGTGGGAATGTGAACTGGTGCAGCCACTCTGGAAAACTGTGTGGAGGTTCCTCAAACAGTTAAAAATAGACCTGTCCTACGACCCAGCAATTGCACTGCTGGGGATTTACCCCAAAGATACAGATGCAGTGAAACGCCGGGACACCTGCACCCCGATGTTTCTAGCAGCAATGGCCACAACAGCCACACTGTGGAAGGAGCCTCGGTGTCCATCGAAAGATGAATGGATAAAGAAGATGTGGTTTATGTATACACTGGAATATTACTCAGCCATTAGAAATGACAAATACCTACCATTTGCTTCGACGTGGATGGAACTGGAGGGTATTATGTTGAGTGAAATAAGTCAATTGGAGAAGGACAAACATTATATGGTCTCATTCATTTGGGGAATATAAATAATAGTGAAAGGGAATAGAGGGGAAGGGAGAAGAAATGGGTAGGGAATATCAGAAAGGGAGACAGAACATGGAAGACTCCTAACTCTGGGAAATGAACTAGGGGTGGTGGAAGGGGAGGAGGGCGGAGGGTGGAGGTGACTGGGTGGCGGGCACTGAGGGGGGCACTTGATGGGATGAGCACTGGGTGTTATTCTGTATGTTGGCAAATTGAACACCAATAAAAAATAAATTTATTATTAAAAAAATAAAGGGAATGGATAAATCTTTGAAAAATAAATAAATAAAATGTGAAGAAAGAAAATGTTAGAAAAAAAAATCACTACTCCCAAAGTACCTTACTTCACCACCGATCACAAATGAAAGAGATCCTATTTAATATTACATTCAGTGTTCAGTAATGAACGCATGAGCAATATGATACCTGACTGTTCTGAGAAAATACTATTCTGGCACTGTAATTCAAAGTTTAAAAACTTAAATATTTCATAGTAAAACTTATCATTATAACTGAATTTTTAAGCAAAATTCCAGAATATTTTTATATCCCCATGCTTTATTTTACAATAATGGTAATATTTACCTTCACCTTTTATTTCAAACAAGTATGATTTTAACATTCTCTCATTTCTTATTTGGTCAAAACGTTTATTCAGTGTTGCCTAATTACACTTTTTTAAAAGATTAAAATCAGTTCCTTCCTACAGGCTCTCACATATACTGTTGGGAGAATATAGAACAATTTTTCTGGAAAGTTATTTGTCAACATTTATGAAAAAGAAAAAAAATCCTCTGAAATATTTAATAGATTGGAGCTTAGGTATGGCTGCTTGTGTACATCTGATGTTCCCATTAAAATTCCCAAAAAAATACCCAAGGGAGAAAAATAAACTATACAAAACACATTCATCAACATAACTCCATTGCTGGCAGGAATGTCATCATAGTACAAGCCTTATGAGAGAAATGTGGCAATATTGAATAAAATCATGTGTACATGTGTACTTTTGGCCTGGAAGTATAACGTCTAGAAATTTCCTTGAGGATGGGAAGGGTTATACATTGCAGCACTATTTACAATCGCAAACTATGGGAAACAGCTTATATAACCAGACATAAGAAAGTTGTTTCATAAACTGTGTTATAATCACACAGTCAAGTACTCTGTTGCAGGAAGAAGCAATGAAGAAAGAATTCTCTGAACTAAGGTTGAGGGATTTTCAGAATATATATATATATTTTTTTTAAAGATTTTATTTATTTATTCATGAAAGACACAGAGGGAGAGAGGCAGAGACATAGGCAGAGGGAAAAGCAGGCTCCATGCTGGAGTCTGATGTGGGACTAGATCCTGGGACTCCAGTACCAAAGGCAGGGACTAAACCACTGAACCATCCAGGGATCCCAATTTTCAGGATATATTAAGTGAAAAAAGCAAACTACAATGGAGTATAAATGGTATGCTTACCTTTGTTTAAGGGAGAAGGATAAAAAAGCCAATGACATGTGTCTACTCACAAAAATAATAATAATACCATAAGGATAAACTAGAAACTAAATTGACCGGTTGCTATGTTATTGTGTATTACTGCAGTGGCTGAAGACAAAACCCATCTATTAACTCACTGTTCTGTAGGCCAGAAGTCTGGGTGGGCTTGACTGGGGTTTTGCTGAGAGTCTCATGCAGACGAAATCAAGGTGTCCGCCTGTCTGAATTCTTATCTGGAGATTCTGGGGAAGAACCCACTTCCAAGTGTATGCAGATTGCTGGTAGAAATCAGTTTCTTGATGTTGCAGGATTCAGGGTCCACGTTTTCTTGCAGGCTCTTAGCCAGAGGCTGCTCAGATTCTTGGCTCTGCCTCTACTCCTTGCCACACGATCCTCCCATCTTCAAGACAGCAATGATGTGTCAAATCTTTTGAGTGGCTCTGACTTCTGATTCCAGACTGAGAAAATTCTGCTTTGAAAGAACTCATGTGATTAGACAAATCTCTCTTTTGCCTTATAACATAATCATGAGAGTGATAACTCACCATATGTACAAGTTCCATGCACACTCGAAGGGGTGGGCCTTTAAAATGGCCAAAGTCATTGAGGGTCATTTTAGAATTCTGTCCACCACTGTTACTTATAAAGGGTGAGTGAGAAGGAGGTTGAAAGGATAGATGAAACTGGGAGAATCTCATGTTTTGACACATATCTGTTGTGCACTTCAGACTTGGGCTATTGTATTAACATTTCACATAGACTTTTTTTTTAATTCAGCGAGGAGAGGAGGAAAAAAATCCTAAAATGTGATTCAAACAAAAGCAAGTGGACCAAGCCAAAAATCAAATAAATAATATAACCAGGCTAAAGTGGGAAAGAAAATCTAGCCTGTATAGCTTCTGAACATAGTATTTACACTGTATGCCCTAAGGCTCAAGGGAAAACACCAACAATTTTTAAATAAACATTGAACTTTAGTTAGTAGGTTCTTTTTATTCAAAGAAACACGGGTTAGCATTTTTTAAAATACTTTTAATGTACTGAGCAAATAAGTGCATATATTGTAGAGAATAGATGCCATATTTCTCACTGTTAGATAAGGAAGTTCCAGCTAGATACGGGAAAGAATGGAAAGAATCCTATGCCACTGAACTTGCGTGGGGGGATCCATGGAAACTCATAGTTTCAAGCATGTAGATATTATATTTGCACACACATGAACTTGTATGTATGAGTGTATATGCATGCATACATCCGTTTTTTTATATTTGCTGATAGGATTTAGAAGCAATCATGCCCATAGCATTGATCTAAATGCCATTTGCCACTAAAAGGAACCAAGACGTTTTTGAGAAATGGTGGATTCCGGGGCTAGAGTAGGGAAAAATACAAAACAAGATGAAAAAAGTCTCCACCCCAAGATTGCTAGAACTCATACAGCAATTCGGTAGCGTGGCAGGACACAAAATCAATGCCTAGAAATCAGTGGCATTTCTATACACTAAAAATGAGACTGAAGAAAGAGAAATTAAGGAGTCAATCCCATTTACAATTGCACCCAAAAGCATCAGATACCTAGGAATAAACCTAACCAAAGAGGTAAAGGATCTATACCCTAAAAACTATAGAACGCTTCTGAAAGAAATGGAGGAAGACACAAAGAGATGGAAAAATATTCCATGCTCATGGATTGACAAAATTAATATTGTGAAAATGTCAATGTTACCCAGGGCAATATACACGTTTAATGCAATCCCTATCAAAATACCATGGACTTTCTTCAGAGAGTTAGAACAAATTATTTTAAGATTTGTGTGGAATCAGAAAAGACCCCGAATAGCCAGGGGAATTTTAAAAAAGAAAACCATATCTGGGGGCATCACAATGCCAGATTTCAGGTTGTACTACAAAGCTGTGGTCATCAAGACAGTGTGGTACTGGCACAAAAACAGACACATAGATCAATGGAACAGAATAGAGAACCCAGAAGTGGACCCTGAACTTTATGGTCAACTAATATTCGATAAAGGAGGAAAGACTATCCATTGGAAGAAAGACAGTCTCTTCAATAAATGGTGCTGGGAACATTGGACATCCACATGCAGAAGAATGAAACTAGACCACTCTCTTGCACCATACACAAAGATAAACTCAAAATGGATGAAAGATCTAAATGTGAGACAAGATTCCATCAAAATCCTAGAGGAGAACACAGGCAACACCCTTTTTGAACTCGGCCACAGTAACTTCTTGCAAGATACATCCACGAAGGCAAAAGAAACAAAAGCAAAAATCAACTATTGGGACTTCATCAAGATAAGAAGCTTTTGCACAGCAAAGGATACAGTCAACAAAACTAAAAGACAACCTACAGAATGGGAGAAGATATTTGCAAATGACATATCAGATAAAGGGCTAGTTTCCAAGATCTATAAAGAACTTATTAAACTCAACACCAAAGAAACAAACAATCCAATCATGAAATGGGCAAAAGACATGAACAGAAATCTCACAGAGGAAGACATAGACATGGCCAACATGCACATAAGAAAATGCTCTGCATCACTTGCCATCAGGGAAATACAAATCAAAACCACAATGAGATACCACCTCACGCCAGTGAGAATGGGGCAAATTAACAAGGCAGGAAACCACAAATGTTGGAGAGGATGCAGAGAAAAGGGAACCCTCTTGCACTGTTGGTGGGAATGTGAACTGGTGCAGCCACTCTGGAAAACTGTGTGGAGGTTCCTCAAAGAGTTAAAAATAGACCTGTCCTACGACCCAGCAATTGCACTACTGGGGATTTACCCCAAAGATACAGATGCAATGAAACGCCGGGACACCTGCACCCCAATGTTTATAGCAGCAATGGCCACGATAGCCAAACTGTGGAAGGAGCCTCGGTGTCCAATGAAAGATGAATGGATAAAGAAGATGTGGTTTATGTATACAATGGAATATTACTCAGCTATTAGAAATGACAAATACCCACCATTTGCTTCAATGTGGATGGAACTGGAGGGTATTATGCTGAGTGAAGTAAGTCAATCGAAAAAGGACAAACATTATATGTTCTCATTCATTTGGGGAATATAAATAATAGTGAAAGGGAATATAAGGGAAGGGAGAAGAAATGTGTGGGAAATATCAGAAAGGGAGACAGAACGTAAAGACTGCTAACTCTGGGAAACGAACTAAGGGTGGTAGAAGGGGAGGAGGGCGGGGGGTGGGAGTGAATGGGTGACGGGCACTGGGGGTTATTCTGTATGTTAGTAAATTGAACACCAATAAAAAATAAATTAAAAAAAAAAGAAAGGCAAAAAAAAAAAAAAGAAAATATTTTGTGCCAAAAAGAAAGGAAGTGCACAAAGGATGATGCAGATATGTCAGATGGACATAGAAGCCAGTATGAAAGAGCTTGGATTGGCAAAATCTGGGACAATCTGAGCTCCAAATAATCAGAGCAAAGGAATGCAATCCACTGAAGAGAAGAAAATCCATTAGTCTACACTGACCCAAATGGGTGAATGAATTAATAAACAAAATAGATAAGAAGGGGATGCTTTTCTCACAGAAGAAAAGCAACAAATAATCATAGAAAGAATGATGGAATTAGAACATTACTCTTAGGTAACCAGTATAATAATAATTGATTTAAACAAAATCCCCAATGAATGCTAAAACTAACACGTGGGAATTTAAGCAGTACCAGGATACTTCTATAATCTCACTGTCCCCTCCCACCCCAAGGTACTTATCTATTACAAGCAAGAAAATAGTGACTTTTTAGTGGAGGAACTGGGCAGACACCATCTTAACCAAAAGATCAAGAAAAGCACCTCCAGATATGAGACACATAGATGCCAGGTGCCTCCTCATCTAATGCGTTGAGAAGAAAACAGCATCACATCTGTGGGTTTTTTGCCAAAGTCATGTAACCTAAATCTAATCGAGAAGAAACATCAGGCAAACCCAGCTTGAGAAACCTTCTACCAAATAACTGGGGTTTGCATCCTCCTCAATTGTCACTTTCATCAATGGCAAAGACTGAGGGACTGCTAAATTAAAGCAGCTTCGAGGGACATGGCAATCAAAAGCCAAGCATGATCCAGAATTTTCTTCCGTTATTAAAAACATCACTGGAACATTTGGCAAAATATAAATAAGGCCTGTAGATTAGATCCTATCTACACTGCATCAATATTAATTTCCTGGTTTTGATCATTGTTTCGTGTTTATATAAGAGAATGTCATCATTTTCAGGAAGTACACGCTGTGGCATAGTAGTGTTTAGGAATAAAGTAGAAAGTCTGTAACTGACTTTCAAATGATTCAAAAATATGTATATGAATATTTGTGTTTGTAATATATATATATATATATATATATATATATATATATATTGATATAGCAGCCCCAAATATAATTCCTCAGTGTCCACCTCTAGAAATGGTTGGAATGGAGGAAGCAAAGTATATGTCCAAAGTGGGGCTTCTGGTTATTTCCTGCTGAATAAAGACATCTCATCTACACAGCAGGGTCAGCTAGAGGCAGATACATTGGAAAATGGCATGTTCCCCACTGCAGGGAGGCAGTGTCCTGGGGAGTTACTACATGAAGTTCAAGTACATTACCAAATACAATACGCTTGCTCCATCTGTTCCCTTGGGGAAGCAGAAAAAAGAAGCAAGAGCCTTGCTAGGACTGTGATCTTCAAAGCATTAATCAATGAAGAAATATAGTCCCCACAACTTCAGGCTCCCACAAACACCCAGGTTATGTCTACCTCGATTGATAAAGAGTCAGGATTTCCCTTTACATTATGTTGGGAGAAAGTTCTACCTCTCTAGACTCAGAGGGGCAAAGTGTAAAAGGTTCCTCCCTACACCCCCCAAAAGGCTGGCACTTCTTCAGTCCCTGCCACAGACAGAGCAGGACGGAGAACAGAATACTTGTGAATGCCTAGCCATCAAAAATGTTATACTGCCCAGGACAACCCAAACCTCAAAGACCATGATAATGCTTGTGATATAAGCAGTTCTGACAGCAGTCCTGTCCTGTCTGGATACATTTGGAAGTTGGAGAGAAGTGGAGCTTCTTCAGGACTCTTGGGGAGACCAAAAAAACCCCTCCTCTGACCTCTTGAATAGAAATAACCATTCCCATCAATATCAGATATGTACTCCTTCCAGTTGTCTTTTCCCAGTTGAGTCCCTATTTTTGTTAAACCTGGTGATCACTGTCAATACTGCTAAAATAAACAGATATACTAGCTACTTAAAAAAACAACTAAGACTCATGGCTGCTAAAGCTAGCCCCCCACAACTTATCCTGTCAATTACAGCTATACCCTAAATAAATCTCCTTCTCTGTGATCTAATTCCATCCTCAGCCATGATACTATCTGCCTCTTCTAGTCTAGGGACACCAGTCCCTTAGACTACTAGACCAAGAAAATGGACCAACTGCTAAGTACAAATGATCCAGGCTTCCAGTGGTTTTGTGCTTTTTAATATTAGACTTTATGCAGTGATGATTTCTGGTACCTGTATGTTGCTGATCCCATCCTAGGTAGATCTCTGCTTCTCTCACAGCTAACTAACCTTCAACCTCAGGATAACGTCTTAATAAGCATTAGTGCTATAAGGAAAGCCCAATTTGAAGCATACATAAAAATGACAAGAGAAAAATAGTGTTGTGAACAGTGAGAAAATACACATTTTTTTTCCTTAGGCCATTTGGCCATTTTTTTTCCTACCAAGGCCATTGGCCTGTGGTCAATCATTCTGTCGTGTAAGAGAAGAAAAGTAGAGAGAAGTCTGAACTTCCTTTCTTTTTAGGAGACAGCAACTTCACTCACTTGTAAAGCATGGCCTGCCAAAATGCCAAACTGACCAACTGTCTTGATTTTGTTCCAACACCTCCATCCAGGTCCCCCCAAGGGTGACTGCAGGGAGCTAATACACAGAGGTTGGTGGAGTGAGACAGGGATGGAGAAAAGGGTCTGAGCTGCTGAGGCTTACTACTGTTGGAGTCTGTTGAGGAACTGTGTAGAATGTGCCTCAACTTGGTCCTCCAAATGGCAGTGAAACTTGAAGTCAGCACCAAGGAATACACCCTAGGGTGCCTATATCATCTGTTACTAAACCAACAATCAGATTAGCAATTCTTCTCCTTCTGGTGAGTGTTTGGGCATGGTGGTAGATGTTGGATCCACCAACTATCAAGAGCAGGAAATAAGCCCTGATCTTATTAAATGATGCCTAAAAGAAATGACACCTATAAATTTGAGTATCTTCTGCTTCTTCTCTCTACTGTGTACCCTATAAGTAGAGGCTTGTCTCTTGTCCATTTTCAGATCTCCCAAGACTTCTAACATTGCCAGAACAACTCCTGGAAATAGCTTTGATTCTTTGAATTGTACTAAGGGTATAATTCTATTTAAAACAGTGGTATATTAGTTGTCTATTGCTGTATAGTCAATTATCCCAAAACACAGAGGCTTCTTGTTGAGATTGTAGTTAAAATGTTAGCCAAGATTGAAATCTTATGAAGGCCTTGATGGAGGCTGAAGGATCTGTCTCTAAGATGGCACACTCACATGACTATTAGCAAGAAGTTTTAGTTCTTGACTGGCCTATATCAAGTGACCTTGGTTGTTCTGCATGGGGAGCTCTCCTTAGGGCTATGTCCTCATGTTATGGCAGCTGGCCTCCCCCAGAACAAGTGATCAAAACAAGAAAGGAAAACTGAAGGTGTAGTGTCTTTCTTTTATTCTTGGAAGTCTTACTCCCTCATTTAGCCTCATTATATTTGTAACAAGTAAATCACTGAGTATAGTCCATACTTAAGAGAGGTAAATAATTTATGGGCATATTTTAAAACTACTGACCACATGGGAAGAATAAAGTCTGAAGGGTCTAACTCCTTGAGTTAGTTATAACTCCTTGAATTCAGCTGGAGTCAACATATCACAGCGGGTTAGAGTGAGATTTGTGCTGAAGTGGATTCAAGTGCAAGTCTTGGTCAAGGCTGGCTTTAGGGGCACAAAGCTAGTGCATCCCCCAGAGCCTTATACTGACAAGGCCCCTATGCTTGGTTTATTGTTCTGCCATTGCCATGGCAAAATCCTTAGTAATTGTATCTTTTTACTTGGGTTTTGTAAGTGAAGTTCAATGGGACCATGGAGCATGAGGAAGCCACAGAACAAGTGTTTCCTGCTGTTTCTTGGCACTCTATTTGCATATAATGTTCATAAATCCCATGAACACAGCATTCTGGTAGAACCACAATGAACTGGAGTTTGGTGAGACTCAAAGCAAGTACCAGGTGAGCAGGTGGTGCCTATGACGGAGTGAATTGGGCCTCCAGCAGCCCAGAGAAGCCACATTTGCCATTGGAATGCTTCATGTGCAACTTGCTTCGAAGGCGATGCCATTCCAAGAAACAACAGTAAGTAAGGAATCTTATCACATCCTTTATTACTCATGTTACTTCCCTGTTAGTCAACCACATGCATGGAGAAGGATGACAGAAAGAAAAGGAACATTTGGGCAACTCACTGTTCCATTCCTTCTCAGCCTTCTGTACTCACTGGCAACTCAAGATAGTGTTTTTTTTATTAAAAAGTTAAGTAAAATTATTGGAACTAGTTTTGTGCAGTTTTTACATTGTTCTGGTAAGAATGAAACGTGTGTACATAGGAGCTACAAAATATGAATTGTGTAATTCAGTGATTCTTCACAGGAGTACAATGCTCTTATATTTGCATTTAAAGGTATTATTGCACAATATAGGGGTGAACAATAAAATCTATGCTAATAATATCTGGTTTTAATTTTCCTTCACTTACAACATTAAATACAGTAAATTAAAAATACCATAACAAGTTAAAAGACTTTGTGAAAGAATGGAAATAGCTCTATATTTTATAACACATTTAATGACAATTTTTTCCTGTCTTTTGAACAAGGAATCCCACATTTCCATTTTGCATATTTTGCACAGAGCATGAAAATAAGGTAGCTGTGGTGGTCCTGGCTTGCTCTGCTATTTCTCTGTTCCATAATGATTCCTGAATGACTTGTTTCTCCAAACTTCAGTTTCCTCTTCTATAAAGAGGATCTCAGTAGTATATATCTCATAAGATTGCTAGAAGGATAAAATGACAAGAGGCTTGAAAAATATTTAGCATAGTGTCTGGCTGGCACTCAACAAATCAATGATAATGCTCAATAAATAGATAATGGTATTGCCAGCTGAGAGCTGGATATAGACTTACCCTGGTCTAAAAGTCCCATCTGATCCTGAGAAAGGAACATTGATTTCTCAAGAACATGGGTGAGTCCTTTCCTGGGAGACCACATTGAGAGAAAACATCCTCACTAACTTCTTGCTCTTGTGGTGAGCTTAGCCCAAGAAGAGTCAATCCTCAAGTAGTAAATGCAAGGAGTTCTTAGGATCAATGACTCCAATGTTTTAATTTTGCAGATAGAAAACTGGGGGCCCGGGTAAGAAATAAGGACCCTGGGGGGATCCCTGGGTGGTGCAGCGGTTTAGCGCCTGCCTTTGGCCCAGGGCGTGATCCTGGAGACCCGGGATCGAATCCCACGTCGGGCTCCCGGTGTATGGATCCTGCTTCTCCCTCTGCCTGTGTCTCTGCTTCTCTCTCTCTCTCTCTCTGTGTGACTATCATAAATAAATAAAAATTAAAAAAAAAAATTCTAAAAAGAAATAAGGACCCTGGTCACCTGTTTAAGAACTGGCAGATTCCAGTCCTACCTTTGGCCCTTTTACTTCTCAGCCATTTAACTCACTGTGGGAGAATTTTCTCTCATGAAATCCAGTTGGCTGGCATTGGAGCTAGAGGTCTCATCTGGAAAGGACCAGTAGACCAGAACACCTTCCTCAAAGGAGATGGGGCCTTAGGTCCCATTTGCAGAACACTTTGGATGCCTATGCTGCTTAGTTCCCAGTGAGTTCAATTGAGTGGTAGTCACAGGAACAAAAATAAGTTGTGTTTTCATAGTCAATTCTGCTGATAAGCAGTGGAAAAATGTATGAGATGTGCAGAGAAGAAACACAAGCCGCCTCCTTGATCTTCCCTTTTACCCCGACAAAGCTATTCCCAGGAGAACAAAGACAGTAACTCAGCATACCCCTTATGGTGGAGGTGGTGGTGCTGGTGGTGGGGGAGGCAGTGGCACATACTCCATGAATAAATGATAGTATGGTCAGTTGGTAACCACTGGAAATGTACTCCTGCGGTGAGAGAAATGGTGGTGGTAGAAGTCTGGATGAAGTGGTAGTAGAATTGGGTCGTCAAAGTCGGGGGATGCGGGGGTAGGGGTGAGGAAAGTGTAAGGGAGATATGGGGAGGGACATAGTGATAGAGGAGGTTGTGATGGGAGTGGTGGTGAAGGGGTTAGCAGAGGTGATAGGGTAGGGAGGTGGTGGTGTTAGAGGTGGAGTGGTGGTGGACATGGTAGGGAGGTATGCAGGAATAGGTGTATGGAGTTGGGTGTAGAGAATGGAGTGTGACACAAGATAAACCCAGAGCTCTGACTGAGTCTGACCTTGGCATTCTCTGTTGAAAGAACTGCTTCCCTTATCTCTTGATAAACTCTGAATTGCTTACTGTGGCCCATCACTACCTCTTGAATTTCATCTGCCTTAAGGCTCTTTACTCCTCTCCCATTTTTCTCTCCAGTCAAAAACCAACCTACTAAAAATCCCAAGGCTCACTTTGCAGTTTCATAGCATCCTAGTCAGGTAGTCTGGCTCTTGCCTTTGCAAATGATGTCTTCTCTGCATTTGGAAGAAATGCCCTCCCCACTCTTTATTTGTCCTTTAAATCTCAGACATCCATCAAAATGCTACCCTCACTTCCCTCCCAGAGGCTTCTCTGGGCTATGTGCTCACCTAATCTCCCTGAGGTCTTACCACTGACTAATACTAAATGCTGACTCTTGGTGTGCTGGACTGACTAGAAAGTACTGCTAGCAGTGGAGGCATAGGATGAAGGACTGGAGACTCTGAGAGGAATGATACACTACTCACAACTAGGAGGGAAGTTGAGGAGAAACAAGAAGGAGGGAATATGTGTGAGGCATTTTTGTCTGTTGGACTGGGGATAGCAAGAGGGAGTGGAAACAAAAGATAACATGAGACAAAGACCCCAGGTCAGAAAATGTCTCAGTCTGGGCAAGGTGGGGCTTATCTGCCAATAAGGCCCATGGGAGGGTTTTAACTCACCCAAGAGATGGAATTTTCCCTGTTTGTCTTAGAATGTTAAATGTATTCTCCATTGTACTACATCTCAGATGAATTGACCCTGGGATTCGTCTTTGGAAACTTCTGAAGTTTGATCACTGATACTTTTTCTCCTTAAATTGTGTCTCATTCACTGACTAAAGCCATCAACTGAAAAGAAAATGCTGTCTTACTGCTAAGTCCTCGGGATTGTCTAGTTCCAGTTTTGCAGGATTGATGTCAGTCCCTTCCTGCACTTGGGTGGACAGGAGGGGAATTTCCTCCTACCTGTAAGCATCCATGTCTTGCCTCCAGTTGCCATCCCAGCTCTTCCAAGACCATCTTGCCTGTCTCTTACCCACAGAGAGTTCCGCCTCTCACACTTTCTAAACTATGGCAAGAGAAAAATGCAAAATAAAACAATAATGAAAAGTTTAATGACAGTGTCTTCTGCTATACTGTGTTAATTGCCCTCTTAAGGAATCCAATATTATACAAAAAAAAAAAAAAAAACATGTTATCAAAACCACTATTACTCTGGGAAAATGCAAGTTATTGACAAAGAAGGTGTAGATTAAAAAGGGTAATTTTTTCCCTGAAGTAATGTAAAAAAAGTTGATTTTAATAGTTTTAAGTTATTTTGTTATGACTTAAGTAAGCAAAATATAGCAACTTGATTATCAAGGGATTAAAATAAATTTAAATGCCTCTGAGAAAAATTTTCAAGAGGGCAACAATGTTCCAAATTAATGAGTAAATACTCATTACCTAAATAGGTAAATAGTATTTAGTTATTAATAAACAAGTATTTAGTTATCAATGTTAAACAAAAATGCAAGCTGCCAAATGAATAACCAGCTACTCAGACAAAGCAGCTGTAGATTCCTACAACATCTTTGAAAGTTGTTTTTTTTTTCCCTAATACATGCTTATGTGCTATACTAGTCACCAATTACAGAAGCATTTTAGCCAGCAGTAGAGGACATGGGGCCAGGTACATAGAGTGAGGTTATGTAACCTTGAGTAGCAATAGAAATGACTGAAATACAAAGGGATAGTTTGTAAGGAGTTGAGTATAAAAATTAAGAATTAGCATCCTCATTTTTACATTGCTTGTAAAATAGATGCCATAAAGCTTTAAAGGAGATATATTCACAGGAGCACAATATAGTTCAAGCTGAGGGGGACAAGGTGGCATTCATCAGTCAGATTAGGAGGATTGGGAAAATTCAAGGAGAGAGAGATTCTGATTCCAAGAAGGAGAGAGCAGAACAGGAAAATAAGGAGGAACTGAGAAGCTGGGAAGCAGACATACATATGGCAGGCCCAAGGCAGTGGATCTGGAGTACAGAAACTGGGGATAGAGTCAAAGGGAGAAAAGGGCAGGAGAAGAGACAATTAAACATCTCAGTTTAGACACATGTTCCTGAGAAGAGAGCCAGGACACCGGTAGAATGGCCAAGTGATGTGGCCATGATCTTCAGCTCAAAGAATGCTAGAGTGGGAGGGACCCCAGAACTCATCTAATTTAAACCATTCATTACCAGAAGAGGACAAAAGAAGGCTATGACTTACCCAAAGTTATGGAACTGGATGTTCCAGCTTTAATTCAATGTTTTGGGGTTTTTTATTTTTTTATTTTTATTTTTTCTACATCATGAAGCCAGTTATAGATCTTATGGGAATACTCAGGACCTATATCAGAACATATCTTTCTCCTCCAGAAACAGAAGGTAGAAAGGTGATCAGTTGCACTTGGAAATAGCAAATGTGGTAAAAGAACAAGTCCTAAATCCCTGCCCAAATTAATATCCACCAGTAATTACCAAGTTCAAGGCATGTGCTAGGCACAAGACAGATTGTTCTGTTGCTAGACGATAAGCCCATCAGGGTCAGGGACCAAATTTCAAGTGCCTTTCCATCTCCAACATCTTGGCATAGTCATCTCTTAATAAATATTTGTATCTTTCAACCAGGAATGACTTTATCTCTAGGGTCCCTTGCATCCCTATTCCTCTCATGTTGCATAAAGATTCACTGAGATCGGAGAAGAGAAAAATCTACAGTCCCAGAGTGAATTAAGAACAGAACTCAAATCTATGCTTCCCTTTGTTCTCACCATTGCTTTTGCTACTTTTTTAAGAGGTCTAAGACACAGGTAAGGGCTGAAACAAAAATTAATCATAATATAGCAGTTGAGTAATCTTAAAGGCAGAGTCTAGATGAAAGACCTATAAACTGAGAAATGAAAACCCAATAAGAATTTCTTTAGAGTCCAAGGCTGGGACTGTTCATAGCCATCTTGGTATCTGCAGCATCCAACACAGGGCTTGGCAGATAGCCCCACATTGCTACTAAAGGAAGCAGCTCCAATTTTAAAGTAATAAACAGTATATCCTGTAGTTAAACTGCTCCCCAACTTCTATTGAGCGCCAGCTTAGTGCTTCACACTTGAATTAAGTTGACAGAAGCCTTCAGAACAATATTGTGTGAGATAAACACAATGGTTGTAGTCTGTGACCTGAAGTTCTTTTCCTATGGGAAAGCCAGTTTCAACGATGATTTGAAGATCAAATGAGGTCAACATCCAAACAACACAGTATGTACTGTGCTGCCGGCAGTTAGGGAGGGGAAAGAATGGGTGTTTTGGAGCACTAGACATTGGGCAACAGTCATGCTGCTTGAGAGCCTTATCCAAAGATGGTGGCAGTAAGAGGGATTCAGTAATTGGACTATGAAAGAACACAATTTGAGCTATGGGTAGAGAACAGAGAGAGTCATAATCCAGGATCTCTTCAGGGTTTCTCAATCCATTAAATATTTTCAAAGAAGAGATACCCACAGACTTCCCAGGACCATCATTCCAGGCTATTGTACAACAGTGCTAACAGGACAATTAATGACATTTTACCAGAATAAGATAGCAATTCATATGGGTTGGATTTTGTTTTTTAATTACTAGGGAGAAAACAAATTCCAGTTACTTTTTTGACCTAGCGGAGCAGCCTTTACAGAAAAAGGAATAAAGCAATGTTGTTGAAGAGCAAACACAATTGTCTTGATGAAGGAACATCAGATCAGAATGTAATTCCCTTGTTCATGTTTTTCTTAGAAAGCGTTTTCATTCTGTCTGATTCTGGGAACAAAGCCAAAGCCTGCTTTAGAGGAACAGAGATTTCCAGGAAGTTGGGCGGGTGAGGGTGGCTGGGTGGGTGGGAGCCTGGGGAAGGTTTGTAGGGGGAGATAATTCTGGTACCTAAGTGCAAGCCCAGGAAGGATGAGGTCTACAGTCTGTCTCTTATTCTCTGATAGGGCCTCTGAGAAATGTTTAAGGGCCAGGGAGAGGTAAGATTGAACCAGAAGACACAGCCTGGACACCTCCCATTCCCTTGTCTCAAGCAATTAACAAACCACAAAATCAGGGTGGGAAGGGAGGGAGGCAGTGAAGCCAAGGTGGAGATGGACACCATTCCCCAGTCTCTGCTGATTACACCTACCAACGTCAGGCTAGACACAGGTTTCACAAGGCATCAGCCTGTGTTAGAAGCAGTCCCAGGAGAGCAAGAGCCGCTTTCCTCCTCCTTTCCTGTTCTCTACATCACTCTGTTTCATCTATGTTTCCACGATAGTGAATGAAAACAGAGAAGAAGTCCAGGATCCAGAAAGGAAATGAGGATATAGACTAGGACTTGCAGAAAACAGAATTGTACAAGACATTTTTTTTGTTAGGTGTTTTATCTACCTGCCTCACTCATAGGCTCTTCACAATTCTGAAAACCCAGGCTTCAGCCCTGGTTCTTAACACAAAAAGTGTGAGTGACTGTGGACAAGTCACACAACTTTGGTCCCCTTACTAAGAAGTGCACAGTGTGTGTAGGATGGGAATGATGATATTTTCCTGGCAGCCCCTGAGAGCTGAGGTAAAAATCAAATGAGATTAATATACGAGGAAGCCTTGGTGAGCTGTGAAGTGCTGGAACATATGGAAGGGATTATCATTAGTTAATAAATTGCTCTCTGAGATCCCCCCTGCCTGAGAGATGGGTGTTTCCTCCATGAATCTCAAATGTGTATTCTTACCCTGATCCCAAGTCACTTGGACTCTGGCCTTAAAGACCTAACCAAATCTTTGGCACCAGCCAGCATGCCAAACCTCTCTTCCTTCCACTGTCTTCCTTTGCCGTGTAGCTTCTGAAGCAGGAAACCAAATCTCAGGTTCTAGTAATAATGAAATAAGGGGCCTCAAAAGCCCTACATCCTCACCTTGAGGTCAGCAAAGAAGGGAGAAGCATCAGGGTGTGGTGAGAGAGGGTGCCATGCAGAGGGAAGGTGGGTGCTGAGCAGCAGGAGGGAGCTCGTTGTCCTGATGGTGGGAGCAGGAGTTGAAAAGGTGATGTATCATTTTCATGGATGGTCTGGGATAAAATAAGAGCCACCAGAGGAGAAAATTAGAGACGGAGACTGTGGGAAAGGAGACATTCGTAAAGGAAAGGAGAACACCGAACATGCTAAGCACCTGCTATGAAGCTGTGCCACCCACTTCCATGTACATCTATCATCCCATGTCCTCCAGCCCATCTCCTTCCTTGCTTGGTTCTAATGTATGACATCACTGGATAGCAGACATCTCCGGGTGGGAATATTCTAGTAGCATAAACTCTTTAGGAATCCAGACAGTACCCACCCATTGACTGCTGGAATTAAAAGCCTGGATCAGGAAGGGAACTGGTGGACAGAAAGACAGAGAGGAACTTGGGGGTGATGTTGACGGTAGAGGCACATCCATCTTTATTAGGAAAAATTCCCAAACAGTAAGTCAGACTCCTTCACAATCAAAGCACAGTTGGAATACACTGAGTTTTCCTTTCCTCCCTCCCCAGCTGTTGTCTCTACTGAGCATCTGCTAGCCCTTCAGAGATTCTCAGGCTAAATGATGGGCTCAATTTCTAGACTCCATCACTGTGATCAAAAACTGAGATATATGGATAAAGAAGCTGTGGTCTATGTATACAATGGAATATTCCTCAGCCATTAGAAATGACAAATACCCACCATTTGCTTAGATGTGGATGGAACTAGAGGGTATTATGCTGAGTGAAATAAGTCAATCAGAAAAGGACAAACATTATATGGTCTCATTCATTTGGGGAATATAAATAATAGTGAAAGGGAATAGAAGGAAAGGGAGAAGAAATGGGTAGGAAATATCAGAAAGGGAGACAGAAGATGAAGACTCCTAACTCTGGGAAACGAACTAGGGGTGGTGGAAGGGGAGGAGGGTGGGGGGTGGGGGTGACTGGGTGATGGGCACTGAGGTGGGCACTTGAAGGGATGAGCACTGGGTGTTATTCTATATGTTGGCAAATTGAACACCAATAAAAAATAAATTTATAAAAAATAAAATAAAATAAAATAAAAACGTTTAAAAATAAATATAAATATAAATATAAATATAAATATAAATATAAATAAAAGCTGAGATATGTTCAGATCCCAATGCCAGTTCCTCTACTAGTGACCTGTGTGGCCCTGCTATGTCAGTTCAGAGTCAGTTGTCCTATCAGAGCTAATAATGTTTGTTAGAAGTTCAAAAAAACTCAGATATATATGGAAAATCTCAATCCCAATGCCTAGTTCAATAATTGGAGGGCTTGCTATTGCCTTATTATTAATCATCCTTCTGTTACCTCCTAGCTATCTCTACTTCCTCAAGGACAAGCATTTAATACACTTACTATGTGCCAGGCTATTGTAATAAAACAGAAAATCCCTGACCTCAAAAAAAAAAAAGAAAATCCCTGACCTCAAAAAGCAAGCAATCCAGTGTTAACAAATAAGGAGAGCTTCAGATCACAAGGAGACGTACTGGCCATGGGCCTGCATTTGACAGAACATCACATGGATGGATGGAGAGGGGTAGGCTTGTTTGAGGGGCTCCAGAGGACTCTGTGGAGAGGTGGGGAAGGGTATTGGGGTAAATTCCTGAGTGGGGTTATATCATCTCTCATCAAGATTCTGCAGAGAAGCCCCTGCCATGGCTTATGCTGGGCCTACAGCCTTCAAGCTTTGTTCCAGCCTAAGTAGACTGAGACTTTGAAGAGGCATTTCAGTGCCATTTGGAGGGGGGACTCATCCAGAGCAGTTTTTGATTGTATCTGTTTCATAAATTGGTAATCTAAGTTAGATTTGAAGAAAAGGTCAAGAAGATAAACATGTTCAGAGATTTCCAGGCTAAACGATTTCTGAGATCCTTTCCAAAGATGGGGTGCTAGTCCAAGTGCAGAAGTCCCTGAGGCTGACACATTGTGGTTTCCTGTTCATCTGTCCTCAGGGCCCGAAGGCTTTGTGCAAAGCAGTAGTTCCCTATCCAGGGTTCTTCCATTCCACCGTGCTGTTCACAACATATTTCCTAGCACCTCCTTATCATTCCAATCCTTCTCCACTTCCCCTCTCAACACAGCTCATTCTTGCCAATGCAGGAATCAGAGAAGAGGTCAGTTGATCCAAAGAGAGATTTAATCTTTTGAGAATTACTAGAGAAGCAAGTTTTCTGTTTGCAGAGGGACCTGGTGAAAACATAACAATAGGTCAGACAACCATTGACTTAATTTGAACTCTATTTCATCGGGTCAAAGTCTTGACCTTCAGGTCAAATGTCAGGCTGTCAAAAATACGTAAAAATAAGCCCTCCAGGGAAATAGGAGGCTGAGTGTCCCACTAAGGAAGCCCTCTTTCAACTCTGAAGCCCCAGAGAGGCTGGAAGGGGACTGTTAGGCTAAAAACAGGGCCTGGTAGGAATTTTCTCATTATGTGGGGACTGCTCTTAGATTGAGCTGAATTCTACATTCCAGTACAAATTGGAGGTGAACAGTAATTCAAGGTCACTGCTGACTTCTTTATCACTTTGTGGTAAAGGGCAATGTCTCTTGTTTAAAAAATAAGGAAAAGAAAAGAAAAGAGAGGGAAGGAAGGGGGAGGGAGAAAGAGTGAGGGAGGAAAAAAGGAAGGAAAGGGAAGGAAGGAAGGAAGGAAGGAAGGAAGGAAGGAAGGAAGGAAGGAAGGAAGGAAAGGAAAAAAGGAGGGAGAGAGGGAGGAAGGAAGGGAGAATCTTTGGAAAATAAAAATCACATTTAGTAAGTGAATTCCAATGTGCTTCTTCAGAATAATAGCCTGGGGTACAATCATGCATCTTAAGTTTTAAAATTCTAAATATTTTTTAATGGGGCTATAAACTTGAAACAGAACACAAAGCTGTCAAGACCTATTTGCAACCCCATGTTGGGAGCAGCTGACCAGGGAGTTCAGCCGCTGCATGCAAACCATACAATAGACACTTTATACATAAACATCTTTGTGTTCCTAGCGGTTCTATCCCAAATCAGCCAATTGTGTCATGTGTCACAGTCACGTGTTAAGGGAAATGCCCATCTTTCTGTGAAGGTAGCCAGAAGTATCCATGTGAAATAATTATGCTGCAAACCTTTGTAAACTTCTTATTAAGCACATGTCAAAATTTAATTTTATACATCCACTCATCCATGTCTTGAGTAAAATGGGTTGAAATCACAATTTCTTGATGCTCCACATGTTTATAAGTAAGGATCTTAGTACAAGTTTTAAAGTCTCATTCTTCTGTTTGGAAATTTATCTCATATGCACCATGGATATTTTGCCCACAATTCCAGGAACTCTGCCTAGATAGAAAGCTATTTTGCCTAGGGTGGCTCATCTACTCCAAGGGGTGGGGGAAGTTCCATGGCACTGTTCAAATCAGCTGGCATGAAGCACTGTTGCATGTACACAGAAGGAAGTCAGGTGAAGATACGTCGGAGCATCCCTTTGCTCTCGAATTACCTGCTGGTCTTACACAAACCTTCAGAGAGAAGCCCTCTCAAATGTAGCTGTCCCGTGCATTGTTAGAGCAGGATTTTAGTCAACTTCTCCAGTATTTATTAAGGTATGTGTTCTCAATATTTTAAAGTGCCAGGTAAGAGGCTCAAGATTTTATTTCTCATAGCCAAGTGCATGTGTTGAAGACCACTGGGGTGCCTTGTATATAAAAAGACCCTGCATTGGAGTTTGCAGCACATAATATTCACATCCTTCTCTTTCAGAGTTCTGAGCTAATCTAGACCTATACCCAAGAATTAACTGGAGATCATAGGCTTAAATGGTTGTGGAATTGAACCAGAGAGCACTTCGGATATGAATGAAGTAAAACAGACTGCCTTTTTATTTGCCCTTGTGATGAAACCTGGGGCCCAAGGCCGAATAAATCTATATTGCACAGCTGATGCTTATTCGGTCAGCCAAAAGGAAAATGGAAACTTCCCCATGAAACAGCAAGTCTTGGTGGGATAGAAATGTGTGGATGGTAAGCTCTGCTGTGTTTCTGACATTTAACTTGCTAACTGCAAATAGGCAGGAACATGGATCGGTGGATTGTGGCCTTCCTCTCTTTTCATTAATCATATAAATCTCCTCCTTCCCATGGGGAGAACCCGACTGAGTCTAGATGGGAGTTGAAGGGAGTTCTCAGTAATGATTTTGTCAGGGCAGAAGTCACTCTTCTTTCAGCCAGCAGTGTGGGGAGAGGGAAACTCTCTGTCTCTATGCCCTCATCACTGGAAATAGCAGGATAGGGGATTTGGCGATAGAGGACAGCATAGATTTTGGACCCTGGCTGCCTATGTAAGCCCTCCTTCTGTCACTGGTTGTGTGCTTTTTTTAACCTCTCCAAGCCTCAGTTTCTTTAAAAATAAAATTAGGATAGTGAGTGCTTTTTTTCATATTATTGTTGTAAAGACTTAAGAAAATAAAAATTAAAGTCCTTGCCACAATGCATAGGCAGCAAGGAATGCTAAATATACATGGGTTCACTATTGTTAGTTATTTGGGCCCATTGGAAAGAGACTTCTTTTCTTAATTTTGCTTCCATGCTTGAGTTTCCTTCCTCATACCCATGCTTCTATGCTCCTGTGATGGCACAAGAATAAAAGAAGCCAAATCTGCTGAAATGGGATGATTAGGGCAAAGATGAGCAACTGTCTGCTATAGACTCAATTTTCCAAACCTTGAGTGCCCATTTTGTGTGAAGAAAATTGGAAGAGGGATCCCTGGGTGGCGCAGCGGTTTGGCGCCTGCCTTTGGCCCAGGGCGCAATCCTGGAGACCCGGGATCGAATCCCACGTCGGGCTCCCGGTGCATGGAGCCTGCTTCTCCCTCTGCCTGTGTCTCTGCCTCTCTCTCTCTCTCTCTCTCTCTGTATGACTATCATAAATAAATAAAAATTAAAAAAAAAAGAAAATTGGAAGAGTCACATAATCTTATGTGCCTAGCAAATGGCCCTTTACCTCTGATGGGCCTACATTAGCCCAAGTAACTGAGGAGACACTCATTGCAAAGGAAAGACTTCCTGGTGTATTCTTACCTGAGATGATCCCCACTGATAAGTCAAGGCTAAATAAAAAATAAAAAGTTAGTGAAGCTCATCTCCTTTTGTAAGCCCCTTCCTTCAGTGACCTGATAGACCATGGGGCTGGTTTGAAATGCTCTGGTGTAATGGAGCTGAAGATGAAGACCAGAGTTCCCTGGGTTTATCTGAATGAGAGATAATGAGAACTTTAATGGGTTGTGACTATGAGAATAGTAACTAGGATAGTTGAGATCTAACATTTTATTTTTTTAAAAGATTTTATTTATTCATGAGAGACACAGAGAGAGGCAGAGACACAGGCAGAGGGGGAAGCAGGCTCCCTGCTGGGCACCTAATGCAGGACTCAATCCCAGGACCCTGGGATCACAACCTGAGCCAAAGGCTCAACCACTGAGCCACCCAGGCGTCCCGAGGTCTAACATTTTAATATATTTCCAACTTGTGTATGCTAGATTTGTTTTGTTCAAAGAATTAACTGTAGTCATCAATTTTATTGGATTTGCGTGTTGGTTTTCCAATCATTCATTTCTGTACTTGCTGTATGATACCATGTTCTCAGTTTTTCCATTGTTTATTTTTTCAAATAATTAAAGGGAATATTTTATCTAGTTATTTTTATTCTGTCTTGTTAATAAATGAAGTTAAGAATATGAATTTGTTCTCTCAAAAAGGTTTTGGCTATATCCCATACATTTAGTAATATAATGTTTTGTCATAGTTTAGTAGTTCATTAAATGCCATTGTTTTCTAATGAATACTAATTGCAGTTTTGATCTCTTACATCCAGTAGTCACACAATAGAGTTTCTTTTTATTATTATAGTAGTTGTTTGCCTTATGCATTTTTAAAATTTTATTTTTTAAAGAGTATTTATTTATTTATTTATTTATTTATTTATTTATTTATTTATTTATTTTTTTAGAGAGATTGAGCCAGTGAGAGCACAAGCAGGAGGGAGAGGGAGACTCCCATTGAGCAGGAAACCTGATGTAGGGCTCCATCCTAGGACCCCAGATCATGACCTGAGTCAAAGTCAGACACTTAACTGACTGAGCCACCCAGGTGCTCCTACAGTTTTTGTTTTAATATCATTTTAATATAATATTATATATCATAATTATATTTCATTAGCATATATAATGATATATAATGTCATTGATTGTTGGATCAACTATGTGGTGGCAAGAAAATATTACCATTATAATGATTTTCTTTTTGGTAGAGTATATTACCAGTATTTGAGGATATTGTATGGACAAATGAAAAAGAGGTGTGAGATCTGTTTTTAGACTTAAATATATATATAAATAACATATCACATATATATCATATATCTGTATATACACATATATATCAGATACACACACACATATATATACATATATGTACACAGGGCTATATACGTATGTATTAATATATCATTAATTTTACTATTTACCTGCTCACTGACTTAATTTTTGATCTACTTCATCAGTGGTGAACTGAGTGTGTTAGAGTCTCTCATAATAACTGTGTGTTCATTTTCCTTTCATTTTTCCCTTATATTGTACTTCTATGGTACCTGGGTGGCTCAGTGGTTGCACATATGCCTTTGGCTCAGGGCATGATCCCCGGGTCCTGGGATCGAGTCCCGCATCCGGCTCCCGGCAGGAAGCCTGCTTCTCCCTCCACCTATGTCTCTGCCTCTTTCTCTGTGTCTCTCGTTAATAAAATCTTTATTTTTTTTTTTATTTATTCAATTTTATTTTTTTTTTATTTTTTTTTTATTGGTGTTCAATTTACTAACATACAGAATAACACCCAGTGCCCGTCACCCATTCACTCCCACCCCCCGCCCTCCTCCCCTTCTACCACCCCTAGTTCGTTTCCCAGAGTTAGCAGTCTTTACGTTCTGTCTCCCTTTCTGATATTTCCCACACATTTCTTCTCCCTTCCCTTATTTTCCCTTTCACTATTATTTATATTCCCCAAATGAATGAGAACATATAATGTTTGTCCTTCTCCGACTGACTTACTTCACTCAGCATAATACCCTCCAGTTCCATCCACGTTGAAGCAAATGGTGGGTATTTGTCATTTCTAATAGCTGAGTAATATTCCATTGTATACATAAACCACATCTTCTTTATCCATTCATCTTTCGTTGGACACCGAGGCTCCTTCCACAGTTTGGCTATCGTGGCCATTGCTGCTAGAAACATCGGGGTGCAGGTGTCCCGGCGTTTCATTGCATTTGTATCTTTGGGGTAAATCCCCAACAGTGCAATTGCTGGGTCGTAGGGCAGGTATATTTTTAACTGTTTGGGGAACCTCCACACAGTTTTCCAGAGTGGCTGCACCAGTTCACATTCCCACCAACAGTGTAAGAGAGTTCCCTTTTCTCCGCATCCTCTCCAACATTTGTGGTTTCCTGCCTTGTTAATTTGCCCCATTCTCACTGGTGTGAGGTGGTATCTCATTGTAGTTTTGATTTGTATTTCCCTGATGGCAAGTGATGCAGAGCATTTTCTCATATGCATGTTGGCCATGTCTATGTCTTCCTCTGTGAGATTTCTGTTCATGTCTTTTGCCCATTTCATGATTGGATTGTTTGTTTCTTTGGTGTTGAGTTTAATAAGTTCTTTATAGATCTTGGAAACTAGCCCTTTATCTGATATGTCATTTGCAAATATCTTCTCCTATTCTGTAGGTTGTCTTTGAGTTTTGTTGACTGTATCCTTTGCTGTGCAAAAGCTTCTTATCTTGATGAAGTCCCAATAGTTCATTTTTGCTTTTGTTTCTTTTGCCTTCGTGGATGTATCTTGCAAGAAGTTACTATGGCCGAGTTCAAAAAGGGTGTTGCCTGTGTTCTTCTCTAGGATTTTGATGGAATCTTGTCTCACATTTAGATCTTTCATCCATTTTGAGTTTATCTTTGTGTATGGTGAAAGAGAGTGGTCTAGTTTCATTCTTCTGCATGTGGATGTCCAATTTTCCCAGCACCATTTATTGAAGAGACTGTCTTTCTTCCAATGGATAGTCTTTCCTCCTTTATCGAATATTAGTTGCCCATAAAGTTCAGGGTCCACTTCTGGATTCTCTATTCTGTTCCACTGATCTATGTGTCTGTTTTTGTGCCAGTACCACACTGTCTTGATGACCACAGCTTTGTAGTACAACCTGAAATCTGGCATTGTGATGCCCCCAGATATGGTTTTCTTTTTTAAAATTCCCCTGGCTATTCGGGGTCTTTTCTGATTCCACACAAATCTTAAAATAATTTGTTCTAACTCTCTGAAGAAAGTCCATGGTATTTTGATAGGGATTGCATTAAACGTGTATATTGCCCTGGGTAACATTGACATTTTCACAATATTAATTCTGCCAATCCATGAGCATGGAATATTTTTCCATCTCTTTGTGTCTTCCTCAATTTCTTTCAGAAGTGTTCTATAGTTTTGAGGGTATAGATCCTTTACATCTTTGGTGAGGTTTATTCCTAGGTATCTTATGCTTTTGGGTGCAATTGTAAATGGGATTGACTCCTTAATTTCTCTTTCTTCAGTCTCATTGTTAGTGTATAGAAATGCCACTGACTTCTGGGCATTGATAGTTAATAAAATCTTTAAAAAAAAATTGTTCTTCTAGCTACTTTTGGTTTTTATTTTGGTTTTTATAGTTTGCTGTGAAATTCCCAGTGTATAAAGATACCATCATCATAGATTATGTTATTGATCAACATATTTTTCAAATCATATTAATGCCTTTAGCCTTTAATTTTACATTGTTTAAAATTTATATTGGTACCTCTGCTTTTGATTTTTGTTCTGTTTGCCTCTTAAATACACTGTGTTTTTGTGCATTTCTCATGCCATCTTTAAGGCATTTCTCTTAAAAGCAACATGTCATATTTTTTATTATAATCCAATTTAAAATCCTTCATTTTAAATTGGGGAATTCACAGTGGGCATTTGGTATCCCTCATCCCACCCTGCTGTATGGAAGTGGGACAGTGCAGTGACTGGAAATAAGTAAGTGAGCCTCGGTTGAGCTCTTGAAACTGCATCTTACATCTGGGAGACTTCAGGAAAGTGGTTTATCCTCCACCAGTCCCTGTTGATGCATCTGTAACATTGAAACAATAATATTACTATGGTTTTTAAAAAGGGTCAATAGCAATAACAGAGCAAAGCACCTAATAGTGCCTGGCACATCACAGGCACACAATAAATGTTGACCAGCCTTTTATATATAGTGATAAATCTCAATATCATGCCATTCTATACAAAGATCTAATTATTTTAAGTTTTGTGTTTGCCATTCCTTTTATTCCTTATTTCCTATCTTTAGATAGGTGGACTAGTTTTGTTAGCTTTTATCTTCACTAATGATTTGAAAGGCATACATTTGCTTTTAACTTAATTGTTTTAATTTTTTAATATCTTTATGTTTTCCAAAGACATTATATGAATCTTTTTTCTGTCATTATCACTACCAAAAATCACTTCCTCTTATGTAATACATGGAGTTTTGATGTCTGTCTCCCTGATCTTTATTAATATAACCTGGGGTTTCCATTGACAATTCTTTTATAGTAAGTTGGTATTTATACAATGTATATTTTCTTCATAAAACATAACATTTGCTTTGTTTTATAACCCTATTTTTAATTACTTAGAGACAACTCTGTGAATAATAGATTTAATATGAACCACAAGTCTTAAAACACCCTTAGGTCCAAATTTTTAACCTTATCTTTTTCATTTATTTTTCAGTTTCCTGGAATATGTCATCAAGAAAAATCTTCAAGATGAAAATGTACCAGACATCTATTTTTAAAGCTCTGATATATCTGGAGATGCTTTTACACCAAAAACAAGTGACCAAGTGTGACATCCTTACAGTACAACCCTTTGTCCAAAACTCTGAGGACCTTGTCCTAGCTGGATTTGGCTTTGCAGTACGGAAGATAATTCTGCAGTAGACATAAGTTCTGGCCCTGTGTTTTGTTTTGTTTGTTTGTGAATGTGGGCCAGATGCCTCCCTGCCGTCTCCCTGTCACACCAAGGTGGAAGTGAGGGGTGGGAACCCTGTAGAAGGACTAAGGTTGTTGCTATTTTGGCTTTTTTATCATCTCAGCAATAGTTAGCTTTTATATAGAATCTCAGTTAAAATTTTACTCTTTATAACACACAGTATTTCACCTGAGTTTATGTGGAGATATTCAGAGTTGCTAGAGGGACCACATAGACACTTTTTAGGGGAGAATGGGGAATCTTTCCCACAACTGGAGGAAGGATCACAGGAGGAATGTAGGAATCTCCCCTTACAGAGGAAATTGAAGCCTCATTAAAAAGTTCTGACTTGAATCCTTTCCCATGCTTGGTCCAATGTCCTCAAATAGGAGAGTCCAGGGTGTGTTGGGTTTTATTCTCTTAAGTTAATGTAGTAATTCACATGTTACTTGGGATGGAAAAATTAGCCATACAGCCTGTCCTCAGATTGTTTACACTAAGCCAAAAGGGAAGAGAAGAATTGAATAAAAATTGTAATATATATATATATATATATATATATATATATATATATATCTGTATATATACAGAAACATAAAACATAAAAATTATGTTAAAGACTCCAGGTAGCCTGTTGACCAGCACTTGGGGCTGAAGTGGGCTATTGATTAGCATGTTCTCATCAAGGTCTCTGGGCCTGGAAGTCCCTTTGGATGACCACTAATGTGGATAATGTGTGTAAAGAGATAGACCACCTTCCCAATTCTGAGATTCCTTGAGGATGAAGGGAAATTAAATAACAGTGTCTTGGAATATCCCTAACTTGTTTCCCTCTCCTCAAAATGTCTGTGTCTTATTTCGTGTTCCTGGGCAGTCCCCAAATCTCCAGCACATCCACAGCCTGCCCTACTGTGGTACTGTCACGGCAGCCACTCCTATAGCTCTTACATATACTGTAATTATTTCTCTATAAATGCATTCTTTCCTCTAAGAAGAGTAAGTTCTTCAAATACAGGGATAAATCCTAAAGCTCTAGATAATAGAAAGATATGAAAGGATACCTGTCATTCTGTTAGCATTGGTTTCCTCAGGAGGATGGAAATTGTTGTCTCAAGTATATGAGGTTTTACTTTTTTTATTAAGAAAGTCAGTGAAGGAAAAGGAAAGAAAGGTCAAGAAAAAGCAAAAAGAGACAAGAATAAGGAGGAAAGGAGAATTCTAATTATCATGCCATCATGCCCGTCCAGCCAGAAACCCTGATGATTTGTTGAACAAATCCATTCCCTACTTGCCCATATTTACCTTTCATTCTGGGCTCACCTTTGGGCTCTTCTCTCCAGGCTGCTGATTTCACAGAGACGAGGCATCACTACAACTTAACTTCATTCTGCTTACTCTGGCCCCACCAGACCAAGGATACTCCCAAACCCACAGAAGATTATTGTTATTATTATTTCCTCTCCACTTCCAAAGGGGGGAAGAACTAAAAACCACAGATAACAGAGGAGAGTTTCCTTTCAGGCTGAAAGCCTCTGACGGGAAGGAAAAGCAGGGCCTCCGATCCTGCCCGCCAGCTCCCGGCCAAGTGTGGAACAGACCCACGTGGTGGTTTGGGGATGAGGGCTGAGCTCTTTCTTCAGTTTGGGATCCTGAAGAGCTTCCCAGCGTCCCAGCTGCCCAAAGCCCCAATTTCCTCCACCACACTCAGATGCAGCTGAGTCAGGCTCGGGCCAGGCATCATGATGAAGGGGTTGTGTTTGCTTTTGGTTCCAGCACTGCCTGCCTTCGCAAGCCCTCTGGCCCTCTCCTGGACGACCTTTGGGCACTTCATCTGCCGGGCTGTGCTTCTTCTTCTCTGCCCAGCAATCCAAAGATCATTTCTCTTACACTCCTACTGAAACTTGCTGATCAAAGTGGAATATAGGAAGCAATGCCTTGCCTGCAGATAGCCCATGAGTTGTGCAAATTTTCACAAGTCAGTTTTCTGGATTTCCCTCAAGGCAGAGGGGGTAGGAAGATCAGGGACCATCAGGGTGAGTTGCCAGAGCATACTGGACATGCCATGGCCTCTTGTCCACTTGTAAAATGAGTGTAAGAATTACTGCTCACAGGAGAGAGTGGAGAGGTAATGAATCAGTGTTTGGCACACTATAGGCGCTCCGTATCAGCTCTTCCCAGTGTTTCTTTTCCAGCAGAGCTTGCTCTCTGATAATTCCTTCACATCTCTCTGCTCATGCCTCAAGCTTAACCAGAGGCATGGCTTAATAGGAGAGTCAGGTGACAGCTGCGCTTTCTTGCGGTGATGGCCTTCTGAGACATGACTCGTGCTTTTGTTAGCTAACCTATTAGAGGCCGTAATGGAGAGAAAGGCGCACATACTTGTGGATTTGTGGAGACTGCCAGTCACAAGACATTTGATACACAGGAGTCTCCAACTCTGCTTCTAGAGGGATCTCTCATCACCTCCCCACAGTCTGATCTTTGTCTCCTGTCCCCCAAATGAGTGATATCTTACCTAGCTCTTTCACCACGTCCATTAGCAGACAGATGGATCTTAAAATCTATCCCCTCTGAGCAGAGGCTTTCTCCAGTCACACATCACTTAAGCCAGTGTCTGGCAAGCTACATTCTTCTTGTGAAGAAATGAACTGAAGGGAGAGAAAAAGAAACTGGGAAAAGGAAGAAAGCCCTTGGGGAAGTTAATATCTAACAAAATAACAAGGTTTGTGGCGGGGGGGCACACCAAGGTGCTTAATAAATGCTGAATAAACCAACTGAGTTATTACATTTCCCCTCATGTCTGAAGTTTCTAGGCTGAAGGTTCGGTCCACTCTTTCTCCTGGGAGGAGACTACACTGTCTCAACAACCCAGAGATGGGGCATTTGGGAGGATGAGGATAAATGGCAGGAAGAGAAACCCACAGTCAGCAATGTATATTCCATGACTTTCTCTTGAGTTGGGTTTCATACAAATTATATCTACTGATTATGCGTTATCTGTCAGGTGCTCAGCTCCTTAGAGTGATAACCCCCACCCCGTCTTTGTAGCAAGTCCATGAGAAAGGTGCTGTGATGGCCTCACAGTAGAGGTGAGGACTGTGGGCCTCGACCAGGCTGTGAAATGAACCCCAGACACACAGCCAAGTCATGGCAGGGGTGTATCATTCACAAGAGTCAAGCCTTGATCTTACCATTGTACCATATCGCCTCCTCCGTTATTAGCTAGTGTGACCCCGGACCACCTGCTTCTTGACTCTGCATCTCACATTTCTTGTCTACTGCATGAAGGGGTGGGTGACATAGTCTCTATGTTTCCTCTACCTTTACCTCTTCATAGCACTTTCAGTTCTCTAATGCAAAGGGAGTTTAAATAAAGCCTATTTTTCAATTCTCAGGAAAGCTAGTGAGATTCCAATTAGTTAGCATCCCCAGACCACCACAAAAGCAGAACTTTCCTCTAGGTTGTCACTCCAACTCATCCGCTGCTCATTGTCCTTGCCCTTTGGTTAAGGTTACCAATGAGAAGAAAGGATCTCCAAAATGCTTTCCCAAGGTATTCCTTTTCCATACCCCCACCACTCACCCCAGCATTTGCCTATTCCTGATGCCCACAGGCAGGTTTAGGTAGGATGACACAGAGTCATACTTAACAAAATAATATTAATCCCCCCCCCCAATATTCAAAGTGAAAGAGGAAGGAAGTAACTTCATTTAAGCATGGAAAATAAAACTGCACACAGCATATGCCAGCTCCAGACCCAAACCAGTTCCTCACATTCGGTTGTGGTTGCACAGAGTTGAGGGAAAGGGGGAAAAGTGCTATTTTCAGTTTCTGTAAAGTATTGAGGAAAACTGCAGAAATACATCCAGACTCCCAAGTTTGTGCAGAAGATATCCAGTTCCTTCATTCAGTGTAATAGCAGGCTAATATTAGAATCTCTGCCTTAATAAGCAGCTATTTAAAAAAGAAAAAAAAAAAGAGAGAAAAAGCTACCTTATTATAGGGTGGGAAATTCCCAGGAAGAATATGGGAAGGAATCTGCAGCCAATATACACAGCTTTAAATGTTACTTTAAATTCAATTTTAAAAGAGAAATTTAGCAGCTGTGATTAAAGTCTCTTGTCTCTGAATCTGCAAACACAGAAATACGGTGCTGAGGAATTTAGACATCTATCATGGGCTTTAGATAGCTTCTAACCTTTCAGCTGCCTTTGGGTATTTTAAAGTTGTACATATCTGCTTTTCTCTCCATAAATATGAGGCATCACATTTATCTAGCAGAGAATGAACATATTCTGATAGCAGAAAGCTCTTTTGTATAGAGAGAAATGGAGGGAATGGAGTAAAAAAATAAAATCGTAGGGCTTCTCCTTTCTTACTTTTGACTCGGTTAAGATAAGTAGAAAATCTAACTCTAAATGGCTTAGGATCTTAATTTATCAAGCTTCCTTCTGATTGAACAAGAAGTTCGTGATCATGGTATCTCCCCTGCCAGGTAAGTATGAACAAGAAGTTCATTAAGGAGATTTCAAAATTGGCTCATTCAGTGACTCAAAGATATCATTATGGATCCAGGGTTTGGGGTTTTTTTGTTTTTTTCCTTCTTTCTGGTCTGTCATATTCAATCTATCAGTTCTGTCCTCGAGCTCTTCCTCCTCATGATCACAAGATGGCTGCTGAAGTTCCAGACATTACATGCAGATGTTGCAACTTCAAGCAGAAGCAGTCTTCTCTTCCTGTATAACTATTTTGGGAAGCAAGGAAATCTTTTCCAGAAGTCTCCACATACTTCCTCCATGATTTATAAGACAGAATTTCATCTTATTTTTATTGCATGGCTAGGATCATGAAACTACCATGACAGTCTTAGATTAACTGTGACCCTCTTGAAACATATAACCTTGTGGTGGAGGGTAGGTTTAAAATGTAACCAAGTCCCTAGGAACTTGGAAATTTGAAAGAAAATAATGGATGTTCAAGCCAACCAATAATGCTAGTGTGCTCCAAAATGAAACATTCCTAATAGTCTGCATTACTGAAAACATTCAGAAGGGAACATTCAGGAAATATGGAGAAATATATTTTCTTATATCTACTGCAACTATTTTTCCAAAATTGCAGATCAGATTAATATAAGTGTCTTTAGGGGAAATAGTTGATGGAAAATAATTTGAAAACTGAGACTTCTGTATTTAAAAAAAAAAAATCCAAGATATACAAGCACTCTACATTTCATGGTTAGATTAGAATACAGGTTAAGTGCACAGACTCTAAAGCCACCGTATGAGGGTTCATATAATGCCTCTGCTACTTACTAGCTGCTAACTCTGGGTAAATGATGTAATTTCATCATGAGGATGATAGTGGCACTTAGTTGTCAGGAGGACAAAAGGAGTTAAGACTGGTACAGAGTTTAGAACAGTGCCTGCCACACAGAAATTGTTACACAAATATTACCCAAAATTGTTATCTAATAAGTATCTTATCTCTTCATATGCAAACAGATCTTTTGAAACCTCTATCCTTAGGTTCAACGTGTGTTCAAGAATATTTGCTGAACAAAGGAATGAATAGAAAATTACCCCTTTTCAATCTTTTCCTACACGGTATTTATCTTTGTCAGGAACTAAATTAAAATTTCTTCTCTTGTTAATTTTTTAAAACCACAATCCAACTAAATCTAAAGCAGATAAATAGACTCTGAATTTCTTCTAAAATTGAAGGCTCCCTGGTCAGGGGCCATGTGTGTTTTCTGCACTACTCTGTCTCCTGCTACTAGATGCATGTCTGGCACACCTAAGAGTTCAGTATATATTGTATTTTGTCTTTCTGTAAATGAATGAGCAAATAGACATAAAAGTTTCTGTCTCTCTCTTAAGTCTGCCCCCATAGGCAAAATTGGGTAAGTGGAAATAGATTCCTCTGGAAGATCTCAATCTTTTTTCCTTAAGTTCCTCCTTTGGTACAAACTTTACCAGTTCCTGTCTCCATCCTCCATCCTTTCATAATCTATCTCTTCTTCCCCACTGAACTTGAAAGTATCTAACCGAAAGCAGGTAAAGATGAAGAAATTCATAGCAAAATGAAATAGGTAAAAAAAAGACTCAAAGCTGTCTTCTGCTTCTAGCCATGACAGAACAAGTTGCATCAGACTTACTCTCTGTTATGGATTTAATTGTGTCTCCTAAAAAGATGTTGTATTCCAACCCCCTAGTACCTGTGAATGTGACCTTATTTGGAAAGATAGTCCTTATAGTTCATCAAGTTAAGGTAAAAACAGTGGGGTGGATCTTAATCCAATATGGATTAAGATTATAAAGGGAGCACTTTATGTAATTGAGTACTGGATGTTATATGCCACTGAAGAATCACTAAAATTGACCTCTGAAACTAATTTTAAAGGGGGGGGTGGCAATTGGAACCAGAGACATTGACAGAGGGAAGAACATGTGTAGACACAGGAAGTACTTCCTCTACAAGGCAAGGAATGCCTAAGGCTACCAGTAGCTAAGAGAGAGACGTGAAATGGAATTCCCTTCTGAGCCTCCAGAAGGAGCTGACATTTTTTTTAAGGATTTTATTTATTTATTCATGAGACACAGAGAGAGAGGCAGAGACATAGGCAGAGGGAGAAGCAGGCTCCCCACAGGGAGCCCGATGTAAAACTCAATCCCCAGGCCCCAGGATCATGCCCTGAACCAAAGGCAGACACTCAACCGCTAAGTCACCCAGGCATCTCCAGATGGAGTCAACCTTGCTGACAACTTAGTTTTGGACTTCCAGCCTCCAAAACTATGAAACGACAAATTTGTTTCTTAAGTCACCCTAGTTTGTGGTGCTTTGGCAGTCCTAAGACCCTCCTACTGAAAACAGCTATAAAACTGGACAGAATTTATGAGGGAACTGCTTGTAGACATTTGGACAATAGTTAGTACAGGCTCATGATCCTTGAGAGAAGACAAACACATGAAATAAATAAAAGTGGAAAGAATTCGTCACCAGCAGATCTGCAATATAAGAAATGTTGAAGGGGATTCTTCTGGCTTAAGGGAAATGACATCAGATGAAAACAACCCACAGGAAGGATAAAGATACCAGAAATGAAAATATGTGGGTAAATCTAAAGAGTGCTTTTTTTGTTCTCTTAACTTCTGTAAAAAACAACAGATTATTTAAATAAAAGTGTTAACATGCAGTTAAAGGGCTTACTACATAAGTAGATGTAGAATAGATGTCAAAAGTCACAGAAAAAGTGGGGGTAGGGTGCATGGGATTTCACAGTGGTAAGACTTTCACATTTTATGTGAAATGAAGTGGTATAATGTCAACTCTAGGTACTCTGTGATAAGTTAACATTTTATACTGTAATTCTTGGAGGAACCACTGAATAAAAATATAAAGAAGCATAGCAAAAAGCCAATAGGGAACAAAAAAGAATACTAAAAATATTCAATTAACTAAAAAGAAGGAAGGAAAAGAGGAATGGAGGAACAGAAAAAAAAAAACGATGAGAGAAATAGTAAACTAATAAGGAGATAGAATTACACACAAATAAAATTATATTAAATTGTAAATGAACTAAATACTCCAATTAAAAGGCAATAGTGTCAGACTGGACAAAAAAGCAAGAGATCCACTTTATATATAAAGATGCAGATAAACTGAAAGTAAAACAATGGGGAAAAGTTATGCAAAGAGCAAGCACAAATAGATGATGCAGCTGTATTTGTGCTAGAGAAATAATTCTAGCTAAAGAACTCTGCTAAAAAAACCTTAATACAGGATTGATAAGGATAATATTATCTTTCTTTCAATAAGATAAAAGAGTTAGTTATCCAGAAAGATATAACAATCCTAAATGCATATGTACCCAATAACACAGCTTTAAAATACAAAAAGCAAAAAGTGACAGAATTAAAGGAATAAGCAGATGAATCAATAACTTGAGTTTGATATTTTAACACTCTTCTCTTATTAATTGATAAATCAATTAGATGTAAAGTCAGGATGGATATAGCAGATCTAAATCACACTATCAACAAACACAATCTCAATTGAAGTTTATAAAACATTTCACCCAACAACAGTAGATCACGTAGTCTCTTCAAGTGCACAAGGAACATTTACCAAGCTAGGTCAAACAATGGGCAATAATATAAGTTTCAATAAATGTAGAAAGATTAAAGTCTTGCAGTGCCTGTTCTCTGGGTACAGTATAATGAAATTAAAAATCATATGATGCCCAAAAATCCCAAAACATTGTAGAACTATAACAATACATTTCTAAATAATCCATGAATGAAAAAATCACAAGGGGTAATTAAAGTATTTTGAACTAAATAATATAAAAATACAATCTATAAAATTTATGATACATAGCTAAAGCTGCACTTAGTAGGAAATTTACATCATTAAATGCTTACATTTGTAAAAAAATGTTTTAATATCAGTGGTCTAGCTTCGTATCTCAAGAAGCCAGAAATAGTAAACTTCAATAAAATAGAAGAAATTAAACGTCTTTGAAAAGATGAATAAGGGATGCCTGGGTGGCTCAACAGTTGAGCATCTGCCTTTGGCTCAGGGCATGATCCTGAAGTCCTGGGATTGAGTCCAGCACTGGGGTCTCTGCATGGAGCCTGCTTCTCCCTCTCTGTCTGTCTGTCTGTCTCTCTCTCTTTCTCTCATAAATAAATAAATGAAATATTAAAAAAAAGAAAGAAAAGATGAATAAAATGTGTCTAATTAACCTGCAGCAAAATTGGCTGGAAAGGGAGGGAGAAGTAACAAATTACTAATATCAGGAAAGAAAAATGAGATATCACTAAAAATCCTACAGATATTAGGAGGATAATAAAGGAATATCATGTAAAATAAACATTAGGCCAATAAACTCAACAACTTAGAAAAAACTGGATAAATTCATTGACAAACACAATTTACCAAAACTAACATAAAATGTATTAAAAAATCTGAATGGCCTTGTATCTATTAAAGAAATGTAATTCATAATCAGAAACTTTTCCAAAGAGAGAACTCCAGGCCAAGATTATTTTGCTGGGAAATTTTATCAATTAGTCCTCAAAATTCTGTCAACTATAACACACACACACACATACACACACATATGAAAAGATGCTTGATTATAATTAGTCTTCAGGGAAATGCAAATCAAAATCCTACTAAAAGTTACTACTTCATACACATCAGAATGGACGTGAAAACTCCGACTGCTGGCAAGTATATAGAGCCACTGGAACTGTCATATATTGCTTGTGAATTATCCCTCTGGAAAGCTTTCTGATACGTTTTTATAAAGTTAAACATAAATGTACTCCATGACTCATCAATTCTGCTCCCAGGGATTTACTCTGGAGACATGAAAACACCATCATGAAAATACTAACACAAGAATGTATGTAGGAGTATTTTAAAAAGTGGGGACAAATTTCCAGTCATAAGATAAACATGTTCTGAGGATCACAGTATTGAAACTACCATTGAAAATATGGTTTTATACACTTGAAATTTGCTGAGAATAGATCTTATGTGTTCTTACCATACACATGCAAGTTAACTATGTGAGGTGGTAGATTAACTTGATTTTGGTTCTCATTTCACAGTGTGTATGTATATTAAATCATCAAGTTATATACTTTAAACATGTACAATTTTGTCAATTATTCCTCAATTAAAGTGGAAATAAATAAATAAAAAGTAATAGTCTAAAACAGGAAGCAAATCAATGTCCTTCAACGAGAAAGGAGATAGAATAGGGTTTATTTGTATTGTGGGATAGTACTCAGCAATAAAAAAGGAACAAACTGCTGATAGATCAAACACTGGTAAAGCTCACAGGCATCATGTTGATGGGAAGAACGAAGACACAAAATGCGATTTCATTTTCATGAAGTTCAAGAACAAGTGAAAGTAAATCTGTGGGAATTTGCTTCTGTGGGCACAGAGGATTGGCTGGAAAGGGGCATGAGCAGTGGTGTGCTGGTAACCTGGCTCACTAGGGGAAAAAACATCCCTTGTTTATAGCGTTTGTTGATTCCCTACCTTGGCCATCTTTAAACTAACGATATTATTTAGGGATGAGATGTACCAAATTGTCTGGGTAGTAGCTGACTGCAGCACACCACTGGCACCATGGGATTTTTTGGCCTGATTAGGTACATACCCAAGTCATCCTAGAAACTAAATTGGCCCCATCTCTCAGACTGGATGGAGAGTCTTCGTTGGAGTTGGCCAGTAACCTCCTCCAGTCAGGCCAGTAACCATCATCCTGGGACCCATTCCTCCTTCTAGCATTATTCTTACTTCACATTCTCTGTAACTTTCCTCTGTAGGCATTTTTGTTGTCCTGGTCTTTGACTTCCAGGAGTAACAAACAATGTTTCGCTGAATCCATTCATTCATTCTCAAAACTCTTCCTAAGTGGCAGCTTTGTTTCTGGACTGCTCTATGAGGCCATGTGCAGCTGGTTAATACAAACGCTTTGAAGATGGTGTTAATGACTCCAAGCAACCAGAAGCACAGCAGCAAATAATGAAATAGTCATCCTTCAGCAGATGACTCTGGAACCGAACCTAAACCTTGTTTCCCTCCTGTGAGGGTCTGACCCCTCGCAAACAAATCTTCCATTTGGACTCCACCAGTCCTGGGATAGATAACAGCCCTCCCTTATTAAGGGATTTGTTGCTGAGTATTATTTGGTATTTAATTTTATTTTGGGTCAAAGGCTTCAAAGCCTCACCTTTTTTTTTTTTTTTGTCTGTAAAACTCCCATTATCTCTCCTTATAGATCTGTCATTGATATGGGCCTATAAATACATATGGCTTTGTTTATAAAGACATACAATATGCACACCCGATTGCTATCTGTGCACCAAGCTTATATTTGGAGAATCCTTTTCAGAGCTAAATTTGATACAGTGCAGAGGCAGCTGGTGGATTAGAGGGGCCAGGAGGGAGAGTCACTGGTTATCAGTATAGAAAGACTGGGTGAGGCATGGATGCTCTGAATGCCAAGTGCCAAGTATTCACCGGGGACAGGGAGACTAAGGATGCAGGAAAGAAAAGGGACAGAGACAGGCAGGCACACAGCCATTCAGCCCCTCTTTTGTTTAGGGTTTTCTACCCGTAGGGACATGCTCAAAATCAAAAGTCTTAGTGGAGGGACCTCACAGCCCAGCTCTGCCAGACAATTTTCTCCTCGTGCCTTCAAACTTACCTGCATGATTGAGAGGGCCACTTGCTCCTAAGCAAAGCCTGGGGACTCGGAGGGTAAAGGAGAATAATTAAAATAAATTAGAGGGTGAATGGGGGATGGGAGATCATGCCTGGTCCTGCTGCTCAGCCTGAGGCTCCAAAGGAGCAGGGCCAGGTAGGATTATTGCCAGGAGACGATCTTCCCCAAATCATGTCCCTATCATAATGATACAGACGTCTGTCTCCTCCCAGAGTGATGCTACTGTCCATTCAGTCTATGGCTCTAGGATCTGGTAACTTTGTTGGTAAGTAGCAACAACTGCCAGCTTGCACATATTTAAAACAGTTCCACATATTTTTCTGTCTTTACTATTTTACAAGGTTGGTTTTTGGGGTTTTGTTTTTGTTTTTGGTATAACAGCGGTTCTGAACCAAGGGTGATTTTGCTCCCAAGAAACATTTGGCAATGTTTGGAGACATTTTTATTTGTTGCAATCGGGGTTGTGGGTGGGGTGGGTTGCTGGCACCTAGGGTGGAGTTGACAGATAAAATACAGGACACCCAGTTACATTTAAAATTGAGATAAACAAAGAATTCTCTGGAGTTTGTTGTTTGTTGTTGTTGTTTAGTATTAGAATGTCCCAAATGTTGTACACATCATATTTTCTCTAAAAAAAAAGTATTCATTGTTTATCTGAAATTCAGTTTTAGTGGCTTTCATGTACGTTTATTTGCTGGATGCTGCTAGACACCCTAAAAGCACAGAATAGTGCCCTCCCTACCTACAAAGAATTATTCAGTCCAAACATCCATAATGCTGAGGCTGAGAAACCTGATGGTACATGGTAACAGAAGCATAGTTCAGGTGTTAGAAAATAGACGATTTCAAATTCTGAACAGATATACCAAACGTGACACCCGTCAAATGAACACACAGCCTTTATGAGTCATTAATATACATTTATGTGTACAACTTGTTTCACCTCTAACTTGAACCCTTTGAACAAAGGCATCATCAGCCTGTGCCCCCTCATCTTTCTGCAGAGGTGTTGGTGGTCATCTCAATAAAGGTCCCTAAAGATATCAGGTCCTGGGGATACCTGGGTGGCTCAGTGGTTGAGCATCTGCCTTCGGCTCAGGTCGTGATCCTGGGATCCAGGATCTAATCCCACATCAGGCTTCCTGTGAGGAGCCTGCTTCTCCCTCTGCATGTGTCTCTGCCTCTCATGAATAAATAAATAAATTTAAAAAAAAAAAAGGTATCAGGTCCTAACCCCTAATTAATGTTACCTTCTTAGGCAAAGGGGTCTTCACAGATGGGATTACATGAAGGAGATTATTTTGGATTATCTATGGACCCTGAATGGCATGACAAGTGTCTCCTGTAAAAGAGAGATTTGGCACCCTCAGAGGAGAAGGCAATGTGGTGGAAGCAGAGTGAGCAGTGAGGATATTGGCGTCTATATTGGAACAAGGCATCCACAGCCAGCAGCTACCACAAACTGGGAAAGGCCAGGAACCCATCTACTATAGAGTCTGCAGGGAGTGCAGCCTTCCCACACCTTCATTTCAGCTCAGGGAAACTCATTTTGGACTTCTGGCCTCTAGGACTGTGAGAGAATAACTTCGGCTGTTTCCGCCACCAAGTTTGTGATAATTTGTTACAGCAGCCCCAGGAAATTAATACAGTGTTCTCCTGAGGATCAAAGCCAGAGTCCACTCCTTCCAGGAGGGTGTGTTCCAGTGTCAGAACAAACATAACCTACTAGATCCAAGACAGGGAACCAGAGGCAATGTGGCCTTTGTTGATATTCATCTTTGTGTCACAATGCAGGATATTTCTGGTGATGAATTTTGAGCTCTGTAATGGTCTGTAGTGGAAAAATAGGCAACTCCTCAGATCTCTCTACAATTTTAATAGGGAACATGTGTGAATGTCTAGGCACTGTGAAGCCCATGTCTAGAACTTGGGAAAAAAGTTGCCTAAATGAAGGCCTACTTATGCTTGCCTCCCAGCAATTGTGAGTCAACTCAGCTGTGGCTGGTGAGCGGGCTTTTGGGGAACAGGAGACTTTATCCCATGTGGTCCCATCTAGAGCTGAGGCCATAGGATTGAGGAAAATAAGCTTTTGGTTCAGAGGAGGAAATACCATATTTTGTGTGGCGTGTGTGTGTTTTCTGGAAGGTCAGTCATTTGAGGTCCTTTGGAAATATCTTGTGAAGAGATTGAGTCCCGAGGGATGGCTACACATTTCTTTGAAAGCCTTTGGACATTTGGCTGTGCTCTGGAGATGGATGGCCAACATCAGGAAAATGCATGCTTCCAAATGAAAAATAGGAAAACATGTCTCAGTGCCAAGAGTGATAAGAAGTTCTTATCTCTTGAGTAACAAGAAAACATCCCGTGGTTATTATAGGGGAACAAACAAGCAGAGACTCTGTGGTCTGTCCTGGGTCTGCACCTCTGGCTGGAATCCCTTCTTTTTCTCCTGCCCGTCTTAGTTGAACCTGGGACTTGAGAGTTTTTAAAACAACCCAAAGAAGTGCAATGGGCTTTGCCAATTTGGTGTTGGGAGATCAGCAGTCATCTCTTTGTTGTAGTAATTTCTGGAAAGAGATGCCAAGTTACTCACTTTACTAGAATGCTATGGAGGGATTGGTGGTGGTTGTGTGGGGGGAACAGGGTGTGTAGCCTTGAAGTGGCTGCAGCTCAGACAGCTGGATCCTGCTGGGCCTGAATATTCCTCGAACAACATGAAGATGGCCAGAGTTCAATGATCAGTCGGCCTTACCTCCAAGGGGCAGACGCTCCAGATGGCCTCTTGAAATCACTCATTGCTGTTGACCAGAAAACCTCACTCTTGGGGCCAAACTTCATTCCTGGGTTAAAATCTAGACTCTGGATTCTCCTAGCTTTTCAACTATCAACCTCTCCAACCCTCCATGTCCTTACACATAAAATTGGAAGAAAAATACCTACTTTACAGGATTGTGACGATTGTGTGAGAAAATGTATACAGAGTGCTTAGCGCAGGGTGTGGTACATGGCAAGTGCTCAATAAATATTATTAGATGCTTCATCAGGGCACTGAGAGTGATCGGGGAGGAGGTGGTAGGAATCGCTATGCTTTAACCTGTGCAAAGAGACTTTCCATATATATTTTATACCAGTCTTCATAATAGATATCCTGAGTTTTTCCAAATTAGTCTGATAATATGGAACACATTAACATGCTAGGCAGCTGTCACTGTCATCATTTATAGGACCCCACCTGTCACAAAGAATGCAAAACTCGCTCCCCAAATACCTAGGATCATGCCCTCTGTGTGCGTATGTGTATGTGGGTGTCTTGGAAATATCTCAACTCTACCATTTTATGTCAAAGTCAGCTTACACTTTAATCCAGTAGCCCGAGGACAACAAAATAATGAGATATATGAATGTGCAGATGAAAAGAGTTGTTTTACAATTGCTTTTCAGTTTTCCATCCCTCACTAGTCAAGGAAGGGTAGTGGCTAACAACAACCCGTACTGGCATTTTTATTTTGCAACACAAAACGAGATGTGGAATAGGGTTTTCCCCAGAGCTCATCTTTTCTCAGTAAAGCTGTGTAAATTATTTCTTCACACCTACGGTCTTTCCAATATGCCCTGGCCACCTCTGTGTGTCTGGGGTTATAAAACATAACTCCACTCTTGGTGCTCTCAGTGATATTAGCTGCTCTGGAGCATGACCTTTCAACCTTGGCATTATTGACATTTTGGGCACAATAACTGTGCACTGTGGCACTGTCCTGTGCACTGCAGGATGTTTAGCAGCATCCTGGCCTCTACCCATCAGATGCCAGTAGCATCTCTTGAGTGTGACAATTGAAAACATCTAAAGAGACATTGTCAAATGTCCCCTGTAAAAGCCACTTTTCTATCTGGCTTATAAGGCTCTGCCTGTTTCCATCCTGCCTTTTTCTGTGGTCTCTCTCTCAACACTGCCTCTCTGCTCTGTGAGCCAGCCAAGTGGAAATTATTTCAGGTCGTTGACAAGGGCTCCTTCACGTCTGCTCCATCCAACTCTGAGTTAGGGGCCTAGGAGATATTTCTTCTCTCACAGCACTTACTCACCACATGATAACTGCTGTATATTTTTCTGTGACATGTTCCCTTTCCAATGCCCTCCCATGGCTGGTCAGCTCAATGAAGGCAGAGGCCCCACCCCTAGTGCTCCCCGCTGTGTCCCAGTAGCCAGCACAGTGCCTGTCATTACATAGATGCTCAATAAATGTTTATTTAATGTGCTCCTTAAAAAAAATCACTCTCTGGAAGAAAGGAATATTTTCTTTGAAGCCCTTTAATTTGTGGAGACCATAAGTAGGTCTTGCTGACCTGTTTGTCCATATATTAGCAGATCTTAATTATAGGATAGATGTTCTGGATTTTGAGGCTCATTTCATCAATCCCCCTGACTTGATGCAAGTTTATGCTTGAGCATTCAGGGCAGACAATTGTCATTAGCTCTTAACACATGATCATCAAAACATTTTTAAAGGAAAGAAAGGGGGCCCGGAGCCAGTAAGTCCCAGATCTGGCCCCTGAGCTCCTAACAGGGGCAAAAGCCAGCACAGCATGGGGTAGGATGAAAATCCAGCTCAGTGCAAACATAGTTAATAAGGGAGCCCTAGAATATGAAAAGCTGCTGACAAAAATCAGGACTATTTAGTCTAGAGGAGAAGATTGAGAAGCAATCTGATAGTGGCACTTTAAACTACCTGTAGCCTGGGGCCATTGCAAACAATTCAGATGGATGGTCTGTTTGAGGTGAGTGGACAGGCCCAAACTTGTGTCTACTGAGAGGGGATTGCTTGTTAAAGGAATTTAAGTAGGCACTTTCGAGGGTGTAATTTCAACTGAGCTTTTGGAGCAAGTCTGAGAGTAAAAGGCAAAACAAACTTTGCTTAGGGACTGTCCCAAAATTTCCCACTAATAGGCTATTTACTGTGGATTTAAGTTTGGAACTTAAATGAGAATTGCAGGCCATCTGGTTTTTCCCACTGGCTCCAGACAGGACAGTATCCAAACGGAGGCATATGTTGGCGGCTTCTTAAAACACACACACACACGCACGCACACACACCCCTACTTTTGCACACGAACACATACTACTTCTTGCTACTCCCCATGATACATACTGCCCCTTTTCTTCCCAGGTCCATTTCATGACTGTTTCTTTGCCTGTTATATATTGGGTTGCTTTTACCTTCCTTTAGAGGAATTATAGAATTCAGTAAGAGAATTTTCAAGGTCCTCACTATATAGAAGAGGAAGCTGCAACACAGCAAGGATGAAGAACTCTTCCAAAGCTCAGAGGGATTTAGAATATTTGGGCCTAGTGCCAGTTCTTTGGTCAACTCCCAACAACATCCTCTACTTATATGTAATCAAGAGCCAGCATAGAGAATCAGAAGGCATTAGAAAGTTAGATCAGAAAACAGTTGGTGGAACATTTAGTATTCCTTGGGTTCAAGCAACCTTTCTTGGCCAAGGTTTTATGCAAAACTTAACCCCTACAGAAAGTGATTCGAGTTAACTTTTTTCTCAGTTCTCCTGGAGTTGGCACATATCTGGTACCATTCTAGAAGAGAAGTTAAGCAATTACATACAAGTGCTAGGGCATTAGGGATTCATACTCTAGTGTAGGGGCTAACAAACATTCTCTGTAAATATTTTCAACTCTGTGGACCCTATAGTTTCTATCACACCTTTCCACCCTGCCTTCTGTGGCATGAAAGTAGCAACAGACATTACATAAATGAACGGGAAGTGGCTGTGCTTTAGTCAAATGTTATACACTAAAAGAGGCAGTGGATAGATTTGGTCTGCAGGCTGTAGTTTGCCCACTTTTGCTTTAGTGGAATTGTAACTGAAGAGTATTGAGTGCATGCAACAGAATATACTGAAGAAGAAAGAGAAGTATTCAAAGAATAACTCATAGAATAACTCAGGAAGGAAAAGCCCTTGGGAAGCTCCAGGGATCTATATACCCCTTCCCTGGGGTATCCTGGTTAGGGAAAATCAGTAAGTTTCTAACAGGGAATCTCATTGGCTTAATTGGTGTCACAAGCCCACCACTTAATAGGCAATCCCACCATGGATGAGCAGAAGGGAGGAGAGGTAACTCCCCACACAAAAGCCAAGGGACTCTAGCAAGAAGGGAAAATTGATGTGGGGCCACCAGAAAAAAAAATCATCTCCATCCTTTAAAGAAACTTTCTGAATATAAAGGGGCATGTTAAAAAATAAAATAAAATAAAGGGACATGTTCTTTCTGAATCCTGGCATTGGTGCCATATAGAGAACGTTCAAAAACAAATAAAACAACTTTAGACTCAGCTGCAATTTCAACTGCTAACCCAGATCCTGAAATCTTCAGCACAAGAAGTGTGAAATGGGGTCATGGAAGAGTCATGGAGAGAGCTTGTCCAAATTCCAAACAACCACACCCTGAGTTTTCAATCTCTATGCTTAACCAGCACTAGACTAGCAGCTCCACACTGCAGAAACTAGGTCTGTTTTGCTCACCTTTGCAATGCCCGAGACCTATCAAGTCAGACACTTGCCAGTTCATTCATTCAGCCATTGATTCACTCATTCATTTACCTAACAAGTATTTGGGAACCTTCTCCAGTCGAGTTCTGGGGATGCAACGGTGTGCAAAGGTAGGCATGGTCCTTGCCCTTATAGAATTTAATATAAGGGTGGGAGAAGGGATGGACTCTAATTTTTAAAAGTCAAACAAATATAAAATTATAACTGTGATAAATGCTGCAATGTAGCAGGAGAAGGATCCATCATACTTGCAAATACTGGGGTAATAGATATGGTAAGAGTAAATGTGGGGCAGAGCATCTTCAGCAGAGAGAACAGCACATGCTAAGGTCATGTGGCAGAAGGGAACATGAAAGAAAGCTAATGTGGCTACAGCATATAGATGACAGAAAATCAAGGTCCAGATGAGGCTGGAAAAATAAGGACCAAAATGTGTGGGGCTATATAGGGCCAAGTTAAAATGTTGCCTTGTATCCTAAGAGTCTTGGGAAGCAGCTGGGAGATGCCATTCAGATTTACATATTGAAGATAAATCTTGAATTGCTAAATAGAAAATAGCCTGGGTGGCTCAGTCAGTTAAGTGTTTGCCTTTGGCTCAGGTCATGATCCCAGGATCCTGGGGTCAAACCTCCCTGCTCAGCAGGAAGTCTGCTTCTCCCTGTCCCTCTGCCCTTCCCCAGCTGTGCACTCTCTCTCACACAGGCTCTCTCTCTCCCAAGTAAATAAATACAATCTTTTAAGAAAAGAAATAGAAAATAGCTCAGGGTTAGCAGGAGTGGATACTGGATGAAGAAACTAGTTAGTAGGCTATTGACAAAGACTTGATTAGGGGTGGCAATAATGAAGAGAAACTGATGGTTGGAAAATACTTGAAAGGTAGAAGAGTTTGGATTGGCCAATGGATTGAATGTGAGGAGTGAGAAAGAGGGAGGTATAAATAGAAACTTCTAGGACCATTGGTATCCAATAAATATTGTTGAATCATTTAATGAATACCTGCTCCTCCATCAGAACACAGGGACATCCTTAGATGTCTTCCTTTAAAGGCATGAATTTAAGGCTCACTGATTACTTTTCCAATTTGCTGTCAAGGTTCTGTTCAAATAGCTCCTCTACTGAGAAACCCTCATAACTTACGTTAGCCACTCCCTCCTCTGTATCCATGTTACACTGTTCATACAAATAAATTTATGTTTATGAGATGGATGACTGGCGGTAGATGAAATGGAGAGATTATAAACACATTTAGGGCAGGGGCTGTATCATACTCACCCATCTTTTACCAGTTTACTAGTTCTGTATATGCTACATAAAAGGGGCCAGAAAAGTTTGTCACCTTAGTTAAATTGGGTTGGAAGCCTGCAGCTCTCCTCTCAGAGCTTCCAGTCTAGTTTGGTAAATAAGACAAAAAGACAGTCTAAAAATATTGTTTAAAATCCAACTAAGGAACTGAGCATGACCAAGGTCTGAGGGATTTGATAGAGGTTATGAATCAAGAGCATTCTTTGGGGTTTGAAGTTATCTAAGGACACTTTGTGAGCATTGCATGGAGAGCTCCCTGTGGATGTTCCCAACTTTGGAACTGCCTTGTGTAATTCTATTTGGAATGACTTTTTTTTTTTTTTAATAGCCTGTTGGAACCTCTCTGAGCTTCCTCCCATCTTCTATTCCATCAACTTTTTTTTTAATTTAAATTATACTTAGTGAACATACAGTGCAATATTCATTTCTGGAGTAGAAGTCAGTGATTCATCACTTACATACAACACCCAGTACTCATCACGAGTGTTCTCCTTAATCCCCATCACCCGTCTAACCCATCCCCCACCCACATCCCTCCATCAACCCTCAGTTTGTTCTCAATTGTTAAGAGTCTCTTATGGTTTGTTTCTCTCTCTCCATTTTTTTTCATTCCCCCCTTATTATATGTTCATCTGTTTTCTTTCTTCAATTCCACACACGAGTGAGATCATGCTGTATTTGTCTTTCTCTATTTCACTTAGCATGTTACACTGTAGCTCCATCCATGTTGTTGCAAATGGCAAGATTTCATTTTTTGATGGCTGAGTAATATTCCATTGTGTATACATACCACATCTTCCTTATCCATTCATCTGGACTCTCTCCATACTTTGGCTATTGTCAATAATGCTGCTATGAACATCAGAATGCTTTCACTTCTTAGAATCTTATTTTTGTGTCCTTTGGTTAAATCCCTAGTAGTGCATTTGCTAGATTGTAGGGTGGTTCTATTTTAACTTTTTGAGGAACCTTCAAACCATTCTCCAGACTGTACCAGTTTGCATGGAATGACTTTATAAACCCCTCGGGTTGGTCTTGTGGATTCCCTGGGGTCTGCATTATGGAGAGGAGTGGGGTAGTTTGTGGGGAGAGCTTCGGCAAAGATTGGGAGAATGGAATAAGCACACGCAAGCACAGGCCTTGAGAATTCTGGCTTCCCCAGAGCTGAAAGAGGCTGGGTGGTGTAATGGAAAGAAATCAGGAAGCTGTCAGATCTTGTCTTTAATCTTGATTCTGCCTCTTTACTTAGCTGGGTGCCCTAAGGCAAGTTGCTAAACTTCTCTCAGTCTTGATGTCCTCATTCCTTAAATGAAGATAATAATAATTAACCTAACTTGTAGTGTGTGTGTGTGCCTGTGTGTGCGCGCACATGTACATGAATCAAATAAGAAATTGCACTTGAAAGTGTGTTTTGGAAACTAAAGCAGGGGTATATATTTCATTTTTTCTGGAGCTCTCCCCAAAGAAACATTGAATTAGAATCTGGGAGTGGGGTCACAGAACAATATTTTTTGAAAGCTTCCAGGGTTATTTTGATATGTTGCCAGTTTTCAAACCTATACATCCAAAAGTCTCTAGAAAGGAAAAAAAAAAAGTAACTTAAGAGGTTGTTGGCAAGAAGTTGGAGCAATGATAGAGGCTCCTCAGGGGTTTATAGATAAGAAGGATGAGATGAAGATCCCCCATTACCCCTGTCCTTTCTCTCTTTTTAGATGCTCCACATCACCTCCAGGGTGAAACCTTCATCATTTCATGCTTACTAATCAGAATCTTGGCTAACAGTCTCCCTATGCTGCTTATCCCTCCAAGGCAGATCTGTTTCATTCGGAGACAGGCTGAGGTATTGGGGAGGTGGGTCACTGTGGGACACACTAAGGATCAACATCCGGGGGAATGAAGGATGTGGGTGGGACAGAAGGAAAATCAGGCAGTCAGGACAAAGGCCTCAGCTGGCCCCATGTGGAGCTCGGGACCTGTGCATGTGCTCCACATGGGGGTGAGGGTACCAGTCGCTGGAGAGGGTGTGGCCCTTCAAAGGGGTTGGCTGTGCGCTCTCCAGGGCCAGCACTCTCAGCATCTGGAGAATTAGTGCTCAGTCCTGAAAAGGTCTGGGCAACAGAGCAAAGGCTTCACTGCAGGCTCACTGCCAGCTGGAGCTCCAGTGTAAGTCCACCTTTCCCTTATGTAAAATCTATCCCCCTACTGTCCACCCAACAGGTTGGCATTCAGAATTCAGCAGCCTACACTTGAACTATACTTTCAGACTGATTCCCTACTACTTTCTTCTTTTTTTTTTTTTAAAGATTTTATTTATTTACTCATGAGAGACACAGAGGGAGAGAAGCAGGGACACAGGCAGAAGGAGAAGCAGGCTCCACGCAGGGAGCCCGACGTGGGACTCGATCCTGGGTCTCCAGGATCAGGCCCTGGGCTGAAGGAGGTGCCAAACCACTGAGCCACCCAGGCTGCCCTCCCTACTACTTTCTTATATGTTTATTTTACTCCAGCCAAACAAGACAGCTTTCCTTTTCCCATGACTAACCTCTACTTTCCCCTGCATCTTGGGTCAATTAGCCCTCACTTTTTCTTTCTTTAATCTCTCACCATCCTTCAAGGTACACACAATGGACAATTTAAAATTTTTTGACTGCCTACAACTTCCCCTTTTCTTCTGGTAACAATATATGCTCCCTCCTGACTCCCACTTTCCACCTCTCTTTCCCTCTCCTTCCCTCAACACACACACACACACACACACACACACACACACGTCTGTTTTGTACATAGAGTATCTTGGCCAAAGGTATTAGCATAACGATTAAGGTCCAACCAATTATGAAAAGAGCAAAAGATATATTTACTTTGAATATAAACACTTTCAAATTACTCACTAAGTCAAAACTCTGTGAAAACAATCAAAGATTGTGGACATAAGAAGGTAGGTCTTTTAGCTTGATTTTCAATAAGCTTAAAACACCCAATTTTTAAAAGGTCTCTAGTCCAAGAATGTCAAGTCAAATGTTTTTATGGTTTCAACTACTCTAAAAAAAAGTGTGTTGGGGGGAGAACAACCAGACCATGACAAGAACAGTAGACTTAGAGCAAGAAACTGAAGTCAAGTCTCTGTATTCTTCCAATTTGAAAAATTATGCCTTTGAGCAAGTTGACTTCTTCCTCTGGATTTGTATTTGCCCATTTCTAAGAGGAAGGGTTGATGAGCGCTACAGTCCCCATTAGTCCTAACGGTCTGTGACTGTAAGAAAAGGAAAAAGGAAATGGAAGCCTACCCACTGCCATCTCTTCCCATTCTCCTGCCCCCTTGTCCTTCAGGATAAAGTGTTATTGAGCACCTTACACTTTCTCAAGTGAGCCATGTTTTTTTTTTGCTCCCAGGCCATAAGCACTCTCCTTTCTCGAGTCACTTTCTTCTCGGGCTGATTAACTCTTATGAATCCCATGAATGTCAACTTGTATGTTACTTTACCTAAAGAATGGGACCCATGGTTTTAGGTTGGGAGTCCCTAGAAGGCACTCCCATAGCATTCTGTATTGTCAAAGACTACCTTTCACTTTATGTATTTACTCAGTTAATTGTCTCCATCTTCAACCCCCACTCCCCAGATAATCATCTCTGAAAGAGCAGGAACACATGGGAGGAACTTAAAAACTGACACCTGGATAAATTAATTGATGAACAAATGTGACATAAACCAATGTAGAAACAGTGCAAGACTGATGATCATTTGCTTCTGGTCCTATTTTTTTTAATTCAGATATTTATTTATCTCTTTCCCACCATGGGACAGATGTTCACATCCGACCCATGAACCATCAGTAAGAGAGGTCATTAACTTCACCAGAGGGAAAATGATGCTGACTGCAATTTTAACCTCCTTTGACTTTCCAAGAACTGCTTTGAGTACATTCTGTTTTCGAAGATCAGCCTCTCTCCTGCTTCCAAAAGCCTGTCCCAGCCTGTCCAGCTCGTCTCTGGCCCTAGATGCAGGGGGGATATTGAGTCCTTCAGTTTCTGAGCCAGTTCCAGCAGAAAAGCAGAGCTTGGAGGAAGCTGGATTTGATATTCTTGGCCTCTGTATGCTCCCTGATTATTATTTTTTAATATCCTGAGAACAGATTAGGATGAAGCAGATTAGGGGAAGTCACGAGATATGTCATAACTGAGCTTCTTTCTCCTGCAGGCATTCCCCTGAGGAGGCAATCTGGATGTATCCCATAGTATCACTGGGTAGGACTTAGGCCTGCTGAGTGGAGGAACCAACTTAAATGCAGTCCATGAATAAGCTTTCCTTTTTCTTCCCCCACCTGACTTATTCATAGAAACTGGGTTAGGTGACACATGTAAGAAAGATCCAGTCACTGAAGGTAATGCTACCTTGTCATTTCTCCTTCCAATAAATATGTTGGCTTTCTTCACATACATACTTGTCTCTTCACAGATGTTCCTGAATCATGAAGGATCCTGCCTTTCCTCCCAGTTGTGAACTGTTGAAATCCCAAATCCAAGCTTTGAGTTTTTGGTACCAGAGGTTGAAGTCCCAACTGTGTCAATCCCTTACATGGGATTGGCCTCACAAGCCTTTGGTGAGTGTTGCACATGATGGCAGAGATGACAGAATCTGACACAGTCACAAACACAAAGTGGATTCTCAGTTAAAACTCATCCATCCAGTCACTTCCATGGGTGACCAGGGACAGACCAGGTTGATGCCTGTTGTCTGAATAATTATAACTAGTGTGTCCACTTTCCTCTAATAAGTGTTCCATTTGGGTGATGAATTAGGGTTTTAGGGTTATGGCCATCCTACTTATGACTCAGAATTCAATGTGATTCATTTTTTAATTGTTCACTAGAGGGTTCTTCTGAAGCAATGACATTTATTACAGACACACTTTCCCCAAAGTGCTCAGCTACCCCTCATTTTTCCATCCTTCTATCCTCTCTTTCTTAAGCCAAAGGCATATTTCCCACTTACTTGTACTGGGACAACCCATTTAGAGATCAGAAAGATGTGATATAGAAACCACCCCACACTGGATCTATTGGGAGGGTGCAACTTTTATTTTCCCCACATTTCCTTCTAAGGAAGCCACTTAGATCCCTTAAGGCAAAGCCTAGAACATTCCAGAGTACTCTGGGGGTAGCAAATATTTGGCCAAGAAGGAAAGATATGACAAATGGCAAGTTCTTGAAGAATCCAACATGGCATTTTATACCACATGATTCAAGCATCAATGGTTAACCAACAAGTGCTAACAGGAGAAATCTCTGAGTTATGGAAACATAGTGGTATATGTGCCCGTCCACAGTGATCAGCAAAATAGAGAAAATTCCCTCTGCATCTATCTGCCTGTTGACTTCAGTCTGCTCAAGAGGGGCATAGTATTCCTCATGAAAATAGGTTATATTTTGATTAGTATAGCACCATTCTAGAGTATATAGCTCATTAACTTCCAATATTAGTCTGCCACATAGTGCTTTCTATATGACTCTGTGCCCCTGTACATGCTTCCATTTGGTTCCACACCTTCTGTCAACATTTTCAACTTGAGATTAGTTCAATGAGCTTCTTAGTCTGGTTTATGGACTACAGTGTTTAATCTCTTTGTCAGTGAGCCATTCTACACAAAATCCCATCAGCACGTCTCAGACACATGACCCTCATTTACCTCTGGGCCAGAGCATTGCAGGTGGAACTCAGACTGCCCTGTCCATCCTGAGTCCCTCTTCCTCTGATGCTTCCATAAAGTGGAGCTGATCTGCCTGGATCTTCCTGTGCCTCTCTAAATGAACGAAAGTCACGGGAGCCAACTGCTACCAGAGATTAAAAAGATTAATAATAATAATGATTAAAAACCCCAATGGAATGTCAGCAGAGAGCAGACCCTGTTCACGATGCGGTATGTTTTCTAAGCCAATGTGGAGGGGAAAAAAAGGAGGGGGACTGGAGCAGAAACCAAGAATAACATCCGATTTGGTGCTTCCAGCCCATTCCAGGTCTTGACAAACAGGAGGCTGTATCCAGGCTGGTTTCTGGGAAATAGAGTGGATCTGTGTGTTTGCTGGTAGGTGCAGTAGGAAGCATCTGCCTGCCAGCACAGCAGTGAGCAACATGTTGCCGTTGGATCGATTGGACTTAATGTGCAGCTGTGCTCTCACTGAGTGGGGAGCTAATTACTGCAGAAAGACACAAGCTGCAAATTGGGTGACTTCACATGGAAACTATGAGTAAGGTGAACAAACAAGGACTCTTGGAGTTAAGGTGCACAGGCTGGTAAAACAGACGGAGAACCATGCTCCTATCCAAAGGGCTGCAGATTGTGCCTCTGCAGATTGAAAGGGGCTCCAGAATTGAGTCAGAAAATGGGTAGAGGGAAAGAAGAAAGACAGAAAACACCCACCCCAAAGTACACAGTGCATGTGGTCTCACAGCAAGTGTCAGAAAACATCCTTCCCATACTTTCCCCTATCATATTCTTTACCCTCTAAGGGTCATCTTTCTCCTCTAAACAAGAGTGAAATTGTCCTCTTTGTCAGATGACTACTTTCAATATGCATACCTACCATTAAGAACGGTGATCACTATAACTTCGATAGTCCATTCTGAGATTTCCTGATCTTCACTTGGTCAAAGTTTCCTCTGACATGTGATTTGCTGTAAATTTATTACATTATTATCTCACTCAACTAGATAGAAAAAATAAAAGGAGAACACCTTGTCCTCTGGCTACTTATAATTCAGAGGATGCAGTTCAAAAATTGTGATATTTCAAAAATCAGACTGTTCAACTAGTATGTTGTGACTTATGGGAAGTCAGTGAACATCTCTGAAGCTCAGTCACCCCGGTTACAAGGACGGCAAGACTGGTCCCATTAACCTTATGTGACTATCTTGAGAAGCCAATATAAATAATTTAAAAATGGTTTGAAAAGTATAAAATGTGTTTCCAAATGCAAACTAAGGTTATGTCTTAAGAATGACAAAGATCGATCTGTGACTGATTTAATCATTAAATTAAAAGATCGACTTTCTTAGAAATTTTTGAAAATTGTAAATAAACCTACAAATCTTTCTTTACCAGAAATAAAAATTTTAAAACTCCAAACAAACATGTTCCCAGAGCATTTCCTTAAACTCACATTCTGTTTTGCAGACTCTTTGAAAACTACAAAAAGAACTTAAATTTCAGTTGTGGAATAAACATTTTGACTATCTGGAAGGGTAAATGTCTGTTTCCATTAAGTGATCCCAATTTCAAAGGCCTCATCTGAGCCATAAGCCATCATTCTCTACTTGGAAGGCAGAGGAATAAATTCTGACAAGGACAGAAACTCAAGAAGTTGGCAACTTACAAAGATTCTTTATTTTCAAAAAACTATGGTGAGAACAGTATTGGCAAACAGCGATGCTGTATATGTGTAAAAGCGTGCATGTGCAGGCAAGTGCATTTTTCCATTTTAGGATAAAAGTAAATAATAGTGAAGTGAAAGCAATAAGCAATTTTTGCTTTCCCAACACAGTTTCAGAAAAGCTGGTTTCAGAGAAAGGGACACCTAGAAAAATTAAAAGGAAAAAAAAGGAGAATATATATATAGAGTTTGGGTTTAGTTACCGGCTTTGGTGACTTTTGGTGCAGATTTTGTTGGTCATCCTTCCATCATTTCACCCTTTCCTAATTTTTAATGGAACCCTGCTGTGGAACAGGAATTATACCCTTCTCCACAAAACCATATGTTTCACATCACAAGCATGGAGATCCCACTGCCTTGCCAGTGACTAGTTTTCAGTGGGCATGTGCCCCCACATTTGGTTAGACACTGATATATGAAAGGAAGTCTTCTGGGAAGTTTGTAGACATGATACCTTCATTGATTTCATGACATAGCCTTTTGTTCTGCTGGAAGGTGTCAGCCTTCTATGGCTGGAATGAGACAGCCTTGTCATGATCTGAGAGGAAGTAGCCGAAGTATGGCAGACCAAAAGAGTAAAGAGACTCCTATGATAAAGTAAAGAGGTTCTCCTGACATTATTGGGTGGCTGCATAGCCAACACTGGCATTGCCCTCCTTCTGGATTTTTTTTTTTTTTTTGTATGAGCTAGAAACAGCCCAGTAAGTTAAGTCAGCTGAATTGGGGGTTCCTACAAGTTTGCAGCCAATATTATCCTGTTTCATTCTCCACCTATGTTTAAAAATTGATGCTGTTTATGATATAGAAATGACACTGAATGTTGGAAAATACGTGGGCAGAGTGGGTGCCATGTAGAGAAACATGAATAAATCGCAGCTGAATGACTTGCCAAATGGATTGAATGCATTCTGTCTTAGGCATCATGCTAGGTGCTCTTTGGGAGCCCAAGATCTAGTGCTACCATAATTTCAAGTACATGGTGCTGCATTCTCACAAACCATGGAGTATACACATTACACATATGGTCCCGAGCCATAATTTTTCCCACAAAAGAACCTCTGCTTCTTTGTGTCTCAAATTGCTTATTTACAATGATGTACTCACTACATATATATTTTTCTCAATCCATTTAAAGTAAAAAGGAATGCTTTGGAGCACCACATCTCGGTTTGACTAGGACTTACTAAACAAATGATTGTTTACCATAAAGCACCTGTTATGAACTAGACATAATGCCAATGGCTTGAGGGGATACAAAATTTTAAAGGCAACTCTTGTCTCCAAAAGGTCTATAGTTTAAGAGAAAAGACGTGTAAACATGTAATTACTATATAAGTCCATTTATGTTCTATCAACAACATGAATGAGGTTTTCACGAAGGAGCAGAGTGTGGCAATCCACTTCTAGTTGGTACTGTTAGGCAAGGCTTCATGAAAGACACAGAATTTGAGTTGTACCTTGAAAAACATGTCGGCTTTTGATAAACAGTGGGGATCTAAGCATGAGAACTATAATGGAAAGACCAGCATCAACCCAGGGTGGCAGAAGCAATCTGCAAGACCTGTTCACAGATGGGGCTGACCAGACATTGAAATGACTTAGGACCAGGATGGCATGGCTAAAATATTTCAATGACAGGAACCAGACTGCAAAATATCTTGACAAGCTGGAACCACAGACTGAGTCTAACATGGTGGAAATGAACCGGATGAAATATACCATTTTGCATTTAATTATTAAAGGGGAAAATATTCATAATCACAGCTGCTTATGGTAAAAAAGACTTCTTGTTTTGGTTGAAAGTGAGCTCCCTATGTATCAAAATAGTATTGTCTAAAAAGCAGAGATACGCCTAGGTTAAATTTCTCTCCAAATATATAGGATGGCTTTAACTTTTTGTTCAAAAGTGATCATAACAGACTGTATTAGCTTTCTATTGCCACCATAATAAATTGTTATAAACTTAGAGGCTTAAAACTCATAAAATTATTATTTTTATTATTATTTTTTACAAAATATTCTTTTAATAGTTCCGGAGGTCAGAACTCCAGTAACAGTTCTCACCAGACTGAAATCCAGGCATTGGCAGCCTATATTGTATTCTGGGGCTCTATGGGAGAACCCAATTCCTATTTGTTCAGACTGTTGGTGGTAGCCTATTTCTTGGGTTTGAAGGGCCAATGTCCCTATTCCTTTGCTGGCTGCAAGTTGAGGGCCATCCCCAGCTGCTGGAGGCCACCACATTCCTTGGCTCATGATCTTCCTCCATTTTCACAGCCAGCAATGGCAGGTTGAGTCCTTCTCATGACACATCTCTGTGACACTTCTTCCATCATTGCATTTCATTTTTACCACCAGGAAAGATTCTCTGCTTCTAAGGACTCATAGTGTTAGACTGGGCCCACCTGGGTAATTCAGGGTAATCCCCTCATCTCAAGGTCTATAACCTTAGATACAGCTAACATCCCTTTGCCATATAAGGTAGCATATTCACAGTATTGAAGATTAAGGGATGGACGTCTTTAGAGGGTCATTATATTATCCTCTTACATGAACTGTTCTGCTCGGTGCTGAGTACCACTCTTGATAATCTGGGGCAGATCTATAGGAAAGTGATCACAGTGGTTGGAAAATTCAAAACTGTATCCTGTGGGGAGTGTTGGAAAAGGCTGGGAACATTTTCCTTGGAAATTTGGGAGTGAAGGGAAGCATGATAGCTGTTTCAAATCATCTTAATGCCTGTCATATAAAATGGGCTTATTCTGTGTTGCATAGAATGTAGAGCAGAATCAAAGGAAAAAGAAATAAACTTTAACTCAATATACGGAATGTGACTGCTAGTCTCCAAAAATGGCCCTGATGAGGTGAGCTATGCCTCTTGGTATTCATACCCTTATGTAGCACCACCCCACCCCACATTGAACTTGGCCTGGCCTGTAATTTGCATTAATCAGTGGAATGCAGCAGAAGTGAACATGCAAGACTTCTAACTCCAGCCATGAAGAAATCCTGGTAGACTCCTTTTTCACACTTTGTTAAACCTTGAACCTGCATATCAGAGATCCAACTACCTGCTACTGGGAAGACCATGTGAAAAAACCATGTGGAGAGGCCAGATGACGAGGAGAGGACCCAAGAATACACGAGGGAGAAAACACTCAAAGTCTTAGTTAAGCCTCTATTTGACTGTAAACTCATGAGAGACCCCAAGTAAGATCAAGAATAGTGTTTAGATGAGCCCAACCAAATCCCAACCCACAGAATCAGGAGCTAAAAAATGATTGCTATTTTAAGCCACTGTTTGAGGGTGTTTTGTTATGTACCAAAAGCTAACTTATTCAGCTGCTCACTTCATTGCATGTGTCTATTTGTGTACATGTCCAAGCACATTTTGAATTTTTCAGCTTACGAACCAGAATTGTTTTTCTTTACTTTTGATTGCAAACTAATGCCATTGGCTTTCACAAATCATTTCAACCTCTTGCCAGCATCATTCTTGATTTATTGTGTTGCTTGTAGACATGTGCCTATGTATATTTGCTTGCCCTGACCTAGTGATTTCCTTGATTGCCCAAATGTATGGAACACTCTCAGTCATTTTGCTATCATAATTCATCTGTCTTTAAAAAATAAAAAATAAAAAATTAAGTATATTTCAACTGGAACATGAGTCAGTAATTAAAAACAGATGGTTTAAAGAGTAGGTTTGAAGCGAGTGAAAATACACCAAATAATGAAAAAGAAGCGGAGAAACCAGAAACCATCCAAAATTTCGATGGACACAGTGTTGTCACAGGGATTTCTTACAACAAAATTGACAGCAAAAATGGGAGCACTCTTCCAATGAGAACAGAAGTGAATTGAGAATATGTATCAATCATCAGTTTAAAGAAACAGACATCCTTCCATCTTGGGTTTTAATATTGTGGCAATTCAAATGAGCCTAAATCAAGGTGGTTTTCCTCTAAAATAGCTGCATAAAACTATAAACTCTGCAGTCACATGTACACACACACACACACACACACACACACACACACACACCATGTATTCCTGCCAACAGTGTCCAAGCGTTCTAATTTCTCCATATTCTCGCCGGCATTTGTTCTCTTTTGTTTTGATAACAGCCATCCCAAGAAGCATGAGGATAATCTCACTGTGGGTTTGATTGCATTTCCCTGATGATTAGTGATGTTGAGCACCTTTTCATATATCTGTTGGCTATTTTTAGGTCTTCTTTCGAGAAATGCCTATTATAAAGTTTCCTTAAAAACTTAAAAATAGAACTACCATGTGATCCCGCAGTCCAACTTCTCAATATCTAAAAAAAACTGGATTTTGAAGAGATATACTCCCATGTTCATTGCAGTATTGTTCATAATAGCCAAGATATGGAAACAACCTAAATGTTCATTGACTGATAAATGGATTTTTAAAAAAGCTGGTATATACATACAATGGACAATTATTCACTATTTAAAAGGAAGATCTATATGAGGTGATGGCTGTTAACTAAACTCGTGGTGGTAATCATGTCATAATATGTGAAAATAAAACCATCATGCTAAATACCTATAACTTATACAGTGATGTATATCCATTATTTTTCAGTAAAGCTGGGAGAAAAAAAGTACTAAAAAAAGAAATCCTGCCATATGTAGCAACATGCATGAACTTGGAGGACTTATGATAAATGAAATAAGCCAGTCACAGAAGGATGAATATTCTATAATCCCTCTTATTTGAGGTATTTCAAATAGTCAAATTCATAGAAACAGAAGAATAGTGGTTATCAGGGGCTGGGAGTAGGTAAGGGAAGTAGGGAATCATTCAACTGGTATAAAGTTTCAGTTATGCAAGATGAGTAAGTTCTAGAGGTCTTCCATGCAACCCAATGCCTATAGTTAACAATACTATATTGTACCTTGAAAAATTTAAAAGAGTAGATCTCAAGTTAAGTGTTCTTACCACCAAAAAGGAGGAGACAGAAGGAAACCTTTGGAGGTAATGGATATTTTATTACTTCAATTATAGTGATGGTTTAAGGAATGCACGTAGATGTTCAAAGTAATCAAATTGTATACATCAAATGTAGGCAACTTTTTTGTATATCAATTATACTTCAGTAAAGCTGTTTAAGAAAACATGCAGTTTTGGGGGCATCTAGGTGTGGCTCAGTCAGATAAGTGTCTGACTCCTGATTTCAACTCAGGTCATGATCTCAAGGTCTTGGAATCAAGCCCCAAGTAGGTTTCTGCCCTTAGTGGGAAGCCTGCCTGAGGATTCTCTTTCTCCCTCTCTCTCTGCCCTGCCCCTGTTCACATGTGTGCGTGCACTCATGTGGACTCTGTCTCTTAAGTAAATAAATAATTTTTTAAAAAAATATTCCATTTTGTATTATAACCTCCAAAGTCTTAGACATTGGAAGAAAGAGAAAACTTAGGAGCAAAACAGCATTAATAATGACTGGTTTTGATGCGATACTTATGTGATGAGCCCCGTGCAAAGAACTTTGTGCATAGGACATCTTTTAAAGCTAACAGCAATCCTATAGGTTATATATTACTATTTTCTATATGTCACAGATAAGGATATCATTACAAAAGGAAAAATTTTTATTGCCCGTCTAATTGTACTTTTTTGGACTTTTTACTGATCAGTTCCAGTATCACCTTGGTTAGGAAAGCTCAAATAATAAGAAAAAAATATGGTGAAGGTCTGCATGGTGACATGCCAGAGTCTATTTGGGATGGGGTAGGTAAGAAGCATCAAAATTGAAAAAAGTGTTCTTATCAAATACCACTACTAAATATTCTTTAAAAAAATGTTATCTTATAGTTCAATGAATGCATGAATTTTAATGATTTTACAGTTTCACTGAGTTTTTATGTTGGCTTATTTTTAACAAAGCTGTGTCCAAACAAATGAGAAGAAATCTGGAGTGTGGAAAAAGCAGTGGGAAAAATAGCTACAGTAGTAAGAAGAAGACAATACTTAGCTCCTTAAGCATGTTGCATTCAATCTTCAAAAACATTCTTTAATATAGGTGCTAGACATCTACATTTTATGCAGCCAGGAACTGTGCCAGACACAGTCAAAGCCTCCATTTTATTTATTCCTCATGGGCATTCTGCAAGGAGGGTGGCATAATTTTTACAATTAAATGCAATGAACTCTGAGAGGTTAAGTGACAAGTTCAAGTTTGGGCCGGTAGAATGAAACGGAGCTGCCATTATCATTTATATCTTCCTGATCTTGCACGTTTTATTGCATTCTTCTACCTGTTACCTAATAAAAGATACCAGTAGTGATGGCAGAAAAACAAAAAATGAGCATCATATTACTCTCAGGGCTCCAGAACCCAAGGGACCTTCAGCCATGAACAGCTGTTGATTTCTAGTTTCCAAGAACCAGGGCAGGGGCTTTAAACAGGTTCAGGTTGCAGTTTTGCCACCATCCAGTTGGGTATCTCCAACTTCCTGGGTCTTAAGTTCATGATGAGTAAAGTGAGAACTCAAATAAGACAACCCTTTAGAACTTTAGATTTGAAGGAGTGGGTGCAATAAGACAGGATGTCTTTTCCAAATGGCTTACATCAGCCTACATTGCCATCCATAAAGGAAAGCAACATAGAGGTAAATATTTGAGTCATTCCTTAAACCCCATCAATCCCACCTCTTGGACCTCCAAAGTGTCTTGCATAAAGATATTCATGACAATGTTCATTTTAAGAGCAAAAAAAAAAAATATGGAAGCAAATCATTAGTTAATGAATTTCCTTTTTCTAGATATTTTGGATATATTCATTTGGTAGAACATTATGTAACATATAGAACACTGCTTATGGGAATAACCAAGAGTTGTTTTTAAGTGAGAAAAAAAAAAGTGTAATCATTATATGTAAGAAATGATGACAACTAAATAAGAGTTCATGTACAAAAAAAATAAAATAAAGACCCATGCATAATGGCTCCACTCAAAGATAGTCATAATTAGTATCTTAATATGTTTTGCCAACCTTTTTTCCATCTACTTTTCTGTATGTCACCTGATATACATCAGATCCCATCAACTCCCATCCATTGACCCAGGTTAATTGGGAGTGGTGCAAAGTCTCAAGTGTGCTCACATCCTTCCTTTCAGGTACTGTGGACAAAAAAAGCTTACAGTGTTCTCCACTTCCAGCATTTTGTTAAAGTTTGATATCTATGAGGCCAATAGGTCACTTCTCATCATGGTTGTGGCTGTTGCTCTCCTTTATAAAACTAATAGTGGAGCCAAGTGTATCTTTGTTGATATTCTCCAAACTATCATCTCTAAAAGTCCTGATCAAGTTCCCTGAAGGAGAAACATGCCCTTCCTTCAGCTTTTGCTGGCTGATTCTCTCTCTCTAGATTCTAGAACCTAAGCGTTGGAGCTTAGGTAAAGGGAGCAACAGGTGAGAGGGACAACATGCCACCTTTCCCATGAGGCTAAGTAGCTACATGACAAGCTAAATTGGTTTAAAATGTAGCCAGCACTCCAGGAATGGTTTATTCTCCAGCAATTCTGGGCAGTCTCTTCTATATGCCAGACTTCTAGCTTCTATGCTGTCTTGGACTCTTGCTGCTCAAAGTGTAGAGTGTAGACTGGTAGCTTCAGGGTGACTTGGGAGCTTTTTGGGAATGCAAAGGTTCAGGCCTTACCCTAGGCCTACTAAATCAGAATATACAGCTGATTTCTATGTACCTTGACATTTGAGAAGCACTGTTTTAGACCACAGTCCTCTATAGTCTTTTCCCTGAATTTTGGGGTTAATGAATCAAATCAGATTCTAGACAAATTATCTCTCTTATTCTACTTGATGTCTAAACTATATAGTATCCTAACTTAATTCTGGTTCTATTTTTACATTAATTCACAACTCAGTTTCTTTGTAAGTAGTAAAGAAAACTCTGGAGGAATACTGACAGATGGCTCTGTACTAGGAGTGTGGCCTTGGACAAGTTACTCACTTAACCTCACCCAGCTTCATTTTAATTTTTAAAAAAATCTTATTTATTTATTTATTTATTTGAGAGAGATAGAGCACAGATTGGAGGAGTGGCAGGCAGAGGAAGACAGAGAAGCAGGCTTCCTACTGAGGAGAAATCCCAACTTGGGGCTTGATCATTGTGACCTGAACTGAAGGCACATGCTTAACTGAGCCATGCAGGTATCCTAAACAGCTTCATTTTTAAATATTTATTTATTTATTTGAGAGAGAGAGAACAAGCAGGGGGCATAGGCCTAGGGACTGGGGGAAAGAGAATCCCACACCAGGCTCAATCTCATGACCCTGAGATCATGACCTGAGCCCAAACCAAGAGTTGGATGCTTACCCAACTGAGCCACCCAAGTGCCCCTCTCCCAGCTTCGTTTTTAGAAGTGAAAAAGACAAAGATAACTTGAAAAATGAAGCATCGGAATGTTGTCATTCTTGTTTCCCAGACAAAACTCCAGTAAAGAATTATTATTTCATAAATTAAAGCACCACTTCCAGTACAACTGCAGTCTGCTAATAGGAACATTATGGATGAACACGAGCTCCTGAATGTACTTTACCTTCTTCTAACAACTGCATTGATAGGTCTGTTTGAACAGTCTCAACTATATCCTCAGCACCCGAAAAGAATATAGATAAGGAGAAGAAAATTAGCCTCAAAGGTTAGGCTGAATTTCTCTCTTTCTTTCTTACTCTCTACTTTAATTCTGTCTTTCTCATCACGGGGACTTACAGCAGAAAATGATTCCTCCTTTAGGATGGATTGATTTATAGAACTAAAGATCCTGTACTGCATCCTCAAAGCTGGATCCAGGAATCCATTTTGTTCTCCTGTTGACCACACACACACTTAGTAGGAGTAGGAGTGAGGAGGAATCTGGGTAATAGAGTTTCTCAGAGATCACAGGCCAAAGTATTTCTGAATAAAGTGGAGAGGTAATGGCATCTGGCCATGCTTGCAAAGACTGAGCTCCATGATCTGTTCTGCATTCCTGGCTTTTAATTTTAGGTTCTTAACTAACTGGACATCTAAGACTTTACATTTAACTATTTAACCCTGCCAACTCTCTGCCTCATAGCCTACTTTTCCTTCCACTAACTTGTTCATAGGAGTTACTGTAGGAATTCCTGATGAGTAAATCTAGAGACAATGAACTTTCTGGGGGCAATTCATTGGCATTCAGCACTCTTTTTCACTAGTCTTATGATATAATTTCTTTTGGGTCGCTTAGTAAAGAAAATTTCCCCAAAGTAGCAGTCACTAAGCTTAGATTACTCTAGAAAGAAGAAAAGAATGATAGATAATCTATTTTAAGCAATTATTTTTTGCTAACCATTTTATATGTTATAACTGCTCTAACCACAACTACTTTAAGAAGGAGATCCTATTAGTCTTATTTTACAAATAAAGAAGGGATCAGATAGCACAATAGATTCAAATCAAGGGTTCTTATGGTGGATCCATGGGCTATCTCCTCAGGAGCTTGTCCAAATATGGCAGCTTCTGATTCCAAAGGAGAAACGCTCAGACTGGTATTTAGGGACCACACCGATAGGGTCCTTTGGAAAATTCTTTCTTGTTTCTTTGAGAAGACCATAGCTATGAAGACCTTGAGTCATTTTGTATTTTTATCACAACTTTTGGATGGATGTAATACTTTCCCATACATGTAGGACACATAGAAAAGAATGCAGGGTGTAGCACCCAACCTGGAAAATTTGTTCTTTCTACTTTTGGTCAAAGGATGTGGCCTACTTATATCATTTGGTGAAGAATCTGGGGCCAGGACACAGGTCTTTACTACTAATGCTGAGATTTGTCCCACTGTCTTGCACTCTAGCTTCATGGGGACAAATAAAAATGGTGGTAGCCAAGAAAAAGAACAGAGAGAGCAATACAAATTTTATCATTGAGGGAAAAGTAATAAGGAACCATAATCCTTTATCCACAGAATTTGTTAGCAATGGATCAGAGTCTGGAAAGGAAACAGTAGTAAGCGCACTAGAAGGGGTTTTCAGAAGAAAGGATGAAAGGAAGTGTGATATGTGAGAAGAAAATTAAGAGTGAGGGACCTGGACATGAGTCCAGTATGCCACAACAAAGCTAAGCAGTCTTACATAAGTCACCTCCCCTCTCTCTGGGCCTCAGTTCTTACATGAAAAATGATATGAGGGAGAGGGGTTTGGTGATCTCTAAAATTTCTCCCTGCTCAAAAATTCTGCGTTCTGTATGTAGCTATGCAGCAAGAGGTGGTTAAAAACTGGCTTCTCCCCAGAAAAGCCTTTGGGTATTTTGCTCATTAAAAGGATTAGCTGTCCATTTGCAGGGATGTCTCTTCAATGAGGTAGGGACAGAATGGCCCAACACGGTTTTAGTTTTGATTCGCTTTATGAAGTACGGATCCAATTCCCTGGCAAGTTAAGCCAAGCACGTCTTCTCATGTGTTTTAGGAATCAAGGCATTTGGCTGAGACAAAGAGCAAATGCCTCTTATTAATGTGTGACAAATCCATATGGAGAAAAACACTGCTTCTTCTCTCCCATATGGCATAGCTGAGTAACACTGGCTTTTCTGGCCTTGAAATGGTTCCATGAGCCAGGTGGGTGGTTTATTTCACAGGCTAGTGACAATCCAGTGTGTCTCTCCCATGGAGATGAAGAGGGGAGAGAATTCTTCTCTATAACCCAGGACTGTCAGCAAGGTCTGTGACATGGACCATTGGCTCTTCTATGAAGATGAAGGGTAGATAAACTACTGAGAGGAAGAGGGGAAGAAAATCCCAAACTGATTTGAGTCCTGGACCTGAACTTTCCTTGAACCTCAAGATTTTTGCAATTTTGTCTTAACAAGGGTGGATCAGCTTCTTACCCTCAAAAACCCTCAAACCCCTTCCCACCCAATTTCAATCTAGTAAGTGTGATGAAATCTTTGGGGGTGGGGAGAATGAGCAAGGAGGAGGCAGCTCTGTGACTTAGCTTTAAACTGTGGGTCCAAGGGATTACCACTCAGGGGCTTCTAGTGTTAATCTCATTTTGGTAAAATGGGATGGATTAGGTGTTTCCCCTTTCTGATGTTTAGGGTACAGAAAAAATATAGGGAAGATTGCATTGACTAATATGAAATATAATCAAAACAATAGCAGCAACAAAAGTCCAAATCAATCAGTAAAATAATTCTAAAATCTACCTTTTTTAAAAAAAAATATTTTATTTATTTATTCATGAGAGAGAGAGAGAGGCAGAGACACAGGCAGAGGGAGAAGCAGGCTCCATGCAGGGAGCCTGATGTGGGACTCAATCCCTGATCTCCAGGATCACGCCCTGGGCCGAAGGCAGGCGCTAAACCGCTGAGCCACCCAGGGTTCCCTGCTTTAATATGTATTAATTAATCAATACATTATTAATATGTATTATTATTCCTGTCATCTACCACATAACTAGAAACAAGCACATGTGCATATTTTTCTCTAATATGTAAGTTGCCATCATACTCAATTAAGCACAAATGTAAAAAGTTTGCTTAAAAAAAAAGCAGGTAAATGACAGCTTGTCAGGTTTGGAAGAAAATACTAACAGTCTTACTACATTCTAGGTAATCAGAACCAGGCAAGTTATGAAAACAAAATTGGACAAACCCACACATGTGTGCCCCCAAACAAACATATACATTTTGATTTCCTAGAAATGGTGATGGTAGATTCGAACTTGCACTGTATTGAGAAGGTTCTATGTTGAACATTAGAGGACTTTTACCTATGAGAATGATTTAATTGAGTGGTCAAAGGAAGCTGTTTTCCTTCTTGGATTCTTTCTTAAAATTCTAAAAATCTAGGATTTTTTTCCAAGTTCAACTAGTCCAGTGGAGAAATTCCCCTGTAAAGTTGCCTGGTATCAAATTAACCCACACTTGCTAGACTGTTTCAAGGTATGGAAACATATACCAAGACATGTTCTAGTGTCATACAATTGCAATAATTAAAAGAGTCTTCCTTATATTATTTTTTTTTATTTTTTATTTATTTATGATAGTCACAGAGAGAGAGAGAGAGAGATAGGCAGAGGCAGAGGGAGAAGCAGGCTCCATGCACCGGGAGCCCGATGTGGGATTTGATCCCGGGTCTCCAGGATCGCGCCCTGGGCCAAAGGCAGGCGCTAAACCGCTGCGCCATCCAGGGATCCCTGAGTCTTCCTTATATTAAATCAATATTCATAGTTTTCACTTTTGCCCCTCTGGAGCTATGCAGACTATCTGATTTGTTCACATGACAAATCTTCAGACTCTCCAGTCACTTGTTATATACTTCATAATTCTCTGGGATTTCATATTAAGCATACCAAATTGTTTGAAGTGAATAATTGTAAGAGTAAGTGGAAAAGCCAGCAGGTTGATGAAGAGATCTCAGTTAACATTTACTGGTCATGTAGTATGTGTCCACAGTGTGTAAATTTCTAAAGGTACCTTTGAAAGTCCAACACCCTGACCTAATCTCTACACTCCAAAGGGCTCTTCTAAGATCAGAGTAGAATGGGCCATCACTTAGTATACTTTGCAGGAGGAGGGGAGTATTACTGAGAGAAAGAGGGCAGATGATAAGACTTAACTTCACAATGGCCTTCTCAAACCTGTGATTCTACAAACAACTCTAATTCTATACAGGAACTTAAGACTCTTGGCTTGAAAGCCACAAGAGGGCACTAGACTACTACATGGACCTAGATCTACTTCTCACCCAAAACACAAAGCAAGGGTCAAGTAGTGGGGTTACCTTACTGACAATAGTAGATGGCCACATTGGTTGTACGTCCTAAGCCTGTGTCTGAGATACAGCATGTAATCATGGATGATATACAAAGCTATTGGCTATGAAACATGTATTCAGATGCTAAGCTTGGGTTATGCTAAATACAGTAGAATTCACATGCAATTTGAAAAAAATGAAAAGGAGTAAGGTCTGCTTCCCAAGTTCTAAGAAAAAGCAAGATGGATCTTTAGGCTGTGAGTTCTGAAAACAACACAGGCAACATAGTGATTGTCAGAGACCAACAGCAGGAGTTAGACAGATGGGAGCCTTCTGCATCTACTTTTGGAAAGCCTGACATCTGATGAGGCTCATGTTTGGCCACAAGATTATCTCTGGATGATGATATTTACATTGGGCATCACCAATCGTCTCTGCTCCTAAAGTGCTCTGTACATAGGGTTCCAGGAAAACTAGTCTCAGGCTAAATAAAATACACTGAAGAACCCCTCACCAATGAAAATGAGTCTATTCAATGTCATCACACCATGTGAAAGAGACAAAATTCAGCTAATTAAGTTGTAGGTTAGTCACATCAACCAACAGATTGTTTTGCATCAGTGAAGAAGTATCCACGCACAAAGCCACAACAACCAATCAAGGTAGTTCAGCCAAATGTGAATCAAAAAAGGGAAAAATAATCAAACAGGTTGCTTGGAATCACAGAAATTAAACTCTGGACTGAAGGCCTGAGATTTCCACTTGTAATAATTATGTTGACTATTGTGTTGGAAAGGACTGTTTTGGTATCATAACTATGTATGGAATATACTTATTTGTAAATATAATTAGAAAGAAAGAAAGAAAGAAAGAAAGAAAGAAAGAAAGAAAGAAAGAAGGAAGGAAGGAAGGAAGGAAGGAAGGAAGGAAGGAAGGAAGGAAGGAAGAAGGAAGGAAGGAAGGAAGGAAGGAAGGAAGGAAGGAAGGAAGGAAAGAAAAAGAAAGAAAGAAAGAAAGAAAGAAAGAAAGAAAGAAAGAAAGAAAGAAAGAAAGAAAGAAAAATTGATAGGTTGGTAGATAAATAGAATAACTCAGATTGAGTCTCATAGAAATGAGTTACTTGCTTGGTTTATGGCAGAGGTTCTTGCTGCAACAGGAAAGGCAGGAGAGGGTCATTTTTCTGAGGCAGCTTTTAGCTCTTTGGTGGCAATGAACACCCTCACAGCAATTAGTCCCTGTGAAAGAAGTCTCTAGTCATGAAAGTGGATTTGCAAAGTCAGCTGAAATCACCAAGGATGTTCTCTTCCTCCTAGCTTCTTGTTAATTTGCCTATATTCTAAGTTCTGGATTGATGACTTTCATTTTCATACTGTGTCAGACCTTCCTGATTTTGATCCTCTTGCTTCCATTGTCCTTCTAACATTTGGCTAGGCAATGCTCTGTGGCTCCTCTCCTCCTCTGTGGACCAAACAGAGCTCTCATCTTCCACTTTCTGACTTCAGCCTAACCTTTCTCCTTAGAAATCTTGCTTTTCCTGGAATTGATCTATATATGACATTGCCTCCATAGTTAGGTCCTTTTTAGTGTCAGATATATTGAGACTGTTAAAGATATTTTGACTACTTGAATTGGCTTTGATCAACTTGCTTGCTTGGCTGCTATGTTTTAAGTGACATTTTTTCTCATGGTTTTATACTTTGCTAAGTTCTCACCACCAATTTCTGCATATTCTCTGGGTTTTTTTTTTTTTTCTCTCTCTTTTATTAGATTAACATTGCACTTGAACTTCTATCTTGACTCCTTCAGTTCTGTTTTCAGAGTTCTACCTATAACAGCTAAACCCACCCCAAACTGATGGTGGCCTCCTCTTTGCAAGTTCAGGCTCCCCTCCCACCACAGACCTTATCTTCTGGCATGATCTCCAGCACTACGGGGGGGGGGGGGGGGTGATTTCAGAGGAAAGTGGCCCAGAACCTTCTCTCTGTATTTTTTTCCATATGGCGGGACTTTGAAGCTGCCTTTCTGGCCTGTCTTCCCTCTGTTACCAAACACACACTTTTTAAAATTAGGAAATGAAAATGATAGTTCTACTTCTAGCCAGGAGCTCGTCTAATGTGCTCCAGGAAAAGGATGATTAATGGAGCTAAGGCTTTATGCCTGAGCCAGGGGGCGGCAGCTTGTGGGGAATAATTGAGACGCGCCAACTCAACCATAGCCTCGGATCAGGTGAACAGAACTGGCTTTGGGCCTACCAGAGGCCTTAAAGTTAGCCAGTAGCTCTGGCAGGGAAGTTGCCCCAGTAAGGGCCTGGTGGGCACACGTGGCCCAAAGGAACATGGCAATTTTCCGATTTTTTGCTTTATATAGAGAATCAACCTAGTCAACTCTGGCCTACAGGAATTTGTCAGCAGCTGGAATATTCAGACTGGTTGTCCAGACCACCTAAATTATATGGATAATGGCAAACGTTTCCTTTTGCTGAATGTCACATGGACTCATTCCAAAGTGCTTTTTGGGTTTGAAGCACTATGTGTAATAATCTTTCACCAGAAGGGGGAAAAATAAAAAAGAAAAATGTAGGGAATTTGAATCCTGCTTTGTCAAAAACTCAGAACTGAGAGTAGGAAAATTCTGTATGATCTTGGCTGAGCAGTGGTTTTCCACTTCTCTCAATGTTGAAATTAATTAATCTAACTGCATGAAATACTCAAAAAGCACCTTCATATGGTTTCATATCATCTGAGGTTTGTGATGCCAAAGACTTATGGCATACATCTTAGTTACTCTAGTTTAATATCGGGTGGTGCTTAGGAGTTCACGAGCATGACCCATCATGTACTATATCCAACCCAAATGGTATTTCTTCCATGAGAGCTCACCTGGATCCTCTCTAATAAGAGAGGAACTTTCTGGTTCTCTAGTAGTTGGTGTGGCTTCCTTTGCTCAACTTGTCAGGTTACCATTTAAATTCATTTATTTCTTTTCATTCACAAAAAAAAAAAAAAAAAAAAAAAAGTTCTTTCCTAGTGACCTCTGCAAAAACAAATATGTAAAATAAAAAGGAATTTGCAAAAATAAAACCTACCTGTACTGTCTCCTCTCAAAATCAAGAATTGCAGTTCCTACTCATCATAAGGGAAGGGTGTAGGAACACCAAAGAAATGATATTAAGATTTGAGTAGCACCTTAAAAATAAAACCAATCATTTTTAAATGCATGATCTCATTTGCTCCCTACATGGGGCTCTTCCCTCTTTAGTAAAATGGTGGTTATAATGATTAGGCCTGGAGAGGTAAAAATCACTCAGCATATAAATGGGAAGATTGGAATCAGACCTGAATTTCGTCTGTTCCTTTCTCTCCACCATGTTGAGACCCTGTATGCCCCAGCATCCCCAGAGACAAAGGTCTGGGGGAAACACAAAGGGACTTCTATTTTCATCATTCGGTTCTAACAAGATGAGGATCAGCAGGCGGACAGACACACTTGGGAATAATGGCTCTGCTCTCTCAACCGGGCCCCCTCCCCCAGTTCCTTTATCCCCACTCCGGGTGACCTCGGCAGAACAAGCTCGCTCTGTAATGATTACTTCGTCAGCAGGGGCTGTGTATTTAGTAGCAGGAAATATAAGCTTTTGTGGTCAGTGTGACGTCACCCACCCACTAAACAGGCCTTTATAATTTGACCACAAAAAGGATTGAAAGGGATAGACACATACACACAGATTAAGAGGCGATAGGACTGTCAACAGTTGTCTGAGCAGTGAAAGGAGCATTGTATCTTCCAAATGTTTCCCAAAAGTCTGATGTTTGGTCTGCCGTAGACAAAACATCTGGATGATATATGGCGTTTTCTCTTTGTAGCAAGTGTCCCAACTCATCCATCTTGCTCTTCCTTTCTCCTTCCTTTCCTCTCTCCCTCTCTCCTTTTCTCCTTTCCTCACTCCCTTTATCCTTCTGTTTCCCTTCCCTTCTCCTTCCCTGTTTTACTCTCCCTTAATCTTAAATATCCAAATATATATCTTTAAATCTTTTAATCACTTTCTAAAATTCGGGTGCATGGCATGTGCACACATACACAAACCCACAAAAATCAGCTTTATTCTTCTCCTGGATGCTTCACTACTCAAAGAACAAGAGAGAGTGCTACAAAAACAAAGAGAGAGATAGAGAGAGAGAGAATGGGAAGAGAAACATTTAAAGAGATGGAACTATTAACGTATTTGAATTTGCTTCCCACATGTCTTCGTTTTCAAACTAATTCCATAGAGAAGTAAATGACCCCTTTTTAGAACTAGATGAGAAAGGATCTTTTAGTTTCATAAGGTGCAAGTTCAAGGCAATATTTCACTTGTATATTTTACTTTATTTTTTTATTTTAATTTAGGAGAAAAATGAAGCATATTAAGCACTAATACCAACACTCCCATTAATGACAAATAGTGGAAGAACTTAGAGGTGGATCCGGATAAATGAAAGTCTAGATGAGCTAAGAAAGAAGGGTATAAAGGATCTTCTATACAGTAACCTATATAATACCCCTATATTAACTTTTCACAAGTTTGAGACAAGGGAGACTGTCGAAGATTGAGAGAGACAGGGAGAGGAAATCTGAGAGGTGCTGGCTGATGTGTCTGACCCCTGAATTAAGGCTGATGGAGAAGTATGGCTTCCTCTGATTTGGGCTGCTGTGGAAACGTCCCTCCAAGGGCTCTGAGCTTTCCTCTGAGGTACAAGTAGCAGGAAACACCTGCTTCGCTTCTCTGATTTTTTTCCCCTTTGGGGAGTCTGGGTCCCTTCCTACCCCTTTTCTGCAGTGCACAAGTGGACAAGCAGATTTTCCACATGTCCCAATCTTTCTTAAGAGAGGAAGGCTGGAACCATCTGTTAGCAAATGATGCACTTCAATGGCTTCCTTACTCCTTTCTCTATTTTTTTTTCCTCCTCTTCTAACTGATTTTTTTTTTCTAACTGATTGTTATGACTGCTTCTTCAACCCTACTTTTTTGTTCTATACTAATAATATTCTTCTCCCTGGATATATGAGGCATAAGTAGACTCAAAAAAATCTGATAGGTTGAGTGTTCATTTTCTTCATCATGATTCTTAATTTGGGGTTCTTCCATTTCCCTCCCTGTAATGAAGGGGGAAAAGAATGGAATCCCATTCTGGAAAGGCATAAAAAACAAATGCAAGTATGTATCACATCAAGATAGCAGCCCTCAAATATCCTCCCAGCCAGGGATGCCAAGCAATTAGCAGCTTCTTAGAGGTACTCATCCACTCTTGAAAAACAGCAGCAGAGAAATCATCTACATAATTGCACAAAGAAAGCCATTTTTTTTTTATTATTACGTAAAAAGAAGTTGTGAAATTTAAGAAATTTTCATTAGGCTTGCAAAGACTACAGGAGGTCACCACATCTATTTCTCTTTCTCCAAACAGCAATATCTCCTCCCCAGTCTCTTTCTGTCCTCTAGTAAAAAGAAAACCCTTGGGTAGAAAAGGACAAAAGGCAGAGTAGACCAAAAACAAGCTAAAGTGCTGGTTTTTTATTATTATTTTTTTCATGGGAAGCTCTCTATTATATCAAATAGTGGTCAATTTGGAAGTATAGTTTGCTTTATAAAGAAAGGGTGGGTGGTTTAATAGAAGTGTAACTAATCTGAGTCAATAAATCTTACTGAGTCACTGGAAAAAATGGGGATAGACCATGAGACCAAGATGAATCATCTCTTTTCTCTAGACAGTTTAATCTGTACAATGGGAGGGTTACACCAAAATATGTCTGGGGTTACTTCTATCCATGTTTTGTAATGTATGTGACAGAACAGAGATAACTATTTCATTTAAATTGCTCCTAGAAACCAAGAAGAAAATGGGAAACACCCAAATGAGGAAACAGACAAGGGAATAAAAAGAAGTAATTTACAAAAGAAATACTACACCGGGTCAGTGAACTTATGAACGGATAGTCAACCTCCTCAATGATCAAAGAAATACAAATCAAAACATAGGCTCTCATGATTACTTCTGAGCCTGGCCAAAAGGGAAAAGATAAATTTTCATAATATTTTCATCATAGCATTGTTATAATAGCAGAACATGGACCATGGAAACAACACATATGCCTTATTATGGTATATCCATGTATTAGAATACCCTCCTCCATTCAAAATGATTGTCTGGATCTATGTGTCTTAACAATGAAAATAGAGTAAAGAAAAAAAGAGAAGGTCACAAAACACATGCAACACGAGTCTACTTAAGGAAAATGAATGTCATGTGCATAACTGTACACGCACAGGAAAAAGTCTGAATGGACACTCCTCATAATATTAACAGTGGTTTTCTCAAAGTGTTGAAATCACTGTATAGTAGGCTTCTTTGTACTTTTCCATATTGTTGGGATATTTTACAGTGAACATGTGCTACTTTTATAATCAACAAAATTCATCTTCTTTGGGAATAATACATAATTAAATAAAATGCTGTAGGTATGCCACTCATAGAACATTGCATAGAAAACAGAAGTGAGCCCTATTTGGGCAGTACATGGTAAGGGGAGCCATTAACCTGGTCTGTTTACTCAGAGCTCCAGAATCTTGGATAAAGCTATCAGCCAGTTCCTTGCAGTTCAGCTAGGTCTCTTTGATAATTTGCTTGTATTTCTCAAGCCCCAGTTCCTTCATCTATAATATAAGGATAATGACTTTTATCTCACAAAGTAGTTGCTATAATTCAATGAAATCACACATACATATTTCTTAAAAGGGTCCAGTAAATGTAATTGTTATATAATATAATAAATACAATTGTTATTATACAAAATTACTTCTACCATGCCACTATGCCAAATAATGATTATTGAATTGAATTTGTTAATTGATAGAAACTGGAATGATTTGCCTGTATGTTATTTGTAGTTGTTGTGTGTTAACTACTTAGGTTAGTAGTAAATAGAATATATATATTTTAAATTTCTTGATTTGAGAGAGAGAGAGAGAGAGAGAGAGAACAGAGAGGGGCAAGGGGCAGAGAGCTCCCTATTGAGCAGGGAGCCTGATGTGAAATTAATCCCAGGGCCCTGGGATCATGACCTGAGCTGAAGGCAGATGCTTAACTGACTGAGCCACCTAGATGACCCTAAACAGAATATTCTCAATAGGGTAGGGATGAAAGCTTTGGTCATGAGTAACTTTACTTCCTTTAATGACAGCCTCTGGAACTCTCTACTATGGAGCCTCTGTGCCTTGCACAGCCGTAGAAGCATATCTGGAGCTCCTAATATCAATGCAATCTTGACGTAACTTGACACAATGTGGAACATAAAGAAGAAAAAAGAAAATGCAAATTCTGCCTTCAAGTTGCTTATAATGTAATGAGACAAATAAGCCAATGTTCAGAAAATGCAGTATGATAAAATGTTATATGTGCAACCAAAAATACACACTTGAAAGCTAGAGACATTTATAGGATTCTCTCTGTAGGTGAAGGCGTCAGAGAACTGTGATGCCAGACTAGTTTTTAAGCAGGAATTTTCTCTGGGGAAGATATGGAGAAGGACATTCCAGGCCTTGGAGGAAATGTACAAAGGCACTGGGAATATCATACCCAGGATACACCAGACATTCTCACAGAGAGGTTGGTATGATTGGGGCACAAGACACACGGTGGAAAATGGAATGAGATGGAACTGTATGTGTACAGGGCCAGGAGGAGAGACAGTACCTTGTAGGTCTGAGGGACATAAACTCTATCCTGTGGTCCACAGGACATGTCTAAGAAGTTTGATATGGACTGATCTATCTTGATCTCAAGTGTGATCCAATCATACTTTCCAGTGGAATAAATTGAAATAAATGAACCTGGAACTGTGGTAACATTAGGAGAATTTCACTGAAGTCCAACTGAGAAATGATGAGGATCTGAACCAAGACAGAGGAGAGGATGGTGATGGCCATGGGGGGGGGGGTCACAGTGACAGAACTTATGTGGGGGCTGAGCGGTTCTCTACTAGCTCAACTGTTGGCTGACTATTAGAACTTGGACAGAAATCCCCAGATCTCTGATATTTCAGCTGTAAGATGTAGGGGGAGGAGTGGTGTATGGATCAAATCAACCTACAAAGATTATTTGGTTACAGAACTGGGACCTTAAGGTATGGTGAATAGACAGTCCTGACTATTACGGTGAGGTCCAGTATCTAGAAGGGGCATGTGAGGGGGTGTGTGAAAGGTGCTGGATGGACCTGAGTCTTTTTTCCAGAGGCAGGGGCGAACGTGAGCCGGACAAGAAGCTACCCTTCTCCAGAGAGATACAGGCAAGACGCTGTTGGAGTCCCTCTGTGAACTCACTTTCTGTGACCTGAGAAAGGGTCAGTGAGGACTGGGAGGGTCAGGAAGATGAGTTTAAGAACAAGCTGAGAAAATATGATACCACAGGAGAGTACCGGGAAAGAGCAGTCAGCAGCAGAAAACTCTGGCACCTAATCCTTGCCAGGAGAGGGGGCCAGATTGGAAGCAAGCAGAATCTTTCTGCACTGGGCTCAAAGGGGGTGAGCAGGGGGTGAGCAGGCTGGGACAGAGAGGTCCTGAGATGTGGCATAGGCAGAGCAGGAGTCCTGCCTGGCAAGCAGCACTGTCCCTGTGGCACCCCTGTATTGTCTCCAATGCATCTATCCATGGTCTCTGACCTGCTCCCCACCAAGCCCCACCTGGCCTACTCTGCCACCTGCCTGATGACCTGGGCTGGAAATCAGAAGAAAGGCCTGCCGTGTGTTAGAGGACCGCATTAACATCTGAGCCTTGGGACATTTATCTGTGAAATGAAGATAATCCATGCCCTATGCAGCTCACAGAGTTTTTGGGAAAAGTAAATGAATACTATACAAATCATCTCATAATGTTAAAAAATACTCCAGTGTTTGAAGGATGATAAATCATCATATCAGACCTTAGTTCATTTTAACTTGTCAGGCCAAGATACATTGGAATTTCAATAAAAAAAAATCAGAGTATCTCGTTTTATTTGGCTTCCGTACTGATATTCCTTGGACAATTTAACTGGTACTCCTTTATAGTATATTACAAAAATATTAGTAGATATTATAAAAATTTAGAAAATGAAAGATCTGTTAGTTCAGAGCAAGAAACCAACCCACACCTGAAATTAGCTATATCCTCACACCCCTTGGCTTCTGCTCTCTGGATAACTCAACAGACCAGTGTGGTTGTACACAGAGCCCTTTTCTGAGACCCAGTAGACAAGGACTCTGACCCAAGCCTGGCTGCTCTGGGCTCTACTGAACATTGATTTCCAAAGAGAGGAGATTGGTCTGAAAGACCATCCCACCGGATTCTGACTATGCAGCATCTTTAATACTTATTGAGCACCTCCTGTATTCCTCAAGCTGTAAGGGACTTGGAGGTGGCAGAGGGAGCACCATGAACACTTGTATACATTATGGTCTCTCCATGCCCCAAGAATCCTAGGGTAGTGGAGGGAAAAAAAAAGATGTAAATGTGCAGACACATGAACAGAAAATTAGCAATAATTTCTCTCCTGTCTTATTCCCAACAAATGTTTGATGCACTTGCACATAAAGGTACACACAGTTCAAAAGTAATAAGAGCTGGGAAGGAAATGGAGTCAAGGGGGGTGGCTTTGCACCTGCATTTAATAGAGAAAGGCACTGAAGATTCCCAAGATGAGTTGTGTGCTAAGCTAGAATAGAGACCTTAGTCCCTTGGCTCCTGGTACAGGTAGGTGGTGTGGTGTAGGTGAAAGCCCACGGGCTATAAAGACAGATGACTCCTAACTCTGGGAAACGAACTAGGGGTGGTGGAAGGGGAGGAGGGCGGGGGGTGGGGGTGAATGGGTGACGGGCACTGAGGGGGGCACTTGGCGGGATGAGCACCGGGTGTTATTCTGTATGTTGGCAAATTGAACACCAATAAAAATAAATTTATTATAAAAAATAAAAAAATAAAAAAAATAAAGACAGATGAGCCTATATTAGAATCTCCTCTCTTCTCTGAGTGACCGTGAGTAGGATGTGATCTAATATTTTCATTTCACAGAAGAGTCACTGGGCGCAGGCGGAGTTGCGGTGAGGATTTTGGAAAAAGACATTGTGTGTGAAGTGTCTTACATGGTGTCTGACATGCCATAGATGACACCTGTCAGCTCCTTCTGAAATCTCAGGACATGGGGTTAAAGCCTGCTGGGGAAGGGCAGCCCTGACATGCCCTGGCATGCTCTGCCCTGCTCTTCTTTCGGTCAGATGTATGTCTTCTGCCTCTTGGCTGGGAGTCCAAAAGTATGTTCCTGGTAACTTCAGCAAGCCCAGGGCTGCTGGAAAGCTCTCGATCTGAGGTGGCAATGACGTGGCAGACCTGGACGTTGGGTATAGCCAGGGAAGGGGGAGCGCAGAGCTGCGCTCTTTGAAAGGAACCATGGTTTGTTGAGGTGTGATGTTAGGTTGTTCATTTGAGGTTTTCCTTGTTTCTTGAGGTAGGCTTGTATCATTGTAAAGATCCCTTTTTGGAACTATTTTTGCTGTGTCTCAAGGATTTTGGACCTTGGTGTTTTCATTTTCATTTGTCTCTGTGTATTCTTTAAATCCTCTTTCCTTGACCCATTCCTTGTTTAGTAGCATCTTATTTAGCCTCCACGTATTTGTGTTCTTTCCATATTTTTTCTTGTGACTGATTTCTAGTTTCATATCGTTGTGGGTAGAAAAGATGCTTGATACGATTTCAATTTTCTTAAATTTATTAAGATGTTTTGTGGCCTAACCTGATCTATCCTGGAGAAGGTGCCATGTATACTTGAAAAGAATGTGTGTTTTATATTTTCGGATAGAGGGGGATTAAAAGGTATGAAGTTCCAATTGTAAAATAAATAAGTCACAGAGTGAAAAAGCATAGGGAATACAGTCAACATTGTAATAACGTTATATGGTTACTGATGGTGATCACATTTACTGGAGTGAACGAGTAACATACAGCATTAAAAAATCAAGATGTTGCACACCTTGTACTGAAATTAGTATAACATTGTATGTTAATTATACTTCAATTAAAAAAAAAGGAAACAGGGTTGAACCTAAAAAAAGGAAACAGGGTTGAACCTAAAAGAGGAAACAGGGTTGAACCTAAACAGGGTGAGCCACTCACCCTCTTTTGAGGCTTGAAACAGCCTTTGCCTCATTGTTCTGCAGCCATTATCTCCTCCGACACAGGAGAAAGGGAACAGTGAGGGAAAAGGAGTGTTTTTTTGCTGTTTTTTTTTTTTTTTTTACTTGAAATATTCAACTCTTTTTATAAAATAGGCTTTGGGATGACTTTGCCCACCTGTAGGCTAAGGTAAGTGCTCTGAACATGTTTAAGGTAGGCTAAGCTAAGCTATAACGTCCACTAGGTTAGGTATATTAAATGTATTTTTTTCTTTTTTTATTTGAGTATAAATGATGTATAATGTTACATTAGTTTCCGATGTACAGCGTGGTGATTTAACAAGTCTATCCATTATGCTATGCTCACAAGTGTAGCTGCCACCTGTCACCATACACCACTATTACAATATCACTGACTGTGTTCCTTATACTGTGCCTTTTATTCTTGTGACTTATTCATTCCATAATTGGAAGCCTGGATCTCCCGCTCCCCTTTACCATTTTGCCCTGTCCCCTCTTCCATTAAGAAACCATCAGTTTGTTCTCTGTATTATAGGTCTGATTCTGCTTTTTGTTTGTTCATTTTTAGAGTCCACATATGAATGAAATCATATGGCATTTATCTTTCTGTGTCTGACTTGTTCCATTTAGCATAATACCCTCTGGGTCCAAAAATGCTGTCACAAATGACAAGATCTCATCCTTTGTTACGGCTGCGTAATATTGCATTGTATATGTTTACCACATCCTCCTTCTCCATTTTTCCATCGATAGACATACTTCCACATCTTACTATTGTAAATAATGCTGCAGTAAACATAATGGTGCATGTATCTTATCTCTTAAAATTTTGATTTTATTTATGTTAGTTAACATATAGAGTATTAGTTTCAGGAGTAGAATTTAGTGATTCATCAGTTCCATATAACACCCAGTACTCATTACATCACGTGCCCTCCTTAATGCCTGTCACCCAGTTACCCCTCCCCCCCAGCAACCCTCACTTTGTTTCCTGTAGTTAAGAGTCTCTTATGATTTGCCTCCCTCTCTGTTTTCGTCTTACATTATTTTTTCCTTTCCTTCTCATATGTTCATGTGTTTCTTAAATTCCACATATGAGTGAAATCATGATATTTGTCTTTCTTTGACTGACTTACTTTGCTCATCAAAATATACTCTAGTTCCATCCATGTGGTTGCAAATGGCCGTATCTCCATATCCTCACCAACATCTGCTATTTCCTGACTTGTTAATTTTAGCTGTTCTGATGGATGGGAGGTGGTATCTCATTGTGGTTTTGACTTGTATTTCTTTGATGCTGAGTGATGTTGAGAGCTTTTTCGTTTGTCTGTTGGCCATTTATATGTCTTCTTTGGAGAAATATCTGTTCACGTCTTCTGCCCATTTCTTGACCAGATTTTTTTCTTCTTTAGGGGGTGCCTATATATTTTCAAATTAGTGTTTTCATTTTCCTTGTTTTTGCTAATTCTTCCAGGAGTTTACATATATGTAAGGGGAAACCAACAACATTACATGGTCAGGCACATTGGAATTGAATCTAGGCTCTAATATTTCCTAACAATATGATTTGGGAGAAACTTCTTAACCTCTATAAGTTTTATTTTTTATTTATTATTTTTTTGGATATTTTTTATTTTAATTCCAGTATAGTTAACATACAGTGTTAGATTAGTTTCAGGTATACAGTATAGTGATTCAACAGTTCTATATATTACTCAGTGCTCACCACTCTTAATCCCCTTCACTTATTTCATCCATCCCCTCACTCACCTCCTTTCGGGAAACCAGTTTGTTCTCTATAGTGAAGAGTCAGTTTTTTGGCTTGTCTCTTTTGTTCTTTGTTCATTTGTTTTGTTTTTTAAATTTCACATATGAGTGAAATAATTTATTATTGAATTTATAATTTCACATATGAGTGAAATAATTTATTATCATTGACTTACTCATTTAGCATTATACTCTCTAAATCCATCCATATTGATGAAGATGGCAAGATTTCATTCTTTTGATTGCTGAGTAATATTCCATTGTATATATACCACCTTTCCTTTTTTTCCCCATCTTTTCTCTATCCATTCATCTATTGATGGACTCCTGTGCTTCTTCCATAATTTGGCTATTGTAAATAATGCTGCTATAAGCATATGGGTGCATATATTTTTTCATATTAGTGTTTTAGTATTCCTTGGGTAAATATCCAGTAGTGGAGTTATTGGGTCATATGGTAATTCTGTTTTTAATTTTTTGAGGAACCTCCATACTGTTTTCCACAGTGGCAGCTCTAGTTCTCATTCCCACCAACAGTGCACAAGGGTTCCTTTTTCTCCACATTTTTGCCAACACTTGTTTCTTGTGTTTTTGATTTTAGCTATTCTGACATGTGTGAGGTGATACATCACTGTGGTTTTGATTTGCATTTCCCTGATGATTAGTGACGAGCATCTTTTCCTGTGTCTGTTGGCCGTCAGTATGTCTTCTTTGGAGAAATGTCTGTTCATGTCTTCTGTCCATTTTTAAAATTGGATTATTTGTTTGGTTTAGTTTGGTTTGGTGTTGAGTTGTATAAGTTCTTTGCATATTTTGGATACTAATCCTCTATTGGAAATGTCATTTGAAATATCTTCTCTAGTTCAGTAGGTTGTCTTTTAGTTTTGTTGGTTGCTTCCTTTGCTTTGCAGAATTTTTTTTATTTGATGTAGTCCCAATAGTTATTTTTGCTTTTGCTTCCTTTGCTTCAGGAGATGTATTTAGACAAATGTTGCAATGGCCAACATCAGAGAAATTACTGCCTGTGCTCTCTTCCAGGATTTTTAAGGTTTCAGGTCTCATATTTGGTTCTTAATCCATTTTGAGCTTATTTTTGTGTGTGGTGTAAAAAGGGGTCTAGTTTCATTCTTTTTCATCTAACTTTCCAGTTTTACCAACACATTTGAAGAGATTGTCTTTTTTCCATTGCATATTCCTGCTCCCTTTTCAAAGATTAATTGGCCATGTAATAGTAAGTTTATTTTGGGGCTTTCTATTCTGTTCTATTGATCTATGTGTCTATTTTTGTGCTAGTACTGTACTGTTTTGGTTACTATAGCTTTATAGTGTATCTTGAAATCTGGGATTGTGATTTCTCTAGTTTTGTTTTTTTTCAAGATTGCCTTGGCTATTAGGGGTCTTCTGTGGCACCATACACATTTTTGGATTATTTGTTTCGGTTCTGTGAAAAATGATGTTCATAATTTGATAGGGCCTGCATTAAATATGGAGATTGCTTTGAGTAATATTAACATTTTAACAATATTTGTTCTTCCAATCCATGAGCATGAAATATCTTTTCATTTGTTTGGTGTCATCTTCAATTTCCTTCATCAGTGTTTTATAGTTTTCAGAGTATAGGCCTTTCACCTCCTCAGTTAAGTTTATTCCTAGGTATTTTGTTATTTTTGGTGTAATTAAAAGTGGGATTGTTTTCTTAATTTCTCTTTCTGCTTCTCCATTATTAGTGTATAGAAATGCAATGGATTTCTGTATATTTATTTTGTATTCTATGACCTTAATGAATTCATTTATCAGTTCTAGTAGTTTTTTGGTGCTCTTTAAGGTAATATATATATATATCTATATATATATCTATATAGATATATATATATATCATGTCGTTTCCAAATAGTGAAAGTTTTACTTCTTCCTTACCAATTTGGGTGTCTTTTATTTTTTTTTCTTATCTGATTCCAATGCTATGTTGAATAAAAATGATGAAAGTAGACATCTTTGTCTTATTCTTGATATTAGGGGGAAAGCTCCCAGTTTTTCACCATTGAATATGATGTTAGCTATGAGTTTTTCATATATGACCTTTATTATATTGAGGCTATTGAAATGATTATATAGTTCTTTTCTTTTGTTGGTGTGATGTATCACAGTAATTGACTTATAATTACTGAACCACTCTTGCATTCCAGGAATAAATTCCACTTGATCATAGTGGATGATTTTTTAAATATATTGTTAGGTTTAGTTTGCTAATATTTTATTGAGGATTTTTGCATTTATGTTCGTCAGAGATATTGGCCTGTAGTTCTCTCTCTCTATTTTGTAGTGTCTTTATCTGGTTTTAGTATCAAAGTAATGCTGGCCTCATAGAATGAATTTGGAAGATTTCCTTACTCTTTTATATATTTATCTTTTTGAAATAGTTTGAGAATAGGTAGTAACTCTTTTAAATGTTTGGTAGAACTCAAGCTGTCTGATCCTGGATTTTTTTTTTTTTATTGGAAGCTGTTTTGACTACTGATTCAATTGCATTGCTGAAATAGCTTTACATTTTAATCTACAAAATGGGAATAATAATTCTTGCCTTGCAAGATTAACCTGAGAAGTAAAATAAATGGTTATTTATATAATATATGTTTATTACATATATATATATATATATATATATATATATATATATATATATATATAGTGTGTGTGTGTGTGTATGTGCGTGCATGTGTGTGTGTGTGTGTCATAGAAGCTACAAGAGAAAGTTCATGAATATGGAAGGAAGCTTGGATTTTAAGCTATAAGCAATAGAAAAGAACTGCAGGTCTCAGAAAGAGGACAGAAATAATACAAACAGTTTTTAAAAAGTAAATCTGAGGGCAGCATATAAGGTGGGTTGAAGCAAGAACAGATGGCAGAATGGAGACCAATAAGGGTCTGGTATGATTAACTAGGCAAGTGATGTTAAAAGTCACAGGTAACAGGGAGATGGAGAAGAGTGAGTCTTATGTGACAGCTATAGGACAGTTTTCCTCTCCCCATTACAGCTTACAGACTTGGTGTTTATGCACCCCCCTTCTTCCCCTCTAGCATTTTGAGTTACCACAACTGCTAGGCAGGAGTGATGGGGGTGATATCAACTCGAAGTAAGTTGGATATCAGCCTATCAAAGCATTGAGGCAAGGGTGGACTATGCTCCTGCTAGAATATTCTTTCTCAAAAATATATGGAATGTATGGAATGTATCAGGCATGTTCAAAGTGCTGGGAATATAGCAGTGAATAAAGTGCCTGTCCTTATAGAGTTACTTTTAAGCTGAGGATACCAGAAACAAAATAGATAAGAGAGAATATTTTAGATAAATAATTTAGAGAAAGGTAAAACAGGGTAAGAGGATAAAGAATGCTAGAATAGATAAGTCTCATTATTTTACTTGGGCTGATTAATGACCTCACTGATAATGAGACTTTTAAACTGATTCCTGACAGGGTTGAGGATACTGCCCTTGAGGATATCTGGGGAAAGATTTCCAGGAGGGGGAGAAGGACCAGAAGCAATGAGGTCAAGGTAGCTGGAACACAAGGGCCCAAAGGGAAAGGGATAGGAGATATTCTCAGAGGAAAGAGAGGGAATGAAAGGCTTTTGTAAGGATTTTGGCTTTCACTCAGGCGGAGAATTGTTGGAGAGATCTGATCCAAGGATTAATATGACCTGAATTATGCTTTTTTTTAAGTTTTAAAGTTATTTTTATTGCAAAATAAACACAGATACAGAAAAACAATGTACGACTTACTTCATTTTATGAGACATTACCCCTGTACCATCACCCAGGTGAAAAATAGAACATTGCTAGTCACCCAGCAACCCCTCTATGTGCCCACCTCAGTTACACCTGCCTCCTCCAACCAAGTGACCACCAACTGATTTCATAACAATCACATCTATGTTTCTTTATAGCTTTTGTCACCCAAAGAACATCCCTGGGCGTTATGATCTAGACTCGTACTTCATGCTTTTCATAATTCAAAATGCCTCAAGTTTCTTTTAATTTGCAACTCCCCCCTCCACCTCTTCTTTCCTTTATAATTTTTCCATTAAAGTTCCAGGCATTTGACCTATAGTTTCTCCTAGTCTGGATGTTGCTGTTTGCATATTTGTGGTGCTGTTTAGCTAGCTTTTCTTTCCTCAGAATTTCCTACAAACTTGTTCTGAGGCTTGATAGATCTGAATCATGTTTTAAAGGCTATTGAGAATGGACAGTAGGGGAGCATTGCAGGAATATACTTCTATTTCAAAATCAGTTAACTATCAGAATAATACCAACAATTTATTGGCCATTTATACCATGCCTGGCTTTATGCTAAGCACTTTTTAAACAGCATCTTAGTTAAAACCTACAACAAATCAATGAAGAGATTACTATTCCAAGTTACAGTAAGGAAATAGGCTTAAAGGAAATAAAACATTTACCTTCAGTAGCACAGCTAGCTAGTGACAAAAGGAAGATCTGATTTCAAAGCTTATTCCCTGACCAATATCCTACACAGCCTCTGGTTTTGCTTTACATTCAAATCTTAAATCATCCAGAATCTTAGAAATCAAAGTTGATAGAGGGCTTTAGCCATCAGCTAGAGCTTTTTTCCGAAATACTTCAAGATTCTTTTTAGATGATGGGTAGGCAAGGAGAAGCTCTTTTTTAGGTTATTGTTTGCCTGAATCACACAAGGGGTTGATGATTGAGCCTGGCCTGGTGACCAGATCTCCTGACTCTTCAACCATCATGTCACAGAAAGAGCTTTAGATCTATGTACAGAAATGTAAGCTGTCTATGCTACAGTTGAGATCCAGCAATGTGTTGGTGTCCCTCATTATGCAGGGAAGTGGCTTATTATCTAATACAAATCAGAACACCAGTCAACACAGACCAATATCCTCAGTGTAGCCCTTTGAATGTAGTTGGCAGACTAGATAGTCTTTAAGTAGAAATAATTTCTTGCTTTAATTTTATATTGAATGGATTGGTGTTGACTATTTGGCAATTAATTCAGTGGGAGAAATCAACTATTGAAATGAAATCACATCCTGCACAGAGTTTAAAAAGTTTACAGTTTTCCCCCATTATCCGAGATTTCACTTCCTGAGGTTTCATTTACTCACCGTCAACCATCGACTGGAAGGAGATGATCCTCCTTCTGACATAAGGTCAGAAGTTCAGTGGTAGCTTAATGCTGTGTCATAATGCCTACATCATTCACCAAACTTCATCTCATCATGGAGGCATATCATCTCACATCATCACAAGGAGGAGAGAGGTCACATTCACATAATTTTTATTACAGTATTTTGTTATAATTGTTGTATTTTATTGTGACTTATTGTTAACCTTTTACTGTGCCTAATTTATAAATTAAACTTTATCATGGATATGTATGTATAAAAAAAACCCATAGTATGCATAGATCTTCTTGGACTTGCAATAGGATTACATTCCAACAAGCTCATCATAAGTTTAAAATATTAATTAAAAAATGCATTTAATACAGCTAACTTACTGAACATCATAGTTTAGGCTGGCCTATCTTAAATGTGCTCAGTACACTTACATTAGCCTACAGTTAGGCAAAATCTTCTAAAACAAAGCCTATTTAAAAAAATAAATAAATAAAACAAAGCCTATTTGTAATAAAGTGTTGAATTTCTCATGTAATTGGTTGAATACTGAAAGTGAAAATCAGAATAGTTCTCTGGGTACAGAATGATTTTTTTAAAAAAGATTTTATTTATTTATTCATGAGACACACACACACACACACACACACACACACACACAGAGGCAGAGACACAGGCAGAGAGAGAAGCAGGCTCCATGCAGGGAGCCTGACATGGGCCCCAATCCCGGGTCTCCCCAAGTGAATGAGACCATATAATGTTTGTCCTTCTCTGATTGACTTATTTCACTCAGCATAATACCCTCCAGTTCGTCCACATTGAAGCAAATTGTGGGTATTTATCATTTCTAATGGCTGAGGAATATTCCACTGTATACATAGTTTCTACGGAAAGCATATCACTTTTGCACCATTGCAAAGTCAAAAAAATGTAAGTAGGATCATTGTAAGTCTGGGACCATCTGTATAGGGTTTCATACTATCTATAGTTTCAGGCAACCACTGGGATTCTTGGAATGTGGATAAGTGAAACTAGTGTAATTGTAAAATGTTTGCTGTCATAAAGCAAACAAAACAAAACAAAAATAAAAAAACATATAGAGTAAAATTAGTAAAGAAAATTCTCTAGATATTTTCTTCTTCAGAGACCAATGTGCCAAAATAGTTACTTTTTACTCTCAGCCTTGGAGTTAAATGTGCACATCATGTAACCATGATCAGTTCCCAAAGAAACAGATGCTGCTTGGGTATGTCTTGACCAAAAAGATGTCATCTAGTAATTGCAAGTGGCACTTGGTTAAATTGTTTCTATCACTCTTTCTCTTCATCTTGCATTTTTTATTGGGAAATTCTGTCCTCAGTGTTTGCAAGTCACTGCCTGCCTCTGAAACCTTTTATCCCTTTTGTTTCTTTAAAGGTAGCATTTTGCTTTACTCTTATGAGACCATACTTCTCTACTACTCTTCCTCACCCAGAATAAAAGCAGTAAATTTTTTTTTCTTTTTTAATGCCCTCTCACCAAACTTGAACTGCTCTTGAGATCCTCAGTTTATTACACTTTTCTGTGACTTAGTTTCATATCCACCATATAAATTTCAAGATGCTTTCAAGGGTGACTGGCTGGCTAGTTGGTGGAGCATGCAACTATTGATCTTGGGGTTGTGAGTTCAGGCCTCATGTTGGATATAGAGATTGCTTAAAAAATAAAATCTTAAAAAAAGAGAGAGATGCTTTCAAGTTATTCCAGACTATTGTTCTGACTTAAATATCATTAACTCTGTGTTCTTAGGTCACCACTAAAATGTGTCAAGAGAAAAATCAAAACTTTCCACATTACACACAATTTGTGAGAGGAAAGAACAAAGATAGCTGTTCATTTCCAGCATGAACTTTATGTCTTTACATACTTGATGTTCACGGGAATAGCTAAAGTATGAGCCACTTGTCCTTTTCTGTAAAGAAATCGCATGTTCTTCTCTAAGAAGTTCCTTCATTCTTCTCTTTTTTCAGAATGAAGCAAAAGGGGAAGACATCTTCAAAATCATGGAGGGAAATCTAGATCTCATCCTCAGAACAGAAATGGGATTTAAAATAAATATTGCCAGGCTGGAATGCAGGAATCCAGCCATCAACTGTCCATTCTTAACCCTCCAGGGAGCACCACACTTACATTCCGCCAGACAGATGTGTCTGATGGCCTCCAGAGAAGGGCATTTCACCCCACTCACAGGGCACTTGGTCAATGGGTCTAGTGTCCAAGAAGCTTGTCAGTTGTGAAATTCATTGTGTACCCTGAATCTTCTTAGCCACGTTATTAACCAATATCCCCTTGCTCATTCCCCAGTGGACAAGAAGAACAGATGGCTATTCTCTTCTGTAGAGTAGAGTATTTGGAAGCCTTGGAGTCTTTAGGCAAAGCTAGTCAGTTACTTCCTTTCGTCCATCATCAGTCTTCTTAATAACATCCCCCATCCCCATCCTGTATCCACACCACATTAATTCTCATTAAAATCCTAGGTAAAATACACAATGAAAAATATCTCACTGTGAAAATACTGCAACTCTTGGTTTGTGATGTTGTTGTATCAGCTCCTTCAGATGGGATAATAAGACCTGCATCCGCATTTCTTTTATCCTATATGGTGACACATTAAAGCAGGTTTGAAGTTTATGTCCAACAACTTAGTATCAACATAATGTATTCCTTTGCTATAAGTGAGAGAGGCATTTTTTGTTTGTTTCAGTTATATTAAACTGTTGTTGGTGAATTTGTGGCTGAGATTTTATCAGTTTTTTGCAGGATGTGTATTATTACACTGTTAAAAAGATATTACCTGGATTTTATCAATATAGATATTTGGTAAATTTATTAACAAATATTTATCTTGAAGATCTACAAACTCATAATTATAAAATTATTACTTACTGCTAAAAATAAATTAATCTCTATTCCATTTTAGTGAAATTAAATATTTCCTGAATATGTTTATGTAATTTATTTCTAGAATTTCTGGTAATACATACAATAGTTGTGAAAGGAATGACTAAATATTCCACTCTTACTTGCTCAAACTCCAATTGAAGAGGTGATGGGAATCTTGACAAGATATCTGACAAGCATTATCAAGTTGTGTTCACTGGGATTTTCTGACAAAGTAATGGTTATGTTATAAGGCATATATAGGTTTCATATGAGCTTCTATGTTAGTGCCAGGTATCCAAAAAAATGACATTTATTTAAGATGGGAAGAAATCTCTAAGATTACATGGTCATTAAAGTGTGAATCTGTGTGTTCATGCATGTGTATGTGTGAACTACTAAAAAGGGAATGAATGATGTACTATAATCTACATCCTGAATAAGTCAGACTATTGGCATGTATATTATCACTAACTGATGAAATCCTCTCTCTCATAAAAATTGCAACTTACATTTGAAAGCAGTACTAAAGGTATTTCCCAGAGACTTGATGCTGTTTGATGAAGCTCTGTAATAAACATTATATCAAATAAGCAATTCAAGGAAACTTCAAAAAATACATAATGGAAATAAAACACAGAGCCAGTTAAATATCTTTAGGGTCTACCTCTCCTATATAATTTTGCCTGTGGCCAATGGGCCTGCTTCCTAATCTAGTGTATCTAATTGCTCTCTGAGACAACATAAGACATACAGTAGAAACCAGCAAAGTGCCAAGCAGATAGAAACAGCAATTCTGTGTGTGAAATCACTAGAGTTTACATTAGAACCAGAAACTCTTATGACATATGGCAGTTCCCAAAGCCATTCAACATGGATTCATATGGATTTTTCTAGGGGACAGTTTCTTCTTGAAGTCTCATCATTCTAAAAGCCTCTGAGACCCTAAAATCTCAACACACAAGGATAGCCAATGGTATAGTGCAAGTCAAATATATCTAAAAGTAGGTAAAGCCAATTGCTTATATTTTTGTCTAAGTCAATAGTTTAGGTTGAGAGGTAATGGAGCATTAAGGAAGGAATATTACATTCAGACAAGAAAGAGCAAGGAGGGTTTGTTACCTTTTATTTTTCTGATTATCCTAGGAGAAAGATTTTATGGAAGAAAGCTCTATTTGGTATTTGCTGGGAAAATCACAGAGATTAGACCTTTTAAAAAGAAGGTCGTAAAAGCAATGTCTCAGGGATGGTAGTCTGCCTAAGAAAAAGCTCATAGAAAGGAGAAAAGTGATGATTTTGTTGGAGAGGAGCTGGGAAGAGAAAGGGACCAAGAGAGGGACAAAGAGTGAGAGTGTACAGATTGTGGAAATGAAATGCGACTAGTTCCAGTTGAGGAATCAGAACCCTTTGAGGCCAGTTTCTCAACCATTTCATCTTCCTTATCTCTTGGAGTCTAAAACAAAATGCAAAAATCTTGAGGAAAACGAGTGTTGGAAGCCTATTTTCTTGTCTCCCAACAGATGTTTCTATCACTTCATAACAGCCCTGTCACAAGACTATTGCAGCCTGACTCAACAACCATTTTCAAGAGCTCACTAACTTTCAACCCTCCATTCCTTAGAAAGATGATCCTAGTCATTTGAAAGACTTTCTTTACTTCTTTCAAACTTGAACCATTCTGGATATGGCCTTTCCTTGCATGGACATCCTCAATTTCAGACCCAATGACCTGCTGGTAGAGTATCTTCTACTTCCCTCAGTGCTCAGAGAGCCAAAGCCACAGCCACCCTCTTCCAAGGGGTGCTGAGAGCAGTAGGAAGCCTCTCCAGGTGTATTTGTCTGACTGAGACTTATTGAAACAAACTGGTTTTCATGTCTCAACCTGCTCTAGGCCAACTCTCACTGCCTCATTTCCTAAAATGTATTAATTTAATCTAAGACTTGAATAGAATTCAATAATTTTTCACTACCATGTATTCATTATTCATATTAGAAACTCAATTCATATCAGGTTAAATATAAAAGGTCATTTATCATATGTATACTGATATATACTGGGGTATTTTATAAGACCTGAAAATAAGAATATGGTTGGGCATTAGAAACAATTGAAAATAAGAACTTTATTTTTTTTTAAAGATTTTATTTATTTATTCATGAGAGACATGGAGAGAAAGAGGCAGAGACACAGGCAGAGGGAGAAGTAGGTTCCATGCAGGGACCCTGATGTGGGACTGGACCCCAGGACTCCAGGATCACGCCCTAGGCCAAAGGCAAATGCTCAACCACTGAGCCACCTGGGCATCCTAAAAACAAGAACTTTAATGCATACATTTGTCTCCTTATCTTTATTCTCTGTTTTTTTTCCACACACCTGCTTCCTTTTTCTTTCACTTGGTGGAACTTTTCTTTCCTTTTAGCCACAAAGCAAAATACATATAGTTCCAGCTAACAACATCTGAGTTTTATGTGTGATGGAGATAAGCTGTTTAGTTCCAGTTCCAATGGGCTTTCAAAAGGACTATGTTCATGTGTCCACCTCTAAGCCAATCACCTTGGCCTAGAGGCCACATTTGGTGGCACTCATATGTTTTCATGGTAACGCCTTGATTAGTAAATTGACTGGAGAGGTAGAGAATAGAGTGAGTAGGGGGCCCATTCTGCTGAGGTGTACATATGTTCCTAAGCCCTATAATTGTATCAAGTGTTCTTACTGTTAAGACTTAGCAGGGTTCAGCACAGAACCTTCTATGTATGATATTAGGGAGAGATTTCCATGGTGACCCTCCATGCTACTTAGATTCTTGTTGCTGTCTTTTCACAGAGTAGCCATAACCCTGAGACACCACTCGGCCTATGGGTGAGACCTAGTTTTACATCTGACTCCAAAACTGAAGCCTTCTTCATAATATCTTTCATCTCCATCCTGTATCCACACCATATCAATTCCCACTGAAACTCCAATTAAAATACATAATGGAAAATTTTTCAGTATGGAAATATTGCATCTTTTGTTTTGTGATGTCATTGTATCAACTCCTTCAAATAGGTTAATAAGACCTGAATCCACATTTGCTTCTACATGACGTTATATGAGAGCAGATCTGAAGTTAAGTCCAACAACCCAGTATCAGGATATAAAATATAATCTATTCTTTGGATATGTAGGAGAGAAGACTTTTGTATATGTTTGTCTAAGTTACAGTAAACTATTATTGGTGAATTTGCAGCTGGGATTTTATCAGTTTTTTGGAGAATGTGTTTCTGGGCCTCTGCTTCCTCATCCAGAAAATAAGTGCTTTGAATTCTGAAAGATGCCTTTCAGTTCTAGAATCCTATAATTTTTTTAAGATTTTATTTATTTGAGAGAGAGAGAGGACACCAACAGAGGGAGAGGCAGAGGAAGAAGCAGGCTCCCTGTTGAGCATGGGCCAAGGTGGGGCTCAATCCCATGGTCCCAGGACCATGACCTGAGCTGAAGGCAGATACCTAACTGAGCCACTCAAGTGCCCCTAAAATCCTACAATTTTATTGTACTTTGCACTGTTCAATAATGTATCCAGTAAGAGTTGACATTCATGTATTGACCTTCTCTGTAGCTCTTATGGCATCCAGCAGAAAATGGAAGCCATAAAAAACTCAGTAATTATATGTTGTTTATAGATGATGGTTGTGGTCACAAAAGATCTATCTCAGAACATTGAGAAATCCCAAACAAAATATGCTTTTAAGCACTTTTCTATGTCCATGGTACAAGAAGGTGAGAAAGGTATGCTTAGGCTCTCAGCAAACTTTTGAAGCACATTTATTTAGAAACTGAAGATCAGTTTAAAACTTTAATACTTTCCAAAGGAAATAGTTTCCTGAAAGTAATAGGACAACTATCTTTACATGGGAGAGAGAGATTCAAAAAGAAACAATAGGAGAAAAAAAGAAGTACCTGAAACACTTGCAAAACCTTGAAGTCCTATTGCACCTTGCTACTCAGGCTCTGGAAGCATCCCCCCACCCCACCCCCCCCAACCCCCCGCTTTGGCTGTGGTTCACACCTAGGTCACAGGACTGAAATACCTTGTGACCTCACTCCAGAGAGGTAGGCTGAGGCTGTGAGGATCTCAGCCACTGCACAGTTGGTGTGAGGGCTGGAGTGGGACCTTGGAGTCTTTCTGTTCTTTGGAAGAAGGAAAGAGAGTCACTTAGAACTGTTTAATTTTTACCATAAGATTATTTATACCATCAAACCTAGGTCCTTTTTGTTGCACCCACTCTTGATTATATCATGGTTACATCTTGTAGCCAATTATAAGTTAGAGAATCAGTTAAGAAGGTAAATTCTGATGGGTGCCTCACTCATACACTTTTAGCACAGTATCCTATATTCAAGTTAGCACCCCCTCCACACATGTATTTATCTCAAGCTCTCTCTGAAATTTCATTCTTTCTATTATCCATACAGGGAGACTGAACACTGTAAAGGGGAAACCTAGGCTGAATCAAGAAAGTCTGTGAGTCATAAAGCATACTTCTGTTGCTCAAAAACAGAAAGTCTTTCTTCTATAAGTGAGTCCTCTGGAGTATAATATTTTATATAGTAAAAAGAGAGAAGACACAGAACCAGCACCATCCCGGACCTATACACTGGTACACCCACAAGGGAATACTAACAGATTAGCTGTCGCCATCACCTCCCTCCTTCCCACTACCCACCAACCCAGGCTGACTTGAGTCTAAGAAAAACTCATGGATGTTGAGGTGTTAAAAAGATTTCAGGAATGATGGAACCAGATGAACACCATCAAGGACAATGCTAGGACTGTGGACCATTCAGTATATGATAATTAATTGTGACTATTTTTTTAATCCCCACACTTTTACCCAACTGAAATCGTGAATTGATTACATTGATGTTTCCACTTTTCACTACAGATTGTGGGTAAGATGTTCTAACTGACACCTTTCTCTTAGCTGTGTGACTTTCTTTGGCCAATGGGAGTTAGCAAACAAGACTCAAGTATAACCTTGAAAAAACTTGTGAACCAGTGTTTGCTTCCCTGTCCCATTTGTTCCTGGGCTATGAATATGAGGATATGCCTCTGTTAACTGGATGGATAAAGGTGAGAGGTGCATGGAGGAAGGCTGTTGTTTTCCCAGTAGGAGCCATCCTAGACTAGCCTGTTCCCTTGGGTTCTGTAGGTGATAACTCCGTGAGTGAGTCTAAAGAAGTTTTCTGAAGCTGGCTCAGTTCAACAGAACTGCCACCCAGCCTACAGACTCATGACACACAATAGATGTTTATTGCTGAAAGGCACTGAGTTTTGGTGCAATGTGTTTCACAATAGCTGATTGATAAACCTTCTGATAATGATGATATAATTTTGGGGAGAAATATTGAGAGAATAAGCACAAGTTCTAGCAAGATAGCTGCTTTAGTGTCTCTGTGAGAGAAGGAAATGTGGCATTGTGTTACTAGAGAAAACATCTCCTTTTGCTTTCCTCTTTTTGGTCCACCTGCCACCTTGCAAAGAGGATATTTGCTGAAATTGTTTCAGTTTGTGTATGTTTAAAGGTACTCATGGCCAGAGGTGCAGTGAATGTTCAAGTATGTACACTTGCACTCATGCTGTGGCTTCAGCCTAAAAGGATCTAAAATTGGATCTGAGAATTTAGGCTGGCCTGTCAGATCTCTTTGATCTTATTTTCTGGGCTTATGAGCCTCATGCCCTATTTCAGATAAAGCAGCAGGTATTTGGCACTTTTCCTGACCATTCACAGGGACCAAGTCCAGGAGAGTCAGTGGCAGGCTTTTATAAAAGATATCAAATGGATTGGAGAGTAGGGTGGTTGAGAGAAAGAGGAAGAAGAACATGGGAAAGATAACAAAGAAAAGTTTATATTTCTGCTATCTGGAGAATCAAATGCTTTTCTAGCAGTCTCTAAATGGAATGTATTTGTTCATTTGCCAGGAAAGCTCTTCACAGATTAAAGCCTTAGCTGGATGGTGATGTGAGGTGTGTCCTAACCATCCTTCTGATGCAGGGCATACCTTTGTTAATATCATAGAGATACTGATGAGAACACTTCTTTCTTGGCCTCATATTCCTTTTACTGCATCCAGAGCCAATGTAGTAGGTAACAAAAATGGCCATCGTTCTTTGCGCTTGACTCCCATCAAATGGTGGAATCTATTTTCTGCTCTTTTAAGTTAGGATTGGCCAGATGACTTTCTTTCATTGATGAGACATTAGCAAATGTGACATAAGCAGAGGCTGGAAAGACCTTATATATAGGAACTTGTCTCCTCCCTGTCTCAGAATCCAGAGCCATCATATAAACAAGCTACCATATAACAAGGGTTATCCTGCTGGAAGGTGAGAGGCAAACAGCACAAGTTTTCATTGCACCAATCAATAGTCAGCCAAACTCCAGAACAGACTAACAGCTCTACAGAAACTCAGCTGACTGAAAGTCTATAGTAAACCCAACTAATACTAAAAGCACCTAGCTGAGTTTAACCTAAATAGCTGAGCCACAATTTAGATAAATAAGTATTTATTGTTCCATTCTACTAAGTTTGGACGTGAAAAGTTAACTAAAATGGCCAGCTTACAGTTTTTCCAAGGCAAGAGATTAGCACAAAAATTAAACAAAAAGAAGGCAAAATTTCAGTTTGAATTGTAGGCTGATGTGTATTAAATTTTCAACATAGTTTACTTTAGCATCCTCCAGATGACATTTAGAGAAAGATAAGTACTTGAGAGTATTTATAAATGCCTTTGGGAAGATTTCCACTTAGAAATTATTTCCATCATAGATTAGATAGATATGAAATGTGTATGATCAGATTATACACTAAATAAAAGCTACTGGGGATGGAGAGAGGGTGAAATGGAAAAAGAGGGTCAAAAGGAATAAACTCAGTTTTAAAATAAGTCGTGGAGTTGTGCAACATGGTAACTGTAGTTAGTAATACTGTATGGTATATTTGAAAGTTGCTAAGAGAATACATCTCAAAAGATCTCATCACAAGAAAAAACATTTTTGTAACTATGTATGGTGATAGATAATAACAGAACTTCCTGCACTGATCATTTTGTAGTGTATACAAATATCAAATACATACAAATACAAATACATACAAATATGTTTATTGTACATCTGAGACTAACATAAGACTATATATCAATTATACACCAATTTAAAAAGCTATCAGTTAATAAACTACATAGACAATGAGGAACTTCAGGATCCAATTCTTTTTTATTACTTTCTTTGGTTTAGGGCATGGAGAAGCAAGTTTATCATACATGCTGAATTCTTTTTTGTCACTTTCTTTGGCTCAGGACATGGAGAGGCAATGTAGTATAGTAGAAAGTCTTCTGATCTTGGATCCCACATTTCATTTGTTTGTTTGTTTGTTTGTTTGTTTGTTTCTTTCTTTCTTTCTTTCTTTCTTTTTGGATCCAACATTTCAAAACTGTCATTTCCTTACCCTCAATTTATTTATATTTAAAACAGGATAATGATAATTACATAAATTTATCTGAAGAGGCTGGAACATAGTCGTTATCCTGTGATAGTGGACCTTAGGGGTAAAAGAAATTCCTCATTGACAGATGAATGGATAAATATATATATATATTTATATATATATATCTGGCCAATCCTGACTTAAAAGAGCAGAAAATAGATTCCACCATTTGATGGGAATCAAGTGCAAAGAACAATGGCCATTTATATATATATATATTACTCAGCCATCAAAAGAATGAAATCCTGTCATTTTCAATGGAACTAAAGGGTATTATGCTAAGCAAAATAAGTCAGTAAGAGAAAGGCAGATACCATATGATTTCACTCATATGTGGAATCTAAGAAACAAAACAGATAACCATAGGGTAAGAGAAGGAAAAATAAAATAAGATGAAAACAGAGAGGGAGGGAAACCATAAGAGACTTTAAACTATAGGAAACAAACTGACGGTTGTTGGAGGGGAGGTGGGTGGAGGGATGGGGTAATTGGGTGATGGGCATTAAGGAGAACATTTTATGTAATGAGCACTGGGTGTTATATGTAACTGATGAATCGCTAAATCCCACCCCTGAAACCAATAATAATAAAAAAGAGGGGCACCTGAGTGGCTCAGTCAGTTAAGTATCTGTCTTCAGCTCAGGTCATATTCCAGGCTCCTGGGATCAAACCCCACCAAGGCTTCCTGCTCAGTGAGGACCGTGCTTCATCCTCTCCCTCTTCCTGCCACTCTGCTTACTTGTGTTTTCTCTTTCTCTCTGTCAAATTAATTAATTAAGATACACACAAAAAGGAATTCCGTATGACAAACTGAGGTGTAGTTGTATTGAATAGAACAAAAGTTATCCTAGAAATTCATTTAGGATTGTCTACACAATGAACCAATGAACCTGCACAATGACCCCTCCTTTTAGTGAGAGCAAACATAATGAAATAAACAATGCACAAACAATAGATAAAATTGACAAACAAAAAACTTGTTCTTTGAAGAGTTAGTGAGATTGGTAAATCTTGGCAAAAATGAAGAAAATAAGGAGAGAAAACAAAGTATTATATCAGGAATGAAAGAAAAAATTGCCCATGGAGATTACAAATATTAAAAAGACAATAAGCATATTATGAGCAAATATAGGTCAATAATTCTACAACTTAAAAGAAATAGGCAAATATCTTTAAAAAATACAATGTCTTATATCTTAAATCAATAACCTAATCTTCTACCATATGAAACAAGAAAAAGCAGAACAAACTAGACCCAAAGCAAGGAGAAGGAAGGAAATAATAAATACTTGAGTGGAAATAAATAAAACAGAGGATATACTACCAGAGAGAAAATTAGCAAAACCAAAAGCTAATTCTTCAAGAATATCAATGAAATTGACAACCCAGTAGCTCCACTGATCAAGGAAAAAAGACAATAATCAAATTAATAAAATCGAGATGGAAATAGGTGACATTACTATCAACTTTGGGGAAATAAAATCAATTGTAAGTAAGAAATATGAACAATTTTATGCCAACAAATTAGATAGTATAGATGAAATGGACAAATTCCTAGAAACATAAAAGCTACAAAACTGACTCAAGAAGAAATAGAAAATCTAAATAGACTTATAACAAGTGAAGAGATATAATTAGTAATAAAATTTTTTTCTCACAAATAAAAGCCCAGGGCAAGATTGTTTCATTTGAAAATTGGTAAATTTTACTCAATGTTTAAAGTATTAACACTAATCTGTAAAAAACTCTTCCAAAAAATAGAAGAGGATAGAATACTTCTCAACATATGTTATGAAGTCAATGTTAACTTGATACAAAATCAATCAAAGACAGCACAAGGAAAAAAATGCACAGACCATTACCCTTTATGAATATAGATACCAAAAATACTCAAAACAAACAGTAGCAAACTGAATTCAGAGACGTATGGCAAGGATCATACATCATGATGAGAGAGAATTTCTCCCAAGAATTCAAGCTTGATTGAACATAAAAATCAATGTAACACATGGTGTTAATAGAATAAAAAACAAAAGCCTCACAACATATAAATAAATAAAGAAAAATCACTTGACAAAATCCAGCACATTCTTATGATTAAAAAAAAAAAACTTAACCGACGAGGGATAAAGAGGTCCTAACCTGATCAAGATCTCTATAAGAACACCAAGATTATATACATTAATAGTGAAATATGAAAGCTTTTATCCTCAGATCAGGAACAAGATAAGAGGTAACAATGTTGCTACTTCTGTTCAAAACTGTACTAAGAGTTCTAGCTAGGGGAATTAATCAAGTAAAAGACAATCCAGATTAGAAGGGAGGAAATAAAACTATCTATATCTGCAGGTGACATGATCTTATACACAGAAAATTAAAAAAAAATACACACACACACAAAAAATTATTAGAATAATCAATGGATTCCCAAATGTTTCAGAATGTGAAGTCAGTATACAAAATCCATTGTATTGCTACACACTAGCAATAAATAATCTGAAAATCAAATTAAGAAAGTAACTCCATTTATGATGCATTCAAAACAAGATTCTTAGGAGTAAATTTAATAAAATAAGTGTTAGACTTGAAAACCATCAAAAGAAGCACCGAAAGATTTTATAAAAAGGTCTAAATTAAGAAAAAGACATTTATGTTCATGTGTTGGAAAACTTAATATTGTTAAGATGGCAATATTCTCCAGACTGATCTATAGATCCAATGCAATTCCTATCAAAATCCCAGGAGTTTTTTTTTTGTTGAAATTGACAAGCTGATCCTAAAGTTCATATTAAAAGATAAGAGATCCAGAAGAGCCAAAACAATCTTGAGAAAGTACAAAATTGGAGGACTCACAGTTCCCAACTTCAAAAATTACTACATAGCTACATTAATTAAGACTGTATGATACTGGCATAAGGATAGGCATATAAATCATGAAATAAATTGAGAATCCAGAAGTAAAACCATACGTGATCAATTGGTATTCAACAAGTATGCCAAAACATTTCAATGGGGGAAAGAATAGTCTTCTCAACAAATACCGTTGGAACAACTGGATATCCACATGCAAAAGAATAAAACTGTGTCTCTTCCTCACAACATATCCAAAAATTAACTCAAAACAGATCAGAAATTTAAATGTAAGAGCTAAAAAATAATTTTAAAAAAACCCTCAGAACAAAACATAAGAATAAATCTTTTAAATCTCAGATTAGGCAATGTTTGTTTTTTAGATATGATGCCAAAAGCATGGGTAACAAAAGAAAACTTAAATTGGATTTCATGAAAATTGAAAACTTTGGTGATTTATTTATTTATTTATTTATTTATTTATTTATTTTTGAGAGAGAGAGAGAGCACAAGCATAAGTGGGGGAGAGGGGAGGGCCGAGAGAGAGAGACAGAAACAGAGAGACAGAGAGAGAATCTTAAGCAGTCTCCGTGCTCAGCCCAACACAGGGCTTGATTTCACAACCCTGAGATCGTGACCTGGGCCAAAATCAAGAGTCTGACACTTAATTGACTGAGTCATCTAGGTGCCTAAAAAAGTTTTATGCTTTAAAGGACACTATCATGAAAGTAAAATGACAATCCAGAGACTGAAAAATTTTTGCAAACCATATCTGATAAAGGTCTAATATACAGAACATGGAACAAACTTTTACAACCCAACAATAAAAAGGCAAGTAACCCAATTTAAATAGGGTATATTATTTGGGGACATCCAAATATCTCCAAATAAGATATATAAGTGGCCAATTAGCAAATGAAAAAAATGCTCAACATCATTAGGCATTAGGAAAATGCAAATCAAAGCCCTAATGAAATGCAACTCACACCCATTAGGTTGGCTACAACAAAAATTTTCAAACCCTCAAACATTGCTGGTAGGAATGTAAACTGGTACAGCTGCTTTGGAAAACAGTTTGGCATTTCCTCAAAAAGTTAAATATGGAGTTACCATATGACCCCACAATTCCACTCGTAGTTATATATCCAAGAGAACTGAAAAAAAAAATAGATTTACCATACGTAAATATTCATTCTAGTATATTTCATAATAGCCAAAAAGTGAGACAGCACAAATGTTCATCAATTGATGACTGGATAAACAAAATATAGTGTATTTATGCAATGAGATATTATTTAGCCATTAAATGAATGACATGTTTATCCATATTACAACACAGATAAATCTTGACAACATGCTAAGTGAAAGCCAGACACTAAAGGCCACATATTTTATTATTCCATTTTTGTGAAACATCCAGAAAAGTCAAATACTTAGAGATAGAAAGTAGATTAGTAGTTGTTAAGGACTGAAATGGGAAGGAATGGGGAATGACTGGGTATGGGGTTTCTTTTTGGGATGCTAAAGCTACTCTGAATTAGATAATGGTGATCATCGTACAATCTTGTGAATATAGTAAAAACTACTGAATAATTTGAAAGGGTGAGTTTTATGGAATTTAAATTATATCTCATTATTAAAAATTGAACATATATCTCACCTTTGATACAGCAATTCCAGTCATAAATTCACCTGAGGGAAAATAAAGCATACATCTACAAAAAGACTTGTATGAGAATGTTCATGTCAGTTTTGTTCATATAATCCAAAAACTTTAACTGATCCAAGAGTCCATGATCAGAAGAATGAAAAAGGAAATTGTGGGATAGTCAAACTGTGGTATATGATGCAGCAATAAAAAATAACTACAGCAACATGAATAAATTCAAAAGCCATTATTAAATTGAATGAGAGAAGACAAGCTGAAAACAATAAATACTGTATAATTAATAAACTTTTCTGAAGCTTAAAAACAGGTAAAATCAGCACAGTGGTGTGGGGTTTCACTGGAAGCAGCATGAGTGAAATGTGGAAGGTGACTGAAATGTTCTGAATATTGATTAGAATGGTAGGCAGATGGATATATGCAGTCACCAAACTTCATCAAATTTGACGGCAAAGAGCTATGAATTTCATCGTGTGTAAATTTTATATAATTTTTAAAGTTAATATTTTAAAAGAATGACTGCAATCCAACTCAAGGCCAAAAGAAAGTCAGAGCTTTATTTTTTAATAGCTTTATTAATATTTAATTGACATACAATGAAGTGAAGATTTTAAAGTATATAATTTGATATTTTCTGATGGAAAACATGAACTCATAAAGAAGGACTTCAAGGGAGATTTCAGGGAAATGAAAAGATCTGATGAGGAAATGAAGAGTTTACATGAAGTAATCACAGGAGACTAGGACTTTTAAATTACTCAGGCACAGAGATCACAGGCTATAGTTGAAACTGCTCTAGAAGGAAAGAGAAAGAAATGTTAGCTACTTTCACTCCATCCACCACCTCAAGCCTCAGGAGACCCCAGGTCTCACTCTTTCAACTCATCTCTTTTCTCTTGTATAATACAGATATTTGGGGAAATTAAATAAATAAATAAATAAATAAATAAATAAATAAATAAATAAATAAATTCCTTGTCCTCCACTTTCAAGAACTTGTGTTTGTTGGAAGTGGTGACAGAGTTGGAGATGGGGTGGAAGAGAGGAAACTCTTCCCAAATGAGATTTTTCAACAGTCCCAACCACTTCATGAGAAGAGGGTCAGTGAGGTCTTCTATCTACATTTCTTTCTGGATTTTCTCCCCACATCTCCATCACTGCGCAACCATGAATCCAGTGTGGTTATTATATACTACAAAAAAATGGTATATAATTACTTATGGCCTGGCAGCCTGATTGCCTGGATTTTAAGGCATTGCCACAAAGGCTAGTTTTTAGCCTGGACACTACAGTCCTGGGAAGAGCAACAAAGATCCAGAGGTCAGCCTCACCCTGAGTCCGTCAATGAGTTCACATGATCCTCATCCAACAAGGGGATATTTTTCCAGTAGCAACTCTAGCTTCTGGAACCTTAACCTGTAGATAACCAACGAGGTCATTTAATGCCATGCTTGCCACATCCTCAGCTGTAGTCACAGCTGGACTACAGAGTTTTAGTTCACAACTCTGGACTAAAACTCTCGCTTTCTATCTACCAAAGGTACTCCAAAGTGAGAAATCAGTGAGAAACATAAAACAAAGAGGGACGTGTTACTCTTCTTGTACTTAGAATTCCACCCTCCCACCAGCTCCACCCATTACCCCAGGCCCCAAACCAAAACGTTTACTCTCATTCTACCCAAATAGGCAGCAAAGAGGACCCTTCTCTCTGAAGGTTGCTTGATTTTTGCCCAGGGACCACTCCTAGCCCTGGGGAATATCCCCCTGCTCCAGAAGAAGCCATTATAAAATTAACTGGCGATAAAACCGACCACAGGGGGATTGTGGGGCATTTATCTTTTCAAACGTCTTGTTGTTTTTGTCCATCTGGTTGCATTTAGTCCAGAGGTATAATTTCCAGTGCTGCTCTTTTCTGGTAGACCATACAATTAAGGTATTTGAAAAACAAACAGCTCTTAACCACTGCACGGTGAGAAGCTAGTTTAGCAATCTGTGACCCATTTTCCCAGAGCAAACACAGTTATAGATCCAAGATGATCATAAAGCAAGAATTGAGAGTCAGGAATTATTATTTAATAATAATAATCTAACGTCTTCTGGCACTTCTCAGAGAAGAGAAAATGGGATATGAAGAGGGCAGGGAGAAGAGGCTGTTGAAGAAATTATACTCTTTGTAGCTTTCCAGTGGAAATTCTCAATATTTTCTTTAGGACATATTATATATATATATATATATATATATATATATATATATATATATATTTGGAACACACAGAAGGGAAAGATTCAGTGATAGCTTTTACCAACAGACATGATCATATAAGGGAAATAAGGGTGCCTGAATCGCATTCAAGACAAGCATGGCTATGAAACTTTGAAAGCTGCTAGATCCATGCATGAACAGAATTAAGTGTGCAAAATAATTGATGCTAGAGTCACCACGATATCCTTGCGCTTAAACTCAGGTTATGAAACTTTTGCTTTTATTAGCATATTCTTACAAATAAGCATCACACTTCAATCTCACATGGGAATTTCTATGCATATTTTTCCATGGTGCTGTGGTGCAATGTACTTTGGGAATCTTTCAAAATCTTTCACTAAAAATGAAGTAATTGTATGTGTGTGTGGCTGGTTTTGGTCAGAAGTACAACTCAAGTCATTGATGCTATTCATCATTTGGTTCTGAATGACTTGTCTCCCCTCAAATCTCACCCAACACATATAAAAACATTCTACCAGCAAAGATTTTGAGGGCCCTTTGTTTTGGATTTTGAGGGCCCTTTGCAAAATAAGATTCCCTAGAGGTGTTTTAAGCCTTGCTGGTGTTCTCTGGGGACAGTGCTCCAAGAATTCTAAACCAGAACTCAGAGAGGGAAGAAGCCACAATGATCTTGTAGAGTGTCACCTTTACCATCATAGGGGGTCACTTCCTCAAGGACGTGCCCCTGTTCCTCAATTGTGTCCTGACTTGCCCTGAAAAGAACCTTTCATTTTGATTCCACACTTGAATCAATGAGGATAAATTCCTCTTTGTTACGAGACATGGAAAGATTCGTCTTGACAGTGATGCATCCCCCACACTAGGAAAGCATATGGGTACACTAGATATTGGTATTCAACTTCTGAAGGCTAAAGAATGTATGCATTTAATTGGATTCCTAGTCCTGGTTTGGGTCTTCAGAGGTGGGACTGTGTTACATTGGGTTTGTTGTTTTCTTGTTTCCCTCATTGTATGGATGGCCTTGTAGAGAATCTAGGTATAGGGTGATAAATGAAATAATCCAAATAGAGAGTGAAAAATTGTGGAAAGAAAAGCCTTATGAGCTTCAATATTAATGTCTGTATTCTCTCACCCCTGATCCGCTCCTCTCTCTATTTCTCTCCATTTATTCATTTCCCACATAACATATATACATTAAGCAAAAATGTGCTAGCTACCAGACTCTGTGTGAAGAGTACAAAGGTGATTATGGACCCTCCTACCTTCAAGGGGTCCATATTCTAGTCTCTCCTTTTGTCCTTCACTTTCCTCTCCAGTTCCTAGTCTGTACATATCACCATAAGGTATAAGATATGGATATTTACTTAGGAAAGGGATTTGGGAGAATTCAATTTTTTTTTCCCCAAAAGATGTTACCTTGAGGAAGAAATCAAACTAGAATTATAACAGAAGGGGAAACTTGATGGGATGAGCACTGGGTGTTATTCTGTATGTTGGCAAATTGAACACCAATAAAAAATAAATTTATTATTAAAAAAAAGAAAAAAAGAAATGGACCCCCCCACACACAAAAAAAATAACAGAAGGGGAAGTCAGATCAGGCAAAAAAGAAGAAGAAGAAGAAGAAGAAGAAGAAGAAGAAGAAGAAGAAGAAGAAGAAGAAGAAGAAGAAGAAGAAAGAAGAAGAAGAAGAAGAAGAAGAAGAAGAAGAAGAAGAAAAAGAAAGAAGAAGAAGAAAAAGAAAGAAAAAGAAAAAGAAAAAGAAAAAGAAAAAAAAAAGAGAAAAAGAAAAAGAAAAAGAAATACTGTGAATTTGTTAAGCATTGAAACTCCTTATGGAAGCAGAATTAACTTTCTCCCCAAGGGAGCTCCAAGATTTGGAGCACCTTCCCCTCCCCTTCCCCTCAATTGGATATGACTTAAAGAGATGCACCAAATGAGTAGTTTAAGAAGCCCCGTGAGTTTTCCATTTGACAGTTTCCCAGGCTTTGCTCATCTTCTTCTCCACTCACCCACAACAGTTGCAGCTCCTCCTTTCAGAATGCAAGAGAAAGTTCCAGGGCCCCCTCCCTCCTCTCCACTTTGCCAGCCACCTGTGCAGCTGAGCTCCTCACACCCCTCAGCAGCTGCTGCTGAGTGAAGTCACAAGGTATTTTGGTCCGGATGACAGAGGTGTGAATGGCAGCTTCCACCCAACTCAGATGAGATCATGCATGTGAACTCTCTCTGCAAATGATAAAACCTTGATTAGACAAATGCAGGGGCGGCGGGGGGGGGGGGGGGGGGGGGGCGGGTACTTTACAACTCTGAAGCTCACTGCCTTTATATACATAGCAGACATACCGTAGGGAAAGGATCACTTCTCTTGTCCCCAGAGACAAGGGTCCATTTCCTTCTCCCATTGACAGCATCCCCATTTCCTATATCTGTATCTGTTGGAGAGAATTGAGTCCAAGAGCTAAGGATGCAAAGACAGGAAGGACTAAATAGTCCTTATTGATCACCCCCTGTTGCAAAATGTAAAAGGTTCGCCTCCTGTTCCCACAGGGATGTTAAGTGTCATTAAAGATGAAACCAGCAAGCCTGAAAGTGAGTTCTCTTCGATGAGTGTGAGTTCTTATACTTGCAGAATGTCTGCAGCTCACCTCACAGGCTGTCTACAATGACTAAATGAAGGGAACACTTAAGGCATAAAACTGGATAATTCAAAAAGAATGAGGAAGTGAGAAAGGCCTATTATTTGGTTTCTTTCATTCCCCAGAGGTCTGCTTGCCCTGGCCAGCATCGATATAGACTCTAAATACCAGCTCCTTGCCTCTGGTCTTTTCCTGAACCAATCATTCCTCCACTCTATTAAACAAATTTTAAAAGCAAATCTCATCATTCACTCCCCTACTTAAAACCTTTCACAGGTTCACTTTGCCTAAGCCCAATTCCCATCAACTTATTCAATGCACAGACCTTCCATCCCCTGCCCCTGTCATTCCCCTCCCTACAGGGACCCTTCTTAGCTCTCTTCTCCTGTCTCTTTCATGGGCAATATGTTCATTCTCATCTTTTGTGCTTCCTCCAACACAATCTCTGGGTATTTGTGACCTGCCACTTCCAGGGCATGCCATTAGCCTCCTCCTTGTTTCTTCATAAAACTCCTATCCGCTCTTCAAAACCCAACCAAAACATCAAGTTCTGTAATTCTTTCACTGAATCTGATCTTTTCTGCCTCTCTGTTTTCTCTCCTCCTTATAGTGACCCTCTCATTGGATTTTATATGTTTAATTGAAACATAATGGCTTAGTAATTAAGTTACAAGCTCTGGAGTCAGACAGCTTAGATTTGCATCTTGCTTTAGTTGTGTGATTTAGGAGAGTTATCTAATTCTCTGTTCCTTACTTCATTCATCTGTCAAATGAGGGATTAAAAAATCATACCCATCTCAGAAGTTATTGTGAGAATTAAATGAGTAAATGCTTGGAACACTATCTGGCATATAGTAAGTGCTCAATAAATATCGGCCACTGCTTCTCTGCCTGTCTACCTCAAGGCTGGACTGAGCTACCCCTTAAGGACAGGACTGGGACATGAATCAGCCCAAAACACTTCTGCCCTGAGCCTTAGAATGGGTATTCGTTTTTTCTTTCCAAGTTAATTCTGCAAGTTTTAACCAACAGCTTTGATTGCATAATTTTGGAACTTGGAACTCCATCTTATAAGTGCTGGAGGCCCTCACATCCTTTTAGATAAGAGGCAAACCAGCTCTCACCCAAATTTCCCATTTCAAACCAATGACCCAACAGCACTGACATCTCCTCCCTTTGGCCCTTATCTCTGTCCTCATCCACCCTTCCAGACTCCTCTTCATGCTGCCTGGTTTATCCTCTATTTAGTGCCCACCTGGAGACTCTAATTATTACAGCTGTCTGAACATTTGGAAGTGGGAAAACTAGGACTAAGGAAGCCATTGGCAGGAAGGGACCACAGACAAGGTTTACCATGTGGTGACTGTGAAGGGTGGTCTGCCACAGAGAGAAGGTAACTGTCCTGGCCCTGTTCTCACACAACTCAGAGCGTGACAGACACATTGCCCGTTTCAGAATTGCCCAGGGACACTTTTCAGAGTGCAGCATTCCAGGCTGCACATCCCCCTCCCTTGCTCCCTGCAGCTCTAGTCAACCAGAAGGAGCCCCGTGGGTGGGGTCCAGGATTTTTCAGATTAAATACAACTCCCAGGGTATTCTGTACACACTCACACTCAGAGCCAGTGGCCTAGAGACACGAACTTAGATTCTGCTCCTGGTATGAACTTGAACTGTCTCAGGGTGATGGGGACATCCTCTATTCTGACTAACATACCTCTTCTCTTCCTAAGACCTCCACTTCTTCTTCAGATGTTGATCCTGATTCCAGAAAAACTGACTTAAGCTTCTTTCCTGAGAAAGAGGATCACAAATTACATCACACCTATTACCTTTGATTAAATCTACCTGCCCCATCTCTGCAATTTGGCCATGGACTCCACCAGGAGGTGCGAGTACGATTCAGAGAGTCACAGGCATAAGTCTCTTTGCCTGCCTCCACTTTCCAGTCTAGAGTATTAACCTAGGTGATGTCTTCCTACAGCTTAATTTACTGTTAATTAACATAGCTGATTACTGAGGATGATTTTCTTCTTAGGAACCAAGACTCTACAGATAAAACTGAAGTTCTCCATGACCCCTTTCCTTCCATACCTCTCACCAGATATAACTACTGCTATCATTGGGTATAAGTCTTGCTAGAAATATTTCTGTACATTTACATTTATGGAAATATATACAGAAAACATGTGTGGAGGGGGTAGTTAGGGCTGGAGATATAAAGGTTTTATTTATTTATTTGACAGAGAGAACACAATCAGGGGGAGCAGGAGAGGGAGAGGGAGAGGGAGAGGGAGAAGCAGGTTCCCTGCTGAGCAAGAAGCCAGATGTGGGGCTCAATCCCAGAACCCTGGGATCATGGCCTGAGCCAAAAAACAGATGCTTAGCTGACTGACCTACTCAGGCACCCTTTGTTGTATATTTTAAAATAAATTATACCATACTATATATTGCTTGGTAGAGATTTTTCCCCCCATTTAAATTAGTCTTTGATGATAAAGGAAGGAAGGGAAAACTGATTGGGAAAAAATCAGAGAAGGAGACAAACCATGAGAGACTTAACTCTGAGAAACAAACTGAGGGTTGCTGGAGGGGAAGTGAGTAGGGAGGTGGGGTAGCTGGGTGACGGGCATTGAGGAGGGCGCATGATGTTATATGCAATATTATATAGCCCTGGGTATTATACACAACTGATGAATTATTAAAAACTACATCTGAAATTAATGATGTACTATAAGTTGGCTAATTGAAATTAAATTTTTAAAAAAGAAAAAAACTAATTAGTCTTTGAGGTTTTGCCTTATCTTCATAAAGCTCTACTTCACTGAAAGGAAAAACATACATTGTGCTCTATCTTACGAATGTTCCATTATTTTTAGCATTGATGCAATGAATTGTGTTTAGGTTGTTTCTTATAAAGGGGATTACAGTAAACCCTCTGGCTGGTGCCTCTTGTGGACTCATGTGAGTTTAGCTCTACAAAGACACTGAACATGGAACAGGGGATGAAAGGCCATCCATATTTTAAATTTTAATAGAGATAGGCAAATGCCTTTCCAAATGTCTGTATTAATTTTTAATGCTTCCTGTCCTGTTAGGAAGGTACCCCATTCCCACGTGTGTCAATTTTGTCTTGCTGGTCCATCTTTCCTACATTCTGAGCTTCCAGGTGCCACTGGTTGTGACTCTGCTCTCACATGGCCATGTGAGTGTCTCCGACAGGCTATCTAGGCAGCCAGGGAGGCCCTGCTGCTTTGGAGTGCCCCTGACTCCATCCATTTCAGAAGGCGATCCTGAGACAAAGGCAATCAATGGCCTCCCACCTGTGCTTTAACCAAGTCAGTCCAAACTGACATTTCCTTTCATGAATGAGCCTGATGTGCCATCCTTTGAACAAGAAAGTGACCAACCCATTTCAGGTGGATTTATTGCTCACCTGTCAAGGGTTGGGCAGTGCTAGGTGTTGTGCATTTTAGATGTGAATGCAGACTTTACCACTTGTCCCCAAGGAGCTTGTGACTGGATTAAAAGAGCAAGGTCGGTTGCAAGCATAAAACAAGTATGGGGTGTACTTGGCTGGAGGACTCTAACCAGAAAAAGAAAATCTATGAAGTATTCTCAATCCATGAGGTATTCAGGCTCCAATGGTTCTCTCCAACTTTCCTCAGTCTTGTTAGGTTCCTTGTTCAGTTTTCCTTCCTACCCTAAGAGCTCCCACTGCAGAGATGTGATGAGGGAGGGAACAGTAGAGGATGCATCCCATGACAGTTTGAAGGAAAAGGGAAAGAAAGGCCTTGTTGCTGAAATAATCAGTTACAGAAACTCCATAAGCTAGAGTGCAATGTAGATTTTTCTTTTGAAAGAGATAGAGCTAAAAAAAAAAAAAAAAAAAGAGAAAGAGATAGAGCTTTATGAAGACATGCAAAACCTCCATGACATATAAATGGGGAAAAAACCTGACAGAGCAACACATACAGTATGGGTATAGTTTATTTAAAAATACAAAAGTAAGCACTGTGCATGCAGGGAAGAGAAAAGGAGGAGTTAAAGTGTCCTTCTGTTGACCCTCCTTCCTCTAAGTATGTCAACCTACTCACCAATACTCTTCTTCCAGCACCTCTCCACCCACCCACCCACCCACCCACCCAAACAGCCACTTTTGTCCCTAGAAGACTTCATTCAACACCCAATGGTTACTGAGCAGCTGTTTAAACAGCATATAATACATTGTGTTAGGTGCTGTGGAGGACAGCGGGATGAATGAAACCCAGCTCCATCCTTCACTGGAGCAGCTGACATTTATCTACAGAGATGTTTGGTCGTTATTGCTGTTCAAATAATTCAATATCAATGCAGCTGGTTTATCACTGATCCTTTGTCTCTGTCTCACTCACCCTCTCACTTGAAGGCAGGGGGATAGAATGGTCTTCTCTTGTTTCATGGAATATAAAACACATAGAGAAATATCTGCTAACAGGACATGGCATATATCTAGATTGAGATTATAAATACTGGGGATGCATTTCTTTCATAAAATTTAGATGTGTTAACATTTTGATTCCATTTCTTGTACAGGGATGACCAGACATTTGTAGAGTGCACTTAGTAGAAAATGGCCTCATAATCAATTCTCTCTTTCCCCCCACAAATACCCTCTAATGGTAATGGAGGTATTTTGAACAAAAGAGGAGTACCTATAGGAGCTATGCTCTCTATTTACAGTGTTTGAAGTCTCGGCACCTACGTGGAAAGCTTGCCGAAAGTAAGCTTTAGTTTGTGTTCTGATACAGGCTCTACATTTTTGTGTTAAATGAATCAGGGCCAGAAGAGCCCTTTTGTGTTTCAGTGTAGAATTGATTTTGTTTTCCGCAATAGAGGCTGAGGATATGGCAGGAATGAGACTTTAGCTCATGAGATAACTCACGAGATGATTACGGCCTGGTCTATCTTCATTGCGGCTGCCCTGGATTCTAGTTCTGAATGCTTAACTCTCCTTACAGAATCTGCTTTCCCTAAATGGGTTACTACTAGTTCCTTGGGAACTAGTATAAGGAAGGCAAAAATAATAAGTCATTCTATAGGAATGTTTATCTCCTTCACAGGAAACTCCATGGCTCCCCACAACCATACTCCCCACACCCCAAAACTTGGATCTGAGCACAGTAACAATGGTCCACAGTGTATTTGTCAAACTCTACTTATTTTATCTAAAACAACACCAGACTTGGGCCAGATTAAGGACCTCCCTTGCCACTTTCCTCCTGCATCAGATGAAGACAGAAGACATTCGTACCCCTGTTGCAATAGTTTGGCCTCCTGTGACAGACTGCTTCAACAGAAATATCTACATTTCTGTTTCACAAAAATAATGAACAGCAGCTTTTGGATATTGGACACTAGATAAATGAATATTTGGAAAAAGGCATCATTTAGAGATGCATCCAAGCTACATTAAGACTAGAATTATTTTTGTATATTTTTTATTGGAGTTCGATTTGCCAACATATAGCATAACACCCAGTGCTCATCCTGTCAAGTGCCCTCCTAAGTGCCCGTTACCCAAGTCACCCCATCTCCCCCACCTCCCTTTCCACCACCCCTTGTTCATTTCCCAGATTTAGGAGTCTCTCATGTTCTGTCTCCCTCTCTGATATTTCCCACTCATTTTCTCTCCTTTCCCCTTTATTCCTTTTCACTTTTTTTATATTCCCCAAATGAATGAGACCATATAATGTTTGTCCTTCTCCGATTGACTTATTTCACTCAGCATCATACCCTCCAGTTTGATCCACATCAAAGCAAATGGTGGGTATTTGTCGTTTCTAATGGCTGAGGAATATTACATAGACCACAGCTTCTTTATCCATTCATCTTTTGATGGATACCGAGGCTCCTTCCACAGTTTGGCTATTGTGGACATTGCTGCTATGAACATCGGGGTGCAGGTGTCCTGCTGTCACTGCATCTGTAGCTTTGAGGTAAATCCCCAGAAGTGCAATTGCTGGGTCATAGGGCAGATCTATTTTTAACTCTTTGAGGAACCTCCACACAATTTTCCAGAGTGGCTACACCAGTTCACATTCCCACCAACAGTGCAAGAGGGTTCCCCTTTTTCCACATCTTCTCCAACATTTGCTGTTTCCTGTCTTGTCAATTTTCCCCATTCTCACTGGTGTGAGGTGGGATTTCATTGTGGTTTTGATTTGTGTTTCCCTGATGGCCAGTGATGCGGGGCATTTTCTCATGTGCGTGTTGGCCATGTCTATGTCTTCCTCTGTGAGATTTCTGTTCATGTCTTTTGCCTATTTCATGATTGGATTGTTTGTTTCTTTTCTGTTGAGTTTAATAAATTCTTTATAGATCTTGGAGACTAGCCCTTTATCTGATAGGTCATTTGCAAATATCTTCTCCCATTCTGTAGGGTGTCTTTTAGTTTTGTGGACTGTTTCTTTTGCTGTGCAGAAGCTTTTTATCTTGATGAAGTCCCAATAATTCATTTTTGCTTTTGTTTCCCTTGCCTTCATGTATGTATCTTGCAAGAAGTTGCTGTGGCCAAATTCAGAAAGGGTGTTGCCTGTGTTCTTCTCTAGGATTTTGATGGATTCTTGTACTGACTAGAATTTTTAATATCAGTTGAAAGTATCAGCACTATGACACTTCACTGGCTTGGGAAGTAGGAATGCTGAAATAGGAGGTGGGTACCCACATAGTGTCTGAACTAGTAAGTCTTACAAAATGTATTCTTGCTAAAACAAATGAAAGTGGGCATTTTGGACCTGTGATCAAATTCTCTTTTCCAGTCTGGAATACAAATACTGCTTATAATCTCCAAATTGAATTTAAAAACCCTTCTGCCTAACTCCACTCTACACAAGCACAATGAATCCAACCGGCATAAGTATCAGTTTGTTTTCAGCCAAAAGTAGAGATAAAAGTATGGATTTACAATTCTTTTCACTCAAAAGTGAGAGCAAAAATCCAGGGGAGACCACTTACTGATGATTATGTTTGTTTGCATGCGTATGCACCTGGATATATACAGGCACATACATTTGGACTTTGGTGAAAACAGGCTTTCTAGTGGCCAGGGCTGTATATTTATCCCAACTGGGAAACATAAGAGAAAGGCTGGAACTAGGGAAGGGTATGAGATTGTGGCAGAAGCACTTGTTCTCCTAATCTCAACATGTGCCAAAATGTACCAAAAGAAAATTAGGGAGTATCTTCAGTAGAATTGTCACACAGCTTCTCAGATAGTCAATCAGTAGGTGGCTTTGAATTTCTATTGTTGAGATGGATTCAAACCATCAGGAATTTCAAGAGTACTAGAATAGGCCTATCAGCCTCAAGTAGTTAGAAGTACCATCTTCAAAGATTCAAGAAATTGAAGCATTCTAAGATTATTACAAAGAATTTAGTGAAATTTTTTGTAAATTTGCCCATTTCTACTCCCTATACTTGTGTGCCTCCCACAGTTCTTGTCTTCTGCCTACATCTTAGATGATATCGTGTGCCATTTTCAGGGTACACTGTATCATAACCACTTATATGCCAAGGGTAAAAATGGAGAGACCTTGATGGTTCTCCAGTATAGTTGAGGTTAAAATACATTTAGCTCAATCTTCTGGCCGGTATGCACTGCATTTTTCAACCCAAGTATGGTGGAGATTGTCAGAATTTAGCAAAGGATAGAATGAGACCTTTATGAAGCCTAAACAGCAATTTAGCAAAGAGTAGAGGAAACAATAGGATGGAAATGGAGAAAGAAAAAGAAGAAAAGGTTGCCACAGCGTAGCTAGTTCATCATCTTGAGCACAGCCAAATGAGAAGATGCTGGCAGGTGGACATGAGATTTCTTTACATGCTGGGGTTGCATCAGAGAGAATGCTGGTAGTTACAGTGGTAGTGGTGTTCCCTTTGGACAAATTATTCTAAGAGAGCTGGTCAACATGAAAGTGGAGAGATTTGCTTCTGTCCTGACCCAGCTTTTACATCATAGATGCATCCTGGGCCATGTAGTCAATATGTCCCATTTAGTTCTACTGAGTGAATAGTGGAGAGGGAAGAGCCATGTTTTTGGGAATTGAAGGCTTAATGACATGGGCTTTCTCATCACAGCTGGAAAGTTGACCATGGAGACCAGGGAATATACCTAGTTGCCATAAACATTCAGAAAAGGTCAGGTGAGGAACATCTTAAGTTGATGCCAAGAGGTTAAGGGCAAAGAGAAGTCCATTCGATTCTATGTGACTTCAAAAAGGAAAGCATCTCAAATGAGCAGATTATTAATGAGCAAAGACAGAATTCAAGGGAAACACTCATACATATACACTACTTACATATATAGGTGAAACCACGTCATTCTTGCTATTTAAGAAACAGGCTTTATGAAAAGAAGAATCAAGTTAAGGGGAAAGTAGGAAAAAGAGGAAGAAGAGTTCAGTAGACTGGAATTCCAAATGTCCTGCTTAGGGTCCAGCAGGATAGAGGGATAGACAACTAAATCTTGAGGTAGGAGGAAACAGTGACTTTTCCAGAAACAGTGCAACATTTCTCCTGCATTTTTAACCTCTATAGATGATACTCATTTCTCATTAGCCAGAGTTCCTGCATTCCATTGGCAGTAAGTTGTCCATCAGAATCCCTGAAAGGACAACTTTGGGTGAACTGGAAGCCATTCACACTTTGCCAGTTGGGTAATGCCAGTTAGTACATACCTTTCTCATAAGGTTTTGAATACCTGGCCAAAGAAGCATCCAATGAATACCCACACCCTTGGTAGATGAAAGAGGGCTTGTGATAGCCTCCAATCCTAAGCGACTAGAATAAGGTGAATACCAAATGGGGAGAGGAAAAGGAGAGAAAAGACGGGAATATAAAAAAAGGGGAGGGGTGGGGAGTCATGGGTCAAATCTCAGTAGTCAAGTAACACCGTGCAGGGAGCAAAGGAATGAATCAGGCAGAAAAATAAGTTGGGAGAATCCACCATGTCTGGTAATAAGGCAGCAGTCCCCAAAGTAGTAAATCAGTGTTACAGCCATCCTGTTCCAATTCCACTACCAATTCTATAGGATAGAAACCCTGCAATTTTCTCTTGCCCACTTCCTAATGGGCAAACACACAACTGGAATTGGGATAATGCACAAAATTATCCCAATTTAGAAAAATCTGCAAGATCCCCATTTTCATTACTGTCTACAAAGAGAAGAGTCAAAGAAAAATAATAACACTTTTGAGCCAAGGAATTCCAAGGATTGCCAGCAACCATCGGAAGCTAAGACGAGGCAAGGAAGGATCCCTTCCTAGAGAATGCAGAGAGAGCATGGCCCTGCCAACACTTTGATTTTGAATTTCAAGCTTTCAGAGCGGTGAAGGAATACATTTCTCTTGTTTTTCAACCACCTGGTTTGTGGCAAATTGTCACAGCAGTCATAGGAAACTAATATAACTCGTCTTTCCCTTTCTCCCTATGGAAATCTTATTTCAGAAAAGGCATTGATGGTGTCACACACTCTCCCTTCTAGGGGAGCCTGTGGTGAACAAGATCAAGAGAGGGCCAGCCTTTGCAGAGGGCTGCAAAGAAAGCTCTGCTGAAATGCCCATTGTCAGCAAGGTATTCAGGTCACTCTGTGTTTTATGAACCCTGAAATCACTCTATAAAAACTGCACTGCTGATGGGCCGTCCCTGCTCAGCAAATTAAGAAAGGAAGGGCAAGGATAGATATAAATAACTGTACTAAGAGTTTTTTATATGCTGGGCACTGGTCTACCTGCTTCACATATTCCACCCAGCCCCCAACAGCTCTCTGAGGTAGGGATGATTAGTATCCCTACTTTAAGGATGAAGAAATTGTCTCAAAGGGGTTAAGTCAACTTGCTCAAGATCACACAGTTAACAAGTGAACCAGGATTTGACCCCAGACAGTCTCTGATTGGCTATTAAAAGTTTAAAGACAGGGATATTTACAGGCCTCTCAACCCAATTTGGTGTCCAATTAGTAATAGCCTCCATTAGGTCCCCAGGAGATGGTGGTCCAATGCAGTGGGCTCGTTCCTCACCTGACAGTCCTCCCACGGTAGAATAGTCTGATCAGAGGTGTCAACCCAAATGCCTTTAAGAACTAAGCAAAGAATGTTAGTAATAGGTAGGCAGGATGGCCATGTCCTGGAGACAGCAGCCCATCTGGAGGTGTTTATCATCAAATAAAAAAATAAACACTGGAGATAAACGAAGATTTCAGTCATTGAACTGGCCACTGGACCTCTGGCCAGACTCAGTCCAACTGAAAGAAGCACCCAAGACAGGACCCAGAGCTGTGCAAACTCTGAGTAGGCCATACTGCTGGACCCAGTGAATGTGGCTCAGGCCGTCATGATGGCCTGCTCTCAAGGGCCAGTGAGGCCTCAGGAAAATAGAAGAAAAGAAGGAAGAAAGGAAAGAAGGGAACAAGGGAAGCAGAAGAAATTAGTTAAGTCCTAATATCTGATCATTTTGTGTAGTGCCTCAGGGCAGTTTTTGTTTTTTGTTTTTTTTTTAAATTTTAATTTTTTTTTATTTATTTATGACAGTCACACACAGAGAGAGAGAAAGAGGCAGAGACACAGGCAGAGGGAGAAGCAGGCTTCATGCACCGGGAGCCCGATGTGGGACTCGATCCCGGGTCTCCAGGATCGCGCCCTGGGCCAAAGGTAGGCGCTAAACCGCTGCGCCACCCAGGGATACCAGTTTTTGGTTTTTGATTGGTTTCCCCTCCCCATGATTTCTTGTTTATCCTCCCACGATTCAGGTATATAGCAAGTTTTTTGCTTGCTGCTTTAGGAGAACCATTCTACAGGACTTTCATGCTATTGTTTCTAGAAGGAAGACCTACTGAGGATACTAGAGTGTGAAAACAGGGAAGAAGGCCATGGAGAGAAATGGGGAAAGAAAGGGGGTGGCTCTCCTGCAATGGGATTCTCCAGGGCAGGAGGGTGGGTTAGAGTGAGGTCTGGGACAGCTTCTGGTGGTGCACAAAGGGGTAGAAGAATCTTGGAGGGGCACTCAAAGATTGTACCTTCTGGCATGTCCTCAGCCTGACACTTACAGCCTCTCCAGTTCCCTCCATGGCCCCAGCACAGCATCAAAGTAGCAGAGAGGAGGGCATGAATGGAGCATAAGGACACATCAGTGGGCATCTCTGTCATGAGAGAGTGGACAACCTGCCAAGGCCCATGGGTGTCTCTTCAAGCAAGTTGGCCCTATGTAAGACCCTAAAAACTCAGTCCTGTCCCTGAATGGGGATTGGGAGTAAAAAATATGACTGAAGTCCTAATACCCCAGATGAAGAATTAAAGTTACTCTAACTCATGAAAATCTAATGAAAAAAAAATACAGATGCAATATTTCTCTACACTTGAGCCCATAGGTTGAGGTTGGAACCAGCAATAGATTTTCCAATAAAAATCTTTTATTTGGGATCATGCTTGGTCACGAGGAGCATAGTTTGCTTGGCTATCTCAGAAAGACCATGCTATACCATAGACAGAGGGTAACAAACACCACAGAGACTATTCAGCATTCATCATTTCTCTGTCCCCTTGCAACCTATGTACATCAATCAGGCCACTAATGGCTTGCCATTCCCCAGCTGGCCCTCAAAATCATGTACACTGCCTGACCTTCTCTTCTAGGATTGAGCCTAGGGCTATCTTTCAAACAAACCCATGCTTTACTATATGAGGTCAGCAAAAGAAAGTTCATCTTGACTCATTTGGAAACTCCTTATCAGGGTCAAGAGATCCCTTAATCAGGGATTGCAGTTGGAAAACTAGGAAGGTATCAGGAGGGATAAAAGATAGGCTTGAGCCTTAGGCCTCTATTTGGCACACATTGGACACATTGCATAAACACCAACTTTTCTTGCTGAGTACCCAGGTCTGAGATGAACATTAAAGAGTCACAGATTCATACCCCAACTTTTGCTTTTAACTAAACAGAGATTTAGAGTCTCTGCTGTCCTCCAGGAAGGGGAAGAGTGAATTTTGAGTACTCACTCAGTAACTACAACTAATTTATTGGTCTGCAAATTCATTTACTCTCCTGGAATCATGTAATTGTGCTATTAGCTATATAGAAAAAATTAAACATAGTGCTCACTTTTATGGAGGGAAGGTTGACAGCAATAAAATTTCTACATAAGAAACTGAAATTTGTCAGGGACATGAAAAGGACACCCTATATGGAGGGTCTTTTGAGTATTTGATTCACTCTATTTTTGCCAGAAACCTCCTTGTGCTAGTACATTCAGTAGATCCACCCTGAGCCCTGTAGAAATTGAAGGAGAGTAAAGCAAGTCCATCCCAAATTCTCTTTATGGGTGCTGCTTAGGGAGTGGATGGGTGATCTTAGAGATGGAGAAGCCCCATAGCTGGCCTCTAGGAACTAAGTTCCAGCCTAAATTCATTTATTAAATTATCCAACAAAATTGTCCATCATTTCTTCATTCTTAAAATTTCAGTATCTCTTTCACTCAAGTTTTTTTTAACATAGTATTGAATTTTAATCTAATGTATAAAATAAATATACATGTGTCCATACTGATACCAAAAAATGACTATATAAATAAATGAAAAAAAAGAAGTAGCCTTCTTTATAGAAGAATTCCAAATCATATTTTCTTTGCATGAGCTGGAGAGGAATCCTTCCTCCCTGCCTTGAAAGTAGGCTGGACTTGCAGCCTTGCTTCTTTTTTTTTTTTTTTTTCATGGAAATACATTTTATTTTTTATTTTTTTTGTATATTTTTTATTGGAGTTAGATTTGCCAACATATAGTATAACACCCAGTGCCCATCCCATCAAGTGCCCCCCTCAGTGCCCATCACCCAGTCACCCCATCCCCCCACCCACCTCCTCTTCCACTACCCCTTGCTCATTTCCCAGAGTTAGGAGTCTCTCATATTTTGTCACCCTCTCTGATTTTTCCCACTCATTTTCTCTCCTTTCCTCCATAATCCCTTTCATTATTTTTTATATTCCCCATATGAGTGAAACCATATAATGATTGTCGTTCTCCAACTGACTTACTTCACTCAGCATAATATCCTCCAGTTCCACCCATGTCGAAGCAAATGGTTTTACTGATATTATTATAGCAGGTATTATTGCTATTATTTTTCTCCTTAATCCTTGAAAATCAGCACTGAGCTGCGTCCAAATGAGAGCAAGGCAGACAATCACCCCATGGATGAGTGAAAGGAACACTGGGGTTAAGACCTGCATTCTGGAGTTCATTCTGTTACTCAGCTAATCTCTGTATCAGTAAAATGAAAAGTCCCAACTCAAGTGTTTCCAAAGACCTATGTGTTCTCTGTGATTCCACAGATGTACCACAATCATACTTTTGGTGTGATCAAAGCTGGTCTCTTGGTTTAGGGCTCTCCCCAGAGTCCTTCCCAGACCAAGAGAAAGAATGGAACCCAACAAAAGGGACATATAGACAGTCAGCGGTCCATTTAGATGTACTCAGAACAACACTTTTTACGTAGGACATAACCAATCACATTTGCAGACTAGAGTTTTCAAGACCCATACTTCCTTTGAGAAGGGTTTAATTTTCCTAGTGGGGTGAAGGAACAATCCTTAATTCCCAGAGCAAACCCATCATGAAACATGATCTGGGCCCTGCAACAAGCCGTCATAAGGCCCAAACCAAAAGAAACCTAGCAATGAAAATGAGAGGAAATTATATGAACAAAAATATATATTTCTTGCTACTATTTATGTCTGTCATAAAGATTCAGTTGATTGTTGTAACTTATCATATGCACTCAAGAGAGCAAATACCACAAGAACCAAAATCCATGATTTTTCTCAACCACCAAGCGCCAGCTGTAAACCAATACACCCTGGTTCAGCATTACTGCTCCTCACAGTGGGCAGCTATTGCCAGGTTGTATTTGGATTTGTACCAACAGTCTGAGTATAGTCATTGTGCAGCTGATGGGTTTGTTTGGCTCCCATTCAGATTCAACGCCATGGACTCTTCCCCAAAATACACACGTTATGGTGATGAGACTTAGCTTTTAGTTTCTGTTATAGGGAGAAAGATTCTGATTTAGACCACAAACTCTACAAAGTCAGGGGTTGTATGTCAGATAGTCTTTACTTTCAAAAAGTAGCCTAGTTGTTACCACATGATAACTGCTCAATAGTTTGAGAGGTAAATTTATGAGTATTGTTGGTAGTGTATGCTGTCCTCTCCCTGCCTGCACCCCCCCCTGCACACACACACATACTGTCCTTCACCTAGCTGAGGCCTTGCTCTGATACATATTCCAAGCAAAAGGCAAATGTCGTCCTCACATATGTGTACATATGGAGGCTGCTATAGTGCAATACCGGACCCACTACCTAACCCAGGAATGGAGCTCTATCCTTCCATAAAGAGAGAAAGAGCTATTTAAAAACTCATCTCACTTTCCTCTTTGTCTCTCTTCCAGATTTGGACTCTGGAAATCTCAATAAGGAGACATCCTCAGCCCTAAGCAGTTCAATGAGTCCTTGGAGAAAGGGACAAGGCATGGCAGCTTGAGACCTATGGTGGAACCCGTCCTAAAGGAGAGGAATCAAAGAGAAGAGAGAAATCTCCAAGATTCCTGTGCTGTCCAGCTTAGCTCACATGGTTTGGGACAGAATACTGGTCATATGGGGCAGCATTTTGCTGTATAGCTCTTCTCAGGAGACAAGCCTAATAGGAGATAATTGGACAAAGTACCAGGTACCAGAAAGTGGAGAGAAAAGTTCCATCAGCATATATGAACCTTAAGCAGGGCTTCCCAGCACTCTGAAGGAGATGATTCTGTGAGTCTTACCAAAACCTTAGAATCCAAGAAGCCTACACAATGATGGACAAAGTTTTAAAATAAGTTGACCCTATGTTCCAGTTTGTCTGGGATAGTCCCAATTAATGCTTACTCTTCTGTCTTCTACTGCTTAGCAGGATTTTTTCCTCTTCTGCCAAAGTATTATTAATAGTTGCATTAAAGTAAGCTAGAAGGAGTTAGAGTGAATTACTCTCTGGACTTCCACCTTCCTTCATGGTCATGTATAGTTATATGTACACATTTTTATATGTGATGACATTTGAAAATGACCAGCAATAGTCCATCTCTATTTTTCTGGCTTTTCACATGTAACATAATGGACATCTTCCTCTTAATGAGAGCATGTAGGGTACTCTCTGATAAAATAAAATGCTTGGACATGAGAACCTTGGAACAGGTAACTTCCTCAGTTCTCAGGTAGTGGTGGGAGGAGGATTCAGTGGTGGTACCCATCCAGGTCAGATGCCTGATGTGCCTGTAAGTTTCTGTAGTCTTTATCATGTTCTGTAGGAGGCTGACAGGCCAGTGCTTGGTGGGGGTCAGTAGGAAATGTGTAAATCTGCAGGTTTATGTAAACATGAGACAGTTGAAGCAAATAGAACCTGAGCAGTCCTGTTGGGAAGCATACAGAGTACCAAATATTCTTGCCACAATAGTTTGTTTCATTTATTATATGACATATACCTATAACTATTTTTTTAGTTATAACTATTTTTTAGTTTTTATGCTTTTCATTTCATAAGAAACTTCTGGAAACAATAAAGTAAAAAATAAAAGTGTAGGTTTAATTTAAAAAATGGGTATTGAATTTCCATTTTTCAAGAGAGTTGAAAGGGAACATGAAACTTGCACGAAGTGTTGGTCAACATTAATCATCCATCATGGGGGCTGTAGTCATATCACTACCCAAGTGGAAACTAGAAAACACAACTCTGTTGAAGAATTATTGGTATCTCTCTCAAAAATTAGTGGTTATTTTTGGGAAGAATGTGCCTGAGATGACAATTTAACATACATAGTTGCAGGGTGTTTATATATGTCATGTGCTGTAGCATGACTTTTCATTCAGATCAAATGACTCTCCTAAATTCATTTTACTCATTTTTTATTCCAGTGTGTCTGTGCATATGTGATAAAAAAAAAAAGAAGGTACACTGTTATGTGGGCATTTTATTGACAGAGGATGACTTGGCACATGGTTAAAGAGGCCAGTTTTATATAAATGTGATGGATACTTCCAACTGAAAAATCAATTAATTCCAATTATTATTCTCTTTTTTTGCATTTAATTCACAGAATCAAACTAAAGCTTTTTAAAGTTCATTCTGTTGAAAGTAAAACATATGACCTGATTAAAAATGCTGTTGTAAATTCAGTTAGAGAGTAAAATATTGAAGATAAAATTAATTTTTGAATACAAACTATCTGTACAAAATGTCATAGTGAAAACAGTGTTATTACTCTAGAAGCCACTGGGATAGAAATATATTTAAATTGGTTGCCATGAACAGATAATTTATAATTTTGTTCAAACATCAATGTTCAACATTAAACAGTAGCTGTAGCCTGGAATATTTTGTGGTGTCAGACAGTATGAACGTGCACATTAATGAGAGTAAAACCTAAGAGCCAATGGAAAGAACTTGTAATGTCCAAAGGTGGAAGAGTATGAGCAACAAATACATAACATAGTGTTGGATTATAACCCAAAGTATAAAAAAGAAATCCTGTGAACCCATACTGATTTAAATAGATGGATAAAGAAGATGTGGTCTATGTATACAATGGAATATTACTCAGCCATTAGAAATGACAAATACCCACCATTTGCTTCGATGTGGATGGAACTGGAGGGTATTATGCTGAGTGAAATAAGTCAATCGGAGAAGGACAAAGGTTATATGGTCTCATTCATTTGGGGAATATAAATAATAGTGAAAGGGAATAGAAGGGAAGGGAGAAGAAATGGGTAGGAAATATCAGAAAGGGAGACAGAACATGAAGACTCCTAACTCTGGGAAACGAACTAGGGGTGGTGGAAGGGGAGGAGGGCGGGGGGTGGGGGTGAATGGGTGACGGGCACTGAGGGGGGCACTTGACGGGATGAGCACTGGGTGTCATTCTGTATGTTGGCAAATTGAACACCAATAAAAAATAAATTTATTATTAAAAAAATAAAAAATAAATGGATAAATAAATAGGTGGGAGAAAGGAGATAAATATTTTTTTACATAAATAATTTATTTAGACACTCCCCCCTATGTTAGGAGTTTAATGCCCTACTCTTGCCCTTGAGTATGGGCTGCACTTAGTGACTAAATTCCAAAGAACAAGGTCACTTTGCAGTAGAGAACCCTAGCAAACACTAAACTAGTCAGGTGATCAAGGTTAACATCACCTGCGATAAGTCGTGTTACTCGCATGTGCCTCTGGTGTGAAGGGTACCTCAGCTCTGTGATCTTCTTCCCCAAAACCAGAGTTCCAATCTAACCATGAGAAATATATCGAACAAACTCAAACTGAGGGAAATTCTGCCGAATGCCTGGGCAGCATTCCTCCAAACTCTCAAGGTCATGGAAAACAAGGGAAGGCTGAAAAAGGATCATAGACCAGAGAAGACTAAAGAGACATAACAATCAAATGTAATGTGGTATCTTGGATGGAATCTTGGAATGGAAGAAAGACATCAAGGAGAAAAACTAGTAAAATCTGAATAAAGTGGGGAGTTCAGTTAATAGTAATTCTGGTTTCTCATGACACAAATGTACCATAGTGATAAAAACAGCGGGGGGGGGGGGGGAGTACTAAGGAAGAGGTATGGGTAAAGTCTCTGTACTATCTTTGCAGCTTTTCTACAAATCTAAAATCATTCTAAACTAGAAATGTTATTAAACATAGTAGCTGTAGTGGAAAATTTTTTTAGAAGTATTCAATATACACGCAGAAAAATTCCACCACGAGTTTTTGTGACAAAGCACATATTTTTATCCAAAACAATAATTTAGCATGGCAGAGGGCACATTGGCTCTTTGCTGCTCCTCATGAGTAAAATTTTTAGAATATTTGACCCACTAAAGAATTAGTAAGTCAATCTCAGAGCTTTAGGTGAAGGGGATTTAACTTTTTCATAAGCAAGTTCTCTACATTTCCTATGTACTTGACTCAAAACATGTTGGAAATCTGTCTTTAAAGCATTCAATGAATGGAAAACCAAGAGCACCAGCATTTGGACTTTTTATTGAATTTTAATCATTAGCAACAAGGATTACAAATAGGAAGACACTGAAATGTAACCTGTTAAAATAAAGGAGGGGGTACTGAACAAATTTTGGGAGGTGGTGGGGGATAAAGAGGGAGAGAAAAAAAGAGAGATTTTCCATGAAATGAAATACTTGGGACATACTTATGCTAAAAAAATATATATCTTTTGTTTATCTAAATTCAGATTTAGTTGGAATTCCTGTTTTTATATGCCTAATCTGACAGCCCTCATTGTGGAGAGAAGGATGGCTTCCAACCCAGCCTCATTTGCTCAACAAACTTCTGTTAGTCTGGTTCTGCGTTAGGTACTGGGGATAAAAACATTAAAAGATATTAATTTGTTATTGAGAGACTCTAGTCCCTAATGATTTACTGTGTGGTCTTTGAGAAGTCACTTATTCTCTGAAATCCGTCTTCATCTGTAACAGAGCTATAATTGCAGTTCTTAGGCTAATTTGTGCACAAATGGAGCTTAGAATGTGAAGGAATTTTGGAAAAGTCTGTTATTAGACAAACCTGTTTTATTTTTTTTTTTAAGATTTTATTTATTTGAGAGAGAGAGGGGAGTGGGGAGGGAGAAGCAGGCTTCATGTTGAGCAGAGAGCATGATGTGGGGCTCAATCCCTCAGATCATGACCTGAGCCAAAGACAGATGCCTAACGGGCTGAGCTACCCAAGTAACCCTAGACAAACCTGCTTTAATTACTCCGCTAAGGATTTTTGGCAAAATGAAACTAGGGCAAATTTGTGGGCCAAGTCCCCTACGTGTGTCCTAAAGGATCCAATATTTTTGCCAGATTGCTCTGTTTTAAGGAGTTGGTCTCCTCCTCATCTGGTTAAAACCGCTCCCCTCGTCTGAACCCCATCCCTGGAAAGAGGCACGAAGGGTTCAAAGCCAACAGCAACAACAGCAGCAGAGTAAAGAGTTGGACCCATAGAAACAAGCAAACTCCTCCTTATGTCACCACAGGTCTCTGGCGGTGAGAATGATGGGAAACAAGAGAGATAGCATGAGTAAGCTCAGGGACCCCCAAACTGTGAGCTGCACACAGCTTGGGAGGCTTCTGACTTTTTTTTTTTTAAGATTTTATTTATTTATTCATGATTGACAGAGAGAGAGGCAGAGGGAGAAACAGGCAGAGGGAGAAGCAGGCTCCATGCTGGGAGCTGAACGTGGGACTCCATCCTGGGTCTCCAAGATCATGCCCTGGACTGAAGGTAGCATTAAACCACTGAGCCACCTGGGCTGCCTGAAGTCTGACTTCTTAGAAGCTGGGAGTATTCTACTAGCAAAAACATCACAGTCCAGTTGGGGAGACAAAGACTATGCCGTGCTGCCTTGTATTGCCTTTTGATTGTTTTTATGTATCAGTAGTGGCAAGCACCCAGCCAATCATGGTCTGACTTAGAATTCTAAGCTGATTATTATGGTAGAAACTTTTTTGTCTTATGACAAAATGCTATAAATATGAAAGGATGCCGCTTACCTGTTTTTTCTTATTCTGGGTAGAAAATTGTTGTTTACGTAGATTCCTAGATTGAATAAAGCTGGAGGAGTTGTCTTCCTCAAACATGATTAAAATTGACAACAGTATTCATCAAGTATGTATTGCAGACGTGGAATGAAAACCGTTGACATGTTTTTCAGCACAAAATCTACAAGAGGAGACCTCCAGTCACTGGAGACGTACCTGATAATCAGTCTCCAGTACAGCCTTACTCCAAATCTGGTGTAAACACTTGGCCAGAGTGGACAAAAGAAGTCAGTCCAGCCAGGAGGGATTTCTCTGCTTCTAGATCCTGCTGCAGTGATTTGTCACAATCACTTCCTGCCTGTCCCTTGCTTGTGCCTTTCTTCCTTGACCTTAGCTACTCAGTCTTTGCTGATGTGAGTGCTCAACATGCAAAGACTACCATATTTTTTTCAATGGACTTCCTTTTCTTTTATGTTTGTTCTTATTTAAGTTCGATTTGCCAACATATAACACCTAATGCTCATCCCGTCAAGTGCTCCCCTCAGTGCCCATCTAAAAAGACGGGCACTGAGGGGGGCACTTGATGGGATGAGCACTGGGTGTTATTCTGTATGTTGGCAAATTGAACACCAATAAAAAATAAATTTATTATAAAAAAATAAAATAAAAAAATAAAAAGGTTTTCTTTTCTAATCTACTTGGTAAAATACTCCATTAACTTGGGATTGGCTTTTGTCCATTGCTTGAGCCTCCCATGCTCCCAAGCTGAGGTATCTGCCCTACTTTCATGCTCTGCAGTGAGAAGCAGGAAGGCAGCCAGGTGGGTTATCTACTACCACCCCTTTGCCTTCTTCCACCTGTATAAATGCGCTTAACTCTTTTTCTTTCCTCCCTTTATAATGTCAAAAGAAAACAACTGGACTCATTTTCACCAAATGTAGGGTGCACGTTTGAGATAGTCTGCTCAAATACAAGCTATGGCAGCCAACATGAAATTTGTTTTGGAAGGCCCTGGGGGAACCAGAAGATATTGGGCAGTCAACCTCAGAGCATGTTCCAAGGGCTGCAGATTCATAAAGGGATTAATAGGATATGAACAGAGAAAATGTTTTCAAATGTGAATCTCCAAATAAAAAGTCACAGCACAGATGTTGATTTACCCATCAAAACAACTTCTCACAGCCCCAGGAGGCGTGTGCGTGCACATGCGCATTTATGTGCACTATGTGCTGGGCATAATATGAAGTATGTTATATGAATTACATTCAACGATACCTAAGATAGTCATATTATTGTCAGGCCTATTTCACAGATGGAGAAAAGGGTCCAGAGAAGGTAATAGCTGTGTGACCTTAGGGCAAATAACTCAAGTGGAAAGCTAAAACCTGATATGCTGACCCCTTTAGAGTCACTTTTTGAAGCCTATACTGAAGAATTAACAAGGATGCCATGTTATGCAACTCCTCTGCAAGCCCCTGAATGCTGCCCAGGTGGCAGTGCTAACCAGTCTCTGCATACGTGCTGCTGTCTGTATGAGGATCATATGGATGCCCATTCCCTTTCATCTGTACTGTCTACTCAGCCAGGAATATTGGGCAGACACTGGGGCAGAAGCCGCTCTATCAGCTGTCATCTGATCTGTAGGGAGAAGCATTCCAAATACAAGGTAGCGATTTTAGCAGGATGTAAAGAAGAATTATCCCTCCCTGGAGGTTTGAATGACATCAGAATAGGTAAGCAGGGGAATCATATCATTTACTTTCCAGGGGAACTTTAAAAATAGCAGCAGCTTCTTTTCTGTTGGAATGGTGGTAATAGTATATCTAGGCCATGTCTGTTTGTGATGCCGCATCAGCTATTGCAATGCAGCAATGCAGGAAGTAAATGCAGTTTATGTCCATACTGCAAAAATCGAAGCAATTGGACAGTTGTCAGTTTGACTGGTAAATCTTGACAGCAGGTGACCTGCACACTGATCTGCAACACAGGGCTGTAACTGTTCAGTTTAGTGTTAAGCATGATCAAGTGGAATGTAATGTTCTGTGCTGCCCTGGGCAGTGGAAAGCGCTTGGTATCAGTATACTCATTCATTCATTCATTAGATACCCTCTACTTTCCAGACATGACACTGGGTGGCCGACCTCATGGTGCAACCGTAGCACATCTGACTCCAGATATAATGCTGGGCACTGGAGTTACAGGTTGAATAAGATGCGTTCCCTGTCCTGGAGAAGCTCACAGCCTGATGGCCTAGGGTTCTAGTTTCAGCTCTAATATTAATAGCATCATGTTCTGTACAAATGACTTGACCTCTTTCTGGGTCTGATCTAATCTGTAACATGAGGAGAGCAGACTGAGACCCCCTTGCTGGGGATGAGCACAAGATTACATGGCTGTTGATGCTGTCTATTCTACTAATATTTGATTTTTTTCTATGTACCAGGCACTGTGTTTTGCAGAGATAGCATGACAAGGATGCCATTGCTTTCTTTGAGAAGTTCTGTGGGAGGGAAGAATGCTGAGGCTGCAGAGCAAAATACCGTAAGATATAATGCTGCATTACAGGGGTAGATGTGAGGCATGGGGGTCGGGGGGAGGTCAGGAAATAGGCTGTCTAGAAGAAAGCTCAAATGTGTCCTAGAGATTATGGAGCAGTTAGTCAACAGATTAAGGGGATAGGAAAAGGAATTTCGGGCAAAGAGAAGATCATTAGCAAAGCTCTAGAGACAAGAGGGAAAGTTTTGTTTTAGAGAATTATAAACAGTCTAGTGGGAATGGAGGGGAAAGGGGGGAAGAGCAGAGGGAGGGGACAGGTGGGCAGGGAGAGTAGAGAGAGAAGAAGGGACAGGAGGAGCAGGAAGAGGAGCGGGGAGGAGGGGTGAGGACAGATAATATGGGAATATGGAAAGGGTTAAGAGGCAAAATAGAAGGGAAAAGCAGGGACAGAGTATGAACTTTGTCCCCCACACTTAAGAATCTGGACTTAAATTTGGGATAATCAGAAGTCACAGAGGGCTTCAAGAAACAAAATTCTGAGGTTGGAAGGGAGCTTTGGGCTCCAACTTGAGGAACATATGCTGGACAGCAGTCAGAAAGGGCAATGCAGAGGTTGTTGGATGATTTGGGCCTTACTGGAAAGGATTTCCTCTCCTCTTCTCCCTCTCCCCTCCTTTCTTCTTTTCTCTTCTCTTCTTTTGGCTGTTGGGGAGGTCCACAGAAGCTTCACAGGCAGGAAGGAATGCAGTACGGGTGCTCCATGGCTCTGAATGCAACAGAGGTGCTTTTGTGACTGTATAAGGAGCTGGTGACATCCATTCTTGCTGAAATTCCTCATAAGAAGCCCATAAGAAGGCAGTGACCGCCTGGCAGTGACTCATCATGGGTGGCTCAGATGATACCAGATTCTAAGAATCTAAACTATGTGGCTTGACTGAGTGCCCTTGACTACTCAGTTGTTTCTCTTCTTTCCTTGTGTGGTTTTGGCCCTGACGAAGGTGCCAGGTTTGGTCATATCCATCCTCAAATCCTGCAAAATAGTTGTACAGGGCCCCCCAGAAGCCCCATTACTCCATGCATAACGGCCTGAGCTAAATGCACAGTTGAGGTATTTTCAATATAAGGCAAGAAGAACCAAGAGGGAGCTAAACCTGGAAGCTTTACATGAATAAGAGGATCTTATTATAAAACACCCCCCATATGAGTAAGAAACTTTAGTACCTAAATAATTAAAGGGCAAGTTCCAGAGGTGAATACCAGCAGAAGAGCTGCAGCATGAAGTGGCATAAAAAGAAAGGAGCTAGACTGCCTGGGCTGGGACTCCAGTCTAACAGCTGATTAAGTGTGAGGCTGGGACAAGTCATGCGGCCTCTCCATGACTCAGTCTCCTCATCTCTAACTATACCACTGGCCTCATGAGTTACTGAGAGAATTAACTGAGCTAATACTTGTGAAGTCCTTCAAAGCAGTTCCTGGCACAAGTGGTATAGAAGTGTCTATTAAATACAAGTGAAAAAAGTTACCTTTCCCTTAACAAATAAGTTGTGCGAGCATTCCTGGAGGGGAGGCTGAGGGGTTCCATGACATCTTTTTGATTCTGGGTGAGGGAGAGCTGAAAATAGGGAGAATGTGTGCCCAGGGGCACATAGTCATGCTGATCCAGCAGACAGGGATCGATGATGTCTCTCTATTATGTCTTCGTAATAGAGTCTGAACAAAGAATTGAAAGAGGAAGGAAGGGAACTTTCCTTTTACACCCTTAGATTTCAAGCTGAAATTAAGCCTATTTAGGTTAGCACATAGAGAACAAAATTTCTGAAAGTGAGCTTTTTCAGTGAGGAGAAAAAAAAATGTTAAGAGACCCAGAGTTGGGCAGTTAAGAGAAGAAGTGGAATAAAAATAACTCTGCACCTCCACGTAATCCCACACAGGCAAATGACTTTATCCAGAGTGTAAGGCTGCCCCTGCATCCACCTTTCAGAGGATAAGGCCCTTCCTTTAGCTTGACCCAACCCAACCATGATCTCTCTGGCTTAGGACCTCATCCTGCCACAGGGCAAGGGATCACTCCACATTGTCCTTAGTGTTCCGCTCTGTTGTTTCTCCTATTTAAGACTGAATCCCTGAGAGAGCTCCCTGAGATCTGGTTCTAGGCTTGGACCAGCCAAAAACACCAATTCTTTGTTCAGGTTTGCTATGGAATAATGCGTCTTATCTGGACTCTGTTTCTTTTTGCTTTTCCAAGAATTTTCTCTTTGCTTTAGGATTCTTGGATCCCCCCCACCCTTCGTACCTTAGATCCTCTGGACCTACAGTCTTTTGGTGTTTTCTGGAGATACTGGAGAGACAGCTGTAAGTTTGCAGTTACTAGTTTTCCTTATAACATTGTCTAAGTCATTGAATATACCCTGTTCCAGGAGTCCTTGACATCACTACCCAGAAGCCATTTGCATGATTAATAGAGATGGATGGCTATCAAGGGAGAGGATGGAGGAGAGAAAAAAATTAGAGGTCGTAAATCTAACCTCCATCCCTATATACACACCCTATGCTCCTACCGCATACACACACACACACACACACACACACACACACACCTTCTTCCCTCACTTCCCTCATTTCTGGGTGTATAACTTTGGACAGGTGCATGTCACTATTATTAGATTTGATTTACTTATCTCTAAAGTGGGAAAAATAGTTTCGGATCTAAACATGGTTTTTTAATGAGTACAATAATAAATTAATTGGTAATTAATATTTGCATAACATTTTATATTTCGTGACAGCTGTTCATGCCCAGCAACAATTACCTAAGTAGCCATTACAAAGAGGAGGATGTGAGACAGGTGACTTAGTGAAGGGTTGTGTAAAGACAGGAAGATTTAGGACTTACATAAGAAATTTTCTGTCCAGCCCAGGGAAAAGTGTCCCTGGCCTTCCTTACCCCAACTACTTAGTTCATGGTTGTTGTACAGTAAATTATAATGGCAAAAATTATAGAGATTCTGACCCTGGCCCTGAATAACGATCCTGAAGTAAGGAGGCCACAGACAAACACAGACAGATACTTTATTTTGCTTTTGTTTTGATTTATCTCTGGACTACACACACACACACATACACACACATACACACACACTATTTCCCATTTTGAATGATACTCTGGAGAGTTCAGAGAGGGCTATATGTGCTATAAAAGAAATGTCCCAAGATAAATAAATAGCTTATTTTAAAATCTCAATTTAAAAAATCTAGATAAAATTCCAAATAAAGTCTCATTTTGGGCTGTAATCAAATAAAAGAATTTTGTTGGTAATGATCATTATACACCAACGTAAGTAACTGAAAGAAGCTGAAGATTCCTCATTAAGAATCTTTTTAGTGACTTTTAAACAGAGTTGTTGTTGTTTCAAACAGTTCTGTGATGAGTGCTATTCCATCCTTCCTGGAGGCTGGAGGATAAATGAAATGAATTCTCAGTATCTCTTAAACTTGAATTTAATGTTCTTATATCTCTGTGAGCATCAAAAATGAAAGTTGGCATACAGTTGTTGTTACCAATGGGACTAACAATGGAATAAATATGCCTTCGTTTACTGTGAGGAATAAATGAGAAAATGTACGTAAAATGCTTAGTATGATATCTGCTATTTACATGCTTTCAGCAAATATTGGTTTTAATAATGATGATGATGATGATAAAATTATATTTTTATCCCTTGTGCAGGTTTTTTTTTTTTTTTTAATGAAGACCAGGTGAGAACAGATGTTAAGAGACAAGAATTTGTTTAAAACAAGTTCCTGAGAACCTTTCCCATAGCCAATCCCATTTTCCTGAACCTTGACTAAAAGCCTTGAGAAAAATTGAGAGCACAAATTTTCCCTACAGCAGAGTTAGTCATCACCGGTCTATAAAATTATTGGCTTAAAACACTGATAGTCATCAGAGGTTTATGGTTAGTCTGTGAGTTGATTCATTCGATTTTTTTTTTCCCATCCTAAGATATGATTTTGGTCATTCAGTATAAGAACACAAAACCAGAAAGAAAGCCAGAGTGGTCATGGAGGAGGAGGAGGGAAACCTAACTTGAAATCCTCACTTGTTAAGCAAAAAAAAACACAAATCATCTTTGTTCTTAAAAGAGATGACATGAGAAAGGAGAAAGGTATTGAAGCTTTAGATGCAAAATATACTTGTATTAAGGATTACACTGGAAGGGCAAACAATCCTACTAGTGCTGGACTTGCTAAAAAAAAAAAAAGAAAGAACAAAAACAAGTTGGAGGGATCTGGAGAGCTATAATGGTGGTGGCCAACTGGTGCCCTTCTGCTACATTGAAGAGTAAGCTCTTATGGTTAGCCCCATTTAAAAAAATTATCTTGCATTTTTAAAGATAAATAATTGAAAGAATTCACATCACATTTTTGGATTTCTGGCTTCTTCTGAAAAGTCAGAAGATGAGGTAGAGCATAGACTTCCCTCCTCCAGAGTAAGTCACTATGTCCTTCCCTTTCAGTATGTACTCCCCAGCTTGTTGTAGCCTGAATTCTACTTCTTACTGCATTTACATGTAACTGGCCTTGATTCACCTGTCTCATGTAGGCCCTGGAGTTTGTAGCCCTCAGTTCAAAGGAACTGAGGGTTGTGGAAACATGGTAAAGAAAGATGACTTCTGGGATCCCTGGGTGGCGCAGCGGTTTGGCTCCTGCCTTTGGCCCAGGGCGCGATCCTGGAGACCCGGGATCGAATCCCATGTCAGGCTCCCAGTGCATGGAGCCTGCTTCTCCCTCTGCCTGTGTCTCTGCCTCTCTCTCTCTCTCTCTGTGTGACTATCATAAATAAATAAATAAAAAATATTTAAAAAAAAAAAAAGAAAGATGACTTCTAAGTAATGAGCTAGCTAATAATCCTTCAAAGTCACCTAGACTTAGGGGACTTGATGACAGGAAACATGCATTTTTATCTTTGTGTTCCAGGACTTTGTAGCTTACTGGGGCTATGGACATTTATTTAAAAAAACAAATGAAGGTTGTAGATATTGACAAACTGATTCTAAAGTTTGCGTGGAGAGGTAAAAGACCCAAAATAAACAACATAATATTGAAGGAGAACAAAGTTGGAGGACTGACACTGTCAGAATTCAAGACTTACTTGATGTAATCAAGACGATATAGTATTAGTGAAAAAATTGGCAGATAGATCAGTGATGTAGAATAGACAGCCCAGAAATAGACTCACATGAGTATACTCAACTGATTGTTAACAAAGAAGCAAAGGCAATATGGTGGAGTAAAGATAATCTCTAATGGTGGAATGACTAGACATGCAAAAAAAGAAAACAAAGAATCTGGACACAGACCTTACAATCTTCACAGGAATGAACTCAAAATGGATCATAGATCTAAATGTAAAGTATAATAACTATAAAAACTCTCAGAAGATAATACAGGAGAAAACCTAGATGACCTTGGGTATGGTGGTGGCTTTATTTTAGACACAACACCATAGGCATGACCCATGAAGGAAATAATTGATAAGTGGACCTCATTAAATTAAAAACTTCTGTTCTATGCAAAGCATTGTCAAAAGAGTGAGAAGACAAACCACAGACTGGAAGAAAATATTTGCAAAAGAATATCTGATGAAGGACTGTTACCAAAATATACAAAGAACTCTTAAAACTCAACAATAATAAAATGAACAATCAGATTTAAAAATGGGCAAAAAACTTTAACAGACACCTCACTAAATAAGATATGCAGATGGCAAATAAGCATAGGAAAGGTATTCAACATCACATGCCAACAGGGAATTGCAAATTAAAACAACAATATGATACCACTACACACGTATTAGAATGGCCAAAATCCAAAGTACTGACACCACATGCTGGTCAGGATGTGGAGCAACGGTAACTCTCATTCCTTCCTGGTAGGAATGCAAAATGGTACAGCCACTTTGAAAAGCAATTTGGCAGTTTCTTACAAGACTAAACATACTCTTATCATAAGATCCAGAAATCGTGTTCCTTGGTGTTTACCCAAAAGAGCTGAAAAGTTATGTCCACACAAAAACCTGCACAGGGATGTTTATGTAGCTTTATTCATAATGACCCAAAGTTGGAAGCAACCAAGATGTCCTTCAAGGTGAATGGATAAATAAACTGTAATACATCCAGACATGGAATATTATTCAGTGCTAAAAAGAAATGAGCTTTCAAGCCATAAAAAGACATGAAGGGAAACTAAACGCATAGTACTAAATGAAAGAGGTCAATCTGAAAATAAAACATACAGTAAAATTCCAAGTATATGACATTCCAGAAAAGGAAAACTTTGAAGCCAGTGACAAGATTAGTGGTTGTCAGTGGGGAGGAGAGAAGAGAGGGATGAATAAGTAGAGGATAAATAGGATTTTTAGGGCAATTAAACTGCTCTGTATGATGCTATGATAGTGGATACATGTCATTACACATTTGTCCAAACCTAGAGAACATACAACACCAAGAATTCACATTACAAAGACAAAATAAACTATGGACTTTGGGTGATACTGATGTATCAACATAGGTTCATTGATTATAACAAATACACCACTCTGGTAAGAGGTGTTGATTGGTGGGGAGACTATATGTCTCTGGGATAGGAAGTATGAGAGAATTTTGTGTACTTTACACTCAATTTTGCTGTGAGCTTAAAACTGCTCTAAGAAATAAAGTCAATTTAAAAAATTAATGAATGAACCCAAAACTTTACTGAGTTTTGTAGTGAGCAGAAAAAGGGGAATAAAGCAAGTGATCATGTCCCTGCCCTCAAAGCATTTGTAATGTAATTGCAAAGATAAGACAAAATGCCAATAAAGAGGATAATATTAAAAATATGTGATCAAGTAAGATAATTTCACTGAAATTATTTTCTACCTACATTAAACTCCCTTAGGGTAGAAATCTCAACACCTAGGACACAGTAGGTCAGTTGAAGTCTCCTAAAGTGAATAGAAGTTTTGTGGTTAAAAAAAATTTTTTTTGAAGTTTTGTGGTTAAGTATTAACTCTTTGAAACTAAAGATTCTTCTTCCTTTTTTAATGGAATCATAATCATAAAGACTTGGCTCTTTTAATTTTTTATTTGAGTACAGCCGACACACGATGTTGCATTAGTTTCAGATATGCAGCGCAGCACTTCAACAACTCTGTTACGCTATGCTCACCGCAAGTGTAGTGACCATCTGTCACCATGCAATACTATCACACTAACATTGACTGTGTTCTCCTTGATGGACATTTTTTTTATAGGCAGTCTTCCAGGTTACCTTTATTTTTATTTATTTTTTTAATTGGAGTTCAATTTGCCAACATATAGCATATCACCCAGTGCTCATCCCGTCAAGCGCCCCGCTCAGTGCCCGTCATTTTAGTCCCATGACTTATTCATTCTATAACTGGAAGCCTGAATTTCCCACTCCCCTTCACCCATTTTGCCCATACTCCCACCCTTTTCCCCTCTGGCAATCATCAGTTTGTTCTCTGTATTTACAGGTCTGATTCTACTTTTTGTTTGTTTGTATATTTGTTTTATTTTTTAGATTCTACATATGAGTGAAATCATATAGTAATTGTCTTTCCCAGTCTGACTTATTTCACTTAGTGTAATACCCCCTGGGTCCATCCATGTTGTTGCATGTGGCAAGATCTCTCATCCTTTCTCATGTGGCTGAATAATATTTCAGTGTGTGTGTGTGTGTGTGTGTGTATGTGTGTATTATCTTCTTTATCCATTCACCTATTGATGGACACTTGGATTGCTGCCATATCTTGGCTATTGTAAATGATGCTATAATAAGCAAACTTTTTTTTTTTAAGATGGAGAGTTCCTGTTCAATGAAAATCTTACTGAAGCCCAAATGGAAAGCAAATAAAAATAGATTTGTTCTGATAGGGCAGGAGAGTTGCTCTTGGCTGGTACCTTTAGTTCCTCACTCCTTTGGCATCGTCTGAGTGAAGATCAAAAGAACAAAATTTAAGGCAAGGTACTCTAGGTACTCCCTTCTGTGTCCAGATTCAGATACAAGGACTTAGACTTGGGGCATGACCTAAGGGCACAGAGGGAGAGCTTTTTGGTTCTTATTCCCAATTGGTTGCTCATCCCACCACCCAAGGACAACTTCACAATCCATCCTATGTGAAAATACACAGGTGGCCTCAGGTGGTTGTTGTGCCTCTGTTGAGGACAGGAAGGTTAGTACAGCCAATTCCACCAAACCACTGGTTGGTTGATTCAGTGGAATATGAGAAGGCGTTGAGAAATCTTTCTAACCCTTTGTTTTGATTTTGGCAATGGGTAGACTAAACAATTGGTAGACAACCTGAATGGTTGCTTCTCTGCAGTTTAAGACACACCCCCAAAAACCTTGAAGCTGCTTTTAGTGAGGTAGAAAATGGGCTCAACTCACAGGGCTGTTGTGAGTGTTAAATAAAAGAGTGGACGTAAGAGAGCATTTATAAATACATGGATTCTGTATTTTTCATATTGAAAACTTGTGGGAATGAGATGGGGAAGATTGGGTCAAGATAGAATCAAAAATTAAATCCTGACCTCCTGATTCTTAGTCCAGATGTTTGTCCTTGTACACCACCTATATCAGCAAAGATTTAATCTTGACCAGGGTCAGCAAACCATAATTGCTTTCCAAGTTATGGCAGCCAACACAGTACGATATTGAAGAGAGGAGGCGTTTTTGCACTCTTTCCCCTCACCCCACTGCAATCAATTGCCAAGAATTTCCCTCCTCTTTTCAAAAAGTAAAGAATTCTGGCTCAGGTCCTCTCTAACCACAAAGACCCCGTGACAGTTTTCTATATACTATGGCTCAGTAATCTCTCATGTGATTTTTCAATCTCCTTTTCACATGCTTCAAATGTAGGGAATGTGGGTCAATGTATCCTCAATGATGGATGGATGGAAGTAATCAAGAAAGAAGAAGAAATAATGACATATTGATTTAAAAATTGAATCAGGAAGTTTCTTCTCCATCAGTGATTATAAATTAGGTGGAAATATGGCATAAATATCTTGTCTTCAAGGTGGTTCTTGTGAAAATATATCATTCTACAACAGCACCATCTAATAGCATTTTCTGCGATGAGGGAAATATTAGATATCTACACTATAGTCACTACTGCATGGTGGTTATTGAACACTTGAAATGTACCTAGTGTGACTGAAGAATTAAATTTAAAAATTGTGTTTGATTTTCATTAATTGTATTTAGGTAGCCATATATGGCTACTGTGTTGGACAGTGCAGTTCCAAAATCTAAGCTTATAACTATAAAAGGTTAATATTTATGGATTCCATATTGTTAAGGAAGAAACTAACAATTAAAATCAGGTTATCAAAAAGAATTTTATTTCAGTTTTATGTTATTTTTAAATGTGTGATGGGTAAAAAGGATATATTCAGAATATTAGTAATATATATCTCTGGTAATAGAATCATAGTTTGTGCTTTCCTGTACTTTCTGTTTTCTCTAAGATAAACAATTTGTTATACAGTTTTTAAAGTGATTGTTTCTCTATCTGCCCATGTACTCCCTCCCTATTCCCAAACACAGTGTTTGCAAAAATTTGAAACACTCTCATGTAAAAATCTCATGGCAGGAAATGTGTACAGCTTGCACAGGAGTAGGAAGATAGACACAAAACTATCTGGGTATGTCACATACAGACAAGAGGAAGAGTGGAGACAGAGAGCCTACACCCCTTCAAGCCCTGGGTGGGCACCCTGGAGAGCTACCAGGATCCCAAGGGCTCGGGTACCCAATGGCAGCCCATGATTTCAAGAAGATATCTTAATTCAGAGGTGAGTCATGGCCCTGGTGGAATGGATTTTGAACCTGGGACTAAGCCAGTGGGAAGGTCAGACTTAGCACACCCTCTAATAACAGACACAGACCCAAGTTGAGGCCAAAACAAATGCATTGCATCATCTTGGGTTATTATCCTCTATCAAAGCTTGTATCCCTTAAGAATAAAAATTGGGTGGTGGTGGAGAAAGGGGGAGGAGAGAGGAAGCAAGCTGTAAATATGTTCTGCTGCAGACAGATCATTCCTTTGGGATCATGAAGTCATTTGAATACTGATACTGAAAGGGACCTAAAGGGGTCATTGCATCCAACCTTCTTCTTCTTTTTTTTTTTTTAATTTATTTTTTATTGGTGTTCAATTTACTAACATACAGAATAACACCCAGTGCCCGTCACCCATTCACTCCCACCCCCCGCCCTCCTCCCCTTCCACCACCCCTAGTTCGTTTCCCAGAGTTAGCAGTCTTTACGTTCTGTCTCCCTTTCTGACACTTCCCACCCATTTCCTCTCAACCTTCTTCTTCTATTGCAGGAACCCACATCATCTCAAGTGATTGTAAAGCTCTTCTGTGTTGCTAGCCCTACTGAGACAATGATAGGGACAGGAAAATGATTTCTTGCATTTTAATATACCCAGGTGGTAGTTTAGGATACTTGTAACTACTTTGCTAGAAATCGATCATTCTATTCTGTGTATAAATAAGCCCATTCTCATTCACTTCCTCATACACACTGTTTGTCTCTTCACTTTATGTATATATTATTAAGGTATTCCTCTAGAGATAGTTTTTCATTTTTGCAAGTTTCTTCAACAAAGGTAAGATGGAAAAGGGAGAAATTTGAACTATCAGTGGTGTAAATTATACTGCAGGTGGCCATACAATAAGTATGTCTTGATGATGGAGTTAAAAAAAAAAAGCCTGACTTTCTTTAATCCTAGACTCTTTATAAATGTGTGACCAAAGTGATACAGAGAAAGGAGATTTGGATGGCTCTTCCTTTGTTTCAATAATTACCTTCCTCATAGCTGACCCCAAGTTGTAGAACCCACTGAAATATTTCCTCACTAAGACTTGGAAAATTTTCTTATGGATTTGGAGTACTCCCCTGTATTTTTTTCTGCCCTGATCAAACCAAGATATCTTCATATAAAGGTGGAAAAAAACCACAAAATTTTCCATTTCACATAACCCATTTGAAACCCAGTGGATTTTTCTCATGCTAAACTGATTTTAACTCAAGGTCTAGAATTTCACAAATGCATATATGAGAAGAGAGGCAAAGGCGAACTAGAACAAGGATGAACCAACAAGTCTCCAGGAATAAAGTATGAGGGTGAACCCTTTCACTCTCAGGACCTCACCTGCTGCATTAGTAAAATCCCATTGCTCTGACCAGGGCAGTGTCCTCTTCTATCAATACTATAATAACCCCACCGATTGTTCTTGGGAGACAAAGAAGGTTAAGATTCTAGTACTCTAGCTGGGCTAGGGAAGATGTGGAAAGGGATGATACAGGGTATGTCTCAGCAGTACACAAGGTTGGGTAGAGGGAAAGAAGAGGCAACGTGAGCTGTTTAGGCTAAGTTGAGGCCAGAGTCCTACTAACCATGCTGAAACCAAAGCTCTATGTGAGATTATAGTATTAGAAAAGGAGACCCTGGGATACTATTTTAAGGAATCTCCATTCAATATAGCAAGCAACTTGGACTCTTTGAAAGTTCTAGAGTGAAGGAATAGTACAGCAAATCATGCTTTTGAAGAATATTAATGTGTCAGGAGTGTGTAGGCTTATTTGCAGGAGAGAAGAGAGATTGCAGGTCCAGAGTCCAGTAGAAGGATGTTGCAAGAATCCTGGCCTATGTTGTTGAGAGCTTGGAGAGGAGGCTGTCAATACAAATAGTGATAAAAGTAATAATACAGCTCACATTTGCTGGGCACTTACAATGTGCCAACTATTGCACCAAGGATTTTACTTGTATTATCACATTTCATCATTACAACAACCCTATGAAGTAAGTGCTACTATCACCACTACGACCACTACCACTAGTACTACTACTACTACTACTACTACTACTACTACTGTTACTACTATTATTTTCAAGTGTGGAAAATGAGGTCCATAATTTTGTAAGTAAAAAAAACAAGTAGAAAATGCATTTCAGAAGTGGATCGAAAGAATTTGCTAAGCAGGCAATGCTAAGGCAAAGACAGAATGTTTGAAAAGCCTGAATAACTGGGGTTGGGGTATCTATTGGTGTTAGTGATAGGAAAATGGAAGTTTTGCAAGGTGAGCAGGTTGTGTTTGGGGCAGGGTAAGAGGGAGGCAACAAGTCTTTTTGCCCCATATGGATTTCCCATTTTCTTAGAAGTTTCAAACACTTTTTTCTAAATTCCCATAATATGTGCTCAATAAGATTTCCTCCCCCTCAACATTTCTATGGCTTGAGAAACAAATCTCATTGAGCTACCTTATGGACACAATGACCCAACACCAGACAGTAAAGAGAATCCAGAGAGAAGGGTCTTTGCCCTTCCCTATGTGGGCATGGGTTACTAGTGACCTCATTAACCATGGCACTGACTGAAGTCTCTGCTCTTCCCTACCTCCTTCTTCCACCCGCATTCTTTCAGCCACCCCAGGCTCCTGCACTTAGAGGACAGGCTGACTTCATTTCTTTACAAGTGTACCATGTAATTCCCAGTACTTGGATTCCCTCCTGTCTGGGGAGAGGGATATGTTGTGGAAAGACAATGGCAGTAAAAACGTCTCTGTGAAGGATGGGACTTCCAAGGGGGTCTGGGAGCCAGTATCTGCCAAAGGCCACTGGGAGGAGGGGAAAGCAGTTTTGACGTCAAAGAGCCTCCAGGGTCCTGACACAGAATGAGATAATGGCTTATTTCCTGAGGGAGTAACCCTCCTGTTCCTATGTTCTGGTATAACTCAGGGCACTAGGAGGTTAACTAAAGATGAGAATCTTCTTCTTGTTATGTTTGCCTTAGAAAGATGTGCATGTGTGTCACATACATATGTTCCTATACGCATGCTTTCTCTGGGTAGAATTTAAATGTAGTTACCCGGTGTCTTCACTTTCTCTCTCTTGTATATGTCTTCTTTTTTTTAATTTATTTTTATTTTTTTCCTCTATATGTCTTCTCTTCAGCAATCATCTCTTATCCTTTTCATGACCTTCCTCTTCTCCTTCCTACCCCAGTGAGTTAGAGAAACCTTAGACTGCATAACTTCCATGAGAGGAAGGAGGGAAGATAAGGTTCCTATTCTCCTCTTTCCCATGAAACCCATCAAATTGAAGTCAGTCACCCCATAATCAAGTTAAATAGGTACCAGGGGGAGACATAAGACTCTTCCTAATGGTCTGAAGTATAGGATTCAGATTCATTGAATACAATTTCAAAAGAGCCTATCCTCATTGGTGATATTCTTATTGTTCCTTACAAGTGCTTAGGAAGAACCCCCACGTCATCTCCAGGTCTCCAGGTAATGCCTCTTAAAGTCCCTCTTCTACAGAGGGTCTTGAAGGAAAGAGTCAAAATTGGAGCTTTCCAGATGGGGTATTTTCAGAGCAGCCAGGGCAGGCTTAACAGGGGGCAGGTTTCTCCTTGCTTCAAGATTTCCACCTAATTGTCTCATCACATAACTTCACTTTGCCGACAATATCTACATCCTCTTAGACAAAACCTAATCCATAGGCACATAAGTAAGCCACCAACATTTGATATCTGACCATTTAGCCTCTAATTTTCAGTTTTGATAGAATATAGCAAGAAATGCATTACTTAGTCAATAAGTTAGTATTCTCCCCAACTAAGTAGAATTAATTTTCTAGAAAGTCAAAGACTTTGTATATTGTGTTCCCCAATGCTCCCCCCCCCATCCATCAATCTCTAGAACATGGAGCATTGTGGGCACATCCCTGATGGTTTACAGTCATTTAATTGCCCCCCTCCCCTCATTACAACCTCTTGGTATATCAAAGGTGGAAAACAACATCCAGCCTAAAAGGTGATGCATGGAATAACATAATATTTTCTCATTTTGCTGGCTAAATAGGCAGATTTTGGTGTGCTAACTCTTCTCTCAAGATTCATTGGCCTTCTTCTACTTGTATTCTTTGGTGGGCAGAGGAGTCTCTTCCTAAGTCCTGCCTACACAATGTGATTGTTGAAGGGTGCAGCAGTGACAAATTCGGGACCAAGGGTACTGCATTTGTTTCCTAGGGCTTCTGTGACAAAGTATCATAGACCAGGTGGCTTAAAGACAGCAAAAGTTTATTCTCTCACAGTTCTGGAGGCCAGAAATCTGAAGTCAAGGTGTCAGGAAGGCCATGCTTCCTCTAAGACTCTGGATAGAATCCTTTCTTGCCTCTGGTAGCTTCTGATGTTGGCCACTGATCCTTGGCATCCTTGCCTCACGGCTGAATTACTCTAAATCTCTGCCTCTGTCCCCACATGGAGTTCTCCCTGAGTCTCTGTCTTCTTAAAAAGGCACATGTTATATTGGCTTAGGACCCATCCTAATGATTTCACCATAACGTGATTTTTATCTATGAATTCCTCACTTCCAAATAGTGTCACATTCACAGGTTTAGGGTTTAGGACTTGGGCATATTTTTCAGAGAGGATACAAACTCAACCCACACCTGGCCCTCACTCCCCTCTGTTATATGCGGATTTGCATGCAAGTGAACACACAGCCATGCATGGCCAAGCCTTACCTACTGCAGAGGTGATGCCCAGATGATGGGCTTGACCAGCAGGTCTGAGTGTGGCTTCTGACTCTGGGCTAACTAGCCATCTGACTTTGAGCAGGCCACATGTTAATCCCACTGTTGAACAGACAAGGAAACTAAATCTAGCTGACTAAGCTCACAGGAAGTTGTGAGGATGGCATGAAATACACTCTGAAAATAAGTTGCAAAACCTGGAAAACTGTACAAATGCATGGGGAGATAGTCATTATCCAGGCTGCTGTGGCCTTTATGGTAAGATGTGAAGTCATACCTAAGAAGGTAGAACCAGGAACGTTAAGATTTGCTGAGTAGCAGATAACTTTCACTCTTTTCTAGTTTCTTCTAGAATCCAGAGCTTTTCCACAAAATACCAGGTAAGATTTTCCAAAAGCTGTCTATTCTTTAATCATTATTCCTGGCTAGATTTCCAAGAACATTCCACCTTTGTGTCTTAGATGCATGGACATGGAATTTAGAAGGGCTTCTGATTCTTCCTCTGAGAGATCCACTGAAGTCAAAATGAGGTTGTATTTCAAACTCCAAGTCTAGAACTTTGCAGTAGTTCGGAGTTCAACACCATGGAGTAGAAACAAATCTCTCTCGTCCACTCTCACCTGCCATCCTTCATTGTACTGCAACTGGATCGATTTTTCTCAAATGCAGATCTGATTGTGTAACTTGTGCTCAAAAGTCATTGATTGATCCCTAAGACTTACTGGACAAAATACGCAATCCTTGTCATGACTTGTGGGCTTCCACAGTGTGGCCTCCCTCTACCCTTGAACCATATCTCTCCCCATGGACCTCCTGCTTATCCATGATGATCTCTTTGCAGTCCTCTGGCTACGCCAAGTTCTCTCCCCAGTCTTTTCCATTTTATATTCTCATCTTTCAGTTAGAGAAAAACAAACAAAATATAGTCATTAATGCTTGATATTTTACCAGCAGGGATGGACCACGTAGCCTGGAGAGTTTGTGGACTTAAAGGTTAGTTTTTGATTGATGTCACTTTCAACCCCCCTCTCCCTATTCTGTCCCTACACAAAAGAGATATTACACTCTGTGAGGTCCCAAAGATCCTTCTACTTTCTGTGGCTGTTGCTATGCTGTTGTTGTCAGATATCCATCAGATTAGAGTCCAGATTACGTGCAACTGGGAGAATGAAGAGTGCACGCCCCTGTGTGAACGCCCACACAACTACAACAAATCATCACAAGTGAAAGAAGCAGCCCCAATCTGAATTTTCCTTGCCCGTGGAGGGGGCTCCAGCCTTCATGTTTCCTCCCTTCCTCTCTCTATTACTGTATCTCATCATCCTTCTTCTTCTCACCACCGCCCCACTTCAGCCCTCACTATGTCATGGCTGGACCACCACAAGTGTCTCCTCTAGGTCTTCCCAGAATACTCTGAAATGACCTCTGCTCTTAGGGCAGGCCTTTTCTACTGTCTCTTTTCCTCCACGTCTCAAGCACTCGGGTTCTTTGGAAATCTTTGTTTCTTTTGTAACTTTCCCATGAACAACACTACATCCAAATTGAAATAACAAACAAACAAAATCAGAAAAAAAAAAAAAACATTGTAAAGAGGGTCAAAAAGGCAATCTATCTACCCATCCTAATCCCTTACTCATAGTCAGTCTCTTAACTCAAGTAGCTACTGTAATGCTCCCTCCTCCCTCCCTCGCATCCCCAAAAAGGAATTACTTGTTTGGGTCCCAGGCCCAGTCCTTTGCCTTTCCTCAGATAAAACATCAAGCATCCAAATCTTCCTACTACAGTCCATGCCTGGCTATACCTTGATCCAGTTGTGTAATCTATTAAATAGATGAGAACAAATAGCTTTGATTTAAGCAAAGTGCAAACACACACGGAAGACATTTCTACACCTCTCTCTTAGATCAATCTAAATTAACAAGGCATGAGCAAGCAGGCTAACCTCACCCAGAACCTCAGGGTAGAACAGGCAGGAGATAACCAGGGTGTCTTTGATTAGTGGATCGCCCTGTGGATCTTCATTCTCTTGTACTTTGACGTGAAGCCTTCAGCCGTGACTCAGCCTAGGAGGGGGTGGGGGTGCCCAGGGAGAAAGACACCAACCAAATCTGCCACCAAAGGGGGTGCCACAAAGTAGCATAAACCTGTCTTCTCAATAGCTTGCACCCTGAGAAATTCAATTATCACTCTCAGACACAGCCCAGAGACACTCACAGGTCTCTGATAAGGTGTCAACAGTAAGGAAAAGAAAAGAAAAGAAAGAGATCAAAAAAACTCCTGAACCTGCAGAGTATTTATTTGATAGAAGCAAGCTGAAAACTTGAGAAATCTCCATAAATTGGGTAGAATAGAAAAGTATCCTACACACCTCCCCAAAATCCAAATGCAGACACTTGTTTTGTGGAATAAGGTAGAAGATTAAAGCATAGACTAGAGATTTCAGCACTTGTTAGTTTCTACTAACTAGATAATTGATTTGAGGTGAATTTTTTAAAACTCTCTGAGCCTTTGTTTCATCTCTATGTACAACCCTAATACATACTCAGAGGCCCATGTGGTTCAGGCTGAAAAGTGTCAGACTTAAGAAGCAACATCCCCAAATTAAAAGTAATAAAGGTGGAATTCCATATATTACTCATGGCTCTCTGAAGACCCTAAAGCGGGTGAAATACATGGTTCTCAGAAACACTTGTTCAAATTCTCTTTCCTCTCCAGCAGTTTCCTGTTGTGAGTGCTCTGGCTCTGGTCTCTGGGGAAATAAAAGTTTTTCCCTTTCACTCCCTACTCACAAAGCTTACTGCCATCCTTCCTTTCTATCCTTCAAGTACCATACTATTTACATCAACTTATCTCTTCTTCCAGAGGGGGAAAAAAAAAATCCTCTTGTTAGAGCATAAGGAGGTAGAAATCAGATTAGCATTTCTAGGATTATTTTTGTTGAGATTGGGGAAGGAATAGGTGTGGAAACAATCCTATTGATTGATTTTTTTGTTCCATAACTATAAATATAAGACCTCTGATCTCTCCTTGCTTACCTCACACACTTGCTGTATAGATCAAATAAGATATTGTTTATTCCTTTGGAAAATTAAAATCAGCATCATCATATATAGTATTTTAATGTGAACCCACATAAAAGGTTTGATGCAATTTCCTTTTCTTGAGTATCCATAGAACAGCATAGGGAGAGGAAAAGAAGAGTCTTTCCTTAAAATAACTGTGCAAATGATCACACCTCTGAGACTGTTAAGTGTTTCTCTCTAATGTGAAATATGTCTTTATTTCATTTGTCCAGTTTAGTACTCCTAAGGATAAGGCTTTGGCTTTGTTTTTATAATATTGTGTCTCTGTCAATGGGAGTCCTCCATTGATTAATTAAGAAATTCATTTAATTAAAAATATTTATTAATGAATTAGTGATTTTCTCCCTTTAAAATAATCCTACCATGAGTCAGGTTTTGGCTGTTAAAAATCATAGCCCTTTCCCTCAAACAGCTCATGATCTAGTGGGCGAGGTGAGAATGTGAGCAGATAGTTTGTCATTGATTCTGTAGCGCATGATGTTGTTCAGCCATGCTTTGACTGTGTACATGCCATCCTCCCTTTCCCATGTCCTACAAAAGAATGAAAAAGACATGTCATGCTCCCCTTGCAGTTAGTGTTGTCCATGGAACCCAGCCCTAGCACATGGGGAAGTCTTTGAGAAAATTTTTTCTTCCCTGATAACAAGAAAGAGAAGCAGAATAAGGGGGTGGGGGGGTGTAACTGAAAAGTTTTTGCACAACAAAGGAAACAACTGGCAAAATGAAAACCTATGAGATGAAAGAAAATATTTGCAAATCTTATATCAGTTAAGGGGTTAATATCAAAAATACATAAGGAACTCTTACAACTCCATAGCAAAACAATCACATATGATCCAATTAAAAAGAGACAAAGGAGCTGAATAGACATTTCCCCAAAGAAGACATACAAATGGTCAACAACAAAGATTTATTTCCTTGAGTTTTGCTTTCTGCAATTCAGCAAGTCTTTTCTCTTCTTCCTCTCTTGCTTCTTAGGTTTATAATAAAGAATTTAGAAGACTTACCAGGTCTGGAATATAGATTGGGAATGAAGTACTAATAATCCAGCTGAAATAATTAATCCTGGGGCAAAGAGTAAGATATTTTTATACAATTAAGAGAAAAAAATATTTGGGAGTTGGGGGAGTCTATCTTCCAGATTTTAGACAAATATAGCAGCCTTCTGAGTATATGTAGCAAGAACCACATTCCTCCATGTTTCACAAACCATTGGCAACACTGCTCTTGGGACCATGAGACCATCTAGGATGCTGGAAAGGAAACCTTCAAACAGAAACTTTCACAAAGGACAGGCAGAGAGAAGAAAACAAGCATTCTGTAGGGCCCTGTAAAAGTGTGAAAAAAGCCATGAATAGTTTTCTTTAAAAATGCACATGCACTCAGGGTGCCTGGATAACTCAGTCAGTTAAGCATTTGATTCTTAATTTCGGCTGAGGGGGGCACTTGATGGGATGTTATGCTATATGTTGGCAAATTGAACTCCAATTAAAAAAAAAAAAACTTCGGCTCAGTTCATGATCATAGGGTTGTAAGATTGAGCCCTGCTTCAGGCTCTGCACCGAGCATGAGATCCTGCTTGGGATTCTCTCTCTCCCTTTCCCTTTGCACTTCCTCCCTTGCTCTCTCTTTCTCTCTAAAATTCAAATAATTAATTAAAAAATGCACATGTCCTCAAAATTTTGAATATAAAATCTGAGAAATTTCTACCTCCCTGAAGAATGTCCATGAGAAGTCTTCCTGAGTACTATGAAGGAGAAAGTGGTTTGGTAGAAATATTAAATGGGAAGGGGGATCACCTTCTGTAAATGGGTAGATGAGGCCTTGCAAAAGACAAGAGAGGAGCAGTAAGAGGCCAGTACAGATGATAGTAAATGAGCTTGGCTAGGTTAAGGCACGTGGAGCACTGGCATCATTTAGAGTACGGACAGGGGAACTTGGAATGTGGGAGAAGCTTGGTGATGACCCTGACACATACAAGAAATAGCAAGAAGGTCTCACAGAGCCATCAGATAACTCTAACTAGTGCAAATCTGTGACTGAATGAGCACAATCATGGGAGTGTAGAGACATGGACAATTTGGGGAAAGCATGAAACCTGGCTCCAGACGATGGTTGCATTGATCTCGAAAGTTTCCTATATTTTTAAGAGAAGCTAAGATTCTGAATTTTTATGTAAATATCTCCTGATTTTTAAAATATCATCTCAATTTTTATACTCTGAAAGCAACTAAAATCAGCTATGTCTGCATCCTCTACAACAGCCAAGCCATGGAAACAATACACCTAACCACCCCCCCACACACACACACACAGGAATATTATTCAGCCATAAAAATGAGGAAATCCTGCCATGTGTGACAACAGTGAAATAAGTCAGACAGAGAAAGACAAATACTTTAAAATCTCACTTTTACATGGAATCTAAAAAATAATAAAATAAAACAAAATCTCATAAAGAGATCTGATCTGTGGTTTCCAGAGGTGAGGGTAGGGGAGGAGGAATTGGGAGGAAAGTCATGAAAAGGTACAAACTTCCAGTTAGAAGACAAGGAAGTAGGGATCCCTGGGTGGCTCAGCGGCTCAGCGGTTTAACGCCTGCCTTTGGCCCAGGGCACGATCCTGGAGTTCCAGGATCGAGTCCCACATCGGGCTCCCGGCATGGAGCCTGCTTCTCCCTCTGCCTGTGTCTCTGCTTCTCTCTCTCTCCATGTCTATCATAAATAAATAAATAAATCTTTAAAAAAAAAGAAGAAGAAGATAAGGAAGTACTGGGGTGTAACATACAACGTGATGACTACAGCTAACACTGCTAGATGACATCGAGGAGAATTGTTAAAAGAGCAAATCCTAAGAGTTCTCACCACAAGAAAAAATAAAAATAAAAATAAAAATAAATAAAGTCAGTGATGCATGTCGTATCCTGCCCACAGGTCTCCATTCTGAAACTTTTGCATCAAGTGTGTGCAGCATTGGGAACAATTTCAGACATCTGGCCTGAAGCCTAAGGGATGGAGAGGAAAGCACCTGAATGCAGGAAGAACTTGGATCCAATGCAGCCAGCTGCTGATGAGCTGTCTGACCTCAGAAATTACTCTTAGCCTCTGTTTGCTCAACAGCACAGGAGGAGATGGAAGCCAAGGAGCTCCCAGGATCCCCCTGCCACCAGTTTGGACATTCTGAGGCCCTTCAAGGCTGACCTGGTCAGTGGAATATACACAGGTGTGGTCTGACCATTGAGAAAACACATCTGGCTGGCCCCTGAGATTTTCATCTCTCATTTCCTGCTGGGGTCCAGGGACCTTCAGTTCCTCAGCAAAATGGATCTTCATCTGTGTTTTCTCAGGGGCCTGGGGAGAAATGGCATGGCTTTAGGGCTGAGATCATCACAAACAGCAGTTGTCTCACTTGTTTTGTATATGGAGGTAGGACCCTGGCACTGATAGGTAGCAATCAGTCTGTGTACGTCCCACAGAGTACTGGCAAAACCCCAAACATGATAAAGTCTGCACCTGTAATTATCAACAAAGACAATGCTGGAAAAGAGCCACTGTCCCTCTATTAGCTGGTAGAGCACAGATGCCCAGCAGCTAGGCATAACCTTGCAGCCTAGAGAAGTTGATGGTACCTACCACTCACTGACATCCCCTCCCGAATGACAGCCTGTAGGTCCAGATGCTGGGAGCCCTGAGACAAGGTCCCAGGTTGATGAAAGTCTGATCAGGAAAAAATCTCAAAGAATGTTCTGATCTTCAAGAAACTAAGGTCACATAATTTGCTGAACTTACACAACTAGGTAGAGACAAAGCCATGGCTACCTCATAGCAACTCAAGAAGCCACAATTAAACTAAAAGGATAAACAGTTAAAAAAAAAAAAGGAAAACATATTCAGCCTCTCTTACAGATGAGAAATCATAAATCCATACCAGTAACCAGAGAAGTATCACTGAAATGTGAATTTTTCAGAGTGAGTCTTTGCTGGAGAAAGCACTCATATGTGTAAGTCTTGATATGTTTGCTAAAAGTTCATGTGCAAAGGCATGATCACAATGTGTACATGACATACTTACTACTAGTGATTTTTTTTAGCCCCAAAATGTCTATTGTATAGATGGGGGTTTAGTGAGTACTTACTACTCCTTCACTCATTTGGTTCTGGACAGACAGCTGGTCTGTCCAGAATGTCCAAAATGCATCCTCTTTGCTGCTGATTGTCCAGTTCAGTTAGTTTCCTGATCAAAATCAGTGGGAATGGAGATGGGTCAGTAACCATTTGTGTATAGCATGGCTCTGTTAAAGAGGTCAAATCTTCTTCCCTCCAAATCTTAAGACCTTGTGAGATAAAGAAGTCAGCTAGCTGGGGGCATCACAATGCCAGATTTCAGGTTGTCCTACAAAGCTGTGGTCATCAAGACAGCATGGTACTGGCACAAAAACAGACACATAGATCAATGGAACAGAATAGAGAATCCAGAAGTGGACCCTCAACTTTATGGTCAACTAATATTCGACAAAGCAGGAAAGACTATCCATTGGAAGAAAGACAGTCTCTTCAATAAATGGTGCTGGGAAAACTGGACATCCACATGCAGAAGGATGAAACTAGACCATTCTCTTACACCAGACACAAAGATAAACTCAAAATGGATGAAAGACCTGAATGTGAGACAAGATTCCATCAAAATCCTAGAGGAGAACACAGGCAACACCCCTTTTGAACTCGGCCACAGCAACTTCTTGCAAGATACATCCATGAAGGCAAGGGAAGCAAAAGCAAAAATGAATTATTGGGACTTCATCAAGATAAAAAGCTTCTGCACAGCAAAAGAAACAGTCCACAAAACTAAAAGACACCCTACAGAATGGGAGAAGATATTTGCAAATGACCTATCAGATAAAGGGCTAGTATCCAAGATCTATAAAGAACTTATTAAACTCAACAGCAAAGAAACAAACAATCCAATCATGAAATGGACACAAGACATAAACAGAAATTTCACCAAAGAAGACACAGACATGGCCAACAAGCACATGAGAAAATGCTCCGCATCACTTGCCATCAGGGAAATACAAATCAATACCACAATGAGATCCCACCTCACACCAGTGAGAATGGGGAAAATTGACAAGACAGGAAACAACAAATGTTGGAGAGGATGTGGAGAAAGGGGAACCCTCTGCACTGTTGGTGGGAATGTGAACTGGTGCAGCCACTCCGGAAAATTGTGTGGAGGTTCCTCAAAGAGTTAAAAATAGATCTGCCCTACGACCCAGCAATTGCACTGTTGGGGATTTACCCCAAAGATACAGATGCAGTGAAATGCCGGGACACCTGCACCCCGATGTTTATAGCAGCAATGTCCACAATAGCCAAACTGTGGAAGGAGCCTCAGTGTCCATCGAAAGATGAATGGATAAAGAAGATGTGGTCTCTGTGTACAATGGAATATTCCTCAGCCATTAGAAACGACAAATACCCACCATTTGCTTCGACGTGGATGGAACTGGAGGGTATTATGCCGAGTGAAATAAGTCAATTGGAAAAGGACAAACATTATATGGTCTCATTCATTTGGGGAATATGAAAATTAGTGAAAGGGAATGAAGGGAAAGGAGAGAAAATGAGTGGGAAATATCAGCGAGGGTGACAAAACATGAAAGACCTCTAACTCTGGGAAACGAACAAGGGGTGGTGGAAGGGGAGGTGGGCAGGGGGTTGGGGTGACTGGGTAATGGGCACTGAGGGGGGCACTTGGCAGGATGAGCACTGGGTGTTACGCTAAATGTTGGCAAATCGAACTCCAATAAAAAAATTTAAAAAAAATAAAGAAGTCAGCTGTCTTTTTACACATTTCACTGTCCTGTCTCCAAGATGATGACTCTGCACAGCCACAAAGTGGCCAGAGCTCCTTCTTCCTGATTCCTGCTTCTAAGCTTCTTCTCTAAGACCGTGATGGTTCTCAGCCACGTGGGATCCTGGAGACATGTAGGTAAGGAGGGAACTAGTCACTCCACAGCATTGCGTGAATTCATGTAATGGGATATCCACTGATTGGATGGACTCAGAATACTATGGCCATGTCCCTTGTTATGAATGCTTATGTACCCCCCCAAAATTTATATATTGAAGCCCTAACTCCCAATGGAGTTATGGTATTTGGAGGTGTGGCCTTTGAGAGAGGTACTTGGGTTTAGATTGAGGTCATGAAGAGACCCTCATGATGGAATTAGCACCCTTATAAAGAAAGGTAGGGAGAGAGATTTTTGCTCTCTCCAGGCCCATGCTCCAAGGGAAGGCCATATGAGGACACAGCAAAATGGTGGTCATCTACAAGGAGAAATCAATCTCTCGCCAGACACCAAATCTGGCAGTGCTTTGACCTCAGACTTCTCAGCCTCCAAACTGTGAGAAATAAATGTTGTTGGGTATGCCCCTCAGTTCAGGGTATTTGGTTTTAGCAGGTCAAGCTGACCAAGACAACCCTTCTACCAGCTAGTTCCCTGGCAGGTGATACTCATCCGGGGCCACCCACCATTCTACACTACAGCACGTTCAAACAGCCCTAATAACAGCACATTTAGAGAACTCATGTTAGTGGTGAAATGAGCATGCATCAGAGAGTCCTCCAAGTAGAGCCACACATCGTTTAAATTTCCCACTTCCATTCAGCTTGACTGTCCCCTCTGCCTAGAGTCAGAAATCTTCAACAACATGATGTTGGATCCATCTCAGCTTTCAAACCAGGGACCCATGGAGGAGCCTCAATGGTGTCCTGGCATAATTGCTGGTATTCGCTTTCAACTCCATTCCCCATCCTCAGTAGAAGTGACAGAGCAAGGAAAATTAGAAGAGGAAGAGGCCAGCTCAGTTGGTGAGTTCCTATGTCTAGACAGGCTGATGAGTAAAAAGTATTCCTCTTGGAGGTCCATGAACCTGGAAAATAACTTCAAAGACTGATTCTGTTTTTCCCTCTGATCACCCCACACTGTCTTCCCTGAGATCCCATCCCAGGTTAAAAGGCAAAGAGTGCCTCCTCTTGGCACTCAGGCCGCTGCTCTGACACAGGCCCTGTCTGCCTGGCCAGCCCGGGCTCCACCCCTTCCCCTCAATGAGGTCCATTCAAAGCCAAGGGCTCCATGTACATGAGGGAATCTGCTCACCAAGGCTGACCTTTCAAAGGCCAGATCCCAGCAGGGCGAGACCTGAGAAGGGCTGGGATATTCTATTCCTTGAGATTTATGGCGCTGTTGTTGTTCTTGTTTTTATCAGTCCATCCTATTTCCTAAAATTCACAGAATCCAGAATCCTTTGACCTCTAAGTTGTCAGGGACCTTAATATCCAGCCACCCAATTCTTCCTGCAGGATTCCACCTGCAGACCGTCATTCAACTTCTGCCTGAAAACATCTAGATATGGGAACTCACAGTTTCTCATTCCCTCTTTGGTTAGAATGTTCTTCATTTTCATTGCGACAAAATGTCTATACTTCATAGTAATTGATTCTATTGGAGTTTTAGAATCATGGATACATACCAAACCCATAATGGAAGTTTGAAGGAATTCTAATTTAGCCCCTTTATTTTCTAGGGAGCCCTTTAAATTCAGTGAGTTCCTGAGTGACATCACAGAGAAATACAGGGATATGGACCAACTCAAGCCCAAGCTTTCTGACCAGGTACAGGGGAGTAGATCACCACACCAGCAGTCCCTCTTTTCTCCTAGGATCAAATTGCACCATAACAGTTATAGCCTTTTGGGACTTAAAGTTCCTTTGTAGGATGCCTGGGTGGCTTAGTCGGTTAAGCTCTGCCTTTGCCTCAGGTCGTGATCTCAGGGTCCTGGGATCGAGCCCTGTATCAGGCTCCATGCTCAGTGGGGAGTCTGCTTCTCCCTCTCCCTCTAACCCTCCCCCTGCTCATGCTTGTGCCCTCTCTCTCTCTCTCTCTCTGCCTCTATCTCAAAAAAATAAATAAAATCTTAAGAAAAAAAAGTTTCTTTGTATGGAATATATGACTTCAAATCGGTTCCTAACCATTATTCTGGTTAAATGTCAGATATTTTCCCAGCAGAGCAAAAAGCCTCAATAGAAGACCTGAGAAGGCATCAGGAGGTGGAGTGGATAAAGGAGAGAAAATTTGAAGGATAAACCTCAACCTACTCCTGTCCAGGGTCCCACTGGGGAAGAACAGTTCCTAGTGGTCCTCCTCTAGTCGCTAGCCCTGGATTCAACTGAGAGCAGGGTGGTAGGAATGGGGGACAAGAGAGGCCAGTCAAAACCCATATGGCAAGTCAACAGAAAATGGCATCCTTAGATCTGTGTAGTGTTCTCTAGTTAATAAGATCCTTCCCCACCCATTTTCACATTTGATCTTTACAGTCATGTGGCAACATAGACTACAATCATCCTCACTGTATACATAAAGAAATTGAGGCGTTACAGACATTAAACATGACTTGACCAAGTTCAAAGAACTAGTCATTGGCAGAACAGCATACTACCTGGGGAAATCCCTGAACTGTAAGATAATAGTCATAGCCAATATCGACTGAGCACCTATTATGTACCATGCATGCCTCTGAGTGCTTTATCCATTTTGCAGGAAGGAAGCTTGGCACAGAGATGTTGTGTAACTTGTCCAAGGATACACAGCTAGAAAGATACCAGGTTGGATTTCAAACCTAGGAAGTCTGAACCTGTGTGATGTGGGGCCTCTCTGTGGGTGCCCCAAACTAGCAGCCCAGGGCTTCAAGGACACAGTCCTAAAAATCTCATGGTAAGGTCAGATTTTGACCCATGAGACCCATTCTAACAATGTGCCCTTGTTTGTGTCTCTTGATAAAATGTTTTATCATAAAAAAAACTGGCGATGTGCCATTTTAGAAGGCACTTGCATCTATCTACAGCTGAAAATCATGAATTTGAAAGGTTAAAAAAATATTTTTTCCTCTCCTCTCTTTTTTCCATTTTTCTTTTTCTCCCCCTCCCATCAGAGTACAAGGAGCCATCCTTCAGCCAAACTCATGGAGGAACAACCCAGGGAGTAGCCTGAATGGTTTGGTCTGTTTCTCCCAATTCCCTCTAGATTCATTCAGATCCACATGCAGGTTGTTGGGATTAAGCTGGAGTCCCTGGAAAGGTCCAGAGATCAGATGGCCCACTGGTTTCTGCTCCAATCTGTCATTCCAGAGGCCAACACCTACCAGCTTATCTACACATCAACTTTCTCCAGAGTGAAAAGCTGGGTCCTTGCCCTCAATGAGAGTCTAAGACCCACATGCTTGTGGCCAAGCTCATCCTCTTTCTCTTCACTGGGGCTTCATCCTGCACTAGACTTCTGTTGAGGTCAATGGCATTTGGGCCAACACCACCCTTTCAGATTCCAAGCTGTGAAAACTCAGCTCTTGGTCATAGAGTCAGTTTGCAATCTGGAGAAGAGGTCCAAGGCACACCTATCAATTATGTCTCTAGAACTCACATCTGTCCTTCCCTCTACTTCTCGTCTCCTTCAGAATTGTTTGCCTCTACTTTACCTTGGCTTTCTGTCTTGTTTTACTGCCAGCAGTTTCTCCCCCACTCCTAACTGCCACTTTCAAAGTGATTATCTTAAAATTCAGCTTCAGGTGTGGCTCTCTGCTGCTCTAAACTCTTCTGTGTCTCCTTATTGCCTATCATCTTACCTCTTAATAAATCCTTAACATGGATTTTCCTCCATAAGGCCTTTCATAACTTGACCACAGCTTGCTTTTCTAGAAAGTGAACCAAATTGATTGTTGCTTTTCCCAGAAGAGGTTGGTGGCCATTGAGGGGATATCCAGGCTCTGCAAATCAGAGCAGAAAGTGTCTTGGGTCCCTGTTTCACTACCTAACTACCTACCCTTCATTTCCTGCATCTCAAGTTTTCTGTTCATTCAGTGAAGGCTTAGGGTCAGGTGGACTCTGGGGTCCCTTATGGCTCTGAAATTCTAAAGGAGTAGAGGTAGCATAAACCTAGATCTAGATCCTAAGTGTGATGAGAAGATTGATCAAGGGTAAATGACTTACAGAGAATCCCAGAGAACAGGACTCAACTATGGGGAAGCCAGGGCCAGAAGGTCTTGAGAGACTCCAAAGTTTAAGGTCATGCCTCAGTACCTTAACGACATGCTGGAGGCACCCAGATACTCAATTGAACTCTGGATGAGATTCTGATTTAATTAGTCTGGAGTGTTACCTAGTCTTTGGGATTTTTAATAGCTCTGTGGATGATTCTAATGAGCCATGAGGTTTGAAAGCTCAACTCTAAGTGAAGAGCAGGCATGGAGGGGCAATGATATGACCTTTATCAAAGGGTGATATTGCCCACATCACAGTTAAGACTGAGACAACCTATATAGGAGATGGACTATACCTCCTCCAGGAGCTGGCCAGGATTCTCCTCACCTCCTGGGCTAACTGTACCCGGCTGGCTCAGAGAAACCCCAGTGACAAGACTCTGTCCACCATTACCGCCAGTTCATGAACACTGTTCCTTCCAGCTCTCTGTGCCCAGGTCTGCCTGGAGCTATTGGCCTCACTGACACTGAGGAAGGTTGACACTATCAGCTATGATCCTCGCAGCTCACCCCAAAGCCTGTTACTTTCAGCTTTGCTGGCATCTATGTGGGGGACAGGACTGAGAGGTCTCTCAGGCTGGGTGACATTCGCCTCTAATGCTGTCCTCAGTGAACTGCTGAGCAGTGGTGGAGGAGTCAGAGGACTGGTCTCTGTAACGCCCCAGGAGAGCTGGGGCCTGTCCTTCCAGACGCACTGAGCTGTGCCCTTTCCCAGCCAAGGGTAAGAACTGCCAGCTCACCTCTGGAACTGAATGTGAGCGTGGGGCCAGCCAGCCGGGACTGGTCAAGGGGTGGCGGCCAACCCGCACAGGGGAGCCAAATGCACACATTTTCACCGTGTGGCAAAAATTTCATTTTAAAACCTTTGGAAAGAGAGTATGATTTGAACATTTGAAAAAATAAAGTGGTGATAATAGCAACCTAGCACAAACTCCTGCTCCTTGTTCCCTTTTGTGACTTTTGAGCAGGCTCTCTGCCATTTTGCACCTTTATTTGGGGTGGACAAGATGTACCTGCCATTTACCCTCCACACACACTGCTCACTCTTTCCCACTCCGTGTTATATGCCCTCAGCTGTATGGACTCCATCACTTACTTCATGCTTGCTGGCTTCTAGGAGGATTTAGCTAATAAGGAAAAACAATAGGAGATCAGAGGGTCAGAGCAGAGTGACACTGGGGTATTTAATGTGATAGATGGCTGTATTCCTCTGTTAAAGACCACAATTCCTATAAAGCTATCTTTCTCTGTCTTCTAGTAATTACTCCCTTCTCTTGTTCCTTCAAGTCTCTTGAATATGACTAGCCCGGGAGATACCACACCGGTCCTCATCATCTTTTAAAAATCATGCCGAGGGCTCTGTAAATGGCCCCTTTCTTAAACTCTTCTTATACTATTACAGTCTCCTACTTGGACCAGAATGATACAAGGTGTGTGTGTGTGTGTGTGTGTGTGTGTGTGTTTGCCTATGTGAGCATGTGTCTGTGCATTTGTGTATGTGTGTATATGCATGCATGTGTGTTTGTGTGTGTGCATATATGTGTGCTTGTGTGTATACGATGGTTAGAGAACACAAGCTCGCGTAGGTAGGGGTAGAAATGAGCTCTCCAAGACAGTTCTCTGGCTGAAGAAAAGCAGCCAGTCCCAGCACTGTCCTGAGTCCCACCTGCCCAACTCTCCTTGATGACTTGTATAACCACTAAGATGCTGTGGTCCAGAGCTCCTCTTTTCAAGATGTGTGGTCCAGGGCTCCTCTTTTTAAGGTTCTGTCTCAAGTAAGGAAAAAACTCCTTTCCTCATTTCCCCCTGACCATAGCTAAGACAGGATGACACTATCAGTCATTTCTGTACATTAACTCACAGAAAACAAAAATATCCTTTTAGTATACTGCTTTTCTGGTCTGGCTCCTCCAAGGAAAAGATGCCAGGACAAGATCAAACATGCAAGGATTTGATGAGGGGAAATGCATCTGTGAGAGGAAATCAAGAAGGACGTGGAGAAGGCTGGGAGCGCCTTCAGCCTATAAAGCAACTCTAATCTTGCATGAAGGAGAAAGGGAGGGAGTGCTGGGCTGAACATCCTAGACTGCTCAGAAGTCTCAGGAAGGTTTGGCAAAGCCATCTGGGAATCGCTGAGCCAAAATGAGCTGACAAAGCAATCCCGTGACTCCTGGAAATCGATCTGCCTTAATGTCCCCAGTGCACTCAATCATTAGTGGGGAGCAGCCTGTGGGAGGTGTGGCCTTGGAGCAAACATGGTGATGGATTTTAGAGCACAGTATCTGAGACCCTCAGTCAATTAAGCTCCCGGTAGTAGGAGGTCTGCGAGGCTAAGTCTCATGGCCACCAGAACAGCCTCTCGTTATCATGAAGAAGGCTATTGTCACACTGTCACAGCTCTGCTACTTCATCATGCCAAACCGTGCTATATGATTCTAAAACATTCGGTACATACTGTTGGAGTCAATTTTCCTGCCACCCTGATTTCCCCTGAGCTATACGAACAGAAGGACAGACTTTATGACAACCCCAGTCCTTACATTAGCCCTGCATAATAGATAATACCACCTTCAGTAAGAAAACAGAAGTTTGGAGAACTGAAGCATTCATTTACCTCGTGTTCCTTCCTTTTATTAAAAAGCATGAATTGTCTATTATATTATTAACACTGTGCCAGTTACTATGGCTAGCACAATAAATAAGAAATTGTTTCTGTCTCTAAGGATCTTGTTGCCTAAGAGAATGATGGAAAGACAGATTTATACATGTGCAGTAAAGTGTTACAGGATTGCAATGTCTGCACAGGCTATGGGGGGCCGGGGCAAAAAAGGGGAGGGGCCAAGGCCACCAGTGAGGGTAGGGCAAGCCTTCAGAGAGAAGCTGAACCATATGCCAAGTCCTTGAGGGTCTACCAGATGGACATTGTGGGACAGAACCACCTGGCAGAGAGTCATGAAGACAAGCATGAGAGTGAGAGGCAGTTTGGTTTTATTGAGTGATCTGTAGCAATGTGGGATGATTGGAACATGCTAAAATGTGGGGAGCAGGAAATCCTGAAAAGATAGAAGGAAGGGGAATAAGAGACAAGACAGGAGCTATGTGGAGAAGAACATGCAAGTAAGGGGTGTGAAATGTATCCACGGGGCCCTGGGTTGTAAGTTGAGAAATGGTATGGTCAGATTTTCATGGAAGAAAGAAGATTTTTCTGGGGGCGTCTGGGTGGCTCAGTTGGTTAAGTGCTCAGCTTTTGATTTTGGTTCAGGTCATGAGTCCAGGGTCTCAGGATCAAGTCCCACATTGGTGTCTGTGCTCAGTGCAGAGTCTCTTTGGGATCCTTTCTCCCTCTCCCTCTGTCCTTCCCCACTGCATGCTCTCATTCTCTCTCTCAAATAAATTAAACAAATCTTAAAAAGAAAAAAAAAAAAAAGAAAGTATGATTCTAGCCACAAGGTAGAGAAGGAATTAAGGGGATAGCACTGGAGACAGGGAAGCCAGGGTGGTGACAGTTATGACAAGTCAACAAAGAATAAGGCCCTAGAGAACCAAGGCGAAAGCAGTGACTCTGGAGAAGAAGGGATGTGGTCAAGAAGTAGTGGGGAGGGGCACCTGGGTGGCTCAGTCAGTTGGGTGTCTGACTTTTGATTTTGGCTCATGATTTCAGCATCATGAGATCAAGGTCCAGGTCAGGATCCATGCTGGGTGTAGAGTCTGCTTAATTTTTTCCCTCTCAGGGTACCTGGGGGGCTCAGCTGGTTATCATCTGCCTTCAGCTCAGGTCATGATCTCAGGGTCCTGGAATCAGGCCCTGCATCAGGCTCCCTGCTCAGCAGGGAACCTGCTTCTCCCTCTTCTCCCCACTCATGCTCTCTCTATCTCTGTCGCTATCTCTCAAATAAATAAATAAAATCCTAAAAAAAATATTTTCTCTCTCTTTCTCTGTCTCTACTCCTGCTTGCATTCTCTCTGTATAATAAATAAATAAATCTTTTAAAAAAAATGGTAGGGACCCAGCATTGGCCATACCCTGAGTGATGGGATTTGAGAAGGAAAAGCGAGGTAAGGAGGAAATGAGAATGGTATAAGTGATACCCTGGAGACTATGTTTTTAAAAAGAAGGAAGGTACTGGTATTAACTGTAGCAGCCAGAATTCTCAGAGGGTCTTTGTCCCTCTCACCCCCTGGTATAGACACACTGGAGAGGGTATGAGATCTGTAAATACGATGGGATATCTCTCTTATGATTAGGTTATATTATATGGCAAAGGTGAATGGGCTTTCACAGATGCAACTAAGCCTCTCTGACATCTGGCTTTGAGTTAACGAGGAGGAAGATCATTCTGGGTGGGCCTGACCTAATCAGATGAACTCTTTAAAAATGGCCTGTAAGTCAGAGATGCTTTCTCTTGCTGGCCTTGAAGAAACAGGCACTACAAGGAATCCAACAGCTGCAAGGAAATGCAATCTGCCAACACCCATGTGAACTTGGAAAAAGACCCTGAGCCTCGGATGAGAACCCGGCCCTGCCCAAAAATCTTGATTGCAGCATTCTAAAACCCTGAGAAGAGGACCCAGTTATGCTGTGCCCGGCCTACTGATCCACAAACTGTGAGATAACAAAAAATGGATATTAACTTAAACTGCTCAATTTGAGATAATTTTTCACACAGCAACAGAAAGTCTGTATGATAATAATCAACATGATCAAAGTAATTTGACTGTGATGTCTTTTGTGTTTTCTAAGTAGATTTTGTGAGCAGAAAACATTATCCAGAGGTCACTTTAAAATTAATTTTAAATAAATATTCTATTAATTAAGGTTCCACATGAAAAACTCCAGTTCTCCTTCAATCTATTACTTTCAACTTCAAAATCTTATAATTCTGATTGTGGAGCTAGTGAGTTTGACCATCATTTTGTAAGGAGCTTTGATGAATATTTGATTCCAGTTACAAACTTATTAAGGAAAACATTCTGCACTGCATTGATAAATCTAATATGTTTGCATTTACCTAAAAGGACTTTGATAAATTTTTCAATTACTTAAATGCTTCTTATAAATCTAATATAAAAGTAGTGAGCTTAAGTTTTCTTAATTATCTGAATATAATATAAACAGATTTTAACCTAGACTTACATCTAAATTAATCATCCAGGGATGCCTGGGTGGCTCAGGGGTTTAGCGCCGCCTTCAGCTCAGAGTGTGATCCTGGAGATGCGGGATAGAGTCCCGCATTGGGCTCCCTGCATGGAGCCTGCTTCTCCCTCTGCCTGTGTCTCTGCCTCTCATTCTGTGTCTCTCATGAATAAATACATAAAATCTTTTAAAAATTAATTAATTATTCATTTAATTACTTAATATAAATAGGAGTTACAAGATTGACTTGTAATCATAATAGACCGAATTTTTTAAACCATGATAAGGACATAAAACACCATATGCACAGGTATCTAAATATTAAAATGTTAATGATATGAACTTAATATACAAAATCCCTACCCTTTCTTCCAAATCTTTTTGAGTTAAAAGATACTTATATGTGAAAGAAAGAAAGTATCATCACAATTTTGGAGTGTGTGTGTGGGGGGGTCCTTCTCGGATGGTTGAGCCTGCATTGTGGCCAGTAACATTGGCCAGAATGGGAAGTCTGGTGGTGCTGATATCCAGAGAGGTTTCTCATGGCCCCTTCTGCCAAGGGGAGTACTTTTTTTTACCCATCCCAAGACTTAGGCTTCATAAATTAGAGAAAGGTCTTCTGACACCATCCATATCCCAATTTTGAGTCATGTCATTACCTAATTCTTCCATCTACACACAGATGAAAGTCTGCAATGCCAGCCCTGGAGTCGCCTATGGCAGAAAATGGAGCTTGGAGCACAGATATGACCCTCAGGTCACTCTGCTCCTGCTCATCCTTGGCAAGAAATTCACTTTCCACCAGTACCACCACTTGAGGTTCCCAGCCAAAGAGGAGCAAAGGAAGAGCATTAAACCCAAGGAATCTTGGTCTGGAAAAGTGCGTAGGTAGCTGGGCCGCTCTGTTTTTCCTTCCAGAGTTGGAAATGTAGGGGACGCTGTATGTATTATTTGTAGACTTGCTAATAGGCCGGGTCTCATGGTTGAATTCCCAGCCAACCAGTCAGCCTCGCTCTGAGAAATATTTCCCTCCCCCTGCCCCCACTCCCTTTCCTTTTTTCCGTGAGATCCTCGCCAAGTTGGTACCGACACCTTGGGTGGCAAAATCCATTTGCTCTCTGACACACACCCCTCCGCCTCTCCCACTGGCAAATATTTTAGGTTTGCCAAGAGCCAAGTGAGCTTTGGGTAACCCCAGAGATGTGACTCGTTCTCGGAAAATGATCTCTGGTCTTCAAGTATGTGTGCTCGAGGTCTTGCTGGTTCATGTGTCTGTCTCTGCCCTTCCCCCTTCTTCTCGCCCTTCATTTCTGCCTCTCTCCTATCAGCTTCTCACATTCCTTCCCTCCCTTTTTTCTTCCCTTGGTTCTATTCTTTCACACCAGGACATGCATATTTATGGATTTTACTTTTTAAGAACAATGGTGAAGATGTGGGCTAAATGTGTATCAGTGCCAATAAAAATAGTTCGGCTTGTGAGCCTTTACTGTATGCCAGGTATAGTGATAAACACTAGATGTGCATTACCAGTTGATCTCTGAAATAGTCTTCATTGACGGAAACGTGTTGTTTCCTTTTTCCATATGTGAAAACTGCAGAGGGCAAGTAATTTCCCCAAAGTTAGCAAGTGCAGTTGAATCACATGTCCCAGGAGGACGGACTCTCGGATCATGCTCTGAATCACTCTGCCTCGGCAACTCAAGGACAATGACCCTTTCCATTTGACTAGAGGATTTCAGCATTATTCCCCTGACATCCTTGACCCTTGAAGCCAGGGCCTCGCCAGGTGCCCACATCGCTGTGCCTCACCCTGAGCTTCTGAACAGACCATACCTGGTAATAGAAAATGTAGCTATTATTTTATTTTGAGGAGAGTATTTCTTAAATCTACCCTAATGGGTCAGAGCTCCTCACTCTTCATGCTAGCTGACATATGTTAGAAACTAAGCAACCTGCTCTAGTCCTGGGTGGAGAGAGGTCATCGGAAATGTGAACAGATAGAGTGAAAGGAGGTGTGGGTGAACCTGGTGAAATTTCAGGAATCTTGCCAGCTGGGGTAGGGGTACGTGGTCTACAGAGCCACAGTCTTGGTCCTTAGAAAGTTTTTGTCAATCATCTGTATATTCTCAGTCTGGTGTATGGTCCCTAATGGATCAAATGTGCACTGTCTCTCATGCTGACTCCAGCCTAACTGTGTCATTGGCTTTGGCCAAGAGACATCATCAAATGCGACAAGGCAGAGACATGGTAAAGCCCGTGCACATGGTAGCTTTCCCTTTAAACTCAACCAATAGATAAAGAAACCCAGGCTTTCCTGCTGGAGAAAGAGGCCCCATGGAGAACTAGATTGCCCAGCCAACAGCCAGCACCAAGGTCCCAGACCTTGGACCCAAGGACCAAGGACCCACTCCCCAAGTGGAGTCATCTTGGATCCTCCAGCCCCAAGTGGTCTGTCCCAGGAGACACCAAGTGGCATGGAGATAAGCCATTCCACTGACACCTGCCCAGATTCCTGACTCACAGAATAATGGGCATTAAAGCAGTTTTTTTAAGGTCACAAAATTTTGAAGTGGCTTGTTTGGCAGTAATCAATACCTGCTACATGATCCTCCGAAGATATGTGTTGAATAATCATCTACCAATTTCTCAGCCTCTCCAAGGACATATCTAAGCATTGTGCCTTGTGTGGTGCTCTATCCTGGGGAAATACATGAAAGCCCATGAAATGAAAAACAAACTAAAAAGGAGCTTCCCAGTAACTCATGGTGTCCCTTGGCTCTTCCAATCAATTCATAATGTCAGCAAACGTGTTATAACAAAAGAGGTCAAATAATTTTTGGGAAAAGAGATCCCTTTTCACTTCAAGAGGTGCTCAGCTTACCATAAGCACTGAGAACTGCCTGTGGCCCTGGGGAAGAAGTCATCTTATCCCGCTACACTATCTACTAGAGATGCAGAGCAGGGAAAAGGAGTAGCCTGGGGGTAAGAGATCCCTCAGTTTGGAAGTCCCTCTGATAAAACTTGAGATTACACACAGATTGGTTGGGAGGTTGACATCCAGGGAAGAAGTGGATTGCTTTTGGAGGAAAAAGGAATTCAATTAATAGGAGAGTGTGGGAGGGGGGTTATGTGGCTCAGTCCCTTAAGTGTCTGCCTTGCGGACAGGTCATGATCCTGGGGTTCTGGGATGGAGCTCCACATCGGGCTCCCTACTCAGCCAGGGGTCTCCTTCTCCCTCTGCCTGTGCCCCCTATACCCTCCTGGGCTCATTCTCACGTGCACACACGCTCTCTCTCACATAGATAAATACAATCTTTAAACAATTAAAAAATAAATAAATAAAAAATAAAAGGACCCAGTTAATGGGAGGGCCCAATTAATCAGCAGAGGGCAATGGCTGTCCAGTGGATATAGTAAATGTTTCCTTACCCCTGATTGAACACTTCAGGCCAGGAGCTGTATCTGCATCAGCCGTGAGGCCCAGTTCCCACCACAGGGCTGGCACAGTGACCTCAGGCAGACACTTCCCTCCTCACCCCTTCTTCTGCAGCTGTGAAATCGGGGGGCTGAGCAAGCTGGTCTCCAAGTCCCATCTGATGCCAGCTCTCTGAGTCCTCCACAGAGGAACTTGTGGCCCGGGTTTTCTTTTATTTGTCCTGCTGCCAAAGGCCTGCTTTCTCTCCCAGCACACTAACAGGGCCAACAGGAAAGAAGGGGGAGAGAAGAGCCACAGATTGGCCCCCTCCTCCCCGGGGGATCCCCTTCCCCAGGATCAAGGCCCAGGGAGGAAGAGGCAGGACTCCCCTTCAAGCCTCAGCCTGCTGCTCTTTGGCTGGGACTTGTCACCAGCAGGATGAAATGGGGGTGTGGTCAGCATGGGAGAGGAAAGGAGGCAGGTGGAGCCCATCCTGGGACAGGAGGTCACACAAATCTGCAAGCAGCTGAGATAACAGGGAGCAGCTATGAAAGAAAAGAGGTCCGTCAGAGGACATGGGACAGCCAGCCTGTAAGTGGGAGAAATCAGGCAAGGTAGCAGACTCCCGGTTCAAAGGCAGAGGCTTCTGGAAAGGCGGGAGAGGGCAGGAATGAGGAGTCCAAATGGTGAGGCTCAGAGACCACGTATCAAATGAAAATACTTGGAAGCCCACGGCAAAGAACATGGGGAGAAGTGATGTCACCCAGTGGTGGCAGTTCACGAACCTGAGTTGACAGCGGCAGAGAAGAACAGGAGGTATGCAGGTGGGCAGCTTCCAGGGCCGAAGAGAAACAGGGCAGAAGAACCAGTGTCTCCGATTTCCCCCACACAGGGGTCCTGCCAAGATGAAATCATGAAATTTCAAACACAGTTGAAGGTCACAATCGTGATTTATAGTCCGCCCGATACTTTATGCTTTGCAGCCTATTTCATTTTATCTTTATAGTTGCTTTGGGAAATCAGAAGGGCAGGTGTCATCAACCTCATTCACTGATGATGGAATGAGGACCTGAAATGATTAAGGGTCTTGCCAAGGTCATGGAGCAGCCAGGGACCCTGGGGGGCACAGTGCCTCACTGGCCGTCAGAGCACCCTCAGCCTCTACTCCTAGGATGACCCACTAATTTGCTACTTTGAAAAAATTACCTCATTCTTGATATACTGAAATAAATATATTCATGATACTTATCATTTCTTACTACCATAATTTCTTTTTTTTTTAAGGATTTTATGTATTTGAGAGAGAGAACACAAGCAGGGGGAAGAGGCAGAGAGAGAGGGAGACTCCCCACTAAGCAAGGAGCCCGATGTGGGGCTCGATCTCAGGACCCTGGGATCACGACCTGAGCCAAAGGCAGACGCTTAACTGACTGAGCCACTCAGGTGTCCCTACCATAATTTCTTACATAATTAAAATTTGTGTGTAGCCTTTACACGAATAAACACAAACTATTACAAAGCATTTTGAGTGAGGCCCTGACGTTCCTCCAATTATAAGGAGCAGAATTTTGGAAAACGTCTTGTGCGATTGAAAACCAGTAATGAAAATGAAAATTAAGTTCTTTGCTCCTGCTTCCTCGAAAAGAGTCCACATACAGTTGTGTGCTGGGAAAACTCTTTTAATTCCAACCTATCTTAAATGTTTCCTCTTGTAAGGCCTTATGAGAACAACGCTCCCCTGGAATCAGAGAGATCCCTAGTTTGTTTTCAATTAGAGTTAAGTTTCTGTTCAGGCTCTGGAAGGAGGGCTGCTGGCTGGATTTGCATCAGAAAATGAGCCGTGGTATTCAGTGTGAGAAGGAACGCAGAGAGTGGGTTCCACCACCACCCAACGCATCTGAGGCAGAGGAAGGGGTGGGTGAGGACCAGCAGCTGAGCCTTGGGAGTTCAGGAGGAGGCTGCCAGCAAGAGAGGGTGAAGGACAATACGTATTCGGCCCAGAATGAGGCTGCCCACCAAGCCCTTGTCAGTAGGGACTGGCTAGGGGGCACTGACCACGCAAAGAGGATCCACACCAGAGGGTCAAGGTCATTGCCAAAGGACATGCACATACAACGAGGAATGTGTTCAGAGAGGGCTTGCATTGGTGGGGTCGGGAACTGCCCACACTCCCCAGGAGTGGCTTGGACATGTTTCCTAAAGATGATGGAGAAAAGCAGGAGGGAAATCCCAGGGTAGGGATGGGGAGGTGAGAATGCTGAGGGTGTGCAGGCCAGGCCTGCCGGCCAGGGTCAGCACCAAAAGCAAGGGACAAACATTTAGGAAGAGCATCTGGAACACGTTGTGGGAAGTCCAGGGAGGTACTGTGACCCTCAGGGGAGCACTGAATCAGGAGAAGTAAGTGTTCATCTGATTCTGCTGTCACTGGCCATGGGCTCCTGGTCAAGTCGTGTGCCCTGGTCAAGTCGTTCTCTCTCCCTCTCTTCCTCTCTCTCTGCCTCAGTCTTATTATTCATGTAACAAGGATGGTGAGATCATCACAATGACTAATACGTCTTTTTTTCTTCAATTTTATTGAAATATTTATTGAATTACTAAAATGTAATTATCACTTTCCTGTCCGCAAACATCCAAAACAAAGGCAATGCTACATTTCAGTTACAAGCTGGCACACTAGCCTGTGTCCTCCAGCGCCCCCTGCCCAGCGCACACTCCCTCTTCCTATGCATCTGTCCATGGCACACTTGCTCCAGGGCCCTTGCACCAGCCAGCACCAGATCTGATGAAGAGGCTGGTGAAATCCTTTGGCTCAGAAGTCACTTTTTCTACCTTGAATTCACGTCCTAGGTGGTGGAAATAAGTAGGCTGGGAGGGATGTCCTACCTATTTAACTTCAGGATCTGAGAAGGATTTCTGGAATAATATCAAGAGTGTAGTTGGGGGGCACCTGGGTGGCTCAATCAGTTAAGTGTCTGCCTTTGGCTCAAGGACAATGACTAATACGTCTTAAGTGGTCACAGTGAGCCAGGCCTTGCCCTAACACGTATTAACTCAAAGGCCCTGTGAAATAGGGCCTGGGATCATACCCATATGCCCCTATACCTGTAAATGGGTATGATCCCAGGTCCTATTTCACAGGTGAGACCATTAACTAACTTCTCGGGATGCATAGCTAATTAAGTGAAGAATCTAGAATATATAGTCCTGCCTTCTGTCTCAGGAGCATGCGTTCTCCACCGTGCTGAGCCACCTCTCCCAAGCCCTCCCAAATCAGCATAAAGCTTAAGAGTAAAGTTCACTGAGTTGCCATCTAATTCCCTGAATCAAAACAGGACACATAACGCTTTTTCCCCAAATGACGAAGCCCTGCCTCCCTCCTCATGCGGCCTGGGCTCCCCTCGGACTCCTGCCCTCCCCAGGAGAAAACCTCACCCTCCTCTTCATCACTGGCTGAGTCCTGCGGCCCAGCCTGCCTCGGGGCTGGAGGATGGGGAGGCAGGGAGCGGGGCCGTTTAGGGACCCCTGCTTCGGCCCTTGTGGCATTTGGTTTCAACAGTGACTGCTTATACCAGGCCGCTGTCCTTGTCAAAACTGTGCTCCCATCAGACTGAGCTGAGGAGTCATAATCAAAAGTGATTATCAGTGTGAACAGAGGCAATAGTGATAAAAATAATGATTAGGAGAGCCATCCAAGGAAGACAGGGGTCACAGAACATACAATTAGGAAACCCCATGGTCAGGTTGCTTGGAGATGGAGCATCCAATCCCCTATGTGTCTGACAAAACTCAGCTCCAAGGGGCCAGTCCCCGACCTGCGGTCACACAGCTCACTGACCCAGCCCTCTGACCAGTACCCACATTTCCTGAGGCTGTTATTTATTGAAGATCAGGCTAGAAAAGTCTTCTTTCTCGGTTTTTCAGGAGTGATTCTGGTGTTCCCTGGACATACGGAGCTCCCGGGTAGAAGGTGTGAAAAGTCCAGAACCGCTGTCTACACTTCAGCCTCTGCAGAATTAAGTCCAAATCTCCTAGCCTTGAACGCTCCACCTCCTCGTGTCCCATCCTGAGTCCAGAGTCGGGTTTTTGTGTTTTTGTGTGTGTTTTATTTTTTTATTTTTATTTTTTTTTAGTTTGTTTTATTTTGTTTTAAATTCAATTTGCCAACATATAGCATAACAGCCAGTGCTCATCCCATTAAGTGCGCTCCTCAGTGCCTGTCACCCAGGTACCCAGAGCGGGTTTTCAAATTCAGGCTCTCACTTCCGAGAAGAGTTTAGACTTTCTCAGCTTCTCACCAGCCTTTCTCAATGTGGAAGGTCCACCGGTTGGGTTAGGCCCAGAGAAAACCTCCTTCCCAGAAGGAAAGGCTGTGTTGCCCTGGCCCCAGGCACCCACACGACAGGCACATCAGTCCTGACCTTGGGGCCCCACTTGGGCAACTGTACAGTGAATGGACTTAAAGTGAATACTACCTCCTGCAGGCCCTGGGAAGCATCCAGGGCCTCACCTGGCCTGGTTGTGCAATGCCACGTGGAGGAGCCCACATTTCATAGCAGACGCTGAAATGTAAATCCCTTCTCTGTGACTCCTCCAGCCTCCCTATGTACATTTGACCATGCTTGGCAGGTGCTTACCCTGCTTATTGGTTTACCCACATCACTCTGAGTGCATTCATTTAAGCTAAGGCCGGGGGTGGGGGGGGAGAGAAATCATAATAAAAGTGTACATGGACCAAACTGTCGGGTCACAGCTCCTCGAGCTGGTTCTAAACATCCTGGTGACACAAGAGCGTGGGGGCAGCTGGCCCGGGACAAATGTGCTATCTGTGTGTTTAGAACATGCATCTAGGGCCCAGGAGGGGTCGGCCTTTGAGACTTATAAAAAGAAGCCAGGAATCTGGATTTTTCTACAAACTCTCCGCACATAAGTTCACGGTTCGAAGGCAACCTGAACGCCTCCCACATTCTACACTTTTTCCAGGCAGTGAGATGCCCGCTGCGGTGTACCCAGCTCTGCCTTCTTCCCCAGAGTACTTTCAAATGCATTTGTGAGCAGCTGAGTCTCCAGTTCCTGATGGAGACAGGAATGGCCCCCTTGAGTCCTGCCCTTTCAGCTGACTTCCTCCCGGGGGTATCCCCGAGGGTCCTTCAAGGGTCACAAACCAGAGTCCTGGAGTCGAAACCCACAGTTCAGTAATAAGGAAGGGCTTTAAACTGTTAATGGCACAGAGGTGCTGGGCTGGGCATTTGCGTGGGGGACAATTCTTTTTTTTTTTTTTTTTTACTTGAAGTTTTCCCAAGACACCACAAAGTCCAGGAATTGATTAATTGATCCTCCTGGCTAAGAACTATTTCAGTTCTGCTTCAGCACCGGGCTCTGTTTTCACCAGCCTCCATGACATTTTTATCTTCAGCTTCCTTCTTTTTTTTAAATTCCGCCCCCCCCACCCCGGGGGGGATTTTCAAACCCACCAGTCTCATTTCAAAATAACAGAAATCCTGAACTGACATTACACTCACACCCCCCCCCCCCCCATTCCAAACTCCTGGAAGGCTGAGCCGGGAGGTCTATTAGTTTATGTCATCGGTCATGAAGCCCCCACCCCATCCTGTGTGGGACCCTCAGATGCCCTGACCCACACAATGCCTCCCCACACTTCCCTCACTTTCCTCTCACACCCAGATGCTCATAGCTCTCTAAGAGCATGGTACGGTCGGTCCACTCTTGAACGAGCTGGCTGCAGGTCAGCCCATACTGCTTCCCTGGAGGATTTGGTCAGTCTTGTCAACGAACACTCAGAGTGCACTCACATGGACACAGCCTGTTTGGTATGCGAGAGAGCTTTCCTTGCAGAGGTGCCCATGAGTCCAGCTGCTCAGCATCCTCCCTGAGAGCATCCTGGGCATATGGCCTCCTCTGCTCTGTCCACACCGACTACACTCTACGGAAGACAAATACCCTTTAAATCGTTTTCCTAGCTGAGCATAAAGGGGAAAAAGGTCCAGAGAGCCAAGGAGCAAGGGTTGATTAGCAATGTGCTTTTTCAAGAAATGAGGGTAATTTCTCATCTGCATGGCTCAACATTGCTTATGGAATAAGACTCTTATGGCTGAAGAGAACTAGGAGGGGTTATTCTTGCCTCAGAGCAAGACTTCACTGTGATCATGTCAGACAGCTGGTCTCCGCTTCCTGAAGATTCTTTAAGGAAGGAGGCCTCGAGAGTTTTCCTTGGCCTTACCCAGCAGGCTTTCACGATTCTGGTTTATAGGAAGTGGTTTCTTAATGCACACTCACTCCCTGTAGATCAACAGGGCTCATGAGGTCTCGGATCTGCCCCTGATGTTCACAACTCTTTAGAACTCTCCATTATCATGCCTCCACTTTCCACATCTCCATTAGCTTCATCTGGCAGGACTGAGGGCCTCAGACTTGCAGGCAAGAAGCAGGCCAGACCTGGGGCTGGAGGGAAGGTGGGGGTAGAGGCAAGCCAAAGATCCAATGCCCCGCTGAAGGAGGAGCCTTCCTCCAGGGTGTGAGAAGGACTATGGGCCCGGGAGGGGTCGGCCTTTGGGACTTGTAAAAAGAAGCCAGGAATCTGGATTTTTCTACAAACTCCTCACATAAGTTCATGGTTTGAAGGCAACCTGAACGCCTCCCACATTCTATACCTTTTCCAGGCAGTGAGATGCCCGCTGCGGTATACCCAGCTCTGCCTTCTTCCCCAGAGTACTTTCAAATGCATTTGTGAGCAGCTGAGTCTCCAGTTCCTGATGGAGACAGGAATGGCCCCCTTGAGTCCTGCCCTTTCAGCTGATTTCCTCCCGAGGGTGTCCCCAAGGGTCCTTCAAGGGTCACAAACCAGAGTCCTGGAGTCGAAACCCACAGTTCAGTAATAAGGAAGGGCTTTAAACTGTTAATGGCACAGAGGTGCTGGGCATTTGCGTGGGGGACATTTTTTTTTTTACTTGAACTTTTCCCAAGACACCACAAAGTCCAGGAATTGATTAATTGATCCTCCTGGCTAAGGCGCATGTTCTAAACATTCACACTTCATCACCTTGAAATGACTGGCCTTTAAGCAAACCTGGCCTGTGATCTAGGATCCAAGCAGAAGGCTTCCTTCCTCTGTGCTCATGGTTCTACTGGCATTTCATGTGGCAAAGTAAATGTGGTTCCTTAATAAATGAAGCTTTTTGGAAAACACAGAAACAACAATGCAAAATTAGAGAGCTCGGCAAAGAAAAGTGACGAATGTGGGGCCTAGTTTGGAGAAAGTCTGGAAGGAAACTTGAGGTTGGCTCACATCCCTAGTCATGTGGCAGAGGAACCCTCAACTGCAGAGAAAAGCCCTGGTGAATTCTCCCCCGCGCCTGGCCCTGCCGATGTCCCATATCTCCCACCTGGGGGAGCCCCCCGTAAAGTGGGCACGTGTGTACATGCAGCAGTTCAGAGCGAAGCGTCAGGAGTTCACTGCCATTAGGCAAACGGCACACTTTGGACTCTCCTCTGGATGAGATCTCTGATTGCAGGGAACCCCAGTTGGAAGGGATGTTCTGAATCCCTGCCCAGGGGCCAAGGGCCTTCAGGAGAGGAGAAGAGCTGAGCTCCAGCAGAGGTGCTGCCACAGGGCCAGGGAAGGCAGAGGGGGAAAGCTGGTCTTGCTTTGGGGCTGCAAAGGGAGAGAAAGTTCTCCTAGGGGAAGATGAGCCGGGAAGTACTTCCAGCCCGAGGGCTGCCGGAGGCTGGGTGTAGCCACAACTGTGCTGGGCTGGATTGTGCCCTTCCAGTCCACTGTCCCATGGGTCAGTCCTCACACCTCCCCTGGGCTGGGCGGCAGCTGGCTCCTGGTGGCCCTCACAGGGCTTGTGATTGAAGCAAAGTGTTTGGCCTTCCTAAGCCTGGAAACACAGGGAGGACTTTATCAGAAAAAAAGCACTAAATTGAGAGTCAGAAGAGGGGCACCTGGATGGCTCAACAGTTGAGCATTTGCCTTCAGCTCAGGTCCTGACCCCAGCATCCTGGGATCGGGTCCCGTATCAGGAGAGAGCCTGCTTCTCCCTCTGACTATGTCTCTGCCTCTCTCTCTATGTCTCTCATGAATCAATTTTTAAAAATTAAATTGGGAGTCAGAAGAAATACATTCTGCTCTGAAATTTGCCTCTATTTAGCTTTAGACTTAATTCCATACATCTGCAAAAAAAGGGGGCAGGGAGGTCAATCTGGATAATCTCTCAGTTCTCAATTCTAAAAAAATTTCCCTAGAGGCTTTTTCTGCAGCTTCCCTACTCAAGATTCGTTTTCCCACCCAAGACACATACACCACATATACACACGCACAGAGCACATCACATTCACCACACACATAAACCCCACACAGCACCTACACACATACACACACACTCACACACACACACACACAAACCACAAGCACACTCCCAGGTCAGAGCTGGGCTTGTGAGAAGGATGCAGGCTCCATCAAGACAGTAGGGAACTGCATGAGGGTGAGGTCCATGGAGCCGAAGCTGCCTACCCCAGAGGCATTCATGCCCATCCCGAGATTGTAAGAGCACGGCTGGAAAACCAGACAAAGCACTCCCAAGAGCCAGAGTTCTCAGGCTAGTTGGCAGTACACAACCCCTGTTTTCCTGCTAGACCAGCTCCAAGAGTGTGCTCTCCCCTCAGGAAATGTTAGGTCTCCAAGTGGCACTGGGGACTCACAGATGCACGCCACCCATGTGTCTGTCCCTTCCATTCTCCTCTCAGCTGCCCGTGAGATGGGCAGTGTTTGAGGAACCAGGCTTGGGGTGACTGAAGAACTCCCCCACTAGAGATCTGTGACTCATCTGACCTGATCACACAGGCCCAGGTTTGCGGTAGGAACAGAGACAACCACCAGATTTCCCATCAACGTCCCACCAGCTTCTTCCCTTGGGTATCACCCTTGTACATTTAGAGGAAAAATACGTGTATATTACTCTCTACATATGTGTTTATCAACCACTTCTGCACCTATCATTTCATAGGTATTTTTTTAAAGACAAGAATGAATAAAGGTGGTTTGTTTAAAATTGTTGTAAAGAAAGTACTAGGTTTACAAAACACAGATTAGGTAAAGAATAGTGCAGGTATGGCAAAAACAAGAGATTGGCATGCAAATCTCTGGGCCAGGAGGTCCTCAGTGGCCCCCCAGAGCCCTGACAACAGGGGCGTGTTTCCTCACACTGAGCGGAGCTTGTGCTCAATAGCATCCCCTAACCTTGGCCGTGTGTGTCTCCACAGGTGGCAGGGCACAAGTCTGATCTTCTGGCTGGCTCTTCAAATGCTCAAAGCCAGGAAAGGGACATGAAGACCCTCCTCTCGTCTGCACCCAGCCTCCCCTTCTATGCCAGAAATCTGAACCTCTGCCCTGCCACCTGGCCTCCTGTCTCTATGTCTTACACTTACGTTTGACCAGAGCCTCTTCTTGTCCCCCGCTCCAGTTACACAGGTCAATCTGTGGGAGCAGAGGCAGTTCCTGCCACCTTAGCATCTGGCCCACAGCAAAGGTCAAGGAACTTACAGTCAAAATCAATCATGCTTGCAAGGGCGCCAGCAGAAGCACATGCTTGTGGAAAATTGTAAAAACGAATTTTACGGAGGAGGGCTGGACTTGGAGTTCTACAGGAGGCCGAGAGTCTGGACCGTTTTTTGTCAGGAGCTGCGTCCTGGAGGTAGCGAGTCATAAACAGTGTTTTAAAGCAAAGGAGGAATGTGTTAGGGTGGGCCCGGGGAATGCGTCAGGCCGAAGCAGGCGCGTGAGGGATCGGGCTCGGGCCACGGTGCAGGAACAGAAGCTGGTGCCAACGAGGGGAGACAGGTAGACAAAATGCACGGAGCGGGGTCACTGTACCGAAGGTCAATGGTCCTGCCTGAGCCAGAATCTCTTACTGACCTTTAAACATTATAGATGCCCCGGTGCCACCCAGACCAACTGATCCAGAAGGCCTGGTCAGGCATCAGTACATTTTTGTTTATTTGTTAACTCCTCTGATGACTGAGTGTGCAGCCAGAGTTAAGGCTATTGTGTTGTTGAGAACCAGATTCTGGGTACATAACTAAAGGACAAGAACTAAGCAGATGTGATCCCTGCCCTGACAGCCCCATAGAGCCCAGAAGAGATAAACATTAAAGACAAAATAAACACCCAATTACAAATTGTGGTTTGGGCTGCACAGGAAAAGAACAGGGTGGAGGGGGTGTGTGTGTCACAGCGAATGGCACATCTCTCCCATTTCTGGGAGAAGGTATTTAACAGCAATAAACACCATAGAACGTGGTTACATGAAATCAGCTACGTAAATTGTGACCAATGCTCCCATTTGTTGTGCAACAAAATAAACACTGCAAAATTTAATCAAGGCTTTAAAATTTAAAAAAAAAATATATAAATAAATAAAATGGGGCAGAAACCATAAAGAGGATGAATGGAGAGTTCAAAGAGAGTCTCTGTGAAAGATGAAAGCGTCAGCTAATTCAGCCGGAGAAGAGGAGGCAGGGAGGGAAGAGGGGATGGAAAGTCCAAACACTTCTCGAGTTTCCTTAAGATCAGTGAGAAACCTGTCTTTTAGCTTCCTCAAGAACCACACAGCACTCAGCAGAGGATGATTTTAGGTTATCGTAGCCTGGAGTTGTACTTTGTACCACATAACGTTGGGATTTGGAAAAGAGTGTTTGGGGAAAGGAATTAGGGAGACAGAATGGGGACTAATGTATAGAAATTTCCATAAAGCATCTTAGCTGATGATACCATAGATGGCATTTGTTTATGTAAAAAAAAAAAAAAAAAAAAAAATAGGCCAAGCAGCCCGGGTGGATCAGCGGTTTAGCATCGCCTTGAGCCCAGGGCATGATCCTGGGGTCCCGGGATCAAGTCCCACGTCAGGCTCCCTGCATGGAGCCTGCTTCTCCCTCTGCCTGTGTCTCTGCCTCTCTTTCTCTCTGTCTTTCTCATGAATAAATAAATAAAATCTTTAAAAAGAAGTAGGCTTTTTAAAAGTACCTGCCCCAAATAATACACAAATAAATATAATTTTTTAAAAAATAAATACATAGCGCTCGCTTCAGCAGCACATATACTAAAAAAAATAATAATAAATACATAAAAGTACCTATCCAAGGTACTTAATTTCTTTGAGCCTCAGTTTCCTCATCCATATAATGGAGACAGTATTCCTCGCTCTCTCGTGGAAATTTTGTGAAGCTGTGTTAAACGCTTGCTGGCTGCCAAGCGCTGTGCTAATACCCCTGGGCCTCATCGGGAGAGGAGCTACCATCAATCAAGCAGCGAGTGTGGCCCCGGGCTCCATGTTTCATGGTTTCATCTGTTTCAGTCCTCCCAATAAACTCAGCACCTTGGGGTCAATATGACTGTCTTCATTTTCAGATGAGGAAAGCTGAAGCTCAGGAAACTTTTCCAAGACCAGGAGCTAAGAAAGTAGTGGAGGTGAAACTGAGACCGAGTTGGTCAGACCCTCCAGCCCAGGACTCTCCCAAGAATAGTGTGGGAGGATGTAGTAGAATGGAGGGTTGGGGGGGACGAAGACCAGAGAGAGATGACAGAGACAGAGAAGGAAGAAGGAAGAGAAATAGGAGAGAGAGTGAGAGAGCCAGTAGTTGGGAAAGAGAAAGATCTCAGGGAGAGGGGGGTGGAGGGAGAAGGAGAAGAAGGAGAGGGGGGAGAGGGGAGGGTGGCTGTAGGTGGCGGGCAGAGTCTGCTAATTCCTCCCCACTGAGGCTTTAGTGGATGACCCCCCTCTGTCTGCTGACGCATCTGCTTTTACAGTTCAGGGCGTTCTGCTCGGTTTCCTGAAGCCACGGCCCCCGCTCTGCACCCCCCTCCTTGTTCTTCTTTTCCCAGCCTCTCCCAGGTCCCAAGGTTTGAGTGAAGCCTGTGCTCCGGATGCCTCTGGTTTGTACAGACAATTGCTTAACTGCCATTTAAGAGAATTGATGCAACCGACCTTTAAACACACGTTGGTTACCCTGACATCTGAAAAGAGAAAATAGACTTCCTTCCGTGAGTGGGAAATTCTTCTCACAACAATTACTCCAAGAAGGGAGCACAGGCAGGTGGGCCTCAGCCACAGGCCCCAGGAACCTGACGGGTTCTGCGGATTGTCTTCCTCTGGAGGCTGGTCAGAGTTTTGGGGTAATTCCCAAGAGTCCTTAGGGCTCGCCGGCCTTGAGTCAAAATTCCTTTCCAGAAGAGAAAGGGACCAGAGATCCCTAAATGATTTGCCCTTTTATAGGTTTTTGAGTCATCCCCAGGCATCAGCTCCTGCCCTCTGGAGGCAGGTAGCATCTGCTCCCCTCTTCCCTGGGCTGGGTGATGGCAGGAGTATTTTCTCATTGACAGTGTTGGAATTAATTAATTATGGATTTTTGGTTCTCAACAGGTCACTCTCCCCTGGGGTTCATACCCATGAAGACCCTTCTCAACCCCCCACTCTAGCCCATGTTTGCCGGCCTCCATGGGTCAACTAGACCAAACAGGGTCAGACCACGCTGCTGTTCCATTTCCGAGGAAATTCTCTGTGTGCATCATCACATGCCCAGTAATTCTGATGACTCAGGTCTCAGGTCAAATGTCACCTTCCCAGGGGTCCCCTCCCAGCAACCTTCCCTAAGGTGACCTGGTTCTCTTTTCCAGGCTCTCTGTGGCATGCCACCCTGCTTTATATTCTAAGTGCTTATTTCTTTAACCCAGGCCACCATACTGACAGAGTCCTGGCACTCTGAGCTCTGTGGGTCTTGACCAGAGCCCTGTGCATGGAGCAGCGGAGGGCTCATGGCAGACTCACAAAGAAGATGTTCTTATGACACACCAAGGAATGACACGGAGGCCAGCAACAGGGTCTGGAGTGTCCCAGAGCCCCTCTTCTCTCCTCCACAGCCTTTTCCCTGCCTTAGTCCTAATCCCCAAATTGTCCTTCTTCTTCCTCCTCCCTCTTGTCAGAGTGGAAAGCACGAAGCCCTTAGAGCCACCCCTCCTGGGTGTAACCCCACTGCTGCTTTCTGGCTGTGAGCTTTTCTGTCAGCTATGCAACACTGGAAACATACGGACAAGAATGGGACTATCTGGAGGATTAAATGACATAACTCTATGGTAAGCCTGGCATATCCTAAGCATTCAATTAACACAAATTGCTTTGCAATCTTTGTTTCTCTCCTCCCTCCTTTTTCCTTCCTATCACTTCATTCCCTGCCTTTCTCTCAACCTTTGCTCTCTACTTAGAAAGATCCTGCCAGAGTCATCAGCAGGACTTAGGCACTTGAAATGCACGGAGTCAGGTGGGCACGAATGCCAGGGCGGTTATCTCCTCCAGGGGGAGGGGCGGGAGAAAAGTTGAGGGCAGACTGTCTTGAGAAATGTCCGTAGCAAGACCCAGGAGGAACCCAAAGAGTGGGGCTGGTAGGAGGTGCGCCCAGCAGTGAGATTTGGCGACGTGCTCAGACCAGCATTTTTTGAGACCCGAGCCTGCTTATCCTGGAGACCGCTGTGTTAGCACAGTTGGGCAGGTAAATTTGAAAATATTGACGGTGGCAGATGTAAGATAGAAGAAAGAATCCTGGTTTGGGAAGAAACAGCCTTGCTCTCCACCCCCCAACCGTCCCAGCAATGCCCTTAGCCAGCCTCGGGGCCTGGGAACAGCCCACTCCCCTCTGGGACCTCAGCCTGCCCTGTGCAGATTGAAGTGAGACAGGAAGGTCTCACAGCTGTCTTCTAGATCACACAGGCCATGGCTAAACCAGACCAAAGGTTTTCTGCAGCCGTCCTCGAAAAGGGGGGTGCGGGGGCGCCGGGGTGGCTCAGTCAGTTAAGCATCTGCCTTCTGTCAGGGTCTTGGGATCAAGTCCTGTGTTGGGCACCCTGCTCAGCAAGGAGCCTGCGTCTCCCTCTCCCTCTGCTGCTCCCCCCAGTCATGGTCATTCTCTCTCAAATGAATAAATAAAATATTTAGAAAGAAAGAAAAGAAAGAAAGAAGAAAGAAAGAAGAAAGAAAGAAAGAAAGAAAGAAAGAAAGAAAGAAAGAAAGAAGAAAGAAAGAAAAGGGAGTGAGGGCAGAGAGCAGCAGAAGCATCGGGAAGCACTATTTGCTGGGTTTTTTGTCTGATTTGGTTTGGTCTGGGTCCTGATAATCTCACTCATGTGCAGCACAGATTCCGTTAGGCCTGGCTCTGTTTTCGCTGCCTGGGGTTGGTGGACTGGGACTAATTTGCACAGCTGTCTGAATTTCCTCCATCCAGCTTGCCGGGGCCTCACCTCCTCTCCAGTGGAAGCTCTTCTCGGGCACAGGAGAGCGGAGATCTGTCAGAGGTGCCTGCCGACGGACTGGCCTCTCTTCTGCTATATTCATCTGAAGCCACGGCAACCCTCTCTGGGCCAAAACCGCTCACTAATTAATACATTTCACAGGGTGAATGGAGCACTGGCACCACCGCCAGCTTGGGGCAGCTCCCAAAGCCACGGGCCTTGCTCGGTGCCCAGAAAGAGCCCTGCCTGGAGACAGTCTGTGCCAGCGCCTCGCTGCCGTGCCAGCGCCTCACCCTTCTTCGTCTGAACCCGGAAACGCGTCGCCTGCCAGCACCCCCCAATTCCCAGCTGTGTCATTCTCTCCTTCACCTGCTCCCATTTCCACAGAAGCATAGGTCACAGTCCTGAGGCACCTGATCTATTTTTCATTCTCCCTTTCTCTAGGCAGAATGATGGATTGACTCTGGAAAACCCATTAGGGAAGGGCTGGGCCATCCTGCATTTCCGTGAGGCCTGTCCAGGTGACTTTGAGTCAAGCCGCTGAGAGCCATTTGGCTGCGGGATCATCTCTGTGGGGTACCATGTTTACTTGGGCCACTGACCCTGGTCTTAGAGGAAAAGATGAAGGATTAGTGACACTCGGTGCCCAAATCCCTTCCACTCATCCGTCCCTGCTGAGGACTTTTTGAAGCCTCTTTATATTATAGTCTGTTGAGAAGCACCCAGTACCCTGATGAACTAACCCTGCACTCTAGGTAGGGTCCTTCCTTACCTGTCTGCCAGGCCAGCCTATAGGCACAGGTCTCCAAACTTCCCAGTGAGTTCCCAAGTTGCTGAGAAGCCAAGAAAGAGGAGGCCAGAATGATGGCTCTGATTGTGCACAGTGCTGGGCTTTCCCCACAGGGGACATTATCCACAGGGAAGGGGTTTTTGTTTTGACCCCACAGTGGTCGGTGATTATGTTTGCAGGCTGACGAGGTTTGCTTTCAACTCTTCAGAGGCTTCAGAGAAGGCTCCAGATCTACTAGGATGGGAGATGAATTTTTCAGCTTCCTTAATAAGTATTAGACCATCACATTCACTCACCCCAGTCTTACATGGCAGAGTAATTACTTCCCCCTCAACGTCTCACTCTTCTGACACCCTACAGCTATGGTTATCAACGGCTTACTTATTTTCAGTGACTCAGTCAAAAACTCCAATTCCCCATGAACCATCTAGCCTCCTACAGTTTCTTGCAATGTCTCCTTTATTTTCTAGTTCCTTATGTCATCCCTCAAGTGATTGTTATCATAATTATCACTTAACTCTTGGACTTTTAATCTCTCCATCTGCTCTACTGAATGTCTAGCTCTCTTTGCAAGACACCATGTCCTGCATGTCTTTCCATCCCCTAAACTGGCTACAAAAAAAGCTGGCCACATCCCAAACTATTATTAAATATTTCCTGGCGATGCCAAGACAGAAATATTGGCTTGCTTGGTACAATTCTTCAGGTAAAATAATACACTGACTTTCCACTTCAAATCAAGTTTATTAGCCTCAGTTAGGGGGTGGGTCAAATTAGGTGTTAAACACTGCTGAGTGAATGACCCAGAGCTAGAAAGATACCCAGATGCTAACTGGGAAAATCTTGACCAAGCCAACCAGGTGCTTCCAGGACCTTCTTTGTGGTAACAATGTCAGTCCCATGGACTGGTGCATTCCTTTCAGAGTGGTGCTGACACGCCAAAGAAATTAATGGTCCTATCTCAACTGACTCATTTGCTGGGAACAACAGGTTCATATGACAATTCTTAGGTTGACCCACATTGTGCGTTCAACAACAACAAAAAAATTATTATACCATGTGTTCAAACTAAAGAGCATTAAAATTTATAATTTTTCATTTTTTTGGCATCATACTTTGACCTACGCCTGATTTTTACTATAATATGTTTATAATTTTAAAGATGACTATGAAGTGTAATGTTAGAAAAAATGAGAAAGACATTTTAGAATGCATCAAAATGTGAATATGGTCGTATACTATCCAACCCCCTCAGCCTCAGCTATAAACAAATTGCCTTTTTATCTCTAAAATACTTTATTTTGTGCTCAAAGCGAACTATTAAATCCTGTTAATTATATCAGAATTTAGATAGCATTTCAGGGTCTCAGTTTCCTTATCAACAGAATACAGAGTTGGACTAGACATTATATGAAGATCACCTCCAATCCCACCATGTTTTCATTAAAGGCTCCCACTGATACTTCATAATCTCCAATTTACTGCTCTTTGGCAAAGCTTGGAAAAGAAAACTCCGTGTAAGGATTTCTTTGGGGCTAGGGCCTATATTACAAGGGGAAAAACAAACAGAGATGAGGTGTCATCAAGTCAATTCTGTTGGCACTAGCAACCATTGAAGAAGTAGGGAAGGGAGATAGAAAGGAGAATAAACTTGTGTTCCATGTCAACAGAATTGTGAAATAGAAAAAACTGGCCTAGAGCCCTGCCCACACAACTCTAATTCCTCTACCTTTAAGACTCATTTTCCTCTACACTGGAATTGATCAATGCTCGGAAAAAAGATGACAAAGGTGAAGGTAGGAGGAATGGTAGAGATTTCTGAGAAATGGCTCCCATGCTTGGTCTTAGATCATGGACCTTCAAGCATCTGAAGAGCACATGTTGGGGGAAAAGTCAAGATTTATTATCGTCAAGAGTCAACAGCTGGAAAGGATCTTCCTAAAGCTGGTTTGTGTCTCTGACCATCCTTCTCCTTTGGGAGCAGATATCATGATACAGAGGGCAGTATGGTCTGATAGAACTTCATGCCTGACTTGGATCTGATCTGTAAGCCACAATCTGCTGTGAATTCAAATTTGGGGAAGATCACTTCCCCTTGCTGGGTCTCATAATTATATCAGCAAAATGGGACGATGGACTTGATCTTCAAGATCTCCCAAGTCTTATGCTTTACTTTGCCAGGAACATTATTGTCTGTTCAGCCAGAACTATAGGGTGGAGCAGAAATAGAGACAATGCTGACTGCTATCACCTCAATGCCAATCCCTGTGCCTCTGCTTAGTCAGACAGCCCGTCATACCTATTTCCTGGCAGCTCTTCCTCTTATTTTAAAACTTAGAGTAGAAAAATCAGGGACAACGTGAGCCCTTCTGTGGGTGGTACAATTCACAGAGATCCCTGTGACTTGTGGTCAGTCACCTTTTCCCAGAAAGTCCCTGGAAGCAGGAATTCAGCAAGCAGGGACCCTTGAAGGAAGTGGCCATTGTCTCTGCAGACCGTTGTGAGACCAGCTGGCTCTTCTGGGAATACTAACAAGAGGGAGTATGCACCACCTGAAACGCATGGCAGATGCAGTAAACTAAGTTATCTCTGTATAGGTTTGGGTTTTCTAGAAGTTTTCTCTTATTCAGTTCCTTGTCATGAAGTACCCAAGAAACTTGAAGAACAGTGTAAGCAAAGCAGAGGTGACTGAGGAACAAGCTGACCATTTTACCTGCATGAGTGAGCATAAATGCTGGCTTAGAAGCCAGAGCACACTGTGATTCTAGCCTTGAGCATGTCTGTAGAGAATAATAAATGGTTCCTCTATCTTATGGGAGAACAGAAAAGGAAGATACGACCTGAATCAAAGCAAAACAGAGTCATAATCTTCTGCTTGATGGAGTAATATGACCGAGATACTAGACTCCAGTAGCTTTCCCAGGAGACAGGTCAACTCACATTTTTAGAAGCTAAGAGGTGTCCTGCTTTGATTGGGGTCAGACAGTGGAGCAAGATGACTTCCCTGGTGCTATTATCTAAAGAAAACAATTTCTAATGGGAAATGTTTTGTTGAGTCCTAAAACCTCATTGAGACTTCCTGTGGCAGTAACAGAATGGGAGAAGGGTCCATTTTAATTTGAAATATTTGAAGGGTATTTAAACCTACAATCTGAAGACAGTGATTTCTTCAATACAACTAACATAAATAAGTTCAAGAGACAAGGGGCCTGTAGATTGCCTTATACAGGTAGGAAAGAATCATCTTAAACTACAGCTAGCAAAGCCACTTCACGTGGAAAGAACTGGTTTGTTGTTCTAAGTGTCAGGTTTTCCTGCCAACACCATGGTTCCTACCTCTTTCAAGAGGCCTCCCTTGTATGAACTTATTTTTCGCTGATGGCCAAACTAGGAGCAATTGTATGAAAAGAGCAAGATAAATATATATTTTCTTCAAAGTAAGTTAAAACCCGAGGACATCTGGATGAGGCTTAGAATATCCAAAAGTCTTTCTGCATTCCTGATAACAGAGACTATCTGCATCTTACTTATGCCTCTAAGGAGGAAGAAAAGAGAAAAGAGTGAGGTCTTCTGAGTTATAGAGAAGTGGATGGGGAGCTCTCCAAGGGAAAGATGTGTCTGGCACTGCATCAGGCTTCTGATAACCTCTCGTCCCTAAAAGAACTCAACACAACTCTGCCTCCACTATGTGGTTCTGGGTGGGTCCTGAAGGTCCTAGAGGCGAAGGGTTTACCGATCTGCTGACCCATGCCCCTTACTATTTTGTGTAGAGAATTTGAAGATTGGGAAAATTATCTGATTTCCCTGGGATCACAGAGGCATGTGACAAAAGCAGACCTTAAACTCAAGTCTCTTGATTCCCGGTCCAGACCACAATATCCAGACACAAATACTTTGTTTGACTATTCCATTTATCTCTGTGCCTTTCTTCTGGGGGATTCTTCACTGTTAGCTTCAATATTCTAGGTGCTGTGTCTTATGCTCTCAGACCCCCACTTCCAAATATGGAAGACTAGACCAGAATGGACCCCTAGCCCAAGGGTAGTCCATCCATGAACTAGGAAAAGATTTCTAACTTGATTCAAAGTAATATAATAGGTGGACCAATAAGCACCTTTGTATCAGGAATCTGTTCTCAGAGCTACAGAAAAAAAAGGTAGTACTGGGCTGTGGACCTAAGCCAGGCAGTCCTGTAACATGGGGCAGAGATAACTTAGCAGAAGAAGCTTATCAAGAAACAATAGAAAATGAAGTAATTGGGCAGGACAACCAGAGGAAAGAAGGGATTTTCTTCCCTGTTCTACTTGAGACCTTGTTGTATTTCTGACACTAGAATGGTATCTTAGTATTTTTTCTTTTTTGCATCTCTGACTTCCCCTCTAGGCATGGGTAGGTCCTCCTTCTGATTGGTAGACTATGGCCTCAGATGTTATCACTTGCTTTCCCAGCCTATGTAGTTTGTAGGGTGTTGGCATTTTCAGCTTTTATAGCAAAAGATAGGCTTGGCCATATGATATTCTTACCAAAAATAGAAAGGAGGCCATGCAAAATGGCACATGTCTGCCACAGTCTCCACAGGTACACCTGGCACTTGTGGAACACAATTCCAAAATCCTCTACTTGGCCTCTTTCTCCAGTCATTGCTTTACCAACCAGCAACAAGAAGGCTTTGAAAGGCTTTGTACAGGTACAATTGCCTCAACCCTATGCTTCATATCTCTCACATCCTACCTTGGAACTGTGTAGTGGGGCTATGGTGAAACCTGCATTGCCCTAGAGCATATGCACACTGGAAGTACAGGGAAGTTAATTCATGCTGGCCACCTTTGACCAAAGAAGAATGGGAGGTGATAGCTACATTCTTCTCCACTTGATCCTCTGAACAGATCCTTCTGAGAACACATTGTACAAGATTCTTCCAAATGTCTCAGCAATACCAAGCCTCAGTAGCCTACAGTGGTGGCCAACTTTTTAACACATCTTTGAATTGCTTTCCATCCTTCCACACTCCATTTACCTTGTCCTATTTTCTGGAATAGCACTCCCAAAGAAACTACCTGTAATCAAGTCTTTGTCTCACATTCACTTCCCAGAGATCTCAGGCTAGCTTAACTGAGGAAATTATGTATTTGACTTTTGATCATGATTAAGATAATTATATGTTCTTGAGAATGGTCACCTGGAGTCAATATGGATCCATTCCAGAATGCATGCATTGCTGGGATGGTTAATTTTATGTGTCGACTTGACTGGGCCATGGGATGGATGCCCAGACATCTGGCCACATCTTCCTGGATGTGTCTGTGAAGATGTCTCCAGATGACATGAGCATTTGAATTGATGGGTAGGTGTCACCCAACCAGTTGAAGACCCGAATAGAAAAGAAAGGCTGAGTAAGATGTAACTCCTCTTGCCTCCTCTAGCTGGGTCAGTGGGTCTTTTCCAGCTTTACAATGGTACGGATACATTGGCTTTTCTTAGGTCTTGAAACTGCTAGATTTCACTAAGCCCTCCTGGTTCTCAGGCCTTCAAGTTGGACTGGAACTAAACCATTGACTCTTTTGGGTCTCCAGCTTGCCTACAGAAGATCCTAGGACTTCTTAGCCTTCTTAGCCTCCATATTGCATGGGCCAATTCCTTACAATAAATTTCTCTCTCTCTCTCTCTCTCTCTCTCTCTATATATATATATATATATATATATAGTATTAGTCAAGGTTCTCCAGAGAAACAGTACCAATGGGAAATATATGTATTTAATGTAAACATATATGTATTTAAAATTTTATATTTTATATATGTACTATATATGTATATATTATACATTTATAACTTTTGTATAAATTGTATACAATATATTTTAGGTAACATATAAATAATAAGTAAACATAAAAGATATAATTATATATTTTACATATCTATATAGTCTCCTATTGGTTCTGCTTCTCTGGAGAACCCTGACTAATACATTTGCACACAGCTCCAAATGCAAATCATCTACTCTAGAATTAACCACTTCAGACAGAATTCTAAGCATCCTAATGTGTCAATCAATGGCCCTTGATCTTTTGAGATGATAAACAATCCTAAATTACTCTACTCATTTTCTACCATCCGTTTAATGCATAGCAGCCATTGGGCAACAGACAAAGAAAATTAGCTAGAAAGAAGCTAAATGCCCTGTTTTCCATTGTTACTTGTCCGGTGCTAGATTTTTATGGAAATCAATGATTGGTTGCCATTTTAGTTTCCTCACACTGCCCTAACACATTGCCACAGACTAAAGCGGCTAAAACAATAAAAATTATTCTATCATAGTTCCGAAAGCTAGAAGTCAAAACTTAAGGCAGCAGGACTCTGATCTCTGTTTCTGTCTTCACGCGGCCATCTTCTCTCTCTGTGCCTCTGGGTCCAAATCCCCCTCTTCTTATAAGGATACTAGCCATTGGATTGGGGCCCAATCTAACCCAGTATGACCTCATCTTAACTTGATTATATCTGCAAAAGCCCTGTTTCTAAATAAGGGCACATTCACAGGTTCTGGGTAGACATGAATTTTGGAGGAACATTATTCAACCCAGTAGAGATGCTGAGTGGGCTCAGGAAACAACTGGCCATTCTCTGGGCCTGGTGAGGTGAGGACAACTTTGCGGTAAAAGGGAGAGAGAGGCTCAAAGAACTGCAAAGGGAGCCAGGCCCCATTTGGCAGTGATGGTGGTCATAATTCTAGGCCCAGAGGAGTTCTGAGGCTGCCTGAAAGTCAGCCTCATGCTTGGGTGAGGTGGGGCTGCCTCAATAGCCCCTCCTTTAAGGAAACATCCGTGTCCACCCAGGATATAGAGCTTTTGGGATCTTGACTAACGTGTCCTGATTTTCCCCCTAGAGGGTACTCACTGTGTTAGCTTCCTAGGGGGCAAGATTAACAATGGCTTTCTGTTTAGAGAGGTTACAAGTAAATATTCCCAAATAAACGAAAAAAATAGGTAAACAAGGAAAACAGGTCACTTTTAAAAATGAATCGTGGCTAAGGCCTAATGGAGCCTCTGAAGAATGTTGGAGAACCCTTCAGGGGAAGAATAAGCTTGGCTGAGAGCCAATCATGACATTTTGGGAAAAGAACTCCTGAGAGCATCAGGAGCATTCCTTTCACTCATTGTGAAGACTTGGGCAAGAACTTCCACTCTGGAGATCAGTTTGACTGAAATAGGCAAGGACTGAGCCACCTTAAGACCTGTTGTCCAGTATTCTGTGATTTGAAACTATAACCTCTTTGAAGGCAGAGACCACATCTCTCTTATTTGCCTTTGGATCCCCAGGTCCTAGAATAGTACATGACACTTAGGAAAATACTCAGTATTTATTCATTGAATGAATGCTGGCCATGAACTGGTTAGATTGAAGAGAAGCTATTCATTTTCAATCCGCAAAGGGAAACCCAAGAAGCATGTTTTCCACAAGAGGGAAAGAATATAAATGGTGGAACTCTGGGCACTCATTGAAGAGACATTTATTAAGTACCTACAGTGGGACACACTGTAAACAATGTTGAGAGATAGAACAATGTGCAACTTGTGGCCTCTGCTTCAACTTGTTAACATTGAATGATAGAAATAAGCTAAACACCTTTAGATTGTATAATTACTTAGGTATAAGATTTTAAAATTTCGGGTCACCTGGATGGCTTGGTGGTTGGGCGTCTGTCTTTGGCCCAGGTTGTGATTCTGGAATTCTGGGATCAAGTACTGCATCAGGTCCCCACAGGGAGCCTGCTTCTCCCTCTGCCTCTCTTTCTGTGTCTCTCATGAATAAGTAAATAAACAAAATCTTTACAAAGGATTTTAAAATTTAAGAAATAATTTTTTAAACTCCTATAATATGTGTATAACATAAAAGACAGGACAGAGGGTCACTCTTGACTAGGATAGTCAGAGAAGGTTTCATTGAGAACTAATGCATTATCTTAGGAGGCTAATAATCATATATAATATTGGACCTTAGAATATCTTATAATTCATTATCTTATGGAAACAAGCAGACTTAGGAGTGACCTTTGAAACACAGCTAGTTCTTAAGTTGGGGAGCCTCCTACACTGATTCTGCTCAGGATTGAAGGTAATATTCTCTAGGAAAGGTGAACTCCAACAGTTTAATTTGAAAGACACTATAATCTTGAAATGTGCAGCATATCCAAAACTCAGGGCCAAGGCCACCCATTCCTTTCAGCCTAGGAATCATCAGTTGTGGTGTCAACTTAGCTTCTGGAAGATGATAGTTAAAAATGTTTTGGCGTGAACTGCTTCTATCCAATGTCCTCAGTAGCATTCAGAGTATACCGTTGGCCCTCCCTAATCCAATTCCTTATTTGGCTGTACATTTGGAAACCAATATTCAAAGGGAATTCCCACAGAGGGCTTACAAGGACCACCCAATTGCCCTAACCCCACTGGAGATTGTTTAAGATCTGGAACTCTACTTTAATAACCACAATTAAGTTGGGGTTTAGAAGAACCTGGATTCTACTTCCTAGACCATAATCAGAGTAAAGTCAGTGGAACCATGAAAATTAAAAAGGGCCCAACCATTAGCCAGCTTGTCTCTACTTTTTGTTTATTGGCTCTTTTATACATTTAATAAGTAGGGAGCACTTACTATCTCCTGCTATGTAAGAGAAGGACAACCAGCCTGGAAGAGGGAATAGGCTATATCAGTGACTGGATTTTTAACATGAACATGTATCATTCTGTCAGCTATAAAAGACAGAAATTCAAACCAAGCTAACTTAAATAAATAAGAACATCCACTGAGTCATGTAACTGAGAAGCGTAGGCATGGCTCAACTCAAAAATAACAGGAATCTTTTTCCCCCATCATCAAAATTCCAAGGCAAAATTTGAAATGCATAGATTTGAATACTTTACCTATCCCTGAGCCAATTTGTATAGATCGCAGCATGGGATGTGCTGATTGATCAGACATGAATCATGTGACCTCACCTGGGCTTCACATACCCTGAGAATGGGAGGAGGTTAAGTTTCTCAAAGGAAAATAAAAGTTTGTTCCAGGAAAAGTAAGAAGATGATTGCTGGGTAGCAAGAACAATAGCTGTCCATGGTGGAACACAACAGAACATTTTAATCATGGCAGGTCCTGGTGCTTTGAAGAGGGCTACTTGGCCAGCAGATGTTGGGGTTTCCATCATGGTTATGGGTGAAGCTTCCACTGAATCACCCACATGGACTCTCCCTATGCATCATCTCATCTAATGTCACTGTGACATTTCAAGTTCATGATAAGAAATGCTGGAGCCCACGTTCATCAACAAAGTCAGATTGCTAAAGTCCCAGCCTGCTTCTAGGACAGCAGGGCAGGACAAGTTGCAGGAGCAGCTACTGCCACCTCAAGGATCCAAAGTCCAAAACGAGGATTGGCAGCCCATCCAGTCCTTTGAGACTTCATACTCAAGGCTCTTCCTGGGCCTGGTCTCACAGCTCTACTTTTCCAACTAATGCACTGAGCTACTTTCTCACATCTCTTGCGTCAGATGCCAAAGTAGCCTGTCTGCTTTCACTCCCAACTTCTTTCTCTATGTATGAGAAGTTTTTTCCTTGTCCTTCTTGGTACAATTGCATGTTTCTACTCAGAGGAGTGAAGTGGTTTGTTGTTGCTTTTCCCCAGGCTGTTACTTCAACTGCAATTTGGTGTCTTCAAGCATTGGGAAGGGGAAAGACATATATAATTAGAAAAGCAAATAATGATACAAAGGCCCTATTACTGAGGTTTTCTGGATGACTGTCCCAGTCAGAAAAACAATAGCACTCCGAGGACGGAAATGAGCCCACATGTTGAAGAATGGAGACAAGGAACTGAAATCATGGAGCAGGGCAAAGCCAACTCAAACAGCAGGACTTTAGGTCTTGCTTAGATGAAAGAGTAAGGCAGTCAGATGGGACCGAAGCCAGGAGTACCATTTCTGGTGACTCTCAGAAGCCTCCACTTCCCCAACACACTTAATCTGCTGAGTCTACAAAGCTGATGTGTGGCCTTTGTGCAAGAGCCAGGTGCATTCAGAGACAGCAAGACCTCTCCATGCTCACCCACTCCACCACTGTCAAATCAGTGGTTCTGACCCTTAAGAGATCTCAGGAAAGATGCTGAGGACTGGTGTGATAGTGTTCTGCAAACATCCCTGGGCCTACACAAGAAAATATCCTGGGTTTCTTTGGCATTCTTCAGTCATTTCAATTTATTGTAGGAAAAGTCCGTTAATTTGCAAAAGTCAGTTAACTTATAAATAAGTTCAAAAGAGCCAGTTCCATAATTCAACTCTGTAGATAACCAGACCCAGACTGTCCCCCAAATCTTCCCTTGCCCTGGGAAGAACAGAGGAAAGTGTATAATGTAAGCAGTGGTCTGCCACAGACTAGTGACCAACCCTGACTTCAAAGATGGATTTCTTTGAAAGGTCATTATGTTCTTAAAGGTTGTTTCTACATGACCTCAACATTGTGAGCTAAATAGTGGAAAATTAAGCCAAATCTCCTGATTGCTCTATCATGAAAGTCCAATTCTAAAGATAGGCACGAGGCATTCAGTTCAGGAAAATTCCATTTCATTCAGCAAGGACTCCATCAGCAATTAGGGGTGCCCATACTATGCTAGTTCTACAAGCAGGACAGAAAACAGAAAACGTTTGTGTTCTGACCTCTACCCTCCAGCTTCTTCTAATTTGGTTGCTGTAATAAAGTATAATGTTACATGGGGAGGGGGGTGGCGTGAAGGGGGGGACACGGACAGTAAATGCTATAAATTTGCAGGAACTCCTGTGCCCAGAAATTTAACATAAACCAAGCAGATCAAAGTGGCCCAGAACAGCACTTTGGCTTATTTTTTTCCTCCCCTTCAACTGGGGTGTCCATTATGCCATGTTATTGGAGAAGTTATAGCACACTGAGTCCAGCTTAGGCACGAGGGGTTCGCTCATGAGGGAAAAACCATCACCCTATCCAGGGAAAGTATTCCATCCCATGGTAGTTGGGGACAGGGTCGGAAAAATACAGGCAGGTTGAGAAAACATGAAAGGAAACAAATTAGCTTGCATAATTTGAAACACGGTACGTAAAAGCAGGATGGGTGGTTGGAGCTGTGGGTGGTGTGGAGGAGGTGAGGGGGATGAAGAAAAGGAAAGATGTAAGAAGATTCCTGGAAAAGCTGAAAGCCGAGTTAAATATATGAGTCCTGTGGAGAGTGTGGCTTGGCAAACAGAGGGGAAGAATATTCCTAGGCTGGGGGCTGGGGGAGTAGCTTATAAGGAGGTAGAGAAGATCGTGGTCTCATGCACACACACACACACGTACACATCCCACCCTCCTTACGCATGTATCTTCCCTAGGCGGTCTGGAAGCTGAGGGTGGCTCTGTCCTGTGGTGTCCTTTTTCTCACCCTGCCCCTTGCAAGAGGGAAAGGGAACACAGGCGGGTGGGCACTTGGAAGCCAAGCCTCCAATTTCATGCTGATGCTTGGCTGGGGAAGGCAGGCTTGAAATCTAATTGCCTCTCAGAACAGCACTTGTCTGCTTTTCCCATGAGGTATGCGAGGGTATTGAGTGCAACTGGTCACAGGGTCGCCAGGGTGTAATGTCGGTCCTGGCTCTGGGTTCCTGCATTACTCTAACCCTGGCGAGTGACACCGCCTGATCTCAACCAGTAGTCTCAGTCCCATGCCAAACTCAGAGACCAATCTCAGTTGCTGGCAGCCGTCAACTTTTTGTCTCCTCTTGCTGTCTTGCTACTGGCCCAGCTTGAGTGGGGCTATCTTGTTCCTCAACAATCAGGCTATTGCCTATTTCTTGACCAAGCCTCTGTCACAAGCCGGAGTTTTCTCCTACATTACTTCCCTGTCTTGTGATCCATCTTCAGTGATTGAGATCCAGGCTTTCTTCCCAGTCTCCCCAGGGAGCCTTCCTTGGAGCCCAGTCTCATTAGCAGCTGGGATGCCCTGCCCCTGACCTCTAATTCAGGGGATGCCAGGTTGTCCCTGAAGCCAGCTTTCTGCCTATTCTTACTGATTGCTTGTCTCTTGAACCTCTAGAAATCAAGGTGTCATTCCTGCCTGAAAAGACCCTGGATCTCAGTATTGGTAAACACCTCAGCCAACGGGGCTCCTACCCTCTTGGTCTTGGAATAACTTTGACTTATAAATTTATGTCTCTTGACACCAACTCCTGGCCTTACTGCCAAATCAGATCTATTCCATTTCACCAACAAAGAATCTGCCTGGGGTTCTGATCCTAGCTTACTTAGTTTTGTCCATTCCACTGGCCAACACCTGACATACAAGAGAACTCACTGTAATAACAGTATTTCTTCCACTTCTCAGATGCTCAGTCACTATAAGGTCAAGTTCATCGGATCTCGACACTAGGGAAAGAAACACGACAAAACAAAAAACAATCATTCCAGCTTGACTGACTCAGAATCCATTGTTCCTACTCATCAATATGACCTTTCGTAGGTATCCTCAAAAACCTACCAGAATTTCAGTTCTAAATTCATTTGCCTCTCTGATCTCTTTTTTTATATTAATGTAACTTGATGGGCATTAAGGAGGGCATGTATGTGATGAGCACTGAATGTTGTACACAATTGATGAATTATTGAAAACTACATCTGAAACTAATGATGTACTACTGTATGTTGGTTAATTGAATTTAAATTTTTAAAAAGCAAGTTGAATGAAAAGGAAAAGAAAATGTCTGCAGTTCCTGGAATTTTCTAAAAAGAAGTTGGATGAGAGGGCAGCCCAGGTGGCTCAGTGGTTTAGCGCCGACTTCAGCCCTGGGTGTGATCCTGGAGACCCAGGATCAAGTCCCACGTCGGGCTCCCTGCATGGAGCCTGCTTCTCCCTCTGCCTGTGTCTCTCTCTCTGTATCTCTCATGAATAAATAACTTTAAAAAGCCTTTACAAAAAAGAAACTCCCAAGAGTTTCTCAGACAAGAAGATTAGGAAATATTCAGGAAGAAAGGTTTAAGGCCTCAGTCCCATGCTTGTTTTGTCATGACAGTCTTATGACTTGTGGGATTCCTTCCCCTGTAGTGTGAAGTAGACCCAGTGAGTTTCCATCAAAGGAAAAGAATTTGGAATCAGTGATGGAATGTCTCTTTCAAGAGTAGGTTACAAAAAGACTATGGCTTCTTCCTTACACTCTCTTGCTTTCTCCCTTGCTTGCTTATCTTAATGGAAACCAGCTCCCATGTTAGGAACTGCCTATGGAAAGGTCCACACCTATGGTCAATATCCAAAGAAGAACCAAGGCTCACAGAGCAATGGTCCATGAGGAACTGAATCTTGCCAACCAGCATGAGTGTGAGTTTGGGGTTGAGCCTTATGAGACTAGAGCCCTAGCTGACACCTTATTTGCAGCCTTGTAAGAGATCTTAAGGAAGAGGCACCTTACTAAGAGGTACCTGGATCCCTCACCCACAGAAAATGTGGGATAATGAATGTTGTTTTAAGCAGCTAACTTTTGGGGTAATTTGTTACACAGCAATATATATCTAATGCAAACTTCAAGAGAATTAAAGAAGACAGAAAAATTTGGCTGCAAACAATTTAGATAATTTCCACCCACCCTAAATCTTCCAGTTCCCCATTTAGCTAGACTTACAGGAAGGCCATGCCTATGTCATCAATATATATGTTGATGCCCCCTCTGTGCTCAGCACTGGGACACACACTGTGAAGGATTTGAAAGAAGTTGGGGCCCTCAAGGAATTAAGGGAACAACCATAAGCCACAAGAGATACACAGGAATCTCAGCATCCCCGTTGTGTCACTACTTTCCTTGTCCCCAAAACTCATGAAAATCTCTCTGCCACTCCATGAGAAACAATATAAGAAGAAAGAAAAGAACTTCTATTACAGGGTAGACTGTTATGGGGCAGCCTGAATTCCATTAGGATAGAGGCTGAAAATTGGCAAGAAGGATCCTATCTGTAAATCTGAATACAATTTATTATTCAACTGTATTAATGTTTTAATTGGTCACGGGCATATTAAACCGGGATATTTCACATAAATACCAGCTTTCCGGCATGTCTCGAAATACCAGAGGATCTGGTCTTACTGGGCCATCCCTCCTACACTCGCACCAGGGCCTAGCACAAAGTCAGCCCTTTCCTTCCCTCTAGTCTGATGTGTGCTTGTCATTCTGCCCTGGCCTCCTCCCAGCCCAATTCACTAATTTTGGCTGGCTCACAATTTAGTTTGCAGAGAGTGCACTAATCCTCTCTGATTATTTTTAAGCTGTAGAGTTCTTTTGTGTCTTCAGAGAATGATAGACCCAATTCCCTGCCTCTGTATAAATCCCTTGATTTATACGCGAGAGTTGGTCCACAGTAGGTGTTCAGTAAGTGTCCCCTTATCATCATTCTTTGGACAGAGACAACACAGGTTTGTTTTGTTTTGTTTTGTTTTTCAGGCTTTGTGAACTTTTTGTAACTAACAAGTGCTCATTGTATTGTTGGACTCTTGGGGTGACTCCAGCTTTTCCCTCTCCTGTCCCAAGCACTGGGCTCAATTAGGGATACAATAGTGAACAGAAGAAAGCAACCCTAGGTCTTACAGGGTATATAGGCCCCCAGGAAACTCAAGAAGACAATTACTGTTTGAGTAAATGTAGTGACCTGACTGAGGTGAACCTTTTCAGTCCCTTCCAGGCATAGGAGTCTATAATGCACCCCCCTTAAGAGATTCCCCTTCCTTCTCTTTCTTTTCCCTTCCTGTCCTTGGGCCAGCATAAGTGGGTCTTCTTGGCATTTTTGGAAAGCACAACACCATGGATTTTGGATGAATCCAAGACGCATCAGAGCTTTGGAAGAAGAGAATGAGGTGGAAGAGTGGTCCAAGGAAGGCTTGTCTCATCTCTGCATCTCTGAAGAGGCATCTCATAATTTATCCCAGAGAAATTTACCACCCAAGCTCTCAGAGGCCGTGGAAGAAGGAAGAAAGAAAAGAGACATCTAACTTCTCCAAGACGAAAGACAATGTCTGGATTAGCAGGGCCCACTGGTCTCTGAGGATAATTCATGCTGTCCTCATGCACATTGGACTCATGGTCTGGCTCTGACCTCTGAAAGATGGCTCTCAACCAACTGTCTCTAGAGGAAGCAGAAGCTGAAGCCTGGGAGGATCTTGGCCAGGGCCACAGCCATGACCTCAGACCCTGCAACTGCACCTGAGTACACATTTCCAGGGGAGATGTGCTCTCCATGGAGGAACAGCAGCTCTGGCCCATGGGGTCCCTGTGAGATCACCCCAGCTGGTCTAAATTAATGTGTGACACACACACACACACACACACACACACACACACTTTTTTTTAAAACCCAGAACATAGAATCTCCTTTTTTTTTCTTTGATTCTATACTCTGACCTTCTGCTAAATCAACTTTTTTAAAAATATATTTTCTCCTCTGCTTACCTAAAATGTTTCCATACTGAATTTGCTGAGCAGCCAGCACATTTGTAAAAGCACGTAGGCAAGCTAAACTCACTTCCTAAGCCAGCTTCACACCTAAGCATAAACAAGGGGTCTGGCCTTGGAAAATGAACCACTTTCCTGACAAAGAAATTGCTTCCTGTCGCCAAGGGAGAACGTGCCTCATGGCCCACGCCTCTCTTCCTTGTCCCACGCCTTATACTTTTCTTCTTTCGCGTGAATTTCAGATTCCAGTGAAGTCTATCCCAAAGCCCAAATAAGTAGATGAGGTTTCATGTTGTCTCAGCCAAATAATCCCAGCTCACCCAAGCATTCAGTGTTCATGCAAAATGTTTGCATATTGGGTTTGCTGCCTGCTGGATTGATTCTCTCTCTCTCTCTCCCTCTCCCTCTCCCTCCCTTTCTTTCCCTTTCTCTCCTTACAAGCCAAAGACTGGAAGTAGAAGAGAACATTTGAAACATATTCAAATCACAGTGAAAAATAGTAATTTTGAAAGAAAGAGGAGAAAACAAGACACCTGGCCATCCTCTTTTTCTTTTTTCTTCTTAAATGCCTTTAACTCTTAAAAGCCCCTTACTTTTTAAAGATCTTTTGGTCCTTTGCTTCATCAAACTCTGGTGTGAGAAAATAAAAACACATGTATACAAGCACATTGCTTTATGCTGATGAGCTCTTATTTATTATGCCACTTCTAACAATGGAGAAATGAAAACCAATCTGTTTTATTTCTAAAGACAAATCTTTCTGTGCCAGTCAATGTCCAAATAAAAATAATGAAAACCATACTTGAGTATTGAAAACAGAGATTTTAGTACAGGGAATTAGTTATCCAGGTGATGGAAAACCAGAGAAGTCAGACAAGAAACAATGAGGCAAATCAGAAGGTAGCAACAACAGGATACAGCTACCACCCCTAGGCTGCAGGGACAGAGCAGGGAAATGGAGTTATCAGAACCCAGGGCCTGGGGCCACCAGATGGAAGCTGGAACCACAGCCCATCTGTCTGGTAGGATCTGGAGTCAAGGAAGACAGGTGGCTGCTACTGGAGAAACCACAAGACTAGGAAGGTGCAGGAGAAAAAACATGGCCTCTCTCTCTTTCTGTCTCCCTCCCTTCTGCATCCAATGCCTCCCATTGGCAGAATCCAGCTGGAAACCAGCTGATCCGGGAGCTTGGAAAACACAACCTGAAAATGGTTAACCCCCTGAGGCCCCCAGTAGAGTAGAGGAACATGAGAGATGCTGCTAAAGATGAACAAGCCCAAGACTCGGACCTGCTCTTCCCATTCCTCCCTCCATGGCATCCCCACTACCAATATCCTCTCTCAACCATTGAACAAACAGGATACAAATTCCAAAGGCACTGAAAATTGGGGTTGCAAGGAAAGGTGCATTGAAATGAAGTTCAAGTTCACAACCAAATTCAGCTCTACCAAGCCCTGATTTTGAGCATCTTTTCCTCTAATCATTAGGGCTGCCACCCTGTCCAGTTTGTGTGTCCAATCCTAGGAGTGTGAAATGCATTGAGTTCCAGGCAGAGCATAGGAAATTACTCCACACCCACACGGAGCTTTTAAATGGAAGCTGAGCTAGAAGTGTATTCTCACATAGAGACGACACAGGGTTCTTGGTCTCATTCTCTACCAAGAGCAATGACTAGCCACATGAGAGGATGCAGGATCAGAGAAGAGATATTGGGGAGTCTTCCTGGATGTCCTCTGAAGGCTCTTTTTAAGTTTTCTCAGCAATCAGCCCTTGCTAGACATGTGCCCTTCTTGCCCAACCCCAGCCCCCAAGGCTGGAACAAAGCCTCTAGAAACAAAAGTATTAGAAGATCGCTCTGTTTGGAAAGTCTTGTAAAAGAGCTATGAATTTGCTCTTAAATAATCCACTCAAAATGGAATTCAACAAATCACAACTAAATCCTACTTTTGGCAAAATGATTCTATCTTCATTATAACTGTATTATCACTTGTATTACTGCACATGTCTTCCTCTGCCCCTAAAAAAGGAGGAGGAGGAGGAGGAGGAGCACAGATATAATATAAACAGAGGACTGGAAAACTGCCCCAGCAACGCATAATGGCTAAACAATGACTAAGGGGGCTGTGATATGCATCCGCACAGACCCACATTTGTAAACAGTGCAATGGGAAAGGAGAGATGTGCATGAGCTGGACAAAAGGAGGGTTTTGGTTGAGAGATGGGGTGAGGAGGGGGAGACCATCATTGGGAGGATGGTGGAGCAAGCGAGATCTTTTCACCCTGGCCTGGGAGGCCCTGACTAGAGAGAATGAACACAAACCATAGGGATAAGTATTTTATGATTTGCTTAATGAGGCTGAGAGACAGCAGTGTAGCAGGAGCTGAGACTGGGGCTCCTGAGTCAGACTGCCTCGGTTCATGGCTCTATTCCACTTCCTGCTTGTTCTGTCACCTGAGGCAAATGATTTACTAATCCCTTAGAACCTCAGATTCCTCATGTGTAAAATGAGATCATTCACTCAGAGAATATTTGTTGAATATTATGTGCCAGGTACTGTTCTAGATGCTGGGAATCCAATGTGGGCTGGGGAAAGGGGAGGACATCCTTGCTCTCAAAGAGTTCATATTCTGGTGGGGGAGAAAGATAACACAGATTAACCAACAAATAGAGAATATCACAATGGTGGTTCTATAAAGAGAAATAAAGCTAGATAAGAGGGAAGGAATGATAGCAAAAGGGTGTAGGCTATTTGCAGAGTGATTGGGAAGGAACTGCTTGAACATGTGAATTCAAACAGAACAGGTCAGGAAAAGGAGCAAAAGGGAGAGATTCACAAGGGTATGAGGAGGGTGTTCCAGGCAGAGGGGACTGCAAATACCCCCACGGTTTCCAAGGCTTGTTACATGGGGATAATATCAGGCATATAGCAGGCACTCAATAAATGGTAACTATTATTTTTAATCATAAGTGGGGTATTCATAAAGCTCATTTTTGCTCAAGGTAGAGCAATAAAAACAGTGAGAAAACCAGCAAATTTACCTCAGCTCTGGATCCTTGTTCTTCTCCTGACCACATAGCACACAAACAGATGCTTACAAAGACAGAGGGTGCTCTCAGCTTTCATTATCTGCAAAATACAGACTGGCACAGTGCATGACAACCCAAATCAGCAAATAACCCAAAAGACCTGTCCATATTTTTAATAGATGGCTTTGTGCAAAAGATGTGCTTGCCTACTTATGTTGCATTCACTCTAGTATCAATGAGAAGATCATGCAGTGCAGAAATTGGCATCAGATACCAAGCGCTCAATTCCTGGTTATGTGATATCAGACAAGTCCCTTAACTTTTCTGAGCTCACAGAGTCGTTATGAGGATCAGATGCAATGACAACTGTGGGGGCCTTTTGTGAACCATACAACTGCATTTGATTATTGCTCTATGATGAAAGTTGAGTGAATCATCTGAGCTCACAACCACGGTTGGGGTGGGACATGGCCCACCCACATTTTGGATGATTAGGAGACACAAGCCGGAGACCAACAATTGCCCCAAGGAAGTCACAGAGCCAATCAGAGTCACAAAGGGACTCTTCTGTTTTTAATACTTTCTGGGATGAAGTTGATGGCATTTGTTTAGATTGGCATTGAAGGGGAATCATTCTGTTGCAAATCCAAGTTGCTTAGAAAGGAGTGGCCGACCCTGCCAACAATTTGATTAGAACAGGCACACACTACAGGGGATTAAGAAGGCAGGCATTTCTTGCAGTTTTCTACTGAAATACAGACCACAAAATTAAAGTCCTAGGTATGACCTGGCTTCACAGGAGACTCTGTCCTCTCCTAAGATGAATAAGACTTTCAGGAGCTGCAAATGAGATTCTTACCATAGAGATTTAGAGAGACCAGTATGCTTCAGTTGTCCTTCAGTATTTTAGAATCACTGAATTTTAGAGTGGATAGAAATGAAGAGTTTATTGCAAGTGAACTCCTCTAAGTGCTGAAATTTAAAAGGGGAAGAAGAAGAAAGAAGAAGAAGAAGAAGAAGAAGAAGAAGAAGAAGAAGAAGAAGAAGAAGAAGAAGGAGGAGGAGGAAGAGGAGGAGGAGGAGAAGAAGAAGAAGAGGCTGTTATTGTTATGGAAAGAATCATTGAGGTTCTACACTTTAAGGACAGTAAGAGCCCCAGTAATAGCCTAGGCTGTTATTGGGCATAGGGTATTGGGCCAGATAGGGACTGCCTCCAAAGCTCAATTTAGCAATAATTACTGGCAGAAAAGGGGGATAGAGAAAAATAAAGAGGACATATTTAAAATTCCTGAACCATTCTCAAGTTTCTTTCAAAATATCAAACATCTGATCAGGTTCATTTAGGTCAGGTTGGATTAGAATTGTCACCCAGATATCTATTCATTGTCAAAAGTTCAAAGAGTGACTCAATAGGTATCTGACAAAGTTTGAAGAAACTCCTCATCCAAGCTGGATATCAATCTCAAGCCAGTGGGTTGAGATTGGACATAATGGAGTAAAGAAGGCATATAAGTCCTCAAGGAAGAGTGCCTTTAGGAATTCTGGTCTCCCCTGCATTTCTAAGGGTGCATGTTCTCACATTAAATTTCAATTCCCATAACTCTTGGTTGAGAACCTTAGCCCTCTTCCCATTCATCAGACAGAGGGAGGTACTTATGTTACAAAAGCCAAATTTCAACCCAACTGGAGCAAGCACCGGTCTCCAATCCAGAGATGGGAAGGAGGAAAAGATGGTGCCAGGGACCATACCACCACTGTCTCCAAAGACAAGGTACGATCAAGGCTAGTTGTACTCAACAGGCAACGTAGCCATAGTGTGCCTGCATGAACATGTACCTTTGAAGGAAACCAATGCCATCTAGATTTTTCCTACTTAATGTTTCCACCATCCCAGGGGCATCTCTAATGACCAATAGATGGGCAACAGTAACTTTGGTTAGCATGAGCATTCTGGATTATTTACTCATTGAGGAGAAAGGGTAGGGAGGAGAAACAAGAAGAGTTCACAGAAATATATATGTGTATATATAAATAAATATTATATTTATTATAATATTCCTCTTATATATACACGTATATATTTCTCTCTCTCTCTCTCTCTCTCTCTCTCTCTCTCTCTCTCTCTAGATTGCCCAATGTTGTATTTGAAACATGTGAAATTAAGAACCTGAACTGCATTCAAATTTTATTTTAGTGGCTAAGTAATTTTTATTCCACCACAGCCATAATGGAAAAAAAAATTAAATAAGTAACTAAAACAAGTGTGTTTCCAACATCAAGTAAGCAGGTAGACATCAGAGTTCTGGTTTCCTTACCATCCCTTTCCTAGGTGCTGTCACTTTTTCTACATCTGTCATTGTCCAGCCATCTTCTTGCACTTCTATCCTGAACCTAAGAGGGACCTCAGCATCTATTCTGAGCAAGCTTTCCAAAGAACTTAGACACGTTTGGATCTTCGTGCTCTAGGAGCTTTGGGATCTCAGAGGCTAGGGGCTTGTGACTCTTCTGTGACATGATTGGATACCTGGTATTAGGAGATTTAGCTGATTCCTAAGTAACACTAAACTGTACTGAAAAAAAGAATTGAGAAGAAAATGTGTGTGGCAATGTTAAGTATGTGCCCACTGAAGCTCAGTTCTTCCCATAGCCAACATTTGGTGGTCGGCTGATTCTCAGGGTATTAACACCACATAGGAATGCAAGCCCAGAAGCCTGGGGTAGAGACTTAGAGTTCTGAGCTCCATGGAAGGCCCACCATTGACAGCCAAAGTTTTAAAATGTGCTTGACAAGCAGATAGAAAAATTGGCTGTACATGCCTCTACTGTAACACAACTATTTGCTTTGAGGACTGTGCCTGGAGTTATTGCTTTGAGGGAAAAAAATGCATAATTTTGGAAAAGAATGGCTTACTCCTACAAAGGACCCTGGTCTGCAGCCTTCTCTGTGGGGACTTCAAGGGCTGCCTTCTGTAGTTATGTTCCGTATCGGCATTGTTCAAAGTCACTCAGCTGGGGCTTCCTGTCATCTAGCCCAGGGAAGAGACACCATTCCTAGAGACACAAAGAACAGGTCCAAGTACTTATATATCTAAGGCAGACATGCAGATGGCAAAGAATATGTGGAAGGGACAGATCACAGAAAGAAAACTATTGATTGATTTAATATTGGGGTGTCTCATAGGTAAAATGTATGAAAGAGGCAGTGCACATTGTTTATTAGTAAATTAAATTGAGCTTGTTTTATACCCAAAGTTTTTTCTTGCTTTGTTTTTATTGTGTTTTTTTTTTTTTTAATAACCAATCGCTTTGTAAACTAAAGAATAAATACAGGCAAAATATACTCTTTAGGTATCAACTCCACTCCTTGGATTTTCAGAAAAAAAAAATGGGGTTGGAATTCCTGTTTTACCATTTCCTCACCATATCACTTTAGACAGAGAGTCAAATTCTTCATCTGCAAGATGGGGCCAGTAACACACTTTTTACTGGACTGTCACGAAGATGATTGCTTTCTGGCCCAGGCGTGTGCTACCAAATAGACCTGCAGTAGGTGAGAGCTGTAACTATCCTTGCCGTGATGTGCACAAGCTGGTGTATAACTGTCTCACGAATAAATAAGCCACAGGGTTCACAGGACCATTAACAAAAGCACATTCTACAAGCTGCACGAGCCCCTGTGAAATCAGCTCCATCATCCAACCAATGGTGGAAAGAGTAAAAGCTCAACTTTATTGCATATGATGGGCTCAAGTGCTGGCCATCTTGCAGTAGGAGCAGGGTAAATTCCTTTACCTTTTGTGGTGTAGTCCCTTCATCTCCAAAATGGTCGTCATAATAGTACCTACTTCATAACGTTGGACTTGAGGATTAAATGAGACAATCCACATAAAATGTGCTTGAAACAAATGTCTGGTACATAGTAAACACTGAATAAAAGTTCATCATATCTATATTGTATGGCCCATCTTATAGTCAGGATCTGGCTAGAGGAATGGAGCTGTTTTTTATTAAAGTTAGTGCAGTCTGTTTCATCTCTTTTGGGATTTGGCGGGGAGGGGTTGCTGGTTGTGGGGGGAGCTATGAACTGAATGGATTAGGCTGGAGAATTGACCTATGTCTTATGATCAGTTGGGGGACTCTGGTGACATAGGGAGAAACCCCTGGTACTGATCACACTTGGGGATTGGAGGCTGGACCTAATGTGATATTAAGTATCCTGATCTGTAAAAAGAGGTGGGTAAGGTCTACTTTTGAGAGCTATTGGTAAATGATGGGAGTACCACATGAAGGTTTTGGCACACAGTTGGCACACACATGCTTGTTTAATTGGCTTTATTGGGAGGACACAGACAACTGGGGAGCAGTGGAACCTAGGAAGGACATGGCCAGGTGGAAATGCCGATGAGTGTTAAGAACACTGGCTGTCTTCATTCTTTGCATGGCAGGTGGTCTGGCAAGGAGAGAGAGGTTGTGTGCTAGGCATTCACTCTTGCACAGAATAACCACTAATATGGCCATAGATTAAAAATACACAGAACATTCTCAGCCTCCCTCCCACAAAGAAATCTCCTACTGTGGTGAAGAGAAATCCAATTCAACAAGGGAATCCTTGGTTTCTCTGGCCTCTACATCTCCTCCCTTCTGTTCTGGTTAAGCTGCCACTTATGTAACCATTGCAATAAAACAGTGTGTTACATACACTCCTCATTCTTGTTTTATAGACAAGAACCAAAACACAGTGAGACTGAGAAACAAACCCCGGGCCTCAAAGCTAGTGAGCACGAGAGCTATGATCTCAATATATACCTTGACATACCATGTCTCTGGCTCCTTGCAAAGATCACGGTAGCCTCAGGTCCTTCAGCCATGCCTGCAAACACACACAGCAGGCTGGTCAGAGAAACCAGTAGTGGGGCCATGCCAGCAAAGGGGTGGGTGTGGGCTGGATTTTCTGCCCCTGTGACTTTTTGCGAGTTCCCAAAATTATTCCAAAGGGAGTTGAAATAGCAAAATGGGGAGCTGCCTGGTTATGTCTGAATTCTATAAATCAGGGCTTTAGGTGAAGGATGATTTTTCTTTAAAAAAAAAAAAAAAAAAAAAAACAAAAAGAAAGAAAGAAATGCAAAAAAAAGCCAGCTCTAGAGGAACTTAGCACCCTTTGTTGGTGTTCTTCTCGGAAGCTTATAATGAGCTCATAAATGCTAATGAGGAGTGTTCTGTGGTTCCCAGCAGCGCAGTTAGAGGACAGAATTGCACCAGGGCTGGGGATCTGTGCCCACCCCTGATCTGCACCCCTGCTGCTGGGCCACTGGGCCAGGCTGTTTGCAGCGGGAGGGGCACCATCATCTGCTCTGTCAGTTCCCACACTTGCCCACTTGCACCCTCTCCACAGCAGTGCCTCTGGCCTAGATTATCTCCCCTGGGATGATGGCTTCAAAGTCCTCTTTGAAAAGTCAACCCTTGGAGTTGTGAGCTCTCCCCAGGCTTGGTCAGTAGCTATGTGCTGAGTACCCATTACTGTGCCCAGTTAGCCGGGAGCTGTGCGAAGTGGCTCCCCACGCGCTGCTTCTGGTCTCATCACCCTGTCATTTAGCAGCCTCCACAACGTGGCCCGAAAGTATCTGGCCCAACCACAAGCCCACTGGGAACAGAGGGTGTGTAGGCTGAGACAGGGGACAGGACTAAAGGAAGGAGTTATCTACAAGGTAGAGCAGGGTTAAGGGGAGGGAGGGATGGAGATGCTCCTGCCCTGCCAGGATCCAAACTGAAGAGTTTCACCATCCCTAGGCCACAGGGATAGGAGGAGGGAGCAGCTCTGAGCAGCCTGGCTATAGGAAAGGGTTGCTGCCTCTGCAGCCTGGCATGGGGATACCTAGAGGAGATATCTCCTGGCCTCGTCCTCCTCTCTCAACCCCCAGCAAGAGTCAGCAACGAGGGAGTCCATTTATGCAGCCCAGGGGCAGCATCTGGGTCTCAGAGCAGGCTGAAGAAGAGCGGCATGCCCAGCAAGGGGGAACTGAGGGGAATATCCAGCTAAACGACCCTCCAACCATATCTCTTAGGTTCCTGAAGGGATCTGAGCATCCAGGCCAGCATGACCTTCTATTCCTGCCACCTGTTGTTCCCCTGCCTGCTGCTTCCTCAAGCAGATCTGTCCATACCCATGTCAACACACTCCTTACATTTCAGACTTGACAGTAAATGTCAGGTTCTCCTTGAAATGTCCTCTGAGCAGCCCAGTCTCTTAGTCAGCCTTGTATTATAGGCATTTTTGTGCTTCTCTAAGACATTATCTCCATTTATCTCTATAAGTCAGTTGAAGAAAAGGACCGTGTCCAGCACTTCCTTTGCTTTGCAAGAGCAGATCCTTCTCCAGTGGGTACGGGAAGGGTGGACCAGAGGTACAAAGGTAGAGGAGGAAGGTCATCATCTGCCTGTGAAGCCCTTAGATCATCCCTCCATATAGTCAGTGGATTGTAGGTAGATGCCTCAAACCAGGGAAAAGGTGGGCCCAGGGCAAATTTGTGGCTCTGAGTCTCATAAGAAAGATCTTTTCTCCTCTGCCTGATGGCTTGAGGGATGGAGAGGACAGGGAAGTTGGGAATAGGAATGCTGATGTAAGTCCTTGGGGATCTGGAAAGACACACTCTGTTCTTTGACCAACATGATCTTCTTACTCTGTGGATTGTGTAAAAATATCAAAGTATTCATCACAGAACATTGTTTAGAAATAATTAAAGGTCTTAGTCTACTGCATCCCTCTTTCTACAGCCACCGTAGTGGTGATTCAAAGAGAGGAAGAACCAGGAAAGAAGAGGAAGTACATGTCAATTAAAACCCCCTATGTAGTGTGGGCCCCTGGGACGTTCTGCTAAAAATCCCTTGCTTAAATTTAATTCTTAGAATCCTATGAGGTGGTGCTCCCAATTTACAGACAAAGAAACTGGGACTCCAGAGAAGTGATGTCCCCAGCTCACTGGTCACCCAGGAGTGGAGTCTGACAGGAGTCTGACATTTCCGAGTGCTTGGCACCACTTCAGACATCAGCCCCTGCTCTTCTGGTGCCAGGTCACAGTCGTCTAAAATCACAGTGTGGAGGGCAGTTGGGTGGCTCAGCGGTTGAGCGTCTGCCTTCAGCTCAGGGTGTGATCCTGGGGTCTTAGGATCGAGTCCTACATTGGGCTTCCCACAAGGAAGGAGCCTGCTTCTCCCTCTGCCTATGTGTCTGCCTCTGTCTGTATGTCTCATAAATAAATAAATAAAATCTTTAAAAAAAAATCAGTGTGGATCTTCTGTACTTGCAGATGGTCACCACATTAGACCCTGGGCTAAGAAATGAAGAGCCTTCTCCTTCTACAGGCTGGAGCCTCACACATGGGGGTGATGGCTGTCAGTGGATGGCCAGCCCTGCTGAGGCACTGTGCCCACCCAGGATGATGAGGAACACATGGACGCAATCTAGGGTTTTCAGGATCTGTGCTGTCACCTGCATCAGAATCCCTTCACCAGTAGGGCAAAGAGGCTGAGGGGTCCTGAGCTCCTAGATGATTGGATTCCTAGAAACTGCCCCAACTTGTGTGGGGACAGAGGGCTGGGCTTTTGGAGCTATGGTCTCTGGGAAGGGCCTGGAGATTTTGCACACACTTGGGGATCCTTATGTTTCCATCTCTTTCCTGTATGGTCTCCTGGCTTCTGGCAGTGCTTCTCTCCCATGATGGAGTCTTGGGAGTCTGCTGCTGAGGTAAGACCGGGTAGGTCAAGAAGAAGATGCAAAAAAAAAAAAAAGGCAAGGAGAAATCAAATGGTCTGCATATACTTAAGGTACTGACAGGCAAAGCCTCATGCAAAAGTCTTCCCTTGCGGGGACCTGCTCCTCTGCTCACTCCCAGGAGCGAGTGGGGACTGGAGCGGGTCTTACCAACATCAAAGCAAGGCCGGCTTGGTCCATTGACAGTGAAGGTCAGGGGGACAGTCTTCATGGGACTGAAGGGGTAAAGACATGTGCAGCATCTGGCCAGATGAGGCTCTTTGAAAAAGAAGAAAGAAAAAGAAAGAAAGAAAGAAAGAAAGAAAGAAAGAAAGAAAGAAAGAAAGAAAGAAAGAGAGAAGGAAGGAAGGAAGGAAGGAAGGAAGGAAGGAAGGAAGGAAGGAAGGAAGGAAGGAGAAAGAGTCAAGACACCAGGAGGAAGGAGAGGACGCGCTTCCAGGGAGGTGCAAGGAGGCGCAGTGCGTGTCCCGGGGCGGGGTGCAAGCGAGGGCGGTGCCTGCTGAGCGCCCCGGGAGGGGTAGGGGGGAGCGCACCCCCGGGTGGGTGGGGGGTGGGGAGCGCACCCCCGGGTGGGGGGTGGGGTAGGGTGGGGAGCGCACCCCCGCACCGCACGCGGGACCTTGTGCACGGCCTGAAGGGGCTGCAGGGAAGAAATGCACGGGTGTGGTGGGAAGAGAAGACAAGCCCAATCCCAAAACTGCTAACGCCACGGAAGGGGGAATCTTCTAAACCCCCTCCTGGCCGCCTTCCACCTCGCTTTCTCCTCGGTCGTCTTCACTGCTGTCTCAGGTTTCCATAAACAGTGCAGTTATTTATTTTATTTTTGTTTGAAATGTTAAACAAGCCCCGAAAGGAAAAGCTGTTGAGGCATCTCGTGGCGTCTCGGGAGAGCAGCTGCACCGCCAGCAGATTCTGCGAGGGCTTGGCGAGGTCGCCCATCCCCTCTCCCCTGCACCCCCGGCCGGGGCTCTCACGGAGCCCCCGCGCACCCCTGCCCTGGCTCGGGGGCCCTGAGCCTTCCGGGCTCCTTAAGCCGACCTGTCTCTGCCCCCAGAGTGCAGCTCACCCTCCTCGCCCTCCACGGAGAACCTCTGGTCTGGAAGGGTGTCTCGGGGTGGCAGGGAGAGCGGCTATTCTGAGGTCAACGGCAGCTCCCAGAATCAGGGCGGACTTCACCCAGTGCTTCTTAGGCACTAGGGACCACTGAAGATGAAAGTGGGGTACCCTTCCTAACACATTTAGCCCTCAGCCCAGGCCTGTGGGCAGGTGCCGTGATTTGCTCCCATTTTACAGATGAGGAGCCTAAGGCACGAGGAATTAAGAGGTTTGATTATAAGAGACAAAGCCAAGCGCGCTGGGCCTGGGGTGAGGCCGGTCACAGGGCCCCGAGCCCAGAACATAAGAGGGACACGCACAAACTCAGTCATCAAGATAAATAATATTTCAGTGCAATATTTTTTAAAAGCCCAAAGCCATACAAAAAAAAAAAAAAAAAAAACCCACAGCGTAACAGTGTATCAAGATGTTAAATAAAGACAGGCCCAGAAGATTCAGTTCCAGTCATTCTGGCTGTAGCTCCTCACCACCACCACCCCCACCGGGCGGTGCTGCTTGTTGGCGTTCATTTAGGACAAAGCAGATCCTTGCTTTCATGCAAGTTACCTTTCTGGTTCATTCTTGTCCGCCTCCCGTGGTTGGGGGGCTGCTTTCCTCACTGGAGAGAGGAGAAAAGGGAGACAGAGACAAGCTTTTCTATCTGTTGTTTGTTTATATTTGCTTCTGCCTTCAAAGAACAGCAAACCCAAATAGAATTTCAAGCGGGACTTCATCTCAAATTCCTTCTGAGGCCGCTGCTCTTTCCATGAGCTCACAGCTGCCTTGGTGAGCTCTTCTCTCCCTCCCTAGCCTGGAAAGGAATCAGCCAGGCAGGAGGGGGGAACCTCTCCCAGGGGGGCAGCAGGAGAAGTTAGGACAAGTCGGTTCTCGTAGCCAGACCCACCCTGGAGACACCTCGTGCTCAGCCAGGCCGGCCCTTTGCCAGCCTTCCCACTGCTGCACGGAGCCAGGGCACACGTTACAAAAGACCCTCCTTCTGCTTTCTGGCTCCTCATTGGTCTGCCCAGGGCTGCCTTGCCCCCCGCCCCTTCTGGACTTGACAGCACACAAGAGGCAGGTGTGTGTGCGCACACGGGCCTCCATCCCCACTCCCAGTGCCGCTCCTCTGAGGAAGGGGTCACGGGCTTGCAGCGGGGGTGTAGAGACAGGTGGGGGCAGGGAGGAAAAGGATGGGGGGGTAGACCCCAGGGCCAGAATCCAGCTCTTGAAGAGGAGAAATGGAATGCTATCTCCAACCCAAAATTTAGGTCACTGGAACTCTTACGGTGTGGTACAGATACCTGTTGGACGGCACTGTCTCAATGTGCCAGGAGCAACATTTTAGAAGATTTGAGGCAGATGTGGAGGGAACTGTAAAGAGGTCGGAGAGGTAGGGTGAGGCAGAAGGCATCTCTATCCATCCTGTCTTCAAGAGACTCGGCCCTCCTGGACCCAGACGCAGTGGCCCTCTCCCACTCCTGGGATCCGGTTGCCATGTCTCATTTCTTCCCCTCTGGGTGCCCCTCCCACACTGACTTCTAATTGCCCCCTCTCCTCCACACCCCTCCTCCAAGGTGAGAGAAAGAACAGGGCTTCGGAGCCAGGCAGGGGTAGGTCCAAGTGCAGACGGCCTTTGCTACTCACTAGGTGGCCCGGGACTGCTTGCTCGCCCTCTCTCACCTTAGCTCCGGATCTGAGATCTGTAAAATACAACAAGGGTGTCTACGTCCAGACTCTGGTACAGCTCTCAGCAAAGTGAGATGCTAACCCAGCTCCCTAGCTTCTTTAAGACCCTTTCAACATGGCCTCATCTTGCTCACCCTTCAGAGTGATGCAGGCCCTTTCAGAAACCGGTAAAGATGGTCTTTAGTATTCAGCCTTCACAGCAACTTCCTAGATTTTCCCACCCCTCTCACCCACCCCCCCATATGCAGAATTCCACACCCCTCCTCCAGCACGTCATCAAGGTGGGATGAAGCTTGAGGGTATGCCATAAATACTACCCTTTTCCCGGAATTCTGAGCCAACAGAGATGTAAGAAAAGAAGAATAAAGCAGGTGGAGAGAAAAATATCACCTCAGTTACTGTTAAAGCTGGTGAATGTGTCTTAATCTGGGGACGAGGGGGTTTTCTCATTCTGAGTCCCAGAATTGTACAGCATTCCCCACCTGGTTGCGGACATTGCTGGGCTTCGGCCGACTCCCCTGGAGGGTGGAGTCTGTCTCTCAAAAATCTCAAGACCTAGAGGGGCAAGGCAGAGCATGAGTGGGCTTACTCCAAAAGTAAAAGCACAAAGAGGGGACCAGGCTACACCTTCCCTTCCAAATTCACCAAATTCCATTACTTCTCCAGGGAAGGAGTGAACAGGTGAGAGGAGACCAAGAGTGTTTGCCTAATGGAATCCCCTATACTTAGAAGGAAATATCAAAATAAAGATATACTCAACATCCCCTCCACCCTGATACAACTATTTTGTTTCCTTCAATCTGATATCAAGAACAAAAACAATAAACATACATATACACATATATATTCCATTAGGCGTGTGTATATAGATACATAATGTTATCTAAAAGTTAGAAAATTAAAAAAATTAAAAATAATAAAAGAACATAATAGAGACTATCTTTTAATATTTTTGTGGACAATAAGTGGAATAATGCCACTTAGGACTTAATAAATGCACTTAATACATTCTAATTATAATAGCAACCAGAAGCATGACTAAGAGCTGTGCTGGGGGCCACGGAACAGGCAGGAGCAATGGCAACTGACACAAGCATACAGATAACATTTAATTCACCACGTGTGAGAAGAAGAAACACCGAAAGAAGAGCCCAACGGAGAGAGAAATGGCAGTGACCTATGGTGATCAGGGACGTCCCCATGGCCAAGGTGACATGCGTGCTTTGGGTTCTGAAAAGATGTTCTCAGGCAAAGAAGTTGGGCCAAGAAGAGTCGCCCAGTCTGCATGAGGTGTTACGTTCTCGAAGTGACAGTAATGGAAAGCAAAGTTTTGGGTTTGCCTCCACACCCCAACCAGCCTCTCTTCGGGCTCAGGGCCAGCCTTAGCTATAGGAAAAGTAGTAGTGGCGGTGAGGTTGGCAGACCCTTTAGATGAGGAAGCGGGGCGTAGCCTCCCTTCCAGTCCACTTGCCTCATCATCAGGGGTCGTGCCCCCGTGGGGGATGCTGTTTAGAGCTGAGGGCTCATCTCTGTCTGGTTCTAGCACCTTCCTACTAATGCTCATCCCTTAGAGGCAAACCTCTAGCTAACTGGCTTGCTCATTAGGCAGTATTTCCCCAGCCCATGTTTTCCTCTGTGCCTCTCTGGTCCAGCCCCTCTGGGCCACAACGACAATCCAACCCCTTCCCCAGAGCCCACACCCTACCACGGGTTGGCACCCTTTTATCAGGCCACATCTCTGGGCGTTGGTGGTGCAGAGCAAGCTAATGTCAGCACTTCCACCTCTCTTCCCAAGCCAGTCCCTCGGGCCCCTTAACCACACGCCATGCTGTCTTCTGACTTTCTCCCTGTCTGTCAGCACATTCCCAGTCTTCGGCTAACCCGCCACACTCCCCTGGACACGTGAGAGCACCTCCCTAGCCTAGATGCATACATTTTCTCCTGGTTCACCAGAAATTGTGGCAGCAGAGTCGTAGAAGGCTACGGGGCCGTGTTAGAAACCCCAAAGCAGAATCCTGTGTTAACCTGCAGGAGCGAGAGCACGCAGTCCTTTCTGGGTTCCCTGCTTTGGGTTCTGGGGCCCACGGAGGACCCAGATGGGGCATCCCAATGTTCAAGTCATTTGAAGGTTGGCCGCTCAAATCCAATCCCTGTTTTATTTTAGTGGTGGGCTGATAGAAATTTTAGCAGTGGACTTTATCTATTCCTGAAACTCAGCTATCAACAAACTCATCTGAGTTCTCTGTTTCGTATAAAAAGAAATCTTATTACCAAGACCCAGGCTCAGCCCACTGACATTTTCCCCATATTGGAACAGTGTTAGAAACAACTCCCTGACTGAATCTGCTCCAGGGCAGACAGAAAGGTCAACACAGAAAGTCATTTGAAAGAGAAAATGCCAGGCAGCCTGAGTGGCTCAGCGGTGTGGCTCCACCTTCAACCCAGGGCCTGATCCTGGAGACCTGGGATCGAGTCCCACATCGGGCTCCCTGCATGGAGCCTGCTTCTCCCTCTGCCTCTTCTCTCTCTCTCTCTCTCTCTCTCTCTCTCTCTCTCTCTCTCTGTGTGTGTGTGTGATTCTCATGAATAAATAAATAAAATCTTTAAAAAGGAAAAAAAAAAAGAAAGAAAATACCACATGGTGTGTTGTATTAATATCACTCCTAAAAAAAAAAAAATACCACTCCTGCTCAGGGACAGGAGTGCTAAGTCGAGTGAACTTGACTGAGAAGAAAGTATTCAAAATAAAGTAAATAGTGTTCTAGGTGACTTTTAGGGGAAACCTCTTTTGCTGGACACAGCCGTGAGAGATGACACTAGTTTGACCCAGAACAGCTGTCGTGACCATGGCTGGTCGCAGAGGCTAGAAACTTCCTATTATTCTGATTCCTTCTCCGCACTCCTTCTCCAGGTGGCTCTAGTGTCCTACATTTCCAGTTCCATTGCTACCCCTTGGCTAGACCCCACCTCATTGACTTCCCCTTGGATTATTGGGACAGTCTCCCCCATCACCCATCATCTGACTTTTCATTTCATCCATCTCAACCCACCTAGCACTCTAAGACCAGACTGATTTTCCTGACTTAATCCATTTAAGTCATTTTAGTAGGCCTTCATGGTCCACCAAAGAGCAAACTCTTTAGCTACCATCCAAAGCTCCCCAAAAACTCTCCTCATCTGGCCCTCCAGCCATGTGATTCTGTTCCTCTCCGTGACTCACTGTTAAACCAGTTCCATCCTTCTGCACCCTACCTTTCTTTCTGTAGGAACCACATCAAAATCACCCCATCCTCCTTACTTTTTATCTATTGACTAGTAACCATCCCTTCAGATCTGTCTTACAGTAGGACATATATGTGATTGGGTAGCCCAGCGCCCCTTTATTCGGGGATTTCATTTCTTCCTCATTCTGTTCCCATGGGTCGCACCTAACCCAACATGACCAACACAAGTATTCTATCTCTAAGCCACAGTGATGGGTCTATATTTGATGATAAAAGCCACACAAAAGTAGTCACGCTCTTCTGGAAGGTTTGACAGATGGGTGCTGGAGGGGAGGACGTCTACTGGGTCAGGGCTCCGTCTTTCTTGGCACCTGGGGCTCCAGGCTCTGCTGTTCATGTTGGCTTCACTCTCGGGCAGAGTCCTGATACCATCACAAGTCTTTGGATACATCTGGAGCTGAAGCCAGTTCTGCTCTTGGACTTAACAGTTGCGTGAAGCAATAAATAGGTCCCTGTTCACTTTCAATAAATAATTCCATTCTGTTTTTCATAAATAAGTTCCTTTTGGCTTAAGTTAAAGTTGAGTTTCTACCATTGATAATTTAAGAGTCCTGACCAAGACCTTCACCACACTTGTAAGTACAAAGAGACACACATGTTTCACCTCATATTATTTATTGGAGTATAAACATCATTCCTACAGAGCACACGGTAGACTGCTCCAGGGCAGCTTATCTTACACATATCTGTGCCCTCTCTGGTACCTAGCCCATAATAGGACTTTAAACATACTGTTTCCTTGGTTGAGTGAATGAAAAGAAGGATCAGACAAAAATAACCTATTCCCCAACATGACTCTCACTGACCACCCTCATCCATCCGTAAACTCTGGAAATGTAGGCAAATACACTTTTTGTTGTCAAGGACATTTTCAATTCTTAAAAATAAAATAAAATAATAAAACAACATTATGTTTCCAGGCTTTATGGACACCCTGCCAAATTCTAAGTGGGGAAACATGACTTGAGGGCTGGATGGATTCAGACTTTCCCACACCTCTGGGTCTGAGCCACGTCAGCTGAGAGATACTGTCCCAGCTCCGTGTGACCTAGCGATGCCCACGCCTCCCTGGACCTAGGAACCAAGGAACTGATGAGAGAGGCTTTTAAAGATAAGAAAGAAGAGAGCGGACCTCTTGGAGAGCACCCCAAAAAGGAGGCTGGCATCAAGATATGTACGGCGCACAAACAGTGGCCTGAAAATCCAGGTGTCGTCCATACTTCTTACTAGCTGGGGCGAGATCCGACTAGATTTCCGTCTTGTTCTATGACAAAATGATCTGTTTATCTAAAGGGATTTTAAGGAGTGCTTCAGTTTTTTTTAGTGTTTGTGTCTTTTATTTTGATTTCCTGCTTCTTCATATTTGGGGTGGGTTGGCCCAAGCCTCTAGACGGGGGCTTCTCTGGTACAGAAACTACTGGAACACAAGGCCTACTTTTGCCTCTGACTTTCTTGCCGGACCAGCACTGCACACCCTTCCCCCGCCTCCACCTACCCCAAACCACTGTTCTTTCACTGTTCTTCGGAAAGAACCCAGTGGCCCAGTGAGTAGCTATTTCCAGTTGGCTAGCCAAGTGGAAACTGGGTCAGAGCCCGAGCCCGCTGTGCCTCTTTGGTGCCCACTGAGGACGGTGGGCAGACAGCGCTCTGTGGCTATTCTCTCCTCTCCTCCCTGCCTCGTGCTGAGGGTGGGGGTGGGAGGCTTGATTCACTTTGTCTGGCTGTACAGCCCCCACCCCTTCATTCTGCATACATACCTAGCAGGTTCGGACGCCAACACACACCTGACAAGACCTGTCTCCTTGCTTCATGGCAACAAGCAGAGGCTCCATTGGCATCAGCTGTCCCCAGCTGGGAGCAGATGTTTCTGGTTGTGAGGCAGGGCCCCATCTTTCTCCCTGAGGTCAGACTCCTACCTACAAGGATGTCTTGCCTGCCCGTCACTGGGTTTACCACACAGACGCTGGAACAATGTGATTTGAATGAAATTATTTGAGGACTGCCAGTGACTGGCCACCTGCATCCTTGCTCAGCTTGACTGCAGACTCCGCTCCCTTTCCAGCCAGCCTCCTGAGAGCAGTCTTCACCCCCGTTCCCTGCTGGCATCTACCTTCCCCTCCTCCTAGTATCGCAGCACTCGTCCCCACCACTGACTGAAAGGGTTCCAGCCCTGGACCCCAGGAGGGACTGAATTGTGTCCCTGCATACAAAGTTTAATTGTCACCTCAAATGTGACTGTAGGGAAGTAGGGCCTTTCAAGAGATGATTAAGTTTACAAGAGGTCACAAAGGTGGGGCCCTAACCCAATAGGACTGGTGTCTTGTTGAGGAAGAGGAAAAGATTTCAGGAGTGCATGAGCACACAGAAAAGGTCACGTGAGGCCACAGCCAGAAGATGGCCATCTGCCAGCCAAGGAGAGAAGCTTCAGGAGAGAGCAGTGTTGGCACCCTGGTCTTGCACCTCTAGCCCCCAGAACTGTGAGATGACAGATTTCTGTTGTTTGCCCCCAGCCCTCTGGTACTTTGTCATGGAGGCCCTGGCGGACTAACACGGCCCTCGTGATGTTCTTGTCAAACTCAGAGAGTGCTGTGACCTCCCTGTGGCACGCCAGGCTGTTAGGAGCCCTTCACTGAAACTCTGCTCCACTGGTTCCCCTCTCACCACTGGGGCTACAGGTAGTTAGGTGAGGAAGGCGGAGGCCTCATGATGACATGGGCCTTCTCTCTCTCCTCCATGTGAGAACACCATGGGAAGCAGCCATCTGCAAACCAGAAATCAGGCCCTCACCAGAGACGGGCCTGTGGCTGCCTTCCTTCCCAACCCCTAAAACTATGAGGCACACATGTCTGATGTTTAAGTTGAGCATCTGTGGTAAATCTGGTATAGCAGGCTGGACTCACAGACTCGCAAACGTCTCTCAGACTGCTCTAGAGTTCTCATCTTTTTTCACTGGGATTACTGGAACAGTCGTGAAGCTCGTCCCACGCCCTCGCTCTCATTGCCTTTACTCCATCCCTACTCTTGGGCCCAAAGAGTGAACATCCTAGAATCCTAACACTAGGCTGCCAAAAACTGCCTGTGCCCCCTGTACCCACAGCCACTTGGTGTTTCTCCCACACCCCCTCCCAAAGGACTGGCACTCACCCTGCTCTGCCACCTGCCACCTCATAACTCAGGGCTTCACACCTGCTGCCTGGAGGTGTCCTACCTCCCTGGAGTGTCCTCCCCCTGGAGTGTCCTACCTCCACCACCAGAAACCCCTAGTCCTCCATCAGTTCTAAGCCCAAAATGCAATCTCCTCTGTGAAGCCTTTCCTGGCATTCCTGGGGCAGATTTCAAGGAAGCCCTTTTGTCACATACATGTGATCCATAGCACATTACTTCATTAACATTATTTTTTTATTGTATTATAAAAACATGTTTGGGTGTCTGGCTTCCAAACTACACTGTAATCTCCTTGGAGGCAGGAATCGTATCTTCCCTCCCTTTTTGAATACCCATCACCTGAATGGTGTCTGCTGCCCAATGGGCTTGCAGTTCGTGGCAAATATTGTTAAGTGAATGAGTGAATAAAGCAACAACCAGATACACAGAAGAGAGTCAAAGGGAAAAGAGCCATAAACCCAAAGGCATCAGATACACTAAAGCTTTGAGGTAAATGAGTCAGGAAACATAAAAATCACCAGTTTGCCAAAGCATTGGCACTCTGTAATATCTCTAAGGGGAAGAAACAGGGAAAAGAAGGCAATGAACTGGAGGAGAAATTCAGTGTGGACCAACAATTTTGACGAAAAGGGTAGCAGCCTAAACTATAATTGCAATAGGGAATTACTGGCTATTAAACTAACTTGATGCAATTTAACTCATTAATTGTTTTTTCAAGTAATGAAAGACTTGGTCTCTGTGGCTTGGGAGAGTATAATTAGTTCCAAGAGGAATGTAAGGAGAGGCAGATTTCAGTGCAACATCAAGATCTTTCTAACAATAAATCTGCTCATATGTGGGCTGGGTCAAAATGCGACCGTTAGTTCTGCTACTTACAAGCTCTGGGGTCTTGAGCAAGTTACTTAACCTCTCTGAGCCCCAATTTCCTCGTGAAAAATGGACATAATAATAATATTCAGCAGAACATAAATATAATGATATAATGTGTTCAGTGGACTGGAGGCACCTAACACATATTGACTGTTATTCGTCGTGGAAGTTAGCTCCCTATAAATGAAACTTTTAGAACTCATTGCTGAGTACAGACATTTCTCTGTTCTTTATACTTTCTCTCTAGCGTTGTAGTTATTTGTAGATCTTATTCTCCAGTAGATTATATATTTTTGAGGGCATGACACAAATATATTTCATTTTAATCATCTCCAGAATCCTTGGACAAAGGAGGCATTCATGAAACACGTGTCAGATTGGGAGATGGAGATCACGTGAGCATCAGAGGAAAGACTGGATCTAGGTCACCTCCAAAGTTTGTTCAGATGTTCAGTCTCTAATTCATTCATTTATTCACTCAACAAATGCCATGAAGTGACAAGCTGTTGGGATACAACAGATCACAGAAACAGATATGGGCTCTGCCTATTGATTCTATCTAAGTCCCTGTTAGGTTAGGGAGCTATATGTTACCTTAACTATACCCTTTGTATCCTTGAGTTGTCTTTTCTTTCAAAGATTTTATTTATTTATTTTACATAGACAGAAAGAGAGTGTGCTAGCTGCAGGGAGAGGGAGAGCGAATCTGAAACAGACTCTGTGCTGAGTGCAGAGCCCAATGAGGGGCTCCACCTCCCCACCGTGAGATCATGACCTGAGCCAAAACCAAGGGTCGGCCACTTAATCAACTGAACCATCCAGGTGCCCCCGAGCTATCTTAAGGCTAGTGCTGCAATTCTTTGTTTTGCTTCTCTTGGGCTTGCTCACTTTGGGCTATCCTGGAAAGTCACTTAGGAGGAGAGATGCCAAAGAGGAACAAAATGGGAGTGACTATTTTCCAAAACACACAGTTGTTTTTGGAAATGCAAATCCAGATCTCTTGGATAATAAGAGAAGAAATCTTTATGGGTAGAAAAAGGCCTAGGAAGATCTCCAATTGGTGCTATCCTTTTCTGCCTTTTCCATTATACTCTGAAAATCCACCTCAAAGCCTTAGTGTAAGACTATTTGGAAGGTGAACACATGACCTTAGAAAGGGTGCCTTTCTGATGCATAGAGTTCAAACTCAAGAGTGGGAAGTCCAAGTGGAAAGAAAGCAACATAGAACCACATGCCAGATGGGGAGGCTGCTCCATGTAAAGGTAATGTAACAAACATCACGAGTTCACAAAAGATGTGGGCCATTTTCTGGAGATGTCTACTATTCCAGAGACTGCATATTCTCTTTACCTAGAACACAAGTCTTTAACCCTGTGGATCATGAATGGTTTTTGGGAACCTGTGAAATATTAAAATAGCATGTAAAATTGAGTATGTAGATTTTTCTTGGGGAAAGGCTTTATAGCTTACATAAGATTCCCAAAGAAATCTGTAGCCCCTAAAATCTATCATGTTAATAGGAAACATGTTGCCAACTGAGCAGTTATTTTGAGTTGGAGGCGAATGGAAAGTTTAGGAATATATTCCCACAGTGCTTACAACAGCCAGGTCAATCAAACTATTACCTGATTCTGAGCACAGCTCCCATTATTCTTCTAGGAAGTTTTCCTTAAAGAACTCTGAATAATCTATAGCCCTCAATATATTATAACATTCAGAAGATTGTGTGGAAAGGGTTGCCTGACAAGAGGAGTGACCTTCTGCCAAAGGACACAGACAGCCCAAGGTGACCCACAGGGAAGAGCTATCACAGGGATAAATGCCACAACTTCTCTCCATCCTGCAATGTCTTGCCAAAGCTCCCCACTGGCCAAATCCAATAAAAACCAGAGGACACAGGAGCCCATTGATATAGACCATAAGACCAGCCTCCAAAAAGCACAGATTAGATCTACAGGGGCAAACTGAAGACATTCCAGAAGATTGTGCATGTGTGTGCACACATACACGTGCATGTGCATACATGTACACACACATGTGTGGGTATGGGTGTGGTACCTACGTGTAGGGGTAAATAGTCTAAATTCTGATTCACTGATCTTTACCTCTGACAAGTTAGACCAGAGGAAGTCATATAAATAAGGGACTCCTGTATCTTGCTCAGTCCTCTGTGCTGGTCTCAGCAATTAGGATCTCCTCATGCCACCTACCTGGCAACAACCCCAAATTGCAATAAAGAGTAGAGCTAGGAATGGAAATCAGATCTATGTGACTTCAAACCCATGCACTTTTCACTATTCCTTGAAACCCTGGAATGAGAAAGAGAATTTCAGGTACTTAGAGAACTGTGCAGAAAGTGCTTTCAGATCGGGGTTCTTCTGGTTGGAGTGAGGTGGATGGATGAGAAGTAGAGGACGTAGATCCCAGGGCCAGATTTTTGAAGGATTGAGACAAATGTTCTGTTCAAACAGGAACTGTTTTCATATTCAATTAGGTGTGCAGACATGGGCTCATACTCACACACAACACACACCCACAAATACAGTCTGCTGCAAAAAACATACCGAAGAGGGGTAAGGATAGAACCAAAAAGAAGGGTGTGATGGACTAGTTGAAAAACTATAGAGGACACCCTAATAGTAAAAACTCCAAGAATATTCACCAAAGAAAAATAAGAATAGTATAAATTGCATTTTAATCATCATGCAAACATATAATAATTCAGGCTCTGCAGATTCAAAGACCAATACAGATGATGTGTCGCATGGCATTGGGTACTTTAAAAAGCTTAGCAATTGCATTTTGATGCTAAGAGGTTAAACAATGATGGTCTGTTTGCTTCTGGTTGGATTCTTTCAGCCCATGCCAAAATAGTAGCCCAGGGGTAAAATCCACATCTTCCAAGGCTTGGCAGGGCCTTTCTATAGTAGCAGCAACTCCTGAGTCCTTCCTACACCCTGTCTCTTTGTACTGCAATTCCTCCTCCATCCTTGGTGAAAAGGGGGTGCGGTGAATCTAAATGGCAAACCCCATTGCTCAGCCAGGTCTTGGTGTCTGTCTTTGCTTTGCCATGAACTGGCTCTGTAACACTGGGCCACGCCAGTCTCACTATTGGCCTCAGTTCCATCATCTGTAAATGAAAGGATTGAACCAGTGCCTTGTGGTTTCATGTTTAGCCACCCTACTTCTCCTTTTGGATCCCTAATACCTCTACATGTATGCAATGGCTATGCAGAGTGGACACTCCATAAACCCTTGGAAATTATAGAGCAAATCGCAGTTCAATAAATGTCTCTCCAGTCTAGTTTTCATTGTGTGCTTAGCTCTTGTGTTGCTCAATTCAAGTTTATTTCACCAAAGTTCATTTCAATTTGATACTGCCATAAGATACTTAAGGCATTTTAGTACTTTGCAGCACTTCTGGCTTCCTGGGCCACTGTATGCATTTTATACGCCAGTCTCACCTTCCAGCCTAAGCAACACTCTAGGTAACTCCTTGCATGATGACTTATTTCCAAGTGATTACATGTTCTGCTTCCATTCCAAGGATTCTTTCCCCATTCTTCTCTGTCAATCATATCCCAGGTTCTCTGCCAATCACAGTCATGACTTCTTTCTTTCTTTCTTTCTTTCTTTCTTTCTTTCTTTCTTTCTTTTTTTTTTTTTTTTTGAGATTTTACTTATTTATTCATGAAAGAGAAAGGCAGAGACATAGGCAGAAAGAGAAGCAGGCTCCATGCAGGAAGCCCAATGTGGGACTCGATCCAGGGACTCCAGGATCACGCCCTGAGCCAAAGGTGGACGCTCAACCACTGAGCCACCCAGGCGTCCCTCATGACTTCTTTCAAACCCCAGCCACACAGGTTGACTCCTTGATGCAGTCTAAGACCAGCTTTCAAAGATTCCAATCACTAAGTCACTTCCAGCACTTTGCTGATCAGATATTTTATACATATTCCCCTCTTGCTCTTCTGTGGTGCTTAAAGCATATGCTTTTCATATTGGTTATCTCTGTGGGACTGAGGCAAATTTTATTTTATTTTATTTTACTTTATTTACTTTTGTTATATTCAACCATATAGTTTCTTCCCCCTTTGTAATTCCACAGAATGCCAAGAACACAGATCCTCCCTCTGGGAAGGAAAAGCCACTGCAACCGGGGATTTGAGGACATACACTAGTGCTTTCATCCGCCAGTATGGTAGTGTTATTCATTTATAACAGGGTTAGATTTTTTTTTTTTAGTGTGTAAAATTAACATTGTTCCAAAAGCAAAATCTATACAAAATGTAAACTCAGAAAAATGCCATCTCTCCAACATCATTATCCATCCTTCCTGCTCCATTTCTTCACACGCCCCGTAAGTAACACATTTAATTTGTTTTGGGTTTATTCTTCCTGTGTTTCTTTTGGCAAAAGTAGGCAAGTATTGCATTTATGTATGCTTTTTTCTTTCTTACACAAAAGGTAGAATTATGCACATTATATTTGTACTCTTTTGCTCTTTGCTTTTTTTCACTTATAAAATACCCTGAAAGTTACTCCATATCAGACACAGAAATCTTTCTCATTTGTTCTACAGCTACATAGTACTCCACTGAGTGGATGTGTCATAGTTAATTCAGTGTACTATGTATGGAAACTTGGGTTGTTTCCAGTATTTTGCAATTATGCACAATACTGCAATGAAGAACTTTATGCATATGTATTTTCATATTGTTGGAGGTGTATTTTCAGGGTAAATTTCTGGAATAGGGATTGCTAGATCAAAAAATAAACACAGGACAGCCCTGGTGGCTTAGCACTTTAGCGCCATTAGCCTGGGTTGTGATCCCGGAGACCTGGGATCGAGTCCCACATCAGGCTCCCCCTGCTTCTCCCTCTGCCTGTGTCTCTGCTTCTCTCTCTCTGTGTCTCTCATGAATAAATAAATAAAATCTTAAAAAAAGAAATAAATAAACACATACGTAGTTTTGTTAGATATTGTCAACTTCCCCTCAAAAGGGGAAGTTCTATCATTTTTCATTCCAACTAGCAGTGAGAGTATTTGTTTCCTCAGAGCTTTGTCAGTAGAATATTTATTTATTTTTTCTATTCTGATAGGTGAAAATTAGTATCTATTTTTAGATTTAGTTTTCATTTCTCTTATTATGAGAAATGTTGAACATCTTTTTATGTATTTAAAGACTTTTTAAAAATTATTTGGACCACATAGAACTACCCTACGATCTCATAATCACACTACTGGATATTTACCCAAAATGTATAAAAGCACTAATTCAAAGGGACATATGCACCCCTGTTAATTGCAACATTATTTTACAATAACCAAGCTATGGAAACAGCCCAAGTGTCCATCAATATAAGAATGGATAAAGAAGCTGTGATGTGTATGTGTGTATAATGGAATATTATTTAGCCATAAGAAAGAATGAAATCAGGACAGCCCGGGTGGCTCAGCGGCTTAACACTGCCTTCAGCCCAGGGCCTGATCCTGAAGACCCGAGATCGAGTCCCGCATCAGCCTCCCTACATGGATCCGGCTTCTCCCTCTGCCTGTGTCTCTGCCTCTCTCTCTCTCTCTTTCTGTCTCTCATGAATTCTGGGGTCCAGGATCGAGTTCTGCAATGGGGCTCCCTGTGAGGAGTCTGCTTTTCCCTCTGCCTGTGTCTCTACCTCTCTCTGTGTGTCTTTCATCAACAAATAAATTAAAAAAAAAAAAGAATGAATGAAATCTTGCCATTTGCAACGACATGGGTGGAGCTAGAGAGTAGAATGCTAAGCAACATAAGTCACTCAGAAAAAGAAAAATACCATATGATCTCACTCATATGTGGAATTTAAGAAACACAGCAAATGAACACAGGAGAGAGAGAGAGAGAAGAAGCAATAAATAGGCTCCTACTATAAAGAACAAATTGCTGGTTACCAGAGGGGGGTGGGTGGGAGATGGATGAAACAGGTGATGGGGATGGGGATAAAAAAAAACATTTATCATGATGAAAAAGTAAGATAAAATAATAAAAAGATAAATAAAGATGCAATATGTTAAGGAGACATTACCTCACCGAAAATTTTTTTTTCCAAAATTACTGAGTATTGGGGTTTTTTGCCTTTCTTTTTTTCATTTTTTATTATAGTGGTTATTATTTAAAAATTGTTCTGAATAAGATCACAATGCTGCATATCACCATTTTTTGTTTAATGTATTTCAGACATAATCCATCAGTAAGACAAAATATAATTCTGAGTGTATTTATGGAAATCACATGTCCAGCATTCAGAAAGGATACAGGTGCATAATTGCTAAATATGATGAATAAAATTAATTTTTACTAATACTAATAAGTATTTAAAATATACACAAATCTACATTTTAAAATGTAATAATTTACATTTTTCTCCAGAGACAATGTTGTATTTAAAACTATAAGCACAAAATGTCTTGAAGGATATGTTTATTTATACAGTTCAACAATAAAACTATAGAAATGTGGAAAAAACATTTGGACATATATTTCACCTATTTTTTTTTTATTTTGCCAATTTTTAAAATAATTCTTGGTTTTCCTTTTTTTCCTGTGTTGAAAAAGTTCTTTGTACTGTGGGAATGTTAGCTCTTTATTTGTGCTATACATAAGAACAGTTTTCCCCAATTTGTAACTGGGCTTTTGAATGTGTTGCTTATGGTGTTTTGACCATGCCAAGTTGTTGCTTTTAAATTTTATTTACCTGCATCTTTATTTATCTTTTTATTTATCTTTATCTTTATCTTTTTATTATTTTATCTTGCTTTTTATCTTACTTTTTCATCATGATAAATGTCTTTTTAATTCCTTATTCAGTCAAGATGATGATGATGATGACGATGATGATGATGATTACAGGGGTTCAAGTCATAATTAGAACTAGATCAGACCTAAATCAGAAATTAACTTACTCATGTTTTCTTCTAACTAGAATCTTTTAAGATTTTATTTTTTTTTCTTATATCTGATACATTTGAGGTTTATTCTTGTATATATTTTAAGGTACACATTTCATTTTTTTCAATTCTTTTTATTTTTTAATTTTTATTTATTTGTGATAGTCACAGAGAGAGAGAGAGGCAGAGACACAGGCAGAGAGAGAAGCAGGCTCCATGCACCGGCAGCCCGACGTGGGATTCGATCCCGGGTGTCCAGGATCGCGCCCTGGGCCAAAGGCAGGCGCCAAACCGCTGCGCCACCCAGGGATCCCACACATTTCATTTTTTTCAAATGTCTATCAGTGATTGGAGCTGCCATTTTCATCATACACTAAAATTTTGTGTATATGCAGATCTGTTTCTGGATTATATTTTATTTCACCAATTGGTCTGTCTACCTAGGCACCAGGCCTAAACTGGTGTAATTTCAGAAACCTTAGAGTATATTTAAAATTTGGGCAGGACTAATCCTTCATTATAGCTCATTTTTATTTCCTAAAAATTTCCTAGCTGTTTTTTCCCATAATATTTACATAAACTTTAGTATCAATTTCTCTATAAAAACTTTGAAAGTGATATTTTATGAGGATTGTGTTCAATGAATAAATTAACCAGGGAGAAACAACATCTTTATGATATTGAGACACTCTAAGCAAAAACAAAGGCTGTCTTTCCATTTGTTCAAGTCTACTTCTGTGTCTTTAAGGAAGATTTTGATCCTTTCTGTTGGATTTTGCATATTTTTATTGAACTTGTTCCTGAGTGTCTTATTTTCCTTGTTCATATTTTAAATGGAGTTTTCTCTATCATTATATCCTCTAACTGTGGTTTATGTATGTAAGAACTATTAATTACTGAATGTTAACTTTAAATTCTGATGTTTTCCCTAAATTTAGTGAAATACTTTGTTTGAGTTAACTTTATCAGTGATTGAGTTTCCCATGTATACTATTACATTATCTTCAAATAGTGATAGCTTTACTTCTTTGTTTCCAATTCTCATGCCTTTAACTGATTTATTTTGTCTAATAGCATTGGTTAATATCTCTAGTACAATGTTAAATAAAAGAGTGATAGTGAACATTCTTATTTTATTCCTAGTGTTAATGGATATGCCTTTCATGTCGTCTCACTAAAAAAGATACTGACTTTAAGACCAAACTAGATATTTTTATCTTATCAAGGAAATAGCCATCAATTCTTGCATTCTTAAGTGCTTTGGTTAGGAACGGATGTTGAATTGTTTTCAGAGGCTTTTTCAGCTTTTGTGGCAATAATGGTGATTTTTCTCCTTAGGTATATTCATGTAGCACATTATTTTTATGTATTTCCTAAAATTGAGCACAATGTTCATTCTTGCAATAAGCCTGGTTATATACATTATTTTTGTGTGTGGTGTTGGGATTTTGTTTACTACGTTTTATAACACCACATCTTTGCCATCTTTTCTTCATCTTAGCCCATCCTTCAATTATTTTATCCAAACTCACCTTTATCTCATGTAGAGGAAGAGTACATAATACATATGGCTTTGAAGTTCTTCTGGTATTTAATTAAACTTCCTGCTTATGTTGATTCAAATCCTCTTCTCATCAAGAGAGATGGAAACAGCTGTAGTCATGGGACCAAACTGACTCAACTGACCCTGCCATCAAAATCAGAAGTACTCCTGGACACTTCCTGGAACATGTATATTAAGACTATATTAAGCTCCCTTACCTTGTACAGCTGAGGGAGCTAACCAACAGTCTTAGTCTTCTGTAGTGCAGGCCAAAACTTCCTCCACTTTTGAGGAAGAAGCAGAAATTTCTGGGACCCTCAGGTTCAGAGTTATGTAAAAATATTCAAAGTTCAGACTTTTATACAAAACTCCTGACTTCTTGATTCAGAATTCCAACAAAAAACAAGTTCTTACAACAGAAGACAATAGACCATCCACTCTTCGGATTTTTTAAAAAAGAATTTCTCCCTCTCTCTTCCTAGTGGTACCCCCACTGAGGTACCTTATCCAGCTGCTTAACCAATCCAACATTGGGTACTACTGATTCCACCACCAAAATAAATCTCCAAAATTCATTTCATTCTCTCAATCTCACTAGCCACACCTAAGTCATTGTATTATTGCTATACTACTAGATTCTTTGCTTTCTATTTTTACATTTTTTAAAAAAAGATCTCTCTTGAGTGTTGTTAAAAGAATAAGCTGGGGGAATAAATCATATTGCATCACTCTTTAAAGACCTGTGACTTTCTCTACATAGCACAACACCTCATCTCACATCCCCTGGTGTTCACATGACTAGCTCCTTCTCACCCATTATGTCTCCACATACTTAGCTTCAATGTCACCTTCTCAGAGAAGCCTTCCCTCACCATCCTATATGAAAAAGTCTCTGCTATTCTATGTTTCTGAATTTTGCTTATTTCTTTCATGGCACTTATATCAAGTTAAATTTAATTAATTACTTTTACCCCTTCAACTAAACTAAAAATCCAGGAGAACTGAGATCATGATGGATTTTTTTCACCTCTGATCACAATATCCCACCTCCACATTGCCTAGTGGGTAGTACATGCATACTAAATATACATCAAATGAATGAATGATTCTTAGTAGGAAAAAAAAAGCATTAAGTCATCTGATTTCTCCAAAGTTGGAATGTTGCTCCCAGGTGGGACACAGAGCTGGTAAACTTGTTCCTCCAAACTTGAAACTCTCAGGAAAGGTAAGAACTGGTCAAAGGTATGGGCACCCTTTCAGGTACTTCAATGCAATCCTAACATCAGTTTCCTTTCCTTGTGTCTGAGTTCCCTGACCCATAGGTCTCAAAAAATTCTTCCTGGGAATTTTTAAATCCAGTGCAAGTAGGGGCTCTGCTACATATTTTCTGTGAAAAAGCAGTTGTTTTAATTTTTTTAAAAAAAGAAGAAGATACTAAAGGGCAGACTACAGACCCTGGATCTGATTTGGACAAGAAAAAAGGAATTTGAAAATACAAAATACTGAGCCCTTTGTGTATGCGTGTGTGTTTATACATATGCATAAGCTCCTCTACCCCTCAATTCTCCCTGACAACTACTTTCAATAAATTCATGTGGTCCCAACCAAAGATTCTGTGGAAATTTTCTTTCTCACTCACTGTGTGACTTGGGCTCAGATAATTTGGGAGATTCCTTTTGAAGCAACATCTGGAGCCCTGGAGCTGGCCCGTGAAGCTAACTTCTCTCTCTTTCCTCTCTCTCTCTCATCTTCATCTTCCTTTGAAGAGGCTGTTCTGGTTTGAAACTTTCAAACTCAGAAATTCTGGCTCTGAGATCTCTTACTCAGTTCTCTGGAGTCATTTACAAATAACCCCGCCAGGCAAACTCTCATTGCTGGGAACCCATGGTGGCTCCAGTCATCTGTTTATGGGGATTTGGCATCCCCGGGAACAAAACTGGCACTAAGGAAAACTTTTGTGGGACTGACTGTGACCTGAGACCGGAGCTGGTCTCAGACGAGAGTCACATATTCATAGATTGTATGTTTTGCTCTTCCAGTTCCTCAGCAACTCACAGAAATCTAAAGGAATACTGGGACAGAAGAGGGGAAGTATATTAAATATTTTTCTACTGTTCTGAAAGTAATTATCTTAGGAAAGAGAAGAATGTTCCTACAATAATAGATAGATAGATAGATAGATAGATAGATAGATAGATAGATAGATGATAGATAGATATTCCTACAATAAAAAGAAAGTTCATACAATGCAGCAATGGGTAGGACTAGAAACAGAGACTAAACTTCATAATGGTCATAGGTTTTTCACCACCTACACCTGAAGAATTTTATCCTAAGATCCTAAAACCAATCAGCCATGATAGAGGTGATAAACTCTCTCCGCATCTAAGCCCAGCATCCTTCTTATCAAGTACACTGAGCCACTGCTGGGCCTCCAGAGAATCCTGTCTGAGTGCCGGGCAAGAAACACAGTGTGGTGGGTTGTATTAATGTCCCCAGTTGTCACCCTTCTCTTCTATGTATGCTCTTTCTCATGAAATTTTGAAAAATCCTCCCACAGTGAGTGGTGCCTCACCCCTACCCCTGAGTTCAGCCACGTGACTTACTTGGCCAATAGAAGTGATCTGGTGCCAATTCCAAGCAGAGGCTTCGGGAAGCCGTGCATGTTTCCATTTGCTTTCTCATGCTTCCGCCATCACCCTGAGAAAGACATGCTTGGGCTAGTCCACTTATCCTGGGAGGAGGATGATAAACATGTGGAACCAAGTAACTTAGCCAAGCCCAGCATGGTCAGCCAAACTCCAGCGCCCCCACCCCAGATATAAGAGCAAGCCCAGCCTGAATCAGCTGAACTCCACAGATGTGTGAGAAATAAATGTTTATTGTTGCAAGCCACTGAGAATTTGTGGTTGTTTGCTCCACATCAAAACTTAACTGATCACAGAGCTACAAATTAAAACTTCTAAGAAGCTCTATATTTGAATAACAATACCTTATAGTCTTATAGCATTCTGAGGGTGCCTAAATATCTCACCCAGTATGTTTTATTAGGCTTTTATGATAACCCTGGGAAGTAGGTGGGAGAGCTCTTATTATCTCTATTTTACAACAAAGGATACAAAAGTGCAAAAAAAGTGAAATCAATTTACCCACAGCAGCACAGCAAAAGATGAGTAGAAGCCCCATCCTTCCCATCATTAGCTCAGCATTCCCCTCCCCACTTGTAGGTGGGGCGAAAGGCAAGCATACAGGTAGTTGGCATCCTACAATCAGAAGAGCACGCTGAAAAGAGATTCGGGATTAAAAACAAAAAAACAAACTTGATTTATGGACTTGATTCCTTTAGCAAAAATTTCTGGGGAAAAAAATGGACCACAAGTAACATTTCAGAAAGAATAGGATTATGGCATAGTAAGAGGCAGGAGAGATTAGAGTCTCTGATTTCAGGAAGGTTGCACACTCAGTATCCATGCAATATGCCAGGAAGCTGCTAGAAGTCTCACATGCATTATCTCCTCTACCTTCTGAAGAACACCATGAAGAAGATTGTCATACATCACAATATAACATTATATAATACAATCCTTAGAAATTAAGCAGTAAAACAGCTTGCCAAAACTCACACAAGTGGCATTGGGTGGAAGCCCACGTGTGTGTGCCTCCCATGTGGGATCCCCTGTCTTCGGTTAAGGGTGAGAGATACGGGCACAGGAGCCAAACCAAACATGCTGCAAAGGAAGAAGTAGGAATGTTTCTTAGAGACGAAGAGTGGCTTGAGACTGGAAAAGTTTCTGACAATCATGAACTTCAAAGAGAACCTCTTTTCTGCCCACACATTGACTCTTGATTACACCGTTAGAAACTCCATGGCTTATAGGCCCTCCTTCCCAAGCAAATGATGCTGTATCGTGGCCCCCAGAGAGAAAAAAAAAACCCACGTAATTTAGCAGCATCCTCTTTCTCTTTCCTCATTGACTGTCAGCATGTTACAGCATGTGAGTGCCTTTTCTTTTGTGGTGATGTTATAATTGAAGGCCACACGGTATAAGGGAAAGAGTATAGGCCTTTGATCTAATAGCCCTGGATTCAAAACCTAGCCTGGCTTAATAGCTGTGTGTCCTTGAATAAGTGACTTAACTTCTCTGAGCCTCCAGGGATAATAATAGTGTCTACTTCACAGGAGATGTGGGAAATCAAGGAGATTCCCATGTGAAATCCTCGGTTGGTGCCTGCATCATTCAAGCATTTGATGAATGTTAATTCATCACACGAGCTACTTCTCTGAAGGCCTGACTCTTTCTAGAAGACCATGAAGGAGTAAGTAGAGGTGGCCAGAAGGTGGGCCAGGCTATGAGGAACAGGCCACCACAGGTACCTCCTGCCTGACCGTTCTATCACACCTGGTGCTCTGTGCCTGACTGTAGCACTTAATGGCACTTAGGGCTAGAATAGGACCAATCACTGAGAAGCAGTGACTTTCAGCTTCCTGCAGGTGCCTCAGAATGCTCAGGATTCTCTTTGTGTAGCTCTAGGTCATATTTTGTTAAAGGTGAACCAGTTTGTTTAACCATTCACCAACAGAAGGATGCCTGGGTCCTTTCCAGTTGCTGGAGGTCTATGGCTGGAAGGGGAAGTGGGTGTGGCTATAAAAGCACAACGTGAGGGGTCCCTGTAGGGAGGGAGATGTTCGGTGTTGGGATTATGCCGATGTCAGTAATATCCTAGTTGTGATATTGTACTATAGTTTCACAAGGTGGCACCATTGGGGTAAACCGAGTAAAGGGTGTAAAGGATCTCTCTGTTTTAGTTCCGGTTATTGCGTGTGAATCTACATTAACTGAAATAAAGAATCAAATTTAAAATATATAATACACACACACACACACACACAGAGCCAACAGGTGTGTTTCCCCACTCCTTCCTCCAAAGGCCTGGGCCTCCATCTTCCTCCGACCCAGGGTGGGGACTGGGCTTTCAGGCCCTGTGCTTGTTGCAGAAACTAGACAGTTTCTGAAAAGTGGGTTCCCATGTTTGGAGAATCTGGGAGGCAGAGGCTGCTGCTCTGTCCCCCAAATGACATCTGCAAAACTTGCAGACTGTTCGCAGTGAATGAGAAAACTGCCTTCTCTCTTCAAACAGGTGCATCTGAAAGGGACATTCTCACAGCCTCTTTTGGAAGATAGCACATGAAGCGTCTTATATTTCCCACCTTGTTCCCAAAGGAACACATTGGCTCCCAATGGAGTTCATGGTCTTCACATCCTGCCACCTATGTGGAAAGAAAGAGGGGACAGAAGGGGCTCATGGTGAAGGAGAAAGTCAGCAATGCCCAGTCCCTGTCTGCTCCTCACTCATGGTCCCCATCTGCTTTCCAGGGAAGGGACAATACCCATGGAAACAATATTCAGTGAGAAGTGGAGGTGCGGGGGTGGGGGGGCGCTGCACAAGTGGATGGAGCAACCTGGAATCTTCTGAGCTTGGATCCAGCCATCACTGACGTGCAGGATGTGATTACTATTCTCTGAAGCCTTCACATTTCCTGGCCTGCACCTGACTGAAAACCAGAGGGCTTCCCTCCTTCTGTAGGCTGATCATTGCTCCTCTGCTCAAGAGGCATGGAGAAAAGGGTTATCTTTTCCTTCAACCCACACAGCAGCTAAAATGGGCTTCAAACACCCTTGTTAGGGCAGCCTGGGTGGCTTAGCAGTTTAGCGCCACCTTCAGCCCAGGGTGTGATCCTGGAGACCCGGGATCAAGTCCCACGTTGGGCTCCCTGCATGGAGCCTGCTTCTCCCTCTGCCTGTGTCTCTGCCTCTCTCTCTCTCTCTCTCTCTCTCATGAAAAAATAAATAAAATCTTTAAAAAAACAACAAACCACCTTTTGTTAAACAATAGCAACCATGACAGTGGCACTTGAGCACTTCCTCTGCACTGGGGTGAATTAGCCCCTCCCTTCACATTCATTTGTCATGTAATTCTTAACTCTTTGGCCTTGTCCTATGTGATCAAAGCCCATATTTGCTTTCCAGCACCATCTCCCACTATCCTACCCCCCAAACCCGTCTCCCGCCATAGGGCACTCATCGTGCCCTCTTGTTGGCTAGGAACTGGGCAGGTGCTGCATTAAGGTTGGTGAGCAGCTGCACAAAACCAGGCTGTTCCTTTCCTGATACCCTGAGCAACCACGTGAGCTGCCCAGCGAAATGAGAACCCAGTAGCACACAGCGTAGGTGAGGACGGATGCATATTCTTTGCTTTGGAGAAAAGAGGGGAGGGTTCCAGGTAAGAAAAATGATACAAAACACAAGCAAATATATAAAAATCACACGTTGTACATTCAGAAGATGGTCTAATTCTAGTCCGAAATCTCTTCAACTGGGAATTCCTTTCTTAATAAGAGAACCTCACTTTTACATTTTAAATAAACTTTATGGGAGTATAATTTACACACAACTAAATGAACTCATGTTAAGTGCACAGGGTGTCACTGATGAGTATATGCTTGGGGGATTGTGTGTATATGTGTAAACCTCCCACAACTTTGTAACCAGTCCCTTTATTTAATCCTTTCCCTTCAGTCTGTTGGTGCTTTTCTTGTCCAGACCTATTTTGATGCAATCTCCATAATCAGAACATTCTCACAATATACTTTATGATCACCGGAAACTACCCTGTACTCAAACAGCCATATGGGAATGGGAAAACTGGAGAGATGGGGGGAAAAATCAAGGCTACTGGTGTTGGTGTAAAGAGAGTGGAATGGGGAGCAGTAGCTGGGACTTGAGAGAGCTTGAGGATTAATGAATGAAAGCCAAATGGTGCAATGACCAATGGCTGGGGCATGAGAGCTCCAAGCCGTCCTTCTGTTTTCACATATCCTACCTCCCATTTCTGTTGATCGTTCTTAGAGGACTGAGTGTGGGCTTTCTTGAAGGCTGAGATAATCAACCTCCTGGTCTCTTTGTTCTTCACATCAAAGGTCCTAGCTTTGGGCCAGAGCTCCCCGGGTTCAAGCCCTCATGGGCACAAATTGGAAAGGATCAGGTATATAAATGAGCAGGATAGTCTCAGGGAGCAGTGGATGGAAAAGAGTGCTGAAGAGGATCCATCAGTCAGAGGGCCTTAAATACAATAATTAAGATCTTGGGATGCCTGCCTGGGTGGCTCAGCGGTTGAGCATCTGCCTTCAGCTCAGGGCATGATCTCGGGTCCGGGGATCAAGTCTCACATTGGGCTCCCTGCATGGAGCCTGCTTCTCCCTTTGCCTGTGTCTCTGCCTCTCTCTGTGTCTTTCACGAACAAATAAATAAAATCTATTAAAAAAACAAAACAAAACAATAAATAAGATGTTGAGTGTTGGCGTGCAACTGCCTAAGTTTCAATTCTAGTCCTGCCATTCCTTGATGTTTGACCTTCGGCTCTTTACTTCGCCTTTCTGAACACTGGCAATCTCATCTGTGAAAAGCCAATCATAATTTAATCTACTTCAAATGCTGTGAGCATTAATATTATCCATGTGTAGTACTTAGTTCAGTGCCTGGCACCTCATAAACACTCAAAACACTTTAGCTTTTCATGTTATTACTGTACTGTCAACATCATTGTTCACATGATAATCATTGAAATGACACAGATCATTAAAAAGCTAAATATAGACTAGCCTCCTATAAACCTTACCTAAATTTCACACTCTCATTTACCTGTTCTGTCAAATTGGAAGTTTCTTCATTTTATTCTGGCCCTGGGTGTCCAAGACAATGCAGTCACACCTTGCTCTGTTGCTTTAGTTTCCTTCAGTTTCTGAAGGAGTTTGGGGCTGGAGGGTGGAGAAAGGGACAGTGACTTTGCATTTCCTGAGAAGGACAGCAGAGAAGGAAGAGGCAAACAGGTATGAAAAGAAGGGTGTAGGAGAAAACATTTTGTTAAAAAGTGGATGAGAGGTATATATCCTCTTCTTTCTAGGGGCAAAACCATATGTTTCCACACGCACCTGTAATAGTTCCCTTACTTTATGAGTTTTCTACACCAAAGAAGTCGGACCCAGGCCTTAGGCTCTTTGAGTTATAACCCGCATACAATGTCAAGACATTAGGGTGAATGAATGAAGGCAAACTCCTGTCAGAGACCTCTTTGGAGGAGTGAAAATGTTTCTTATAGGCTGAGCCACTGACCTGCTCAGTCCTGGATTCTCCTTGGCTCATCCCACCCTGCCACCCCACCCTCTGCCATCTGTACATCTGCACATTTGTACAGCTGGGGAGCTCATAGAAAAGCTAAAGTGGGACAAGACACCAGAAGATCCCAGAAGAATGTGGGCTTCTGGTGACCTTTCTCGCCTCTCCCAGTCTGGAAATGGTGACTCCCTCTGTATCCGCAGCTTCCTCTGGATGCAAGGCAAGAAAGCCCTGTCTCCCTGAGGATTCTCCTCAGAGAACATTCTCCAGCAAAGCTCCAAAACAATGGTAAGGAGAGTTGACTTAATACAGTGCTTCACACTTTACAGGACAGCCAAGAAAATTAATAAACACAATATGTTTGAAAGTACACATTACGGGTGCCACCTTACACACCTAAAAACTGAGTCCTTGTGGAACAACAACAACAAAAAAAACATGGCTAAAGTCATGTAAGGGATAAGAGGCAGGATTGTGGTTTGATCCTGTGTATCCCACCTCCCCACCCCTCTTTTCTCTTCATCACCTATGGAGAAGTCCCACCCTGGCTCACCAGCATGGCTGGGCTCTTATTTTTATAGGCACCCCTTGGGCACTTATTACATACAGGCTCAAAATTCTTTATCTTTTCCCATAGGTTTCATCTCTTCATCTGGCTAATAAGCCCCATAAGGAAAAAAGGCTTCACTTACACTCTTTTCTATCTCCAGCAGAGTCAAATATATATATACATATCTGTAGGTTGTGAGTACTTTTGACCCATTCAGCCGGGATATAGAAGCCAAGACACTTCTTTCCATGATATCCAAGCATGACATTCTGCAGGTCAGCAAGAAGCTTGACTGGTCTGGAGAACTTGCCTTGGCCCATGGATACAATGAAAGCCAAAGCTAAATCAGGCAGGGAGCCTAAACAAATGGAAAAGAAACTCTTTGCCTCATTATTAGATTCCTTGTTACTAGTGTGTTCCTTGGAATGTGAAATTATAATCACTTCTTTTTTTCTTCTCCCCTCCTTATTCATTTACGGCTTCCTTCTTGTCCTCTTTCTCCTCCTTTATTTCTCATATTTTTTCTCATGTTCTTTCTGCATCAATGCTTCCAGCAAGTCATCACCATTCAAAATGGGGTGGGTAAGTGCTGAAAGTGCTCACCTACCCCTCTGAATCCACAATGACTGAATGCTTTAGAGGGAACATCAGGAACCCTTGATCCTTGACATTTTAATTCATTCATTCAAATGGATCTTGGTTTTTGTTGCCATTGTTGCTGCTTCTGTTTCTCATTTATGGTTTCAATCAACTATATCCTCTTAGTGCTGGAATTAAACTGTTTTTGAGACTATGATCTAGTGATATGAAGGAAGATGAAAAACTAGACACCAAAGAACTTATGTCTATATAAATATTTATCATTCTACATCCAAAAATAATTATCAGTGGAAGTTTTTACTCAATAAGCACACTCCTTCCAAGCCAGAGTGTAAGGGTCTGTGCCTTGGACATAGATGGTCAGCACTTCCTGGTTCCTGGCCCATGTGCCCTCAGGCAGAGGTAGCAGTGAGGATGATGATGCTGGGTGGGGACACCAAGGTGATTGAGGATATTTGCAAGGTTGAAGTTTAGAGGAATAGGACCCACACTGGTCCTCCTTTGTCTCCTCTCTCTTATCAGTATAATCAGAAAGCAGCGAAGGGAAGGCCAGACAGCACAGAACAGAGGACCTCCATTTCCACAGTCAAGTGACAGGTGATACAGTCTAGAGAGGCTGACGAGAGAGGATGCTGGGGAGAGGGGGTTGAGGCAGGAAGGATTGCATGTGCCACAATGTCTACAGAACTTGATTTAAGGGTGGTCCAGAGGCAAAGGGGCTTCTGCTGGGGTTGGACAGTGATGTACATGCTGTACATAGTGGATACAGCAACCTCAGTGCTCAATAATCTGAGAACAGGACAAAGTCAGTGACGAAGAGGCACCAGGACTCATTGACAACATTTGCTAAAGCAAAAGAGAATGGATATCAAAAGAGACACTTTCCTCCCATGATTAAAGGTCTTTGAATAATTATGGAGATGGGAGACATGCCCAAATTATCAAAAGAGAAATATTTTATCAATTTTTAAAATAAAAGTTGATTCTAGAAATCAAAATGTAGAAGTTTGACATTAAAAACAGATATTTTGAATTTATTTTCCAGACCAAACAAGCTCTTGATGAGCCTTTGTAAAAATAATTGATGATCCCTGTGAGCCAGTGAATTCTCTGAGAAAATCCAAGTCAGATCAATACATATATTTCAATAAATTATAGATAGGTACAGGAATGCTATTAACATGGGATAATGAATTTTATCACAACTTAACACAAATCCATTGATATACCTATAGATGCCTTATATAGCTCTGTGGGTGTACCTTATTTTTCATTATATTGTACCAGATACAAAGAAGATGAATGGACTGAATAATAAAATCCTTCGGTATGTTTCTATATGCCCATAAAGAACAGTTAGTGTTTGACTCTATGTTTAAGTTCCCTTAGGAGGGGAGGAATATCTGAGCTCAGAGATATTTCTCTTTTTATTGAGTGATAGAAACTCAATTTTGAATTGACATAGTTGGCTACAGGGACCCAGTATTTGGTGAGTTTCTACCAAGCACGGAAATTATGTCTCAGGTGAGAAGCAAAGTTTCATTTATGGAATAGCGATAGGTCCAGATGAAAACTCACTGACTTATTCCAGGCACTTCTAGGGGTTTGGGAAGGGGTTACCGAGACTGTTCAGCAGCAGCTTTCATTTCCCACAAACACAACAATAACAACTGACAAACACCAAGAAATCCTGAACAGGCCTAAACCAACATTTGAAAATTATTGTAATGAAGAGATTGCCTCCCAGTTTCACAGGCTAAAAGCCTGGTTGGTGCTATTTAATGGCTCTCGATCCTGCAACCGGGACAGAATCTGAGATCATGACATAACTACTCTGCTCTGGCCTGATGCACAGGGTCTCTTGTTCCTTCTTATTTCCTTTTCAAAATATAAATAAACAAAATGTAGTATATTTAACTGACATCAAATGCCTAGAGTCAGGATTTCCTCATTCTGTGCTTGAAGGATTTTCGATATTTATCCCAGAAGGTAACATTGATTAAGTAAGACAGAGGTCTTGAATTCTAAAAAAAAAAGTTTCCATTGGATTATGTGAAAACAACTCAGGGCTTTCTTAGCTACAAGCTAAATATGAGCCCGAAACATGACTTGGCTGCTGGGAAGTAAATCCAGTCCCTGGCGACACTAGTAGAAGTATGATTACATGTTGGAGAGAAGTGATAGGTTTAGCGCTGTTTAGATCCCATCTGGTGTTAAGTCAGAGGCACACAGCACAGACGAGGGCATTAACAAACCTCATCATACACATACAGGCCAGTCTTGTGGTGAGAGCAATAGAAAGAAATTGAGGAATATAGAATATTTAAGAGGATGGCTGATGGCTTCTGCAGATATTTCTTCAATTAGATAATAGTAATAATTAGATCTACCAAGAATGAGACCTGCTGCCTCATGAGACATGAGTTCCAGTCACCAGCTAGTCCTGCCAGATATGCACTTCTAAAACATAACCCATTTCCATTATTTTAGGCATCATGATATATAACATACAGCAACAGCTAACATGAAATTTGTCCTAGGCATTCTTCAAGTATTAACCCACTTAATCCTCATGACATCTCATAGTCTCATTTTAAAGTAGAGGAAAGTGAATCGTAGAGATAACTTGCCCTGAGTCAATGTGCCTACTAGATGGAGGAGCTGGGTTTCAAACTTTTCTCTCTCTTTAAGTCATTTTAGGGAATAGCTTTATTCTCTCTAATTTCTAGAAGAAAAACTTGAAGCTAATGACCAGATGAGCATCAGAGCACAAAGGGACCTTATAGACCAGTTAGTTTGAAGAAGATGTAACCAAATACAGAGGAAGAAATTGACCCACAAACAGTCTTAAAATCACCCATCTATTTAATCTTTGAGCCAGGATTAGAACCCAAATTTAAATTTAAATTTAAATCCCCAGTTCGGTGGCCTTCCATTGTGTCCTGACTCTCATGGTGAAGAACATGGGCCACCCTCTCTCCCATGGGCCAAAACCTGGGCATTCAGAATAAGACAGTGTGTTAAAAAACATGGCAGCCTCATGGAATGGAATGTGTGCTGCTGCCTGGGGAACATTAGGGGGGAGAGACAGGCCAAGAGGCAGGAAATGAACCCCAAATTCTTCAGTTGCATTCCACTGGGCTTGAGTATGTGCTGCATGGGGATGCCCAAGTATGATAGGTAGGACTATGGAACCTAAACTATGGACAGAAAGAGGAAAGAGTTATGGAGAGGAGGAGGACTGAATTCTGGCCACATTGCATGACCATGTGACAATTTACTTCTAGAGCCCAACATCTTTGGTATGACCCCAGCATAATTTGTATGTTCCAGAGATGAAGGGTGATCTCAGATCTGCCTGGAGAAGAATAGGAATTCTCCTCACACCATCCACCTGCCACCTGTTGAAATGGAAATTGACTGTGCTTCCTGCCACATCCCCTCTCCTGAGAACAGCAGCCTAGTTTCCTTTAGATGAGCCACCATGCAGTTTGGGAAAGTTTACTCTTAACCCCAGGCTTTAGGGTCAGACACCTTGATGAGGCCAGGCTAATAACAAAAACATATTCTACTGGCCATTAATTATTTCAGAAGAGGCCCTATGAACCAGGGTGGACCCTTGAGAGCCCTCCCCATGACTCTGACTGGGAAATATTCCCTTTGTGCCTAGGGTTTTCTAAACTATAGGGTGACTTGAGAGCCCTCCCCATGACTCTGACTGGGAAATATTCCCTTTGTGCCTAGGGTTTTCTAAACTATAGGGTGACATTGCTGGAAAGCACCCTTGCCTTCTCTTGAATCAAGTCTGCCTGAGAAAGCAGAGAGAAAGAATGCTAAGAAACTACAGTCATCTGTGCCCAAAACCAGTTGTGCTACTGGACTTTCCAGTTCTGATGGCCATTAAATATCCTATAATATCCTAAACTAGTTTGACTCAGACATCTCTTGTTTGTAACCCAATGAATCCAGACAATTTTCGTTTTCTACTATTAAGTCTTAGAGGAGGAGGGGATGGATCAGAGAATGGAGGCCTCTCCAGGAAAGCCTTCACTCCTTCCAACACTTCCAAACCTCACCATGAAATGTGCCAAAGCCTCCTTTATTCTGACAATACAGGACTTGAAAAAGTCTTTCAAATCATCTTTCCTGAGTTTATATGAGTGTGCAACTAAACCTATTCAAAGAGATGGGCCTTTTCTCTGTTTTTGTTTTCATTAAGGCACTTCCAAAAAATATGTATTTGTAAAATGATCAGAGCTCAGTACTATGAAGTGTGTTTGAATGTGGTGATTGTATGTCAACCCTGTAGCCAAGGAGCTTATGCAGAGAAAAATAATGAAAGTGTGAGACATTATGCAAAATAGACACAATTCCTCTAGATTTTCACATACAATGTTGGGTCAGGCAGGGTGTGAGCATGAGAAAGACAAATGGAACATTTTCTGGTTTGGTGTTAACTTGGGAAGAGTTTTGAACTGTCTTAAGGGAAGGGAGGGACACTGACAACTGGGAGGGTGGAGCAAGTGGGGAACATATGCATAGAGCCGGCTAGGTCATATGCGTTTCCTGAACTAGAAGCTTGGTGGTCTAGAGTCCTTTCACCACCACCCCCAACTCCCACAATCCCGTTTCCTGTTCCCCTCAGCAGGAAAGGAACATAACGTAAACTGGACTCAACACTGATATCAACACACTCAAGCATGTTGAGCATAAAATTAACAGTCTCTGAAAAGAGGCAGACATTCTCAGGGAAGGAAACAGCAGGGTGGCCCATTGACACCAACCAAGTCATCCGAGAAGTCTCTGCTGACTCTGTCCTGACAGCATTGGGGTTTTCCTGGAGCCCCTCAGAACATGTGTAGGGTGAGCAGGGTGTGTTGGATTTCATTTTATTTCCTTAATTAAAGCAAAATCTAACCTCAAAAGAACCCTCAATGGTTCAGACAAGATGAATTGGAGGATTTGAAATTCCTTTTCCATGACCAGATGTCATTCTGAGCCCTACCTCCTTGGGAAGGAAGGGTTCAGGAAGGCCTGTAGTGGCCCACAGTTGATATGTGGCCCTAAATAGGACCCTTACTTCAATCAGAGCAGCAGCTGGCATCCTGCTTCGTAAAGAGGGTGGCTGGCCCAGAGAACCAACAGAATGGCTTCCCTCCCTTTGCTGGACCTTGTGCACCCACTGAAACTGCTTGGTCCTCACACTCCCTACCTAGAAGAAAAGCAACTGCATCAGGAAAAAATAACCCAAACCACAACCAGACTCCCTGGGCCATCTGCCCACGCAGCAATAAACATCTGGTCACCATGGAAAAGTCCTCTCCATCCCCAAGATGATGTCTTACTTACCTCCTCTGTGTACTCTGCTCTAGATCCTAGAGGTTTCAAGGTACATGTTTATAAATGTAACCCAGTCAACTGGTCTCAACCAAATTTCCAATAGAATATATGACATACTCCATAATCTAACTAAATTCTTCAGTTTGTACCTAAATTTTTGGAAGCAGGTATATCAATGATAATTCATTTTCCTTCCACCTGATTTCATCATAAATTCCACCCACTCTAATAACATACATAATTCAAGCTGGATTGACATGGTATAATTATGCCGTTCAAACTATCTGATGAGAAGTTTTCTCTGATGATGTCAACAATGGACTAGATTAAATGGGTGTGGAAACTGGAAGGAATAGGACTATTTATTTAGTAAACAGCGTGAGAAAAATTGATTATACGGAGAAAAAGAATGTAGCTTCTTATTTCACACCAGACACCAAAATGCATCACTACGGATTCAAAAGAAAAATAGATAACTATCATTTTTTAAAAATCTATTTACTTATTTATTTTAGAGAGAGATAGAGAGTGCAAGCGGGGGTGGAAGACAGAGGGAGAGAGAGAGAGAATCTCAAGCAGACTCCGCACTGAGCACAGAGCCTGACATGGGGCTCAATGCCAGGACTCTGGGATCATGACCTGAGCTGAAATCCAGAATCAGCTGCTTAACCAACCGGGCCACCCAAGCAATCCCAAAATAGATAACTATTATATGTGAAATGATCTGATTGGGAATAAAGAAGCTGCTTTAAAGGTAGAAAAGTAAAGAGTTCTTTTTTTTTTTAAGATTGCTTTTTTTTTAATAATAAATTTATTTTTTATTGGTGTTCAATTTGCCAACATACAGAATAACACCCGGTGCTCATCCCGTCAAGTGCCCCCCTCAGTGCCCATCACCCATTCACCCCCACGCCCCCACGCCCTCCTCCCCTTCCACCACCCCTAGTTCGTTTCTCAGAGTTAGGAGTCTTTATGTTCTGTCTCCCTTTCTGATATTTCCTACCCATGTCTTCTCCCTTCCCTTCTATTCTCTTTCACTATTATTTATATTCCCCAAATAAATGAAAACATATAATTTTTGTCCTTCTCCGATTGACTTATTTCACTCAGCATAATACCCTCCAGTTCCATCCACGTTGAAGCTATACATGAACATTTAAAAATGTTAATATCTGTAACTAAAAAAAGTACTTTTAAATGTTAAAAGTAACTTATGCATGGAGTTGAAAGGTAAGTCACAAACAGGAAAAAATATTTGCAAGAAAGGGTTGCAAATATGTAACAAGAAAGGGTTAACATTTAAATGTATAAAGCTCTCACAAATCATAACACACACAAAAAAAAATCAAGAAAACAAGGCATAGGATGCAAACAGTTAATTCTTGTGAGATGAAATGTAAATTGCCAATTACCATAAGGGGGGAAAGTCATCTATAATCACAAAGCAGCAAATTGAAGTAACAAGCAGATACTTTTTACACCCTAAAGTAGGCCCTCTTCTACATGAAGGTAATAGTAAAATTCAGTATATGCCTTGTGGATGTTAGTTTGATAAATGCTTCCATTGGCTCTAAAGTGTACATGCACTTGACCCAACCAAGCTGTGAGTGATGGAGCACATGCTACTAAAAAGGAGATCACTGACCCAGGGGAGGTTACAGCAGTGTCACAGAGCCTGCTGGCTGTCCTGGCCCTGCCTCTCATGCTCTGCAGGATGACACTGCCAGCCTGCACTGTGGGCATTCTCAAAACCATGGGGCTGTGCTTTGGTGTCTCGCAGCTGGACCTGGGGTTACACTGATTGAGATGTGGCTGAAGGAGCAGGCGGGAACTGGATACCATCTGCCTCTATCCTCCCATTTGATAAATGAGCAAGGGGGTGTGACAGTAACCTGCCCAATGACTCACAGCCAATGCACAGCAGAGCTTGGATCTGCGTCCCAGCCTCTGCACTTCTAACCCTGGCTCCTGCCACTCTTCAACTCTGCATGCTTTGTTCCAGCTAGTCAATCATCTGAACGATGTGGTTCGTGGTCCATCATCTGGTTTTCATTAATAACTAGCCAGTGTGGTATTTTGTAATGATCTGTCATAGTGTCCATGGCTGTTTCTTGGCCCTAGTCACTTCTGGTGTGGAGTAACAGGGAGGGGCCTGACCAGCAATGGTCTGGAGATGACACTGCACAGCAGACTATATCTGGGCAGGTCTTCTCCTCATAGGAAGCAAGAAGTTCAAAGTGACGATTTTAGATATGCTTTCCAAATCTGTATTGCTAATGTAAGTATTTTCTGAAAGTCTTGCTATTCTTCAAAAGAGCATAAACTACTTATGCAGACTGCATAGAACAGTAAACATGCAAGAAAACTCAAGGATGCCAAAGCAATTGTCATCCAAATGCAGATTCAGAAGATGACTCAAAGAATAAAGCTAGAGGTTGATGCATTTTCTTCAGCTGATGTGGGGTTCGAGTTAAAACCTTGAACCCTGTCATAGGGATGGCTAGGCCCAGGGAGTGGTCATGAAGCAAGGCAATGGTATACTTTAGATCAGTTTTGCTCAACAGAAACATAATATGAGCCATATTTGTAAATTTTTTAAAATATTATTTATTTATTTATTCATGAGAGACACAGAGAGAGAAAGAGGCAGAGACATAGGCACAGGGAGAAGCAGGCTCCATGCACGGAGCCTGAAGTGGAACTTGATCCCAGGACTCCAGGATTACACCCTGGGCCGAAGGCAGACCGTCAACTGCTGAGCCACCCAGGCATCCGTGTAATTTTCAATGTCTTAGTAGCCACATAAAAAAGTAAAGAGATAGATGAAATTAATTTTAATAATATGTTTTTATTTCACTTGATATATCCAAAATATTGTCATTTCAGCATGTAATCAATACAGAAATCATTTATCAAATATTTTACATTCCTTTTTCCTACTAATCTTCAAAATCTGGTATGTATTTTATACTTAGAGTACTTCTCAATTCTAAAGCCAAAATCTTTTTAGAAATACTTGAGCTGTATGTAGAGCTTCATAAAATTTACAGGTGAAACATGATCAAGTTGTTTCAAATATACGTAAAAGCTCTCCAATAACTGAAATGCACGTTAGTTCTTAAAATTTAAATTAAGTTAAAAATTCATTCCTCAGTTTCGTTCACTACATTTCAAGTACTCAATAGCTACATGTGGCTGGCTAGTGCTATCATTTTGGACTGCCTTAGACAGAGTCCTGTGATTTCTGAGTCATTTGACCGCCTGCCTCCATCCTGAGAATATTCAGTTCTGTAGCCCAAATCACCAGCTTATTCTAGCAGAGACACTAATGCTGAAAGATCTGAAGAACAAGAAAGAATGATCAGTCACCTTGTGGTGGGGGTAGGGATGGGAACCACTGAATAAAAAGAAGTGAAGTTTGCATGACCTGGGGAGAGAGGAGTGAAAGATTAGCTATCTCTCTGCTCCCAGAGAAAGCTATTGTCCCATCCTCCTGAGTAGAAATAGATATAAAGTATTTGATAAATACAAAAGTCCCAAAGCTCCAGCCCTCTATAACCCATTCTCTATCTGTAGGCAATATACATCAACCTGGTATGTCCCTACTTTCAAGAAATTATAGTCTAAGAAAATCTGATCTCTGAAAAAGAAAAGTGATTTTTATTTTTTTATTTTTTTAAAGATTTTATTTATTTATTCATGAGAGACATAGAGAGAGAGGCAGAGACACAGGCAGAGGGAGGAGAAGCAGGCTCCATGCAGGGAGCCCAATGTGGGACTCGATCCCTGGACTTCGGGATCAGGCCCTGAGCTGAAGGCAGACGCTCAACTGCTGAGCCACCCAGGCATCCCAGAAAAGTGATTTTTAAAGCTCTAATAGGGGGTACCTCGCTGGTACAGTCTGTCAAACAGCTAACTCTTGGTTTCTGCCAAGGTCATGATTTCAGGGTCATGTGATTGAACCCCACATTGGGGTCCACACTCAGCATGGAGCTTCCTTGAGATTATCTTGCTTTCTCCCTCTGCCTCTCCTGTTCATGTTCTGTCTGTCTGTCTCTCTCTCTAAAATAATAAATAAAAAAATCTTAAAAGTAAAATCAAACTCTAAAAGGACTTTGCAATGAGATCAACTACATGGTTTCTTTAAATATCCAGCTTCTCTCTTATATTTAGACTGTGATTAGATTAATGGGGAAAAAAATATTGACTCTCAACTTTTCAAGAACACACCTACTACAGAAAGCAAAGAACACCTGTTGTTGACCTTATCTTTTGAATCTTAATTTCAAAAGTTGTTTTCAAAGTTAAGACTCTGCTTATAGAATGGTCCCTCCCAATGCTCTTGGGTTTACTTAGGTGATTACTTAAAAGCATCCTGCCTTGATCTCAGTGTCTGGACAACTACCCTGATTCTCTACTCTCCAGGCCCATGTCAAATTAGCAAAAATATATTTTACCAGAGAAATAATTTCACTTATGAAATGTTGACGTTGTGTCATTTTGACTTAAGTCTTCTGTGTATACTGAAACTTTCCAATCTTGTAGAATGTGGAGTTTGACATTTTAAAAAGTCTACTATTTGCACATTCCCTTTACATTCATCCACATCTAGTCTTCCTATTGAGATAAACTTCAGAAGGTGTAGGACTGGATTAGACTGGCTCACTTAGAACCCCTGGCACTCTACTCCATGCCAATGGTACTTTAGAAAGTTTTCTCAATGGCATGGGAGAGTGAGAGGGAATGCACCAAAAATGTTTGGCATAGTAGAACCTTATTTGTTAAATAAAAACAGTAGAAAAAGGAAACCAGAAGAATGGTAGATGAATCAGAGGACAACGTTTGGGGAAAGAAGGTGGGCAGAAGCTGCCTAATTCACTTTATGTCTTCAATTGTCTTCATGTCAACACTCTTGGTCCCAGATTAGTCCAAGAGCAGCAGCAAAGCCAGCAATGGTGGATGACAAAGAGAGCCAAGCAGGAAATAAGATGAGAATTAACTCACCTGCCTCCCTCCTTAGGAAGCCATTTAGTTCTCTCCCCAGAGCACAGGCTCATTCTGACATACGTTGCTTAGGGTAAGTTTTATAAAGCAAGTGATTCAGGAAGTGAGTTGTCAAATGACTTCCAGACACGGATACTGTGGATTTTCACGATCACCACAGTGTAACCTGGAAAAGCTATACGTGCTTCTCATAGGTGCTTTGGGACGCTTCTGCTAAACTCATACAAGGTAGTAGGTTAATGGTGCAGCAGATGGGGGTAAGATGCAGCAGGTGCCAAGAGCGGGGACCCGTACTTCAAATCCCGCAGGCTGCTGATGTTCCCTGCCTCACCCCAGCTCACAACTCTTAGCCAGGCCTCCCTGCATAGATTCCAGAGGAAGAATGAAATGACCAAACAGGGATTGGGGCAGCACTAACTTGAGATAATTGCTAGTTGGTGTAGAGGTGAAGGGAGGATGGAAAGCAGATTAAAAGTGGTCTTGCGAAATAGATAGGGTTTCCATCAGGAGAATATCGCACTGTTGGCTATCACTGTGGGCAGCTACACAACAGGAAATGCTATTCATTCTAACAACAAGAAAGAGGGGCTGGATGAGGAGTTTGGGGAAAAGAAAGACAATTTACCTGGGAGTGAAAAGAACCATATTTGGTCTTGGCCATGCTACTGGCCACCTCTTCAGACTTCAGCAAGTCACTTCCTCTCTTGACTTCAATAGCCTATAATATATAACAATATAATCATCTTACTATGTGTTTTAAAGACATGGGATTTTAGAGGTGTTTATTTATCGGACCCTAATGTGGCACTTGAAACTGAAAGGCATTGTTCTAGGCATCCTGTAAATATTAACTCGGTTGATTCTCAAAATGACCCTTTGGGGTAGATGATTTTTGTGCCCCCATTTTACAGATGAAGAAGCTGAAGCACAGAGAGGCTTAGAAATGTGCCCCAGGTCACTCAGCTTGTTAAGTGGCAGAGCCTGGATTCAAAGGGACGGCATACAGAGTTTCTCCAAGTGTCCTCCATGGGTCACCTCCCCTGGAATCATCCGCAGTCTCTTAAAATGCAGGTTCCTGGGTGTAGCCGAAACTTACCTAATCATGCTGTCTGAGGGGTGGGACTTAGCACTTTTTATTTAGGCTGGTCCCTCAGGGACTTGGATGCATACCTGACTGTGAGAGCCACTGGACTCACACTGAGTCCACTGACGCTGACAGGAGAGCGTCATCACTTGAAGCCCTGCTTCTCTCAAAAAAGCACCCTGAGAAAACAGTTGAGCCTTAAACTCAACTGTGCATCTGGGCCAAAGGAGTAGAAAAGGCAGCGCACAACCAGGTTGGGGCCCCAGAAAGGTCTGTGGTCCATATGGGCAGTGAACCCCAGGGGACACCAGCCCCACCCCACTCCATTCCACCCCCAGCCTGGAAGGAACCACTCACGTGGAGTGCCACCCAGGTAACTCACACGGGCTGTAAAGCAAAGGGAGCTCAGGTGATAAAAGTCATTGCAAACTCTACAGCAGTTGGCGGGGGCTGCTGGACTCGAAATCCCACCCAAGAGGTGACAGCAGGCAGACCCCAAATCAAAGGAGACAACATCTGTCCTCCTTCCCCCAGGTCTTTCCATCCTCCCAGGTGTTGCTGGTTGACACTGAAGAAAACAACAATGGGAGGAGTCTGCTTGACGTCCGACCTCCTGGGGGTCACTGCTCAACAGTCTGACTCTCCGTCTCATGCTGTGAGCACGAGGGGCCTTCGTGCCACTGGGCAGTGAATAGAGGAAAGCACCCGATGCTCATGCCAGTTGTGCCATTGGGTGTGGGTTGCCAGGAGGTCACATCTGCCTTCTGGGCGCCTGGTGTCCTATATGTAAAATGAAAGCGCTGGAGATGTTCTCTCCAAGTCTCTTTCGTCTCTAACACCATCTGGGTCTAAGCAGCCTGAGCCTCCAGCAGGAATAAAACAACCTTCCAGGGCAGGAGGAACTCGGTTCAACAGACATTTCCTGAATTTCTATCACGGCAAAGCAGTTACCCTCTACTCGGCCTCGGGATCCTCTAGGGTCCAGGCCAAGAACATAGCACAAAACCTTTAGATGTTGCCCTTTCGTCCCTGTTTCAGGGTAAAATTACCACCAGGATCTGGGGAGGAGGGGGAGCTGCTGATGGCATACCTTCATTCTTCAGAAGAGAAGTCGGGCGCAAGGGTGACGGGTGCAGTGACTCTAGCAGGGAGCTTCTCTGGGATCCCGTCCTCCACACACAGCAAGAGCAGGTCCCCCAGGTTCCTATCCACACCCAGCAGAGGCTGAGGGGAAAGGAGCTGCACAAATGAGGAAAAGCAAAGCAGCTTTCACACACGAAAGGGACAGCCTAAGAGGGAAACACATCTATATTCCAGCCTCGTGGCCACAGTGTCTGGGCCAGGGAGCTAACACATGCATCCCCCAGGAGAGGATCTCCCCCTTCCAAGCCTGCCTGCCTGCCTCCTCCCCCGGCCTCACCTACCAGGGGCTCAGCCAATGCCTCTGGCCCTGGGGCTTCTAGGGAAGTGGGAAAGAAGCGCCTGCTCTGGTCATCGAGCCACATGATGCTGCCTCTGGGTAATTCCTCCAACCCTCCCCTCTTTGAGCATTGATTTCTCTACTGGCAGGTTGCAATAGCACCACAGAAACCATTTCATCTGCCAAGTATTTATGTTGTCAAATGTTGACTGGGCCCTTCCTTTGTACACAAGACCTTCCTTTCTTGGAGGGAAACGTGGGAAATGAAAGCATTGTCTGGAGTCGAGAGAACCTACGAACTTCTCAAGAGACCCCACAGATCTCTTTAAAGGCCCCCACCTGCTTAACTCCTCTCTCTCCTACCCGGGGCCGGGATCCCTCTCTGTGGCGAGATTGTGTGCCGCTTCCTTGCACCGTATGTGATGAGGGTAATTCTGTTTATCTCAAAGACTCCAACTTCCCTGCCCGTTTTCCCAAAACGGTGACAAATCACTAGACAGCCCCAGGTGCACCTGTTCCCCTCCCTAGCTCAAGCTTGGGCTAACTCCTGAGGAGTCTGCAGCACGGTGTGCTTTGCAGGATGGTCCCCACCTTGCAGCAGATGACAGAAGAGACACAGATGGGAGGCTATGTTCTTGCAGAGCTTTGTGGGCATCGTGGAGAAGGGCCCTGTCCTTTAGAGGACAAGGCTGTGAGATCCTTTCTCAAAAATGGACAAAGAGCTGTTGGAGGACTCTGAGGTGAGGGGAAAGGTAGATGAACATGGCAGAAAATGATAAATGAAAGGAAAGAAGAAGAAGCATTTTCAAAAATATAATCAAGTCAAGGAAAACAGAGGGGTTGACCCTTGTGTCCACTTCAGTGCCTGGAAAAGGAGAGTGTGGAATTTCATATGCCTGTGCCCTGGGAAATCTGTCTTCAGCACGGCAGAGAGTTACTCAACTGGCTACCTCACAGAGCCAATCTGTACACTTGAAGCCAAAATCAGTCAATCCAATAGTCGATATAAATCATATTGTCCCACAACAGCTGGGACAGATTCAGAACTGAATCACCAGGGTATTGGTTATAAGCCTGGAAAGCATTTTGCATCTGGGTAGGCACCCTCGTACACTTGTTATGTTTACTCTTGGCCTCTGATCATACCCAAAAATTCATCCAGATCAGTGAAATACATACACAGCTGGACCACCACAGACAGCATCCAGTGTTTACCCATGGAGGCCCATGATCCTATCTGACTCCCCGGAAATTGTGGTTGGCCCAGGAAAAGGGTTTGGAGACATACATCTGCTTCAAGAAAGCTTGACCTTTGGGGCCAAGTCATGGCAGCATGTATCATGAATATGCCTTGTATTCATTGTGTCGATCCCTATGAAACAACCCTGAATGGAAGAAATGAGTCCCTTTAAAAAATGAAATTAATAAAGAAGACCCAAGGAGCAAAATCCAGAGATGCCTAAGTGAGAAGGTGTGGGAACTGATAAAAGTCTAAAGAGAGGAGAAAGAGTCCTTTACCCAGGCAAGGGTAGCTGCTACCTAGAAGCAAAAATCCAGATTAAATGCCTTCCAAAGGCCCCTTTCTGTCCTGGGGTTTTAGCTCTCTGATTAATTTTCCAGAAGAGAGGTGATAGGAGCAGGATAAGTGGGAAGTGTTTATGAGGAGGGGTGGTAAAGAAAGTAAAAAGGGGGGAAAAAAGCAATAAAATATTTCCTTATCCGACAAGAAGCATGTGTGTTGGGGTGTGGTTGGGAAGGAGAGAACCTGTCATCTGAGTGTTGAGCAAAGGTTCAAGGTCATTTCTGAATTCATCCAAACAACCTCTCCCGGCACTTGTTGGCACATGGCAGATCTGGGATTTGGGGTTTTGGCAAAGACAAGCGCATCAGGAATTCAGAAAGAAAGAAAGAAAGAAAGAAAAAAAAAAACCCTTCCAGTTTCTGAGAGAGAGAAGATGAAAAAGGCTGAATTTCTTGGGGTGGCTGCCAAGGGCGAGGCTGATGAAGAACAGAGAAAGGAGGAGACCTAGCAGCCTGTGAAAAGCAGGAAGGTCACCAAAGCTCAGGAGGCGTGAGAGCTGGAACAGTCTAGAGCTTCAGTGGACACGGAGAAGGGCAGCCTTGCCCACAGCAGTGTCAGTGGCCTGGGCTGGGATCGGGCTGTCAAACAGCCGCTGGGGTTGGGGGGCAGCAGCCTTCAGTTCATTAGTGACCCCATGAGCCAGCCAGACAACAGGTCCTACAGGCTGAAGGAGCCCCAGTTGGAATTTTGATAGAAAAACAGCCCCCGTGTGCTGCCCTGGACCCTGGAGAGCTTTAACTTGGTTCACCATTACCCCAAACCTTCCGGAAACTTCATCCGTGAGAAAAGGAGAGGAATCCTCATTTCAAAAGGCAGCATGAAGTGATTTTCAGACTTTACTTGAATGGCACAACTATTTGGTTGCTGCTGTTTCTTTTTTTATGTTTTTAAGCAGAACCCTAGTTCGGAAGACAGGTCAAAGGAAATCTTGTCAAGGCAGAAGGTGAAGCATTAAGAACTGTCCCGCCCCCTCTTGCCCCACAACCACACACAACATTTACACAGTCTCGTGGGCCCCGAGATCCTGGCCAATTCCTGGGCTATTCAGGACACAGGCAGTCTGAAGGCTCTTGGGGTAGGGAAATATCACAGCACAATTAGACCACCCTGAGTTTATTTTTTTTTTCACCCTGAGTTTAAATGCCAACTTTACCACTTAATTTCCTATATGACCTCACCTAACTGCTTAATCTTTCATACCTTAGTTTCCCCATTTGCAATTAGAGCCCCACCTCATGGGCTTCTTGTAAAAATGAAACATTTTACAAATATAACGTATGTGAGGTTCTCACAACAGTCTGAGTTCCCCTTCATGTAAATGATCTTATTGTCGGGGAAGCCCTAGTAATTCTGCTTTCAGGTGGCTTAGATTCAATGTAAATATTTATTCTTCTTAGTTTTAAACCAGCAGAAAAGGTAATCATCCTGAATATCTCTGTGTCTGTGCTGCATAAGCTGAAGCTCCATCCCAGGACTCTAACCCATAGTATAAAAACCAGTCAAAAGCTCAGAGAAATGAGTCACATTTGATTCAATATCATCACAGGGTTTTTTTTTTTTTGTAGGAATTGACAAGTTGAATCTAAATTTCTTTTTTTAAAGATTCTATTTACTTATTCATGAGAGACAGAGAGAGAGAGGTAGAGACACAGGCAGAGGGAGAAGCAGGCTCCATGCAGGGAGCCCAATGTGGGACTCCATCCCAGGACCCTGGGATCATAACCTGAGTCAAAGGCAGATGCTCATCCCCTGAGCCACCCAGGCACCCCTGATTCTAAATCTCATATGTAAACACAAAGGACTGAGAAGAGCCCAAACACCTTAGCAAAAAACAAACCTTATTTTAAGCTTTATTATAAAGCCACAATAATAGAGGGAATAAGGCACTGGTGCCAAGATAGACAAGTAGATCTATAAAATATTGAGTCTAGAAACAGACCCCATAGCCATGGTCAGATGGTTTTTGACAAACATTTAAAGATAATTCGGCATAGGAATGACATTTGTCTATGAATTTGTTGTGGAATAAATGGAGTTCTGCCTCAATACAAGAAATTCAAAAGTCTCAAAATTATTACACAGTTTAGTAATTTAATTTACATGGACCTCAATTCCACTTTCTTAGTAATGAAAAGAGTTAATCATGTTTAGGGTCTACTGAGAACTTGATGACCTTCTTCCAGGAAATATGGTCCCAGGCTGAAATACCCTACAGGACAAAGATGCTACTCTGTTTCATTTATACTATTCCCCTGCCTTCCAGATGTGTGTTCTGAGCTGCTCTTCCGGTCAAGAACTTGGAACTGAAGTGACTTATCCACACCTTGTTCCCACATCCCCATGGAGACCATGATAGTATGCCATATGCATCACAAGACATCTGGCCAGGACTTAGTGCATGGGTTGTGGCCACAGAACAGAGCAAAGCTGAATGACCACACACAGGGTCAGAGCCTCTGACCACAGTCCCTTAGCTCGGCCTGCAAACCAACCCCACTAAATGAAAGCTTCCTTTCCACCTTATGCACGTCAAATGTGTTCCAAAGGAAGCTTCTCACCATTTACTCCCAAGTTGCTGCTGTGGAAAGAATCCTTCACTTCTTGCGTATCCCCTTGCTTAAAGAGGGCAGCCAACTTAACCACAGCCTGCTGGACTGCTTATGGTGACTTTGTACTTCAGAGCAAAAGACAGCTGTGATGGTGACAGAAACTCCATCAAACACCAAGGTCAAGTACAAGCCAATTGAGAGAGAAAGTGATTGTGTCAAGTTTGATTGGTGTTCTCCACCACCTTGCTATCTGTATCATGGGTCTCCTTCGCTTTTCTTTAAGACTAATGAATAATCCATGAATGTTCCCAACATTAGCTGCCCCTGGTTCTTCACCTCGTCCCTGCCTGCTTGCCCTCTGTCCAGGTGTGAGAGGATTGTGCATGGTGGTAAAGAATGTAGGCTGAGAACAACTGTCCGGGTTCATATTCAGGCTCTCCCACTTGCTGGGCAACCCTAAGCAGCTCACTTGATGTCTGTTAGCTTCAATTTCCTCCTTCATAACAGTACCTGCCTCCTGGAGTTGTGATGAGGGATAGATGAGATAGTAAGAGAAAGCCCTCAGCACACTGTTTGACACTTACTTAGTACTCAAAGACTAGCTGATATCATTATTAACATCATTATCACCGTTGTGGTTGTTGTGATGATAATGATGATGGGGATATGTGTTTATGGTGATGAAACAGGCTGCTCCTCAAAATGGAATTGTTGGTGTAGGAGAGATCCCAGGGAGAGGCTCTTGACAAGGGGCCAGACTGGCCTGCATCCAAAGCAAAATGTGAAGCACTAAAGACTTTTCTATGTAATGAAGGCCAGCGGGGAGCTGATCTGAAAAAGCAGCTGTATGCTGTGTGATCACGAAGGCGGGGCAGGTAATGATACTTGACAATATCCAGGATAGTTAAATCCAGAAGGTGAACATTTATGCAGGCCAAAGGTTTGGGAGGCCACCGAGATTCGGTATCTGGGGAATCACGAGAGAGAAGCAAGCAGTGGAAGAGACAGTGAGAACCCCTCAAAATGGAAATAGATGGGAAGCTCAAGAGAGAGAGAGCCTAGGCTTTGAGTTTCCAAAGTGGTTAGTCCAGAAAGAGAGGAGAGGGCTGGGGGAAACATGATGGGAGAGCCAAAGGGACACAAAAGGCAGAGGGCTTTACCAACCCAGCGCTGTGCCTTCTTAGCCCATCTTTGCTGCTGAGGGCAAGGAAAGAGAGTGAATAGATCCAAGATTTCCTAAGACTGAACCCAGAAGTACACCAGATGCATCCTAGGCAACTGCCCAAAATAGTATCAGCTCAAAAGTGAGCCAAAAAAGTAAATTCTGAGACAAACTAGAAGAACAAAATTGATGAAGGTGTAGGGCATTGGAAAAGACAGATCAACCTAGGCTGAACAAAGGAATAAAGATTGATGAAAATGTGGGGAACTCAGGCAGTTTAGAAAGTGTGTTTCTAAATCTCAGCAGCATGGATGAGGAGCTTCACTTTCATCAGAGGATCGATAAGAAAATAAGAACCTGGATGTTATTTCACAAATGTATATATTCATTCCCCCAAATTTTCCAAACCTCAATAATCCATTGATAATCAGTTTTAGTTAAGCATGGAGACGGAGTGTGTGTGTGTGTGTGTGTGTGTGAGAGAGAGAGAGAGAGAGAGAGAGAGAGAGAGAGAGAATATCTTGCAAAAAAGCTGGGGGACAGGGATACTGCCAGAGAGGCTAGAAAGTGTCAGAGCAAAAGATTATTTCCCCTTAAAAAAAAAAAAGATTATTTCCCCTTGTTACTCCCATGGCCCTGCCTGAAAGATCTAGCCCTGAATGTAGAATAAAATTAAGAACTACCTGCTGTGCTGGGTGATACAGTACTTCAGCTTCATTGCACATTATTTAGTGATCACCCTGATAATTTTTCAGAAAGATCAAAATTTGGTTTGGAGACCAATCACTGTCTCTTTTAGTGATCATAGCAATGGGTGCTTTAACCTCATATTTGTGCAATGCTTCCTGAATATAGGAAAATGGAGATATTACCTTGGTAAGGCTCTCCCAGCCCCCTATCTGATTATCTGATGGCCATGAAGGAATTCATCTGCCTTGGAGATTTCTCAACCCTCAAATTTTTATTTGAGTTGCAATTAAATATGATGGGTAGGGTATATTTGTGGTCTTCACAAAAAAAAAAAAAAAAAAAGGATTTCATTGCAAATCCCAAAGAAAGGATTCTTGAATTATCTTTGCATGATGTCCTACCTTCTGCAAGCCCAACTCCATTGGCAGTGATGGACAAGGGCAGATGATAGGTTTCTCTGCTAGTAAAAGGTTCCTTGGTGAGGGGACATTTCCTATATTGTATCCCTTGACACAAGACTGACACTACCCCTCTCTCCCTGACATTATACAAAAGGACATTATGTCCTATTTTCCTCTCTTTCACTCAGGTACCTCTTCCATCTTTAGGTTGGCAAACAAGTATGATTTGGTGGGCGGAGACTTGGCCACCAGCAAAGAATTATGTGATGTTATTCTGTGGTCAATTCTGTTCTTTCTCTGAAGTGCCGCATGATCTCCAGTATAAGTCTATTTTTTCTCTTCTCCTGGCTCTTTTTCTTCACCACATTCTCCCTCCACCTTCTATCCATATAAGCATCACAGTGAAGAACTAGCAAAGAAGTTAAGAAAGTGTACCAAGAGTCAGAGCTGCCATTAGAAAGCTGTTCAGAGAGGCATGTGTGGGGCGGGGCAGCCTCTTCATCCTCATCCATTTATAACGCAATTTCTATACAGATGGGCGGGGGGTAAGGACCTCTTATGGTCCTTCATGGCTGGGGATACTGACTCAAGACTGAGGTAAAGATAGGCAAAGAGCTACATGATACAGGGAGGACAATCCTGGGAATTAAAAATGTAAGAAAGAGGAAAAGAAGGAAATAGGCATAAAGGAAAGAAAAGCAAAGAAAGGGAAAATCAATTCAAAAGTGAAGAGTGGTATCATCCATTGAAAGTTTATTATCCATTCTTTCCATCATTCACTCAACGAGCATGTTGAATGCTACTGTGGGCTGGGTGCTCCATTGGACATGTTGAGACAAATCATTCTATTTAATTCTACTAACAACTCCATGAGCTAGCCATGATTCCCCTTCTATAAATGATTCAACTAGGACCCAGAAAGTTTGAGAAGTGAGCCCCATTTGCACAGGTAACAACAATGGAGCAGGTGGACCTCAGATCTTCCCGGCTTCATGACGTTGGCTTTTTTGTCATGGAGCTTCCATGCCCAACATCCTAGCTAACAAGTATTTTGAATATCTCAGGATAACGGACAGTGGCAAACCCCAATTTTTGGAATCGTCAGTTCTATCTGACCAGTTCTGTCTCTTCTTGACACAAACGAGATTCTTGGTTCCCTCACAACTAGAGCAGCTTCGGATTCTAACTACTGTAAGAACCTTCTGCATCCTTCCTTTCTCTTCCCACTTCTCCATACTCCTCAAATAAGAACTCATTTCCATTCCTCTCCAACCACATCCCTGAGCCCAGCTTGATTCCTCTGAGCACAAGAAGGGGAAGGCTGTACCTCCTAACACCTGTCATGTCACCAAAGAATTCAGAACATAGCAAAATGAAAGACAGGGAAGTACTGTTGGGTGTGTCCACCATGCTGTGCACTGTCTACAGCACTTGACGTGGGTCATCTTCTTGAACCTCACATTATGAGGTAAATATAAAGACCTCTGCTTTGCAGATAAGGAAATTTGAGACATTGAGTACATTTGTTAAGGTCACACAGTTAGGAACTAGCAGAGTTCAGACAGGAATCCAGGTGGTCTGCTTCTAACTCGTTTCCTTCACCCGAAGTAAGTGTGAAGATATTCAGGGGGTGAGAGTCAACCCCTGGGCCCAATGAGAGCTAACTCTCATCATTATTAATAGATGCAGCAGGCAGCAAGCCATCATCCAAGGATAAGAAGGCTCAGAGGAGCCTCATGATGACCCCCTGCAGGGACCTCTCATCCTGTGCTCTGTGCATAGCCCTTAATGACCTAACAAGTCCTAAAGCACTGCCTACCACCCCGCCTTTCTACATATTTCAAGCCACTTAGCCCCAAAGGTTAGAGAAAAACCTCTGTGAAAAGAACAACTGTGATGACCTTTTCGAGAGTAGAAACTAGGGAGAGAGCAAAAGAGAAAGAAGGAAAGAAAGAAAGAGAAAGGGTGTGTGTATTTTCCTTGAGGCTGGGAAGGGACCCAAGGAGCCTGGAGATGTAATGGGATACGGTGCAGATTACAAAAGTTTTGCTACAGCTGTAATAGCCTTTCACAAAGGCATGGCCCTCCAGAGGGCCATATTTCATCTCAGCTTTCCCCACCACATAAGACAGAGGGTGAGGAGTTGGAAAGCGAGATTGGAAACTCATGCCGGATCTGAGCGAGCCCTGACGTCCCCGTGACACTCCCATACAAACCAAAGTGAACTGGACCCAAACGTTCTTATCCTAGCAGGCATTGGATCTCACCCTGTCATCTGTTTATTTTTTTTTTCTTCACACTCTCCTTTCTGGAAATGCATTGCTTAGCAACCTGCTGTCTTATTCTAAACAGTCATGCACACAATTGTACGCACGCGCTTGGAGACACTGGATAATATTTGAGTGGCCTCGCTAGGACCAACGGGTCATTTACTTGGAAGACTTAGTTCCTAGTCTTTTTTTTTTGCATTAGTCAGAGTTGGTCCTTGGGCAGTCCCTGTGACCATCTTAGTCCCTCGAGAGACGGAGGAAGGGCATGACTGTCTAATGGTAAGTGGCTAGAGACAGCCACAGAGGGATTCATGAGAGGAAGGCAGGCACCAGCATTGATCTGACGGAGAAGATCATGAGCTCCCTCATGCAGGTAAGTTACCCATCAGCTACAGAGAATGTTCTGAAGGTGCTCCGTTCACTTCAGACAAAGAAGAAGAAAACTCACTGGAATCACTTTCCAGTTCAAAGGGATGGGGAACAGCCTTGCTTCCTCTCTGCTTTGCCATGCCAGTGTACCCCTCCTCAAGGGTTATCCTTGCCAAAGTCTGGGTGGAGATACTGATGTCCCCGTGAAAGCTACTATAATGACATGGTTATGTCAACTGGGAAGAGGCGCATGACAGGGATTCGCATCCCAGGAAACTGGTAAGTTATTTTAACCCTTTAATTTAAAAAGAAAGCACAGGTACAGAAAACCACGCAAAGAACATGTATAACCTAATGGGTTACTACAAGGTGCACTGTACTGTAGCCAACACGGAGGTAAGAAATAGACCCTCTCCATATGTCCCATCTCAATCGTGACCCTCCTCCCATCCCTCAAGGTCACCACTCTCCTGGCTTTTATAGTAATCACTTTGTATCTTTTCATCATGTTAGCACCAGGTTAGCATTCTCAGGTACTCTATGGTTTGATCTTAACACTTTTTAAAAAGGTGATGAGTCTGACAGATGAATGGATAAAGAAGATGTGGTACACACACACACACACACACACACACACACACAGGAATATTACCCAGCCATCAAAAAGAATGAAATCTTGGCCATTTGCAACGACATGGATGGAACTAGAGGGTGTTATGCTGAGCGAAATAAGTCACTCAGAGAAAGATAGTTATCATATGATTTCACTCATGTGTGGAATTTAAAAAACAAAACAGATGAACATAGGGGAAGGGAAGGAAAAATAACATAAGATAGAAACAGAGAGAGAGACAAACCATAAGAGACTCTTAACTCTAGGAAACAAATTGAGGGGTCATTGGAGGGTTTGGGGGTGGGGAGATGGGGTACCTGGATGACGGGGCATCAAGGAGGACATGTGATGTGATGAGCATTGGGTGTTATATGCACTGATGAATCACTAAATTCTACCTCTGAAACTAATACTATACTATATGTCAATTAAATTGAATTTAAATAAAAAATGTTTGAAAATATGATGAGTCTTTTTCATCTCTTTTCATCTGTGGTTCCCCCTTTACCCTTTTCATTTCCTTACAACCCAATTGCTGAAGAATCTGAGGCATTCAAGCCAAGAGTTTGAAAATGGGCAATTAAAAACATGACAGACAGGGGCAGCTGGGTGGCTCAGTCTATTAAGTATCCGACTCCTGATTTCGACTCAGGTCATGATCGCAGGGTCCTGATATTGAGCCCTGCATGGGGCTCTGCCCTCGGCACAGCGTGTGCTTGAGAGTCTCTCTCCCTCCCCCTCTACCCCGCTCTCCACACTCTCTCTCTCAAATAAATAAATAAAATCTTAAAAAAGAAAAGAAAAGAAAAACAACAGAATGAATGGGCTGGGTTTCTCCTTCAGCTTTCCTTGGAGTTCATTTTCCAGGAGATGTTAGGGTTGGGGAGAGAAAAAGTGTATGAGTGGAGTAGTGTTAGTAGGGCCACGGGACATTTCTTAGGCATGTGACCATATTTTCCCAGGTCCAGAGTCCCCTCCTCCCCTGCCACTCTGTTGGCAGGGCTGTACTAACAGGTGTGGCTGGGAGGCGGGGGAGGAGGGTGACTGGCCCAGCCCCCACCCCAAACAGTTAGGGAGCTTCAGCTTCAGCTTGGAGTGGCGGATGGGAAAGCTACTACAATCCAAAGTGAAAAGCCCAAAGGCTTTATCCCTGTCAGGAGCAGGGCTGACAAGACAAAGGCAGCCTGGTAACCAGAGAAGCCAGTGGGGAGTCAGAACACCTGCCTGCCCTTCCGGCTTCCATCATTGGTTTGCTAGGTCCTGAAAGCCTTCCTTCCCCTCTCTGGGCCTCAGTTTCTCCCCTTGGCAGCATGCAGATGTGAGCATCCATCTTATGGAAGCATGTGGTCACGCATGTTTGCAAAGCCCCACTTCCCTGGGGAGGGAAGACACCTGTGTAAATAGAGCAGCGAGGCGCCATGTGCTTGTTGGCTGTGTTCTAAGGGAGGCACCGGTCCCAGGCTGCGGCCTTGATGCTGCGGGGGGAACAATGCAGGCTCTGTTTGCCCAGCTGCAGCTCTCACCTTCCCCTTTGCTGCCCCATTCTCCATCCTCACCCACTTTTTCTGCCAGGGGCCCTGGGCAAGGGGCTGGGTTCCTATCAGAAAGCACTGAGGCACCTTTGGAAGCTTTTGTTTGCCTAAAGTTCAGTGTGGTGATAAAAAATTTAAAAACACCAAGTGGGATTTTTCTTTTCTTTTAAATTTCCAGGATCACCCACCACCATGTGTGCTTACCTGGAAAAGCAGAGAGCCAAGAGAAGACAGTGGTCCACCTGATGCTAAGCCAGCCCCATGTTTCCCAGTGATGCCCAAGAACAAGGCATCACCCTTTCTCCCTACCTCACACTCGCCAAGAAGCCCACATTGATGGAGAGGAGTCCTTCAAGCTCGTCTTAACTTCCATACATTTTGGCATATGTCCTCAGCAAAGAAGAAGAGAGACCTAACTGCCCCTCATTTGACTCAGCCAGCAGCAGTTTGGGAAGAATGAAGGATGAATTGGGAAGCCATGTTTCCTTAGGACAGCTCAGAACTGCTTGACTCTCAAACTGTTTATCTGGCTGGGATGGTTTTTTCAATGTGATCTCAAACTCAGACCAACATAACATAAAGCCCTGAAGATCAGCTTTTTCTTTTTCTTTTCTTTTCTTTTTTTTTTTTTTTTTTTTTTTTAGTGTTGGAGCAGACCACTGCTTCTGCTGAAACACTTGAAGTAACTGTGCTGCAAAATGTTATCTTTCTAAGGAATTTTTGAGAATAATTTTGATAACATACTGTCAAGCCTAAGTGGTTTGGCCTAAATACTTCTCCCTCACCAGCTGACTCTTGGCTGGGCTTGCTTAGATCTATTTACTTGGTTTAAAGCTCAGGGAGTTCTTAGGAGAATTATCATTACCTGTTGACTAAGTGGGCTGGACGCAGCTGGAGAGCTGATAATAGCTAGCAAGTATTTTCTGCTCAGTGTTAATGGAGTTAGACTTGATCTGAACTCCAGAGTTTTGGAGTCATTAGGGAGGCTGAGTCTGTGGATCTCTGGAAAGAAGACGGGGTGCTGAATAAGGGGGAGCATATTCCAGAATAAAAACCTTAAAAGTTTTGCTCTTATCATTACTGACTTTAAGTCAGCCATGCCTCCTGGGGAACCGTTCCAGCTCTAGTCTCAACAGTGTGAGGAACTCAACCATTTTCTGGAGAATCCCTCTAGCTCTATTCTAGACAGCATGGGGAAGTCTACTATTTTCTGGAGCACCCCTCCAACTCTATTCTAGATAGTATGGGGAAGTCTATCATTTTCTGGAGAACCCCTCTAGCTCTATTCTAGACAGTATGGGGAAGTCTATAATTTTTTGGAGAACCTCACCAGCTCTATTCCAGGTAGTATGGGGAAGTCTGCCATTTCCTGGAGAACCCCATCAGTTGTAGTCTAGACAATTTGGAAACATCTATTATTCTCTAGGGGCCTGAGCTCAGGAGATAGGAAGACCCCCTGGCCTGAATGTTGTCTTTTGGAAAGCTTAGAAGGTGGGAGAATCAACGTTCCCCATTCCAGCAACATGGACTTGAAAGCCAAGGGTTTAACAGGCCAGATTATGAATTTTTCAGGACTTACAGAGAAAGACTTTGAGAAGTCCAACACTGTGAGCTTCAGACTTAACCTAATGTCAGTCCCCAGCTAGCCCTCCACTCCATTCCAATCCCCTGCTCCTGCTTATCTGGCCTCGTTCTATACCCTGACTGTCTTCCTTTATGGTTTTTTACTACAGTTTTCTGGACTGTCTCCTATGCCCTTTTACTACATGCAGCTTAAAGCTGTCTGCTTGGGTTTTCATGGTTCTTTCCATTTTCACTCCCACTTCTACTGTTGGTCTTGGATGGGCTCTCCTCTCAAGTTTCAGTAACTTCCTGGCATTTTCCACTGCTGCCTCTGAGATGTGGCTTTTCCCTCCATGTCCTCTATTCTCTTCAAATCCCCAGTCTCTCATCTTTAGCTCCATCTGCATGAACCATGGGGGCCATTTAGATTACCAAGGAGTGAGTGAAGCAAAGGCCTGAGAGAAGCTGAGATCCCCTCAGCCAACAATTCAGTAGACTGGCCAAGAGAAGCACTAGAAAGAAGCATTTTTAAAAAGATTTTATTTATTTATTCATGAGAGACACACAGAGAGAGGCAGAGACACAGGCTTCCCCTGGGGAGCCTGATGTGGGACTTGATTTCAGGACCCCAGGACCACACCCTGAGCCAAAGGCATACACTCAACCACTGAGCAACCCAAGCATCCTGAAAGAAGCAATTTTTTTAAAGTTTTTTTTTTAATTTTTTAGAAATGAAAAATTAAAGAAAAACAATGGACAGAAGCAGCATAATTAAGAGGGAAAAGAGAGGGTGATGATAGGAGAAGCAGAAAGCAAAAGGATATAAGAATGTATATACCAAGCAAGTTAAATTCTCTTTCAAAAAGGAATAAGGGGGGTAGCCCCAGTGGCTCAGTGGTTTAGCGCCGCCTTCAGCCCAGGGTGTGATCCTGGAGACCCGGAATCGAGTCTCACGTCGGGCTCCCTGCGTGGAGCCTGCTTCTCCCTCTGCCTGTGTCTCTGCCTCTCTCTCTCTCTCTCTCTCTCTGTGTGTGTGTGTCTCTCATGAATAACTAAATAAAAATCTTTTATAAAGAAAGAAAGAAAGAATAAGGGGTGTAGTCATTGGTCTGAGCTTGAGAGTTTACCTTCAAAGGTAGAATTCAGAAGAGATATTCCTATACCCTCCTGGGTTTACACAGATCAGACATGGTTTTCATTTAATCAATGGAATTTGAAATTTAGACTTTCTCCTGTCCACTAAGGATGTGTGGCGTTGTGAGTACCCTTTCCTGGAGATCTTTAAGAAGTGATGAAGAATCTATTTGCCAGGGTTCTATTGCAAGAGGGCTTAAACCTTGTACTCCTGGGACATCTGCCAGTGTGAAGAGCTTAAACAGAGAGACTCCAAGACCACTGACCTTCCCATTTGCCTAAGTATTCTACTAAGCTGGAGAAAGGGGATAATATACTGAGGTTAAGAGAGCAAAGCAAAGGAAATTTTTTTCTCTAGCCCTCATTCTTCCCTGACAAAGGGGCACATAGGGCCTCTACTGGATTAAATAATGTCCCCCTCCCAAAAAATCTGGGCCCATCCACAACTTGTAACTGTGGCCTTATTTGGAAATAGGATCTTTGTAGATATAACTGTTAAATGAGGTCATATTGGATTAGGGTGGGCCTTACATCCAATATGACTGGTGTCCTTACAAGAGACAAATCTGAACAAAAAGACACAGACACATAAAGGAAATGCACATGAGAAGGCAGGGGCTGAGATTGGCCCTAAAAGCCTAGGAACACCAAGGACCTTGGTGAGCTCCAGAAGCGGGAGTTGATGAGGAAGGATCCTACGCTACACCATTCAGAGAGCACACGACCCCATCAACAACTTGATTTCAGACACTCTCGCAAGCACCCAGAGGAAGTTTCTGTACCAGCCTCCAGAATTGTGAGAGAATAAATATCTTTTGTTTTAAGCCACTTAGTTTGTGGCACTTTGTTATGGCAGCCCTAGAAAATGAATACAGGATCCAATGCCTTAGTGTTAGCCGTACGAAGGCCCACAAAGGAGCTTTAAGACTTGGTTGGCCTTTGTCTGAGGACATCTTTCTGGCTGCCCCCTAGGTCAAGGCCCCTGAGGCCACCAAGCCCTCATCCTTCCCTGAGTGACCCCCTGACAGCTCCTTTCCACTGTCTTGCCTTTCATTAAACAGGCCCTCGTGGAGGGTTGCCGGCTAGTGTGTCTGTTGCCTTTTAGTGCTGCATTTTATTTCTGTTTCACATAAATATAGAAGCCCACTTGGACGGAAGCCTGCCTTGGCAAGGAGGCTAGGGCCGTTCTGCCAACTTTGCATATCTCTCAAATGAGTTATGAGTGGATGGGGACCGGGAACCAGGCCTGGCTGCCTCTCCCCTGAGCCCCTTCGTCCTCCCAAGAAAGTGACCCAGCAATTCCCCCAAACTCCCTTTCTTTTCCAGGAATAGAATAGCCACTGGGCCACAGCATGGGGAGAAAAGACAGGGTATCTCACACATTCTCCCAAAGCTCCCCTGATCTTCACAAAACACTTTGTCAACAGCAGTGGAGTGTTTCGAGCCGCTGTTCTTTGTGCATAAGCAGATTATGGAGAAAATCTCCTGGCACAACCTGGCTCAGGGCTACTGGTTCATGACTTGAGAAGAGGCACATGCCAGATGTGTGCTGGGAAATTTGACCAGGAAGCTGTAGAGACTCTGCAGGTGAGAACAGGGGAGAGTCCCGGGCAGAGGCCTGAGCCAGCCGAGTGGGTCTGACCAATGGAGACATAGGACAGGGCCTCGAGTTTTTAGTGGAGTGTGTTTCCTCTCCCTACTGTGGCCACTATGCTTTCATTCTCCCAAGTACCCAGAAAATTGATCCTTCTGTGAGCAATAAACACGGCTGGGAATTACTAGCACTGTTTCTGTGCTCCAGGCACAGACTTCTAGAATAGCAGGGACTGGAAAGAACCTGAGGATCCCCGAAGACCTACTGGTGCACTCAAATTCAGTGTGGGCACTTGAGGAATTGAGCAAGACAATCAGTTAGGGTGTGGGAAGAAAATGTTGAGCATCCCAGCAATGTGTGTTTTGTTCTTCAAAAATAAAAAAGAACTTTATTAATGGCTAATACAAGGATTGACTGGAATGAAGGTGTACAATTTGTCAATATGTATAAATTGGGTATGAGCCTCTTAACAATTAGTTGTAATTGGTTATGCATCATGATCAGTAAAGAATATAGAGTCTACCCTTCTGGTCCAGAGGCTTTCAAAATATGTGCTGGGGGTGAGGACATAATATAAAAAGAGAGGGTGTCTTAAGCAAGTGAGGAGTCTACTTAATCCTCTCTGGGCTTCATGAGGCAATTCAGCTCTGCTTCTATATGCTCAGCATTCTAAACTTTTACATTTTGATTTGTTTGATAAAAGAATTTTACTAAAAAAAAAAAAAAAAAAAAGGTTGGACAAAATGAGCTATTTTAGCTCCTTTATTTTTCAGATGGGAAATCTAAGGCCCAGAGGAAAAATGATTGACTTGAGTAACACAAGCCATTAAGGCCAAGGTCAAGGTTACAACTCCTTTTCTTGACTCTTAGTTCACTGTGTTTTCCAAATGAGCCATGCATGCTCCAAACCATGAACCCTGTTTGGGTGACCCTACATTAAAAAGCCAAACCAGAAGGAGAAGGACCCTACCAGCAATGATCAGGAATCCCAGAATGGAGCCTTGATCATAACGACTTTTCAAACTTAACTTTGCTGCCTATCCAGGACTCTTCCTGGGAGGTGAGCAGCCTGGACGCCCTCACTCTTGACTAGACCCTCAACCAACAGGTTACCAACAGGCTTGACCACTTGGTCCCAGTGACTGTCCCTTTTGTTTACAGAAGGTTGGAACTTTGGAATGTGGTGAGGACACACAAATTAGAGATCGTCAGAAGCTTTCCTCATTGATCTGTATTGATTTTAAACAGGGAAAGCACAGATCTTTTTCTGACTTTAGGCCCCAGTAATCACACAAAGTGATTTGTTTCCTTTGGGGAATCATCAAATCTCCTATGTTGATCCATCCCCTATTTCCCAGACTCACACGTGTGTGGCTACCAGGCCACCGCTCTCAAACTTTCCCAAATTCTTTATATTTTTAGGGAGTTTAATATAGGCAAAGCTGTTTGGAGGACAAAAACCACTGCAAGACAGGTCCTCTGCCTTTAAGGAAAATATTTTATGGATTAAAAAACAAAATCCAGAAAAACTCACAAAAAAATACAACTAGCCAAGAATACTTCTTCTGAGTGGGTATTATAGAAATTGAAAATTCTTCCTTTCACATGCAGACTCCTTGAGGGTGGGGAATGTGTCTTAAATCAATATGCCTAGTGCCTAGCAAATTGTAGATGCTTATTAAATATGTTCAGCAGTCAAGTGAACAAATGAATAAGTGAATTCCTAAACAAATGTACACAGAAACAAGAAGAGGGGGGGAGTCATTTTGAGTGATCCAGGAATCTTCATTGTTTGGGAAGACTTTGAAGAATGATTGGAATCAGGAGAAGACAGAGCATGTTTTAGGTGGTGAGAAATTACCCAGACAGTTGGGTATGAAACCAGAGAACCACTTTGCTGGTGTTAGTTGGATAGTCAGCCTGGCTTGAGAGGCTGGATTGTAAAACTAAGGATTATGCTTGCTCCTACAAACAAACATTACTGGAGGAGTGCCTGGGTGGCTCAGTCAGTTGGGCATCTGAATCTTGGTTTCAGCTCAGTTCATGATCTTATGGGTTGTGAGCTCAAGCTTCAGGCTGGGCTTCATGCTTAGTGGGGAGTCTGCTTGAGATTCTTTCCCCCTCTTCCCCCTCCCACACACACACACTCTCTCTCTCTCTCAAATAAATAAATAAGTCTTCTTAAAAAAAAAAAGAATTACTAGAGGCCATTAAGCAAGAGGAAGGTATAATGAAAGCAATGTTTTAGGAAGGTACATTCGAGGTGACGTGAAAGGTGGATGAGAGCAGGAAGGGATGATGCATCCCTTTCCTTATAAATCCTGTTCTTCCACTAGAACATTTCTCCCTGACCTTCAACATGACTCTAGCCTAAGATCCAAGGCAAGCTAAGAAAATCAGGGCTTATTCTTTTGTCCTCATTTTTCTACCACCTGGGATAGGGCCATCTTTTCTCTGTAGGTTTTCCATGTGGCCCAGTATGATTTAGCACCTAGATCTTCCTACTGAAACCAGTCAATTCAATTTTTAAAATGGCCAAATTAGCTAAAAATCCTACTTTTTTGATGAACATGCTCTCCTATCATATCAGCTCTTATAATTGACCTGCAATCTGAAACCCCTTCTCTTTATTTTCTCTGCCTCAGGCATCCTTGCCCTGGCTCTGTCCCCACTTTGGTTGCTTCTGTCATGGTTTATCTCTCTGTTTCTTCCCTCTTACTCAGCAGTGTGCCTTCTCTTTAGAATAAGGCTATAATATGCACCCTGAGCTCTAGCGAGGCAATGTTTTTAAATAGGCATTATTTCTTCTTGCATTCCCACTGGGAGTCCTTTTAGATCTGTCAAAAAATTCCGTCCAGCAGCTTGAATTATAGCCACCATTTTCTCAAGGCCTCTGAGCAACTTTAACCAAACCCAAGGGTCCCGAACATACATTTCTCCCAAATTATGTTCTACGAAGGCACATCTACCCACCAGAAGGAGTCTTTCCAGAGAAACCTATTTAACTTGGCCACTCTCCTTCATATCTTTCATCTATTTTTATTAGTAATGATAAATATTTCCTTTCTTGCCTGATAGCATGCTAAATCAGAAGGCTTAAGCAACATCACTATGTCAGGCTTAAGCAACATCATTATGTCTTCATAGCATTGTTTCAATGTAGTCTTTGGAAATCAACTATAGTACCTTTTGCTGAGAGTGATGTGTATACAAGAAACTACTTTTTGGATTTAGGAAGTCACCAAATGTATGGACTACCAGACTTTGGATAGAAGTCTAGAAGGCAAGCACCATGTCATATTTATTTTTGTAGTATGAGTGCTTCATATAAGCTATGGGTTCAGTAGATGTCTATTAAATAAATGGATTAACTCATGAATTATTTCAAGATGTAGTTCACTTAATTCCAGTTGTTTTAACCATCCCAGGTCTTTTTAACTTTAATCTATACCACTCTAGATGATTCTTATGTCTATAGCTTTATTGAAGTGCACACTTGTATATTTTTGTTTTGAAGCCCTATGCATTTTTCCCATAGGACCAACTCCCCTCCACTGCATGGCAGATTAAGGATAGTCACGATTTCTTTGTCACTCTTTCCATTAAAAGGTGGAGTGTATTTTTCTCTCCCCTTGAATCCAGGATTGTCACTCTTTCCATTAAAAGGTGGAGTGTATTTTTCTCTCCCCTTGAATCCAGGATTAGACTGTTTTGATCCACAGAGTATAGCAAAAGTGACACTATATCAGTTCAGGCCTGACCTTTAAAAAGACTAATTGGTTCTACCTTCATCTCTTGGAGCCCTGCACTGAAATCGTGCCTACCATACTGAAGACACCAGGAGCCCAGATGACCCAGCCTTCTAACTGTCCCGAACAAGGTGCTGGGCATGTGAGTGAAGCCAACCTGGATCCTGCAGACAACACAGCCACTCTGCTGTAAAAAGCCCACATAACATGAGCCACATGAGGACAGTCCATTTGATAGTTCCAGCTGAGCTCCCAGACAGCAGCCACTATCAATCACCAGCCATATGAGGGCACCATTTTGGATGCTGGGCTCACTAAAACCTCCAGAGAATTGCAGCCCCTCCCAGCCTGTACCTGACTACAACTCCATGAGAGATTGCAAGCAAGAACTACCCAAGAGGGCCCAGTCAACACAAAGAACTGTGAATTATAATGATGAATTACTGTTTTAAGCCACTAAATTTTAAGGTCATTTGTTATACAGAAGTAGATAACCAGAACACACTGCCATGTAAATGGAAGTGGAACTAAAGGGCAGGAATTCTGCACCTTTTCTACAATGCCTCCTCGATGGCTTTGTCTTCAGCTGAGGGAGGATAGTGCATCTCATTTTACAGACAGAAGGACCAAAAATAAATAGGACCTCCTCCTCATAGGGACTATGAATAACTCCATATCAGCATGGTTGGCATGCATCTGCCACCTGCCTTCATGGTATCCTAGCACTGGGAGAGACTATGGACAGCACCTAATCCATCCCCCTGCCTCCTAATACAACTACTCCCTAAAATAAATACTACTCAAAAATTCTGCTTGTGTTTCTTCCTCCTCCTCCTCTTCCTCCTTGTACTCCTCTTCCTCCTCCTCCTCCTCCTCCTCCTCCTCCTCCTCCTCCTCCTCCTCCTTCTACTTCTGTACCAAGTAAAAAAGCTCTTGTAGCTACCTCTGGGAATGCATTCCAACAGGTCATAAATCTTAATTAAAGCATTCTAACAGATGCTTCACCTCAATTCCTCCAGATGCAGCTTCAGCCCTTCCTTCTTGCTTCTTCACCTTGTCTTCTGCCTATACTTTCCCAAATGTTGAGGAGTAGTGAAGGAAATATGACCCACAAGCTCCTTTTTATTTTATTTTTTCATGGACGTGAAGGGATGCATCACTTCATTCCTTTAGGGAAGCTGAAATGTTGTCATTCAGAGACATCCCAGTTTTCTGATCTGAAAAATGCAAGATAAAACTACCTGCCCTGCTTACTTGAATGAGTTGATGAAAAGATCAAATTGAGGGGGCCTATGGGAAAACATTTCATAGGCACTAAAGCATTCTATAAATTCATGGAATCCTGGGCTGAGTTCGCTGTTGGCTTAAGAAATCTCACAAAGTCATTAGTTCCTGCCTAAGGCTGGTGGGAATGGAAAGGTCGGGGAATGATAGCTAAGGAGTGCAGGATTTCTTTGAGGAATAATGAAAATGTCCTAAAAGTGTGGTGGTACACAACTCCGAATATACTAAAAGTTTTTGCATTGTACCTTTGGAATGGGAGAACTATATGCTATATGAATTATATCTTAATAAGGCTGTTAAAAAAAGGCGATCCCAAAGTTTTCATCTCTTTTCTGGGTTTGCATTATTCTTTCTTCTTGGGGGTCTGTTGTCATTTCCTAAGCCCCATCAACCATATGCCTTGTGTCCCATCTCCAGCACTTGGACTATTTTAGTATTGGGGGCGCCCCATGAAGAAGGTCCTCCACCAAAAGCAGAGAACAAGAGAAGAAATGAACTAGCATCAAGTGAGCAGCAAACATAGACAAGACAAAATGGGGTGGTTAGAATCTGAGCTATGACATTATAAAGTAGGTTATAGTCTCTAGCAAAGGCTGCCAAAATGGGACCTAAAAAGATATTCAGTTGAGGAAGCCTTACAAATCTTACAACTGGGTTATGGAGCTCAGAGATGAGGGGCAGTAAATCCACCTTCGTCTTATATTTAAAGACACTCTCCTCCCACCTTGCCTCTTTTTCATCCCCTGGAGATGCTGAAGAATGAGGAGAAAGAGGTTGGAGGACACAGCTCACAGCTTACCTCAACTTACCCTGCCAGCTTCCCTAGGTCTGTCTTGTTCTAGAGAGAACCTTCTCTGAGGCAACCATGAGAAACAAGTCAGAAGGAGAGAGGCCAGGAGGGCAGTGAGGCCTCCAGAAATCAAGGGTGATTTTAGGTCACCAATGGGCTCTGGCCAAAGAGCTGCCCCTCCACTGGCCCTGGCCTGGTGTTTCCAAGGCCCTGACAATGATGGAGCACTCCTGAGGGAGGCCCTTCGGAAGGACTTTGTATCCAAAGTACCCGAGCTAGCATGCTGTTTTAGGGTCTCAGCCTGTCTCAGAACAGTCTGGTCTAGGATCAGCACTCCACAAACTATAAAAATAAAAATGAATCCCACTCTTGGGGAGCACATGGGGCAGTGGTATCACTCACCCTGGCTCATGACAACCAATACCCTGACCCTCAGCCCCTCCCCCATGCCCCCTTCCTCCCCTGCCTGCCACTCTCAGCTCTATCCAGACCCTCATCTTGCCAGCACGAAGTCAACAGAACGGGTTTTGGACAGCTGGAATAATCATCATCCCTCACTTGATGTCTCCGATCCCTGCGGAGCCTGCCCTGTGCCCTCTCCCTCCCACCCTCCCGTGGCCTCGCACTCAATTCGTTCTTCTCCTGGCACCCACAGCTATTTTCCACCACCCTGCCTGGCCCTCATCCAACCCACCGCCCCAAGGGGTTTTCACTCCCCACTTCATCTGTCTCCTTCATGCTCCTCCTGCTGGAACTGGATCTTCCAGCTCTATTTCTGGATTCTTTCCACTGCCCGCTCTTTGACAGGGAGGCTTGCTTCTTCAATCTCCCTTGCATCTCCCTGGCCTCTAATGAGCCTCTCTAAAATCCTCCAATGTCAGGTGTAGAACTACAGTCAGTAACTATGTACTTGTTTTCCCCTGCAGTGGATTCCTCCTCCCTTTCCTCCTCCGCCTGGTCACAGAAAATAGAGCTTTGTGAAATGAGGGCTTTGTGGTACCTCCTGTGTCTGAAAGAGGTCTTCAAATCCTCTCTGTGATGCCACTGTCATTAGGGAGAATGGGGGAGAAGTCCTCTCTTTGTTGGACAGAAGCCTGTACCCACAGCTTTCTCATCCATTCTTTCACTGATTTTCCATTCCTATCTTCTCCCTTGGCTCATACACTGATAGAAAAAGCCTAGTCCTCACTTCTATTATTATAGTTAACATTCATCCATAGGACTTGACACTAAAATTCCTCACAGGGACTAGCCACTCTGGCTACTGACCAGTTTCTATCCTTGGAGGACTCTGTAGCTTAGGGAAGAGCCCTCTTTTTCCAAACCTGGGAATGCTAGGTCTTGGGCCTTCTGTATTCAGATGGCCTCTCTATTCTCTTGTCATATTCTTTTTGAGAAAGTTGTGCTTCATTCTACCTGCACTAAACCTAATTTCCCAAAGTCCCATTTCTAAGAATCATGAATATCATCTTTACACAACATTCCCTTACAGGAAACTAAAACATTTTTGACTTCCTAAAATGGCTTCAATTAGCTCTCCCTTTACTTTTGAAAGTAGTAGTTAGCCCACATTTACAACTTCATATATATATATATATATATATATATATATATATATATATATATCCTAGAGACAGAAAGTACAAGTTCTAGTCCCAGCCACACTATAAATCATCTGTATAGTGTTGAATAAACTGGATCACCTCCTAGAGCTTTAATTCCTACATTTAGGGGGCTGAATTAAATAGCTATCAAAGGGCCTTATAAGCTCTAATTTTCTGTTATCCCTCTCTGACTTCTTCAAGAGTATTGATTATATTTTTAGCAATTATTTATCAATAAAACCCCAAAAAGAAGAATTATGATAGCTCTTGGTTTTTCTTTGAACATAGAAGTTAAATTCTGGGTTTTTAAAAAGATTTTATCTCTAAGTAATCTCTATACCCAACATAAGGCTTGAACTTACAGCCCCAAGATCAAGCATCACATGCTCTACCAACTGAGTCAGCCAGGTATTCCCAACTCCTGGATCTTAGAGTCTGCCTGCCTGCATGGATTGAGCAAGTACTTAAGCTCTTTAAATCTAAGTTATCATAATTTTTAAATGAGTATAACAGTACTCACATTATAATATATGTACAGCATTGAGCATGGGGAGTGGCACATTATAAGTGCTCAATGAATTTCAATTATCATCTATGCATTTATCATTCATTTTCATTGCTTCTATGACCCTTATTAAGTGTAACTAAAAATGCCTCTGCGATAACCAGTTTGGTCATGATCATAAGAGCTAGTATGTTTGGCAAATGAAGTCTACTTCCATCATCTGTGAATCTCCTTGGATAGTTCCCATTCCCACATTAAGGTTCCAAATGTACCATCAAGGTTGGATGTTTTCACCTGGATGGATATGTTCTCTGCCATATTCTGAAACTTAATGAGTTTTAGATTACCAGTCAAACCTATATTCCCTACTATGGACTACTGAGAGCTGGCTAACAATATTCATTCAAAAATTTTCTTGGATTTGTAGCTTAGGTTGAATTTTTTGTGTATATGCAAGGCACTCCTGGAAATCAACACAAAGAAAAAGAGAGAACACCCAATAGAAAAATGGGCAAAGATGTGAATAGGCAATCACAGAAGAAGAAATTTAATGGTGTAAACAGGATAAAATGAGACAAACTCATTTTTAACTGAGATACACAAATAACATAACAATAGCATATCATTTTACACCATCAGATTGCGATATTATCAGAAAATTGGGTAAGAATGGGAGCAAAGATATCCTTGCAGTCTCTCATGAGAGTGTAGGCTAATGCAGTCAATATAAAGAAGATCTGCTGGTACTCAATCAAATCAGGCTTATGTTCAGATATTCTCTATGACCAGCATTCGCACTCCTGACTAGTATCCTAGAGAAATTCTGTACAGGCTTTTAGTGAAAATTTATGAGATTATGTCACCAGATTGTTGGGTTTTATAGCAGAAAATTGGAGGCAATGTGGGTGCCCATTCCTAATGTGGTAGATGCACATTACAGAATACAATACAATCCATAAGAACCACAGCAGAGAGACAGTAATGTGCCTTTTGACCCCACCCCCACTCACCCCAGACTGTGAAAAACAACTCTTTTATTTTTCTTATTGCAAGCGTAATTCATACTTACTGGGGATAATTTTTTAAATCCACATAAAGAAAACAAGAAAAGAGAAAAGTCATTTTTAATCCTACCACCCAAATGTAATTGACATTTTTATGTGTATATCCCCAGAATTTTTTTTCTATGCAATTCCATATATATAACTACCTAACATACTTAATTTGGAGCATACTATCACTCTACTTTGTAATCTTCTTTTGTCATTCAACAACATTTAGTGAACAGCCTTTTATCCCTCTGTATCTGCTAGGAACCCAACAGGAAACAGATGGCACACTCGAAATAGGGATGAGTCCAGAAGGGTTCGCTCACAAAGGACTGTTTACAAAAGTGTGGGTGGGGGTGTAGATAAGGTGACCATGCATGCACATTTGCCTGGGATAATCCTGGGAAAAAATCTGTCGTTTGAGTACCATATCCAGTATGACATTTCCCAGATTCTCCACTTTTTAATAAGTCTTATTATTCACGGTTGGACTGAAATCATGTGGGATGAGTTTGGAAAACTCCTTTTTATACTTTCAGTATCTACCATGATGTCATCTAGTAGTCTGTGAGATGTGTGTGCATGGAACAGGTAGTTAGATCTGGAAGTCTATCTGTGATAATGATCTCTTTTTTCTCTACAATTCTCAGACCCAATGTAATTAATGCCTCTTTCCAAGAAAAGTATTCCAGGTACCTACTAATCATAATTTTTAAAAAAATTAGACCTGGACACAGGCACGTAGGGACAGCAGTTCCTAGTCCCAGGTGTAGTGTTAGAGGTTTTTGGTGCTGCTGTTCCTTCTTAGTCACTGGAGTCTACAGCCGTTTGGTAATAGAATGTCCCAAAATTGAGAAATGCTGACGCTAACAGATAGCAATCAACTGGCAATATGGTTATGAAAGGTGAGAAATATAATACATGATATATATTTAATGTATATAATATTATAGGAAATACACAAGGAGTAACAAAATATGCTACAATAGATTTGTTGTTTCTTTTGGGTACAACATAAGCTGCAATTATTTATTTATTTTTATAGTTTGGTAAACTTATTTCACAATAAACTCTTCCACCACCAGTGACCTCTAAAAAGACCCAAGTTCATATGTAATGAAAAATTAAGTTTCAAATTTTCATTTCTCAAGAAAGTTAATGATGGGCATGGAATTTGCACACAATATTTACTGACATTTATTGTCTACCACAAGGAATAGTCCTATTACTATTCACATGAAATACAAAAGACACAAATATGGTGAGGAAGCACTGCCATCTATTTAATTAAGAGATATTTCTTTAAGGACCATGACCTGAAACAACAATTTTACAAGTTATAGGTGTAGAAAGTCCATTTACATATCCGTAAACAATGATTTTTTTTTATGACTTTGCACTTAGATCAAATGAATGTTCTCCTAACATAATTTGCTCTTTTTTAATTTCAGATTTTCTTGCAGATAAACAAAAAGTTCAGTGACATCTTTTAATCTAGTGACTCCATTAGCTGGAAAAGAAAATGGCAAACAGTAAATAATTCCAAGTTTACATTAGTATTTTTAGATAATCCAAATAGGAAATCAGTTATCTGAATTTTTTTTTAAAGACTCGATTTTGAAATTCAATTCATACCATCAAACTAAAACTTTTGGAAATTTTATCTGACATGATTGTAGATACTTAAAGTTCAGTGAAGAAGTCCCACACTGAAGATAAAATTGTTCAGGTAATGGTAACATGAATACAAATTTTGGTAAAGAATAACATCACAGTAAAAAATAGTGTTTCTTCAAATGAAAAAACTCACGTAGCAAAAATATACTTAGAACTGGTTAGAGTACACACATAATTCTTAATTATTTTTAAAAAGTCTACAATTCAAATAGAAGCTGTAGCTGTCAAAACATGCCTTGTCTAAAGTAGGAGAGTGGATCTGGAGGGCGAACAGGACATATCTGGCAACTCCCTAAATGCTCTTCTCCCAGAGTGGTTTTTAAACTATTTTTAACTATGAATCTTTGGTTCAAATTAAATCATACGTGGAAGCCTAGTTTATAACACAGAAAAGTACCGCTCAAAAATGGGAGACCCAGAACCCAAAACCCCACCCTCAAGAACTTCATGGAGAATGACTTAAAAACCACTGTTTTACAACATGAGTTTAAATGTCTGCATAGCCCACTGATTCTTGTGCCACCATTCACTAAGATAATCGTGAGACATAAATTTCTAAGTTTCAAGTTTTTTGTTATAAGCAGTGTTGTGATTAACATCTTCACAGCCAAATCTTGGCACAAAACATTAACTATTTGCTTAAAAATATTACTATAAGTAGAATAATGACTCTATTGTTTCATGACATTTTTGTTTCTTGATGTGCGTTGCCTCATTTCCCTTTCAAAATACCGTACATTTTAACACTGCAATTTACGGTGCTTGAAAGTCCCAGTCTCTCTACATTCTGCCCACACTGAGTAGCACCTTTTTAAAAAATATTTTTGTCACTGTTTTAGACACAGAAAAGTCACAACTCATTGTGATTTGGATTTGTAAAACAATTTTCTTTTGTTACCTTTCAACTTGATCTTTTTCTATTTTTATTGGGCATTTAAATTCCTTCATTAATTATGTTTCTCTGTTACTGCCTTGTAAGAGCTCTTTATGTAAAAGATATATGGAACACATATTTCCGGCATGTGTGCTTTTTTGTGCAATTGTGAGACACACAAAAGTCTCGCGAGTTACAGAATCACATCATATCAACGTGATTCTTGAATTTCTTCTCTTGATGTGGTGCTTGGATGAAGTCCTTCTGCACCTCAGGGCAGGCTGTCCTTAAATGAGCTACTCGGATTTTTTTCTTCCTTTACTAAGAAGTAGCCTGGAGAAGCAGAAAGAACAAAGATTAAACTGTGAGAATAAGAACCAAAAAAGGAGGGAAGGGAGTAGAAAACTCTCAAAGCAGCCAGAAGATGCGGGTGAACTTGAGATACTTTGCTGTCAGGATTTAAAGCCAGAACTCAGGATGCTGAGGAGTAAAAGATTCACTTCTTTCTTCTATTTGAATTGAAACTTAGTCTTCACCTGCCTGGGGTGAAGGCAGGAATAGGATAAGTTGGCTTCCAAGGGGGATGGCTCCCCAGAGCAGCAGGGCCCTGGCCGGGGGACGGAGGGACATGCAAGCTTGCCTACCTAGGGTGGGGCTTTCCTCTCTGAGACCTGGGTGAGCCCCATGTGATATGCTCAAGTCCCAGCAATGTCCATATTCTAGTTAACTGGAGTTCTTGTTGTCTGATGCAGGAAAACTAACAGTTTGGCTTAAAAGGCAAAAAAAAAAAAAAAGAGGTCTAGAAAAAAGTTGGGTGGGGTAGGACCACCACCCTCCAAAAGGGAGGGAGGAGTCCTCCCACCCCCTCCCCATGCACCTGGCGAAGCCTCTGCCCTCAAGGGACCACTCCTTCCCTGGCCAGCTGGTGTTTTCCCATCCGCCCCAGGCCTGGCCCCAGGCCACAGACTTGCTCAGGAGTGATGTCTCTCCTGGAAAGATTTCTGCAGATGCTATTTTGATAAAACCCTAATCCTTCCCCCCACCCTTCTCCCCCTTAACCTCTCCACCTCTAGCCAAGGCCTTTGTGTGCTTGTGTGCCTGTGTGTTTGGGGAAGGGAGGTGGGATGGAGGGCAGGGTAGCTTCATAACCCACAAGCACAGGCTCCAGTTTCCTGGAGGGGATTAATGCAGTGAAGTGGCTGCTCGGTCTCAGCTACTGGAGCCAGGTCCCCGCTGCACAGAGAGGTTTCCTGGTCAGGACTTCAATCCACCGGAAACATAACATGACGAGGGGTTGGATGGAATACTGCTGTCAATGAATGAAAAATGTTCCCTTACGTATAGAGATTTCATTTTAACTTCCCTTTCCTTTCCCCACTCCCCTCAGAGCTGCCAGACAAAATGCAGCATTCAGAGTTCAATTTGTATTGTGGATAAACAACAATGCGTGGAACATATTTCTAAATGTATCTAAATAAATATGAACATAAATAGGTAGAGTAAGAAACTCTTACTGCCTACCCCTGTTCCCATCCGCTGGCAAACTCCACTCATTCACTCACTCTTGGAGCTTTTAAAAGCCTTGGTGTAGGAGCTCCTTGTAGAAGGACAATTCAAAAGGTATAGAAACCAGAATCCCTTTGGCAGCTGTCTCGATTCCAGCTTTCCAGGGGAGCTGCCCATTCTGAGGAGGTCATGGTCCTATCTCACTCCTGACTGCAAGGCTAAGGGAAAAGCTGGGGTGAATGATATATGGGGCTCCCACACTCTGCATCGATAGGAGTAAAGAGCAGGAGCCAGAGGTACCCATAGGAGCTGACACGTAGAGAAGAACAAGCAATAGACCCAGACTGACCGACTGCACAAGGACTCAGTACAGCCCACAGCTAAGCTCCCCAATGAGACAACTACAAACTTCTTTGACCTTCTGTCTTTTCACCTATAAAATAGGAAGCATTAGTGTACCCAGCTCACAACCTGAGTTTGTGGTGACGATTAAGTGAGATAATGTGATATATCAACATAGCACTGGGCTCTTGGGAACCAGGTTCTGACATGCTTTGGCATGTGCTAACTAGAACTCTTTGGTTGGATTTTTTTTTCCCCAATTGTCACTAGAAGCAACAATGAATCCATCTAGGATCATTCATTCTTTTTTTTTAATATATATTTTTTTATTGGAGTTCAATTTGCCAACATACAGCATATGGGTCATTATTCTTAAGCAGAAGTAATATTCAATTTGTGAATACAAGAAGTGTCCAAAAATTTTTTTTTAAGATTTTATTTATTTATTCATAATAGACACAGAGAGAGAGAGGCAGAGACATAGGCCTGTGGGAGCCTGATTCAGGACTCGACCCCAGGACCCCAGGACCACGACCTCAACCAAAGGCAGATGCCCAACCACTGAGCCACCCAGGTGCCCCCAAAAGTGCCAAATTTTAATTAACTGTAGACTGATTTTCCTTCTGTGTTTTCAGTAAACACTTGTTACCTGCCATGGCCCAACAATAGGTTGGAGCTGTGGAAAAATAGGCATGAGGATCACTGATTCTTTGCTTGTTTTTTATCGAGTATCCAGAACTCCAGTGGAAGGTGAATTAGAATCCACTGGCACTTAATCTTGCACAAGATCTTGTGATTTTTCAACAGCAATCACAACACAAGGGCACAGTTGTAATAGTTGTGGCATGCTGAATAAATAGCCCTGCAAGGATGTCCGCATCCTAATTCTGGAACTCATGAATATGTTATCTTACACAACAAAAGGGATTTTGTGAAGTGTGATTAAGTTACAGATTTCAGATTGAGATATCCTGGATTAGTCAAGTGAGCCCAAGGTAGTCACAAAGGTCTTACAAGAGAGGGGTGCAGGATGATCAGAGTCAGAAAGTGATGTGATGGGGATCCCTGGGTGGCGCAGCGGTTTGGCGCCTGCCTTTGGCCGAGGGCACAATCCTGGAGACCCGGGATCGAATCCCACATCGGGCTTTCGGTGCATGGAGCCTGCTTCTCCCTCTGCCTATGTCTCTGCCTCTCTCTCTCTCTCTCTCTGTGACTATCATAAATAAATTAAAAAAAAAAAAAGAATAAAAAGATTAAAAAAAAAAAAAAGAAAGTGATGTGATGATAGAAATAGAGAAAAAGATCTGGAGATGCTGGGTGGTTGACTTTCAAGAAGGAGGATGATGCCCTGAGTCAAAGCCGTTGGAAGCTAGAAAAAGCAGAGAAACAAATTCTTCCTTGGAGCCCCCAGAAGGAGCAAGGCTCTGCTGACACCTTAATTTTAGGACTTCTGACGCCGCCCCCCCCCCCCCAGAGAAATGTGAGGGGACAAAAAAACTGTGTCATTTTAAGCCACTAAATGTGTGCTCATTTGTTACAGCAGAAATAGGAAATAAATACGGTAGCAAAACAAGAAACAGAAAATTGTGAGGTTATTGAGTTTCACAGAGGAAAATATTAAAATACAAGAATTAGAGGAAATGGAAAGGAAAAATCATTATCATAGCACGTATTAACATTTCATATTATTTTAGGACACCTGGCCAGCATGACAGGATGAGGGTGTACCAACGGTGCTTAGTAAACACCAAGGAGATGGCATTACCCACCCCCCCACCCAAGAAGTATAGGTTGAAATACAGTCTCTTGGAGTTTACTTATGCCCACAGGTGTCAAGGTCATGTAGAGAACTGCAGAGACAGTAGCCCTGTGGTCTTACCCAATTGGGTGGTGCTTGTGAAGGCTCAGATGGAAAGTTAATGGTCAAATACGGCACGTTAGTCCACATGCCCGGGGATCTGTGTCAGCAGCAAGACGTACACCCCCCCACCCAAAGGAGCCATCCTGCTCACCTCCTGCACCAATACGAGGGATGTCACATGGGTGAGTGTGATGTGGGACTGGTGGCAAGTGCAGGGCGCCTCAAGAACCTGCTGGAACAGGTCGTAGGATGAATCTCAAGGCTACTCTCACTGCCCGAACACTTGGAAGAGTCCTTGAGGGTTCAGCCCTGAGTCCATGGCCTCCAACTCCTCCTGGCCCCCACTCAAACCCCCACCATTATCATGAACGCTACAAATAACTGCACTGCAAGACAGAGAGATTTACAGGGGTGTAGACGTGCCCAAGTCACAGCCCCAGGCACACAAAACCTCGCGGCATAACAGAGGAGTCTCTTCAGAAATCACTCTGTATGTTAATCCTCTCCACCTAATCCCCACATTCTAAATCTCAGGGTTCATGCCTGGCCAGTCAAGAAAGCTTTTCCTCGCTCTCTTCAGCTGTTATCTTTACTCCAAAGCAAGTAATTCTCGACTCTCTGGCTATTTTGAGTCTGTAGATCCTTGTCAGTTCCCTTCTTTCAAATTTCGGGTGCACACTTCACCCCAAAAAAACAAGAGAGCTCCAGGCCAGTGTCCCCGACAGAGGGACACTCCTGGGGCAACCTTGTCTCCAGCTGCCACAGCAGGTGACACCATTCTTTCTACCATCACTTGTCTTCCCGGTAGCGAGCACGCTCGTATGTCCCCGCTGTCACTCAGCCTTCTCTCCTCCCCTTAGCACCCTTCCGCACAATCTCGCTGTCTTTGGTCTGACCCAAAGCCATGTTCACTGCCAAGCCACACCCGGATGGAATGACGGAGCCTTGAAAGGTGCTCCAAACCTACCTACAGCAACACATCCCTTCTGGTTATTTCTGTTGACCCAAGCTCCTTTTAACCAGTGACTTTTCATATTTTTCTCCGAGGCAATTAATACACACGTGCTAATGAAGACGATCTGGTCACCAAGGAGACCCCATCCTTACAGTGCTGTGTACTCCACTGCTCCGCCACCACTTATTCACTCATGCTTCCATTCATTCAGCAAACGCGCGGCATGGTGGGCCTACAATGCAGCCATCATCTGAAGTAACCATTCACCACGTGCATACACACCCCCAATACCAGTGAGGAGACAATGAGCCCATGAGGGTCAAAGACACAAATGCCATCATGTCCTTTCAGACCTCCTGGCTTCATTCATGTCCTTCTGTCTACCTGGAATGTCCTCCCCCCCACCCCCTTTCCGCACACAAGGACTTGAATTTGTCCTTCCCAGGTTCCCATGGTGAAAATCCATGGACGTCTTCTGTACCTGGTTCCACCCAGGCCCCCGGCACTCGAGGTAGCTGTGCTTATGTACCTGCCCTCCTACCATAAACTCCCAGAGGGCAAAGACCATATTGGATTAAACATTGGACCCCAGGAATCCGTATAGTGCCTAATATACTGGGGCGTCATAAATATTTGCTAAGGCAATTTTTTTCCGTCGTGGAGTCACTAAATATAAGTGTGTGTGTGTGTGTGTGTGTGTGTGTGTTCATGAGTCTCTGTGTGTATATGTGTGTGTGTATAAACCTGCAACTTAACTAGCTATAGGTCCTCGGGCATGTTACTTCTCTGGGCCTCAGATTCTAAGAGAAAATACTTCGTTAGACTGGGCAAACGAGCACATAAAGGGCTCATGCATGGAACCTCTCAATAAATATAATAAAAGCAATAATAGTTGTAATTCATATTATGCTAATGTATGTTATTCCCTCAACCCTAGGCTCTTTATTAAAAGTTAAAAAATGAACCAGGCCCTCGCCCTGCGAGAATGTAGAGTCTATTTCTCTGTGTGCTTGCGTTTCCTATCGTTCTCTGAAAGAGGTAGTCTAGAAGCAAAATATAAGAAGGTTGCAGAGCTGGTTGTTTCCCATGAGGCTGGCAGAGGCAGCTGGGAACCAGGACAACGGGGGAAGGGGAAAGGGATGTGTCTGACCATGGGGGAGGAGCAGAAGGCTGTGACAATGGCCTGTGGCTGGGGGATTGCTGAGATCTTGGTCCAGAGCAAGTGGTCTTCATTTTAAGAGAAAAGTAAGTTCTGCTCTTATTTGTAAGTTTCCTGGGACAACGTTCCCCCCTTTCCCTCCTCTCTCTCCTGGTCAAAGGTTTAGTAGACCCGGATTCTAAAAAGGCCTCGGTCTGTGCTATGCCTGCCTATATGCCACAGGAGCACTGGGAGCTAACAGGAGCCTCAAGGCTGTGAAGGCTTCTGTGCAACCGCCTTGGCCATCCTGGGACTGGGGGGGCTCGTGCCCCTTCAGCCTGTCCCATGCCTGTGGGCCATCATCAGGCTGCCCCCTGGGAGCAGTCCCATGGATCTGGGGGTCCCGGCATCTTGGGGCCCCAGCCCCAGTGACTGGGATAAGGGGCCAGGGCCTCTGCCCTGAACAGCCAATGGAGGGGGTCAGAGATGGGGTCAGAGAGCACAAAAGAAGAGAGGTACGAGTGGGGCGGAGTAGGAGGGGAAGAGAGAGACTGATGGAAGGCCACAGCGGGTGCTCGTGAGGGAAAGCTCCCCCATCAGCCCTCCTTCCTTGGAGACTTTCCATTTAGTCAAAACAGAAATTCGGTTCCAAGGGAGTGCAGGAAACTTGTGGTTGTCAAAGAAGAAAAAAAAAAAAGCAACTTTCCCATCGCTCTCTCTCCTCCGGCTCTCCCCCAGCCCGGGGTAAATTTTCCTTCCAAGGGCTTCTGATGATGGACCAGGCGCATGGCCCCGATGGGCATCTGCTGCTTGCAGAGGAAACCCTCCCTGCCCGTGTGAAGTCGTTAACGCTGTGAGCAGGTCACTCTGCTGGGGCCGGGGGAGGCTCAGCTGCTTCTCACACCCCCCGCCGGCGGCACCCCGGGCCCGGCCTCCTGCGGCGGCTTGGCCGTGGGAACCTCAGCAGGAGGGCGAGGGTTGGACCCCAGGACACAGCTCAAGCCCGAGGGGTTACGGGCCCCTGAGCCCTCTGGCTGGGAGCGAGGCAGTGACGGAGGAAAAGTCTACACTGCCGAGCCATTCACACCTGCCGGAGTCCCGGCTCAGCAAGTGGCGTGCCCCTGCTTTGTCCTCAGTTTCCTCAACTGTATAATGGGGCAGAATCAGCCGACGTGGGAAGGTGTGGATAGCGGTGATTCTGGTGGAGTACAGAAGGCTACGTGCCTGGGCTTCCTCTCTGAGCCTCCCCAAAGCGAGAGTGAAGGAGCCGAGGGGTGCAAGAGGCAACACAGAGGCTGAAAGGCCCAGGCACATGCTCGTGGTGGAAGACCAGCGGAGGGGGAGGCCTACCTGCAGGAAGGGCACAGGATGCGCCAAGGGAGGGAAGCCAATGGGAGCCAGATCCCTGCGGCCCTGGGGAAACCAGAATGGCTCTGAGATTTGGGGCCCAGGTACTGTGGAAGGGAAGGGCGAAGCCTGGATCTGGGAACAGCAGTTACTGGAAATCCATGAGCCCCCGACAGACTCCAGGTTCCCTCCTCCAGCCCACGCAGAAGGCAACTCTCTGTCCAAGGAGCGCAAGGCAGAGGTGCAGGGTTGGGTTGGAGTAGAATTCCACATACACCGCCCCCCACCCAGCTCCCAACGCCACCAGTCCCTTCCCCGCCAGGAGCTCTGGATTGCTGCGAGCCAGGGAGTCACATCCCATGCCAGAGGTTGGAGAATTATCTGGAAAACTGAAGGAACCCAGAGAAGAGGTGTGTGCCTGTTGGCATTTGGGGGGGGGGGGGTGTCCCCCAATGGAAACTCCAACTCACAGCCCAACCACCACAGACTCTAGGACGCAGGGAAGTAAAGTCCAGCGATCCAAAAGCCCTGCCATAAAACACAATTCCAACCAGTTTTTCTTACATTGTAAAGTATAAGGTACATGAAAAGAGCACATATGATGCACGTATACAGTTAAAATCATCATATTAAAAACACCTGCATGTCCCACTCACCTTAGGAAGTAGAGCCCCCCACCGCCCAGCTTTGAACCCCATGTGTATTCCTGCCCTACTGTGTCCTCAGTCTCAAAGCAACCACCAGGCCAGATTTTGTTTTAATCATCTTCTTTGCTTTCCTTTGTAATTTTGCCACACATGTATGTATCTCTAAACAATGTTCTGTTTAGCTTTGCCTGCTTTTGAACTTCACATAAGCGGTGTCACCCTGCATTTATTCTAGGCCTTGCTTTGTTTGCCCGCTGTTATGCTTTTGAGGTCCATCCGCACTGAAATGTGTATGAAAATTTATCTTTTCATTGATGTATAGAATTACATTATAAGAAAATCCTGTAATTTTGTATCCATTCTCTTTTGGGTGGATTTCTGGTTCTTTCTCGGCTCGGGTTATTGTGAGAGCAGGGACACCCTGGCCGATTTTGTACAATGCTCCTCCTAACTACATCCGTGCCGCGGATTCCTTGAAGTATATATGTATGTAGAGATGAGCTTGATGGGACATAAATTTTATTCATGTTCAACTTTACTGGATAATGTAAAATAAGTCCCCTGCTGAGTCTGACCAACTAACACTCCACCAGCTGCATGAGAATTTCCTGAGCTCCACATTCTCACCAATATTTGGTATTGCCAGTTTCATTTCTGTCAATCTAGAGGATGCAAAATAATGTTATTTCCACACTAATCCACATTTCTCTGACCACTAATGAGGTTGCACACTATTTCAAATATTTATAAATCATACATACATCCTCTTTTGTGAAATTACCACTCGATTTGTTTTTATTTTTTTAAAGGAAGAGACTTTATTTTATTTGGTTTAAGTAAACTCTATCCCCCACGCGGGGCTCGAACTCGTGACTCCAAGACCAAGAGTCACATGTTCCACCAACTGAGCCAACTAGGTACCTCTGCTCATTCATTTATTTGCCCATCTTAAAAAGTGCATTGTTAGTCATTTTCTTAAAGTTCTTTAAATATACTAACTACAGTTTTTTATTTTTTTTTATTTAAATTAAATTTGCCAATAATACCCAGTGCTCATCCCATCAAGTGCCCTCCCATCAGTGCCCATTCTCCAGTTTCCCCATCCCCTCACCCTCCTCCCCTTCTGCAACCCTTTGTTTGTTTCCCAGAGTTAGGAGTCTCTCATGGTTTGTCTCCCTCTCTAATTTTCCCCCACTCAGTTCCCTTCCTTTCCCTTATAGTCCCTTTCACTATTATATTCCACATATGAGTGAAACTATATAATGATCGTCCTTCTCTGATTGGCTTATTTCATTCAGCGTAATACCCTCCAGTTCCATGCACGTCAGAGTAGACAGTAGATATTCATCTTTTCTAATGGCTGAGGAATATTCCAGTGTATACATAGACCACAGCTTCTCTATCCATTCATCTGTCGATGGACACCGAGGCTCCTTCCATAGTTTGGCTATTGTGGACATTGCTGCTAGAAACACTGGGGTGCAAGTGTCCTGCCGTTTCACTGCATCTCTATCTTTGGAGTAGATCCCCAGTAGTGCAATTGCTGGGTCGTAGGGCAGGTCTATTTTTAACTCTTTGAGGAACCTCCACACAGTTTTCCAGAGTGGCTGCACCAGGTCACATTCCCACAACGGTGCAAGAGGGTTCCCCTTTCTCCACATCCTCTCCAACATCTGTGGTTTCCTATCTTGCTAATCTTCACCATTCTCACTGGTGTGAGGTGGTATCTCATTGTGGCTTTGATTTGTATTTCCCTGATGGCCAGTGAGGTGGAGCATTTTCTCATGTGCTTGTTGGCCATGTGGAGGTCTCCTTTGGAGAAATGTCTGTTCCTGTCTTTTGCCCATTTCATGACTGGATTGTCTGTTTCTTGGGTGTTGAGTTTGATAAGTTCTTTATAGATCTTGGATGCTAGCCCTTTATCTGGTACGTCATTTGCAAATATTTTCTCCCATTCTGTAGGTTGTCTTTTAGTTTTGTTGACTCTTTTCCTCACTGTGCAGAAGCTCTAAATACAAATCTATTGTTGGTTGAGTTGAAAACATCTCTCAAATTCCCAAATCCAAAAACCCCTTTGTGAACATACAATACACACTTTCCTCTTCTACCTTTGCTGGTTAAGCTTTGTCTTTCCATGCCTGCTTATCCCCATTGCACATCAGGACTGTATTGCAGATGGCAAGAGCCACATTGGCCTTCGCCCTCTGGTCTGGCACCCACCATGACTCTGTGAGACTAGACTATTCAACAAAAGCTTTGTGCTGGAAACATGGAGGAGGTGATGGTGACCCACACTGAGGCACGGTAATCTGAAGGCAATTCTCTCCAACACGGTTTATCCAATCTAATGTGTACATATAAATAGGCCTCTCTCTGCACCATCATTTTCCACTGGTGGTAGACTTACCACTAGCTGTTTTCTAGACTCTCTCTGTCCCTAGGACCACAAGTAGTAGATATTGCTGTACAAAGTACCTTATAGGAATCAAAGCTCTTGCACAATACAGAGGTCAGGGAAGCATTGATGGGAAGACTGTGGTAGCCATCATCTCTCTGACTTGTAGTCATGTGTACACAGAAGCTGCCAAGCAAATACTTAAATATTCCAATTAGAAATTGAGAAATTGAAGTCATTAATCTTTTTCCTTTCCACAGGAAAAGTGTTAATCAAATTATAAACTCTAACGTAAGAATGATTAATAGCATTTTAGGAATGAAGGATTGAAAGAGGGCCTAATACAGTGGTTCTCAAAGTATAGTGCCTGGACCAGTGGCATTAGCATCACGTGGAGAGGTTTGGGAATATAGAATCTCAGGCCCTACCCAGACTAACTGCTTCAGAAACTCTGAGGGTAGAACCCAGTAATCTGGGTTTTAACAAGGCCCCCAAGTGGCTCTAATACCTGCTGAAGCTTGAGAACCACTGATCTAAAGTCATCTGGCTCCCTTTTTGATAGATGAGCAAGCTGAGGGCAGAAAAGCGAAGTTAGACAGTCAAAGCTACACAGCCAGGAAACAACGGGTCTCAGAAGCAAAGCACGATTTTATGCAGAGCAGTTTCTATTTTATGGTTTTTTCTTCTGTCTACTGATCCCTACCGATACATTTTCACCTTCCACCGTGTTCTTAGAACAACCAGCTTGTGTATAACCAGTTGCGACAGTTCATTAGTGAGGGTAGCTACCAGCCAAGGTTAAGGATTTGATCTCCAATTGGAATCACTTTCCCTTCTATGACCACAAATGATACCCCTACCCCCAGTAAGCCATCTCATAAATACATTCTTTGCCAATAGGAAGAGCAGGTGTAAAAGTTGAGAAGATGTAGTCAAAGTCTCATCACTTCTACTGGGGAGATAATAGAAACACGTTCACGTCTTGGTTCTGTGACACCCTCTCTGTACAAGGGAAGCAACATTGTGTGTTCACTGCACAAAGAACAGTGTATTAAGCCAGGACATCACACCAGTCACCCAGTTCCGGTGCCTTCAGCCAGAAATGCTTTATATGATGCCAGTCTACCTCCTAAACTTGAAGCTTTCATGGATCAGCAACATTTCCAAAAATTTTTGAGGAAAGATATATAATTGCCCTCTTTCATTTTATCAGATAAATATATAGACACAAAAATAATCATTACTACCATGACTGTACTTACCACCTAGTATCACCATCCTTTCTTAGGACCCCAAAAAGATATGGCACCTCAGAATAAAGGCCATATTTTCCAATAAATAAGGATTCATGAACTCATATTACATTGTCCACATTTTTATCATGTCTCTTCTAGCCTATGAAAAGATTTTCATGGGATGGCACAGATCTGAAGATTAGGGTTTGGGAGCCACTTCTCCTTTAAGCAAAAGGCCATCTGCACAGCCTGGCTTGAGGTCTCCCTGGGGACCCCCATAGCACCCTGTGCCTATCTCAATGGTTGTCTTTTTCATATTCATTTATAGTTACCTGCTTATATGTATATTTGTCCTACTCTAGTGGAAGTTCCAGAAAACAAGAATTGAAACTACTTCAGTGTTTGACTTTATTTCTTTGGCACTTGCCTTGTACAAGAGAACCAGGCAAGAAATAATTGTGGAAGGACGGGAAAAGGACGGAAGTCAGGAAGACAGGAAGGAAGGCAGGATAGAACAAAGAACTGGAGTTTGCCATGGACACAAATCTCTCTAATATCTAGTATTTCTGGCTTTAATTCTTAGAAGTGAAAGGGCCCTTTAGCATGGGCACCTGAGCCAGATGATCTCGTTCTGGCCAAGAAGGCAGCATCAAGAGCCAAGTCAAGCCCATACTTGACTTGCCATCTTATCAGATATCAGGCATGACTTCCCTCTCACTGCTCATTTTAGAGACTGTGGCTTCCAGAAGGGAAACAGAGACAGTAGACAGCTGGATGGGGGAGGGACTTGTGGGAGGGGTCTGACGGGAAGCTGTAGTTTATTAGAGCCGTGCTCTGTGGAGCTACCAGGCAGGCCAGGGGATGGTTTAGACAGTGAGCCCAGAAGACTGTGAGTCGATGAGCTTCCTCCTTCACACTGTATCTTAAAGGCCACATTGACGCAATACAGTTATGAGTGTGTCTCTGGAACAGGAGCCTCTGGAGAATTTCAGAAGCTGCCATGGTCTCTCAGTTCCTGGCTTGGATGAGCCGTTGGTTGGTGCACCGTGATGCAATGGGGTTTGATATTTCAGAAAGGGCCAAAGACGGGACAAAACCACCTCTTGGCCAGGAAAGGAGATGGTAGGAGAGGGAAGTGGGCCACATGAGAAAACCCAAATGGGGAGGCAGTCTTTAGTTTCACTCACTGACAGCCAAGATGGCAGGAAAGAGCATCCTCCACCAAAATCCCTCAAGTAGGGGCCAGGGACACTGTCACCTCTTACCCACCCATTTCCTTGCCCCAGTGCCCAGGGATGTGTCATGGAAGACAGAGAAATGCCCTCATGTCTGCAGCCCCGGGACTTTCCTAAAGGGAGAGAGAATTTGTGTTTGGGGATTTTTTTAAGTCTTTGTGTTGGATGTCTTCCCCAGGCACCGCTTCCAAGTTAAAGCAGAAATTAAATGGGTGTCAGAACTTGCTGAAAATAGGGGACTGGATTTCATGACCCCTAAAGGATGAAGTTAGCAGAGGAACTCAGAAAAGGAGACTGAACAGAGACAAAAGAGGCAAAAGTTACAGGAGGCAGTGAGTGGCAGAAGCAGGAGTGGAGGTGAATGTGGATCTGAAGTTCTTGCAGGGATATTTGAAAGAAATGGGAAGTGATTATCATTAAGAAAATATTTAGAGCAGTCCTCCTACCTGCCAGCCGGTACGCTGAGCCCCTGCCCTCCAGGAGCTTACAGTCTATTAGGTCAGAAAAACAAGAGCCTGCAGGAGCAGTTCCATCTACTGGTCGCATAAGGGCCTGCTGATGCCAAGCAGGCTTCTAACCACTGTGCATTTAATCCCCACAACAACTTGGGAGGCAAGTCCTGTTATTAGCAGCACCCTCATTTTACAAATGAGGAACCTAAGGCACCAGTAAATTAAGTAACATGATGTGTATCATCCACGTATGAGTGGTAGAGCTGGAGTTGAAAACCTGCATTCTTACAATATTGTGCTGGGTGGTGCCCCGGGGTGGCTCCATCAGTTAAATGTCCAATTCTTGATTTTGGCTCAGGTCACAATCTCAAGGTTGTGAGATCAGGCCCCACATCCAGTTCCATGCTGGGCATGGAACCTGTTTAGATTCTCTCTCTCCCTCTGCCCCTCCCCACCCTCACTCTCCTTCCCTCCCTTTCTAAAAACAACAGCAACAACAACAATAACAATAATAATAATAATATTGTATTGAGTGCCAGTATTACCACGGCAGTCAAGTTCACAAGAAAAAGGTAGGAGAGGACAGTAAGATTTCAGAGAAGGAAGCTCAGAAGCCCTTTCATTATATCAAAGATGAGTTCTGGAAAATAGTGGGCAAATACCCAGAGAAGACCATTAAAACATGAACTGACTTAGAAAAAGAATCAGGACATTTAAACTAGGAAATATAGAAAGGAACAGAAATTAAGATTTGGCATTTTTAAACTAGAAAGATACAAAAATTCAGCTTGACAGGGCCATATGCACTGGCTTTGGCCTTCACAAAGGCTCCCTCCCCACCAACCTCAGCATCCCTACATTTCCAGCCCCTGCCCCAAACAGAAAGGGCTGCCTGTGTCATCTCTTCAGATCCTCCTTCAAGCCCAGCGCTGATTTAAACCCAAACTAAGTGAAGCCTTTTTAAAACATTAAATAAATTAAAATAAAATAGGAGATGAGCAAAAGAAATTGGGAATTAGAGCCACTAAACGAATCCTATGTTGTACCAAGCCTTTACGAAGTTAAGTCGATAAGAACAGAAAAGACCAAAAAAAAAAAAAAAAAGGAAGAAGAAGAAAATAATAAGTCAGACTTTTTTAGGTAAGTGCCATTCACTAGAACTCTCTGGAATGATTAAAATGTTCTAGATCTCTGTTATCCAATATAATAGCCACTAGTCAAGTATAGTTATTTCAGTTTAATTTTTTTATTTAAATAACATTTAAAATTCAGTTCCTCAGTTACGTTTGCTACATTTCAAGTACTCAAGTATGGGGCTCGTGGCTACCATATTGGACAGCACAGTTCTGGATTAGAACATTCCGTTGAGGCTTCTTTGTACAATAAAACACATAGAAGGGAAATTCGGAGGTCCAAATTCAGGATGTAGTTTAGTAGTTCTATGATACATGGGCTTCCTTTAGGAAAGAGAAAAGTTTTTCTAATAAAAAAGTAAAAGAAGCCATAGAGGAAATGAGAACATAATTTAGATGTAGATTTGATAGGTTTACATCAGATATTTCTTTTGATAAGGAAACTACCCACTGAGTGAGGAGACCTACCTCCTAGTCTCTCACCCTCAAGCTGACATTTGCTGGACTGTGAGCTTCACAAAAGAAATCCTCTCTGATCCTTTCCTTCTTCTCCAATGAAGACTTGGCCTTGCTCGTGAAGGACCGGTAGGAAGCACATACACCACCATCCCCTGTGCCCATTCCCACTGCAGACACAGCATTCTCTCCCACGGAGCTGAGGTCAGCTTTGGACTCCTTTACAATTTATCCTACCAAGCAGGCACCAAGAACTGATCAAAACTGTCACAGAAAAGGAAACCTTTTTGCTACCTCGGTTTGAGCTACTCATCAGATCAACTTGTGATTGAGAACTCAGTCGGCAAAAAGAAAAAAAATAATAATAAACAAAATGAAATAACACTGAAGAGACCATTATCCAGACAAGTCTCTTGTTGGCCACTGGCCAGGGCCATCCAACAGCCTTTCTCAGGCATCAGATCACTTGTTGTGTTGTTTAGGACACTTTGACAAGAATTCGCTCTGAGATAGTAACTCTGCTACGATGATTAATTTTACGTGTCAACTCAGCTGGGCTGTGGTGCCCAGGTTTTTGGTCAGGTGCCAGTCTAGATGATGTTTTGAAGATGTGATGTAACATTTAAATCAGGAGACTGAGTAAAGTCTATTACCTTCCACCTGTGGGTGAGCCTCATCTAACCAGTTGAAGACCACAGGATAAAAGACTGAGGTCCTCGGAGGCAAAAGGAATTCTGCGTCCAGCTTGCCCTCACACTCAAGACTGCACAGTTAACTCTTCCCTGAGCCTCCAGGCTGCTGGCCTTCCCTGAAGATGTCAGACTTGTCAATTCCAATTGCATGGCCAATTCTTTAAAATCTTGCTCTTTCAATTTGTTCCTCCCCACATATGTATTTATGTGTGTGTGTGTGTGTGTGTGTGTGTGTATACACATTTGTACACAACCTATTGGTTCTGTTTCTCTGGAGAACATTGACTAATACAGCAGTCAAGAGCACGACTCAATACACTCATGTCCGTACACTGTCACAGGGGCACTGAATGCACAGCCGTAGGATAAACATAAGCATTTCATCTATGGAGTAGATGCTAATGTGTCTGCAATTTGTGAGGTGAAGGGTTCTGGGGACTCCGAAGCCCTATTCTAAACTTTGTGTTGGCCCAGAAACCTCATTTTCTGTAGAAAATATTTCCCCATATCTCTTTCTGCCCCTGGGTCCAAAGGGGAGAGGGCAGAGGGAGTCCACCCCATTGAAAGCCCCAGCGAGCAAATGCACGTGTCCACCGCTCCTGTGTTGACTTGGTCTTTGTGATGAAAGTTCTAAGGGGATAATTATCCGGCTAATTGCTGGGGAACAAGTAAGGCCTGGGCCCACCCTGAAGACGGGGAAAAACAGTGGAACAACCAGCGTACGCACAAATAAGGCAACTTCCAGGAGCCAGCTCATCTCACTCCTTCCTCCTGCACCACTCAGCAAACACGTCTTCAGGAATCGGGCAGGTGCATGAGAAAGAGGCGTGAATGTCTCTAACCCACAGTCAGGTTTTATTTGGCCGTTATGCCGTTTGTAAAAATTGGAAAATTTCACATTCAAATCCAGATTCCAGTTTCTCTTTACAAAGAGGAGCGTGGGGAGCATTCAGCCCCCAGTTCTGTGAGGCAGGAGCCAATTAGACGGGGCAATCCTTAAAATTCAACGAACCTCTTCTGTTCCCTAGTTTCTCGCATCAGGTCCATTTGGATCACCCCCTGGACATGTAGACGTGTGAGGTGTAGGGCACCTTAGCTACCCCGTCCCGGGCCACAGGCTTCTTGAAAGAGGCCCTTACTTATTCATCTGGGGTGCCCCGCAGGGCTCTGCACACACTGGATTCTCCAGGTCTCCAGGCTCCACTTCACAAGATCTAGCCCAAGTCACAGCTTGACCTCATAGTGGCAGGCAGCTGCCGGAGAGAAGCAGGGGGGAGGCAGCTCCAAGGGACTAATCCAGCCCCAGAAGGAGAGCCCGGCGGGGTGTCAGGGCCAAGAGTGCTCCCCAGCAATTAGAGACAAGAGCTTGGGCGCACCTGCTGACCCGGCAGGGTGGCTCTCCGTGCGATGGGACGAGTTTAAAGTGACTGAGGGGGGCACTTGGCGGGATGAGCACTGGGTGTTATGCTAAATGTTGGCAAATTGAACTCCAATAAAAAAAAAATTTTAATAAAAATAAAAATAAAAGCAATTGGAAATATTTTTTAAAAATTTATGAGCACTTTAGATACAGTAAACTTTCCATTATCAAATAGCTTTTTAAAATATATAATTACATATGTTCATAGCATTAAAAAAAATAAAAATAAAAAAAATAAAGTGACAAAGGCATAAGACCCAGTGCTCATCCCACGAGTGCCTCCCTCAGTCACCCCAACACCCCACCCACCTTTCTTTCCATCACCCCTTGTTCGTTTCCCAGAGTTGGGAGTCTCTTATGTTCTGTTAGTGTGCTAGATGTTGGCACATCGAACCCCAATAAAAAAATATACAAAAAAATGGGGCAGCCCGGGTGGCCCAGCGGTTTAGTGCCGCCTTCAGCCCAGGGCGTGATCCTGGAGTCCCAGGATCGAGTCCCACGTCGGGCTCCCTGCATGGAGCCTGCTTCTCCCTCTGCCTGTGTCTCTGCCTCTGTGTGTGTATGTCTGTCTCCTAAAAAAAATAAAATCTTTAAAAATATATATATACACAAAAATAAATAAATAAATAAATAAATAAATAACAAAAGCTAAGCAGAAAATGCCTCATGTGCTGTCAGCCCTGAGGGCCCAACACCCCCCAGCCCCACCCCACCCCCACCCCAGCCCCGGGCCAGGGGAAGGGAAGGAACTGGAAATATTAGACCAGCTCAGAAGAAAGAAAGCCGTGAATACTTGGCAGAAACAAAACAATCATCAGGCATCCTCCATCCTCGTCTTTGTTATTCTGGGGTTTCCTGCTGTCCCGTTGCTCCTGGGGAATGCTGCTTAAGTGGGTTTCAGAAGGGTCCCCTGAACATAAAGAGTCCCCTTCCTCCTCCACGAGGCCTTTCTTCCTACTGTTGCCCGAGATCCTGCATCTGCGCCCTCTGCCTTCCTGTTCTCCAGGCCCCACTGTCTCCTCCAGACCCAGGGTGAGGGCCCCCTCCCGCCCCCTGAGGCTTCCTTAGGGCCAGCTCCTTCCCTCGCAGGGTCCTCGCAGAAGGCCACGGTGCCCCAAGCTGTGAAATGTCTTTCTCAGAGTGTGCTGAGACACAGCCCTGATGGCCAACCTGGACTAAGCCAGTAGAAGCACAGATGCCCAGAGCCAAAGAGGATCTTGGGATGGACACTTCCAGGCCCTCTTAGCCACAGGCGAGCCAGTTAGCACCGAAGAAGGAGCAACGACTTGTCCAGGGCCACAGAGCTGTCCGGTGGCTGGGCCAGAATTAGAATCCAAGTCTTAGACATTTTGGTAAAATCAGATGTACTTGCTAAAGCACAGTCTGGGGTTGGGTGGGCCATCTTTGAATCCTGTCCCGGCACCAACTGGCTGTGTGACTTTGGGCAAATACCTGGATCTCCCCCAGGTCTGCCTTCCTCGTCTGTAGAACGTGAGTAATGACAGCACCTCCATCCAACTGGTGCTTTGCGGATTAAAAGAAAGAACCCATTTACGGAGCTCCTTACCAGTGCCAGCTGCTGAGCTATTTATTAAGAGGCCTAAAGGAAGTGGTATTTGTAGAAGTGGTTTGTCAAATGCCCTATTCACTTAAGGGGTTGGTACTGTCCACCAGGTTCCCCTCATGTTTCAGAACTGCTCAGGATGGCACCCACCAGCCACATATGGCTCTTTAGACTTAAATGACTTGGAATTAAATAAAGCTTAAAAATCAGTTCTTTGGTCACACTAGCCGCATTTTCAGGGTGCGATAGCTGTGTGTGGCTAGTGGCCACTGTATCGGAGGGTGCATGTACGGACCATTTGCACTTTGTAAAACACTCTGTGGACAGGTTATAGTTTTTTTAAAAAAAGATTTTATTTATTTATTCATGAGAGACACAGACACAGGCAGAGGAAGAAGCAGGCTCCATGCAGGGTGCCCAATGTGGGACTCGATCCCAGGACTCCAGAGTCACACCCTGAGCTGAAGGCAGGTGCTTTAACCGCTGAGCCACCCAGACGTCCCAGGTTACAGTTTAAGAATCTAGAATGGAACTTTGGAGTCCAGCACAACCCTGAAAAGTAGGGGCAGCTGAGATCTAGGCTCCTTTGAACAATCCTTTCCCTTTCCTTCCCTTCAAGGGCGGCTCTGGATTCTTGATCTGGACCAAGAACAGGGTAAATTCCCGGGGGAGACATCTGGAACTGTTCTGACTGCAGCCTGCATCCGTGTGGGGTGCATGATCTGGGAGGGAGGGGACCCAGGCAGAGCCAGGAGAGACCACTCCTAGCATCGCCCTTGCACCGGCCGGTCTCCCAAAGACCCACGGCTCCTGATGAGGAGACGGGTAACACCCCAGGCCTCAGGCTTGGCTCCTGTCCCCAGCCAGAGTCCTGACAGAAGGAGAGGATGGGGGAAGGATGGACCTGGGCCTGGCCACGTCCCTCCCAAGTGGTAGCAGGGATGGAGCAGGTAGGGCAAGGGGCCGTCTGCGATCTGGAGTGATGGCCCAGAGCACCTGGGCTTTCACCTCGGCCTTCTCTGCGTAGATGACCTGTGTGGGGCCTCGCAGCCCTTGGCCCCACTGCTCAGAGCTGACAGCACTGTTCTAGGGCTCCAAGTGGTGTCCAGCTGCAGCTGCCACCAAGAGCGGGGAGCTCCTCCCTCACCCCAGGACTCTCCAGCCAGGAAGACCTGATGCCAAGCAGGTGCCTCAGGCCCGTCTCTCATTAGCACTGGCTCCCTGAAGGGTCCTGCCTCTAACTTTGCACTCACTGCAAAGGCTGAGCGAGATGGAAAAAAAAAAAAAAAAAATAGAGGGAGCGGTGGAGAAAGATGAAAGAAATGGGGAGGGGATAGGAGTAGCGGGGGTAGGAAGGAAAGAAGAAAGATCCCAGAAGGTGGATGAACAATGAAGAGATGGAGAGAGCGGGAGACTGGGGAGCAGAAATGCCCCAAGTTCACAGTCGATGCTATGCCTGTGCTGCTGGCAGACGTGGGCTCCTCCCGCCTCACACCATCTGCTGGGCTGACTCGCCCCTGGTGGCAGCTGGTCAGTGGGACCCAGCGTTGACCAGGCCAGAATGGGGGGGGGGGGGACAGGGTGGAGCTCGCTTTCCTTCCTCAGCCCCTAGAATGGAATGCTCCGTCCCAGGCCTTCCTGCCTGACCCCAGGCGCCAGGCCTCACTGAGCTCTAGCTGGGTGGAGCGGGCGCAGTGTAGACCACCCCTCTGCGCAGCCAGCTCCTCGTCCACTCGCTCTCCAGGGAGGCCCGACTCAACGAGTCAGGGCGACGGGCTGCTGATGGGGGTCGAGGAGTCCAGAAAACGTTCTGAGGCCCCAGCTCTCCCGCAGTCTGTCTAGGGTGAGAGGATGACCTTAGGGCGTCCCATGTCCATGCGTGCTCAGCCCGTTGCAAGCTGCCCGTGGTCATCTGCAGGTGAGCAGTCTACCCGAAGCAAACTGGCCCAGGCTCTTCGGTCACCTCCCCATGGTCCACAGCCACCTGTGCCTAGGGGACCTTTCTGTGTCTCCGCAGGGCATCAGGTCACACGTGGGCCACAGTATTTGTCCAGCGTCTCCCGGCTGGAGGATTCATTTCTGCTCTTTTACAAATAGAGGAACTGAGACCTGGAAAGGGAAGAGGACCAGGTGAGGCCCGCTTGGCCGGTGGTATCAGGCCAAGGTTGGAAGTTGGGGCTCGGGATTCTGGGTGCAGCTCATCTTCCCCTGATCCTCCAGGACAAAGAAAATGACAGTCCCTTCCACATCCCCATAGCATAGTCTATGGGTGCAGAGTGCATAATCACAGACTTCGGGACCCCCACCACGGCTTCTTAGGGGTCTATGTCTTTCCCCTTTGAGCCAGACACTGCCTCTTTTTTTGCTGGTCTTGTTGGCTGATTTGTGTAATCGTTTGGAATCTCTGCCTCCCAGGGCTGTTGAGAGGCTAAGAGGCGAGAGTAGGTGGGGGCAGGAGGAAGGTCTCACAAACTGTCTGCCATGGCCCCTGGGAGGTACAGTCCTCTGAGTACCAGGAGGCAGGGGGGCTGCCAATGGCTCCCCCTCCATCCACCGCACCCCCCAACCCCGCCAGCTAGGACCTGCTGATGAAAATCATTACATGGGGCCCTCGCAGATTCCTGGAAGGGCTGAGGCTGCAGGCATGCTTAGTGGGAAGACACCATTTCCAATCTCCAAACAAATTCACAGCTCAATTGTGCTGCCTGGATGGTGCCAAATTCCTCCTGCTGAGCCTGATTTCTCTCCGACTTTTTTTTAATTATTAAAAATACAGGCCATCTGCCATCCCCGTAGGAGGAAGGAGGTGGCCAGAGGGCCACAAACAGATCCTACGTGACGCCAGGACCATCGCGTTCACCTCTGCCAAACAGCCTCAACCATCCAGTCCTAGAAAATGCCCAGAAGATTCCAGCTATTTCTTCCCTGGGGACTTTTCTGTTTCTGCTCAGAAGATTGGTTTCAAAGGGCAGATGCAAAGTGCACGCAGCGAGGAGCAAGAGGTCAGGATGTGGGATTAGGAGAGACGAGAGGCCTTGACAGGAATCCCATAGCAGCTCTTTCCTTGGGAAAGTCTGGGTTTTGCATGGTTTCTAGTTCCTGCTGACTCAGAGAACTCGGACCTCGGATTTCCACACCAAGGTGCTTAGCATGGCCTCACACGCCCACTGGATCCCCTGTAAAACTATTCATTTGACTTGACATCAACAACCCCAGTTTGTAATAAGATAGTTAGTTATAAGGTAACCCAGACTTATTTGGCTTCATTTTCGTAGGAGCCCTAGGGCACTATGGGAAATGAATGGTGTGGCCAGAACTTACAGAGGTACCTGAAGGTGAGACCTCTTTGCCAGCACAGAATTCTGGAGGATCCATGTATCCAAAAAGGGTGCATTTGGTTTCCCAAAGACAGTAAGCCAGCTCGGTGATGCTGGTGACAGGCTGCTGCACCCCCATAGGTGAGCGGGAGCCACAGGCTTATTGTGCTGCAAAGGCAACTACTGCTAGTCTGAGCACGTTGCTAGGGTGCCACGGCCTCTGGAGCCTGGCTGCCTGGCTCTGAGCACTGGTCCCTCCCTTTCCAGAAGTGTGAGCCCAAGTCGGTTACTTAACCACTTTGTGTCTCTGCTTGCTGGGTGTCATTAGAGTACTTGTATTGCAGGGTTGTTGAAAATGTTTTGCAAGTTAATGCAATGAAAACCTTTTATTTTTCTTTTGTTTTTTGTTGTTGTTGTTGTTGTTTTTGGTTTGTTTTGTTTTTTGTTGTTGTTGTTTTTTGTTTTGTTTGTTTTGTTTGTTTGTTTGTTTGTTTTGCAGTGAAAACCTTTTAGAATGAGGCCTGGTATAGATATCAGCTATCATCTTTGCTGCTGACTTTAGCTAGATACCACTTCCAGAAATGGGTCCCGCCCTTTTTCTTACCACCCCCCCTTCCCCTGCCCACCTCTGTCATGTGGGATTCCCTTGTTCTGTCCTGTCCATCCATGGAAGTCCAGAACACTGTTTCGCTCTTCAGAGTCTAGATTCCTGCCTCTTGGGGAACTGCAACAGCCAGAGCAAAATGGCCAGGACAGCCGGCAGTGGGCAGGGCAGCAAGGGCTCGTATCCTATAGCCTCTCGCAGAGAAGGAAAGGCTCCCAAGCTCATAGACCCCACATAGAAACATCACGTGACTGGAAAAGATCTGTGGCTTGTTGAGCTGGCCAAGACCAAGAAGGAGGGTCTCATTTCCCTCTGCTTGAATCTGGACTGGCCTCCTGACCTGTTTGACAATAGAACATGGCAGAGGGACACCCTAGGGCTTTGGGGGCTAGGTCTTGAGAAGCCTCATAGCTTTGTCTTGGGTTTCTTGGAATGCTCTTGGAGTGGCTTTGAGCCACCACAGAAGAAGCCTGATTATCCTGCTGCAGAGGCCTCGAGGAGGAACTTGAAATCACATGGAGAGGAAGAGGGCCTCACTGAGCCCAGACTTCCAGCAATACACCCAAGGCACCAGACACAACGTGACCCGGATGGATGCTCCAGCTGAATACCATTGAGCCATCTTACTTGCCACTCTGTGGAGCAAAAGAACCACCCAGCTGAGCCCTGCCCATATTCCTCACCCACAAAATCATGAAACATAAGAAAGCTGTAACAAAATTCTTGTTGCAAACAATTAAGTTTGGGGATAGTTTGTCACACAGCAATAGACAATAGTGTCTGTATCAGATACCAGCATAGCCAAGAGCAGCAAAATCAGACATGTCTGAATCATCCCATGAGTTAGATGAGAGGATTTTTTTTACAAACCTATTCTGAATCCCTTCCTTTGGGAAACCACTCCTCTCTCGTTCTCTAATAATGCTGCCAGCATAATATAAGCATGACAATTGGTGGCAGAAATGGTGAGCCATTCAACAAACCAATTTCTTTTCCTGCTGAGCTCACAGCTAGTTTGTATTTCTCAGACAGTGTTATAGTCTATACATATGGCCAAGCACCAGCCAATGAGGTGCGGGCCTGGCCCATAAAAGAACCTCCTGCAGCCTCATCCAGTTTCTCTTCCCCTGCTTGTTGGTTGAAAGTTGATATTCTTGGTGACCTTGGAAGCCACATATTGAAGATAGCCAAACCTCCCTCAGCCTGTGCACTTGAGAATGTTCTCTTGATTCAGTTTACATGATGTAAAGATAAACTTCCATTGTGTCAAGCTGCTGGGACTGGCAGGGTTTGTTGTGACAGTGGCTAGAGCGTCCTTATTATTCCATTGTGGTAGGGACTCCAGCCTGCCCAATCAGAGAATCTCTTCCTTCTGGCCATGACATCATGCCAGCAATATATGTAGAACTCAGGATGGACTAACAGAGTCAGTTCCTGAAATGTGCTAGGCACTCTCTTTCTCTGGAACCCATGGGGGCATTTTGCTGAGAGAGAGAGAGAATGAGAGCACGTGCACGCGCAAGCATTTTGATGACATTAGTGACTCCTGGGTTTAGCTATACCTGAAGCTAGACCACTCCTTGGAATACCAAGTAACAGGAGCCAGCAGAAGCCCTTTGGGAAAAAAAGATAATAATTGGTGATATATCTCTATGCCTTGCCACCAAGAGTCCTAACTAACCCTGGAAGATCATCCCAGATTTAAGAAGAGTCTGTGGAGAGCAGGGCATCCTGAGCCTAGTGTCCATGGTGAATCAGACACCCAGAGCATCTGCTTACACAGAGCCCTGCTGATAATTCAGCAGGATCTTGTATTTTAAGATCATTTCACTACATTCCTTACACACTAGCTAGGCAAGTAGCTCTGATCTAAGAAATGAACCAAAGGTAAGAGACAAGAGTCAGCTCTGTCTCTCTGGGTAAAACAGAATATTTATCTCAAATATGGTGTCCCTTTGTAAATTTCAAACAATTTTAGAAGTTCCCAATTCTAAAGTACAATGGTATTGTCAAAGCAAAGGGATAGTGTCCAAGAGGCAATGGAGGACAGGTAGCAACACGTGAGGCCTGAGGAGTAGGAACCAAGAATTAGGCAAGAGGCATAAACCTTAAGTTAAACTTCCACTTTTTGAGAGAAACACCTGAGCCCTCACACACTTTTTGTCACACTCGTCTGTCACAAACTTGTTCCTTTTGCTTTTGTTCTTATGTTTCTACCCCCTATACATTCCATGGATCTTCATTGCAGTGGGGTCAAATTGTGTCCCCCAAAAAGATATGTCAAGTCTTAACCCATAGTGCCTGTGAATGTGACCTTATTTGGAAATAGGGTCTTTGCAGATGCCATCAAAGGTAAAGCCATTCTGGATTAGGGTGAGGCTTTGGTCCAAAGATGGGTGTCTGTGTAAGAGGGGGATTTAGATACAGAGAGAGAGACCCAAGGGAGGAGGGCAAGTGATGAGGACAGAGACTGGAGAGATTCAACTGCAACTCAAGGGACACTGAGGCTCAACAGAAACCACCAAAACTAGGAACGGGCAAGAAAGAATTTTTCTCTAGGGCCTTCAGAGGGAGTATGGTCCTGCCTGTACTTTGTTTTCAGACTTCTGGCCTCCAGAACCATGAAAGAATAAATTCACGTTTTTCTTTTTTAAGCCACAAATTCGATAATTATTTAACTCATTTTTTGTGGGGTTTTTTTTGCAATAATTTGTGACAACAGCCCCAGGAAGCCAATATACCCAAGTTTTTTGTGTGTATAAATGCTCCCTCATAGTGGTTAAGGCAGAAAAGAGGCGCCCAAGCTGGTGGATGCAGTCATGGATTGGAGGGAGCGAAGTCTGTCCAACCAGGGGTATGCAATGGGTTTCAAGATAACTGGTTAGAAGGAGGATGTGTTTGTATTTCCTGCTCTGCACCCTCTCCCTGTGCCTACATTCATACAGATTCATAATTCTCTGTAAGGATGATACTAGGTTTAGGTAATACCAACCTGCTACAGTTTCTGTGCTCATCAGTGGAATGAGCCAAGCCTGGAAAGTTTGTTCTCCCAAATGTGACCGCCAATTGGGATGGTTAATGGCACAGCGTGGGAAGTAGACTTCTCTACCACTGTGTGACTTTGAGTAAGTTCCTTCAGTCCTCTGAGCTACACTTACCTTTTCTATAAAATGGGCATAATCAACGCAGCTACCTTGTGAGGTTATTGCAAAAAGTCCAAAAGCTGATATCTGCAAAGCACCAGCTCAAGTCTTGCACAGAGGGAGTTCTCCAGGGCTGGCTGTGGATTTACCAGCTGTTCTAAAGGAGACAAACAGATACTAGCAGGTCAACATGAGGACAGATTTCGGCCCTCTGTCCTTGTCTCTCTTTTTCTGCTTCCTCTTCTTTCTCTGTCCAGTTTCTCTCCGACACACTCACAGTTGTGTGGGCTCCCCCATCTCCACTCAGTCTCTAACCTTCTGTCCATATATCTCTTCTCTCTTGTCCTTGCTCCCAAATGGTGTGGTCTGTCTGTCTCTTGGCCTCTCTCATCTTTACGTAAGCCTCACTGAGGACATCCTCTGCATCACCATGTCTCAGGAGATTACCTGCTCCATTAGTGCATGACATTATTTATTACAGACTCTGAAGACTTCATTTAACAAACAAACTCTCAGCCCCTCACCCTCCTCCTGCTTCCTCAATTTGAGATGGAGACATCTGGAAACCAATTTAATAAGGTGGCTGACAGGCAGCTGGTTCCTGGAGCTTCTCAGTGGGAGCTCCAGGGAGCCATTCCACAGAGGAAGCCACAAGCCAGTTGGGTTGATGGACTGCTGGTCTCAGCGAGAATCCAGTCAACTGCTTCAGACAGGAAGGGTTGCTTCCCACCTGCACTCCCAGGAAGAGTCTACATCTGTCCAAAGAGGAAGGCATGAAAGGGTGGAAGCATCTGCATAGGAAAGTGTCCTGTGCTCCCTGCTGGGCCCCCATGAACTGTGTGCCCTTGAGTAAGACACTAGACCTTTCTGAGACCTCTTTATCCAAAAATGGATTTGACAAGATGAGTTCTGAGATCCTTTCTTGCCTTATCATTCTAGAAACCTTGAGTAGAGCAGAGCCCTACTCTAACCCTGCTTGGTCAGAGACAGAAAGGGTGGAAGAGCAGAAAAAGATCAGCCATTGTTTATTGAACTACAGCTGACAGAGTCTGGGCTTAGTGTGCTGTAGGGTACCAAGATAAATACAGGATCTTGCAGTTGGGAAGAATATAAATAATCGTCTCCCCTATATCATAGTGCTCAGCTGAAATGGCATCTCATCTCCCCATGCCCCAGTGAGTTCATAACCAGATGGGAGAAACAAAACTTCCACTCACAGAAAGAGAAGAGTCCAGCAAAGGCAGAGAATGATCAATGTGACTAAGAACTGAGTGGCATGTATGGGCCATAACTCCTATGGCGGTTGAGGAGGGGAGACTATCCAGAAATCGGGAAAGAATCACGATGGGCTTCCTGGAGGAGGTAGGACTTGAGTTGAACCTTGAAAGACTTATACCCATGGAAAGAAGAGGACGATGATTACCTGGGTCCAGTGCATCACGAAACTGTGCTCTGAAATTAAGAATTTCAACACAGCGACAGAACATTCACCAAGTGTGGAGCCCCCAGCAGTGCTATCTCAAGACTCTGTAGCGTCACAGAGAATCCATTAGCAGCATGGACTCAGGAGCTACCATCCAGGTTACAATCTTGACTCTGCCTCCTGCCAGCTGAGTAACCTTGGGCAACTTACTTAGGCTCCAATGCCTCAATTTTCTGATCTGTAAAATGGAGATAATATCATTATTACTAGGCAATGGCTACTGATCAAATCAGTTAATATATATGAAGTCCTTAGAGCAGACTTGATTTATGGTTAAGTACTCAGTAGATCAGAGCCTTCCTTGTTCCCAGAGGCTCAGGAATTTCAGACTGACCTTGTCACCTTCTGCTGGCCCCACCTCCCCAGCGCCCAGCTAGGTTTAGGCTTAAGCTCAGGGTATATTTATGAGATAGGTAAGTGTGGCCATGACCACCCCTGGCCCTGAGGTTAAAGCCCAAAGAAGGACAATTTACCCAAGCAAGAACATTTTCGGACAGCCCCTAGTTCTGGGACCAGAGGTCGGGGGGCAGAAAGGGTATAGGAAAACAGCAAGAGGACAAAAAAAAAAAAAAAAAAAAAAAAACTCCAGTCCGCCAGGCTCTTGGAAATATCTAAGTGTGAGCCTCCCACGGTTTGGCCACATTCAATTAAAAGGATTTCTCCCTTCCAGCCTCCTTCACCTCCATGGCTGTGGCCACAGATGATGCAAGAAAAATTAGAACTGAATTCTCTCCAACTTCGGGAATTTGCATATGGTTTCCGTAAAGCTGTTTAGGTAATATTATTATTTCACTAGACTTCCTCTTTTTTTTTTTTTACATCAATAAATCTTATTTTATAGGCAATTTTACATTATTACTATTCTCAGTCAGGGACAGCAAACAATGGCCTGGCAGCCAAATCTGGCCAGCCATTTACTTTTTCAAATACAATTTGATTGTAACACAGCCTGTTTGTTTACATATTTTCTATGGCTGCTTTTGCACTTCAGCAGCAGAGCTAAGTAGTGGCAATAGAGATCTTATGGCCTGCAAAGGCAAAAATACTTACCAAAACTGGCTCATTGCAGAAAAAGTTTATCTACCATGTTCTGGGTGAAAACCTACATCACTTAACTAGAAGGGAAAAGCAGTAATTAATATACTGGAAACAAAATATTGCTATATTCTAGCTAGATTCTGTTGTTTTCACTCAATAACTGCGTGTTCATCTCATTTATTCATTCATTATCTATTGAGTACTTACTCAAGACACCCCGCAAGGTCCTGGGGGACACAGAGGCAAACAAGATAGAGAGGTCCCTGCTTTCATGGGGTTTATGTTCTAGTGGGAATGGATAGATACTGAAAAATAAGTATCCAAAGATACATGCCAAAAGAAGATATCCAAATTAATTTGCTATTGATTTTAACAGAAAAGAACAACACGGTACATGATGGAACACCTGAGGGTTAGATAGAGGACCAATTCAGTTAAGAGACCAGGAAGCTCTCTCTGAGAAGGTGACATTTGGACACAAATTCCAACATTCCTGGCAGAGAGAACAGAAAGTGCAAAGGCCCTGAGGCAGGAATAGGATTGCTGTGATTGTTTTGGACAGCTGAATGCCCATAGACAGCCAACTCTAATAATGTCCCACCCATCAGCACATACTGGTAGCTATTGATTTGATTTGTCAGGTTGTGTTTTGGAGAACTGCGCCCCCACCTTATCCACACTCAGGGCATGGAGCCACCTGAGGGCTGGGACTGGGCCTGAAGCATGGCTCTGAACCACCCCTGGGGAGAACCGTGCAGGAATGGGCAGAGGAAGAATTTGAACTAAGATGTAGCCCGACAAGTCCTTGGACACACTGGTGTGGAGCTCTGAGTAAGCACTGCTGCCCACCTGTGGCCTTGGTCAAGCAGGACTGGCCAAGCCTGGGTACCCTATCCTGCTCAGTCATCAGAGTCGGGAACAAGTGGGTGACCTTCGGGGAAATCATTCTCTGCAGCTGACTCTGGCCCTGGTGGAGCTGACAGCTGGAAACCTGCAGCTGGGCGGCAAACCTGTCCCAAAAGGGGCATCTGGGCGGTCCATCTAGGTCGTCCATAAAGGGAAATGCCTTACTGAAGAGCGTGCCCCTCCCACCAGCCTGCCTCTCTTCTGCCCCAGTTCCTGGCCCACTGTGCATCCCCCGGGCTTCCCCTAGAATCTCTTACCAAACCAGCTGCCTAGAAAGAAGGGTGAGAAAGTGACCAGGAAAGCTAAGTCCAGCAAAGATGTGGGCTGGAGCGACTTACAGCACAAAGGTTTTTCTTTGAGGACTCACAGACGGGAAGTCATCAAGTCCCAGTAAATAAATAAATGTGTTCATTAGCTCATCTAATAAGAAATTATGAGTCATGGTACTGTGCACAGCAGTGAAAGACTCAGAAGCTCAGACACTGTGCGCCATTGGGGTATTTTCTGGTGCTCTGGAAACACTAAATAGACACCCTCTTTCCAAGCCGACTCATGAGCCTGGCCCGCCCTGAAGCCCTCCATGCCTCAGGCCTTTGGACCACCAATGGCTGCCCCATCCCTGGCTGGCTGACCTACCACAGCCAGGGGGAGAGTCATGGTGTGCTTACTCACTGACCAGATTAAAGGTCCTCTTCAGCTCAGGAAAAACCCAGAAATTCCCCCCAAGGAACCCTTGGGAGGAATGAAAACAGTAAGGCCAATAACTGGTCAAGACTCCACTCCTCTCAAGCTCCTCAGAGGGATGCTCTAGCAGCAGAAACCTCTCTCCATAAAAAATGGTTTAAGAAGCCTTGACTTGGGCCCATCAGCTTTCTTTAAAATATCAATTTATTTATCTTAGTGATAGGGGGAGGGGCAGAGGGAGAGAGAGAATCTCAAGCAGACTCCCCGCTGAGTGTGGGTGGGGCCTGACAGGGCTCGATCCCATGATCCCGAGATAAAGAGCTGAGCCAAAATCAAGAGCCACCTGCTTAACCGACTGAGCCACCCAGGTGTCTCATGGCCCATCAGCTTTCTTTAAAGATGTGTTGTCCTGGACAGCGAATGCTCATGCTCTACTCAGGCAGAGGCCCCTGGAAGTGAGGTACCGTTTGGGAGACACACAGATATGGGTCTTGCCAGATATGGGACAAGAATCCCAGCTTTGGGCCCCCCTTCTTCCCATCTCCCTTATCACTGTCCACTGCAGTGTCCCCTCCTCCCCATGGCTGATCCTCTCAGCTGGTCGGCTCCCTCTGGGCTCCGTGGTAGGCCCCGTGACCCCTGACCCTGGGCCCAGCCTGCTTTGGAGAACTGGCAATCTCCTATCACGTGGTCAGTATCAGCTCACAGCACCTTCATCCAGCTGCTTCCCTGCACATGTCTCAGAACTGACTCCCCGCCAACACTGGGAGACATTCCAGGCCCCACACTGCCCTGGGGAGCTCTGGGGATATGGGGGGAAGATCCCACAGGTGAGCAAGGAACAGAGCCACAAGGCCCTGGGGAAGAGCCTGCATATGTGTGTTAGGTGAGAAGGGCGGGTGTGGACAGGGAGGGAGCTGTCAGTGCCCCCAGCCCCTCTTGGCTGGTCTAGTGGATGATGTTCATGACTCTCAATGGCCTGTGCTCAGAGGGCTTCCTCAGCCATGTTGTGGGGCAGGACACATTCTCCTCACTGCTCCTCCTGCACCTACCTTGAGAACTCTGACTTCACCCTCCAGAGTCTCAAAGGCTAGTATTTGAGGAGCCAGCTAGCAAATACGTCTTCGCTATTAGTTCATAGGCCTGAGCCCCAAGCCAAGTCTTTTGGAAAATAGAAAATGGACTGACAAATGTCCAGGTGGGGATCCAGCAGCAAAGACTGACTTAGGTGCAGATGGACAATGGTCAGAGCAACGGGCCAGGAGCCCCCTGGAACCTGGGATATGTGTTTTAAGTCTAGATTCCTCACACCCACCAGATGGAGTTTCTTAGGAGGTCCCGAGAATCTGCGCTCCCCCCAGCTCCCCCGGGCATTCCAAGCACAATGAAGTGTGAGCACCATGGACAAGAAGGAGCCTCGTCTTCCATCCATCACAGAATGGGCGAACTTCTTCGAACCTGCATGTCCTTCTCTGTCAAAACAGATGGTGTAATTCCTTTTATTTCTGGAGATTCTGTGGTTTCTGATGCACTTTCATCCAGATGGTCTTGTTGACTTCTGATGGCCACCCTGAGATGTGGAAAGGGACATTGCTGGCGGAAGAAAGGCAGGCAGAGACGGTGTGGGCTCTGGATGGCTGAAGAGAGGGTGTGCCACTTGCTTGCCCAAATCGTCACAGCAAGATGAGTGCATGAGGAGGTCAAGAGAGCACCTGGTGGCAGGAAGTTACGCTGAGATGTTGGGAACCGACAGGACTGAAGGAAGCGAGGGCAAGGGGCTTGCACGGGAAGGGAGAGCACCCACCCCAGAGGTAGATGGTGGAGTGTGAGAGGTGGGAGGTGAGAGCCAGGAGGACGATGCCCAGGGCTGGAGTGGCCACAGGGCCCCAGGCCAGGCGGCTCAAAGAAGATCTATGAAGTGTTGTTCTTTCCACCAGCCTGGAAGGGAGTGGCCACCCTGGGACGGGTGTGAAGAGGCTACAGTTCCTGAAGGAGACATCTGTCAGTCCACGTGTTTCCAGCTGAGCTGGGCAGGAAAGGCCTCGGGATGGCTGTGAGCCCAGGGGTCATAGATGGGAAGTGATGACGGCGTGAATCATCTGGGAAGGAGATGACCACGGCACCATGCTTTCTTTTCCCACCCGACTCCTGGTGATCTCCTCTCTTGTTCCTTTTTCTACTCTGTCCTAATGACCCAGAGCCAAGGGCGGCTCACCTGACGGAAATCCTCCTTAGGACCTGTTGCCAATCACCCATTCGGCTTGGTCACTTTCAAGAAGAAGGGTGAGGTCGTCTCTGGCCTTTGAAAGCTTTTCGGTTTTTTTTTTTTTTTTTAGGGCTAAGAGGCATGATACGATATTGAAGGAATAAAGAATGGGTGGACGTGACGGCCTTAAAGCAGGACTTCAGTGTTGGGTGAGAGACCCTTACAGGCTTATAGGACAGGAAGCCATCGCATCTGGACAAAACCCTCTTGAAGATAAAACTTTCCACCTCACAGCTTTCGATCTGGCTGTCCCCCTTCTCCCCTTTCTTGTCCTCTCTGAACCCATAGCACATCTAACTATGGCTCCTGGCATAACACTATTTCGTGTGTCAGATGGTCTCAATTTGATTGCACTAGGCCACTTTCCTTTCTTCCTGTTTCCTGGGCCTCTCAGAGCAACAGCCAGGCTCGGAGGCTGACCAGTGATCCCAGGAAGGGTGGGAGGGAAAATAGAAAGATCCCCAAAGTAAGGTTTTAGATGACTGTGCCAACCTTGACATGCTCCAGCCCACGGCAGGCGGGAGAGCTCAGCCCCTGCTCTATTGTTCAGCAGATACAAGGTGCCTGTGAGCATGACCACCCTTGGGCCAGACGCTCTGCCCAACAGCCTGGCAGGCAGTGCAAAAACGCATCTAGCCCTCTGACTCTCTGGTACCCACGACAGATGCTGTGGGAGGGGTGCCTGCTTTATCTTACTCCCTCTTCCCTCCTACATCCAAAATTTGAGCTGGAGGTGGGTCAAGTATGAAGGAGCAGAGAAAGAGGAGTGGAGGCATATCTAGGTATTTGTAGGAGGAAGCGACCAAGCCCTGACCATATTCCCTCCTGCCCCTCAAAGGCCAGTACTTCAATAGCTTCTTACCTCTGTCACCATCATCTCTCTGCCCCAGGGCTTTCTGCGGCTTCAGGAACTTGATTTACCCACACATAGAGTCGGCCAAAAGCTCTAGGAAATTAATGCCCTGAAAACAACCAGTGAGGTGTGGTAGTTGGTAAAAGAACACCCTGGCCTCCTCACGAGGTGGGTTTCTCTCAGGGGGGGCCCATCACGACTGAACCTAGCTGCCTACATAGGCTACCTGCTTATTAACACACGTACCTTTTATTGACTTTCCTCCTTTCCCCATCATACTTTTCCTCTTCTTTACCCTGCTGCCTGGAATCACCTCACAAATCAACTCTTGCCCCCAGATCCTGGATTCGAGGTATGCTTTGGGGAAACAGAAACTAAGCATATGACACAAAGAGTAAAATATGAGGACTATTCACATCTTCTGCATGGAGTCTGTGACTAGAACACTCCTACTGGCCTTGCCAGGGCAACAGCCAACCAGCAAAGATGAGGAAGGCAGGAAGAGAGAGGGGACCAGACCACCCTGCAGACGCTGCTCAGCTCCGGGACTGCACCCCAGGAAGCTGTGTTGGGCTGCGGAATGCCCAGGTACACAGAGGGGTCATCCCATCTACTGTGGGCCACTCGTGCTTGGCACAGGAAGGCAGGATGAATCTGTAGGAGACAAGCAAAAGGTGCTCCTAGGATCTGAGGCAGTCCCGAGGTATGGTTTCCATTCATAAATGCCTCATCTTGGAGAATTCAGCATTGCCCGTCCCAGACCCTACAGAGACTTAGAAGCAAGCTCCAGAAAACCGTAGCAACCTGGAAAAAAAAAAAACAAAAAACAAAAAACTGAGCACAGGTCAAGAGAGTTTCCTGCTGCTTAGAAAGAAAGAAAAAAAATATTATGAACTTCTTTCCAAAGAGCCCCAAATCTGAAGTCAGCCTCAAGCCACAAATGCATCCTTCCCTGCACACAGCACGTGGCTGATTTTCTGAGCACTTGGGTTGTCTACTCCCTGTGTCTCCCTTCTTTTTCTCATCTGTCTCTCTCACCAGTTGGCCCTTTCTCTCTTAGCCCATCCCAGCCACTTGGCCACTAAGCCACAGGAGATGAAGCGGAATTCCAGTGGAGAATCCGGGAGCATGCTGGGTGGCCAGTGGGTGGGCAGTCCCATCAGTGAGTCCATGGAGGGAGGAAGTTCCCAACTCCCAAACCCAGAACCAAAGGGGAAGGGGATGGGCTGGGGGTGAGGGTGACTCTCCTTGCTTCTGAAACCCTTGTGTATTTCCAAAGAAATTTTCTTCATATGTTTCTGATTCATTTACACTTAACTCATCAAAATGTTATTCGGTAAGAATTATTTGAAGTCTAAGAAGCCTTATAACAGCCTGTTTAATGAGCCCAAAGAGCTTCTTCACTCTTCCTTATTTTTTAGGGATAGGATTTCTTTTTTCTCTCTAGAAAAACAAGCAGTCGTGTCTTGTCTATAATCCCAAAGTTTTGGAAAGACCATGAGATAAGGCAAAAGTCAAGGCGTTAGACTCTGATCTACCCTGACGTGGGTCATCTTCTCCACATGACTCATCTCCTCAGAGCTTTTTCAGTCACCCAAACCCTTCATGTGGCAGAGAGAGATGCTTAAAACCGGAGAACCCTCTCAGCATTGAAGTTCCTGAATTCTTAATTTCTGTATTTGCCATCGCCTTGCCACCATCTATGCCTTGCCCAGATGTCAAGAAGGTAAACTCTGTTCTTAATGAAAATCTTCAAGATAAAGAGAAATCTGAAAAAGCGTGAGTGTGACAGAGGCCAAAATCAATTATTTAACGGGCATTAAGGCTTTTGTCTCCAGAATCAACTGAACCTCAGACAGAGTAAGGAGACACAGGATGAAACGGGGACCCATTGATGAAAACAGAGGCAAGAAGAGCAGACCACTGGGGACATGAAGTAGATTATTGACCAAGCAAACTGGAATCTTGCTTCCTCTACATCCTACATCTGACATGAGAGTCAGACTCACCTTCTCGCCATTGTATCTCTGACCTAGTAAATTGATAATTAGCTGGCCTTCCTGGAGGTAGGAGAATGGACAAGCTGACCTCCAGAGGACCCTTGCTCACCCCAGGGCTTTCACAATTCCCCCATTAGCCCAGCTTAGCCCAACTAAGAACAGAGGGCCATTATGTCATTCTTCCCTTAAGACCACAGACTCTCAGGGATGAAAAGGTCAGATGCCTCAGGGGCAGCCCGCAGTTGTTGGTGCTTTGTCATTCAGGGTGAGCACAAAGCCAAAAGACTAACATGGCTCTCCCAGCTGGTGAATCTAGCCCCCAGCCTTTCTTCCTCATCCAGCTAAGGCGGAGACTGAGCTGCTTTGATTATTCTGGCGACAGAGCAAACAGTTCAGATACCACTTTTGAGGACAAGAGCTTAGACGTTAGATGACTTTATGTACTTAGGGTGGGGGTGGAGAAACTGAAGTCATGGATGTGAATGCTGCCTACAAAGTCCCAGATCCAGAAAGTTCCCTTGCTTTCTGAGGATCTCATCTACCCTCACTGCAAGGTGACATCTAGTCCTGCATCATTTTTCCCTCTCATACCCAAGTGTCAGTTTATGGATAGAACAATTCCCGTGTCAATCACCACATCTTTATTGAATGCTGAGAGAGAGAGAGAGACAGACAGACAGACAGAGAGACAGAGGCCTCTAAAACTGTAGTCTCAGTGTTTTTTGTAACCTAATCTTAGAAGTGACGTCCCATCCCAGCACTGCTTCTACTGTATTCTATTCACCAGAAGTGAGTTGGTAAATCCATGCTGGAGATGAGTGGATTATACAAGGCTTGCATACCTGGAGGTAGGGTGCACTGGGGGCCAGACATCAGGGGATGTGCCTCTTTCAGGGCATAGGGCCTCTGGGACCTTTATTCTATCTGCAAAGGGATTAAATTAAAGATGGTTCCCTAGTTGATAAGAGCCACGACTTTGTGTCTTTGAAGAGTTGCTGACAGACTGCTCAGGTGGCTAAGTTCCTTGGAAAGTCAGCCCCTATCTCCTTATGGAAAACCGTCCTCAGCCCATGTAAGTGAACCATACATTGTAACCCTCCTGAGGAGGACACCACTTCCTCCAATCATATCCACAGCAATACTTCATCCTTTCCTCTGCCAGGAAAACTTCCTGGAATCTAGCCTTCCTCTCTTCCACTAAATCCTTGTCCCTTCTTATCTGTGCCTGGTCTCACTGGTACCAGAGAACAATTTTTTCAGGCTTCTTTCTCTAATACCCTTAAGTAGCTTGACATGGAGGACCTGGCCCCTTGAGTAGCTGGGAAGATGAATTTCTTTTACTCAGGAAACCAGTGGTGTCTACTTCCGATGTGAGGAGGTTGTGCTTGGTGGCCCCCTCTCAGGTCACTCATTCTTGTACTGACACGCCCTTTGACCCCTTTGTGACCATGAATCATCAGTGCTGAAAGTCCTGAAAGAGACAAAGAAAACCACAATGAATTAAAAGAAGAGAGGAAGAGGAGGAGGTTATCTGAAATTGAACTTGACATTGTGCTGAGCACACAACACATGAACTCACCAACTCTTCCTAGCCAACAATCATGAAGGTCGTTATCCTCCTTGTGTGGCAGAGAGGACTCAGGCACAGTGTCCACAGCTGCTATGTGTCAGAGTCAGGGTCAGGCTCAGTTAGGTTTTATGTTGAAACTTGAACCATTCTTAAGCCTTGCTTCACAGGTTCCTCAGGTTGGTTTGGGGTAAAACAAATCCTTTCTTCCACCAATAAAAGAAATTACTGTCAGAATCCTATAAGGGTTGAATGGACAAGGGCCACTGGAGGTGACTTCCACTACCCCATGTGGACAGTTATCCTCCCCCTGCCTTCAGTGGACTGAAAATTCTATGATGGAGACCAACTTCATCAGGACTGTGGATGCACCAGAAGTAAGAACATTTAGACCCCAGAGGTCCTTGGACTCAGGACCTCATCCAGTTGAGTAGTTCAGTTCTGACCCTGGGCCTCCTCTCCCATGACTGAGGCCTGAAGGAGAATGTAGTCAGTTCCTCAAGGTCCGCCAGACACCGAGACAGTAGACCATTATCCTCACCTGCTGCTCCTTCTCTGGCCTTCCTCTCAGAGCCTCCTAGATCTAGAGGAGAAGAGCCTCTGCTTGGACCAAATTCCTTCTGGACTATGTACAGCCTGGCCAAAGAGAACCAGCTATGTGGGAATGGAAGCAAGGTTCCTAAGTGATCTACAGGTTTTACTTACCCGTGTGAAAATTAATAACAGGAAGCCTCACTAAAATGGAGTTATGAGGTTTGGGCAGGGTGTGCTCTCACACTCTATCTACCACTTGCGGTCCATTGCAGACCCAACAGGAGGAGATGGACTTGACCTTACAAAGACTTGACTTGAAGGTGGATGCTACTCTACTGTTCCAGTGGGAGAGACACTTCCCTAATCTCCCAGCAGCAGCTTCACCATTGAAAAGCCACCATGCTTCAAATTCCTAGTTTACTGCAGTGGACATTTAGTTTCTTCCAGTCTTCCGAAATTCCTTCCCCTTTTTCTCCTTAAAAAAAGTATGTCTCTTGTTCCTGGGACTTACCTATGGTTTTGCTGCACAGCTTATTTGTCCTGGATTGCAATCCTTTTTTATTTCCCCAATAAACCCATCATTTGCTGATAAAATAACTGGCAGTATTTATTTTTAAGGTTAACACTGCCATAAACACATTACAATAATAAGAACTTGATAGTCCCCCCAGCCTCGCTCCTTTGGCACTGAGAAGGGAGCCCAGGAACCACCCACCAGGGCCAAGTTTGCTAGAGACTCAGGCACCTACTCCCCTTTCTCAGCCCAGGAACGCCGGAGCCCATAAGTGGTGACGCAGGGATGAGAGCAGCCGTCTCAGAGCTAACTGCAGAATTCTTTCTCATCCTGCCATATTGACTTGATGCCCAAACCTTGCCTGTTCAAGGGCATAGAATGGGTTTACACCTCATCTATCAAGCCATGGGCTCCTTTCCATGGATCAAAGACCTTTAAGTACCAAAAGTCCAATGTGTTCACTATGATTACAAAGCATTTATCACTGTGGGCACTGTATTCTGCTTGTGGTAGAGATTACCTCATTTAATCCCTGAAATAGTCCTGCGAGGATTGCTGTTTTTGTCCCTCTCCTCCTCAAAAATGAAAACACTAAGAGTCAAGGAGATAAGGAAAGAAATTTGCTGAAAGTGACACCCTGGAGTGATTGAACCAGGATTTGGACTCAGGAGGTCTAGCTCTCCCGAAGGCCATGTGTGAGGCCAGTGGTGTTACTCAGCTCCTAAGTGTAGCTGGAATCAGCTTCTCCCTGTCTGGAAAGACAAAGCCACGACTTACCCCTCAGATGTCTTTAAGAACAAGTTCCTCCAGGGAGAGCATGATATCCCAAGATCAGACATCACATCAGTCTAAGAGCATAAAAGATGGAGACCCCTTCAGCACCCTTCTTTCTGGGATAGCACCATTTAGAGAACAACTTTCTACTGGGAAGTCAACCACTCTCCAGGACAACCTATACCCTTTCTTCCAAGGACCCTTCAGTTTTTCTTGCCAGGCAGAGTGATGGGGACAAAGCATAAGAAAGAAGTTCCCTACTGGGAACTGGGTTTCCAGGCTCTCCATGGGTCTGTGGGCTCTCTTCAAACCCAGTGTGAGATTTGGGAACCCAAAAGAAAGGGGCGGGCCAGGCATCTGCACTCCTGGCTGTAAAGCTACTGTCTCCCTAATGGGCCATCCGGACTGCACAAGCTTAAAGGTGCCGTCAGATGTGGCCCTACTCACATCAGTGTGGAAGCTAGTGAAGAAGGGGCAAGCACAGAGAGGAGGGTACCCAGGAAAATTCACTTAGAGGTACAGATTTTTATGCTACTAGTAGCCTTCGGAATCAGCCAGTAGAGTTCCTTCATTTTACAGATAAGAAAAGGGAATTCTAGAGAATTACTTTAGAAACCCTTTCTTAGGCTGAAAGCAGTCCTGGTTAACCTGGTTCATGCCTGTGTGCACGAGGTCTCCCACGACCTGCAACCAGAGACTCATCAGAACCTTCTGTGAAGCTCTGTGCTGGCAGCCCCAGCGGCATCTCTGAATCAGGAATGTTCATGTCTGAAGAAGAGACACTCTTGGGCAGCCAAGGTGGCTCAGCAGTTTAGTAATTCCTTCAGTCCAGGGAGTGATCCTGGAGACCTGGGATCGAGTCCCACATTGGGCTCCCTGCATGGAGACTGTTTCTCCCTCTGCCTGTGTCTCTGCCTCTCCCCCTCTCTCTCTCTCTCTCTCTGTATCTCTCATGAATAAATAAATAAAATCTTAAAAAAAAAAGACACTCTAGAAAGATGAGAAGATTCTAAATAAAAAGACTATATGATATACTGTCAAACTAGTACTTTTGGGGCGTAAGGACAAGCCAGGAGAAATAGGGACATAAGGTCATGGTGACCATAAGAAATTTCCAGGTCTTTCTTGTTGGAGGAAGAATAATCCTGCAAGCCTGGAGCTAGGATGCAGAAGGCCTGAGCTGGCATGCTCATTCCAGCGGTAGACACTACCTGGACACCAAACCTGTGACAAATAGGTAAGGACTAATACACACAGAGCCTAGAATTTGATGGTTCAGCTCCTACTACCAACTAGGTGTGCTGTCACAGGCCACGGTCTCCCTCTGGGCCTCATTTTCATCTCTAGAAAATGAAAGACTTGCAGGATGCCACCTCTCAGACCCCTCCCTTCAAGCTGTAGCGTCTAGGAGTCTGTGGGGCCTCTGGTGAGAAAGGGGGTCCCAGCACAGCAGCCTCCCACCTTGCCAGCCCAATGCACTAACCAGCAAAACACATGGCCTGGCCCTGTCAGGACCCCGGGCCGCCCTTACCCAGCCTGCCCCGGCCCCACCTGACACGTGCTGTGGCTCTTCCTGTGGGGTACTGGAACATGCTGGGAGACCTGGGAGGAAGCCTGCAGCACACACATACACACACACACACACACACACACACACACATGCTCCAGAATCAGAACAAATATTAAAGGCCGCAGCATTCAAACAAGTGCAAAGGACATGCCAAGAATCCTCTGGCGTTGCCTTCAGTGGAACACCTGGTCATGTTTAACCCTAGCCGAAAAGATGATTTCCTCGTGAGACTCCTGGCAAGGAGGATGGGAGGCAGACGGGACACCCTTGGCAAGGGCCAGGCGAGCCTGAGTCACCCCATCTTCTCCTAGGGGACAGTTTCCACCCCTGCCAGGAGGCATGTGACAAAGAGGAGAGTGTGAGCACCCCAGCTCTTGGTCCTGTCCTCACTTCAGATGCACTCTTCACCTAAGCCCTGCCACCGCCTCCCTGGGAGCCAGCAGATGGGGAAACAGAAGGGAGATGGCTGGTAGGGCCCATTGGCTTCCCATGGAGGACCTCAGCCTAATAGAAGTTGTCATGTGTCAGCTTAGGGCATGAGCAGAGCCCGCCGGAACGGCAGCTGCTCCAGCGGCCCTCAGCCAAAGCCATGCTGACGCGAGGGGGTGTGCGAGCTGGTTCTGGAGAGCAGGCCCAGCTCGAGGCTCAGAGGCTGGACAGAGGGAGCCCTGGACCCCAGGTCTGAAAACAGATGAGCAGCAGAGGAGCAGAGAAAGGTGGAAAAGACTCTAACTACAACACCTGGCCTCTTTAGCCAGTCCCCATCCTGTGTCTAATGATGCCGCCTCTCAGGTGTGGAGAGAGAGAGAGAGAAGAAATAGAGAGAGAAACAAGCAGGAAGGACCCAAGAGTTCAGAAACTATTGTTAAGCTTTGTTCAACTTCACAAAACAAAAAACAAACAAACAAAAAAAAACAAACACCCAGATCTTGGAGTCTTACAGTTTCAAGGGATCATAGTGTCCAACTCTCATTCTATAAACGAGCCACCTGACACCGTAGATGTTCCAAGGACCTGACCCGAGTGGTTTGGCTGGCAGCGTCTGAGTCGCCCAGCCCAGCTTTCTGCACTGTGATCTCCTCTCTACTTGTTACCGTTGAGATGTACAAATGTCAGAATGAGGTCAACCGCGGGCTTATTCATTTCATCTCTATTCAAAGTATCACATTTAAAAAAAAAAAAGACCTTTAGATCGTTTAGAAATCTCAAATATTGTATTTTTGCCGGTAACTATACCAAATTTTGTAATGTGGTATATTCCAGCCACAATGCTACTTAAAATAGTTATAGAGGTATAGAAATCTAGAGGGAAAAAAAGCATAAGGAAATTATAATATTTTACCAAATGCTGAATTTTCTTTATAAGTGCTCAAAACATCTAATTATTTCTAAACCTCCAGTTCCCTTTAACGCAGCATTTGAATACATGGTACGTGGATCTGTTTTAGGATCTGTGTTCCTCGTTCATGAGATCTCAGAGTTCTAGGGATCATGAATTATAAGTTTCTCTGTTGGGGATAATCAAGAAAAGTGCTTACTTTTTGTGAGAAATAGATAAAGAAATAAAATTGTTAGAGAACATTGAGGATTTTGCACTGAAATCATAGAAGAGAGAAGCTAAGGGCAGAGTTTATCTGATTTCATTTCATTTTTATCTTATCATGGTGAGAACACTTAACATGAGATCTTTCTTCACAGATTTTTTAGCATAGGATGCAGTTCAATTAACTATCAGGCACAATGTTGTAAAACAGATCTCTAGAAATCACTTCTCTTGCTTAGCAGAAACATTATGCCCATTGAAGTTTTAAATCTTCTCCTCAATCCCTCATGTAGTGAGTGTTAGGAGGAAGGGAGATGATGGGTGGAGGGAGGACAGAGCTAAGCCTTTGAAATTCCATGTATTGAGGAAAATGAGAAAGATCTGCTTGGCTTTTTCTAAGCCAGTTCAGTTAAAGTTAACGGAAGCACTCAAACATTCCAATTTGCCAGGCCTGCCTGGGCCTTCTGTGCTTCCAGAGATTGAGCTTGCATCCCCAGTTGTAAGATCACATTGGCCATTTGTGTGGAGAGCAGATGCAGAAAATGCGCCTTTTAGCACGCTCATTATCAGCAGCAAAGCAAAATGATTGTCAAGCCTGTCATTAAAACAGCAGGGGAGCGAAATCCTGAAAAGTTCTAGCAAGTGACAAAAAGAAATGGAAATTAAGTGGATATACTGTCCCAGGAAGATGTGTAAAATGTCTTCAACAAAGAAAGAACATTAAGACAGGGCGCCATGTTTTATTTCAAAGAATATGCTTAGTTATTAGCCAATCCTTTGTGGATTGTCGTGTAACCTCAGAGCCCACACTTTATTTTCGTTCAAGTGCTTAAGCTCCTTGATCATAAATTAGTAAATTTTATTACTCTGTTTTTGTGTTTATTTCCTCAGAAAACTTGCCTTCCTTTTATGGGAGACAAGCACACATACACATGTTCATTCAGACACACATTCGTACCTACCACTAAGATAAATCAAGAATATGATGGACCAGTAACAAACCTGTATAATTAAAGAATGGTGAAGGCCTCATGCTGGTGGCTCACATATGCCCAGTTCTGAAGTAAGATGCAAAAATCCAAGCAACATGGTGTCCAGGTGGCTGGTTTAATGGGCTGGTAATAGTTTTAACTAGCTCTTCAGTTTGTAAGATGTAGGAGTGATGCTGGTGCTAAGCCCCTCAGTCCCAAATGGACTGGTTATCTCAGGGAGAAAAGAAAGGAAATTAGTTCACGAAATTAGAAAAACAGGCAGTGTGGTACTGTTGAAAACACAGCATACTGGAGCTTCAGGTCTGAAAACAATTTTCCTATCTAGCCCTTCATAGCTTTGGAACTTTGGATAAGTTTTTTATACTCTCTATGCTTTCATTCCTTCACTTACAAAGTTAAGAAAATACTGCTTAATTCACGGCACTGTGGTGAGGATTAAACGAAATGATATTTATGGAAAGTGGCTTGTGAGCTATAAATTGCATAGCAGTTATTATTCTAATGGTTATAACCCAAACCTCTGTCAGTGTGGAATCTGAAAAGTGATAATGACTTTCTATTTATATTAGAAAACAAATATGAATGGATGAGTGTCTACTGTAAGCAAAAGAGATTCAAATAGGCCATCAGAACCCCCCCCCCCACCTGCCTACTCCCCATAAGGCTGCTGAAAAGTAGAATACTAGTTGGAGGAAGGTTATCAAAACTGCCACGTAGGAGCACTTCCTTTGCATGAGATCATCTCACTTCTAAGGGAGTAAAGCAAAGCTGCTCCTTCTCTTTGGAAAGAAGATAGGCAGAATGGAAATTTTCAGATCTAGGCACCTTCAAAATACCACTGGTCTTACTCGTTTTACACTAATAACTATGCTGACCTTAAGACTGATCGCTTCCAGCTCTTGAGAACTTACTACACTGAGCATATCAGTAGCCAGCTTTTATGCATATATCTGAATTCTTCACAATGCCTTCCTACTGGTGCAAGGCAGGATTTTTTTTTTCCTCTACACACAAGGGAAAGCCAAAGCTCAGTGATCCTACACAATTCATCAGAGGTCACATAGCTAGCAGCAGAGGTAGGAGTTGGGCCCAAGCATATCTAACTACGATGTTTGTTCTGTATTATACTCAACGACTTGTCTTGGTTTTCTATTCCTATGAACCCAATGACCACAAATTGGGCATCTTAAAACAATACATATTTACTATCTCCTGGTTTCTGTGGGTCAAGAGCCTGAGCACAATTTAGCTGGATCCTGTATTCAGGGCCTCACCAACCTGTAAGCAAGGTATCAGCTGGGCTGTGTTCTTATCCAGGGGCTTGACTGGAGAACTTTGTCAAACCAGCAAACAGCATCTCTCACATTAGATAGGGTCCAGTACCTCTATTAAAGATTTTGCCTGACTAAGTCATGCTCACCTAAAATAATCTTCCTTTTAATTAACTCAAAATCAACAGAATAGGACCTTAATTACATCTGCTGTATTCTATTTGTTAGAAGTAATTCACAGGTCTCATCTGTACTTTAGAGGAGGAAATTATATAAGATATGAACATCTGGAGTCAGGGATCATGGGCATCATCTTAGAATTAATTAGTCTACCACACTATCTCCCTTGGGTTGTGGCCATAGGAGATGCAGTCACAAAAAGCACAAGCCTAGACCAGAGAAAGAATCACTGGCTCTGCTCTGCCTTAATAGTTCCCTATGGCATTGTAGGTAGCCCAATACTAGAATGCTAGGAAGCTGAAATTTGTCCCCAGCAGATAGTCTAAAAGTTCAGTTTAGAAAAACAGAGGTTCTTATCCTTGGCTACATGGTTCAATCACCTAGGGAGATTTTGATATCTAAAATGTGCTCCCAGAGATTCTGATTTAATTGGTCTAGGGTGGGACATAGTCATCTGTTTTGTTTTTATTTTTACCTTTGCTTTTAATTTCCAAAATGCTCTAGTGTGCAGTCAAGGTAAGACTGCCTGGCCAGGAGCAGTCATCTACAAAGTGTGCTGTGCTCACTCCAGGGTTGTGTGAAAGACAATCCACTGGGATATGAGACGAAAACCTTAAAACTTCTATAAAAGTATATTTTTTAAGTTTAAAAACAAAAGAGAAAAGAAACTTTGGACTTCAGGTTTCCAGTCTGACATGTAAAGAGCTTGGAAATCATCGTCACAAGAAGAAAAAACAGAATAAATTGAAAATCAGCAACTCTTCTCAGATCCATCAGAGAATTGAGACCACAGGGGTGGCTGCAGCCCTGACTCTGGAGAGACAGTAGACACAGAGAATCATAGCTTAAAGAGAGCAGAAGCCCAGAAATAGAAGCTTCCTGCTGGCACTATCAAGCAGGAAAAATACCAAACCAAACCAAACCAAACAAAAAAAGACACACACACACACAAAACAAAACAAAACAAAACAAAACAAAAACAGGGAAAAAAAGACACAAACAACAACAACAAAAAACTTATAGGCACATCATATAGAAAACTGTGGAAAGCAGAAATCTGGAAAGAAGTCAGAGACAAAAACAAGCAAACAATAAGCCAAGGCCTTATCTACAGAGGAACAAGAATAAGAATTACATTGGAGGGGTGCCTGTGTGGCTCAGTCGGTTAAGCGTCTACCTTTGACTCAGGTCATGGTCCCAAGGTCCTGGGTTCAAGCTCCACATCAGGCTCCCTGCTCAGTGGGGAGTCTGCTTCTCCCTCTCCCTCTGCTCCTCCTCCTGCTGTGTTCACACATGCTCTATGTGTGTCAAATAAATAAATAAATCTTTTAAAAAAGAATTACATTGGAGAAACCATACAAGCAAGGAGAGAATGGAATTAAATATTTTATGTGTTGAAAGAAAACATCACCAACCTAGAATTCTATATCCAACAAAATTATCCTTCAAAAGGAAGAAGTAAAAACTAGACATTCTAGGCAAACAAGAATGAAAGGAGTTTGTCACCAGGTGGCCTGTCTTGCAAGAAACATTAAAAGTTCTTCAGAGAGAAGGAAAACTATATAGGTCAGAAACTCAGAGCTACATAAAGAAAAGAAACAAAAAAAATGTTTTTAATAATAATAAAGAAAAGAAGCATTAGAGCATTAGAGCATTAGAGAAGGAGTAAATGAAAGCAAAGTAAATATTTTATTTTTATTATTCTTAATTGATCCACCAGGTAGCCGTTTGTTCAAAATTATAGTAACCACAATGTATTCAGTAATCATGGTTTCTGAATAAGCAAAATAAATGACAGTAATGTTATATGGGATGGGAGGAGGAATTGGGAATATATTCTGTTATTATAAGGCATTTACACTACCCATGAAATGGTTTAGTGTCATTTGAAAGTAGATTTGAATTTGTTAGAAATGTAGATCACAAATTCTAGGGCAACCACTACAAAAGAAGGCTTTTAAAAGTAGAGTCGATATGCTGAAACAAGAAAATAGAATCATATAAAATGCTCAACTAAAACTAGAAAAGGCAAAAAAAAGTAGGAGACAAAAAAGGAACATAAAGTAAGGATAATGAATGGAAAACATTTATAACAAGGTAAATATGAACCCAACTGTGTCAGTAATCACTTTAAATGTAAATGGCCTAAATCTACCACTTAGAAGACAGAAGCTATCAGAATGGATTGAAATACAAACCCCAACTACATGTGGTCTAGAAGAAGCTTTACTGATATTAAATATTGATAGAAAAGCATTCATACAAACTGCATAAACATAGTAAAGATACATACTCAAATTGTTTTTTACAGATAGGGTGAGTAATCCAAAACATTTGGAAGCTACAGATCTCGAGCAGAAGCACTCCTGGAATTGTAATGTGAATAGGAATCACCTGGGGACCTTATTACAGTGCAGATTCTGAATTAATGAGTCTTAGACCCAGCACATTGCATACAGAAAATTCTTCACACAGATTGAGCCAAGCCCCCTTTCCACAAGCCAAACCAATCTAACTGCAGGATCTTACTAATATAATACATTATCTTATTATCTTATTAATATAATATAATTTATAGAGATCAATGCATCTCTATTGTTTTAGACAGAGCGTTCTCTGTCTTTGAAAAGAAAACTAACCATGTGGGAAAATCATGTGTGAATTATTGATTGCAAAGAATTCCCTAACTTTTTGTTGACTTCTTTTGATTGATTGTTGTCCCCAAGGAGTAAAAGCTAACATTACCATAATTTACTCTGTATGTATCTTGTATAGTTCACTCAGACATTGTGAAGTGGGTGAAATATCAAGGCAGCTGGAGAGGGCAGCATGTGGCAGCTGTAGTAAAGCAATTGGCTTCTGTGACACCCATCTCTGTACTGACTTGGATGTTCTGCGTCTCCCTCCCTGGTCTCCTCTCCTCATCTGTAAAGGCACCTATTGGACCCCAGGATCTCAAGTACTACCATATCTGGGTTCCTCAGCCAGGCCACATTCCCACTTCTCTGCCCAAAGCACCCCCTGGCCACTTTTGTCTCTTTGGTCCTACCTTTGATATTACATTCACCCTCCTGCTGGGGTCCCCCTCTCTCTGCATCCAGCTATTTCATTTAATTTTCTTCTTGGCACCAGGCCTGTGGCTCACACAGAAGCCTTGCCTCCTACAATGCAGCAGTTTGCAAGGACAAAGAAACTGCACTAACAGACCAGAACTGGGGTTCGTCCCATGAAAGTACATGTAAAGCATTGATCTGTAGTCGTGGATGAGATTAGTTCCTGTACTGCTGAGTTCCACTGGAGTTCCGGGGACAGTTAAAGGCCATCTCAGAGGACAGCGGCCAGTCACTGGACCTCTCTTAGGGGCACAGGACCTGTAGGGCTAAGGGGGCCCCGCCTCCACTTGAAAAATAGACTCAGTCCTATTTAGGGCCTTCTTTTCTTCCAAGCTGCCTGGGCAACCTCAGCTTATCTTTCCCATCCTTCCAGCTGCCTCCGAAAGTGGAGAGACGGGTTTTTCCAGATATTCTTTGGGGCACTTTTGACTTTGCTCTTGCTTCATTGCCCTCCTCAAGGGCCTCTTGTAGAAGGGAGGTCAGAATTCTCTCACTTCCCACTTAAACTGTCCTGTTTTCAGGTGTCTTTTCTGTTGAGTGAGAGCCTGCAGGTCACAGCATCAGAACTGTTTTGGAGAGGAATGTGGGCCCTCAGCCCCTAAAGATCAGCTAGGGTACTGTGGGCAGGGGCTCACAGACAGAACACAGATTCCTCTGTTTGAAGGACGCCTGGTCTTTCTTTCTTTCTTTCTTTCTTTCTTTCTTTCTTTCTTTCTTTCTTTCTTTCTTTCTTTCTTTCTTTTTTTGTCATGAGTATTTCTTTACTCAAGAAATAAAATGAATAAAAATAAATAAAAAGAGAAATTGTTTACCTTATTCCTGCTGGGAAAAGATTTTCCACGCCTGCAGTTGCTACCTCCTCTCTGTCTCCTACTCTATCAAGCCCAGGCCATTGGGACAATACTGCAGTCTTTCCATAAAACTCTCTGGGCAGGAGATTCTCACCACCTCCGTCAGCCACCCGCTTCTGCCCTCGGCATAAGAAATTCATATTCACCTGCTGGGATTTACTCAAGTAACCCCTTCCAGAGCATAAACAGAATGTAAAGAGAATCATGATTCAGGGCAAGCAGGGGAGGGTGTCATGTATTCCTTTAATTTTCAAGCTGATGATGGAGGAAGCCAAAGGGGAAGGTCAGCTGTTTAGCCAAAATTTGATCCCATTTGCTCCAATCTTTCTGGCATTTAGATTAGCAGGGAAATCTGTCCTCTGAAAAGTTCAAGAACTATCTGCTTGGAGATAAAGCCTTCCTGTTTTCAGCGAATGATGATGTTGTGGCTTTAAGAAGGGCATCCCACCCTCCTCCCATCAAATCACACTCTCTCCTTCAGAGACCTTGCACAGCTGAGCAGCTGCAGATAAGCTGCTGGGGGTTCTATGCAGCAGGTGCCCCAGGAGTTGTCATGGCAAAGGACAGCATGGCACTCACCCCTTGCATTTGCTATCTGGTGTGGTGGTTGTCTGCCCTTAGAGCGCAGGCTTTCAACTGGGGGCGATTTTGCATGTGTCAATGTCTAGATACATTTTTGTTTATCACAAGTGGTAAGGGTGGGGGGAGTGCTATCAGCATCTAGTGAGCTGATACTGGCTGGGAATGCTGTTAAGTAACCTTTGACACAGGGGGCAGCCCTCACACCAAAGAATTATCCAGCTCAGGTTATCAAGTGATGCCAAATTAGCATCATTTGGGAAAAGAGTCATTTCTGATATATATTTTCAGACCCATGCTCTCCCAAGCTTCAATTCTGAACTCATCCTTTCATTATTCATTCATTCTAGATGCAAATAGCAAGCACCTACTATAATATGCCAACCTCTATGAAGGTGCCACATAAAAGGGCAAGCAGAAATAGTTTTGGTCCTGGCCCTCAAAGAGAATGCAGTGTCGCAGGGAGGGATCGACCTTAAGAGTGTATATAGTTGTCTCTTGAAAAACATGGGTTTGAACAGTGCAGTTCATTACGTATGCAGACTTTTTCAGTAAATACCCGTGTAGTACTGTGAATGTATTGTCATTTCCTTATGATTTTCTTAATAATATTTTCTTTTCCTTAGCTTACATTGTCGGAATTATATTGTATATATATAATATATAATTCATATAACATACAAAATATGTGTTAATAGACTCTTATTGTTATCAATAAGGCTTTTTAGTCAATACTAGGCTATCAGTAGCTCAGTTTTAGAGAAGTCAGAAATCATTTATGGATTTTTGACTCTGTAGGAGGTTGACACCCCAACCTCCATGTTGTTCAAGGGTCAACTACACTCAAAGTGTCTTACTACAGGGCAGATGCTAATCTAAGCACTTTATGAACTCACTTAGTTCTTACAACAGTCCTATGAGGTAGATACTATTATTCCTGTTTTATCAGTGAGATAACCAAGGCATACATAGAGAAGTTGAGTGACTTGCACAAGGTCACAGAGATAGCAAGTGTGCAGGCAGGATTCAAACCCAGACCACTAGGCTCCAGGGTCCATCTGTGCTTTTAACCAGCACACTATGCTGCACCTCATATAAACACACACAATTAGAATTACAACAGATCATGTTTTAAAACAACAACGACTGTTTTTGTGTCAGTTATAAAAGGTGGCTATAACCTAGTCAGGGGGATCTTGGAGAAACGACAGGCTAAAATCTAAAGAATTAACTAGACAGCAAAGGAAAAGAAGGGCATTCCAGGCAAAGAACAGTATGTGTATCAGTTTCCTATGGCTGTTGTAACAAATCAAACAAATTCAGTGGCTTAAAGCAGCACACATATGTTGTCATACACTTCCATAGGTTAGAAGAGTGACACGGGTCTTACTGAGCTCAAACAAAGTATTGGCAGGGCTGCATTCCTTTCTGACAGCTCCTTGTCTTTTCTAGCTTCTAGAAGCTTCCTGTATTCTCTAGCTTGTGGCTTCCTTCCGTCTTCAAAGCTGCAGTGATAGGTTGAGTTCTTCTCACATCCAGTCACTCCAACTTTCTTTTTTTTCTCCCTCTTCCGCCTTTCAGGACCTTTATGATTCTATCCGGCCTGTCTAGATAATCCACAACGATCTCTCAAGTTAAGGTCAGCTTGTTAACAATCTTTATTCCATCTGCAACCTTACTTCTCCCTTGCCATGTAAAGTAGTATATTCACAGGTTCTGGGGACTTAGATATGGACATCTCTGGGGAGTCCTTATTCTGCCTATTACAGATAGCATGTGCAAAAGCCCTTCAGAAAAAGGCAAGTATGGGGCTAAAGAAAGTCTGTATGGTCAAAACAGAAAAAAATGAAGAAGCATACAGGAGCCCAGGCTGGCTCGGTCACACCTGGGGTGCCTTGGAAACTGTTTTAGAAATTGTGTCATCTTCTGAGAGCAAGGGGAAGTCACTGAAGCATGCTCACTGGGGCATCAGAGTACACGGCAGTGATCAGATGGACATTTTTTTTTAAGATTTTATTTATTTATTTGAGAGAGAGAGAGAGTGAGCACAAGCAGTGGAGAGGGGCAGAGAGAGAAAGAGGAACAGACTCCCTGCTGAGCAGGGAGCCCAACGCAGGACTTGATCCTAGGACCCCGAGATCATGACCTAGCTGAAGGCAGATGCCTTACTGACTGAGCTACCAGGGCACCCCTGAATGGGTATTTGGGAAGGCCACTCTGGCCACTGTGTGACAGGGAGAGCATGGGATGGAGGCGAAGTGGGGGTAGGTAGCTCAGTGAGAGGAGGCCCTGCAGGAGACAAGTGGGAAGTGACAGAAATCCAGACTGGGGCTTAGAGAGGCAGAGGAAGGAGATGAAGATTTGAGAAACATTTTGGAGATGCAGTCAACTTGGGGTTGGATGAATTTGAAATGAAGAATCAGGGAGAAGCTTTGGGGTTCCAAGCCCAGGTCAGTGGCAGTGCCATTCACAGAGAATGGGGACACTGGAGGAGGAGTGGTGAGGGGGGGGTGCAAATCAGCTTCAGATGCATTGAATGTAAAATATCCAGGAGGGCAGCTGGGTAGCTCAACAGTTTAGCGCCTGCCTTCCATCCAGGGTGTGATCCTGGAGACCCGGGATCAAGTCCTGCGTTGGGCTCCCTGCATGGAGCCTGTTTCTCCCTCTGCCTGTGTCTCTGCCTCTCTCTCTCTCTCTTTCTCTCTCTCTCTCATGAATAAATAAAATCTTAAAAAAAAAAATATCCAGGATGTGATATCACTAGGCAGTTGGATTTGTAAGCCTAGAGCCCAGAGAAAAAACCTTGTGTATAGGTAAACTGACATCCAGATGCCTCCAATTCAATGTCCTGCTGCATTCTCAAATCCAACATAGCTCAGTCCAAGCCCATAGCTCCTCCAGCCCAACCCAACATCTGTGTCCCTTCCTGTCCCTTCCTCGTGAACACCACTGTGCGGGGTCAGAGACCTTATCTGATTCACCTTGTTAGGACCTACAAGGCTTAGAAACATGTCTGGCCCTTGTAAGAGGTTAATAAATGTGGTAGACGTAATCACTGAATAAATTAATCAATCACCTCTCTCTGTTTCTCCCTCTCTTTCTCTCTCTCTCTCTCTCTCTCATACACACACACACACACATCATACACACACATGCACACACACAGTCTTTCTCTCCTTCTCCCCCCACCACACTCCTTTGTCCTGTTACTTTGGGGCAAAGTCAGGTCTATTTAGCTTAGAGAGATCTGAGGTCAAATTCTGCTGTGACCCTAACACCTGTAGACACAGGACCTTTGACCCTAAAGCCGCAAAGGACTCTACTTTCTCCGGCAGCTCAGCTAGGCACTCAAGAGAGAAACTTAACAGAACTGACAACCATTGCTGGATTTTATTATTTGTTTGGGTGTCTAAAATCATAGTTATTTCCTGTAAGACATACGCTCCACAAAGCATCGCCATAAAATGATTTGCTTAAATAGCAAGTTGCAGCTTTTTCAATCAGATAAATTACATTTCTGTGTATATTTATTTTGTAAATTTATGTTCTTTGTTCGTTAAGGTTTCCAGAAACTAAACACTAGTCTACCACACAGAACTGGTGTTCAGAACAACTGGAGGAGGGAAGGCATAGGGGCTCCCAAAGGAATGTGCCACTGTGTCAGAACCTCTTCAAGCTCAAACCTAAATTCATCAGTCAGTCTGAAAAGCATCCATTAAGCTTTGCTGTATTAGTCACTGTAAAAAAAAAAAAATTTCCACAGATACAGTCCTATAAAAGCTCATATCCTGAGGCTATTGTGCCCTCCTATCTTTGTATGGCGCTTGTTGGATTGTTAAACAAGAAATTGGACAAAAACACAGCAGCATGTTAAAAAGAGTACTGGAATCCACTTTAGGTCAAATGTTAACTTATTGACTAGCAGAAAAACTATGACCAAAGAATTTTTCTCTATTCATTAAATCACATTTTATTGAATATCTATTATTTGCCAGACAAGGAGAATACAGCCAGGAATAGGAGGAGGAAATCTACTACAAGTCCTTGCAGGAGCTTACATTCTAAAGGGAAAAGATGGTCAGTGAGCAAATAAATAAACAAGAAAATTCTAGGTCTCGGGGATTGCAATAAGACTATGTGAAATGAGGGAGTGGTTATGTTAGGTTAGACATTGAAGAAAGGCCTGTCATCATAGTTAACACTTAAGCTGAAACTTGAATGACAAAAACAAAACCCAAAAACTATTCATGCAAACCTGGATACATATTCCGGGTATTTCTTGACTAAAAGCTCCACAAAGCCAGAACCGAGTCCCATTTACCATTAGAGTCCCCAGAATGACCACCACAGGGACTTACCTCAATAAATGAGGGCTGGTGATAAATGTGGAGCAAAATGTATCAGCTATGGTTCCAAACAAAGTGCTTGTGGTCTTTAGAATATGAACAATTAGGTGGGAGCCCAGGTGGCTCACGGTTTAGGTCCGCCTTCGGCCCAGGGCGTGATCCTGGAGACCCGGGATTGGATCTCATGTCAGGCTCCCTGCGTGGAGCCTGCTTCTCCTTCTGCCTGTGTCTGTGTCTCTCTCTGTATGTCTCTGTGTCTCTCATGAATAAATAAATAAAATCTTAAAAAAAAAAAAAAGAATATGAACAATTATCTCCAGGACCTAACTAGCATCTTCTCACTTTGCCAGGCTCCCTGAACCAGCCCTGCAATCACAACAGAACCAGGTCCTTAGAGGTCTCAATCCAGCAGGTCTAGTGCTTCCTCATGTCTGACTCTTCCCTCAGGGTAGAAATACACTCGCCATTATTCTCTTTCTAAAGTTATTCATTTTCACTTACATCTCATTGAACTCAAGGCTTTCTTTCCCTGGTTTCCATGTAGGATTTGCCTTGGCATCTCAGGAAAAAAGCAGGAGCACTCCTTCTTCACTTCTTCTTTTTCTTTTTTTTAAAGATTTTATTTATTTATTCATGAGAGACAGAGAGAGAGAGAGAGAGAGGAGAGAAAGAGGCAGAGACACAGGCAGAGGGAGAAGCAGGCTCCGTGCAGGGAGCCCGATGTGGGACTCGATCCAGGGTCTCCAGGACCACACGTTGAGTGGAAGGTGGCACTAAACCGCTGAGCCACCCGGGCTGCCCTCCTTCTTCACTTCTAAGCCACAGTAGATGAAATGTTTGGGATAGAAAAGACTCAACCCATTTGGAGTCTTGCCTCCCCCTCCCCCAGGACTTCACATAAGCTGTGTTCGGAGATGAAATTCCTCCAACCTTCTCTTCCAGGATGCTGCATCCACCACTACTAGAGAGTCTGTCTCCTGGCCAGTCCCTCCCAGCTAGATCCTCGGTCCATTTCTGGAGAACCAGTTCTTGGTGCTGAAAGCCAATGACAGATTCATAAACTTGACACAGTCAAGGAAAGAATCAGTGAACTTGAAGATAGCTCAATGGAAATTAAACAAACTGAAACACAAAGGCAAAAAGAAAATGGAAAATGAAATAAAATGAAACAAAAGCAGAGTAGAGTATCCAAGAGCTGTGAGACCATAATGCCAATGGCTGGAAATATGGTGGTTACATAAACTTGGCAGATCCTGGGGTTTTTGGTTCAATCCCTCTCCACCTATCCCTGAGCTAGTTCTGCAGAATTAACTTCAAATTTGCCCAGAAAATCAGCTCTCAACCTTTTTCTAACACATCTTCCTTAGCTAACAAGCTATAATATTCCAATATAGAGCTGGTCTTTGTAGTAAAGAAAATCATGTTCTCATGGCTCAGGGACTAGTAAAATAGGGTTGCCAGATAAAATACAGAGCACCCAGTTCAATTTGAATTTTGGACTTTTATTTAGAGGTACCTCTTTAGCTTAGAGAGATCTGAGGTCAAATTCTGCTGTGACCCTAACACCTGTAGACACAGGACCTTTGTCCTGTGTGAAGAGGTACGTGTCTTGTGCAATGTTTGGGATGTATTTAAACTAAAACCATCATTGTTTATTCAAAATTCAAAATGAATCGGGCATCCATATTCTTATTTGCTAAATCTGGCAACTCTACATTAAAAGCCACCATGTAACTCACTCCAAGTGTCTTCTTTCTGACCATGTACATTACTTATATCTAAGAAGTCCTTGTCAGAGATTGGTTTATCGGGTCTACCAGCCCAAGCAGTGGGTGCTTATGAAGCACAGGAGATAAGTCAGAGGAGTGGAAGGAGGAAACATGCTACAGAAGATGCTGTAGATTTGGAATCAGAATACCATGTTCTAGAAGCAGATCTGCCTCTTACAAGCTGGGCCCATCATTAAACTTCTATGCCTTAGCTTCCCAGTGCATAAAATGTCAGTGACAATCCCCACCCAGCCACCTCTCACCCTCTCGGATGATCCTTCTCAGCACATCCCTCTGTGGGACAATATGCTGGAACCATGCCCCCCTCATATCTCCCCAAGGGAATATAGGCCCCGGGCAGTGGATTTATTGTTACTTTATGGGAAGAGATGGGAGGAAGCTGCCGTGAGGGCATACTGGGTCAGTGAAGAAATGGCCTCAGATGGCTTTTGCACAGTTTTTGCCCCTCTCTGGCATTAGCAATACCTGCTGCCATCAGACCTACCCATTTTCCACCCACACAAACTGCGTTTCAAATCCTTATCGGTCAATAGCATTTATTTTTGGCCTTTGCCAGCGCGCACATACCAGGCGTAATCAGGCCTCGTTATGTAAGTGCGACAGAGCTTGGCCTGGTCTATCCTTGGAGAGGTAACTGCCAAGGGGAGCACGAGAGGCAGCAGTGATACGAGACCCTGTCCTCTGAGTCAGCCCTGATGCCAGCAGGGTGAGGTAAGCCTCCATTGGGGGCACCATTCACCTGCTGGCTTCTGGCCTCTCTCTGGCGGCAATCATCTCCCAGCAGGCTGGCGAGGGCGTGAGTAGCAAGACAGGTTTGTTTCATGTAGCTCCTGGCTACCAAGCAGTGGCCTGGATTCCATACATCAGTGAGAGGGCAGACACAGACCTGGCTCTGGCCCTGAGCGAGTGCTCTCCACCTGGCTAGCCAGTGCTGTTCTAGTCAGGTCTCTGAACTCCTGGACTCCTGGACCCTGGGCCCTGCCTTTCAATCCAAGGCTCAGCTGCCCCATCTTAGATGCCCCCTGAGTCTGAATGACCCATATGTCCTCCGCTGTCACTCCCCACCAACGCAAGTGGCAAACCCCAGACAAAGGGGAAATGAGGCTTAGGTTTTCCTCTGAACCCAAGAGCACTTGCATGAACAAGAGCAATCTACCCCAGGCTCGAGGTCTCTTTGGTCCACAATAAGAATGTATATAGTAGAGTCACCATCAAAGAAGTTTGACTGTGACCACAGGAGGAACTCCACACACTGCCCTCATGGTATGGGGACGTGGGCTGCAGATACTGGGACATGTCACTAGAGGAGGTCCAAAGTGCCCTCGTACTTCATGACCTAGAAGGAAAAGTGATGCAGTGATCCAAAAGGAAAGTTCCTGAGAAGGGAATCTGTGTGATTTTTTTGCACCATGAAAATAAGCCGCAGCTCGTCTCAGTGTCTGCTGGGACCCACAGCATCCGGGACGCCTTCAAACAAAGCAGACCTTCTTATGGCCGACTTCACTGATGGGAAGACAGTGGGCTTCCAACTCGTCTATCCCATCAACAGGTGAGACTTACCGAGGCCCGTCTACCCCAGCCTCGCTGACCCAGGGACTCACCCTGCCCTGCAGCCCTTGGGTGGCTGCCGTGCTGACTTGAGGGCTGTGGGTCTAGGAAGCCGGCAGGCAGTGGCCAGCTGTGCGCTCACACACATGGAGCCTTCAACTCAAGTCCAGTTGGTAGAGGAGAGGAAGGGAGGAGTCCCCGGGGGAAGATACAGAAAGCCATCCACTGGGGAGCTAGCTGCCTCTCGGGCTCCCTGCGGAGCTCCAGCACCCAGGTCTGGCCTGGGGCCTGCACCTCCTGGCTCAGACATAGTTTCTATCTGTCCCTTCAGACCAGATCCGGTTTCACTAGGCCTAGAACTCTCCAACCCCTTTCCTGCTGGGAGCTGATTTATTTGGAGGCATCTGTCAGGGCGGGAGTGAAGTGTGTCTGGACAGCCGGGAGCCCAGCTGTGGCAGATGGCGCCTCAGGATGCCCTCTGAGTGAGGCTCACGCGGATTTCGCTGGCCCCTTCCCTTCCGCTCTCCCTTCCCCCTCCTGGGAAAGGCTCTCAAAGAAGCGAAGAACATCTGCACAGCTCATGAGAACCGGGAAAGGGAGCAGGGTATCCCGGGGACCAGGAGCGCACGAAGGAGGCCAGCGTGCTAGTGTGACATGTGCCAAGGCATGGGGATCCAGACTTTATTTTGCCACGAGCAAAGTCTGTGGTTGTGAGCACGTCTGTGGGCCTCCCAGTGCCCATCCTCTAAGATCATTTCTAGGTCGGAGACTCAGTTTGCCAACACTGGGAAGAGTTTACAGATCCCACAGGACCAAGCAAACCTCTCTTCCCCTTGATCACAGGCACCTGCTCTTCCCTAGGAAAGCACCTGAATACAGAACAGCCCCAATGCAGAGTTCTGACCCGCAGGGTACAGAGCTGTGGAGCCTGCCTGACTCAGGGTCAGGGTAAAGGGTTCACAACCGGCTCTCCAGGAACGAAAATACACATGAAATACAGTTTGCTGATGTGAAGCAGACAATTTGCAAATAATAAAAGCATACAACACTCTTTATTGTGAATTCCACACAGCTAATTGAGTCTCATAGAACTCTTTTGCAGATTGTGGCCAGACTCCTGTATCTGCGGCAAGCCCGGGGTGGCTGTTCAACCATGGTTTCGTAAAGAGCCATGTTTGGAAAATCCCTGACAATTTAACACTTGGCTCTCAAGATCCGGTAGGAGCTGCCTCCACGCCACACAGCAGGCCCAGGAGAGTAGAGCCTGCGATCACCTCTGTCTGCCGCAGCGACCCCAGCCCGGCCCAGCAGTCATCACGGTGCAGCCATCGGCCTGCTTCCTGAATTGAACCTGCTCTCCTTAGTTTACCCAAAGAGGAAAGCCAAGTAAGCAGAGTCTGATAAAGTAGGAACAGGTGTCCTGGGGGAGTGTGGCCAAAGACGGATGGTGGCAGGTGGTGGGTAGCCAAGAAGACTCCATAGACAGGGTGAGTCAGAGACCAGAGAGAAGTGATAGGCATGGAATGGGGAGAGCAGAGGTCAGGGAAGGTGTTTCCGGGGGGAGGGACAGCACAGGTAAAGGCATGCTATCAACAGCTGCCTTCCCCCAGCACCAGACCACTCATTGACCGTTCCATTTGACAATCATTAATTGTCTGCTGTGTGTGAAGCACTGTCCTCTGTTAGAGTCCCTGCTCTTGTGAAGATTGAATTTCACTAAGGGAGAGACTCAATACACAGCAAAATAGAACCCTAGGGGTGGAGGATGCTATGAGTAAATAAACTTGACTTTGGTGTAAGAACTTGACACAGAAGCTGATCCCTAGGAATACTGCACAGGTGTTTCCCCATGAAATGTAAGGCATGGTTATGCAAAGCAGAAGAGGTCTCTTTCATGCAGGACTTGTCAGAACCTTGGCTGTGCTTCTGGGGCTATGAGCCACCCTTCGGGGGTTACAAGTTGCAGCATTTGCCAGCTTGGCTTCATGGATGGAAGGGTAAAAAAGTAGGTGGGAGTCCTAGGGTGAAGACCCAAAGGTTCTGACGTCTGCATTATTGAGATAGAAGTAGAAAAAATCAGAGGCGTGGAAAGCCTAATCCAGAAAAGTAGCTGCTCTTCTTGGCTTAGCTCCTGCTTCTTTGCCCCATCAACTGTCACCTCCCCTTCCCCAGCCCCACTGGAAATGAATCCACAGCCACCAGTGGGGCCTGCCTTAGGGAGGAGCTCCCACCTCTGTCCTTCTAGTAGCGGGCCCCACTCCTGGGCTATGGAGCAGCAGGCCTGGCGTGGCAAATAAACAGGCTTCTCAACAACTTGTTCTTGGCCAGACTCTTGAGGGAGTGGTTGGAGCCACCTGAGTGCTCCCACTGAGACACAGGCCTTCAATTCACCTCATAATAATGTGGCATTAATTAGGCTTCCCCAGGGGTTTGTAAACTGTGTTCCATGGAACCCCAGGATTCTCCAAGGTGTCTTAGAAGTCACCTTGGTGACTCAGTGGAGAAGCTGAGGGGATGGGGCTCCAAGCCCCTCCCTGTCTCAACCACAGAAGACCTTTCTGCTCCACTGAGGCTCTGCAGAAAACTGATCTAAAAGCTAGAAAGAAAGACATATTTCCAGGGTTTGCCCCTGATCCCTACAACTAGCCAGCCAGCCACCTCCTAAACTCATCTTGCTCAGTAATAATGAGTAAATAGCAATTTAATAATTAAGTAATAATGGTATTCAACAGCCTTTGGCACAAATTAAGCGGTTGACCAGATGTCCCTCCTCCCACACTTGGATCCATCTACCTCCAGGTTCTGGAACAGGAAGGCAGAAAGTGGAGAAAACTCAGGTCCAGGAAGAAGCAGCAGAGTGAGGATGCCCCAGAAGAGCACCATCAGTCTCTCCACAATCTGACAGCCCCTGTCCACCCCCTTGCTCCCAGCCACAGCCCCACCTCATCCCAGGGCTACTACCCATGATCTCATGGAAACCCCTCTCTGCTTTTTGGCCCTACTTCTTGGTTTCACTCACAGCTGACTTGGCCAAATTTTGAGCCAGCCCTGAATGACAACCATTTTCCCCAGGATTAAAAATCCCTTTAGTTGAGCCATCATGCCACACAGGCTGAGCCTGGGAGGAACATCTGGGAAGACATCTGGTCCATCAGCCGACCTCCCTCACAGATGGGGCCTTCCTGGGCATTAGCCCTGGTTCCTGCCACAATACCAGGAATGGGGCTTTGGGTCCCAGCTTGAGCCAAGGACTTACTCAGTGCCCGAGGAGAGTCAACAAATGTCTCCAAGCCCTGTTTCCACCTCTTTGCAATGTGGGGAGACCCTGCCCTATCAATTTACTTAAGTATGCATTATAATAATAAGCAAAGCAGTGGCCTCAAAGATGGTCCATTTCCTCAATAAAGGCAGAGAATTAGCAGTAATTCAAAATGTCAGTTATCTTGCAATACTGGTGAGAGCTACAAAGACACATTGTTTTGCTCTGTGGCAGGCTGAGATAATTTCAGCCGGGTTCCTCTCTCTCCCCCCAGCAGCCACCCATAAGACAGCCTGACCTTGACAGAGAGGCTTTCGCCACTATGATTTTCACAGAAATTCTAGATAGGCACCCTTATCTCTCTGGGGAATAAAGTTGCTGAGGACTGTTTGGGAAGGAGGGAGAGCCGAGCCCAGGACTGGCGTTTCCTGGAGGAGAGATGGCGGTGGCAAGGGGGCCATGGTGTATGGGGGGGGGGGGGGTCAGCCACGTGAGCTGCTCCATTTCTGGCGGTGGCACCACCAGTAGACCTCCCTGGAGCCAGTCAGTCGAGTCAGACTGATTAGGCCAATTCACTCTTTATCTGGGACCAGTAGATAAGGCTTCGAGCCCAGAGGGGTGACTATGGGATGTGCCCAGTGGGAAGGAGATCTAAGGATCGCTGTAGCCAATGGGGAGGGCAGGGAAGAGCAGAGAGAGTGCTTGCAGGTTCCTCCTCTGCGGCCCCTCTGTGGGTCCCCAGCACTTTCCAGTCAAGATGGAGATGCTGGTCTTCCCTCCATGCGCCACCTGAAGACCTGAGGCCAGCGGCTCTCCATCTCTGGGGAACATCAGAGTCACCTGGAGGCTTGTTAAAACACAGATGACTGGGGAGTTCCTGATTCCCTAGGCTGGGGAGGGACCGAGAACTTGAATGTCCAAGTTCACAGGTGACTGATGCCACAGGTCCAAGAACCACACTTCAAGAACCGTGGTTGAAACGTACAGCCTCAGGTCCATCTCCCTTCACCACCTCCCACACTACTCCTAGGAGACACAGATCACAGGAGACCCTGCACACAAGAAAGCCCCTAACAAGAGGAAGGACAGCCATCTTTCTCCCCACAATCCAGGGTGTTACTATAAATGACCTGCAGGCCTCATCTTCCCCGTTTATAATGTGAGGTGGGTGGACCAAGCCACGTTCAGGCAAGCCCCTTCCCGCACTAGAGCGTTCCAGGGCCCTGAGAGAGAACAGAGGGCCTAGTTTCATCTGCACATGTGCCAGGGACCAGGCTCCGTCTCTCCATTAACCTGGACATCGTAAGAAACAAGTGGAGACACCTCATAACAATAAAAGAATATTCCCCATTCCTCCTCCCATCCCTTATAACATTGCTATCATTCATTTTTCTTATTCATAAACCATAATTACCAAATACATTGTGGGTACTATAATTTTGAACAAACTGCTCTCTGGTAGGTCAATTAAGAATAATAAAAATTAAAATTTGCTTTGCCTTTATTTCTTCTCTAATGCTCTAATGTTTCTTTTCTTTATTATTATTTTTAAAAAATTCTTTTGCTTCTTTTCTTTATGTAGCTCTGAGTTTCTGACCTATACAGTTTTCCTTCTCTCTGAAGAACTTTTAACATCTCTTGAAAGCCAGGTCACCTGGTGACAAACACCTTCCATGTTTGTTTGTCTAAAAATGTCTAGTCTTTACTTCTCCTTCCTTTTGAAGGATAATTTTGCTAGATACAGAATTCTAGGTTGGTGGAGTTTTCTTTCAACACTCCCCTCCCAAACTACTCATCCACTCACAACCATACCACCAAATGGCCTGTCTGAAGATGTTACTTGCTTTCAGCTTTCCCCTCACTTGCCTCTTCTTTGTGTCCTCCTTCTCTGGATTTAAGGTTTGAGCAAAATATTCATGCTGATGATGAAGGTGTTTGATCAACTTTTTAACATCTCATCTCACCACCTTTTACCTGGGGCCTTTCTCCCAGCCTTGGTGCCCGAGCACAGTAGGACCTTGTGTCTGTAGTCATCTGCCACAGTGGTCCGACAGATGCTCCCCCGCCACTGTCACCCAGGCACCCAGAGGCTCCCTGCTCCCCTGGTCATCCCAACCCTGACCTGAATCACAGAGGGGAACCCTGGCCCCAAGCCCTGCCCTCTGGATTGCTAGCAAGATCTCTGGCATTCATGCTGAGGCCTTGCAAATCTCCAGAGATTGCTCAGAGGAGTGATGTTTCTGCAGCCAGACACCCTACATCCCAACCGCAGCTACTTTCAGATCACTGCCAAAGGGCAGAGGACTCCTTGCTCTTCTTCATCAAACCATATTTTCTCCTCTCTCTAATGCTGCACCCACTGTACCTCCTACATGAAATGTGGAAGGGAACTCAGAGGATGTGGGCTATAATTCTGAGCTTCAGTCCCCACAGGGCAGAGGTGGGCAGTGCCCACAGACCACCACCTGGGCTGGCATTCTGTGGCTTCGTGGGTCACCACACAAAGGTGGCTCGAGGACAATCCCTTCCATTCTTCAGGTATCCTGCCAGACACACGGGCTTCCTTTATTTGACCATCACCAACAAGTCATGAAGCTGGCCAAAGGCACATATCCTGGCCCTACAGGGGAGAAAAGCTGAGATCCCAAGAGGAAAAGATTTGCCCAACTTTGCATAGCTAATTATCAGTGGGACTGAGAAGAGAGCCCAGGTTTCTAATACTTGAACATGCTCTTTCCCTCACAGCAAGTTGGTCCTTGGGGATGTCACCTGATGGATCTAACTGCATGTGCCCACATGGGTGGTGCTCAGGCCAGGGAGGATCTCACTGCCCCAACGGACTATAATGAATGAGCTTTCCAAGCCCCTCAGCTGGGGAATAAGAAATACCCTATATCCCATTCTCAAGGGGCCTGCCACCCCATCCCAGGCTCTTGGGCCCCTCCCCATTTGCAAAGCACAAGGTCCCAAACCTCTTCCTACTATCCAGTCCCTTATTGCCCCTTCTTCCTGGCCAGAGGAGGCTGCTCAGTAAATAGGTGTGTCCTCCTGGGGTTCACGCTACTTGCTGCTGGAGACAGGGTTCAAACTCCAGACGAAAAGTAGATTCTCCAAAGTCAAAAGCAAAGCTGGCAGAAGATCCGTACAGAAAAATGTTTCTCCAAAGGCATTTCATAGAATACCAGCAATTTTCCTCAAAGCTAGAGTGCTACAGACAAACACGCTGGAATCTCCCAAGGTCTGGTTTGGGAGAGACATGGTTCCCATTTACAGAGGCCTGTGAAGTCCTTGTAGGAAGGGATCTGCTTCCCAAACTTATTAGATTGTGGCACCCTTTGTCAACACTCTGAGTGATCTTCTGTGGAATTAGGGCTCAGCACGACTCAATCTAGGCCCAGAATTAATTTTGGAGACATTTAAAACAGGTAACAGCCAGAGAGAGCATCTAGTCCGGGGGTCAACACACTGTGGCCAAATCTGGCCATGGCCTATTTTTGTACAGCCTCTTAACTAGCTTGGTTTTTTGTTTTGTTTTTGTTTTTGTTTTTTTTTTAGTTAACATTTTTAAAGAGCTGGGGGATCGGGGAAGGAAAGGAAAAGCATATGCACCCAAAACGTATGTGGCCCTGCAAAGCCTAAAATATTTACTGACTTTTCCTTTACAGAAAAACAAAAACAAACAAAAAAATACTTGCCAAGCCCTGACCTGCCTTCCCACCTCCCATAGGAGATGTGGCCACAGGCATCCTCCAACTAGAGAGGAGGAGGGAGCAGGGCAGCAAAGATGCGGGAAAGGAACGGAGCCCTCAGCCCGGGGTGGACGGGAGATCCCTCTGAGGCGGTGAGACCGCGTCCTCCGAGCATCCCCTCGGAGCCTGCACCCCCTAGTCCCCTGGTCCAGGGCTGGCTGGGGGGAAGCGAGCTATGTCTGGACCCAGGACCGACGGAAGGCGGCGGGAGCAGGGACAGGCCCTGTGACAGCTCCCCCCTCCTCCCAGGAGAGCCGGAGGCGGCTGCAGCTGGGGGTCCCGGCGGGGTGGGGGGTGGGGGTGAGGCCTGCGGGGGGCCAGGCTCGGCGGCGGGCAGAGGGGCCGCCCCGCTGCACCAAGGGAGTCGACGGGATTCGGTTACAAGCTGCACCAGCCACTTCCCGGAATCCGATGGGAGTGAGTTCTGAGAACTGGACGGGGGAGGAGAGCGAAGCTGGAGGAGGCCTGCGCGTGTGCGCGTGTGCGCGTGTGCCCTGCAGGTCGGCCACGGTCCCCGCGGGAGGCAGCCCAGGCCCTCCTCGAGCCCCCCGCCCCCCCCATGGTGCAGTCTCAGCCCAGCCTCCCTTGCCCCAAGAGGCCGAGAACTAGGGTCGCGGGTGCCTGCGGCCTTTCCCTCCATCCCGTCCTCCTCCGCCCCTGCGAGCCCTTCCTTCCTCCTCCTCTGCCCTGCCCTCCCTCTTCTGTTCCCTCCCTGGAACTTCTCTGCACCTGAGCCTCCCTCCCTGGGGCCGCAGGGACAAGGGCGCAGCTGGGCCTCAACACCGAGGGGAGACGGGAGGTCGGAGCAGAGGAACAGGGAAACCTCACTTCGCGGTGCTTCTGGAGCCGCCCCTGCGCTCTCTCCAGCCAGACAGGAAATCAGGAGGAGCCCTAGAAGGCGACACACAGTAAAGGCTGGATTTCCCAGCCTGCTTCCTCCCAAGGCAGAGAGCCTGCTGCAGAGCCCAGCCACCACTGGTGGGCAACCCAACAACCCCATTTCTCCAAGCCACCCCACCACCACCAGACACACTTCATTTGCCTTTTTCCTCCCCTTTCCCTGTCACCCACCAAGACCAAGAAGGATGTTGGGACCACTCCCGTGCCTGGACCTCTGTGGTAGCCGCGTGCATCCACATGAAAACACCCCATGATAAGACAAGGTGGCTTCACCTGCTGTTAGCAAGCTTCCTGAGAGGACAATGTGTGGCTTGTGGCAGTGGGGTACAAGGCTACCGTGGCTGCACTCCCAAAGCAATGCATCTGCACCCGGGACCATCCTGGAGAATGTGTTACATGTGGGGATCGAGCACATGCCCCCAACCAGGTCTGGGAAAGATCTGGAGTAGTTTGAGCAAGGTGTGTCCAATTGCTTCATTGTTTAGCTAAGGAAATCAAGAGGACACGCTGTGAAAATCTGAAGGGACTCATTCCCCACATCATACATCACAAGCCTCCTGCTGTGTGACAGCCTATCATCAATTGCAGATGTACCTAAAAATATAAACTAAGTCAGGTGTCCCTTCCAGGAGGAGCCAACAGACAGGGTGCCATCCCAGGTTCATCTAAAGTGAGTACAGGGAAGCCTGATCCCTTTCTTCAGCAAGCACATCTTCTTGTTTCCACCCCAACTTGCTCCAGGGACCTGCTCGGTGTGTGTACCGTGCCTGAGTCATGTATACAGATACGATTCCAACACACAGAAGCAAAGTAAAGACTCTGGCAAGTTCCTTGGATTCATGTAGGAGGCTTCCCTCAAGTCAAGTCTGTGTTCCTGGACTTGCCTCAACCACTCTTCTCTGGTTTTCCAGCCTGGAAAGCATGTCCGCCTCTTTCTGCCTACCTCTCCAGGAGATATTCTCATCTTCCTTGACTTGACTGATGTTTCCCTGCCAAGAGCTCCTGGAACACCACTTGCAGGGATCACACATCTGGCCCCTAAGCCTCTGTGTGGGGTAAACTAGATTTTCCAATGTCCACATAGTGGAAACCACCAGGGTGCTGGGCAGGTCCCTTCAGATCCCTCTTACTGGTTCATTGCATGCTTTTCCAGCTCTACTGGGTTTCTTCTTCCCCAGTGCTTTGTACTGGCGTCCATTCTCCTCTGGAGGACTACCCTTGGCCTTGGACTACCCTTGGTGGGGCCACTTCACCTGCACACAAGTAGACAAACTGGCATGCCTAGGATTTTATGGCCTCATGGGATGACCTCTGTCTTCCTTGTTATGGGACCTATATCAGTCGGGATCTAGGCTTGGGAGACAGAAAACACACGAGTTATCTTCACGGAGAGAATTTAAGGAATAATTAACTTAGTACTAAGAACCGAAGAGGCCAAGGGGAATATGAAAGTGGCAAAGAGGTGACAATTATTAGAAGTACCTACGTCTCTCAGTGTGAGGGATCGAGAGGGAGTATTAGAATTCTGAAAACCTGAAGGCTTGAAGGAAGACACCTCCAGAGCTGAAATTCAGCCCCCTCAGAGAGGCTGCTCCTTTGCTGGAGGAACCCAGAGCCCTGAGAAGGGACTGCCAGCCCACCAATAATGGCATTTTGGAAGGGAAGAAATGGGCCTCCTTTGGAAAGTGTTGGAAAAGCTGGAAGCTGCAAAACCAGCTGCTCCTGAAAGGAAATGTCAGTGTGGAACAGCACCACTAAGTCATGCCCACAGGAGCCATGAACATAGGAGGCAAAAAGGGAGGAGCCCTGGCTACCCCAAACCAGGGGCTGCCTGGCAGAGGGGATTAAGTTTATCCCCCTAGGGACATTGGAATCACTTTATCTTCCATGTCGTTGAGTTCCAGGGGCCACTTGAAATGAACAGGGGTGGGGCCAGAGCTAAAAAAAGAGAGCTTGTGTCTTGTTTCAGCATGTGCATACTCACTCTGATGTGGGCTCAAGAATTGGACTGTTTCTCTTCCATGTATGGGTCAGTTTATTGTGGGAGGCAATAAAGAAGACTCCTACTTCAGACACTTAACTACCCAGGTCCTTGAATATGGAAACTACAGAACATCCCAACTAGAGTGGACTCCAGTGACTAGCTAGTGAGATCTCCCTTTCTCCTCCCACCCACTAGTACCCAGATGGGGGGCCTGAGTCCCAGAGAGACCAGGGAGGGTCAGAGAGTGGCAAAACCAGCCCTGGAACTGGAGTCATTCCTCCGTTCAGCAAGTATTTATTAAGCACCTGCTGTTCCAGCCCTGGGTCTAAGCCCTTGGAAATATCAATTAGTAAGACATTTTAGGAATGGGCAGACATGGAACGTAAGCTGTATAGTGGCAGCAATGTTTCTTCTCTATATCTCTTCCTTCTGGAATGCTATTAGTTTGGGATGGATTCTTCTTTTCACTTATTGTATCTGCAGACCTCATCAAGAATCAAAACATTTAGAGCAGGGATTGGGGTGAAAAAGGGGAAATCTAGGGAGGCAGCAGCTTACAGATACGATAGAAACTACATTTTCCTCCATGGACATTGGCCACCATAGTTCTGGAAACTCTAGGGCCATCCCAGTTTCAAATATTCTGCTTTCTGTGACTAGTATATCCTCCGTACTTGTGTCCTGTTGGTTTGCATATACCTACATCTATAGCCACACTCCCCTTAGAAACCATCTTGGTGCTGGCACTGGGCAGCACAACAGCTCCCCCTGGTGTTCTGGAGGAATGGCCTGTCTCAGACACTGGTGGGGACCTACAAGGGTTGGAAATCAGCTGTTTACCAAGTTCTTTCATGAAACTAACCAGCTATCGGTGTTGAGAGCTTTAAAAGATCTAGCAGGAAGCCTCAGAAGAACTGGGGAAGTCAGAATTTATTCTGGGTTTGAGAATCCTTAGATTCTGTTCCCCTTGGTTCCGGTGACACCCAAGCCCATTTCTTGTTGATGACAGATGTGAATGTGCCCTGAGCCTGTAAGATAAGAAAGGCAAGGAGGTCAAACACGAAGACAGAGGAGGTGCTGGAAAAAAACATAGATGTGGCTGCAACTCGTTCACCTGAGTTCTGATGGAGAACTATGGTGTCTGCTCACTAGTCCAAGGGCTGAATAGAAACCCAAGTTATCTAGATCTTTGTTTTGCCTCTTTTCTTGACCACCTTTTAAACAATTTTTCATTTATTTATTTATTTATTTATTTATTTATTTATTTATTTAACAGAGAAAGAGCACAAGCAAGGGGAATGGCAGGCAGAGGGAGAGGGAGAAGCAGGCTCCCCACTGAGTAGGGAGCCGGATATAGGGCTCCATCCCAGGACTCTGAGATCATGACTTCAGCTGAAGGTAGACACTTAACTGAGCCACTCAGGTGCCCCATTTATCTCTTTATTTGATTACCAGTCAACTCATGGGAAACAGAGGAGACAAAGGAAAATCAAGTCCTTCCCAATCCTGATGATCAATAGCTTGAGAATTTTCCTTGTCAGACTTTCCTCAAAGCATTTGGTAATGTATACTGAAATTCCAACAATCCTAACATATATCTGGTTTATGCTTTTCCACATAGTCATGGAGATTTGAACACAGACTACCTGGGAATTCATTTATTACATGGATCGACAGAAAATAAAATGGAACACATGATGGCACCTTTGAAAACTCAAATATCCCCAAACTGGGACTCTTTGCTAAGAATCTGCTCTCTGGGGGATCCCTGGGTGGCTCAGTGATTTAGCGCCTTCCTTCAGCCCAGGGTGTGATCCTGGAATCCTGGGATCGAGTCCCACCTCGGTGTCCCAGCATGTAGCCTGCTTCTCCCTCTGCCTATGTCTCTGCCTCTCCCTCTCTGTCTCTCTGTGTCTCTCATGAATAAATAAATAAAATCTTAAAAAAAAAAAGAATATGTTCTCTGTGTTTAATGTGTGCAGATGGATGGGCATGTGCTCTTTCCAGCAGATATAATTTAAAAAAAAAAAAAAAAAAGCATGCTTGTCATAGAGAGATCGGTGAATCCAGAATGAGTATCATCCATCCCTTTTCTATTTAAGTAGAATAACCCCCTAACCTACCTTAACCTATCCTAAATAAGTAGATATCTCTACTATGCTAAAAGTTCTCTAAGCAATAAGATTTACAAACTGTCTTAATTACCCATTCCTGGTCATTGCCAAAGTTCACTGTAAGTACTCTCTCACACTGCTGTTGGGAGGATAAGTCAATGAAACCTCTAGAAAAAATGATTTTGAAAAAAAAATGTAATAAGAATCTTAAAGATGTCATCCTCTTTGACTCTGTAACTTCACTTCTATAGCTGTATCCTAAGAAAAATTTTAAAAATATTAACAATGCTGAATAAATATGTACATTTCATACGCATTTTTCAATAAAAGCAAATAATTAGAAATGCAGTAAGTTGGTTGGTTAATTATTTTATGTAAATCCAAATAACAGAGTATTAAGCAGATCCTGCACTACAGATATGTATCTAATAGACAATGTATCTAATATATAAATGCAGAAATTATATATGTGTGTATATAAAATGCAGATATAAATAGATTAATCATATATACACGACATTAAATCTTAAAATGATGCATTTTCCAGCTCATTTTTGGCTGAAGCCCAAAGAATAAAGAACAGAATAACAGGGAGAAAGTATTCCCACATACCAAAGACTGTAGACAGCTGGGGAAGGAAGCAGTTAACATTCCCTAGGGGAAGCCTTCAACTAGTAGGAGATGAAAATCAATGGATAAATGTCCCAGCCTCCCATCATCAGGAGGGACAATTCTAAGGTACATCTTATATAGTTTCTACCTCCCTTGCCTATGACAGTCATCAGCCCCGTAACATACTCTATGCTCCCCCTTTCCAGGCCTACACTCTCAATTCCCACCATTCCTGCTTCCTAGAATCTACTTCATAATATAAAACCTGTATGTACTCAAGTCCTTGTCTCAGGCTCTACTGGAGGGTGAGAAAAGTCAAGTCACTCCCAAAATGTAATACCTTCTTGAGCACCGGTTTTTAGATATCGAAAACTCAGGAAGGAAGCAATCTTCAAAGAGCTTTTGTTTTGTGCCCCAGCCAAAGCAAGGAAACAATAGGAAAATGTGGCTCTAGGATTCAAACAAGGAAGAGGAAATGCTCAGAGGATTCACACAAACTGATAATTCAGTGAACTCTCCTGTCACAACATTATCATCAGTGCTGCCATTGTTACTGTCAAACACCAGAGATGCAGAAGTCAGACAGGGTCCCTGCTGGGCGGGCATTCAGGACAGTGGAAAAGACTCCTGGGGCTAGGACCTGTTTCAGGCAGTTCCTCTGCTTAACACAATTACCTGGCTGCTCCAGCTGTGTGGAAGGGGACTGTTTTAGAGACCACAGTGGGATACCCATCAAAACGTAGTGCTGAGTGTCAGGGATGGGAGGACTCTGATTTGTGACGAGTCTCTCATTCCCAATATAGAACCCGAGGCACATCTAGACAGCTGGCTCTCTTCTTTTTCCCCCATGGATTTCAAACTGTGCCTTAGAAACAAACAGGGATTCTGAGGCCAGGAATGAAATAGCCCCAATGATGTGTGGTCCTTGGGATCTGAATAGGAAGCCAAAAGAGAGCAAACTGTTGCAACTCAATCCCAGGCTCTTACCCTTAGCTCCCCTGCCTACAATACCGAACTGGCCCCTGAACTATTTGATAAATATGGGCAAGAGAGAAGTGGAACCAACAAAGTCAGTAGTTGTAGGTTCCAAAGGTTTAGGAGAGAGGTTACAAAGTCAATGTCTTCAGGGTTCAGGCCAGTAATATGTGAGTGAAATAAGCAGAGATTTGCAGAGACGATGGTGAAGAGTACATGCACCATCTCAAAGGTACTTCTGAACTCAAGTGGGATGCAGCGTTGTAGAACAAATTTTTAAGAGCAACCAAGAAGTCAAAAAATCCAGATTGTATATGAAAGTCACTGACTTCAGTGGTGGCACCTAGTTCGAATGTTTATTGCTCACCCCATGTTGGCCTGCATGGTCAAAACACATCTGTGGACTAAAGTTAGCTCCGAAGCCATCAGGTAAACATAATCATGGGAGTAAGATAATCTGCTGTAATTGGAGAGTATATTGAAATAGACATCAGATGGCATAGTAACAGACAACTATAAAATTTTTAAAAAGTGGAAAGAATGGAGAAAGTCTTTAGAAAATGGGTTGTAGACAGGCAGAAGGGATTGCACTTGAATTAATAAACTTACAAACTTCAATTTGGGGCCAGTTTCAACATCTGCTATTATGAGGTATAAGGATAATGGTGACTTTATAGAGCATTATGACCACATTGCATCACATAATGTCCTGACCCTGGGAATAGCCAGTTAGCTTTCTTCCTGTCACTGGCTTAACTGCCTCAGGACACCGGGTTCAGGACTAGTAGTTTCTGTGCTCTAGCCCCAATCGCCTAGTCCTACCCTCAACCCCCCAAATGACCTCTTTTACAAGAAGCCTGACTACCACCAAGACAAGCAGAAAGACGGCCCATTGCATGAAGACATCCAGACGGAGTTGAAGGTCCATAAATAGAAAGGATAAACTATCACAAAGGGTTTAGAAAAGGAAAAGTGAAGTTGACACTTACACAATACCCAAAGAAAGAAGATCCTGGTCCAGGCAGAGCCAGGATGAGTCCCAGGGGCTTAATGAAGCTCAGGGGACTGTGAGAGTAGAAAGGACACTCCATTACCTCTGCCTTTCAGTGATTTTTTTTCAAGTTAATCATTCACTGTGTTTGTTCAGTGTGTTTCAGTTGTAAATTTGATATCATTGTTACAAGATAAGTGAAATAATAGCACAAGTTCCAGATAAAGTCTTGTTGGAATGTGGCCATATAGCCACTCACTGTGGCAGCTTTTGCCTGCAAAAATTAAAACATGTACTATCCAGCCCTTTATTTTCCAGGTCCCTCCAAATGGCCCTGTCACCTGACATAACTCACAAAAGCTGCTGTGAGGTGTAACTTCAGTCATGATTTTTTCACTTCATACAGGACTTTCATCAAAAAATATTTAATGCCTTAGACACTATGATTCAAAGTTCTTGCACTTAATTTCAACCTTGGGGCACCTGCTAGGCAGGTGTCCCTGTGCTGTTACTTTGACTCTGTAGACTATAAGCCCTTCAATAACACATGCACGTGAACAAGGCCAAGTTCTATGTAAATCTGGCAAAAATGGTGAGCATGGTATAGGTGACTGGCACCAGAATGAAGCAGGAAAACCTAATGACCTCCTTTGCTTTCTCCTTCTCTCCCAGACTCCACCAGTGTGTGCAAAACATGTGACTACAGCACATTATTACAAGATACAGTAGAGCATTACAACATGGTACCACCTTAAGGCAGAACTATGGCATATTACTACAGGACACCACGGAAAATATATTTAGTTACAATGTTATAACTAACCTTTTACTGTGGGGTCCCACTGCAAGATCTGCTTCTATCTACTGTTATAACTAACATTTTATATTAAAGTACCATCGTAAGATATACTTACATCTGGTAATGTAACTATAACATTATTGCAAGATGCCTCTGTTCCTGGGCCCAGGGACACCTGCCATAACACCTTGAAACTATAATCTCTCCCCACTCCCATGCTAAGACCTAATGCACCCACCAAGAGCAAATTGGCCATTAGAGAAACCCACGTTCCAGCAGGAACAAGTGGCTCATCAATATCTAGAAAGTAGGACAAAACACAGGGACCTACCTAAGTTGGCTCAACAATAGGTTCTGCATCTTTCAGGTTGCAAATAAGATGGAAGAATTGGGTTTCGAGGCCTCAATCTTATAGATCAACTTTGGTCTGGCTGGCATATGATTTTTTAAAGATTGCAGAACCTTTACAATTTAAGGGTAAAATGCATTGGGGGTAGGAGATGATGTGGTACCTTCATGTGAATTATTTATACAAGTTTCAGGTTCAATGACACAAGGGATTCCACACAGATATCAGAATTACTTGACCCCAAGGGTCCCAAGACTGTATTATATCTAGGGTATACTGTCAGAAGATGCTTGGGGATGTCATCCTTTTAAAAAAATGTTCTAAATACTCATATGCCATTCTAGGCCTCTGTTATGTTTTTGCCCTTCCTCATGTTCACAGTTCCTGGGCTCCATCTTGACAGGACCTGAACTAATTTCTAGAAAAACTGGGCATTTTCATTACTAATTACCAACAAGTGAAGCTAGAAGTATAAGCTGATGATCTGGTCATGGATTTTCTGGCTGTTGTACCCCAGACCAGGCAGCTTAGAAGATCTCTTTCAAACCAAGTTAAGTTCTTTTCACATCCAGAAAGCATCTCATCCTATCCCAAGCCAAAACCCAATCATACATTTCATTAGCAAACCTCTTAAGCAGGAAGTGTGTGTTTCCCCCTGACTCCCTTGTTTATCCCTCTATCTATTATACCTCACTTATCCTGTTAACATGAAAAAAAGGCCAGGGTACTCCAGGTTGTCACTCTCCAGCTAAGCAAAAACACACAAAACACCATTCCTCAGTGAAAGGAGACAGATTTTACTTAGAGACCTGGGGGCAGAGAAGTAAAATCAAAGATGATTATGGTGGTCTTGGGCCGGCCACATAATAGGCTTTTCTTTTTGCTGGCCGTGGAAGAAAACAGGACATGGAAAAGCATGACGTCAAGCAGTGTCTTCAACCAGAGCATTGGCGTATGCTGCTGACTAAGGAGACAAGAATGAGAAAGTGTAAGATTTATGCTCAGGAAACCCATGTATTTTTTTTATATAGGGAGCTTCTCAGCTCAGTTTCTCAGATTTCGTGAGACATAGGCCAGAAAGTTTGAGAAATCAACCTTCAAAAAGGTAGGTCTAGTGGTTATGTCACCCTCTCTACTGAAAGGGAAGATTCATGGGAGGCTCTAGCATAAAGAAGACAAGTAATGAATGCAGAATGTTTAGGGTTTGCTTTTTTGTTTTCTTTTGTTTTTGTTTTGTTTTGTTTTTAGGACTGGTGGGAAAGTGGAAGAGAGCTGCAGTTTTGCAGGGAGCAGGGAGGCTGTCAAAGAGTTGGAGACAGTCTCTGGAAGGCAAAAGGAGAGCTTTGCTTTGACAAAGGCATGACACTTTGGAACACCTGCAAGCTAGGATGGCAGCTCCTCAAGTCTGAGAGTCCCCTTTTGTTATCAGAAAATGTCATCAATACCTTGTCTTCCTGTTCTTTTTCTGGCATAATTTCCTTGCTTTTTTTCTCTGTAGTAAATCCTTCAGATGGCACGATGAACACTTATATCTACAAGCCTGCACCATCTTCTTACATTTCCCAATTCTGGCCAGCCCCAGGGGTCTTGTTGCAACAGCAGCCTCTGTCTGCTGTCCCCCTCCTTCACCCCAGGTCCATCTATCCAAAGCAGCCCACCCATCACTCCCTTTATATAGAGAGACAAGTGGCCATGACATGGGAGCTCCTGGTAAAAGGACCTGATGATTGGTGATGCCTTGTCACAATGGCTGAAAGTCAACAGAAGAGCTTGGTTGGGTGGTTGGGAAGCACTGAGACATTTGGATGAAATCAAGAAAGGACCTGTTAGGACTACTAGAATCAGCTGGCTGCCCATCACTGTAGCCCATACAAACCACCCTGTAGGCTACAAACCAAGTAAAATTGTACTAGTCTTTCAGACTCCGTAACTTCAAAGCCTTTATTGGCTGGCACATTTAGGTATGCATTCCTGGTCCCATCATCTTATTTATAGAAAGAACTTTTTTAGCAAGGATTTGAACAATATGGATATTTTTAAAGAATGTATTGAGGACAATTGACATACAATAAACTGCACATATTTAAATGTACAATTTGATGTTTTGATATAGGTATATGCCCATAAATCTATTTATATAAATCGATAATAAACATATCCTCCACTCCCAAAAGTTGCCCTGTGATCCTTTGTAATCTCTCCTTCCTGCCTCTCCCCACCCCCAACTCCAATCTCCAACAATGTAGAGTTCAAACCTGTAGCTCAATTTATCTTGATTATCTACTATCCCTGCCATGTCCCCCAGAACCCCACAGAAATACGGCTTCAACCCCAAGAAACTGTAAGTCTGGGAAGAGAAGACATGCATACAAAAAAATTCTGGACAGAATATGATAAATGATGCAAAATGTGCCCAAAAGATGAAGAGTTTGTTGAGGAAGTAATTATAGAATTTGGTGCCTTTGTTTTGAGTTTTGAAGGACACATAAAAATTTAGTAAGTAAAGATGCTAAAAAATAAAAAATCAAGTAAGATACTGAATTTTTCATGAACACCTGTACTTTTTCTGTTTCAAATAACAACTTAGCTGGAACAGCAGAGATTACCTGAGGTGGAAAAAAGAAGACATGGCTAAAAAGCAAGGTTGAGGTTGAGAAGGCAGATATGAAACCTTGTAGGGTGGTAAAGAGTTTCCCAAACATTCTGAGCAAGAGTGACATGATTAGTCTTGCTTTTGAAAGTTTCACTGGACAACAGTTGGCAAGAAAATAGAGACCCAAGTAGCTTCCTCAATAGTATGTCCAAAATTAACAAGTAATGGTCAAGGGTTGCCACCCCAGAGCATGAAAATGTCAGGATCATGAAGGAAGATTCAACATGGACAAGAAAGGAGAGGGAAGAGTCCAGGAATACACTTGGATGGTTGCTAGGTAGTGCCAGAAGGCAAAGACCTGCAGGGAGGCCCCAGGGGACAAGTCATCTCCTCTCTTCCTTTAAAGCTTGGTTTCAAACACACTTCCTGAACAATGGCTCATCCTCTTCAAGAGGATCCACCTTTTGCAGGGACAAGGGAGATGATAATCCAAGCGCCTCCCATAGTCCCTCTAGTTTCCTGCCTCTTGCAGACACTAGAAGGCAAGAAATTCTACAATACTCTTGTTCTTGGGCAGCCTGGGTGGCTCAGTGGTTTAGTGCCATCTTCAGCCCAGGGCGTGATCCTGGAGACCCGGGATCGAGTCCCACGTCAGGTTCCCTGCATGGAGCCCGCTTCTCCCTCTGCCTGTGTCTCTGCCTCATTCTCTCTCTCTCTCTCTCTCTCTCTGTCTCTCATGAATAAATAAATAAAATCTTTTAAAAAAATACTCTTGTTGTTCTTTTAATGTAAGACCTGTGGTTTTAATACTAGGGAATGCAATAAAGGTTGAGAAGTTAGAGAAGAGAGATACATAGAATTGTTTTTTAACTACCTATGTACACATATGTGAAGTTGAGTTTAATTTATTCTATGTCCTCTTTCATCAAAAGTTACTAACAGTCCAGTTGTTTCCATACCTAAAAATTGAGATCTTTAAACTTAAAGGATTAGAGTGGATGATCATGATATGCCCTAGAGATGATTTGATAGAACAACTGATTTATTCATCCAAAATTGTATTGAAGATCTGCAGTGGCCTCTGGGCCTATATGTTTCTGTGCTCTTTCCTATGCATTCACAGTGGTGTGGGTCAGAGTGAGGAATGGATAGAAAGGAAGTGATGGAGCCATGTTTGTGAGATCCCAAATTATGACAAAAATCTACCTAAGAATTTACCAGCCTAAGTACGTATCAACTTGGATCCCCCTCCCTTACACACACCAAATACCTGAATAAATCCTCACTTTGTAAATAAGATATCTTTGTTCAAGAACTTTGTTTTGACAAATAATAGTGATCCACCTCTCGATTAGCAGGGATTTCTAGAGAATTTCTTGAGTGCCTATCTTTATGCTTAGCATTTTTTTTTTTTTTGCTTAGCATTTTTTTAATGTAAAATATGTATGAAACAGTCTTACATGAGAAATTATTCCAGTTTCTTATGCAAGAAGAATTCAGCTCCTCCATTTATTAGCTGCAGAGTCTTGGACAAATAACCCAACCACCCTAGTCCTGTAATGCAGCAATAATAGTACCAACCTCACAGGGTTGATATAAGGATTAAATAAATAGGTAAATATCTCTAGAGTACTTACCAATTCCTGCCACTGCTCCAAGCACAAGCTATTATCTTGGCTCTGTACTCCCAGAATATAAGTTGCCTAAAGGAAGACACAGAGTGAAATAATAAGGACCAGTCAAGATTGGATGTCCATCCCAAACTACAGACTTATCTCTAAAGGGGGAGGTTGAGGGCAGGTAGAGGAAAAGGACACATGGGTAAAGTGAGTCTGGAAGAACATTCTATGTCAGAGCAATAATGGTCGAATAAAGCCTCTTTAGAGAAGCTTGGCTGTAAAGCAAAGGAGAGAGTGGTTGCCACAGAGAGGGTTACCTTCTTCTGCTCCAAAACAACCTCCACTCTCCACTACCTCACCTCCTGTCTCTCCTCTACCCACTGCACTCCTGACCACACCCCCTCCTCCTCTGTCTTTGCAGGAACCTAACAGTCACGTGCTCCACAGGGTCAAATAAGGATTGGAAAACAAGATGACCCTCCTCCAGTGCTCTGCACAGTGCTTAGCACTCAGTAGGTCCCCAGTGAGTAATATGAGCACCCCAGGTCTGGCGCTTCCACGTATGAACTTCATATTGTTACTTTGCAACCTCACTCTTTTTATTCTGCTGTCTCTTTCCAGCTACGTCCCCTAAAACGTCCAAAGGCTGATGACAAATCCTGTAATTTTGCCCCTAGACCATCTCTTCTACTCCTGTAGTTTCAACTACACAAAACTCTACTTTACCAATGTTCTACATCACCAGCCCCATTGCTCTTCTCAGCTAGTTATCTATATCTCATTTGTTCTCTGAGCACATGAGTGAACATTGGGTCTATTCAGTAGGCATCTCCATCTGTGCAAAACTAAAACCCGCGCTTTATATACAAATATAGGTGCTGCTTCAGTATCTACTGGTTATTCACTCAGGACAGAAGTCTAGGACTCAAACTTTCCCTTCATAGCTCTTCCCTTTACCTCCTCAGTGTTTTACAATCCATCCCTTCTTCTCCATCCCCATCACTGACTTGGATCAGTGTTCTCTGGGTTTTAATATTCAAGCCTTTTGTCCACATCTGTCCTCTTGATAAACATGAAGTGTGTGTCACTCCCTGGGTGATGGAACTCCCTGCCCCTATCCAGCATAGCAGAAAATACATGAGGAGACACTGTGCAGAAGCACTAAAATTAAGTAGACACAGATTTAATTCCCACCTCAGCTATTTAGTATTTATGTGTCCTTGAGCAATTTCCTGATGCCTTTAAGGAAGTAATTTCCAACTGGGCATTTAGTTCCCTCATTAGTAAAATAATAGGATTGTCATTAAGTCCCTGTCCTTCTGGCTTTAACTAAAAGAAGATTTTTAAGACCAGAGAAATGAAATAATCTGTCCACGTTTAGTAGATCAAGAGGCTTGGATCAAGAAAATCAATCTGAATAAATGCTGAAGGAGATCATCCCAGGTCCTACTGCTCAGCCCCTCTCCCATAGGTTTGGTCGCTGACCTCATGTGGACTTTGTGACATCCCAGAGTGGGGAAATCCAAGTCCACAGTGGCCTGGTTTCTTCCGATGATCCCCCTTTGCCCCATCTCAAGGCTCAGAAAATCATTTTCAGGTAAATAACCAGAAAACCCACATTGGGATTCTAACATCTACCATCACTGAGTGCAGCCACTCTAGGATATAGCATTGTTGCCCATTCCTTAGGACTCAGAGGGCTTTCTTCAGGAATGTAGAAAAATGTACCACCAAGGAAAGGGGGGGAGCAACTGTCAAGTTCTTGAGTATGTGGTCCTGAGGGAGTGTAGACATAAAGGGAGCAGTTGGGGAATGTTTTGTAAAAGGAGGAGAGAGAGGAAGTAGTGATGGAGGCATTACTGAAGAGGCTTCATTCATTTTCAGGCATGAGGCATTGCTTCAGTGAGAAGCAAGGCATTTGCAAATATTCATCAACCCCCCATTATGAATAAGACATCGATCAGCTCTCCTGGACTATAAAGATAATTAGATAGAGATTCTCTGGATCTGGATGTTTACCATTAGAAGCGCCTTAAGTGAAAAGGAGCTTCAGAGGCTTATAAACAGCCCTGTACTCAGGGGACCTGAGGCTTGGTTTATGCTCTCCTATCATCATCCGGAACATATCTTTTAACAAGAGGCCAGTATAATCATCTTGCACTGGATCCCACCCACAATGTAGCTTGTTCCGGGGACACATGGCCTATGAGGAACAGGCATCACAGGAAGTTTCAAGTAAGTCAGGCCAAACTATAGCTAAAAGGGTAACAAAACCATAAAGGAAAACCTGGAAAATGTCAAGTTGGCCTTATGTGCTCACCTAAAGAACCTTCTGAGACTCTCCTACCCTAATCAGGGAAGTTTATAACCTCCATTGTCTTTGCTTCCTTACAGCATGGCGAAACCACCCAGCACTATTGCAGGACAGTGGTCTATAGGACATACAAATATTTCCGCACGGTGATATAGTCCTTACCAGAACTCCAGAGCACCTCTGTGGCATTACCCTCCACGTTTCCTCCCAGAACAAAAATAAGACTGCCCATCATTGACAATTTTTTTGATCAATAAAATCTGGTCACTGCAACACACAAAGAATCTGCATCTTTGGGGTGGAGGACTGGGGGAAGGGGGTCATTATCGAAAGCAAAGCCTTTGTTTTGAAGATTTCCCTAGGCAGTCATCCCTGCTGTCCCAGGATAGGGTGCGAGGGGGACAGGGTCACCAGATCTTTGTGTTTTGGACCACAGAATTCTGAGATTTGTGAAAGAGTTACTTTGTTCTCCTTCTTTAGTATAAATACAGCTAAACTTACTTTTCAAAATATAAGCAATTCTGCCCAAAAGAACAATGAAGAAACCAAATAGGCAACAAGTCTATCAGGCAAGATTTCTTTGTCTCTTCCAATTTTCAAGATCATCAAGAGCCAAAGTAAAATTGTTCTTCCAGCATATCTTCTCTCCTTCACCCTTATTGCTCATCACTAAGAGTAGGAAGTGGAGTTTGGAGTTTCTTCACAGCAAGCCAAAGAGATATAATTGGATTATGATGTTCTTTCTTGACCAAATATTGGTCAGTGGAGTTATAAGAGACAATTATACAAAAGATAATCCCAGAAATACTGAGAGTCTCCTCTGGCCAATGTACCCTACCAATATGTTGGTCACAATGCCTTGCAATCAATTATAAAGGCATTGACCCTCAAGTGTGACAACACTCTGTCACTCTGATCCTTAGCCCCTTTGGGTGTCAACTCTTCTCCCTTTCACAAGGCAGGTACTCTCAAACTCAGTGACATGATAGTGCTTGGTGGGTGGGATAATATGAAGAGGGCAAAAGTTCATGGCTTGTGGCCTTCAGAACATGAAGGGTGAAAAGAAAAACAGAGAAAGAGCACAGGGGAAAAATTAAAAAAAAAAAAAAGGCCATAAATCTCAACAGTAGTACCTCATGGCACAGTGGCAAGAAGCCTGGCCTGGAGATGAGGAGATCTGGGCTTGAGATCTAAGTTTGCCTATAATTTGTGACTTTGGCCAAGTTACCCTTCATCCCCAGACCTATTTATTATGAAACTGTTCTCTAGCAACCCTACCAATTCAAAGTTCCTTACTCCGGTTGGTAGATGGATAAAACACATTTGTTCCTAAAGACCACATGAGGCCAATGATTGAATATGTGTGATATTTTCATACCATAACACCCCTTTTGTATTCTGAGGCCACAGCCCTGTTTTTGCCTTATTACTGAAGGGAACTGTATCCCCAGTGCATTCCAGCAAGAGACAGCTTTTTCTTCATTACGGTATAGACAGGGGTTAAGATCAGTGGGGTCAGGGGAGTAGCTAATGTGGAAACTTTATTTGGAAGCTTCTAAAGCCTAAAATTTAGAGTTACTCTGTGCACTATTACACCATGCAGCCTTATCGCTAATAGTTACAAAACGAATGGATGTATTCAAACAACATTTTGAAAGTCCAAAAATAACAAAAATAAAACTTTGAATTCTTTCCAAAAGGAGAATCTCAAATTTGTGCAGAAGACCTCCAAATTCTCACACCCTACCTCTAAGAATTCACTATCTTCCCCCACCCAGTCTTCCATCTTCCTTCAGTATTAGATTCCTTCACTATGGCCCTAGTGGTACCTGTAAAAGAGAAAAGGCAAGCAGATGGAAAGTGAAGGCCACATCTACTCCTGTCTAGCAAGGAGGGTAGTAGGGAGCAGTAGGCAGTCTCTGGCATGGGAATCAACAATCCCCAGTCCAGCCATAGCTCTTGCACTGCCAGGGTGCAGCCCTTGGACAAGCCTCTTGACCTCCAGAAGGAGGGGGGAGGGTCCAGGTGACTCCTGAGGAACTTCCCAGGGCCACTGGTCTTGTGATGTGTCTCCTCCCTTTTAGCAGCCCAAACTCTCTCTTCCTGGAAAACAGAAATTGTTTATGGAAAAACAGTTTTGGGAAAGCAATTCAAATTCAAAAAGGTTGGGAAAGGAGCCTGGAGGACAAATGGGAAAGAATCCCAGCAAACCTTCAGGCAGAACCCAGTCATCCTCAGAACCAAGATGCTTCCTTGTTTCCCAGAACTAGATGGGAAGAGGCAAGTGGAGTTGAGATCCCTTCTTCTTTAGCTTTGGGCTCTGGGTTCTCTTTATTCCCTACAGGAGACAGCAGATGAGTCTTGAGCTCAGAGACCTCTGCCCCTGGTGGGACCACTCTCCAGCAGCTTTCCCATCCCATTGCCTGCCCCTAAGCCCCCTTCGCCTGCCCAAACAGCAGCAGCAGCAGCAAAAGCAAAGGAGACAGGGCGTGCATGTGAACAGGGTAGAAGGTCCCCACTTCCCAGCTGAGGTCAACATCTGGAGAGACTTAGGTTTTAGAGAGGGATTCAGACTGAGTCATCAACATGTGTAAGGACTGTCAGCAACTTTTCCATTTTCCTTCTCAATAAGCCCCAATTCCCTGCCTGCTGGGGAGATCTAGCCCTGGGAAGACATCTATTGGACTAACCAGGAAAATTATGGAATGAGTTGGAATTGGAGAAGTGAGATGGGACCCCACCAGAGATCTGACTTCTAAAACAATGATGCTTAAAGCCCCTGCCCCTTCCTAATCTAAGAAAAGGGCCGTTGGGAGTACTGACCTCCAACCCCTTCCCCACAGCACCACTTTGGCCATCCCTCCAAGAGATAAAAGACTACTATTCTGTTTATCCACCTGTTTTCAGGCAAGATAACACTCAGCCCAAAGACAGAGGGAGCTGATAGCTCCTCTTCTAAAAAGACAAGAAATTTAGTTCTCTCTCCATGTCCCCTTAGCAATACCAGAAAATATCCATTTCTATTCAAGAGAAACAAAACTAAGACTCACCAGGGGTCAAGCCAAAGTATGGAACAAATAGTTTTACTGGGCATCTCTGCTATTCCTGTGCTGGATTATTTGAAGGAGCTCATGGAACCACTCTGTGCCTCAGTTTCTACATCCAAGAAAGAAGAGGAATTGGGCAGCCCAGGTGGCTCAGCGGTTTGGTGCCTGTCTTCAGCCCAGGGCCTGATCCTGGAGACCTGGGATCGAGTCCCACATCGGGCTCCCTGCATGGAGCCTGCTTCTCCTTCTGCCTGTGTCACTGCCTCTGTGTGTATGTGTGTGTGTGTGTGTGTGTCTGTGTCTCTCATGAATAAATAAATAAAATCTTTAAAAAAAAAAAAGAGGAGTTAAAAAACAGAATTAGAGATAAGAAGACAGTCAGCAGACTGGATTCACAAACACTCTGCAAAGGTTAGCTCCAGTTCCCCTAAGGGTCAGGAGTGAACTCCTTGTGCTCTATCTAAATCTCCCTTGGCTCACGCAACACTGAGGCAGAAATGGAAAGAGAAACAGAGACGGGCAGCAGTGCCTAATGCTCAGCTCCACTCTGTCCTCACTCCAGGAGGCCTGACCCAGAAGCCAACCCAAACACCCACAGCCCCAGCCCCGACTGGCCTGCAAGCACCTCCCCCCACACTGGACTCTGCTGCTGGAGTTTCTCAGCATGAGTGTCTGAAATCAGAACTTCTCCTCAATCCTAGGCAAAAGGAGACTCCTCTTTGTTCATCAGTTCTCAAGTGTGACTGCCTTATTCCCTGTGATGTCAGCTTCCCGTTGGCAGAGTGGGTCTTTGGGGATGGGATGGACTTAGGGCACTGGGGAGAGAAATATTATCCAGTCTCCAGGACCATCCAGAAAATGTATTTCCAACTAACGAGGCCAGTTCCTCTGCAAATGCTTCAGCCAGCAGGCTCAGGAATAATGGGGCCTATGATGGAGACTACATCTTTTTCACCCTTCCCTGTCTAGAAATGCTCTTGTGTGGTATCCAGAGTCACTTTGTGTCTTACTGTCTGTCTTCATAATGCCCAAGAGGCAGGAATGAATGAATGTTCATTGACCACCTATCGTGGACTCTGTCAGTACCCATGGAAAACACAGTAGAAACTTAAAAACACAGCCCCTAACTACAAGCAGCCTACTACAAAAGTCTGAAAATGTCAGGGATCACCTAACCCAACCAGTTTATTTACAAAAGAAAGGACCTGAAGTCCAGAGAAGTGATGCTTATGGTGTACTCAGGACTGGAACCAAGACACTGCCTCCTCTTGAGATCACACTCGCGCACACTACACGGCAACATGGACATGGATCAGGGTGCCACACACTTAGATTTGGTTGACTTTGAGAACAGTATTAAAGGACCATGGGCCCGGGACAAATTACCAAGAAAAATGAGAATTTGAAAAGTCAGGAGCACCTTCCCTGGAGAGGTGGGACAAAATGGAGAGGAATGAGGCAGTTGGAAAAATAGAAGGACTTTTTATTTATTCAACATATATCCTACACATCCTTATCAGGCTCCTGCTCTGTGGCAGGAATGTTCAAGGCCTCAGGAACATATAGCAGCAAACATAATTTTTAAATGTGTGCTTTCACGGAGCTTGCTTGTAGGAGGAACAAGGCAGGGGTGCACAGGAAAGTCCCAAGATACAAAATGACAAGGCTGCAGCCTGTTTCCTGGAGCTCCTCCTTCTTTGAGCAAATCAAGGTCTCCAACAGAACCCTCCTGGAAATAGGATAATAGAAAGTATCATTTCTGATGGCTTTACAAGGAATCTAGGTTTCAAAACATGACGTGTACTTTTACCTATAGACATCAGAAATGCCAAGAGTAGAACTTGAATGAGTTCTCTTTTCTATTCAACCCACTTTTGCTAAGAGCCTGCTGCATGGAAGGTGCTTGGTTCTTGAACGAGAATGATAGCAGTGGAGAGAGAAGGGGGAACAGAAAGAGGGAATTCTTTTGAAATGTTTTTCCAAAAGACTGAATATAAGGTATGAAGGAGGAAGAAGAGAAGGTTGGATATTGAATCCATTACTGGGAAAGTTGGAGATGGTGGTGATCTCTAACTCACACTACCTGGAGCTCCACGCCCATGTACCCAGCAATCATGCAATATCTCTATTTGGAAATATCAAAGGCACCTCAAACCTAAAATGTTTTCAACCAAAATGCATGATGACCACTAGCCTTTAAGCCGGTGTGTGGCACCAGCATCCAGCTAGCTCTATTACACAGGAACAAAAGCCACACTTTGTACACCTTCTGCTCTCATCAACCAAAACCAGTCCATCCATCACCAAGTCTGTGTCTGTTGCCCACATCTCTACATCCTAATCAACACCCCTTCTGGCTCAGGCCTGAGCCACAATCAAATATGCCTCTCTCCTGAACCACAGCAATTGGCACTAGACTCTCCCTTTATTCATTCTACATCCCCATCAATCCACCTTCTACCCAGCAACCTCTAATCTCATCACATTACCCTCTTAAACAATTTTCTGTAGCTTCCCAATGCACATGAGCCTAGTCTGGTCTCTGCCTCTCCAACCTCATCCTGCACCCTGTCAAGATGTAATTATCCTGCACCATGTTGGGAAGTTATTGTTTACTGATTTGTGCAGATTTCTGATGACTTTTTCCCTCCCTGATGAGGCTGAGGGCCACCATGAAACCAGGGTCTATGTCTGGTTTTATCCACAATGATTTTTCTAACACCTAGGTGCATAATGCATACTATGTGATCAATAAATATTAGACGACTGAATTTTTTTAAATGGTGAAGCCAATGGTTCTCAACAGAGGGTGATTGTGCCCCTCCCCCAAGGCAATGTTTAGAAACATTTTTGGTTGTCACAGCTACTGGCATCTACGGGAAGAGGGTCAGGGATGCTGCCAAATATCCTACAATACATAGGACAGTCACAAAATTAGCCCATAGTGTCAGAGTTAGATGAAAGAGAAAGAATATTTATATTTTGCTCATATTGAATTGGGTTTCCTAGAGTCACATCCTTGCAGAAATACATTTGTGATCTCCCAGTGGTGTAAGAGAGATTTAAACACACATGCACGTACACACACTCAACAGTCATTAAACTTCCTACAGGCAGGAGATACCTATTTTAATGGTCTCTTGTACTCCCCCAGAGGCCTGACACAGAGCAGAAATAGAGTTTTTCAATAACACCTGTCTGGAAGTCCTCATTTAACATAAAAAGGGCCTCAAAATTGAGGATAGCCCTGAGCTGCACTCAAGGGGCCAGCTTATTTCTCCTATATGACAAGTGTAACAAAGCTCAGTGACATCACAGTGGAGCCCCACCCACCTGCTAAGCCACACCCCTTCACGGTCACAATGGCTAAGGCCTTAAATACCCAGACTCCTGGCCTCCCGGCCCTGCAAAGCCCCTCATTTTGGCAGAAATTACAATGTCTACCAGCCGCAAATTAAAGAGCCATGGCATGAGGAGGGGCAAGAACCGAGCTCCTCACAAGGGAGTCAAGAGAGGTGGCAGCAAAAGAAAATACCGGAAGGGCAGCGTGAAGAGTAGGAAACGGGGCGATGATGGTAAGGATGAGCAGGCGAGCAATCAAACAGGAGCCCTCCCTCGTGGAGAATTTCCTGTTTAATTTCTACTGGGGCAGGAAGAGGAGAATGGGGACGTTCCAACTGCTGTCCCTGTTGCAAACCTGTCCTTCCCCTACAGCCAATCGCAATTACCGCTCCCACTTGTGATGCCACCCGTGGGCTCTGTCCTGGTGGACTTCACACAGCACCAGGCAGCAAAGAGAGGATGACGGCCAGAGAAGAGCCTATCGTGTGGGTTAAATGCCAATCGTGACGAAATGAGGAATGTATATGTTGGCTGTTTCTTCTTAACATCTCAATAAAACTGTGAAAACTGAACGTGTTTTCTTTTTGATCTGTTGGCTGGAAAATGGGCTTGGGCAGACTTGGGAGAGAATTGGCAGGTATGAAACCATCCAACAGGTTGGGAGAGAATTGGCAGGTATGAAATCACAGGACTTGGAAAATATCAAGAGTCGTTTGTCGTTGACTCTCTCCCCATGCGCCCCAGCACTGGCTGGACACCATCACCATACTCAGGTCATGCGCCCCAGCACTGGCTGGACACCATCACCATACTCAGGTCTTTGTTTCCATGTGCGATCTCCCTCCCCACCATAGAAAGGGACCAGTGCTAAGAGACCACCTGGAAGAAATGCAGGGCCAGTTCTGAGCTGTAAAATATAAAGAGAGACCTCGAAACTAGGGCTAAAAGTAAAGCTAAGAGACAGGTCCCAGGTGTGGAGACACTCTGGCCATATGGGTGACCATATGGGTAGGACTAGCAGACTGTTGGCCTTCCGGATTGTCTCCCCATCTCTAACAGTCTGCTAGTCCTACCCATATGGTCACCCATATGGTCAGAGTGTCTCCACACCTGGGACCTGTCTCTTAGCTTTACTTTTAGCCCTAGTTTCGAGGTCTTTACACTCTGGGTAGCCAACATGGTGTTCACCCTATGTCAGCAGGGATATTGCCTGTGTGATCCACTGGTGCACCTGTGATGTCATAAATGAACCTCAGCCAGGTGTGTTTATATCACACCTTGGTTATATCTCCAGCCAATATCTCTGGCCAGGGATCCAGCACCTCTGCTCAACATCCCCCCACTAAGGGGATATTTTGCTTGAGTTACCTCCAAGGTAGCAGCCAGTACCAGGGTGGCTCCAGGTGGCATTGAGACTCCCCTTTAAACCAAGCCATGCCTTTGGGATCCTGAAGGGGAAGCAATCAGGAAAAGGGAGAAGAGGGAATGAGAGGACCGTGGGTATGAAGTTTTCACCAGCGAGGGAGCAGGTGGCAAAACCACTAGTTAGGAGCCACATGGCGATACAGGGGTGGTCAGATGTGGCGACACAAGCCACAGAAAACGTCTAGGTCATGGAGCAAAGATTTTTTTCCTGTTTCCTAACCCTAGTGAATGCACACTGTTTCAGAGCAAAATCTCACCTGATGTTAAGACAGACACTTCTGGATGCGACACTTCTGGATGCTTCTAACTCCTCAAACTTGTGTTTCCCTCCAGTTTCTACTTTTGTAAAGAGAAAAAAAATACTAAAAATATATATAAAATGTACTCCCTCATCTTCCACGGTTTTACTGACACTTCTGGACTCTCCTAACTCTTCAAACTTGTGTTTCCCTCCAGTTTCTACTTTCGTAAAGAGAAAAAAATATCTAAAAAATATATATAAAATGTACTCCCTCATCTTCCACGGTTTTACCTCCTCTAATATCCCTTTTGTTTGTTTTGTTTCGAACCCTCCGGGTTTGCACAAAGCCCTGCCGTCCCTAATCAGAAATGACAGGCTTTCCCTACATGGAGGCAGAGCTCCCAGGGGGCACGAGAGAATGTGAGGGCCGTCAGCTGCCTTCCCGGAGTTCTCTTTCCTCCATGTAAAGAAAGCTTGAGGGATCCTTGCGACATGTCAACCTTCTGCTGCTCTGGATATAAATAGACGAATTTATTGGGTTCTGAGGACACAGTAAGATGGAGTTTGGGTGCCAGATGTTTGATAGAGACCAATACTCAAGAGTCAGGGCAGTGCGGGACCCAGGGCTCAGAAAGAAGGTGAACAAAGCATCATCCATCAGGGACCCAGCTCAGGTTCCCACATGGGACCGAAGCCCTCATATTCCCCAGCCGCCCAGTCAGGCTGCTCTGGTTAAAAGAGGAGCTTGGGCAGAACTTGCAGGCCCCCCACCCCCGGCCTGCTTTTCCTTTTCCCCTGCCCAGTGCCCAGCTCACCGCCCAGCACTCCAATGCCTCAACTCAAGACCCTTGACTTCTGCCTTGACCCTTGACCAAAGTTGCTCCAGAAAAGGTGGAGCAGTGGGCAGGTGCAAAGGGGTGAAGTCAAGAGTCAGGAACAAGCGAGAACAGCAACAATGCTGGCAAGGGCAGCTCTGAAGGAGCGGAGGAGCAAAACAGTGTCCCAGGAGCCCCACGAGAGCCCCAACTGTGTGTGTGATGCAGGAACGGGGAGGCCGCAGCTGCCTCCAAGTGGGAACAGACTGGAAAAATCCCAACATACCTCTCCCTCAGCCCACGGGTCTCCACCTGGTGCCTCCACTGGCCAAACTCGGCGGGAAGCCCTCAGGTCAGGGGTCCCCGGTGATACAGAACCCAAGGCCCAGCCTCGCAGGGCGTCAGGAGTGGTAGCTAATGCAACTCTGAAGGAAACTCTCTTCGTTAGCCATCCTGTTTGTCTGATGCTTCGTCACAGACCAAGGTCTCTTCAGGAAGTGACCAGCGGAGAGGCCCCAGACCAAGTTACCTCAGGGCTCCAGAACCCTCGGCTTCAAAAGCCTGTTTGCCCATCATTTGCCAGACTCATGTTCTCCCCAGACAGAATGTTCGAATACACTGTTGTATTTCAATAATTCTCTCAGCATTGAAACAATCGAACTAATTGGGGAACAGCCCCAGGCTAGTCAGGGCAGCCAGACCCTCGCCTAGTGACTTCAGTCAGGTTGTGAAAGGAATAGCAGCCGCCCGGAAAACTCTGTTTTGCTGCAAGAACATTTTCCAGGCCCACATGCTGGAGCTTTTCCAGCACGAGTGTTGATTTAGTCCCTGCCCTCCAGGAACATTCATTCTGCCTCTCTGTTGACAGCTCCTTGCAAGCTCAGCACCCACCAGGCAGGCCCTGGGAGCTGAACCAGCACAGGGGTCCTCTGACCACGTGATGCTCAAAGATCTCGCCCTCTCGGTACTTGGTACTTTTGCTACATCTCCCCGAGCAAGGGGGACTCTGTTCCTCCCTCCAGTTGTTTCTGGAACGCCATGTCCTGAAGTCATCACTTACTTGGCCTTTGTGGAAAGTCAAAAAATAAATAAATAAAAAATAGAAAAGTAAAGGATCTTGGCCAGAAGCCCTTCTGGGTCACCTTGACCTTCTTGGGAGCTGACTTGGATACAGGGCCTCTGCTCCCCTGGCCTTAGGGTGCAATGAGAGTGGTCCCAGAGGACCCGGCTGTGTGGGTGGACGGAACCCAGAGGAGCAGTGGGGAGAACACGGCTGACCCCCATCTCCCACTTGGGGCTGCACCAGATGACCCTGGGTAGGACCCGTGCGACTCTGCAGCGCAGGCAAACAGGAAGTTCTGGAGAAACACTCAGGCCTGTGCTGAAGAGAAGGTCCGGCATCGGCAGCTGGGAGGGGACTCCGCATGCCCTGGGGGCAGTCAGGGCAAGTCAGACATGGCCTGGGGCTCGGCTGTCGGGGCACCCAATGGTTCTGTCCTTCAAGACTAGAGGAGAGCAGCAGTCTGGCTCTGGAATCTGAGCCTTCGCTCCCCAGGTGTGTCCTGGGACAAGAACCCAACAGAGCAAGGTCTTCATGGCCAGCCCCCAGGAGCACAGGTCTTGGTCACTCGCCTTGTGACGAGTGGGGAAGCAGGTTACTCCTCTTCAAGAGAGCCTCTCCTCACTCTTGGACCCCCCCAAGCCACTCTCCGTCTCCAAACTTTCATGAGTCCAACCTTAGAGACCTCACCCTCAGCTGAGCCCTGCAGCCAACCCACTCCTGCACTTGGCTAGCTCAGTGTCCCCGAGGCTGGACAGGTGACAGTTCTCACTGTGCAGCATTATACCAGGGAGAAGGGTCCAGCACGTGGATTCCTTCAGCACCAATCCTCCCTCTTTGTGACTTGATGTCTCTTAGTCCTGCTGTAGTCCGAGCCTGGCACGCCTCCTCTCCGGCAGCTGGAGCCACTTCATCTCTACCTCCAGCCTTGTGCCACCAACACTGTAACCCAGCTGGACTCGGGCGGAAGCTCAAGTGACCCACCTCCGGGCCGGCAGCAGGGTAAGGCAACGCACCTGGGCACTGCCTTTACCCGACATGGGATCTTGGCTGAATTTTGCATCCTCCGCTAGCCTCATCTTCCTCATCTGTAAAACGTCAGTCACAAGATCCACCTCACAGGGGCTTGTAAGAATATAAGCTGCTATGAATCACAGCCCTGAGTAAGTTGGACTGTGTCTTTCGGTATCATTGTGCCTGTCCGGCCCTGACTCGGGACCCTGCCCCCTGCCTCAGCCTCAGGATGCCCCACAGCTGAGGCTGGGCCCTGCACCCATAGGCAGGCTTTCCCTTGCTCTTCAGAAAGCTCCAGACTCCCACTGTGACCTCCTCTCAGTCTCTCCTGGCCCTTTGGCCTAGGCCAGGTCTCACAACTTTTAGTGGTTTGTCTTGCTCTCCTGTAAAATGTAGGAGTTGAGAACAATTTTTTCTCTCCCATTAGAACTATACACTATAAACTCCAGACTATAAACTCCTGGGAGCAAGGGCCACACCATCCACGAGGGCGGGATGGAAGGGTCACATCAGGACATACGAACGCCATTGTTTCTTGGGAAACAAATCAGGGAATCCGTCTCTTAACCTCATAGGCTGTGAAGAATAAAATCTGAGCATGGATGTCAGTCAAAAGGATCAGGGATAGATTAATAAACTCACCGATTAGGATCATGTTAAGTTTTTCCATTTGCAACAGGCAAGTATCTCTGTAATTAATTAGCTATAAAGTCCTCAGGCCTAACACACAGGTGGCTTTTATTGAAAAGACAAAGAGATTGAATTTCACAATTTGCAGGGATCCTCCTCAAAAGTGACTCCAAATGGAAGCTTTCAAGAAGAGGGAACTCCTCACAGGACTAGACACCAGACCCTGATGTATTGACTTACTGTTTCCTTCAGGAACACAAAGCACTAATATCTCACCGGGTATATAAAAAGCTTCTGAAACTTTCACATGCGTAGAACCACCTGGCATCAGATAAAAATGCAGATTCAGATTCTGTAACTCATTCTGTAGGCCAGGTAGGGGGTCGGGGCTGGCACAGATTCTGCATTTCTAAGAAGCTCCCAGGTGATGCTCTTGCTTCTGGTCCAGGGACCACACTGTGAGTAGGGAGGAGCCCAGAACACTCCACTGGAAGCTCGGAGAGTAGGTTCCAGCTCATCTCCATCCAGACTTACCGTGGCAATAAGGGCCTCTCTCTGTGCCTCTCTCCAAGAGTCCCTTCCAATTCTTAAAATGGTAAGAAGTCCTACAATTCTAAAGAATACAATTAAGGAAATGTCATCCAGTAGTGGCCATCTCTCTGATTTTTTCTGTCCTAGGAACAGAAAGCAGTGGCAAGCATCACACGTAGAGTCTGGATCAAGGTCTTTCTGTGCCACCTCTGAGCCATTGGGCAGGCCGCCTCACTTAACGTGCAGATCACACTTCCCAGGGATATCGTAAGAAGTGAGCGAGGGGAGGAGAAAAAGCTCTGGAAACAGAGAGCCCCCTCCCACCCTTGCCACCACTGGAGGCCAGCAAAGCAATCTCTGGTTTGATGACTTAATCCCCCTTCTTTTCCTTTTCTATTTATTTGCTCTTCTTGGCTACAGAGCCTGAGCCAGACCACAAATCCACCTGCTGCTCAAAGTGGGCATCTGTTTGTGTTTGGTCGAGAGCAACAGACATAGATCCCAGCTAAATTAAAAGAGGGGAGAAGTGGAATCTACTGGAAGGATGTGGGATTGCTAGGAGAATAGAAGGTAAGACTGGGCAGCTGGGCCTCATGATGGGAGCCAGGCCAAAAGCAGAAGAAAGTCAAACCGCTCTCTTTGCCTTGCAGTGGCTCCAATTGTTTTCCATTCTTACATCACTCCCCTACAAAAGTCAAGGTCCCAGGAGACAGAAAATGATGGTCAAGTTTGGGTTTGCAGCAAGGCAGGGTTGGTCCTGAAAGGCAAATGGAGGAACAGTCACCAAAGAAGGGCAGATGTGTGCCAGGCAGCCGGGTACAGCGATGCTCACTGCGGAGTGTAGACTGTGACTTCCCTACGATGCATACAGTTCCAGGGGTCCCGCCTTGTTGGGAAAACAGCCATGTGTGAGCGCACCACAGCCACCTCTCGAATCCCTTCCTCCATGAACCCTTCTACCATATGCAGCCAGGCGAAACTGCCATCTTAACACACAGAATTAACTTGGAACCCACAGATTACATTTTATTTTCGCTGCCAGAACCAGAGGTGGGCTTTATTCTCAACTCCACTTTCCCCCCACAAAGAACATTTTCGCTCTATTGAACGAATTAGCAGCAAACAGGAGAGCAAGGACAGAGTCATGGAGCTACATCTAGGGCTGCTGCTAGGGGGACTCTGATGCCTCAGCAAAAGTAAATGGTGCCTGGGAGTCACGGATTGTAGGGAAGTGTTGGGAGGGAGACTGTGAGCTCTTTGAAAGTTAAGACCACAGGGATGCCAATTTGGGCACCAAGGAGGCCCTTCTTCCCTTGCCTGGCTCCTAAGAAGAATGATTTCTTTCCTTCCACTCCAAATACTCAGGCAGCAACACATGTTCTGGAAGATTTAGCAGATAGAAGCTTCTGAGAGGGGTTGGTCTATGCAGTCCAGTCTAGGAGCCACTGGGCACACACAGCTACCGAGCACCTCAAGCATGGCTTAGGTCACATTGAGAGGTGTGCTGGCTGTCACATACACACTGGCTTTCAAAGACTTACTATGAACAAAAGAATGTAAGTGTAAAATATCTCATTAATAATTTTGACATAAGTTGTACATTGAAATAATATTTTAGATGGCTCCAATTAAATAAAAGAACCAAGATTAATTTACTTTTGCTTTTTTTTTTTTTTTTTTTGCTTTTAAAATGTGGCTACTAGAAAATTGAAAGTCACAAACGCAACGGTCATTATATTTGAATTGGACAGGGTTAGCCTAGGTTCTCCCGTCTGTAATTCCTCATTCCCCCATACTCTCTGTTCTTTTCATTTAGTGCAGAGCCTACTAAGCCAGGGCCTGATCCAAGCAAGCACCACAGAGGAGTGAACATTACCAACCTTCACCTTTCCCAACTCTTTATCACACTCACACACACAAAGATGAAAATCAAAGAAAGTGGTGGCACCCAGATTTAAGTATGTGTTTCCCATATGTTTGTTTTAAATTAATAGAATTTTGGAAAGTTTCACACCCAGGAATAATAATAATAATAATAATAATAATAATAATAATAATAATAGCTTTGTACATATTAGCTTCACCCTTACCACAACCTCATGAAGTTGGCAGTTATCTTATGACCTGTGTTTCAGAGTTAAGAAACAGACCCGAGAAGATCAGGCAATCTGTCCAATCAACCACCTTTCTCTCACAGGGGGAAGAACGGGGTCCTCCAGACTGGAAAAAACACGCTTCTGGTGGCAGGCCCAGCACTCTATTCTGTGCGGCCTCCTTCACCGTCACAGTCTCTGGCTCCTGCCACCAGACCATGTCAGTCCAAGGCGAAGGGGTATTTTGATAGGAGTAGCCTAGGACCCTTGGGGGTGGGAGACGGGGAGAAGTAGGCGCAGACATTTCTCATCTCTCCTGACCTGGTAAAATCCAGGCTGTTCATTTCAAACCCTAAGCAACGAACTCTAACAGGAAAAAACAAAGGCTTTGGCATCAACCAGTTCTAGACTCAAGTCTTGCTACAACCACATTAACAGTTATAGGACCTTGAACAAATTGTGCAACATCTCTGAGTGTCTGTCGCTTGCTGAGTAAAATTGGGTTAAGAACACCTCCTTCTGGGATCACCAGGAGGCTCTTCAGAGGATCCATATGCAAAACAAGCTGTACCATTCCCAATGTATCCTGAGCAAGTGTTTTATAAATTCTCTTCCTCTCCAGACTACCCCTGCCCTCAACTTCAGCTGGAGCCAAACAGGGACCCCTGGTATTTCTGCGTAAGGTCTATACTGGAGTGGAGTAGGCGTGTAGGTCTGGAGCAGTGGCCCCAGGGACTGAGGAATGGAAACATCCATGCTGTTTGTAACATAGCAAGTCAGGCCAGGGTTGCCTCCTCGAGATGCTCCCCACAACCTCACCCTGTTGCTGGAAAGAAAGAGGAGGGTTGTGAGCTCTAGCTTGAGTCACAGAAGCCCTTTGTGTCTCCCAGGAGAGGGGTGGGCCTCAGCCGGGGGAAGTGTGGTGGGCGGGGTGACCTGGCAGCCTGGATTTCGTCTAAGAAAGGCTGGCCTGATGCCCAGCCCCCGGTGTTGCAAGGGCTGGCGGAGGCGCCCCTGTGAGCTGGGGGCAGGTGCAGACAAAGAGCAAAGATGGAAAAAGAGAGATGTCTCTTCCCCCATTTCTTTCAGCTTACAGTTTCATTAATTAAAATTCGTTTTTAAAGCTTTTGGTCTTAAAGAGGTCCTGCTTTGCATGCCTTGGTTTCTTTAACTAATAGACTTTCAAAACATCAGAGAGCTCTCAGAAGTTCCTCTTGGGGCCATCTGCTCCTTTTCTCTGCCTGCAGCACAGACTGCACCTCATCTCTACCGAACAGCTGGGGAGCAAATGAGCAAGACCCCAAAGGTCCTAGAGACAAGAGGGCATCTTCTCTCCTAGGTCTACTTGACTTTCCTTGGTTTCAACTGCAAGGTAATCAAGCCAGAGACTGAGGGAAGGCTCCCTTCCAGAAGGAGAGAAGGAGACCTCTTTCATTTTTCACTATCACCTCTCTAACATTCCTCCCATATTTTAAAACACAGCTCCCAGGATTTTTTCCTAATCAACCTGGCTAGAAATGAATGGGCTTTATCACCTCTCCGTTTCCAGCTCACTGTGTTTGCCCTTCTAGCAGACCTCCCTGAATACAGTAATAATATAGCCACTGAGATGTGGTCTCAGGGCCCTAATGGAGCATAATTTCCCTGAAGACAGACCAGCATCAGCTCGGATCACTCGGGTTGGAACAATGTCCTCCCCACTAAAGGGGGTTTTATTGAATGTCTACTCTGTACCCAGAACTGTCTTTATACGTTTCCACAGCCATCCAAGACAGCAGCCAGTGTTCCATAAATATCTATGGAGTAAAAGGCCATTATGTTATGCCAGTACTTATGTTGAAAGAGTGGTCCTTGGTACCATTTGCCAAGAATGTGTTAAGTACCTGAAAGATGCAGACTATTGTCTTGGGCCCTTCAGGTACCCACCAGAAGTTCCCAATTTTGCTGAGTCCATAACATCTACATTCTAAATGTGTCCATTTGGCTAAAGAAGGAAAGGGAGGGCTCCATGAACCCAAACTGATAGTTGAGACCTGGACACTGCCATGAGGGCAGGTAGCATGAGGTTTTGTCCATCACTGTGTGTCCCGCCCCTTGTCTAGTGCCTGGTATGTCATGGTTGCTTAACAATCATGTTGAATAGATGGACACATGGATGAGATAAACGCTGCTGACAAGTGACCACAGATGTCTCCCATAAGATAGAAGCAAAGAGAGAAGAATATTGCAGTTAGAAGCGATTGTAGAACAGCCTCTTCTGTTTACATAAGAACCTGAGGGCCAAGGCCGTATGGTGGAGTGGAAAGGAGCAATGAAAGGGTCTTGGAGCCCGGAATGCTTTTGTTCTGACAATAGGAAAAAAGCCCTGTAAGTAGCAGGTGCTGTTAGGGTAGCCCTCCTGGCCGCTCCTCCATCACTGGCTAGCTCACACCCACTTTTATACTCTCAACACACACGCGTAGTCTTTGATATGTCTTTTCATATTCATGATTTTATTCTACTATAATTCTCCGTAAGCTTCCTGAAGCTGGAGGTTATGGTTCTGAGTTTTTGTTGTTGTTGTTGTTGTTTTAAGATTTGCTTATTTACCTGAGAGAAAGAGAGAGAGCACACCAGCAGGGGGAGGGGCAGTGGGAAAGGGAGAGAGAGAATCCCAAGCAGACTCCCCACCAAGGATAGAGCCCAAAGAGGGGCTCAATCCCATGACTGAGATCACGACCTGAGCCAAAATTAAGAGTCAGATGTTTAACCAACTGAGCCACCCAGACATCCCTGTTTCTTTCTCACTGCCCATAGAATCCCTTACATCCACCTGAATCACATAAAAAATAATTATCACATACATGAATTTATTAACTATACATCCCTTCTCAGTTATGTTAAATTTCTCATGGAGGCCCGAGGGCTCTCCTTGCAAAGGCAGTCACTTTACAACTATTAATTAGTGTTTGAGAAAACTGATTAGATCTGAAGAGGATTGAGTCGGGAGCTGGAGAGGAGATGTAGAAAGCTGTATGGCTGTCAGAGCAAAATAATGTGGTTCTGCCTTAGAAGATGGGGCAGAGGAGGGGTGTCTTTCAAAGCTCAGACTCACACTAATCTGAGTGGAAAGAACAAACTGGAGGGAGTTGCTCTAGAATGCAGGCCTGGGGAAGACCGGAATGCCGAAAATTCTGCTAGTGGAACTAAGAGTGGCCAAAGTGGCAGCTGGGAGAAAAGTTTGGACCTGAATTTGGGAAGGTCCAAACCACCAGAAAGACCATCACCTAGCATCCTCCAGACTCAAGACTAAGAGAGGTGGTGAAGTCAGCCAGACAGTGAAACATAAGCCTGACATTTTTATTCTGATTGTGCTAAGTTGTACCAAGCCGTGTGCCTATAAATCATCCTCCAGTGTACAGAGTGTATACTGAGATTTTGAGCTTTAAGCAGAAAAGTGAGACCAGTATCATGAGGCTGATTTCTCCGCAGGGAAAGCTTTCAATTTAGAACATGAGTAAGGAGCCAGTTCCTGGTTCTAAGGTCTAGTCTGAGAAGAATATTGTGACCGACCAAGCAATGCAGCCAAATCATATAGGAACCTGTAAACTGCGAGAGGAGACACAGGGCTACATCTGGGTTGTTCAGGATGACTCAGGCCTTTAAGATTTTTCAGACTCTGAAAGGTAAAAGAAGTAGAAACCAAAAAGAAAAAAAGAGAAAAAGAAAAAAAGAGTTTAAAAGCCTATCCATCAAAAATGCAAATGGCCAAACTCTCAGACCTACCTGTAGACATCTATCTATTCTAGAGAAATCTTTCTATCTCTACACAAGGGGGTGTTCAATAATATTCATGGCAACATTTAAAGTTAATAAGACTCTTTTGCAGAGTGACTTAACTAATAAAAGTGAGCCTGCTGTAAAGTCTGACAGGGGACTCAGCAAATAAAGTAAATGACATCTACACCGTGATACATTCCGTAGCAGTTAAAATGTACATATAAGGGACGCCTGGGTGGTTCAGTGGTTGAGCATCTGCCTTCGGCTCAGGGCATGATCCCGGAGTCCCAGGATTGAATTCCACATCAGGCTCCCTGCATGGAGCCTGCTTCTCTCTCTGCCTGTCTCTGCCTCTCTCCCTGTGTGTCTCTCATAAATAAATAAATAAATAAATAAATAAATAAATAAATAAATAAAATCTTTTTCTAAAATGTAGATATAAATGCATATGTGCATAAATCCATATATACATACCAGTGTTGCTGTGGAGAGATCTCCAAGACACATTATTAGATGGGGAAAAGAAGCAAATAGTGATAGTACCTACAGAAGGATCCCCTTTAAGAGGCTAGAACTTTTTATATGTAAAAATAGGGTATGTGCATGTGTGTGTGTGTGTGGATAAACACACACATATATATGCCTATGCATATTTATATATTTACATACACACACACACGCACACACACAACTTTGTACATTTTTAAAATATTTGCACCAAGCTGTTGACAGTGATCATCTCTGGGGAGAAGAATGAAATTAAGTGGTGAACAAAGAAGACTTTTGATTTATCTATATTGTTTGAATTTTATTACATATTACTTCTGTAATTAACTTTTTTTTTTAATTTCTTCAAGCTGCAAGCAATTTCTGTCTGGCACAAGATGGAAACATCAACAGCCCTTTAGTATAGAGAGTCTCTTTGTTCTGAGGAAATTGTTCAAATGAAGGTTTTAATAATATAAATGGAAAGTAAAGACTGGCTTCTGCACTCAGAATGTGGTTGCCAGGAGAAAAAGTTCTTGGCAGGGGTGGGGGTGGTTTAATATTTCCCGTGTAATATGTCCCTGTATTGGAGCAGAGCGAATTGGACTGGGAGATTTGTGAGGACATGTGTCCTACCTATAAGAAAATAGAGGACCCAGAAGGATGGTGGGGCATTTATGTCTCATCCAGCAGCTGCATGCTCTGGGTTAGAAGTTTGAGGACAAGAGGTTTGGAATATTTTTATAAGATCTTTCATGAGACCTGGCTGCAAGCTATGTTCTTTCTATGTCCAGGTGACAAAGTGAAGCCCTGAGTCACAAAGATGCTCTTCCTTGCTGCCATATGTGAAAATGCTCCTGGACTGAAGATGAGTAACAACTGTGAATGGAGTCTCTTTTTCATTTTATTTTCTAATAGGTATTACTGGTATGCAATAAAGCTCTCTATATTTTTGGATATTTATTTCATATCTGACTGCCCTATTGATCTCTTATTAGTTCTCATAAGTTTTTTTTTAATATTTTATTTATTTATTCATGAGAGATAGAGAGAGAGAGAGAGAGAGAGGCAGAGACATAGGCAGAGGGAGAAGCAGGCTCCATGCAGGGAGCCCGACGTGGGACTCCATCCCAGGTCTCCAGGATCAGGCCCTGGGCTGAAGGCGGCACTAAACCGCTGAGCTACCGGGCTGCCCAAGTTTTTAGTTCAGTTTCTCAATTTTTTGATACTTCATCTATCACGGCTGAACTGTAGTCCTCCCAAAATTCATATATTGAAGCCCTGGCCCCTTATACTTCAGAATGTGGCTGTTTTTGGAGGTAATGCCTTTTAAAAGGTGATTAATTTACAATGAGACCTTCAGGGTGGCCTTAATCCAATCTGACTGGTAACCTCATATGAAGAGGGAATTTGGACACACAGGATGTGTGTGCACAGAGAGGCAACCATATAAAAAAAGGTAGCAAGAGGGTGGCCATTGGCAAGCTAAGGAGGGAAGTCTCAGAAGAAACCAAACATGCCAACACCTTGATCTTGGACTTTTAGCCTCTACAACTGTAGGAAAACAAATTCCTGTTGTTCAAGTTAAGCAGTCCGTGGTATTTTAGGTCAGCCTTAGCAAATGAATGCATCATCACATAAACAGAAAATAATAACAATTTTGGCTGCTCCCTCCCCCATAATCCTGCTACTTATTTCTATTTCCTGCACTATTGCATTGGCTACCACACACATTCTTTTAGACCTAGGTGCACCAGGAAAGTAAATCCACATTCAACTTTCTAACACACACATTTCTATTAAGTCATTTTATCTGAAAGCATTTTGTTGACTTTGGAGGGTATTACATTTCATTCAATTAATTCTGTGAAGTTGGCATGCTATCCTAGTGATTAGATGAGCAGATGAGATTCCGTTAGGATAAACAACTTATGTCTGGGGTTACAGAGCATAACTGGACTAAAGTTTTCAGATTCTAAATCAAATCCTGTGCTTTTTTTTCTATCTTACTCACCAAACAACTAACCAACAATAAAAAAATGTTATATTAGGGGAAAATAAGTATTTACCATTATTATGGTTTTGTCTTTCTGCGGTTTAAAGCGTCCTTTCTGCCTCTAACTCTTGTTCTACCTTCCTTGAGGAGAAGAATGTTTTCTCCAACTCAAAAGCAGAGAAGAATGGAACACCCACCTCCTAGATTTCTGCTTTCCCAACACTTTCTGCCATATTGCTGAAGGAGGCAGCAAATAATAGTGGAAAGTATTCGGTATGTTAGGCAGCTTCTAAGATGGCTCCTAAAGATCCCTTCCTCCTGCTATTCAGGAGTATGGTCTGCATGTAGTGACTTGTCACAGTGAAGGAGATAGAGCAAAAGTAAGAATATATGTCGCTTTCAAGATTAGGTTAGAAAAGGTCTCTGGCTGCTGTCTTGCTCACCTCTTTTGCTTTTTTACTTATACAGACTGATGGAAGTCAGCTGCCATGCAGAGAATGATATATGGCAAGGAACTTATGGAGGTCCCTGGCCAATAGTCAGTGGAGAACTGAAGTGCTTGGTTTCACTGCCTGTGAAAACCAGAATCCTGACAAGTGAGCTTAGAAGTAGATCCTTCCCCAGGAAAGCCTTCAGATGAGGATGCAGCCTTTCCTAACACCATGATTGCAGGACTATGAGAGATTCTGAGCCAAAGGACCCAGTTAAGACCCATAGAAACTATGAAATAATGTGTTCATGGTTTTGTGTCACTAAGTTTTCGGGTAATTCCTTACACAGTAATAGATAATGAATACACTCAGTCTGGAAGTAAAGAGGCCTGGGTCCTTGTCTCTATCAGTAGCTTACATCGAACTCTTGGGCAAGTACTTCCTTCTCTGGAAGTCAATCAGCATCCTCTCCCATGAAATGAGAAGTATAGGAGAGATGATCTCTAAAAATGCTTTTCAACTCTCAAACTTTATTCATCTGTGACTATTCCTGGCACAATCTCCCAAGTCGTTTCCTATGCCCCACCCCCTCCACCCTATAGTCTTGTCATACCCAACCCCCTTCCAAGCCCCAGTTCTTTCTAAGGGCTCTGTTAACCCTGTCTTTTCAATAAATAAAAGACAAGAGATCTTACTGGGGCAAAAATCCCAGTCCCTATAAAATAGCCAAGACCTTTATTAGAACTCCAAGAGCTGAAGCAAGAGGAGACAATGCTGCTATATACACCATATATTAATTGCTCCTATCTTTTAGACTCCTACTGATTGCTACTGACTGCCAGGCCCAGCCCTCAGTCTCCTTTCAACTTTATGATAATTCATGTCACATCTGCCTCTGTGCTCTTCAGAAGGGAACTCCCAGAGGTCCTAAAACCCTGTCACCTGACTTTTAAAAGCACCTGGAGCCAGAGTCAGCTCAGAACAGTGAACTGAGGAAATGGCATCTCAGGGGAGCAGGCCTTTCCGCCCAGACTGCTGGCATAGTGCTTTCTCTAGAACATCTGGTTTGGTTCTAGGGGAAGCAATGAACAAGACAGGAGGAAGCAAAGAGGTCATCTAGAAAGAGAAGACTGATGGGGGAGTTCAGACTCTGGAGCTCAAACCTCTATAATGCTACTGGGTTGTCTGAGCGTTATAGGAAAGGGATCCAAATCTAAGCCTCAGTTTATCTTCCTATGAAACAGAGAGACAACCCTGAGAGATATCTCTGGGGGTTATATTAAAATCTTTCCTCCTACCCACACTCTACAACCGCTCTCCTCACACCTTCTCCTTTAAACTCCACCCTACCCCACAAACCTCTCAATCTCGAAGAAAAAGGATGAGGGAGAGACAGTCTGTTTTCCTAAAGATAGTAAGCATGGAAAGAAAAGCTGCTAGTGAAATGTAAATACAGAATCTCTACCTCTACTGCCTTCTGCTCTATTTTTTTAAGAACACTTGTCCATGCAGCCCAATATAATAACCAATAGGTTCTGGCAGCCATGCAGGTGGCATTTGTGTTCTCCAGAAGAGGAAATGATATACAGAAAAAGAATTAACTTTTTAAAAATGCATTTTAATTATTTTTTACTCCACCTGCACCCATGAAAGTAATTAAAGAGGCTAAGTTGTTTGTTCATGTTTAGAATACTGTGTGCCAGAAGAGCCAATGCATCCTCCTGCTGTGTCTTTTGACTTCATGTAGAAGAAAACCTGACCCAAATAGCTTAAACTTTAAAGGGAATTTATTGGCTCCTCCAATTAAAAAGATGACAGATATACTGGCTTTAATAGTTTCACTTAGAACCTCTTCTCTTTCTATGTCTCTGACCTAACTTCAACTTCACCTTAACACTGGTTCCCCTACTGTTCTTCAGACGGCTGCCAGCAGCTCCCAAAATCATGAGCTTCCTCACTCACATCTAGAAGAAATGCAGGAGCATCTTTGTCCCAACATTCACAACAAAAGTCCTGAAACTCACTCAGACTTGACTACTTTAATACACATGCCACTTCAGAAATGATCATTGCCAAGACACCTGAATGGCTCAGTCAGTTAAACATCTGACTCTTGATTTAGGCCCAGGTCATGATCTCAGGGTTGTGAGATCAAGCTGTGCTCAGTGGGGAGTTCTGCTTGAGATTCCCTCTCTCCCTCTTCTTCTGCCCCTCCCTCTCATGCTGTCTCTCTCTCTCAAATTAAAAAAACAAAATCTTTTTTTTAAAAAGGGGAAGAATTATTATTAGCAGCAAGTAGGATAGCCTATCTGATTAAGCTCCTACTGAGTCAATAGCAAAGTATCATCCTCCAAACCAATTGAATTCCCAAATAAAATTGGACAATTGGGTAAAGAAGGGAAAACAGATGCTGGGAAGATAACCAATTAGTATCTGTTATAGATACAAAGTATTTTTTTCAAGTTCAGAGTCCCAGGGTGGGCAGATTGATTGGTTGGCTTTAAGGCTTTATTTTTTTAGAGCAATTTTAGGTTAACACTAAATTAAGAAGAAGGTATGGAAATTTCCCATACACCCCCTGCTTCTACATGTATGCCCTCCCCCTTTATCAATATGCCCTCTCCCTTTATCAATATTCCCCATCAAGGTAGTGCATTTCTTACATTTGATAAACCTACACCAACACATTGTAATAGCCCAAGTCCACAGTTTATATTACAATTCACTCTTGGGGGTGTACACTCTATGGGTTTGGACAAATGTATAATGATAGGCATCCATTATTATAGTATCATACAGAATATTTTCACTGAACTTTAAGTCCTCTGTGTTATGCCTATTAATCTCTTTCCCCAACCCCCAAGCCCCTGGAAATCACTGATCTTTTTACTGTCTCTATAATTTTACCTTTTCTAGAATGTCATATAATCGGAATGCACTTGTGTGGTCTTTTCATGTTGACTTCTTTCACTTTGTAGCATATCTTTAAGGTTCCTCCATGTCTTTACATGACTTAATAGCTCTTTTTTTTTTTTTTTTTTCAGAAGAGAGCGAGCAAAAAATGGGAGGCAGAGGAAGAGGGAGAGATAGAGTCTCAAGCAGGCTCCATGCTTAGTGTGGAGCCTGACGTGGGGCTTGATCTCATAACCCTGAGGTCATGACACTTAACCAATTGAGCCACCCAGGTGCCCTTTAATAGCTCATTTATTTTTAGCAATGAATAATATTCCATTGTCTGGATGAGCACAATTTATTTATCCATTCACCTACTGAAGGTCATCTTGGTTTCTTTCAAGCCATGGCAATTTTAAGTAAAGCTGCTATAAACTTCCAGGTGCAAGTCTCTTGTAGACCTAAGTTTTTGGTTCCTTTGAGTAAATACCAAGAATCATATTTGCTGAATTGTATGGTAAAAGTATGTTTAGTTTTGTAAGAAACTACCAAACTGTCTTCCAAAGAGGCTGCACTATTTTGCATTCCCACTAGAGATGAATGAGAGTTTCTGTTGCTCCACATCCTCGTCAGCACTTGGTGTTGTCAATGTTCTGGATTTTGGCCACTGAAGGAGGTATGGAGTGGTACTACACTGTTGTTTATGCATTTCTCTGATAACTTTTGATGTAGAGCATCTATTCATATGCTTACTTGCCATCTGTGTATCTTCTTTGGTGAGGTGTCAGTTAAGGTAATTGGCCCATTTTTAAATCAAGTTGTTTGTTCTCCTATTGTTGAGCTTCAGAAGTTCTTAGCACATTTTGGGTAATAGTCTTTTATCAGATGCACCTTTGCAAATATTTTCCCCCAGTCTATGGCTTGTCTTCATTGTCTTTTATAGAGCAGGAGTTTTAAATTAAATGAAATCAGATTACAATCCAGATTATTATTATACTTATTAATAATTATCATTTTTTCATGGATCATGTCTTTGGTTTTGTATCTAAAAAGTAGGTTTTTTGTATGCTGTCTTAGAGGAGTTTTACAGTTTTGAGTTCTACATTTAGGTCTATGATCCATTTTGAGTTAATTTTTATGAAAGATGTAAGGTCTATGTCTAGATTCATTTTTTTCCATGTGGGGTCCAGTTGTTCCAGTACAATTGGTTGAAAAAAAATCTCTGCTCTCTGGTACTACCTTTACTCCTTTGTCAAAAAGCAGTCATCTATATTTGTATGGATCTATTTCTGGGCTCTCTATTTTGTTCCATTGATCTATTTTTCTATACTTTCACCAATGCAACTGTTTTTGATTACTGTAGTTTTATAATAAGTCTTGAAGTCTGGTAGTGTTAATGTGAGGCATTCTAGGCTCCAGGAGACCAGTGAAACATGCCACATTTAGTGCTTCACAGAGTATTAAATGACCCAAAAGACTATGTAGACAGATACAGTTGGCTTCTCAGGTTTACTTGTAAGTATATATACACACAAACCCACAGCTTGAAGGTAAAGACCACATCTATTTCATTCCATTTCTCTCTTTTCCATTCATGATTCTCGTGCCCATATGGTGTCTTACATACAGAAGACATATCAAAGTTTAATGAATGAATGAAGGAAAGAAGAAATGAATCATTTGGTTACTTAGTGAATTCCCAGGCCATGAGTTTGAGCCAAGAGAAACAGGTTGCTCTTGGATACATCAGGAAATCCCTTTGCTAATCTACCATTCCAAATAGGTGCAAAACACTAGCCTGAGAATCATAAATCTGTGGGAAAGACAGAATTTGAACCAAATTGAATTACCTGTGCTGAGAACTGGTTCAGACTTGTCCAAGTTCTTGCCCACAACCCTCAGTGTACTTGTTTCCAGTGTACTTGGGTATGTAAGGACTAAGTGATTCTGTTAGGTTATTTAAACGTCTTCATTTGATGAGCTGTTAAGGCAGCATTGTAAGTGGTTAGACACAGTCTGGAGCCAGCCTTCCTGGACTCACATCCCAGCTGTGCCACTCATCATTGGAAGAATTTTAGGCTAGGTGTGTTAATGTCTCTCTGCCTTGGTTCCCTCATCTGTAAAACCAGGATAATAATAGTACTACTTCATAGGGTTTTTGAGAGGTTTACATGAGTTACTATTTTAAAACTGCCTAATATAGAGGCTGGCCTAGAAGAAGCACTATATAAATATTTGCTGTTATTATTCCTCCTTTTTACGTGCAGGTGTAGCCTGCCTGATGGACAAACCCAGAACCCACAGAGCTTGACTCTTGGCCACATAGTACTTCAGTGTCAGAAGGACTCAAGAATCTGTAGACATGAATTCAAGCCAGGAAGCCATGCCCATTTTCTTGTCCCATTGACAAGCTTTTGCCATATCCACTGCCCATGCCCTGGCCCTCCTTTCACCCATGATAACCTGCCAAGAAAGTCTGAGGAACTAATACTACAGGCTGAGGAGAGAGGAGAGAACAGTAGAGGCAGGAAGAATGTCCTCCATTCTCCAATATAGACAGAAATATTGTAGGAAGCTCTGCTGGCTTTATATCAGATGGCTTCTTTGCTTTGCAACAGCCCTCAACTCCTTTTCTTTCCTTCTTTTTTGAGCGGAGAACACTGTCATTTTGTGAAAAGAATAACAAAGATGCATATATGCCTATAAATGGAAGATGAAGTGGTGGCTGAGGGCTTCCTCCTGCCAAAGAAAACAAGTGCAAGGCAGCTGGAATAGAGGAGCCAGGGGGCCTGCAGAATCAGAAGCTCTCCATCTCCTTGGGAGCCGGCACTAGCCGGTGTAGGCCAGGCTGTCTGGGAAATGGCAGTTCCTCAGTCCTGCGGGAAAGCCCTGCCAGGAACCTTGAGGCCATGGACCAGGGGTTGCCGGGAGCTGAATGCTGAAATTTGCCATGGGAAAGGAAGAGACAATTGGAGGCTGGTGTCCCAGAGAAACCACGGTTTAATTCGACAGGCATCAACTAAATGACTGCTGTGCTCAAGGCATGGGGTTGTGGGGCAGAAGAAGCAAGGGAGTCATGTTTTCTGTCCACAGAGACCTATTGTCAATGGGGATGGGCTCGTGAAAGTGAGGGCAAGATGCACATAGTTGTAACAATACCTTCCAATCAACAAGATTGGATACAAAGTTCCGGGACGCCTGGGTGGCTCATGGTTGAGCATCTGCTTTTGGCTCAGGTCATGATCCTGGGGTCCTGGGATCGAGTGCCACATCAGGCTCCCCACAGGGAGCCTGCTTCTCCCTCTCCTATGTCTCTGCCTCCCTCTATATGCCTCTCTTGACTGAAAAAATAAAATCTACAAAAAAAAAAAAAAAAGAAGTAGGAGGTTTCAAGGAACAAGGGGTTCCATTCAATATGAGGAAGTGATATTTGAGGTTAGTTTTAAAGGAAAGGTAGGATTTTGACATATGGAGAGATGGGGTCATGGGTGTTATGAGCAAAGTGACTAATGCAACCAGGCACAGAGGTAAGGAGACAAAGTCACCTCTCAGGGGAAAGATGGGGTCCCAAATGACAGGCTGAGCAAAAACATGAGAACAATGTATAAGTGCACAATGTGGCAGAGGACTGTGAAAGCCCAGGTTGGAAAACCAGTGCCTGTTTCAGGAGGTACTGGGAACTCGCTGAAAGTTTGGGATCTGTGGAAGCACATGACAATACTGGACTTTCAGACAACCTAATGGCTGAGAGTGGGGATGGATTAGAAGAAGGAAGAAAAGAGACTCTTTATGATCATCATCCCTTGGAGAACAAGATATTAAGGTTATCGTGACACTTTTTAAAAATCTAAATTCCTGTGATGCCTGGGTGGCTCAGTGGTTGGGTGTTTGCCTTCAGCCCAGGGTGTGATCTCGGAGTCCCAGGATTAAGTCCCCACATCAGGCTTCCTGTATGGAGCCTGCTTCTCCCTCTGCCTGTGTCTCTGCCTCTCTTGGGATCTCTCATGGATAAATAAATAAAATCTTTTTTAAAAAAATCTAAATTCCTCACCAGAGCTTAGCTATAAGTATCCTGCTCTGCCTCTCATTCCTGCCTCATCTTGAATGCCCTGTCACTATAGTCTAGCAGTACGGGCTGTCTTTCTAGTCCACTAAGATACCAAGCCTTTTATATCTCAAAGCCTCAGCTTGTTTCTAAAATGACCACCATCAATCCTTTCCCTCCTTGAATAAACCAGTCATTCTCCTTTTTACCAGGGGAGTCAAATCCTCCAAGTCCTAGAATCTTGGCTGTTCTGTGACAACCTTGATGTATAGGTTACTACAGAAGTGACACTAGACCAGATCTAAGTCTAGTCTTTAACAAGGTGGGAAGTTTCCTCCTTCCCATTCATAGGAGTAAGCTATCCTCCATATAAGAAGCCCAGTTATCCTGATCCCTCCGTGCTGTGAGGAAGCCCAAGCTAACCATATTGGAGAAGTCACATGAAGAGGGAACCTTGATAGTCAACCTCCAGTTATTCCAGCCAGCCCAACCCACACACCAGACAAATCAGCAAAGAAGCTCTTGAATATCCAGCCCATTCGAGCCTTCAGATGACTCCAGTCCCAACTACCATTTGACTACAACTGCAAGGGAGACCCCCAGTGAGAACTGACACCCGGCAAAGCCCAATCAACCCACAGAGCTGTCATAGACAATAATAAATTGCCACTTAAGCCACTACATTTTGGAGTAGTTTGTCATGTAGCTATACACACCTGAAGAACTCGTTGTCTTTCTCTGGACCCTCTTTCCCTTTCCATCATCCTGTCCCATGTTCCTCATCATTGATCATTGTTTAACTCCAGGCCCCATCCTCACTGTAGGACATTTCTTATCCACCCCATCCTATTATCCTGGGTTCTACACCACTCTGAACATTATTATGCTGCCTCAGTTGTCTTTGCTCCCTCCCCAGCATTTCTCATAATTGAGTTATTCTGTTCTTGGCTTTGGTCTCTCTCCTTTCACTAGAGGTGGGCTCTGAGAAATCAGAGGCCATGAACACTTTGACCACTATTTCATTCCCATTTCTAGCAAGTAGCATGTGATCAATAAATATTTGTCAAATGGATGGATAAGTTGTAACCTATCCATACAACACAGAGCCACTGGAAGGTTGATGATGGGTGGGGGACATATTTTCAGAACCTCCATAATCTACCAAGAGCAGCTACGTGAATAATTACATATAGTGTTGGCATTAATCTTGATCCAAGAGGTTCATACACTTGCTGAAAAGTTTTAGTAGTGTTTTTTCCTTATCCCCCAAATCAGCTGATTGAAGAATGGCCTCAGAGAAGCTGTCATTACATATTCGCTGATTAATTAATAGAAAATTGTTTTTAAAAACTGATGATTTTATGGATGGGTAATAATAGATACAGTTCTGGAAATGACTCCTGCCACAAGGATCTCCAAAAACCTGGGAGACAGAAGTCAACAGAGAAATCCTGAGATTTTGTCCTTTTTTGCCAATTCTCCTTGACATAGAACTTCACCTGCACCAACAGAATTCCAGGAGCATGTCTGTCACATGCCTGCAGTTGCCAGTTCCCAGGGGGAGAGGGGTTGGTGGGAAAGAATCTGATGAGAAGTCAAGAGTAAAGTTAGGTAGTTTCGCTCTTCACATCACTGGACCCTAGGGAACCAAATCACAGGCAGGGTTTGTCACACCCATGATTATCAGAGGCCCAAGCCACTTTGTGTGTGCCATCTCCTCCCTTACCACAACACTTGTTTTGATTTATACAAACTATTCCAATTTTTATGTGGGAGGCTGTCACAACATCGGCAAGGTCCATGCTCCTGATTTGATTCTCCTTAGGGCATGCCTCTTTCTTCTCCAGTCTCACCAGTGCCCCTTACCTCTCTCAGTGCTCCTGATCTTTCCTAAATTTTCTTTGCCTCTGCCCTCATGGTCTCTGAGTTCCTGCCTCTTTCCTACATTCTGATAGAACTGGGCATAACTGCTAAGACTTCTCAGGGTTTCTTCTCAGTCCTCTTCAACCAGAGGTGGCCAGGGAGCCACAGAGGAGAGACGAGGGTGGCTGGCTGGTACAAGTGTAAATTTTGGTGTTATGGGCACGTGATTGAAAGTCAGAAGAGCCCCGCTCTGCTACCTCTAGTCGGATGACCTTTATTAAATTCTTAACCTCTTGAGCCTCAGTTTATTCATCTGAAGAAATGAATAACCATGTGGAGGCTATATATAATATACAGAGAGAAATTATTATGCCTCTCCCCTCCCACAGGGAGATGGAAATCAGACATGCTGTGTATATTTCTAATGCTACGTAAATGTATTAAAATATAGTTTCTGCTGTCTGGTTGTAAGGGGGTCTGGTTTCACATAGGCTGTTTCTATGTTCTTATCCTAGTTCTGCCCTTAACTCATGTCACTTTAGATGAGTCATGGCCACAAAATCCTCAACCATAAAATAAGGGAGTCAGAGTAGATGATCTTCTAGAGTAGAAGATGCCATCTGGGACTGGTATTCTGGGACTACTTTACCCAATCTTCTATCCCCAACATTGTACGTGGTGTGTAGAGGGAATTTAACAAATAATTGCTGAATGAGTGATATGTAACATGTACAGTCAAGCCATGAAAACAGCCATCCATCCATTAGAATTACTAAAAGAAATCTGGGAGGGAGGCTGGGCAGTAGATAGAGGAGGATCCTAATGAAAATCCAGCAGGCCAGGGGCCACATCCCACCTCTCCTTCCTCATTTTCACATCCTCTGCCCTGGTTTCCTTAGAACCTGGCCCAGGATGCACTTTGGGCAAAGACTGACCATCTCCAAGCCAGATCAGAGTAGAAGAGGCAAAGGAAAAAAAAAAAAAAAAAGAAGAGGCAAAGGTAGTAGAAGACAGATGGGATGGATGCACAGAAGATGAGAGCCCCAGAGAAGAAGGTAGGAGGTTTCAAACTTTAGACTCTGACAACATGAAAACCCCTTTTCCAACTATATAATCATATAATAAAGTTCCTCACTGGCTCCTGGAGGAAACTGAGAGACATCAAGGTCTCATGTAAGTTCCCACCTAGCCAGATCATATGGACCTTGGAAGCAGGGACAAAGTCATACCACATCCCCTCTCTTTCAGCTCTCTTCTCTCCAGACTCAATTCCCTACCCCTTCCTCAAAGCACGCAGCAAAGGGGCTTGGATGTGGAGCAGATGGCCTGTTAATCATGAAGACCCATGGGCTGGGAGCAATTTTCGACTCACTGTATAGCCACTCTCTGTCTTAATGCCATCATATCATCCATATCATCCCCCCACCACCACCATCATGGAGGGGACCTTTGATCTCAGAGAAGGAATTCGCAGAGTTTCTCAAACACCTACCTGAGAATGGGTGGCAGCCAGAGGACAAGGGACATTGTCAGAGCCCATGTGAGCACTGGCCTCGCAGCCCTGGCAGCGGAGGTAGCTGCAGAGCTTTCACCATGACCCAGTCCTGGGGGAACATCTGCAGAGCCGTGGTTGTCTTGGAATAGGCCATGGGAAAGTCCAAGAGAAGCCACGGCTCTTGAAAACCATCCCAGAATCCCACTGGAATGCTTTGCCAGAGTACTCTGAGCCTGAAAGGTCTTGGGTTTTAAGCTATTTTATTCATTTTTATTTTGGGGCTGGACTTTTAAGTTGGAAATTCAGAACACTAAAGCTCTCCCAGGCTATTGGTTCCAAACTGATCACTAGGGGATCTATGCTCAGGCTGTTCAGCTCACTGTTGTAAATGTACCTTGTCCCCAAGCCTGTGACCGAGAGATCCAAGACCACGAGGCAAGAACTGAGTCCAAGACCCAAATCCTTGCCTCCAGGCTGTAACTCTTCCCTGATGGCTAGGGAAATGTAAGCTACCTAAAGCAGGCACTTTGCCTTATTCATTTCTGAAAGCCCGGAACCCACAACAGCCCCCAGCACATTGTAGGTCCTCAATAAGCATTTGACTGAATAAATGGACAAATTGTCAGACTATACAAGGAAAACCTCCAAGCAAAGTAACCTCATCTAACCTCTGTACTTCTCTTCTTAGGCTGTGATAGAAGTGATGGCTTAGCCGACTGTAGCCTGTGGGCCAAATTCAACTTGTGTACAGCCCATGAGCTGAGATTTCTTTTATGTTTTCAAAAAGCTAAATAAATGCAAAGAGACATATTTTGTGATTTAGGAAATATATGCAAGATCCACATTTCAGTGTCCATAAAGAAAGTTTTATCGGAGCACACAACCACACCCATTCACTTACTGGTATTCTCCATGGCTGCTTTTGCAGAGCGACAGCAAAGCTGAGTAGTTAACAATGGAGACCACAGGACCCGCAAAGTGGAAAACATGTGCTATCTCTAGACCTTTATGAAGAAGTTTGCTGACCCCCAACCTAAAGAATTTTCCCAGTAAAGTAAATAAATGTCTAAATCGCCAATATTTGTGGTTTGGATCAAGCATCTCTCTTGCTCTCAATATCTATCTCTATCTCTCTTTCTCTGCCCTTCTTTTTATTTTTTTAAAAGATTTTATTTATTTATTTATTTATTTATTTATTTATTTATTTATTTATTTGAGAGAGACAGAAAGCAAGCACACAAGCAGGGTGAGAGGGTGAAGTGGACTGCTTGCTGAGCAGCGAGCCAGATGCAGGATTCCATCCATCCCAGGACCCTGGGATCATGACCTGAGGTGAATGAAGGCAGACACTCAATCATCTGAGCCATCCAGGTGTCCCCCTGCCCTTCTTTTTAAATAGAATCTTTCTAGAAGTGCTTTAAGTTACCTTTAGTGGTATAATTTATTTGTTTGACAGTTTTTCTCTGTCACAAAAAAGACGCCCTGTTCAAAGACAAAGGGTTCTAGGGAAGAATTTCTAAAAGACCTAGAAGATTCAAAACAGAAGACCACCAAGAAAAACTTGATCTATTTTATATATTGCTAGAGCCTTCCACCAACTTCTCTGAGCTCACCGAAGGACCCACTGGCTTCCCCTGTAACAGCTATGCCCTCTATCTGGTCCTGCTTTCCCCATCTTGCCTCCCCGGACTCCTCAGCCATCATGGGGCAGCATGAATGACACTCTTTGTGAAGGTCTTCCCTGGGCCAGGCCACAGTGCACACGCGGCTCCCTTGAGCAACAGGATCATGGTATGGTTTATCTTGATTCAGACATAGCACAGACACACATAGTCGTGGCAGGCACAATCAATCACAACAATCTAGTCAGCAAACAAAATTATAATCCCTTGTCATCTCTGGTCACATTGATGTAGAAAAGACATTAGGGTTCAGGACTGACAGCCAAGAAAGAATTCTTAAGATATCTTCGGTGCAAAAAGGTGGTTTTATTAAAGCACGGGGACAGGACCCATGGGTAGAAAGAGCTGTACCGGGGTAATGAGGAGTGGCTCATTATATACTCTCAAGTTGGAAGGGGGTTAGGGAGAGCATAAGTCTCTGAGGAGTTTTGGGAGCAAGGTTTCCAGGACCTGGAGGGGCTAGCTATCTTTGGAAAAAGTCATTTATGACTGTCTAGTAAAACCTGAGTCATGAGACCCTTCGGATGTATATCAGTGGGCCATATGCTTGGGGGACGATCGCCAACATTTATCTTGGTTTGGGAGGGGGGTAGAGATAAAAGAAGTTTCCAAAGGAATTTTTATATGTTTAAAGTAGACTTAGAGGGGATATTGATGGGCTGAGATTGCCTTTTGCTCTTAGCAAAGTATTAACAGTGAGGCAGCTGAGTCCCTAAAGAAATGTCCCTCTGCTTGTTTCTAGGACGTGTCAATGGGCTGTAAGTGGGAAGGAAATTTAGTTTTTCTTTTGCCTTTGTTTTCCACACCAACATGACCCTCCTCGCATTTAGAAACTTTGTCGTATTGATTTTTATTTCCCTGCACTTAACACAATGCTGAGGTTGAGGTAGGTATTCAACCCATAGCAAGTCCTCTCCTCCTTTCCTCCCACTGCCTTATGATGCCACCGGAAGGTGCAGAAGGGAAGCGATGCTCTTGCCACTGAAGTGCTGCTACCCACCTCCCCAGAGTCCCTGTAAGGGAAGCAAGTCTTCCCAGATGAGAGAGGACTAGAACCTCAGCCCAGGAGTTTGGCTCAGCCTGATGTCAATACCCATTCAGGGTCACCCGGTGTGGCTTTTGTCGCCTTGGATAATGCCACTTGTGCTTCAACTTGCAGAAGGAAGAGCCTTCGTTTGTGTTTCCTCTCTGATCTTCTGATGAGCTAGGAAGGTTCCCCATCCCATCTGAGTCCTCTTCTTTCACTTGGGCAGCAAGAGAAAGCAACAGTCACCTCTACATACACAACTTAAACCCCTGGATCTTTCCACACCAGAGGAAAGTAACTTCCAACCTTTTCTCAACTAAGAAAACCCTCCTCTTTTATATATATATATATAAATTTATTTTTTATTGGAGTTCAATTTGCCAACATATAGATTAACACCCAGTGCTCATCCCATCAAGTGCCACCCTCAGTGCCCGTCACCCAGTCACCCCCACCCCCCGCCCACCTCCCTTTCCACCACCCCTAGTCCGTTTCCCAGAGTTAGGAGTCTCTCATGTTCTGTCTCCCTCTCTGATATTTCCCACACATTTTTCCTCCTTTCCCCTTTATTCCCTTTCACTATTTTTTATAGCTCCCAAATGAATGAGACCATATAATGTTTGTCCTTCTCCGATTGACTTATTTCACTCAGCATCATGCCCTCCAGTTCCATCCACGTCGAAGCAAATGGTGGGTATTTGTCGTTTCTAATAGCTGAGGAACATTCCATTGTATACATAGACCACAGCTTCTTTATCCATTCATCTTTTGATGGACACCGAGGCTCCTTCCACAGTGTGGCTATTGTGGACATTGCTGCTAGAAACATCGGGGTGCAGGTGTCCCAGCATTCATTTCAATTCTCCTCTTTCAACAGGTATTTTCAGAGGCTAGCAAGGGAGCTTCAAGATATTTAAATATAATGGCCTGTCCCCTGGCAGCTGCAGTTACCCTGGCAACCTCTAACTTTTCCGAATTGCCTTGGATACCGAGGACCTTGGTGACAGACTTCTTAAGCAACCAAATTCCTCAGAACTGACTCCTCTGGGGACTTTTACAACTCTTGCAGAGCAGAACCATCCAAAACTTCTACAGAAAGAGAAAACTTAAAATCCCCATTTGCAAAAATAACAGAAACCCCACTAGGTGTTTTCATGTCACAAACCCACAATGCTATGGACACGGAAAATTTAGAATTTAGGTTTCACAAGTCACAAAAATCATGACCAAGTGAGAACTGAGAACGGGAGCTGGAAATCAGGTGGACCAGCAAATGGAAGGAGAATGTTGGGGGTACCGATTCCCAAACCCAGACTGGAATAGACTTACCTGGGGAATGTGCTCCCATACAGAGTCCCCAGCCCTGTTTTCCCCCTGAGTCTCTGATTCTCTTGGTCTGGAATGAAACCTGGATCATTTTTAAAGGCACTCTCGGTGATTCTGATAAACATTCAAATTTGGGAGCCAAGAACCTGAAGAATACTCCTTCCTGCCCCCCACCCCCCACACACACACACCATCTCCCAAGGGTCTCCTAGGCCTCAGATCCCTCAGTTGCTGCCAGCCTGAATTTCTAGAAGAACAGAAATTCATTTTCTTTAAAGTGAAAAGAAGCAGCAGCCACTAAGTGCTGTGCTCGGCCCTATGCCAAGGAAACCTGGGAGCTTGAAGCTGCATCTGGCCCTGGGCTGTTGCAAGGCTGTGTGGTTTCTTTTGGGCTTGCCGCCTGGTTTATTTTAGGTGCTGGGTCTGCAGACTGGTAGGCTGACCTTCCTTGGCTATTCCCCAGGGAGCAGGCTAGCAGGCCCCTGCTGTCCCTGTAGCTCCAAGGCAGCATTTCCATGGCATCCAGGTAACGGGAGCTGACTGGCAACATGGCTGGGTGATTTGGAGATACTTACTTCCCTTCTCTGGATCCCACTTCCCCCAGCTATGAAACAAGGGGTTAAACTAGGTAGGCACAGAATGGAGTAGTAGAAGGAATGTAGGTTTTGTGGCCAGACTTCCTCATGAAATTGTTCTGCAACCTTGGGCAAGTGATTGAATCTCATTGTGCATCAATTTTTTTTCACCTGTAGACTGGATCTTCCTTCAACTGTACTTCCTTCAAAACATGGAAGTGCCAATTTAAGGAGATAATACGTGTCAAGTGCTTGACTTCAACTTCACTTGAGATCCAAGAGACACGCACATATACCCACACACATGCACACTTCTCACCCCTTAACCTGTGATCTGGTTAAAGTAGGTTCCATAATCCAGTAGAAATGGTGAGGTTGAAGGGAGTTGAGGAGAGAGACAGATCTCTACACACACAATGGATAGGGAGGAAGGGACATGTGACCTTCTGAAGAAAGCAAGGTTTCAGTCAGGATTTGAACAAATGACCAGAATTTGAATGAGCAACTGAAGGAAGAAACACTGAAGTGTAGAAAGAAGATCAGTAAATTTAGATTTTAATGTCAGCCCTCTCACTGCCTCTCACTTCTCAGGTTTGTGGTCTTACTGATTCTCTGCTTCTTAATCTATAAAATGGAGTTGTGGTGAGAATGGATAAGACGACATAGGGGAAAACACCTTGTGTGGTGCCTGGAACGTGGTAGGTATTAGATGGGTGGATGGATGGATGCAAAGAAGAAGGCTCAACCACCTTTATAGGTCAGTGAGTATATTAGTAGAGCTCAGCAATTTCCAGAGTATTCATGGAACACTAGAATCCCAAAACACTCCTGAGCGAGAGGAGGTGTTCCCTGGTCAATTAAATTTAAAAATGGCAGCATGATCTATTCCTCTCTTAAAGATTTGCAATTTAATGTCAACACATTAACGATTCTGCAAAGTCTTTTCTAACTTTATTTACACCCAGTAGTTCCCAAATCTAGTTCTCTTCTAAACCGATTTTCCACAGTAAGCCTATGAGCCTCCCAGTGAACTTGACGGGGGTCTTTCTAGGGTGGACGTAAGAGGATGGTGGCAGAGAAAATTAGAAAAATTGCTTTTCCTTTGTGTTTCCACTGTGTGCAGCTTGAGGGATGATCTGTGCAGTGGTGTGGAGGAGGGCAGCCCCGAGGAACAAGCACGTACGTTTGGAAACAGAGAACCCCATGCTTAAATGCATCCCTCCGCTTGTCAGCCATGTTGCCTTGAGCAAGTTCCTTAGCCTCTCTTTCCCTCTAACTCCTTTTCTATAAAGTTGCAGCACTTGCCTCCTAAGATCATTGAGACTCAGTTGAACTAATGTACTTGAAGAGGTTAGCATCGTGCTTGGCACAGAGCGGGCACTCAGGAAGCAGAAAATGGTGTTGTTATTGTCACACCCCCATCTGAACATTGTCTACCAGTCATTTTACAATACCCAGCGTGACTCGGACATCGAGCCCTGGGAGCAGGAATTACGTTAATCTCTGCCTTCCTTTCCTGTGTGCGGGCCAGCCAAGAGCCCCATCGAAAGGGGATAAGAGAGGCCATTTTAAAGGAGATGGTGGTGGTGGTGTCTGCTTTGTGCTTTTTCTGAATACAAGCAAAGGAAGGGGGCTCTTTCAGAAGGAGGGCATGTCCTCTCAAACCAGTCTGAGCTGGCAGTGTCAACCCACAGGCTGGCAGCTGGCCACTGGGAGATGGAGAATCTGCTTAGTCATTTCTCAGCAGCAAGAGCAAGTGGCTTGAAGAAGAAGCCAAATATGCCCTTTGGGAGGCCAGCCAAGTGCCTCCTAAAAAGAGAAAAGGAGGGGCAGTGCAGAACTCTAGGCACCAGGATCCGATCAGGGCCACAAGGCAGAGACAGCTGGCCAATGTCAGAGACCTGTGTCCTGCTCAAGGGCCACCATCCTGGGCTGGGGGAGTTTGGCTGGGGTTCACCCTTGGCCATCAAATCCAAATACCCAGCCCTACTCACTTTGCTAAAAAAAAATGTTAGCCACCAGGAGCTGTGGTCTCTGCAGAGGTCCTATGGTCAGTTTATCTTCATTCACCCGTTCATGCAGCTGACACTTCCTGAATGGTGACTACATTTGCCAAGAGGCACGTAATTGTACAAAAGATAGACAAAGTCCCAGCACTTATGGAGTCAACGTTCTAGTGGAGAGAGAAAAATACACAAGTGACCAAGTAAGAGAATAATCTCGAGGAATGTGAAGCACTTGAAGGAGAAATGAGACGGTGAGGGGAAGTCGGTGGACTGGGAGATAGAAAAGGTTGGAGAAGGTGGACAATCAGGCCCCCTCAAAGAAAAGACATATGGGCTAAGACCTCCATGGAGCCAGGGAAGGAGCCAGAGAGGTTTGAAAGGAGAGTGCCCCAAGCAGAAGGGACAGTAAGCACCATGGCCCTGTGACAGAAGTGAGCCCGGGGTTTTGAAGAAGGGTCAAAATGGGGGCAACCAAGTTAGGAAGTGGACAGGAGGGTGGGGGGAAAGGTTGAGATGAGGTCAGAAATCTCAGCAGGCCAAGGCAAGGAGTTTGATTTTTTTTTTCCAAAGGTGATGAGAAGTCATTGGAAGATTTCCAGTGGAGGGGAGAAAAACAAACTGTCCTGACTATTGTGTGAAAACCAGATGGAAGAAGGCAGGAGCAGGAGCAGGGAGCGTGGTTGGCCCAGTACAGGGGAGAGGCGATGGTGGCTAAACAAAATGTTGGCAGGTGGGGTAAGATCTGGAATGGATTTTGCAGGTAGAGTGATAGGACCTGCTGGTCAGTGGGATGTGGGCTGTGATTGAAAGTAAGAGGTCAAGGAACAGCTGCCATTTTACTGACAAGTGGAAGGCCTCAAGAAGAGAGGTTCCAGGATAGAACATGGCCATAATGCCTACGATGGACATGCAAGGCTCCAGACATCTATTGGGCCTCCACAATGAAGTGTTCACCTGGATGTGGTGGGAGCCCACCTGTAAGCACTTGGTCATCAGCATGGCTGTTTTAGGCCCTCGGAATCCCTGCACTCTGACAAGATTAACGTCTTTAGAGGTATACTCTTTGGGAATGGGACTTGAGCAAAATTTAGTTGGTTCAATCCCTTTGTTTTATAAGAGGGACACTGAAGCCCAGATGGGGGAAGCAGCTCACTCACTCAAGATCAAATAGTAGTTTGCTTGTAGAGGCAGGACCCGCCTCCATGTCTCATGTTCTCCCTTCCTTCTACAAACCATTCTCCAGGTCTGAGTTCTTTTTCTGCTGATCTCAAAACTGTTTCACCATAATTTCTTGAAGTTATTTGCACATTCCTTAAAACCTTCCCTTGTTCCACCGTGGAGGAAGTTATATGTCATCTAACTTAATTTTCTCTGCCTCTAATTAAAGCTTATTCTCTATTGTTATCGTTCTTGTATTTTTTCTCAAAATGTACGTGGGGTTGCAATACCTGACTCTTAAGACGGTGGTGTCGAGTAATTAAGTGCTTTGGTTTCCATTTACATCTGAAGAAATTGGAGCATAATAGTTAAGTAAATTCTATTCAGGTAAAGAAGATACTCCCAAAACTGGAAACTGGGGTGTCTTGAGTCTCACTTACTTACTTACAAGTCTTTGTGGGGCAGGAAATCTTTTTCGGCCCAGGCCCTGCCATTCTTCATCAGACTGTTCCAAGTTCCTTACAAACAGGAGGATAATTAGCATCACTCCCACCTTACTCTTTCCCACTCCAAAACACACCTTTTTCTCTTTAGCTTTCTTCTCTGTGGCACAGATCGGTTCCTACTGACCAAACCCACTTCCTCTTTTTCCTGGGCACACAGGTAAACTGCCTTTCCCAGGCTTCCTTGTAGGTAAGTACCTCCATGTGACTCATTTCTAGTCAACATAATTTGAGCAGAATTAACACACACCTTCCCAGTCCAGCCCATAAAAATATCCCTAGCTCCATTGTCCATGTTTTTCCCCCTTCTATCAGCATGGTGTAGTTGAGCATTGCTGCCCTAGAGCATGGATTCAAAATGGCAGAACCTGAAGATGGAAAGATCTGGACCCCTGATCACTACTTGGGGGAAAGTGGCCTGCCAATCAGGGAAACACATTTTACACTTTTTATGAACCACAAACGTCTACCGTGTATGAGCCATTATAGTTTTGGGGTTTGTTTGCTACAGCAGCCAGTATATTGACCTGGATTAGAGACAACTTGCACTGAGCCAGGAAAACACTTTCCAACACTTAGACTCTTAACATGAGACTCATGATTGAAGAAGAAGCTCAGAGACCAGAGACCATGGACCATGCCCTTCTTTATCCAAGAGAGGAAATGAGATCCAGAAAAGGACAAATCTGGCATCGTCTAAGGTCATGGAGATCAAAAGGTCTCTGCAGGACTAGAACGTTCATTTCCTGGCTCCTTTTCAGGACACGATGTTGCCATTCTACTGACAGATGTCAAGTACAGTGTCCAAGACAGGCTTTAGGACAGGACTCAGACAAAGCTCGCTGTCAGAAATGTCTTCTGTACTTGTAACCTGAATCTCCCTATTAGCAGTTTATGTCCTCCTGTTTGTGCTCTGTCCTCAGGGAAGTTGATGAGTGTCTAGTCACCTGCCTTCCTATAATAACCTTCCCGACACTGAAGGTCAGCTTTGGATTACCCTTCAGTCTCCATTTCTCCAGCACAGCTACAGTCCCCCAAACATGGCTCCTTTTCTAAATAAAAACAACCATGACCACAACAGCCCCACACCCTTGACTAGGGTGGCTGAAATGCTGGTCTAGCCTGAACCGGCCCCATCACGCAATTGTTTCTTCCATCACTCATTGAGGCCTGTGGTTGTCCCGTAACTCATAGGATTTGCTTTGGCAGAAGGACCAGAAGAGGGTTTGGGTTGAGTCAACCTGCCCACCCCCGCATTCCCTGAAGCCCTCTGAGCACTAAGCTAGAGACTATAGCTTTGGTCCTATTTCAGGCCGGGTGGTACAAATATCTGCTTTTAAGGACTATCCCAGCAGTCTGGAGCCTTTTCTGATCCACATTTCTATCAATAGGATATTTTGATCACAAATCCCCAATATACACAAATAATATCATTTAAATATGAGTGAGAATGTATATGTGCTATGTGAGCTAGCTATGTACCTACTACAGCATTTGCAAAAATAGGAATTTTTAAAGCACAAGATAACAAAAATATACGAATAAAAATGCTAGGAGTTTCTTCCCTGGCCCTAGTGGGCCCATCTGCACAGGCCCCTCTTTGGGGAACACTTGGTCCATCAAAATCTTTGAACTGAAGTCACAAACTGGCAGCCTACAGGCCAAATTTAGCCCACAGATGTGTTTTGCTTGGCCTGGACAATGTTTTCTAAATTTTCTATTAGTTCCCAAAACTTAAAAATTGGACAAGATCACATAAAAAGCCAGAGATTTTTTTATCCATTTTATTTGCTGCTTTATCCCTGAAACATGATGCATAAGTAGGCACTCAAATATCTGTCTAATTGAGTTTCCAGCTTCTCTCAAAAAAAAGCCACGCTGACATTTCTTCCCAGGAATAATCACCTGGAGCTGAGCAGTGTTTAACCCCCACCCTCCTCGTTAGCAGGGCATGGATTTGCCAGTCCTGGACCACAGTCCCCACCACTCCCTGCTGTCCCATATCTAACCAGCTTCACTCATGCCTGTTACCAGCCTGGCCTCCATTAGTATTTGAACACTTGCTTCTACCTTAAGAGTTTCTGGTTACATGATGGCCTCAGTCGCCTTTCATGTCCCCAAACAAAACCAATAGTTTCTCTGGAATCCAAAAACAGAGATTTGAGCCTGATTCTGCTGGTTACCATCTTTGGGGAATTTGCTCTCTGAGCCATGATCTCCTAATCTGGAAACGGGAATAACAATACCTTCCTCACAAGGTAGTTGAGAAAAAAAAAAATCAGATAATATCTGTGGGCCATTTTGTAACTTGTAAAATGTCATGGAAATTAGAAAACATGGTTATTATAGCTATATTCATCCTCCAGAGGGACTAGTTGAGGTAATGGGGATAAAGACTCCAAGTATCATTCCCCAGAGCTGACCATACTCCCCTACATTAACCATGTCCTTCTATACCACCCTCCCCCCACACTCACCTACCCACCTAACCTACCCAGGTTACCCTAAGCACATCCAACACTTTGGATGTGGACAGACAAATGTAGAAACAGGCCCAAGAGTGAGGAAGAGTCCACCACCCTAAAGCTTGGGTTAATTTCTCTTGATAATATTAACTCCTTTATTTCACTCAATTTTTTTTTTTTTTAGATTTTATTTATTTGTGAGAGAGACAGAGAAAGAGAGAGCACCCAAGCAGGGCAGAAGCAGAAGCAAACTCCCAACTGAGCAGGGAGCCCAATGCAGGGCTCGATCCTACGACCCCAGGATCATGACCTGAACCAAAGGCAGACGCTTAACTGACTGAGCCACCCAGGTGCCCTTATTTCACTCTTTCTCCTGCCCCAGTCACTTAAGGCTGGTGACTTAATTCACCATCCAATCTAGGTCTCAAAGCTCCCTGCCCAGAGACCAGTGGTGTGCCCATTCTCCACACACCTAATCCTAAGGGCGGGTCCCTACAGTCTCCTTCATCCCCGTAAGTCAAGACCTGTCATGGATTTCTAATCTTGTTATTCACCCCTTGGAAATATGCCTAAGGGAGCATTCCTCTTCCACCATTTTACCAGCAGGGAGACTATTTCTGCTACATATAAGCCTGGCTTTCCAGAGACACACCCCTACACACACACACTCACTCCCTCTTCTCTCCTCTGGCTTTCCCATAAATATGTGCCAACTACAGGCTGAAATATACAAATTTACCAATATTCAACCATTTCTGACCTAAGAAAAGGGGCAATTTTATACAGTTCAACTTCATACATGTAATACAGAGGCCTAGCCTTGGGGGGGTGGGTTTCCGTGATCTCCAAATCTTGCTGTTTTTAAGTCAAAGTGAGTCGTTCTTGTCCATTTCTCACAGTGAATGACACTGAAAAAAGCCTGAGAAAAATACTTCAGCCTCTCAGATGTGTTGGGGGGACTTCCTCACAACCCTGTGCTACAGTTGCAGACAGTTCCATGAACTAGGAAACCCAAGTAAAATATATATATTCTAAGATGCAACTGATTCTTGCCTCTTCTGTCTCTCTCCTACTCCCTGGGGGAAATGAAGGACAACATATTCATGCTGGCTCAGGGCTGGTGAAGGGAAAGCCCTTTTAAGGAAGAAGGGCATCGCCTCAAGGTCTTCCAATGCCCACCATCTCAGAAGTTCCACATTTCCCCTCCCCTTGCTCTTTCAGGGCTTTATGAAAGAGGTTCCTGAGTCCCTATCTCTGACTTCTTTTGTTCTGTTGGTTGGCAGGTACCCCCTCCCCCACCTCTCCCCTCTCCTGGAGCCCTTTCCCTTAACATCACTCACTCTCCAGCAGAAGAGGAGAGTGGAGACCCCAGGAATGCTGGGACAATTCTCCCAACTGCCCCCGCAACCAACACCTGAAATGTTAGCAGAAATCCTATAGCATTAAACATTGTTTTCTCTCTTTCATAGGGTCCCCTTTAAAAGGCGAATTCACCGCATATTAAGCATTTCTCTTTTTTAAAAAATATTTTAATTATTTATTTGAGAGAGAGTGTGAGCAAGAGAGATGACAAGCCAGGGAGGAGGAGAGAGACAGAGGACAAGGGAGAAGCAGACTCCCTGCTGAGCCAGGAGCCTAGTAAGGGCTCCATCCAGGGACCCTGAGACACTTACCAACTGAGCCACCCAGGAGCCGCCTATTAAACATTTCTGAAACTACTCCCCAGGACGCTAATGTTCCAAGAGATATTCTTGGGTGTTCGTCAGAAAGGGTTCTTCGGTCCGATAAGTCTGGGAATCGCTGTATGCCCTCGCTAGCCCCGTGTAGGAATTTTGAAATACAGCATCACATGAAAGACTTAGAGACCTCGTGGCAAAGGACCCTATTTAACTGTGTTTAATCTAGTGTAGCCTACATTTATTCAGCCAAGGAACCCTTTTATTGTCAATGCCTGGGCCTTTATGTTCCATAGAAAACACTCTGCTCTAACTTTTGAGGGTGAACGGGTGGGTTTAACAGTCCATCTTCCCCCTGGGTGTTTAGAGAGCACAGAGCTGGGGAGGACACTGGACCTCTTATCAGCCCCACCGCCCCTGCAATGGAACACCACTCACCCAGGCTCGCAAATGGCTCTGCCCCTCTGCCCTGGACACACACAATTTCTGCAAAGAGCAGAGAACTCCCCAGTGCCTATTACCCTTCATCAATCTGGGCCCTGAGAAGCTCAAAACCAGCCTGCAACAGACACAATGAAGACAAAGAGATCCAAGAGGACTCCACCCAAAAGGGAGGATATGGGAAGTCCAAGTATGATACATTCTGTGTCGTCCCATTGCCCAGTTTTGATTAGGCACATCCTGGCCTCCTAATGTGTGCGTCAGGGCTTGAACCTGGTCCCACCCAGGTGGGAGCCCCTGCAGCGCCCTGCAAAAACCACAGACTTGGATGCGGTGCCTCCTTCATCAAATTCCTGGTGATTCATCTGGATCCCCCCACTGTAGTATTTGAATTCCTTCTACTTTCCATTACTCTGCTTCATCTCTGTGGCTTATCTCTCCACCTAGAATGTAAACTCCAGGAGGCTTGAGGTCATACCATCTCCCTCCTCTTTTTCTCCCCACAGCATCTGGTTCTCTGTAACAGGCATAGAGGAGGTACTTAATGAACAATCCCAAATTGTATTCGCAGAATCTCTTCTGCTTCCTAGCCACCCCAGGAAGGAAGGGAGCTAAAATAGGAAAGCTCTTTTAACCCAGCTCCTCGCAGACTCACAGACTCAACTGACACCCTCCATTTCGGAATAAACCAGAAAAACCCACGGCACCCTGATGGCCCACAGCCACTGGGCCACACTCTCATGCCCTCATACATGTCTGTTCTCTGGAACTGAGCTATTTGCTAATCAAGAAGAGTCTGTTGTGCCCCAAGTTGTCCGTGCCAGTTGCATATATCCCTATAGTCATGTATTTCAAGTAACGCTACTGGGACAGACGCTTGTTCCCACCTAGACTAGATATTCTCCACCTGGCCCTTCAGATCCATTCTGCCAAAACCACAGCACCTGCCGGCATCTAGCTCCTATAGCTACCTGACGACACCGCCCTGGTGACGGGAGCGGCCCCTCACTGCTTCTGTCACTGTGCACTCCCTTATCCTTCTTGGTTTCCCCCAACCTTGTTTACATTGTGTCATTCCTGTGCTGAACTCTTCAACCATTCCTTCTGAGCGTCCCATCTCTTTTCCTGCCCCCAGGACCCTGATGGATTCACATCCCAGCAACCATCTGTCCCTCTCTCCTTTTCTAACACAGCCCCATGTTGTTCTAATTCCAGGATTCTGAGTGCTTTGAGGAGCATCTTCCCCATGCTCCGGGGAGGAGGAGGAGGACAAGACCTAAAGATCTCCCAGCTCCAAAGTAGCAAACCTGGGAGTCTCAGCCTGGGCTGCCTAGAGAAAGCAGAGCCCCAGAGGAAGGCTTAGCTGTGAGGAGTTTATTCAGGAATGTGGTCCGAGGATCAAGAGGAAGGGAGAGGGGAATTGAAACAGGGAAGGTAGAGGAGCCAAAGCTAGGATGCGTTATCAAATTGGCCACTGGTAGGGGAACTGTCGCTAGCTCCTGTGACCAGTTGAAAAACCTTATGAATTGTATCTCAGGAGAAGAGAGTAGAATTTACCCATCAGCAGGCAGTCCCCTCTGTGTGAGGGATATCCTCAGCCCCAGAGCATTAATTGCACTGCGCTTCTGGCCTGCATAAACAGAGGTGCCTTGCAGATTCCCATGTGTATCCTATATTGTGCCATCAGAACACCCAGGGTCTATGAGAGGCACACAACAGGGACAAGAGGTAAGGCACAAACAGATTATATCTCTGGAGTGGATCCAAGTCTCTGTGAGTGTGGTCACTGTGCAGGGGATAAAGAGCGGTGCTCCAAAGGCGACCAATACAGTCCACCCCCGTTACCACTCAGATCTGCTCATGTGCTCTCTCCCCTAAATCTGATCTAACACAAGGCCTCCTTCAGAGTTGTGGCCAACCACACTCTCCTCAAAGACGTGATGAAGTAAGGTTAGTGTAATCAGCTAGGATCCCTACTGCCCCGGCTGTCTGGAAGCCATAATTAATACTCCTCATCGCCTTCCTCCACCACCCTTGCTGGATCCCCTCCGTCTCAGTCAGCACTTGGACTGGTCCGGGTTGCTTTCCTGGTGGGACATCACAGGTCCCACAGAGAAGGATCTGCGTTGTTAGTCGCCTTGCCTCTGTGAGGTCACAGATGGTGAAATTGCTCATTCACTCAGAGCAAAGGAGATGGCCGACGACTCCATGAATTTCAGATATGAAAATTCCCTGTCCTTCGTTGCATAGAAGCCACCATAGCTCCTCATATCAGTCAGGGTCTATGACCACCACCAGTATAGTAACTCCTTTCTTTGCCTGGCAGTCTCTTGGCTTAAGGACCCCAAGTGAGGTAGTGATGGTAGTAAGTGTACAGGGCCCAAGGTTTACCTTAGGTTACCCATAATGTTTGGGTATGCTCCAAATGTCCTTTAAAATGTAGTAGATCTTCGAATCTATGTGGAGTTTATCTCCCTACTTTCTGGTGTACATGTGTCTTAGGAAGGCCACTTCCTGTGAAAAGGTCCATTAGCATGATTCTATCTACCACGTGCAGAGAGAAAGAGAGATTGTTCTGGTCACAGGGAAAACACTTAACCCATACAGACTTTCTTCCCGCTTGTGTGTCATTTACTTTGTGTTTTCCTCAATGCAGGTGCTTTCTTAATGGCTGTGGGTCACCCAACCAGGAATTTGGTGTACTTAATTTGCTGCATGCCTTCCTTCTCAGGAGGCCTGGCTTCATAATCCACAGGACCATGAGCTCCCTGGAGCATATAGGTCAGTCGTATTGGTTAATATGAATTCTTCCAACTTTTAGGCAGTTCCTGGCACAAAAATCCATGGAGCTGGACTAAATTATTGGAGTTTGGGATGACCCATGGAGGCTCCAAGCAATTCCCAGGGGGATAATGGCTTCCTCTGTCCACATTCTCTGCCCCTGGTGCAGAAAAATGAAGAATAAGGGTTTCCACTAAGATTTTTCACTGGGTCCCTCTTCCCTAAGGGCTACCCTTCTTGGGATGTTTTTAATCGTATAGAGTTTCCTTGGCATTATCTGTGCAAATCAGAGCAGAGAGGAGCAGCAACAGGTGGACAGAGTTGTGCTCCTGGAGGCAGAGACTTGCCACAGAGACATATGGAAATATTTTACACACTGTCATGGCACACTTTCATTCACTCCTCTCCCCCATGTTATGCATACCATGCACCTGCTGTACATTAAGCACTGTGCTTTTGTATAGATTAGTTCGCCTCAGGAAGAGCAGAAATTTGAGATTATCCCTGCGCTGGTAGGGTTGGAGGATGGTCTTAGGTAGTCAGTCTCTGGCCTATTTCCAGATCCGTAAATGGAGTGGGTGTGCTATGCGATCTCTCAGGAGTTTTCCAGTCCAAATTTGCTAACATTTTCTGTAGCTCTAGGATCTAGTTTCTCCTTCTAGCAGACACCCCAGTCAAGCTCCTAAGCCTCTCTCAACCTGAGCTTCCTCTCCACAAGTTGAGACTCAAGCCAAGAGCCTGAGTGCAGGGACTTAGTTTTTGAAGTGATCCTGGGAAACAGGGGTAGGGTAAGAGGAGGCAGGAAGGGAGGAAAGATGGAAGGAAGGAAGAAAAGAAGGAAAGAGGGATGGAAGGAAAGAAGGAAGGAAGAAGGAAGGAAGGAAGGAAGCAAGGAAGGAAGGAAGAAAGGAAGGAAGGGAGGGAGGGAGGAAGGAAGAGGAAGAAAGGAGGAGAGGAAGGAAGTCAAGCAGGCAGGCTAACACAAGGTACAATATGGAGCTGGGCTTTACTGTAGCAAACGGAAGCCGTCAATATTCTCTGAAGAGCCATGTAGAATGTACCTCATAAGTCCATGTGCCGGCAGGATGGAAAGAGAGGAAGCTTTATCTACTGGCTCCCATCTGCTGCTGGCCAGAGGATGTCCCATGGGGTTAACCAGCTCACCCTTCCTGGTTTGCACCCATGCCAGTGCCCAGGAGCTTTACACAGTTACATCAGAGAAGACCCAGAGAGAAGCAAGAGATACACGGGCGCAGCTGAGAGGACGGTCCAGGGGCTCTGAGCTGGTTGCCATGACTACGGAGTAAAAGGCGGACCAAGAGGATATTTGATTAGGGCTTGCCAGGTTTAGCAAAAAATATATTATTCTCGGCTAAATTTAAATTTTTAGATAAGCAGCGAATAAGCATATGCCCCCATGCAATATTGGGGACATGCTTATATTAAATAAATTGTTCACTGTTTACTTGAAATTCAAATTTGACTGGGCATCCTGTGTTTTGTCTGGCCACCCTATCCATGTGCAGTGCACAATGGGGCACAGGAGCTGTGCTATACTAAGCCCCGGTGCCCCCTCCTCTGACTCCTTTAAGATTATATCTCTCTGCCTTGAGGATCCTGGATACAGAAGCGGCTCAGTGATGGGTGATGACCTGTGGGTCCTCTGTGTAAGGACAAGAGAGGCAAGCTGGAGAAAATAGCTTGGTGATATGAAATGGGGCTCAAAGCCCAGGGAAGGACTCTCGTGCTTGATGCCTGCAAGACCCCACGCCTGAGCAAATCCAGGCTGGTGCTGGCCCACGCCACACCCCTCAATGGTGGGAGCATCCCCAGCAATGTCAAATTGAAGGCCTACAGAAAATGGAAGAACAGAAATACTTGTTTTCATTAAAAATTAGAATGCAAATGTCAAAAGCCAATGGGGTCTTTTTTTTTTTCCCAAAAAATCCATCTGTTGTTTTGGGGCAGACTCCTCATCTCAAAATATACCAAATGTGATTGTTTTAAGGACACTGAAGAGTTAGTAGGTGTTTCCTATTCTAAGTTTAAGCATTAAAAAAAATTAAACATGGTGAAAAAATAATACTATCTATATATTTTTTCCTCGTAGCTTCAACATTTCCAGAATTTTGACCTCTGTCTGGTAGTGAGTTCTCCTCCACCCCTTGCACCATCGCTAGCTTCTCTCCTGCTCGGATCCTTAGCCTCGGCAGAGTGACAATTGCACTGGAATCCCTGGATTTCATCCCTCATCCCTGGTGAAGATAAAGCTAATTATACAAAGCTGCATTTGCCCTGCCGGAACCTCACACCCTGCACCTCTGGAAAAGACACGGAAGCTGCTCATCACCTTCGCCTGAGATCAGCCCCATCAGCACCTGTCTGAGCTATAAGAATCCCAGAGCATAGCTCCTACTGAGTCTAATTCCCAAAGTGGGGTAGAAAGGACCATCGTGTTATCTCGTCCAGCCTCCCGGTCCCATCGATGAAGACGCTTCCTCCCACAGGTGGGAAGTGACAGGTGCAAGGTCCTCACTGGGTTTTGCCATTTGACAAAGTCAAGAGAAAAACCCCATGACCCCAGTGATAGCCTCACCCCACTCCCCAACCTCCTCTGATTGTATGACCTCCTTCCTATTGGTACTGCTCCACTGCGGAAGGAGGTGGGATGTGATGATAGACTGAGCTCCCACGCATAACCCGGAGGGCCCTGTCTTCAAAGACTACTACTGTGAACATCTATTCTTCGTGACTCAGAGGGCAGGTCGGAGCCTTACGTTACTCAAGGCATTAGCCATGAATGGCTTGTTGGAGACGAAATCCGTATGCAAACCCCCCCTTTCCTGTTATTTAATACTCACGTAACTTTGTACAGATCGCGTAATCTTCCAGAAGCCCAGCCTTCCTGAGGAATGGACAGGTGATCTCTGCCAGACTCGGAGAGTCATTGTGAGCACGGACTTCCCACACGAGACGCCGCAGAGAGGTGTACGTGTTAGCTGCTATTGTGGTGGAAGGTATCGTGGGAAAATGCTGGGTTAGGAAACTTCTTGTCTAGATTCCGTATGGTCGACATGATATACCCTACAAGACCAGTTATGGGTTATAGGCTTTCTCCCAAGTCCACTACCCTCCTGTATCCCCACCCCGTAAACTGCTCTCTATGGCTTATAGATGTGTCGCCCCATAAAATAGCCACTAGCTACATACTTAAGTGGAGAATAATAAATAAGGCCAAGTAAAGTAAAAATTTAGTTCCATAGCCACACAAGCCACATTTCCGGAGATCAATAGGCACATGTGGCTAGTGGCTACCATAAAGGATGGTGCAGATAGAGATCATTTACCCCATTACAGAAAATTCTAATCCCCAGTGCCATGGGAAGATAGTCAAAACTCACATAAGCCACGGGATCTTCTGTGGTTTAGTCCCAACTTACCCATCCGGGTTCATCTCCTGCCTCACCTGCCCATCTGCACCCTTTACTCCACACCAAGCACATGTTCTTCTTGGCCTGGACTTCCATGGGTCTGTGGCTGTCTTCGTGTGATTCCCTTTGTCGGCGATGCCCTCTCTACCCTGCACCACACCTGCCCCCACCTGGACCCCCTGCTCCTGCCTGCCTAACAAACCCTGCTCACCATTCCAGGCCCAGTGCAAAAAGCTCCTTCGTCAGGGCCATGCTCCATGATGCCCCCCAAAGGTATCACTCAGTCTTTTTTCTCTGGTTCCACCACTGGTGTCCCAATTACAGCATCTACACCCTGAGACCGACGGTTTGCTCACGGTGTCTGTTGGGGGCAGGGATTGGGTCTCATTCATCGTTGTTCCCACAGGGCCCTGGGCAGGCCAGGGCAGAGTGGAGACCTTGACCAATGTCAAGGCCACAGGTCTTACCTCTTGCCACCACCTCTCCTCCTCGTCCCTGGGGATCAGGGCTCTGGCCCACTCGCAGTTGTTTGCCCTTAAGGGAAGGGCTTAGCCCCCGACCGCCGGTTCTCCCTGAGCCCACAAGGATGCAGAGGGAACCCCACTTTGGACGCCGGAACTTGGGCCTTGTCAGTGGCCATGGGGAAGAGGTCAGCTGGAGAAGGCAGTCCCGAGGCGAGAGCCTGCTCCTGGGAGGGAGGGGACGAGGAGAGACAGTCCCCGAACGCACACCCACTGACCGTTCTTTCCCAGTGGAACACTCCCTGCTCGACCTCTCTGGTGCCCAGGCCGGAGCCCTCCCAGCCTCCCTCATGGGCATGCTCCTCTGGGGACCACTCCCCGTGCCTGCCCCACAGGCCCCAGGGGCAGCAGAGCCTCCGGGGCCAAGTGTCTCCCGTGCCCACCCCCCTAAACCCCTCCAAATGAGTGCATCCGTGCCGTACCCCTCACCTCCTCTCCCACCAGCCTCCTGTGCTCTTAGGACCACCTCTAGCCCCATATCTTTCCAGCTTCCTGGCTAGACGCTCCTCCCTCTTTCCTTCTCCCCCAAGGCCACCTCCTGCCATCAGAAAGCCCTGCCCCATGCACCCCTGCGGGGGCCTCACCTCTCTGACACTGGACTCCTTGCCTGGGCCACCTCCCTGTATTAGCTTCCTAACCTGGCTTTCCTCCTCTCACCTCTGACCCTTTCCGTCCACCCCAACGGGATCGTCTTCCTAAAATCCAAATCTTCCTTCTCCAGACCTCTGCTCCCTCCATTGCTCACAGGGGGGAGAAAAGCAAACTCCTTACACAAGTATTGGAGTGGCTCCCAGACCTGACCCCCGCTTACCCTGGCTGCCTTCCCTTGGCTGGACCATGCCACCCCCCTTTCCACTGCTGTGCCCCTTCCCTGCCACCCCCTTCCCTCCCACACGCGGGCCTCAGAGTGCAGTTCAAACATCCCTCCCTCTGGGTAACCATGGGGTTACATCCTCACCCAGGCTGCCTGGGCTCACCCCCACTGAGGGACCTGGAGAAAGGCTTCGAGCCTCACCGTGCCTCAGTTTACTCATCTGCAGAATGGGATCATAGGGTCGCCCAGCAGTTGTCGAGCACAGATTGAAGAGATATTTGGGAAAGTGCACAGTGTGGCTCCGAGCACGTAGCTCTTTCCTTCTACCATTGGTGGCAGTGACGTCTACCAGGCTTTCCACACACACCCACGGTTTCCCTGCCCCCTTGGCCATCCTTACAGCAGCAATTTCTGCATTTCTGTCACTGGTCAAACATAGTCGTGCAAAGCTACAGAACATTCGTCCAGCTTGTTCCCAAGCCCTCCCTCCTCTGCGTTCCCTGCTGCTACCCTAACAGAGAGCATGCAGGGCCCGAAGAGAGTAAGACGGCATCTGGCATCCCGAAGAGCTGGGAGCCAGGGAGCCCTGTTCAGTCATCTCCAGGTGCCTCGCTGGGAACTAGGGAGTTTGCTCTGTCCACACCATCAGATTAGCTAATACTTAGTGAGGAATCCCCCTGTACCAGGCACTCCACGTATCAGCGACAAGGCAGCTCTCAGACGTAGTTAGTCACGTCATTTCCGTTTTTCCAACTGAAAAAGCTAAGGCACAGAGAAGTGAAATAACGTGCCCAAGGTCACGCAGCGCTAAGTGATGGAGCCCAGAGCCAACCTCGGAAGTGTGACAACAATGCTTGTGTGTGCAGCTACTACGAGATTTACTGCCAGAAATAGCTGATCCGGAGCTCTGTCTCACCCCGGTGCCCCTGAGATCTGAGATAGTGGGTGAGTGTGTGTGTGTGTGTGTGTGTGTGTGCGCGCGGGTGCGTGTCTGAGTAACCAGGAAACGAAAACCGGGCACCTAGGGCAGGTGCCAGAAGGAACAGAAGAACAAGAATCAAGGAAAGGTCTCACGGCTTGCCAACCAACGCTCAAGCAACTGAGGTCTCTGAAAAGTGCCCCACGCATTTGCACACCCACAGTCGAGTGTAAGCGACCCAGGCCCTGAGGATCAGCCTGATGCCCCGCCAGTGCCAGTTGGATTGTAAGGAGCATCAGTTCGTTCCTGGTTGAAGCCCAGCCACTTGGAGTTGTGGGGTCAGCCGATGTCAGGGCAGGGTGGGGCTGCAGAGGCCAAGCTAGCCATCAACCCATTATTGGAGTCACTGGCACTTCCAAGAAGGGCTGCAGCGGTGGTTCTCCAAAGGAGGCCCCAGGGCCACCAAGAGCAGGATCTCCCAGAGCTCTCTCTACATTGCCCATTCCTGCGCCACCCCCCACCCCCGAGCCACAGTCTCTGGGACCAGGCCCTGAAATCTGCCTTGTTCACAAGCCCTCTGGAGATTCTGATTTACTCTCCGAAATACACAGCCAGCTGTGTCTTAGATCAGGCTCCCAGACACAGACCCTGAGAGGAAAAGGAAAGTTCTTAATGAAAAGACTTATAATGGAAGTGCCTCCCAGAAAAGCCAACAGGAAATGCGGGAGCAGGAGAAGGACGAAGGAACCCGGCAGGGGTTGTGGGCTCAGAGGAGGTCCTGCAGGTGGCGGCTCTCCCAGGTCCCACAGGGGCTCCAGAATCATCCAAGGGACTCCAGCCACTCCAAGTTCTTCCAGGATCGACATCTTAAGCACATCTATGACTTTGCTTATTTGCTGGCCCAAACCGGGTTTTACTGAAATTAGGAGTTGTGTGTTGGCATGACGAATGATTGAAAATGGGTTCTTCTGCAAAATTAAAGCTATTGACGATATATAGATAGGCTAACGTAGCTTAGAAACACTTGGCATAAGGACCCAAGGAAACCTGGGCCTGTACCTAGGATTGCACTAACAAGCAATTTGGCATCCAGCCTTTTGGTCAAGAGGATTTCTTTTTTTTTTTTTTTTTTTTTAATTTATTTATGATAGTCACACACAGAGAGAGAGAGAGAGGCAGAGACATAGGCAGAGGGAGAAGCAGGCTCCATGCCGGGAGCCCGACGTGGGATTCGATCCCGGGTCTCCAGGATCGCGCCCTGGTCCAAAGGCAGGCGCCAAACCGCTGCGCCACCCAGGGATCCCTGGTCAAGAGGATTTCTAATGGTCTAATGGTGATTATCAGCATCACAGGAGCCTGCCTTCGGAACTGTGATTTTTCTGCCTTGAGTAAACTTTCCGTGGGAGAACCAAGCATCTGTAGGCCTCATGCAAGCTAGCAGAGCAGATGTGCAATCATGCTTTTTGATTATGAATGCTTATTTGGGAACTGGAGGTGTGAACCTAGTCTGAGACTTGCTTAGGAGCAGCTAACCTCACCCAGCTCAAGCTTTGTTGACCTCACCCCATTAACTGCCGAGAAGCAGCAAGGCCCTACCTGAGCAGATCAACACAGGCTGGCTGTGACAGGGAAGGTGACTGGGAATGACACCCTTACCACGGGATGTGCAAAGGGTATTTTCAGGTGTTCACAATGGGGGGTAGGGTTCCCTAGACCACCTGCCTCAGATCCCCCAAGGAGCTTGTTCAGGAGTACATTTCAGGGCTCCTCCTAAGAACCTACTGAATTACAATCAGTGGGGGCAAAGGGATCTAGAGATTGGCTTTTTTTTTTTTTTTAGAAAGTGCCCAAGTGATTTTCTGCACACTAAAACCTGAGAATCACTGCCAAGGAAATTTCTTCTCACTCCCCCCACCCCACCCTAGGGTCAAAGCTTATAGCTGGTGTGGTGAAAGAACAAGTATCACCCTTTTATTGTTGTCTTGATTGCATCTACAAGTCTACTTTTGATAATGATGGAGCCATCCGGGAAGAAGTTGTCAGAAATAGGGGGACTGGACTTCTGTGAACTCCGATATTGAGAATCCACACTTCCCATTGGCTACCCAGTGCCCACTCCCCCAGCGGAGACCCTGCTCTGCCCACCCTGAAAGCCCAGCCGTGCCCACCATCCCCACCATCGGCGGCTGGGAGGAAGATGGTGCCGGGGGCAGAGCATAGACTTCGATGACGACGTGAAGGCAGTACGAGTTGGAACGGCTCTGTGAAAAAAGGAGCAAGGGCCAAGCCCGACTGAGCCATCTCTGCTGACAAGAGCCTCACCATGAAACTCTGAAAACTACTCAGTTTTCTTATAAACTGGGAGAGAAGTTTGAAGACACTGCAGCTAATGGCAGAAACACTGCGATCTGCAATCTTAAAGTGGCACATGGGTGTTGGCAATGTCACAACAAGACAAGTGGAAGGTGGGGAAGGCATTATGAACTATGTCACCAGGACTCCGATCTGTGAAAAGGCAGACTGCAAATTTTATCACTACTTTTGACGAGATTTAGTTGTGAAGATAAACAAGCTCTGCTCTAATCTCCATACTGCTGCTTCTTTTGTTTCATTCCTGTGTTCAATCATCTTTATCACCAGCATTCTCTAGGCAACTATTTCAAAATGTCACTTTAATTAGGATCAGGCCCTTGGTTAGTAAATAAATGTATTTTCGCTTTAAAAAAAAATTACGAGTTTAAGAGTCGAGCAGCCAACAGAGCTTCTGGCTATTATCCCAATAGGGATGTCATTATGCAGGTGTATACTTGTAGGACCTTGTAGAGTTCAAAAATCTTTATAACTTCTCTGACATTTAATAAAGCAAAGATGTGTGTAGGTAGGGTGGGACGATGGGCTTATCTTTAGTGACAGTGAGGAAATTGGCTACAGCCAGTCTTTGTTGGGAGAGATGCAGAGCAAGAAGTAGAACGGAGAGTGACAGCCCCTCAAAACAGAACAGAGGGGGCTACTCTACTGAACAGAAATAAGAGGGCTCCACTTCCTCATCAAGGACCCTAAGCCAGGCTTTGAGCTAAGAGCTTCCCTTTCCTGATCCCAGGTAGCTCCCCTAAGCAGCCAAACATTGTATCTAGTCTTTTTCTTTGCAGATGAGGAGGCCGACACCTAGATGGGTTCAGAGACCGCCCCTGCACCTCACCTGGAGGTGACCTGCATTAGAAAGTGTTCTGGGAAAGGAGACAGAACATGAAAGCCCCCTAACTCTGGGAAACGAACTAGGGGTGGTGGAAGGGGAGGTGGGCAGGGGGTGGGGGTGACTGGGTGACGGGCACTGAGGGGGGCACTTGATGGGATGAGCACTGGGTGTTATTCTATATGTTGGCAAATTGAACACCAATAAAAAAATAAATTTATAATAAAAAAAAAGTGTTCTGGGCCCAGGGGAGCCGTGGCAAAGAGGGAGGGGGCAGGGGAGCTTGGGAAGCAAGTGGGAAGCAATGAGAATGGACACGGGGAGTGAGGGGGCTGGTGGGGAGGGTAAGATTTGGCAGGTGAGGCATCCCCCCTTGCCCAGGAAGCCCCAGAGCCTAAAACAACTGCTATGTGCAGGTACAACAGGTGCTCTCCTGCATCCTTAGACTCTGGTCAGGAGAAGAAAGAAAGTGGGGGGTGGGGGGTGGAGGGGAGTGGGGAAGCCTTATCAGTGAGTGCCCAGTTATAAAGCTGAAATACAGCAAATCTTGGAGCCAAGAACTTGCAGGCTCATCTCAAAGTCTGATGTGCTTCAGATTGCAATATTCACAAAAGCCGGGGTCCTGGGGAGCTCCTTGCTCCTTTTTCCCCTCTATCCTTCCCTTCCCCCCTTCTTTTATTTATTTATTTTTAAAAGGATTTTTTATTTATTTATTCATGAGAGACAGAGAGAGAGAGAGAGAGAGGCAGAGACACAGGCAGAGGGAGAAGCAGGCTCCATGCAGGGAGCCCAACGTGGGATTCGATCCCCAGCCTCCAGGATCATTCCCTGGGCTGAAGAGGGCACTAAACCACTAAGCCACCTGGGCTGCCCTATTTATTTTTTATTGAAATATAATTGACATAAAACATGGTTAGCTTGAAGAGTGCAGTGTATTGACCAGGAACATCGTGTATTGCAATAGGGTCACCTCTGTAGCTCAGCTCCTCTCTCGTGGCACATGATTAGCATTTCTTTGTTTGTGATGAGAACATTTAGGATCTAGTCTCTTAGCAACGTTGAAGTGTATAATCCAGTATCATTGACTCGAATCACTACGCTGTGCATTAGCTGCAGATCTCCCTCCTCCTCCACTTGCCCATCGCTTCCCCTTGAGCAACATCTCTCCTGTTACCTCTCCCCCCAGCCCCTGGGGACAACCACTCGCCTCTCTTTTTCCACGAGTTCAGCTTTTTTAGGTTGCACGTACAAGTGATCTCATACAATGTTGTCTTTGACTTATTTCAGCCTAATGCCCTCAAGATCCACCCAGGTTGTCACACGGGGTAGGATTTTCTTCTTTCTCATGGCTGAATAATATTCTCTTGTATACGTGTGTGTGTGTGTGTGTGTGTGTGTGTGTGTGTGTGTGTGTAGCCATTTCTTTATCCATTAATCTGTTGATAGACACTCAGGTTGTTTTCGTATCTATATCACCTTGTGAGTAGTGCTGCGGTGAACAGGGAGTACAGGTATCTCTTTGTATCTTATTTTCATTTCCTTTGGATGAATACCCACAGGTGGAATTGCTGGATCGTAGAGTAGGTTTATTTTTAATTTTTTGAGGCCCCTCCATACAGTTTTCCATAGTGGCTGCCACCAACTTACATTGCCACCAACAGCCCCCATCTTCACCACTATCTTTTGTCTTCTTGATGATAGCCATGCTAACAGGTGTCAGATGATACCTCATCGTGGTTTTGATTTGCATTTACCTGATAATTAGTGATGTCAAGCATCTTTTCATAAACCTGGTGGCCATTGGGATGTCTTCTTTGGAAAAAAATGTCTCTTCCGTTCCTTTGCACCCTTTTAATTGGGCTGTTTGGTTTTTTGTTGTTGACTTGTTCTTTATGTATTTTGAATATTAGCCCCTTAACCAATCCATGGTTTGCAAATATTTTCTCCCATGTTGTGTGTTGCCTTTCCATTATGTTGATGGTTTCTTTTACTATGCAGAAGTAGTTTGATATACCCTTTTTTCCTTCTCTTTTATTCAGACATGCAGCAAATATCGATGACACCCACTCGGAGCCAGACACGGAGAAAACAATCTCCCAGGCACCTTCCTTTCCATTATCTTCTCTGATCCTGGCGTCTATTCTACGAAGTGTAAAGTATCATTTTCATTTTCAATGATGAAAAAACTGCCTGAGGTCCTCCAGCTGGTCACTGGCCACGTGTGGACTTGAACTCAGATCTCTCAAGTCTAAACACCTTGTTTTTTGCTGTTTTTTCACACAATCCCATAGTCTCATCCCCACTTTTTTCCTTTCTGAGGCAGCTGTTGTACAAAGTCTGCCATCCCCTTGAGCCCCATCCCCATCCCTGCCAAGGTTGCCATCAGAGAAGGGATAGGCCTGGCAGTAAAAGAGCCTTTGGGCAGGCAGCCCTGAATGTCCCAGGTCGTGGGCCATCACGGGATGAGCTAAATGGCAAAAGGCAGAGGCACTAAAAGCCAAAGTGACAGAGGAGCAGGAGACCAAAGGAAAGGACATGTTAACCACCTGTAAATCTCTTACTTGAGAGGTGTGAACACTGAAGACCAGAACATGATGTGCACTCTCTGGACCAGGGGCTGTAGAGTCTGAGGAAGCTGCTAGAAAGGCAATGTGGGAGAAGAAAGGAAGACTGGAGGGTGAAGGGGGATCCCAACCCAGAAGGATCAGGACCCAGCGCTCAGGGAGAGAGCAGGGGGCAGGCATGGTGGGAAGAACGCGATGTCACCAGGCCCTGGCAGAGAGAGCTCCCTACCACGCAGAGTTTTTGCAGAGTCCAGGCTGGCCTGGGTGCGGGGAGGTCCCTGCCACTGCCTCGGAGAGCCGAGGGGACCAAGATGGGAAGGAAGACAGGGCTGACCTCCGAGGGGACTGCTGGGGGTGGGGGCAAGGCCAGAGAAGCACCCTGGCCTGACAGATGCGTTTGGCCACAGAATCTAGAATTCTGCTGACCCAGAGCTTTACCACGTGTTCTTTTCTGTTTATGTGATGACAAAGATAAAGAGGGAGGAAAACAAACCAATGAAGCAGGCAGATCTCCTCTCTCACCTCCTCTGACCCTGTAGAAAGCAACCCCACTGGGAGGCGGGGGATTTGGAGAGAGCACCAGAGGAAGTCCAGTATAAGGCTCACCCCAGATTCGGATTCGGATTCGGGGGGGACCACCCCCGCCGCCTGAGCAGCAGCCGGGAGCCAGCCCCACCTGTTCCCGCTCCCACCCCCTGGCTTGGGAAAATGATCGGGGATAAGCTGCCCCTGAGATGGACGCCAGCCCAGGCCATCCAATCTCTGGAAGCCACAGGCCAGCCCCTTATCTCCACAGCTGTCAGGCAGCCTGGGCGGCAACAGGCTCCAGTTACAGGGTATAAACAGGCCACAGAGTTGGCTGGCTCGAGTCTGGCCTATGCCCTTGGCTCTTCGGTCTTAAAGGGGATGAGAGGAGGCTGGGGGTGGGGGCAGTGGAGGAAGGATTTGCAAGGTGGGCCTCTCCCTGTCTGCCCTTGGCCTCCCTCCTTCTGCCCTCGTCTGAATTTTCTCCAGAGATGACAGCTCTTCCTTTCCCAGGGTAGTCATGGGTTCGGGTCCCGGTGACCTCAGCAGGGGCTGAGATGCACGTGAGCAGCCCACCTTACAGGTCTGTCAGGTCCGAATTGTGTGGCTTTTGGCCAAAGTCCACCCCATCGACCAGGTACTTACATAGAGGCCCTTTCACTCAAGAGAACTCAAAAGTATTTGTCCTCCCCCATAGCCCTAACCCATGGGACAGAAGGTGTGTATCTTTTTTTTTTTCAGCTCTATGAGCCCCATGTTGCACCCAAAATGGGTTCCTTCAGTATCTTCCAAGTGTTTAACCAAGAACTGCGGGTGACCACGTGTGGGCGTGCATGGTGGAGGCGTCCAGGGCTCACTTTGCAAACCCAACAGAAAGGACCTGTCTCCCTCTGGAAGAGAAACCAGAAATGCAAGACTGGTCTTCTCACCAAAGGGCCTCCCCACGTCCTTCAAAACCCAGGACTGCTGGGCCACAATCTTTTGCCTGGTGCCAGAGACCTCTGGGGAGCAGATGCTACCTGGGGAGGTGGGGAGGAGGGGCAGCCGGGCCCATGAGTTCTGAAGACAGTATGTGTGCATCTCCCAGAGCAGAAGAAGCCGCTGGAAGGTGAACCACACACGCTGATCTGAGCAGAGTGTTGGGCCAGTAAGAGAATAGAGAGCTCGGCCTGAGTCCCCACCTCAGCGGCACTTCCAAGTTCCTAATTGGAAAATGCTGGAATTCTCGTCTGTAAAGCAAATTTGACAACGATGATGAGATCAGTTCCTTCGGCAACATAAGTGGCTGGGTTGCTGCCATTCGAGAGCCATGCGGCCTAAGGGTCTCTTCGCTTCTGCCCTGGTCTCTTTCCGTCCCATAACAGGTGGCCGTCCGGTCGGTCTCTCCATCCCTGCGTGCTCACCGGTCTGTATGCGTCTCTTCGATCCACACGTGCTGATCAATCGTGTGCGTGGAGCGATGGCAGTGGTCTCTCTCGTTTTGATAATGTGAAAAGACAGGTGACTGCGGGGGGGGGGGCGGGTTGCGGGGCTGAGGAACTGACGTCAGGTGGACCACAACTCCCGGACGGAAGAGTGAGCGAGAGGAGGCAAGAAACAGAAGACAGCCCTGAGAAGGCCGAGCTCGGGGTCACGAGGAAGGCCCAGGCCAGGTCAGGCCGGGCCAGGACTCTGTGCTTTTATTTATGCAGCCGCCAAGGTGCTCTGCTTTCTATCATTTCTGAGGCCGATTTGTGTAGGTTCAGGGTGCGCGTGTGTGTGCGCATCTGTGTTTTAATTTGGCTGACTTCAGACTTCTTTCTTGGAAGGAGACATTTCCTTCTCTTTAAAAGGTGTTTATTTATCATACACAAAATTAAGAAAATCTTGCATATCACAAACATATACCCTGTGGAGCAAGAAACACCCGGGGCCTGGCCCAGTGCCACCTCTCCTGGACAATAACGGAGCAATCGGTCTTGTACATCACAGCGGTGGGCACCAGGCCGCGGCTCCTGCCCACAGGCAGGGTCTCACCCCACATCCAAACCCCAGCCCCTCCTCATTTAGCTCTTCAACAGACCTGTTAGCCGACGTGCACAAATAGAAGCGCGCATGCATACACACATACTCACACACAATGGCTAGAGACACTTAATTAAGAATTTAAGGAAGTCTTTGAATATTTGACCCTTTTTGCGTGCCTCTAAAATGCAGGGACCTGGGTTAAAATCATGCCAATCGTACAGATCCGTCTGCTGGAGCAGAGAAAACTCGATTTGGGGCTGTTGAGCAATTTAATCAAAGAGCTAAGCTATTTTTGCAATAGCCCTGAACAATGATCTTTTTCTCTGCACTTGGACAGTCAAGCACATGGGCCTTGGCATAAAAATGTCCTTGAGCTCCAAGCAGGGGTGAGGCCTGTGGCCGAAAAGATCTTCAAGCACTTCCAGTCCTTTCCACACTCCTGGAAGGTTTTGAAGGAAAAAGGAGAAGAAAAAGGAGGAAAAAAAAACATCCTTTGGTTTCGATAAGCACCCTCTGTACTTGCGTTTGTCTCTTCAGACGTCGTTGGCCAAAGCGTCTGCTAAAAATATAATGAAGGGGGGGGTGCGGGGGAGGGAGAGTTTTTAAACGAACCCTTTTGATTTCTGACTGCCTCCCTCCACCAATTCACCTCAATGCAAAAGTGTCACACCAGCTGCCCTTCTTCTCAGCCCTTTTGGGGCACTTGACTTGGGCAAATTATTTTTGAAATGAAAGGAAGAAATACACTTGTTTTGATTCTTTCTGTGGGGCTCCAGGCTCTCTGAGCCGGAGAATGGCTCTAGCTCCAAGCGGGTCTGTGTTCGGAGCCTGCCCCCTGCCAGGGGTGAGGTGCTGTGGCTGCAAGGTGGGCCCACCCTGCGGGAGCAGGACCCGGCCAGTCCCGGGGGTGGACGGGAATCGGTCTCGTGGGGTTCCAAAGGGCCAGCCAGCTGGAAACACCCAAGTATCCTGTTTCGCAGCTTCCAGGATCTGGTCATCCATGTCGCCCTTGGAGTTTGCCCAAAAGGAAGAGAAGAGGAGAGCCCAGCAGGAGCTGTCCGGTAGCCGGGTGGTTAGCTCATTGGGTTCCTTGGAGCTCGCTTTAGCTCTTCCCTTCCAGCCAAACCCAAAGGTTACTGGAGCAGGCTGGGTCGGCTTGGGCTAGGAGGGCTGAGTCATCCACGGGACAGGATCGCAGTGACTATAAATTATCCTGTGTTTAAGGACGGCTTTCTAAAACCCTGGCTTTGGGCTTGGAGTCTTTATTTATATCTCTCACAGGAATATTTTTCAAACTCATGACAGTGCACTCTGTATTGCTTTGGGGACACTCCAAGCACCTGGTCTCCTCTATAACGAGCCCTGCAGGTGACAGGCCCTCAGAGTCCCTGCGCCTGGACTCTGGGGCGACTCACACTCACGCCCACACGTACATCTCTTTGCTGCCAGGTCAGGCCCCATCTCATGCTTGGAGGTACGTTCACCTCACTGGCCCCAGCATCACATGCAGGCACAGATACCTTCAGACACACACACACACACACACACACACAAATGCAAACTATAGGGAACAGTGCGCACTGGTGCTTGGTACATTCCAGAGACGGCCCCTGCTCCCGAGGACACGGGCACCACACAGGAATTACTCCTCAGGCTGCGGGGCCTCCAGGGGTGGGACGCCCACCTGTCTGGCTCAAGAGTATTTGCCCAGCGATTGATGACTTTTCTTTTTTCTTTTTTCCTTTCTCTCTCTTTTTTTTCTTTTTTAGATTTTTATTTTTTATTTATTCATGAGACACCCAGAGAGAGAGGCAGAGATACAGGCAGAGGGAGAAGCAGGCTCCCTAAGGGCGGCCCCATACGGGACTCGATCCCAGGACCCTGGGATCACGCCCTGGGCCAAAGGCAGACGCTCAACCGCTGAGCCACCCAGGTGCCCCAGACTGATGACTTTTCATTTTGGCAAGTTGGCTTCTCATCGTCGTTCTTGCTCCTCGTGCCTCACAAGGCATGCGGAGCGGAACCACAGCCTACAAGCTTCCAACAGCTCCTGGGGCCCAAAGGTCCCAAGTCCCAGTGAAGGAGCCTTGCAGACCCTCCCTCCCCCTCTGACGATCTGCAAGTCAGGAGCCGAGGCTGTTGAGAGGAGGGGGAGTGGGGTAAGGTTGTCTCTCCTGCAAATAAATCATTCCTTTAATCCCTCTGCAGCCCACACCTTCACGCCGTCTGTATCTCCACCTCCCTAGCCTGCTCTTTTTTTTCCTTCCCTGCTTTGTAATTAGATCATTTTGGTAAATTACTGGTTGTTATTTATTTATTCCCCGTGGTCTCTTTACCATTATTTGTTCTTTTCAAAGCCTCTTCAAGATGGAAGGAGAGAGCCTCATTCTTCCCATTGTTCTAAGGCACAGAGAGTATCAAATACATTGCCTGGGGTCCCAGAGGGCAGTGGCCGGGATGGATCTGAGGCCAGCCCCATCCCCAGCCCCTGCCGAGCAACCTCCTTCTGGGACAAGGAACCTAGGACAGGTTGCCGTTCCTCTAATGCACCCAGCCCAACGTCTGTCCTCCGAGCCCTGTGACACAGCACGGACTCCAGGACTCTCTCGGCCACCTTTCTGGGAATCAAGACTCTCCAAGGTTTTGAGGCTAGGCTTTATGAGGATGCCCTCACCTGTCAGATAAAGGAACGGTTAGGGCCCTACAGTGATCCTATAATTTGATTGAACCACAATCCCAGAATTGGCCAAAATGTCCAAGTCTTGCCTTGGATCACAGAGTAGATCCCCAATTCCTGCCACTCCTCCCTCTCTTTCCCCCCTCATCTGGAACACCTGCTGTTCACACACTTTCCCCGTCCTTAGCTGGGAGCATGTGCCAGGAGTCACTTGGGCCCCCTGGGGCACCAAACCAGCTTTCTCCAACTACCCCAGCCACACCGGAATGCCCACTTCTCCCACCAATTTTCCCAGACACATTTTGTTGTCATCGATTAAATTTCCACAAAGCACTGATTCTTGCCGTGTTTATCTCGTGTAAATGTTTGCACCTTCTCCCTCTACGCCTGTCCAAAGGTTCCAATTCAGTGGCTCTTCTCCTATGGTAACGTTTGCCTCCAGAGTTTCTGATTCAGGAGGCCTGGGTGAGAGTCAACAATTTGCAGAGCTAACACATTCCCAAGGCGTGCCGATGCTCCTAGCCCGGGGACCAAACTTTGAAAACCACTGGTTTAAACAATAAGGAAAATGTACTCTTTCATAAGCAAAATGCCCTTGGGGGTGGGGGGGGCGCGTGGGCAGTGGTTCCAAGGTTAGCTGACTCACTGGCTCAATCACGTCCTCAAGGACCTGGCTCCACTCTCCTCCGTCATCCTTGGCATGTCGACCTTCACCTTGACCGGGTCCTTACAGCTGCACCCTGGTCCCACGGCTCCAGGCATCACCTGCAGACCAGAGACTGGCCAGTAGAAGAGATCACCTTTCTTCAGAACTGAGAACCTTTCTCCGAAGTGGTCCAGTCGGTGTCTCCTTAGGCTACCGTGGCCAAAACTGTGTCACACGCTGGTGCCTAAACCAACCACTGGCGATGGAGGCAGAAGCGACAATGCTTGGGTCACAGGAATGGGTCCCACGGAGTAGACAGCCACTGTGAGCTCTGTTGACAATGAAAATATTCTTATCTCGCCTATGAGGTTACTTATTGGTTGTCTGTTTGGCAAACATGCTCACCTCTGTCTTATGGTGAAAGAACCTGAAGCCCGACTTAGAGGGGATGGGGACATGAGGTAGCCAAGGGGCTCGTGTTCAGGCGACAGTGGCTCCTAAACCACGTAGGTAACAGAATCCTTCCCCGGGATTGAACTGAGAATACTGTAGGGCGTTGGGATTGGGGGGAGGGGAGGAAGGCACCCTCTTCCTGCAGAGGCTGTTAAGCAGGGATTGTTGGTGGTCACGTACCCACAGAGAGGAGAGAGCCTCCGGAAAATGGTCAAAATTAACTCACAGTCAGAGAGAAGCGGAGATGGGCAAAGAGGGACAAGAAGGGGTCCGAAGGCCTGCAATTCCTCCTTTGTTTCTATGGGGCACCTCAGCGTCCTGCCCAATTCTGGAATAAATGTCTCATCCATCTACAGTAATTAGAATTACACTTCTGAAAGAAAAAAAAAAAAAGTACATTTCTGCTTCTTGCAACCTCACCAGATTGCAGCTTTTGACACTGTGCGCCATGCAAAGGGCAGAGAGGAGGCAAAGCAGAGGGCCGTGTATGAATGGAGGAGCCCGAGCGGCCTCGCTTCGCATCGCAGCCCCGGCTCTCGGCCACACCTTCCAGACTGGGGAACAGACCAAACAGAAGCCCCACCGAGGATCCCGGCCTACCTCCTGATCAGGATTCAAGAAAAGCGTAAGGCCCCTGGGAATGCTCGAAAGCAGGGCAGAGGCAGAGAAATGACAGAGCAGGGCTGGAGGACACCACCCCTTCCTTTGCAGAAGGACAGTCTGGCCCTCAAAAAAGGCTTCACCCTCTGCAGCCCTCCTGCCTCCCCAACTGGCACCAGGGTGACGGGGGGTCAGATCAGCCTCCCGCAGCAGGAGAGGCCCAAGGGCTTCTCCAAGGGTAGACTGCACCCGAGGAGGACCAACACCCCGGCTCGTTTCCTTCTGAGATTTTTTTTTTTTTTTTTTTTTTTTTTTTTGGTCTCCAGGGAAGGGAGTTTCCCAAGCATGTGCTAAAACAGAAAGTTGTTTATTTGTTTCTTTGTTTTTAACGATCATAGGGGTAGAGCATGCCAGCAAATTCTCAGGCAGGAGAGGTCTGCTCCAATGTTTCCATCCCCAAAGACACGAGCCACAGGGAGCCACAGGTGTTGCCATCAGTGTTGCCCTCGCTGCTGCTCCTGAGGCCCCAGCCCCTGTAGGGACCCACCTCCTCCACCCCACCCCACCTCCGACCCAGCAATTTCATAGAACGCCCGCACCAGGGCATGGGGCCACGTGTAGGACCGTCACCCCACCCCGAAGTCAGAGAAATGGACTTATTTCTGTTTCCACTGGCCATGGCATGAAAGCACTCTTGACTTCTCTTTTTTCTCACTGACGTCCGGTGATCCGTCCCCGTTAGAAATCACCGTGGGAGAAAGAGAACTGGGGAAGGACGTTAAGAAGAGAAGACAGATGGGAGGGAAATGCCACAATTTGGCTAACACGCGAGTGAAGGGCCCTCCTTCTAATCACCGGCTGGCTGGAGCTTTTCTTGCCTCCAGTTGTGGGAGGCGAGACGATCCCCCTCCCACTGGGCCCCGGATGGGATCCCGGCAAACAGATGAGGCAGGTGGCTTGGAGCCGGGAGGGGGGCGTCTAGGAGCCGGATTTTGGCTAGAAGAACAGAATGGAAAAGGAAGAGAAGTGGGTGTAGTGTTTGCTCCTGTTGAGACACTATTGGTCCTTCAAGTCTCCCTTCCCTGTGAAGCTTTCTCCAAAGCCCTTCCCGGCTCACCTCCTCCTCCAGAGGCCCCCCTCCCTTGTCCATCCTGCAGGAGCAGGACAGCCTCCAAAAAGACGGACGGACAGACGGCCACGCACCACCAGGCTTTTGTGCATAACCAGGGGGTTGTATCTAGAGCCCGGTGCAAAAACCCTCTGTCCCTCTGCCCTTCCATCCACCGAGGGGTGGAGCCCCGAGCCTTCCCACTTGAATCCGGGCTGCCTTGCAGCCAGCAGAAGGCGGCCAGAAGCGCCTCCACGTGGGTTCCAAGCCTGGGCCTCAAGAGGTGCTGCCCGCCGCCCCTCGCATGTTTGGGAGCCTGGCCCTGCACACGACTGAGCCCACGCCAGCCCGGGACAGGAGGAGCCCCGCGTGGACAGAGGTTCCAGGGGTGCTCACTGCCACCAGCCAGCCCGGGAGAGGCCCGGAGCCCCGTCCAGCTCAGCAGAACGGCCCAGCCGCTCCTCAGCCTCACGGGCAGCAGTGAAGGAATGAGCCCTCGAAGCTCGGCCTTTGGGGTGGTTTGTCACGCAGCCAAAGCTAACTGATGCACGCCTGTCTCCGACCGCCCCTCGCCAGGAAGCAGGGGGGCCTGCAGGGCTGGCAGTCCTGGAGCTGTCTGCGTCCCTCCTCCACCTCCGTATCCCTGAGACATTGCAGACTCCCCCCCCCCCCCCCGGGGCTGGTAAGGTGGGGCGCAGCGTGGAACCGAATGGACCTGGGATGTTGGCAAAGGCGCAGCAGCTGCGGAGCACCCCATGCGTGCACTGATGTGACTCCCTGGCTCCCGGCCACCTCCCCGAGGCCTGGGCTTGGGAAAAAGGTTACCTGATCACCACTGCCTTTGTGCATCAATTCACTCGGGGCTGGATTAATCCCTGCTCAGTTTCTCCCTCCTCCCCCAGCCCCATCCCCAGTCTGGCTGCCCGGATGATGTAAGCAGTAACCAATCCTGCAGCCCGAGCACTCAGCCGGCTGGCTCACTTCCGTGTCCATTAAGGGAAGGCAGACACTTTAGAAAGAACTGGAAAATATTACCAGCCACCCCCTCGACTCGACTCCCCCCGTCCCTTGCCCCGGTCTCCACTTCCCAGCCACATACACCCTAACCCCCGGAGACCAGAGATGGGAAGTGCTGAAGCCAAAGAAAGAAGAAACTGGAACCGTAGCCCTGCAGGCCTCAGGGGCTGAGCCACGAGACTCCTCTGGGCATGGGAACCAGAGCTGGAAGAGACAAACTGGAGGCATGCGACAGCCTCGCCAGCCACCCTCCCCGTGTCCCTGGCACTCGCTGCTCCAGGGACTTTGCTCCTTGGTGACAACCAACGAACAGGGGCACTGAGGGGGCAGAGGGCCTGCGTCCCTGGTGGGGAAGGGGCCACACGGGACACCTCCCCCTCCCATCACTCAACTGAATTGCCAAACTCGCTTCCAGGGACGCAGTGGGGACCCACGGTTGACAGCTTACACAGATTGGGGCAGGAGAAGCTGCTCTGTTTGCTGACTTCGGGCTTTTCCAAACCTTTTCAAGACCCTCACTGTCCCAGCATCGCCCAGGGTTGGAGAGAAGGCTACCATTAGAGAGTCAGCCCCTCCCGCCTCGGAATCTCGTGCTCGGACACAGTCACCCCCACCCTGGGACGGGCCCCCCGCAAAAGCTGCGAGGTCTTGACCAGGCCCCTCTGGCTCCCTAGACCCAGCTGTCTTGTCTGAAAAGTGCAGAGAACCAGACATCCCTACCTCACAGAGTCTTTGGGCAGAAGAAATAAGAGAATGTCAATAAAAACCAGTTGCACAATAGCTTGTGAAAACCAAGCACTGGCTGGGAACTCTGTACTCTCCACTCCATTTTGCTGCAAACCTAAAACTACTCCTCAAAAACTCACTTTATTTTTTTTTTTTAAGAGTGAGACAAAGGTGTGTGGAGTGGATGGACGGTGGACGGCTGGGACTCACTTGTCTGCTGCTTAAAGACGCGAAAGGGAGAGCCACGCTGACGGCAGTGCTTCTGTCCTGTAAAGTCTGTGCAAAAGAAGGGCTCTTATTGCATCAGGGTGAGGGGACGCACTTACTCTGGAAAAGGTTTTGGACAGTCCCAACTGGAGATACATTTTAAACAAGGGATGAGAGGAAGAAAAATGGCTCGCATCCATCCACATGTGTTTCCGCCCAGCTCAGGCTCAAGCGCTGAGGAAGGGAAGGGGCCACAGTGGCATCTCCTCTTCCATCTGCCTGGAGATCCCCCTTCCTTGGGGGTGTCTTCCTCCCACCCCATGACCAGTTATATTCTACTAGGAGCTACCCCTTATGAAAATCTGCTCCCCGGTCAAGTTGGGCACATCTCCCAATGTAGGTCAATGCCTCCTGAAGACTTCTTGAATTAGGCATCAGGAGAAAAGGCAGTTCTGCATTGGGGTAAAGATGGCAGGTGCCAAGCTTGGCACATGGGCAGAAACTTAGGTGAGGGACAGTGAGCCCTGTCCTCTTCTCTTTCTCCCATTTCCAGCTGTCTCTGAGGCCAGCTGCACATGGCCCTCCCTTGCTTGGTTACAAGAACCCACAAATCCCCCTTCTAGCCTACCCTGGTTATGGGAATTCTGCTGTTTGTGACCACACTCCCTGCGATACACCACGTACAACACAATATGCTTGTAGGTTGTACACTACCATGCTGTCCCCTGGTTCAAAAACAGTATCACTTCCTGGGAAGAAAGACAACAGAAACAAAGCAATTGGAAAGCCATGCAAGATAGCACTAGACTGAGCAGTTTTGAATTAACTTCATCCTACACGTCTTTCTTTCCTTTGGTTTTCCTTTCTTTTGTTTTGTCTTTCCTTTTCTCCCTCTCTCCCTTTCTTTCTTTGATAAGCATCCCCCCCCCCCATCCACTGGAAATGTAAAGGTAGGTACAACACACACATGAAATGCTCATAATCTAGAGGCGAGGAAGCCATAAACACAGCTTGCACGATTACAGGATGTATAGCCACTAGAGGTATGTACCAGGACCCGGGAGGCATAGAGGAGGGTTAGCTCCTTCTGAACATCAAGCGTCTGCGAGGGTGTTACGGAGACACGGTTATTATAGGAGAGCTTTGAAGGATTTTGGGAGAGCAGAGACTGGGAATTACGTGAAGGATGTAGATGGGATAAAGGACACAGGAATCCCAGGAGACCTCGGGGATGGCCTAAAAGAACAGGAACTGTAGCAGAAGTGGGCCTTGTGGAGCCCTGAAGAGTGAGGTTGCTTAGGGTCCTAGATCGTGCAAAGAACCAGATATCTTAGTCTTGCTTCGCACCCCTCCGTGAGCATCTATATCCAGATGCTCTGCCATTTGGGGGACCTAGCTCCTCCCCGTCAGGCTCTTCCTCCTCTTCCTCCAGCTGCCCATCACCATCTCACCTGTGCTCTGAATATCTTGCCCCTCTTCTCCTAGATTCTACGTACTCATAACTTCAGCTCACATTAGGCTCATGAGGGCCTCTCCTGCCCTTTTCTCATGGACACATTCCCTGTGCTTTTAGCATCTAATAGGTAAAAGCAGAGAGTGCTAATATGAAGCAGCTAAACCTCCATACCAGGGATCAGCAAGCTGCAGCCCATGGCCAAATCTGGCCCATCACCTGTTTTTATAAATAGTTTTATTGGAGCACAGCCACCATCATTCATTTACATATTGTCTATGACTGCTTTGCACAACAGTGGAGTCAAAGAGTTGCAGCAGAGAGCCTACGGCCCCCAAGCCAATTCTATTAACTACCGAGCTATTTCCAGAAAAAGTTTGCCCACCTCTGCCCTAAACTGCTTCTTCTAACTTTTGTTCCAGACTCCCCGGTACCAGATTTTCAGTACGTTTAAACAGCTAATAGTTAAAAAAAAAAAAAAAATGTCACTTGGATGGTATGGAGTTCTCCTGGGCCCTCGTCAGATAGGACTTAGGTAGAGAGTGTGGTCTCTAAACTGGCTCAAGCCATAGCAATATCTATATACAGAACTAAAACGCATAAAGAAAAATAAATCTTCCCTTGGAATCTTTTTTCCTTAAAATTTTTTCAGGAAAATTCTTTAGGATCCTTACAAAGCACTCAGCTCTGTCATAGAACATTTTTCAGAACCTCGCACAACCATGGTGTCACCTGCCACCCCTGAGTCCTGCAAGGATTCTGTGCCAGCCCTTCCGGAGTGGTGAAGCTGATCCTGTTTCTAAAGATCTCCCCCAAAGAGCATTCCACAACCTTCCTCCTCTGGCCCCTTCCGTTCCGGTGTTTAAAGCAGGCCTCCCCCTCGCCCACCCCCACCCGCTTCCTGAGCACCTGTTGCTACAACAAAGAGAAGCTCAAGGTGGAAGTTTCTGGGCTCCTCCAGGTGATAAACGGAGATCATTCAGAGGAGATAATGCCATTTGTTGGTTCAGCCCTTTTCAATCATCAGAGAAAGCCCCGGGTAGGGAGGAGCATTCAGAGAGCTACATGGGTATTAAAAGGTGATTATATCTAAATGGAAGAGCTGTCACCAGGCAGACCTTTCACCAGCTGATGTGGGGCAAACTCAGTGGCTCAAGTGCAGCAGGCAGGAGGGTTTGGACAGCTGCAGGTCTCCCGAGGGGCAGGCCTTCCTCCTCGGTCCCTGGGGTGTGGAGGGAGAGGCTGAGGGCCGCCCAGCACAAGGCCTCCCCTGAGTGGCTTTGTCAACCCTACCCAAGCCAGGAGCAGTTAAGGCAGGTGCTCTCAGACTCTTGGGAGGCAGGTCTATATGAACGACTCCAAGACCCAAAGACTTGAGGACTGTGAACACAGTAGATTTGGATGTTTAAAGACTGGCCTTTAGGGGCGCCTGGGTGGTTCAGTCGGTTATCACCTGCCTTCAGCTCAGGTCATGATCTCAGGGTCCTGGGTTGGAGCCCCACGTCACACTTCCTGCTCAGTGGGGAGTTTGCTTCTCCCTCTCCTGCTCCCCCCGCTTGTGCTCACTCGCTCTCTCTCTCTCTCTCTCTCTCTCACTGTCAAACAAATAAATAAAATATTTTTAAAAATTAAAAAAGATCGGGCTTTAGTTCACAGTTTTTATTTGCTTTGCTTTGTTATTCTGCAGGAGAGGTCAGGAAACTTTTTAAACCAAGGACCAGATTGTAAATACTTTGGGCTTTACATGCTACACAGTCTCTGAGGAAGCTGCTTGCCTCTGCCGCTGTCCTGTGAAAGCAGCCGTGATCATAAATGCATAGGTGGGGCCATATTCTGCGAAAGCCTTATTTGCGGACATGGAAGTTCGAGTTCCGTAAAATGTTCACATGTTCATCTTCTTGGGATTCCACACACACACCCCCGCCCTGCCCCTGCTAACCATTTAAGATCGTGACAGTCATTCTCAGCCCACAGGCTGTATAAAAACAGAGGATAGGACAGCTTTGGTGCGTGGGCCATAGTTCGTAGACCTCTGATTGGTCTGTTTGAAGGGTCCTGTTGGGGAAAAAAAGAATCACAAAGGGAGATTATCTGATTTAGGTCGATGAAGAGTCTGAAATAAGCACTAAGATTAATAACTTGCATATACACAGCACTTTAATGTTAATAAAACACATTCAGGATCTTATTCAATACCCACCACAACCTTGTCCATTAGGTATTACTATGCCAATGTCTAGATGGGGAACTTGAAGGTCAGACCTGACTTGGCCAAGATCACATGGTAGGTGGAAGGACCCAAGTTCAAACACAGTATTCCACCTCCAAAGGCTGAGACTTTCCGCCCTACATCTCGGGGGAGCTTAGATCATTCAGTGCAACCCAGCAAGTATGTATTTAGACTTCAAAGGCATCAGGGAGGAGTGAGCACTTGGACAAAGCATGGAGGCAAGAGACACAGAACCTCCTGGTTGCTTCTTGTTTTCCGTAAGGCCTTGGACATGCAGGAAAATGGTAGGAGCAGGGTTTGCCCTCCCCAAGGGTGTAACTGAGCCAAGCTCTGCCAAGAGGTATGATTACTCAGCCCCATCTCCATGGCTGTTGCTTGGATCCATAGCCTCCAGGAGATCAGCTGGTTTCCCTGGAGATTCAGAGATCGGCCCAGGGCCTTCCTGTGATGCTAGACCCCGGAGCATTTCCACGGTGGAGTAGGCTCCCATCTGTGTGCAATGCTGTCAGGCACCCCTGAGAAAATGTGCCGTCCCCAAACATTCTTCCATCTGTGAGCACAGCCTGAGAGCTCTCTTCAGCTTCATGCTGTTGTTCAGGCACGTCACAGGACATAGGGTGCAAAGCATGGGTTCTTGTCTCCACTATAGTGTCACACATCGTGCCACACTGTAATTTGACCTTCAGCCAGTTATGTCCTAGCTCCACACATCAGCTTTGTGTCAGATGGGGTGGTAATGTCAACGTGGTCAGAATTCAAGGGAACAACGGCATCTACAGAGCACCTGATGGGGGATTTGGACATAGTAGGATCCCAAGAGCTGTCAGTTCCTTCTTGCCCTGGATCCCAAGATTCTATTTGTATGTCCCCTTGCCTGTGCTGTTCTGTCCACCTGGATGCCCTCCTCCCACCTCCATCTCCCTGGGAAACCTCCGCTGAAGCCCCACCCATCGCATACATACACCTTGAGGTTAGCCTCTCCCTCATTGAGCAATGTTATGGATCGAACGATGTCCCCACAACAAAGAGATGTTGAAGTCCTCACTCCCAGTTCTCAGAATGGGACCTGATTTGAAAATAGGGTCTTTATAGAGGTAATCAAATCAAAATGAGATCACTCGGTTGGGCCCTGACCCAGTATGACTGGTGTCCTCATAAAAGGAGCAATTTGGACTTGGGGACAGACACGTCCAGAGGAAAGACGATGTGGACATGCAGAAAGGAGCCATCCATGTGACCAGAATGATGCATCTGCAAACCAAGGGATGCCAGGGATTGCTGGCAAGCACCAAAAGCGAGAAGAGGCAAGGAGAGCTTCTCCTCTGGAGGCCTCAGAGAGCATGGGCCTGCCAACACCTTGATTTCAGCCTTCTAGACTCCAGAACTGCAAGACAATACATTTCTTCTGTTTAAGCCACCCAGCTGTGGTATTTAGTTCACAGCAGCCCTAAGAGGTTAATTCAAGCAACCTCTCTATGGCATTTGACACTTTCCCTATTGTGCTGAGTGAAACTTTTATCTACATGCCTCTCTCCTCCACTGGGTCACCAGCTTATCTCTGTATCCCAGGGTCTGGTCTGTGCTGGAAGGTGATCAATAATTGCTCCTTGAACTGAGCTGAGGTTCCTTTTCCCTGCAGGTCTGTGCCTGTGTCATTGTACATGTGTGTGACTGGTTTGTTGATCCAGTGACATTACATCAGCAGGAGGCCAGGGGTGTGCTATTTTTTTCTGCCTCTGTGTCCTGTGAATTAAAGCCTCATCTAGGAAAGGCCCCATGATCAACTCATCAGGTCTGTCCCCTTCCAAAGTCTAGGACTACTTGTTTCCAGCTCCGCCTCCTCTCAAGCTGGCCTGGCTGCTGCCTAGCCACGTGGAGCCTCCAACCTCCCCTCCCCAACTGGCCTAAGCGTCAGCAATCCCCTTTCTCCTTAGGTCAGCCAAGAAAAAGTTGGAATGAGCAAAAGTAACTTTTGTCAAGAGAAAAAAAGAAGCTGAGGGGGGGAAAAAACTATATATTGAAGCATAGAAGCAGGCAGGTCACATGGCCTAGGACCTGTTATCACAACACATAGGACCAACACACTGGGCACTCAGCTCCCCGTTCCCAGGCTCACCTGTGACCCAAGTAGGGCAGTAAACCAGGCTGCTTATCCTCCCAGCTCAGAAGTTTGGTTCCTCCCTCCTGCCAAAGTTGGTGGGGTCCTGGGACCCTTCCAGAGCATGCCTTCTTGAGTTCTCCATCTGGGGGTCTCTCCCCAGGCATCCACTCTGATGTCAGACCTCCTTGCAGGGCACTCTGCTGTTGCCTGGCACCTTCCAGGTCCCTCTGGGCCTTGGTCTGCTGTCTGCTGTGCTGAGTGTGGAGGACATCCCCACCCGGATCTGGCTGCAGATGGCCCCTGACTTTTACCACTCGGCTGCCTGTCACACCAGCTCTGGGGAGCCTCCCCTCCATTGTCCCCTGCCCGCCAGGTCTTTAGGACATTCTTGTCACACATTCACCAAGGTATATCGAGATTGGCTCTACCCTCAAAACGACCATCTTCTTCCACAGTAAAGGAGCGACCCCATTTATTTATTTAAGAAATACTGGTTGGGTACTATCATGGGTTGAATTGTATCCCCCCAAACGATGTTGAAGTCCTAACCCCCAGTACATGTGAACATCACCTTATTTGGAAATCAGTCTTAGCAGATGATCAAGTTAAAATGAGGTCATGGGGGTGGGCCCTAATCCACTATGACTGGTGTCCTTATAAAAAGGAGAAATTTGGACACAGACACGTACAGAAGAAAGGCAATGTGAAGACACGGGGAGAATGCCATCTACAAGCCAAAGAATGCCTGAGGCTACTAGAAGCTGGGAGAGAAGCCTGGAACACATTTTCCCTCACAGCCTCAGAGGGACGCAACCCTGCCAGCACCTTGATTTCAGAGTTCTGCCTCCAAAGCTGTGAGACAATACACTTCTGTTGTGTAAGCCACCCAATTTGTGGTCCTTTGTTATGGGGCCCCGAGAAATACACAAGCATTGGACAATAAACCAAGTACCTTCACTCCAGAAGCAAAACTCCCCACCTTCATGGAGCTCACATTCTAGAAGGGGACAACAGGCAATAAACAAATACATGAGCAAAGTGCATAGAATGTTAGGTGACAGTAAGTGCGACGGAGAAAACTCAAGTTCAGAAGAGGTCAGGGAGCATAGGGGCATGGGAAGAACTGTAGTGTAAAACCCAATGGTCAAGGAAGGCCACCCCAGAGAAGAAACAGTGGTTCGAAGAGCCAAAAGAAGGGCAGCTGGGAGGCCAGGCAGGATTGCGGGGATGATGGGAAAAGCTGTCATGCAGGAGGGTCATTGGCCTTCATCTCACAGCCTGGGCCTCACATAAAGACTCTGACATCACCTTGCAGGGAGATTGTGCACACAGCCCCCAAGATTGACCAGCAGAATCAAAAGATGCTTCACTAAGAGTAAGGTTTTTTAAGATTTTATTTATTTATTTTAGAGAAAGACGGAGAAAGATCATGAGCAGGGGGAAAGGCAGAGAGAGAGGGAGAGAGACTCCCAAGAAGACTCCACGCTGAGCACGAAACCCAACTCCAGGCTGGATCTCACGACCCTGTGATCCAACCTGACCTGAAATCAAGAGTCGGACGCTTAACTGACTGAGCCACCCAGGTACCCGACTAAGAGTAATTTTTTAATAGGTCTGTAATTATCTTGTGAAGAGTATGGGCATGTTTATTTTTGTGCAAATGGGAGGAGAGTGAAATAGGTGATGATTTTTAGAACCTCATTTTGTTATTTGTTCTGGTTTCAATTGATATTGGGGTCCTCAGAAATGGGAAAGGCCCTCTCAGCCTCCCGGAGACCCTGATCCTCCAGCCATGCATGATTCTGGCAATCCATGAAAAAAAAGACACAACCCCTGCCCTGGAGAGAGGGCAGCTAGCCAGGAGACAGTAGTATGCAAACAAGCTATTTCGAAATAACGTAAATGCTCTGGTTGGGATATGAGATTTGGAAAGTTTTTAAACATTAAAAAAAAATTTTTTCCTTCATTACCTGGGAACCTTGAGGCAAGATTTTATGTAGACTCATTGTTTTCAGTGTTTTATATCAATTGCTTGGTCAGTGTGAATTTAAAACACTAACCAATCTCCGCTGGGCTCAATCCTCTCTAATAGGTCTTCTCTAACCATGGCTTTTTGGGATCATCGTCCTAAAAATAAGTAGAAATCTTTAGATAAAGGGAGACCCAAAAGCTAATATCCTAGCTCCTTTATCACTTTCTGGCTCCTTCATCCCACTCTTTCATGGCACCAGATCTCCGCTGTTGTCTACCCTCCCCTTGACCTTCCTGGACTTACCCATCTTGCCTCCTTCTGTCTCCAGCCCCCTGTGAAAACTCTACACCAAATTGGCCTTCTGTTCGCTGCTAGCTCTTCTTGCCCTGGTTGCTGTATAGGGCATCACAGACCACCTCCTCCTCTTGAAATATTTTCCTCCTTTGACTTTCCAGATAGTTCCCTACCCTAGTCCTTCCACCTCAGAATACTCTCCCTGTCTCCTTCCTTGCCTTTCTGCTCCTCTCTGTCCTCAGACCCTGGCATTCCTCAAGAGTGCAGGCCCTCCTTAATCTACAACTCTCTCTCTCTCTCTCTCTCTCTCTCTCTCTCGATAATCTAAGTCATTCCCATGGTTTCAACCCCCAGTTTTTATTCATTGTTCCAAAATCTATAGCTCTATCCCCTTACCTGGTCATGTGAACCATCTACCCATATTTCTGTTACTTCATATCACTACCGCCTCAAATTCAACACCTCTCTACCGGAACACAGTTTCTTACTCTCCAAATTGTCCTCACTTGATGATTCATGGTGGCACCGTCCTCCTCCTCACCTTGACCTGAAACTTCATAGAAACATTTGACTCTTCACCTCATCTAAGTCCCCCTTATTCAACTGGCTGATAGTGTCTTCAAATTTCTCTCTCAATATAATAAATGGCCATTTATTCTCATTGCCACGGTCTTCTCTCTTGGGCCTGTACAAACAGTCATCACAGACACTTTCTCCACCTGCCATGGGGTCTTCTCACAAAGAACCCGCTTCCTTCCTGCTCTGCTTCTATCACCTTTCACCTTGCAGCTCTCACATCACCTCCTCAGGGGAAACTATTCTGTCCTCTCTGACTCTGTAAAATCCATGCCCTGTTATAGGAGCTCAGAGCCCCATGCTCCCCTCCAGGGCTTACCATAGTTGAAATTTTACATTTTTTTTTGTGATGATTTGATTCATGTCTGCCTCCTCCACTAAGCTGTTGGCTCTAGGAGGCTGGAATCATGTCTGGTTTTGCCCATCATGCTATTGCCAGCCTCTAGCATCATACCTAAGATATAACAGATACTCAGTAAATATTTATTTTGAATGAATGGCTTTTCCCATGTCACTCTCCGCAGCAGATTGTATTTTGCAAAAATGGACCCAACAAGATTTCCGGTCCCCTATGCTGCTTCTGCATCAAGAGGTAGACTTGAATCCCCCTCCCCTTGTACTTGGGCAAGACTCTATGATTACCTCAATGAACAGAATCCATAAAGAGACACTGCATGACTTTTGAAAGTACATTACAAAAGGCATGGCAAGCTCCAGACTCTCTTGGGACATCAGTCCTTGGAACTCAGCCTCCATGTTACAAGGAAGCCCAGCCTACGTGGAGAGGCCATGAGTATGTGTCCTGGCATACAGACATAGCTAAGGACTTAGCTGACAGCCAGCACTGACTGCAGACACATGAGTAAGCAAGCCTTCAGATGATTCTAGACTCGCCATCAAGTCACCACCAATTTTCAGTCTTCCAGCTGAGGCCCCAGACATTAGAGAGTAGAGACCAACTATTCCTGCTATGCCAAGTCCAAATCCCTGACACACTGACTCTGTGAGCAGAACAAATGATTGTTTTGTCCACTGGGTTTAAGGATAATTTATTACACTGCAATAGGTAACCTGACCACTCCCTGATCATGTCTGTTGTGCTTCCTGCTGCCTCTAGGACACAATGTGTGATGTCCTTGGCTTGACATTCAAGGCCTCCACAATCTGGTTCCAACCTCTTTGCCTCTATTTATCACCCTCTAGAGGAAACTTCTGCTCCTGCCAGATTGGTTTACTCACTGTTTCACCAACATCTTTTATCTTTTCTTCAGAGCCTTTGACTCCACTGTTGACCATAATTGGAAAGACCCCACCACACAACCCTCAAGGCTCAGCTGTATGCACCTCCTCTTCAAAGCTTCCAGCAATGCTCTCACTTGCCTTGGAATTTGAAGAGATTTATTTATTTATTTATTTATTTATTTATTTATTTATTTATGAGAGAGAGAGTGGCAGAGGTGGGAGGTGGAGGTGGGGGGACAGAGAGAGAGGGACAAGCAGACTCCACACTGAGCTTGGAACCTGAAGTATGGCTCAATCTCATAACCCCGAGTTCATGACCTGAGCCTAAATCAAGAGTCGGGCGCTCAACCAACTAAGTCACCCAGGCAGCCCTTTTCTTTTCTTTTCTTTTCTTTCCTTTCCTTTTCTTTTCTTTTCTTTTCTTTTCTTTTCTTTTCTTTTCTTTCTTTTCTTTTTCTTTTCTTTTCTTTTTTCTTTTCTTTTTCTTTTCTTTTTTCTTTTTTTTCTTTTCTTTTCTTTCTTTTCTTTTTCTTTTCTTTTTTTTTTTTTTGCAAAGATTTGTGTTTCCTTATTTTAGAGAGAAAGAGAGAGAGAGAGAAAGTTTCCTTGGAATTTAGAGCTTACATTATCATTTTACAAATGGAGTATCAAGATCCACGGCCTTAATGATTTTTTTCCTATGATTGGCGCATTTACTTACATGGAAAATTTATAAAGAATTGAGACTTAAATCCATTTAGTTATATCTGTAAGCAACAGCCTTCCCTGAAAACTGTAAAGATTTAAAACCTCATGAAGTAAGTGATTTTTATTTTCCCCATCTTGCAAATAAGAGAACTGAGATTTAGAAATATTGAGTAAATGGCCTATAGTTATATACTTAATATTTGGTGCAAGCAGGATTCAAGCCAGGATCCTCTCGGCCTGATGTAAATCACTGCTTCCCCCGATAATTAGGCATAGATTGTCTTGTACTATGTTGTTATATTTTGTGTTTTCCTTTTACAAATCAATTCTTTACTGTAAAAAGCAATGCACATGCATGATAATAAAAAACATCAAATAGCACAAAAATATATGCAATATGAGAGCAGATCTCTCCCCACATTTGGGCTCCATTCCCTTCCCCAGGGATAACCACTGTTCACAGTTCTTCTGTATGTTTGCAGAAATATTATGCGCACACAGGATCCTTCCTTTATTGTACAAAGGGAGCATACTATGTAGAACATTTTTTCCTTTACAATGTTTCTTGATAAGCATATATAGAGCTCTTCACTCTCTTTCCTGGCTTCATCACCTTCCGTGGCAAGATGGTACCATGGCTTATTCAACAAGCGCTCTGTTGATGATCTCGCAGTAGCCAGAAGCTACCGAGAAAGGGGATGTTGGACGGAGAACTACAGTAAAATGAGAAGGGACAAGGGAGACAAGTAGCCCAGAAGGAGGAAATGCCTGGTTCCCAGGTATACACGGAGAGAAAGCAAGCCTGGCTGGGAACAGAGGTGAAAACAGAGGAGGCTCTGAATACATTGTGCACAATTAGGTCCAAGAAGAAGAAGGCGGGGGGGGGGGGGGGGGGGGGGGGCGGGGGGGAGGGAGAGTCACCACTGCAGGCTCGGTGGGGTGAGAACTTGCCTTCTTTCCTGATGATTTCATCATCACTCCTATACCCTCCCTTTTCTGCCAACCCCATCATTAAAAAAAAAAAAAAAAAAAAAAGCCCCACCCAAAAGAAAACAAACATGTTACTATTTATTCATGCAGGAAGGCCCACTGGACACAATAGACAGCAGCACCAGCCCTAATTAAATGAAATGGGGCAGGTGTAATTCAAACCACCTCGGGAAAATATAATCTGCCACCAAAAAAAAAAAAATTCCCACCATTCAGAGGGCAGGGAAATCAGACCAGCCTCCAGGCCCGGTTCCCAAGCAGAAAGGCTGGGCTGGGGACAGCAAGACAAGAGAAGGTGGATTTCTCGCCAACACACCCCTCCCTCCCCTCCTAGCTCCGCGCACCCCTCCACCCCAACCCCTCCACGCTGAGCCTGTTAACTGACACATCCGAGCTGCTCCCTTTGTGGGCTGGATTGTTCGACTAATTCGCCCATGGAAAATGGTTCGGTTCAGATTCCAGGCTGAGGCAACCAGACACCCGCTGTAAATCCAAGCGTGGGGACTCTATCTCTTTGGCTGCTTCCAGACACGCCAACCGCATCTGTCCTCGGCTCCTGGGGGTGATCTCGGGGATGCTGTTGGACCCTCCACTACAGCACATCCAAAGCTAAGACAGGGGGCGGGTGCTGGAAAACTTTTCTACAGGCCTGCTCTTAACTTAGACATAAACTCCTTGAGGGTCAAAAGTGAGCTTGACCCGGGGATGCTTCCCCTGGGTACCAGTGAAGAACACTGGAGGTGACCAAAATCTGACGAATCCCCTAGATCCCTCACCAGCTGCTGGTGGGTTCTGGAATTAGAGCTGTCCTGGTTCAAATCCCGGTCGTATGACTCTCTACTCAAGTTCGGGGAAATTGCTTAATCTCTTCCTGCCTTCATCTCCAAATCTATAAAATGGAAAAATAATTGCTTTCCTCCTTCCCCCATAAGATTATTAAAAAATTAAATGGGAAACCCATGTCCATACCTGTGACTTTGTTCCCTTCCCCCAGAGAAACAATATTTTCCCCTCCGTTTTGGCCTCACTCGTGTCTTCTCTGCCGAGGCCCAGTGTGCAAGCGGGTGACCTCATGTGGAGGGTGACTGATGGATACCAGATCGGCTCCCCAGATGTTCCATACTGTCCCGAGCACCCCCGTGCCAGCCTTCTGAAACAAACCACTCAGGAGTTGTTCTTCTAGGCTGGGGGCTTTAGGGGGTCTGTGAGTTGCAATGGCTGGAAGCCCTAGTGCCTGTCACTTAAAGAAGGGACAATTGTGGGGATGACCTGAAAATGCAGCTCCGTCTTGCTGTGGGGTTTCCAGCGCTCCAGGAAGCCCACCCCAAGGAGCAAAGCCATGCTAGGACTCCGATCCTATCCTTGCACTGCCAGATGAGAGCCAATGCTGACCCCCTCACACACACCAAGCCCGTGCTTCCACCTCCCTCCTGTCCAAGGGAAGCCAGTCCCATTCCCTTGCCCTTGCCACCCGCTCTAGTTTCTACCCGTATCATCACCTATGGCCTCTCCCCTCAGTTCTCTCCAGGTTCCCCGTGTCCCTCTCAAGCTGCCCGTCAGTCAACACTGGCTCTTGAGCTCCAACTCTGTCCAGATGACTGTACGCAGAGCCGGACGCGGGACAGGAGCCAGAGTCTAGCCAAGGTGGGCAGAGCGTCCTGGGGAGATGACCTCATGGGCCCTTCCTCCATGGGGTATTTTTAGGCACAGCTTCTCTCCTGCTCCCACTCAGCCTCCGTGGACTTCCAGTGCCAAATCCAGAACTCCCTGACTCTCTGAAGCTGCTGCAGCTTGCCGTTGTTTCCAAAAGCCCCTTTATAAGGCTGCAGTGTGGTTTCCTCTGTTGCTAACCTAGTTCTAAGCCACGTAGCCTACAGTCCCGTGAGCAGGAGCGAGCCAGATCCCATTGGAGAATTCCAAGTGAGCAGCATCTAGAAATCTCAGACGCTCTGAAGCAGCAGCGTGCAGTGCTGAGTACTTGCGTGGTGGGTCCCAGGGCAGCGGGGGCCCTGTTTGCTGCCACCTTCCCTTTGCCAGGCTTTTTGGAGAAGCTGTGTGATTGCTCTGGCTTCTCTGCTGTAGTGTCTGAGAGTATTCTCTTTTCTTTTCTTTCCTTTGCTCCCATTTTTTTACACCCCCAAAAGAACTTGGCTGGTCATTCACAAGTGTACCCACAAGAGTCCAAACACCCCCCCAGGACCTTGCAATAGAAGAGCTCCTCATGCTGCCAGAGTCCGTGACCCATCCTCTGCTCCCCCTCGTGCTGTCTCAACACTTCCAAGCGCCCAATCTAAATCGGGCTCCAGGAAAACCAGCTCCAGACCATGCACTGGCGTGGCTGCCAACCACTGAGTGGATGCTAAATAATAAAAAAAGCTTTACAACCAGGGAGAGGAGACTTAAGAGGTTAGAAGTCCTGTCTTGTCCCCACCTCACCCAATTTCAGTGAAGCAAGGGGCCCAGGAGAGAGCTTCTCCGTATGCACCACATGGAAACCAGAGCTAGGCAAGCAGCTGGCTCTTTATAAATGCTTGTTGATTTTTCCTGGACATCTCAGCCACAAAAGTCCGAGATGGGCTGGGGCGGGAGGAAGCAGAGCTCCACCTGGGCCCCATGTAGTCGTGCAGGATTTGAATTCATGACAAATTCGGGGCAGCCCCAGCTGACTTCAGGGCTCCACTGAAGCACTATTCAACAGTCTCAGATGACAGGTCTGTGTGTTTCGTCCGTGTTCTCAGGGCCCAGAATAGCCTCTCCACACATCCACACATCTCCAAATCAACGGCACCCCCTGTGAGCGGCCCCCAGTTCCCAAATCCAGAAGGCTCTCTTCCCACCTCTGAGCGCCCTCGCCCAGCACTTTGCTCAGAGCTCTTGGAGGACACTTATCTCCTCCTGCTGCGCAGGCACCAGCCGTGGCGGCCCCTTTTGGCAGCCTCTCGCAGCATTTGCAAAGCCAGAGGTGCCCTGGCAGGGAGCCGGGGCAGGCGGCTGCAGGACAGTGGCTTCCAGGGGAGATGGTCCGGAGGGCTGATATGTGCAGCACACAGGAGGCTATTCTTTAAGGGTTCTCAAATCCATCTGCGAGGAATTAGAGGGAGGACTGGATAGAGGTCTCCAAACAAAGCAGCAGAGCAGAGAAGTAAATGTCTGGGGACTACTTATGACCTGATTTTTCTCCAACCAGGTGTGACCCTGGAAGGTGGGATTACAGGTACATGTTGGAGTTCCCTCCAGGAGTGAGGACTGCTCCACACACCCAGTGTTATCAGCCACAGAGCCTGGTGGACGGTCCTCACCCATAGCAGGGTAAAGGGCAGAGCTCAGCCCAAAAGAAGGAGCTTCTCTCCTCCGAGGATGTAGGAAATATTAAAATCCATACAGCAAACAAAGCCAAATACACAGGGCCAAGGCCCATATACCTCCACAGTGGCCGGGCTGGTGACCTTCGGAGCCAGGCTGCCTGTCTCAGTCCCCAGCTCTGCTGCTTCTCTCTCCTTCTGTGACCTCTCTATGCCTCAATTTGCTCATCCACATACTGGGGGGAGTTTTCTTGCTTAAATTGAATGAGTTCATACGTGTAAATTGCTACGTATTTGCCATGCTGCTGGTGTCGTTGTTATCATTCAGGTATGTGGCCAGGACAGGAGAGGTGATGGGCAGAACTGGAAAGTCAGTGCAGAGAGCTCAGAGAAAGTCGTGCCAGGAAGGAGGGAGAAAGAAGAGTAGCATGAGAGGTGTCAAGAGATATTGTTGAGAGCAAAGGAGCAAGGTGAAACCCTTTGAGAAAAATGAATAGGGATGCCCGGGCGTGATCCTGGAGTCCTGGGATCAAGTCCTGCATCGGGCTCCCTGCATGGAGCCTGCTTCTCCCTCTGCCTGTGTCTCTGCCTCTTTCTGTGTGTCTCTCATGAATAAATAAATAAAATCTTTTTTAAAAAAATAAGTAAATAAATAACACCCAAGGAGGTAAACATAATACTTTGTAGGCAAGGAATATCTGTGGAAGTGTATCCTACGTTATTTCCTTGGATCAGATCCACTCCCTCCTTTCAGAGAACAGGGTGGGGCAGGGCCAGCTGGTCCCCTCTAGGACAGAGCACGTAGCAGCAGGAGGTGGACTAGGACACGGCAGGAACCTTCACTTCCCTCGGGTCCCGACCCTAGTTCATTTCATCATTTTAGCAGGTGCCAGGGATACAAGAGGTTGCTCCAGCGAAGCATCTGACGTGGGGACCCATTTCATGTGGCCGAGGTCAGTTTTCCATCCCCTCGGCTGCAGACTGTACAGCATCTCTCAGAAGGTCCAGCAAAGTCTGGGTTAAATCCAGCATAGAAAGAGATCAGAGTTCCTTTAAATCCACAGCAAAGGGGGTCGTCGAACTGTGTTTAAGGGCCGTGGTGTAAACACTAGAGCCACCCACTGAATGGTGAGCTACTCACACTGGGGGAGGTACTGGGAGACGCAGGCCAGCAGGTGGTCGCAGACAGACAACACCCATCCCTGGCTCTCATCACATACGTCCTTTTAACTTGTTCATTTTCTTTCTTACGCTCCTTTAAGTATATATATTTGGATTCACAGTATTCGATGCGACCAGTGCGTAAGGACTGCACTAATGCACGAAACAGACAAAGAGGTAGGTGACCCAGAACCCTCATTGCCACCCCCCAAAACAGCCAAGAGAAAAAGGAGGTACCTATACTTGTGAGTCACCTGAGATTCTACTGCTCGAGGTCACCTGGGACCAAGAGAGCGGTGATAACCAGAGCAGAAGACAGCGCTTGCTGTACGGCCTTCCTGTCGCTCACTAGACTATGTCAAATGAGTAGACACCAAACATCTGAACTGTAGGAAGTTTAGGAAAGTGGCCAGAGAGTTCTCAAAGCCCTTAATTTTCCTCCTGAGGGCCTTGAGGAGAACCGAGGGGGAAGGCACAGATTGAAAAGAGCAGAGATGTGTTTGCTGAGCACAAGCGGCGCGGTAGGGACAAAAATCACAGAGACATAAAAATCAAGGTCACCAGCTTCCAGGAGTCTACTGTCTAATGGAAGGAACGAGAAACAGGCAAGTACTAACACTGCACTCGAATGAATTGTGAAATAAACACTAGTGCAAGGAGGAGGAAGTGACTGTATCTCTTGAAAGAAGAGCCCAGGGACGTGACGTCTTGTTCAGCCCAGGCTGGCTCCTTTGTGGCACCCGCTTTCCAAGACACAGGGCACTGCAAAGCCATTTCTGGACTGAGTCCGGGGAACCCTGACCCGGAACCCCCGCCCTCAGCTCTCCTCCCCACAGATTCACCACGGATTCCATCCACGGTGTCTCCAGCCCCATGTGGGCCTTGCCCTCTGCCTTTGATGCCTCCTGGCCTGGGCTGCGGTGGACCATCCGTGAGCTGGCCATCCTGCAAGAGCTCCCCAGAGCACCGCCCCTACTGCCCTACCCCAGGCCGCCCCCCACCCACACTCCCCATCCTGATTCTCGGCCCCAACCAGGATGGAACACACCCAAGTTCAGGCTGGGCCTCCCAGTTGAATAGTTCACTAACCGGACAGCAGAAGCATTTAGAGCTGGGGCCTCGCGTGATGGGTGGGGGGCAGGATCTGCAAGGAGACATGGTTAGGGGCAAGGGCGACCTTCAAAGGGAGGGAGACAGCCTCATTCATTAGATTAGCTCAAAGAAGCTACCCATTCTCCTGCTTCTCACCTCTTCCCACTCCAACTCTGCCTGCACATCTCTGCCGAACGAAGCTTTGCAGTTGCCTAAAACCCCACTCTCATCAAATCACTCAAGGAACTTCGGGGTCTCCCTGCTTGCAGAGTCAAGTGCCCTACCTTGGATTCCAGGGCCGTTAGATTGTTCCATCTCCTCTGCTCATTGGCCTCCTGCAGAAGTTCCCGACACACGCTCACCTCTAGCTGGAGAGACCGGCTCCCTGCCCCCCGACCCCGCCGTCCCCAGGCCTTGGCTGACACTGCCCCCGCCCCCACCCGAGCCTAGAAAGACCTCCAGATGTTTCTCCACAATCAATCCGTCTCTTCTTCGTGACCCAGCCCGAAATCCACCTCCTCTGGGAAGCTGGGCCTGACTATTCCACTGCTCTTCTCTCACCACCATTGGACGGAGGTTAACACTGAACTTTTTTAAACAACATTATTGAAATTTAATTCACAAACCATACAATTAACCCATTTAAAATGTACCATTTGATCCGAAGAGGCACCTGCACCCCAATGTGTATAGCAGCTATGACCACAATAGCCCAACTGTGGAAGGAGCCAAGATGTCCATCAACAGTTGAGTGGATAAATGTGGCACATATGTACAGTGGGACCTTCAACCATCAGAAAAGATGCATACTTAGCAGTTACATCAACGGGGACGGAACTGAAGGGTAGTATGCTGAGCCCAATAAGCCAGTCAGAGAAAGACAATTATCCTATAGTTTCGTTCATATGTGGAATATAAGGAGCAGTGCAGAGGATCATAGGGGAAGGGAGGGAAAACTGAATGGGAAGTAGTCAGAGAGGGACCATGGGGTAACTGGGTGACGGGCATGAAGGAGGGCCCACGATGCGATGAACACTGGGTGCTATATGCCACTGATGAATTGTCGAACTAATGATGTCCTATATGTTGGCTAACTGAATTTAAATTTTTAAAAATGTACAATTCACTGGCTCCTAGGATATTCACAGGGTCGCTAATTAGAGTGCAACCGTCATTGCAATCAATATTAAGACGTTTTCATCACCCACAAAGAAACCCCAAACTCTTTAGCAGTTGCCTCACCCTCCCCCACCTTCCTTCCCAGACCTCCAGCCCTGGGCCATCTCTTCCTGTTCTTTCTGCATCTACAGTTTGGCCGTTCTGGAACTTTTGTATAAGTGGAATCCTACAATACGTGGTCTTCTCTGTGTGGCTGCTTTCACTTGGCGTGATGTTGGCAAGGCTCTGCTATGTTGTAGCAAGAGGCAGTGCTTCATGCCCTCTTATGGCCAAATTCCATTCCATCGTAAGGAGAGACACAAGCCACATTTGGTTTATCCATTCATCTCTGGATAGACACTTGGGTTGTTTCCACTCTTTGGCTATTATAAATAATGCTACTATCAGGGATCCCTGGGTGGCGCAGCAGTTTAGTGCCTGCCTTTGGCCCAGGGCGCGATCCTGGAGACCCGGGATCGAATCCCACGTCGGGCTCCCGGTGCATGGAGCCTGCTTCTCCCTCTGCCTATGTCTCTGCCTCTCTCTCTCTCTCTGTGTGTGTGACTATCATAAGTAATAAATAAATTAAAAAAAATTTTAAATAATGCTACTATCAACATTCACGTGAAGTCTCAGCGTGGACATGTTTTCAGGTCTCTTGGGTACATACTAAGATCGGAATTGCTGGGTCTTTTTTTTTTTTTTTTCTTCATTCTCTATCTAATTGCCTTCAGTATAGCCTGAAATAAGCCTAAATTTTATTATTTTTTTCCATCATGATAGCATACTCTTTATTCCCCATCTCCTATTTCCCCCCATCCCCTTACCCTTTCCCTTCTGGTGACCATCAATTTGATCTCTATAGTTAAGAGTCTGTTTCTTGGTTTGCCTCTTTTTTTTTTTTTTTCCTTTGCTTGTTTGTTTTGTTTCTTAAATTCCACATATGAGTAAGATCATATGTTGTCTTTCTCTGACTGGTTTTGCATTTAATACTCTCCAGCTCGATCCACATTGTTGCAAATGGCAAAATTTCATTCTTTTTATGGCTGAGTACTATTCCATCCTGTGTGTGTGTGTGTGTGTGTGTGTGTGTGTGTGTGTGTACCACCTCTTCTTTATTCATCTGTCGATGGACACTGGGCTGCTTCCATCACTTGGCTATTGTAAATAATGCCGCTGTAAACATAAGGGTGCGTGTATCCCTTTGAATTAGTGTTTTTGTATTTTGGGGGCGAATATGATTACTGAATCATAGGATAGTTTTTATTTTTAAATTTTTGAGGCGCCTCCATACTGTCTTCCACAGTGGCCTCCCAAGTTTGCATTCTCACCAAGAATGCATGAGGGTTCCTTTTCGTCTACATCCTCACCAACACATTTTGTTTCATATGTTGTTGATTTTAGCCATTCTGACAGGTATGAGGTGATATCTCATTGCGGTTTTGGTTTTCATTTCCCTGATGATCAGTGACGTGGAGCAATTTTTTCATGCGTCTATTGGCCTGCTGTATGTCTTCCTTGGAGAAATGTCTGTCCATGTTTTCTGCCCACTTTTTAATTGGATTATGTGTATTTTGGGTGTTGAATTGTATCAGTTCTTTATATATTTTGGATACTAACCCTTTATCAGATATATATCTTTTCCCATTCTGCATTTTGCCTTTTAGGGTTTTTTTTTTTTTAATTGCCTCCTTTGCTATGCAGAAACTTTTCAGTTTGATGTAGTCTCAATAGTTTATTTTTGCTTTTATTTCCCTTGCCTCAGGAGACATCTAGAAAAATGTTGCTAGGGCTGATGTCAGAGAAATTACTGCTTGGACTCTTCAAGGATTTTTATGGTTTCAGGTCTCACATTTAGGTCTTTAATCCATTTTGTTTGTTTTCGTGTATGGTGAAAGAAAGTGGTTCAGTTTCATTCTTTTGCTTGTAGCTGTCCAGTTTTCCCAAAACCATTTGTTGAAGACACTGTCTTTTTCCCATTGTATATTCATTCCTCCTTTGTTGAAGATTAATTGACCATATAATTGTGGGTTTATTTCTGGGTTTTCTATTCTATTCCATTGATCTATGTGTCTATTTTTATGCCAGTACCATACTGTTTTAATTACTACCACTCTGTAATATAACTTGGAATCTGGAACTGTGATGCCTCCAGTTTTGTTTTTCTTTTTCAAGGTTTCTTTGGGTATTCAAGGTCTTCTGTGGTTCCACACAAATTTTAGATTTGTTTGTTCTAGTTCTATGAAAAATGCTATTAGTATTTTGATAGAGATTGCATTAAATCTATAGACTGCTTTGGATAATATGGGCATTTTAACAATATTTATTCTTCCAACCCATGAGTATGGAATGTCTTCCCTTTTTTTTTTTTCATCATCTTAAATTTCTTTCATCAGTGTTTTATAATTTTCAGAATACATGTCTTTCACCTCTTTGGTTAAGTTTATTCCCAGAATTTCTGGGTCTTATGGTAACCCTACATTTAACTTTTTGAGGATCCGTTGGGCTGTTTTCCACACAGGCTGCACAGTCCACACTCCCACCAACAGCAATGAGGGGATCCAATTTCTCCACATCCTCACCAATACTTCTTACTGCCTGACATTTTGATTATAGCCATCTTCATGTTGGTTTTGATTTACATTTCCCTGGTAGCTAATGGCATTGAAAATATTTTCATGTGCTTATTGGCTATTTATATATCTTCTTTGGAGAAGCATGTATTAGGGTACTTTGCCCACGTTTTAATGGGTTGTCTTTTTATTATTAGGTTGTAAGGGTTCTTTATATATTGTAGATATAAGACCCTTATGATTTGTAAAATATTTCCTCTCACTCTGTAGATTGTCTCTTAACTTTCTTGATGCTGTCCTTGGGAGCACAAGAGTATTTGGAGAAGCTTATCTCGTAGTCCCAACCAAGCTCCTGATAAGGGTTCATGAGCTATGTTCTGCATGTTAAAAAGCAGAATAGAAACTGACCCTAAAAGAAAGCCAACAAGCTAAATGAAATGGTAGTGATATTTTGTGTTTGAGCAAATAGGCTGTATTGATGGTAGGAAAAAAAGAGGGTCTTGAATTAAAACAGATCTGGGTTCAAATGCTGACTATACTACTTTCTACCAATTGTGTGTCTTTGGGCAAGTATGTAACTTCTCTAAGACTTAGAGTCAAATGCATAAATAATAAAATGGGTATAATGGGTGAAAAGGTAACAAAATCATATTCACCTTGAGGGGTTTTGGATGAGAATGCAGGAGATCAAGCATGTAAATAGGACAGGATCTAGCACTTAACAATAGAACAATGCAGAGTTTTTCACTGAAATTAAATAAACCCTATATGGTATCAGTTATGCATTAATTGGCAGCAAAGTCTTTGACTTCAAAAATTTGGGGGGAAAAAAGAGATCATGGGATCCTCAGCGGTGAAAAAAAAAGGCCTTTCCTTTAATCCCACCTCTTCATTTGTCAGAGCAGCTGAGAAATGGCTTGTCCAAACTCACCAGAGGACTTATGAGGCACAGATCCTATCATCCAGTCCCCTGCTAAGGTAGGGGTCAGATCTGACACGACTTCAAGGTGTGAAAATATTCCCCTGGATGGATTAGGAATCTGGTCAATGGGGAAATTCTCAAATTCTTGTGTTGTTTTAGTTTGGGTTTTTGGTTTTTGAATCTGATTTGCTGTCAGGCAAAACAACCAGGTAAAATATTGTGGATCTGGCCCAGACCCACCTCTTTTCCTTGCTCGCTGTCATCAAAAGTCAAAAGGCATTTACTAATAAGCACATAGGCCTGATAGGGCACTGGGTTCTGGGCCGGGGGAATGCAAGGCTGTCTGACCTCTGGGAGTGGACAAGCTCAGGCAAAGTCTCCCTGAGCTATTTCCAGGCAGCCCAAGGGTGAAAGGGGTTGGAGGGAGACAGAGGAGGGGCCAGGAGCCCAATGCAGGGTGGAGACTGAGAATGGAGAAGATGGGGGAAGCTACACTCTTGTAGGCTGGGGGTGGGGGAGGCCGTTAGCAACTTCATGAATTAGAGTCCCAGTCACACTTCCCCTTGAGTGCTAATTATTTGTTCTTTTAAGTGTTCTTTCGAACTCAACCAAAATGTATTCCACATTTGAGTTCAGGCTGAGTCTGACACCCCAGGGAGAAATATCAAATCCTAAAACTGCTTCATTTATTCATAGGCACTAATGATGACCCGATAAGGCTGAACCTTTTGAAAGCAATTAGCTTTCACCGTGATTGCTTCAACAAAAGAACACCTCCCTAGATTTACAAATTGTGCTCCGCTATTAACTGCAGTGTCCCCCGATCACCCAGATTATGAATGCAGGTCCAAGGTGAATTCACGGAGAGAAAGAGAGCTTGCAGAGACCAAATGCGAACTATTTTTAAGGTGACCTGGAGGCCTTCCTGTAGGAGGTGTGGTTTGCCGGGAGCTAATGACAAGTCCCAAGCTCAGCCTCAATTGTGAATATAATCACAGAACTAGGAAATCAGAAAGCGATTTGATACCAGAACTAATCTGGACGAAGAGATCAGAATCTCCTTCTGGGAAAAGAAAAGTGACTTTCTGGTGTGGTCCAGTAAATTAGAATGGGGAGGGCCTGCAACTTCTCTGTATCTCCCCCACCCCTTGGTCGTTGTTTTGCAGCTGCACACTTTCTAGATCAACACTTAGAATCTCCGACATAGGGCATTTATTTTCTCTGCTCGGTTCGGGGTGGGGTGGGGGTGGGGGGGAATCAGAGCTGTCCCCCCAGCTTCTCATCCCCACCCCTCCAGCATCCACCAGTGCCCACAGTTCTCCTAGGTGAGAGCTCTGAACGAAATGCTGCCCTGGAGCTCAGAGAGTGAGCAAAAGGAAACCCCTAACCCGGACCAGGAGCCCAGAGGATGTCCGCTCTGCCCGCCGCACCCCTCCCCATAGTCCCTGCTCCTTCCCTCCCCAGAGATGCCCCCCTCCACCACCCGCCAGGGCAGGGGCCTGAGGGGAGCTAAAACAAACAGTCCTTTGGAAATTCAGTGAAAGAAAAGGCTGAGTCAGGCCTTCTGTTTAAATAGTCCCCACCTGTTCTCCTCCGAGCCCTGCCACCCCCCCACCCCCACCCCGGCTCCCCCCACTCTCCTTTCTCTTTTCTTTCCTTTTCCCCTTTGTTGCTCATTTTCAAAAGGGCAGAGTTGACAGCTCTCGCCTCGAGCAAAGCCAACCCCGGAGCCAGCCAGGAGCCCCCGCTGCTGACCCAGCTCCCTCCTAGGGGCCCTGCGCCCCGCAGCCTGCACGTGGCTGTGCCTGGTCCAGGGGGACCCGCCCCACCGCCCCCCTCCTGCTCCCCCACCCTGCCAGGCAGACCTGCCTCTCTCTCTCTCTCTTTCTCTCTCTCTCTCTCTGCATCAGATGATTGATTTGTAAAGCCTGGAAGGAGAGGGTGACAGGGGACAAAGACACATAGACAGGTGGCCCCTTACCAGGGACGCCCCTTCTCGCTGGCTGGAACCCTCCGGGATCCCATACACTTGACGCTCTGCGCAAAAATCACTTCTCTGCATGGGAGGAAATGATTTGTTGCCCGTCTTCAAAACTCAGGAAGAGGCAGTTTTCCAAAGTGGCACAAGTTGAGTCAGGGGGATCTGCCCCAAACCCAGCCACCGCCTTGGAAGGGAACCACCTCTCCAAGTCTGTTGCTGGCTCTGTCAAAAGCCTTTTTTTTTTTTTTTAATTAATGTTTCTCAATTAGAAATTGCATGTGAATCTACCATTTCGAGAAAATCGCAGGCAGACGCACATGCGGTTGTAAGAAATAATGCCGAGAGCTCTCCTTCACCTTTACCTCCGTTCGTCCCGGGGAGCACCTTACAGAACAGAGGAGTCCAAATGCAGAACTAGGATCCTGACATACAGAGAAGATAGAGCACGTTTCCACCACCACAGGGGCCCTCCGCGGCCTTCAGTAGCCTTACACACTTCTCTCCCACCCTCCCCACTCCGCGACCCCTGGCAACCACCCATGTGCTCTCCATTCCTAAAATGCTATTTCAAGGATGTTCTATGATTAGAATCGTGCAGTATGCAAACTCATAAAATTGCCTGTTTTCAGTCTGCATAATTCTCCAGGGATTTGTCATAGTTGTGTGCATCCATTGTCCATTCCATCTTTTTTAAGATTTTTAAAAATTGATTTATTCATGAGAGACACATAGAGGCAGAGACATAAGCAGAGGGAGAAGCAGGCTCCCCGCAGGGAGCCCAATGTGGCATTCGATCCCAGGACCCCAGGATCACACCCTGAGCCAAAAGCAGATGCTCAACCACTGAGCCACCCAGGTACTCTTTGTCCATTCCTTTTTGTTGCCGAATAGTATTCCATCATGTGAATGTACCACAACCTGTATAACCATTCACCTGTTGAAGGACACCTGGGTTGCTTCCAGTTATTGCCTATTACAAGTAAAGTTCTCATAAACATTTATTTGTGTGTAAAGATAAGCCTTCATTCGTCTGGGGTCAAGGCCCTGGAGTCAATTGCCAGGTTCTATGATAATTGTGTGTTTGGTTATATGGTAATTGCATGCTTAGTAGTGCACCTTTTAAGACTCTTCTCTAAAACTATTCCTCACACATGCTTCTGGGTGTATTCAGGACTGGGAAATGAGCAGAGGTAAAAGCTGGAAGTAAAAGGAAGGGGGTCTCTGAGACCCCAATTCATGGAGCAGAGTCGCTGCCCAAACAGACACACCTTGTATCCACACTGGATGCTGTAGGTGGATGGGCAGTAAAACCCAGGATGGCAAGCAGAACAGTGGCCCCCCACAAGTGCCCGTGCCCCTGTCCCCAGAATCTGTGACTTTATCAAGTCACGTGGCAAAGAGGAATGGACGCTGCGGCTGGAATTAAGGTCACCAATCAGCTGACCTGGAGATGGGAGAGTATCCGGGATGCTGCAGGTGGGCCCAATGTGACCACAGCGTCCTTAAAGCCCAAGAGGAAGGTGCAAAGGAAGAGTCAGAGAACAGTATGAGTTGGTGTTGCTGGGTTTGAAGATGGGAGAAGGTCAAGGAACCCAGGTGGCTTCCAAAAGCTGGAAAAAGTCAGGCAATAGATTGTCCTCTAGAGCCTTCAGGAAGGAGGGCAGGTTTGGTTTTTTGCAGGCCTGCGGTTCCTGTGTCAGACCTCTGCCCCCAGAGCTGTAAAATAATAAATCCGTGTTTAAGAGGCCACCGAGTCTAGGGTAGCTTGTTGCAGCAGCAAAGAGGAAACTAATACACGGACTGACCCTACGTACCGTTCAGCTCTCAGGGTTTGCCCTTCCTGCTGCTGAACAGAATGCAGCTGCTTGTCCTAGGAAGGGGTGCAAAGAACGTGGGACTCTTACGTGCTTGCTTCAAAACCCCTGCTTTTTCTCCATGTACCTGCACACTTTCTGAGGGGCCGTAGGCTTGGGCTTCTCCCTTCCCAAACCAGCCCTGTTGCCTGCTATCCCTTTCCAGGGGACCCCCTCCCCCCACCCTGGGCCTTGTCCTGTCCCTCCCTGGGCAGCACCTTTAGCATTAAGGACTCTGAGAACTTCCATCCAGCAAACTCAAACCTCAGCCCAGCTTTGGCCCACAAAAAAGACTTCAGGATGTTTTGCTGTTGGGAATTGTCTGTCCACTGGGATTCAGCACGTAATTAATAGGAGCCCACAGGGGCCTGCCTCTTACAGCGCAAGATCAGGCAACGGGTGCTTTGTTAGCACGTCAGCGAGCTCGGCTGCTTTCCCTCTGATACTAACCCTAGAAAGTGATGAGCCCTGGCTGTGCATGAGGGCCAGCCAGAGCAAAGACGCCAACACAGCGTCATTTATGAGGAAGCATAAGTGAGGTGACAATTCCCCCCAAATGAGTAGTTCTCAAGCAAGGAGTGAATTGGAATCAGCTGGCGAATTTTCTCAGCCTGTACACTCACTGCACCCTCGCCCACCTGCAAGCACGCATAACGGACACATGCCCTGCTCCTCTAGAATTATCACGGTTTTATGAGGATCAGAGCCCTGAGAGCTTCATCTGTGAGGGCATCGATATGCAACCTAACCCATATGCAAATACATGCCTCGGATCTACCCCCAAACACACACACTTTTAACTTGATCCACTACTTTACCATCTAGTCAGGCTTTAGCTGGCATGAAACCAAGACTAAGAAGCTAGTCCAAGCTGGAAGATTCCTCTAATTAGTGATCTCCCTTAACTAAGTCCTCTCTCACCGGAGTGTGGCATTCCTCACCCTAGCCTGTTTTCTCATGGGGTTGGGGAGTTGGACCTAGAAAGGAAGAATGGATGAATTGTCACAACCCCGGAGATTTCCAGAGATACAACCAAAGAAAATATCCTGTTGACAATGAGGCCTCTGAAACACCAAGAATACCTCACTCATTTATTTTACAAATATTTGTTCTGCAGAAACGTAAGACGTGTTGTCACCCTGTGTCAGACCACATGCGCATATAGCCCAGGGTCACGAGCTCTCTGAGCCTGCTCTGGAGATGGCCATTAACAACCCCAAAACACAGGCTGGGGCCATGGTGCTCAACCAATATCCCTTGACCTTCCCAGGTGAGCCACTAAATCTGAATAAATGTGATATTTATCTTTGATGCACCTGGGCATCCATACTGGTAGGGTGGTGATGCATATGGCTCTCTGAACTCACTGCATCATGCAACTCAGTTTAGAGCAGGTAAAGCTTGCTGTGGGGAATGGGACTTCTCTTAGCCTCATTAGGCTACCCTAAGAAAATACCACATTCTGGGTGGCTCAAACAATAGACATTTATTTTCTCATAGGTCTGGAAGCTGGGAAGTCCAAGATCAGGGCACTAGCATGGTCGGGTTCAGGTAAGAATCTTCTTCCTGGCTTGCAGAAAGCTACATCTCATTATCGTTCCCATGGCCTTCTCCTGATACCTGCACATGGAGAGTGAGCCAGCTCTGAGCTCTCTTCCTCTTTCTAAAAGGACCCAAATCCCATCATGAGGGCCTCAAACTCATGACCTCATTCAAACCTAATGACCTCCCAGAGGTGCCCCCTGCAAATACTACCACACTGGGACTTAGGAGTCGAACATGAATTTAGGGAGGACACAAACATTCAGCCCATGACAGGCACAGAGTTGAGTTCTAAAGAAAGAGCACATATTCAGTGACACGTGTAAGAACCTCCTGGAGAGAATGTAAGAGAATGGGTCCGAGTAATAAAGAGTTCTACTTGTAAGGACCACGGCATTGCAAGGAACACAAGCAATTTGTGAGGCCAGTGGATGCCTTCACAGATACGGAGAGATACAATGATACTGCTGTCATTGGCTGCATTGTCGTAATTGCTGGCTCACCAGTGGTGTCTTCCGATCCTTAATCATATCAAGTGTGTTTCCAATATTATGTCACAGATGGGAAAAGGCTGGAAGCCACCAGATTAGGGGCATACTCCAACTCTTAACTTCATGTCTGATGTTCTGTGGCCCACCTATACCACCTTTGGGAGGTAATGATCTCCATAGAAGGTACTAATGGCTCTGTAAAGTTTATGTCCTTTTAAGTTCTTTTCAAAAATTACCCATTTCAGGGGCATCTGGGTTCCTCAGTGGTTGAGTGCCTGCCTTTAGCTCAGGTCATGATCCCGGGGTCCTGGGATGGAGTCCCACATCGGGCTCCTCGTGGAGAGCCTGCTTCTCCCTCTGCCTGTGTCTCTGCCTCTCTCCCTGTGTCTCTAATGAATAAATAAAATCTTTTTAAAATTAATTAATTAATTAATTAAAATTACCCATTTCAGGTCCCCAACTGGGCATCTCAGTTGTTTAATCATCCAACTCTGGATTTCGGCCCAGGTCATGATCTCAGGCTTCTATGATGGAGCCCCAAGTCAGGCTCCATACTCAGCATGGAATCCACTTGAGATTCTCTCTCCCTCTCCCTCTGCCCTTTCCCACCACTTCTCTCTCTCTCTCTTATTCTCTCTCCCTAAAATAAATGAATAAATATTTTAAAAATAATAATAAAGTAAAATAACCCATTTCATGCTTCTGGAGATGTTCTTCCCTTTGCACAGGGAAGGTGTTGAAAGTCATAGCCATGTTTATCCTATCCAGAGAGCTTCATAAATATGTAACTTCTTGTAACTTCTTAGCTTCCATATTTTCAGGGTGAGGAAAATAAAGGCAGACAGAGTGTCTACCAGAGCTGGGTCATGGGGTGAGCCTCTATAAGTTGTATTTGGGACCCAGCAAGTAGAATGTGTTGGCCACACAATTGATGTGAGGAGGGCAGGACAGTGAATTCTGGTTTCAATATCCTTCTTGACAAATTGTGTTGGCTTTCTGCCACAGCTAATGGCCCTGTCTTCAAGAAACTGTCTGCAAAGACTCTTAGTTTCTGCTTTTGGGGTTACAAAATTCCAATAAAAGTTAAAGAAGCCCTGCCTAACCCTAAAAAAGTCACGCTGAAGAATTTCCCACCTCTCAAATATGTGTAGTGAATTTCACATAGTTTTTGAATGATGCAAGTGAGGCCAACTCACTGGATTAATGTGGAAAATAGAGAAAAAGCACAAAGAAAACAAAACTCATGTTTTGTGTATGTATTGGCATATAATTATTTGACCATAATCAGGATCATACTGTATCTAACCTGCTTTTTGGATGTATTGGTAGGACATGAGCATTTTCTCCTGTCATTTATACCAATCTTCACAAACATGATTTTTCATGGTAGATGGCGTGCTATTGTGTGGGTGTATCATGATTCGTTAAGTCTATCTTTTATTGTTGGCCATTTAGTCCGTTTCTAATAGTTCACTGCTTCAAACTACCCTTTTCAAAAGTATTGCCTATTCAATTCTAATCCATGATTCGTGGCAGAGGAAAGGTTATCGGATATAAAGTGAGCCTGCAGCATGGTAATTTCCTGATTGTTGACCAGTAGCTAATTAACACCCATTTAAGCTGATAACTATCCTAGAAGCAAGGATAGAAACCAAAGGGACCCAGAGAAACTCAGATGAAAGCCTGAAAATGGTGCTGCTTCAATGGGGTTGGAGAAGTACATCAACCAACTAAATGATAATTCACTGAATCTCGAATACATTCATTGTAAGCTGCACCATTTAGTTTAGGCAACAAGATAAAAGAACAAAAGATCAGTGATACTAGATTTAGATTCTGACGCCCACTGCAAACCAGGCTATCTCTGCTGGCCCCTCCTAGTTTTTATTTTAAGGACAAGCATAGATGTCCATCGCCTTTTAAAAAATGTGAAACTCTGCTCTGTATCCCATTCTTGCTGACAATACAGTATGTTGACAACTCCCTACTATATGTTGTAAAATCAGATTATTTTGTGGTACATTATCTCATGTTTCCGCAAACTCTAATAAATACTGTATATGGCTTCAGCAAAAAAAAAAAAAAAAAAAAAAAAAAAAAACAGCATCTGGGTATCTGGGTACAAACAGCACCCAGATGGTTCAGAAGACTACAGGCTAAAGGAAAAAAGTCTCAATAAGAGATACAGGGTTGGAGGGTACTCGTGAGTGGCCCAGGGTGAGGCACATCACCCCAAACCGAGGCATGGGATCATAACATGGAGGATAGCCTACGATTTTGATGTAAACCAAGTTGACATCCTTGAGGAAACAGACTGGCTTTGCAAATCAATTTATTAGACTGCTTGTCATCTCAAAATGATAAAAGTCACCTTTAGACTCAGCCTTGGTCATTGTCACCCATGCACACCCCCCTTCCCCCCAATCCCCCAGGCTATTTCATTCCTCCCTGCCTTTCTGGAATCAGTTCTCTCTTCCTGAAACACCCGTATTCATCCAGAAAATGCAACTCATGCCTTGCCTTCTTGAGGACAGCCCCCGGACCTCCCGAGGACAGAGATGGCATCTCCAGTCCAGAAGGAGTAGACCAGTCTCTCCTCAGACCCACCCCTGGCTTTGCACATCAGCTCCCGTGGGTCAACTACCACCATCTGGGACCCAAACAAGTGAGTGAAGATAGAGCTTTGGAAGAGGGAGCTTCGTGCAGTGTTGCGACCCTGGGAGCCCGAGTCTCACCTGATGGTCAAGCCAGCTTCTCACAGTCTAGAAACAATAATCTGAACCTGCAACACCAATCTTTGCTTTTTGAAGATGCTGACAGGATTTGATGAGACCAGCAAAGCCCAAACTCTGCAAATGACTACTGCATACCTTTTCCTAACCTTATCCTATCCAACGCAGCCAAGAGGCTGCAGGGCTGTTCTCCTATGGCCCGCTGGATTCCCCTCCCCACCAATGGGAAAAGGCCTCAACCATGGAGAACACACAGTTCAGACCTGGCCTCCACACCGGTGTGTCCCACAGCTTACTCCACACTCCAGTTCTCCCTGAAGCTCCAGCTGCTCAGAGTTTGTTTAAAAAAAAAAAAAATTGCTTAGTTACAAACTGTGGCATCTCAGATGGCCCCAATCCCCTTGAATCACTAAGATGTCCTCGTGTCTCTCCATGCCATGCCACCCCCTTCACAAAATGTCACATACAGAAATTACTGGTGGACATGCTGTTCACCCTAAAAGACTGTGTGACCCTCCAGGCCCAGAGAGCATTTCTGCTTCACTTAATCTTTTAACCTGAGCTCCCAGTACAGCACTGAGTATGAAATAACAACCTTAGTGACACTACATTGTAGTAACAGACACAGATGACATTTACCAAGCCCTCGTGGGCTGTGTCCTGTGCTAAAGACCTAAGTACATCATCCTTTTATCTAGACAGTCACCCTAGAATTATTAGTTTCACTTTACTGATGGGGAAAAGAAAATGGAGGCCCAGAAAGAGTAAGCAGCCAACGCCAAATCCTGCAGCTCTGATGTCAGAATGACCTTGGTTTGAACATCTTCCTCCTCACTTAACTCCGATGGTCAATTGCTTCTGCAAGGTTCTGAGCACGTACTACTTAGTGAGTGGGGCTCAGCTCTTAACTTGAGTCTTTCTGACACTAAAAATAATGCTCTGAAACGTGAGGTGCTCATGGCAAAGATGATCTAACTGTTCAAACCCTTGGCTTTCCATCTGGGGCTCTACATTCCGGCCTCCCCTGTGCAGGCCTGAGCACATGCACGGAGAGCGATGAACACCAACACCTACACACCCAAAGTGTAAACCTTCCTATGCTGTGCTCCATGCTCTCCCTCCCCTCAGACCTGCTGTCTTACGGCTTTGAGCCCCCACGGTGCACCTGGAGCTCTAATGAGAAGAGCCATCAGAGGAATGGGTGACTTCATGCAACCGAGCCCCTCAATCCTTCCCTGGCCACCCCATGCCTCCTCCCTTGGAGATGGGAGCAAGAAATCAGTTTTACCGTGCCAAGCCATCGAGGTGTGGGTACTAACTGCTGCAACAAGAAAGTTGCCCTGACCAAAACAGTGCCCCATAGATGATTGACTTTAAAGCCATATTTGGGGAGCCACTGAGCTCATAGGAGCTATTTTATGTCAGGAGGGAGAAGGTCCCCAGTAGTGCTTCGAGAAGACTTGATGCCAGTTTATCTTATACCCTGCGCATCTCGGGGGCGAGGGGCTCACTAGTCAGAATGAATGAATGAATGAATGAATGAATGAATGAATGAAACTAAACTAAACATGGAAGGAAGGAGGCCAGAGATCACTGAACCAAGTACCTGGGAGCAGGGAGAGATGCATCACACAGAGGGGCCAGGGCAGGGCTCCTTCGGTTGACAAGGGCCCTCTGGGGTGGCAGACGAAGGCAGGGACAGAGGGAAGGGGCTCCGGCTCCTGACCACTGAGCGCTGGCCAGGTGCAGGGGAAAGCCTGCCTGGCCTTCAGGGCTGGCAGCCGGGGGCTTCATCCAAGATCTGGCCCCACTCTCCGACACGCAGCCCCCCCCAAAAATGAGCTGGCACCGTGTCCCGGCAGCTGGTTTCCCACTGCCCACTCTCTCTTTCTCCCTTTCTTTCTCTGGACTCTCCTCTCCCTGCCACCGTTCTCCTGCTCTTTGGTGGCTGCATTAAGGAGAGATTGACAGTCCCCTGGGGCAAAGAACACCCCAAACCTGCAAGCAGACTGTCCCTCTGCCCCCACAGACATTATGCCCCACTTATTTGCATGTCAATACCCAGAATGCCCGGCCGGTCCACGCCAGAGCCATTAGACAGCTGTTGCCAGCGTCTGGAGCCTGGAATTGGCAGAGCTAGGTGTCCCTCGGAGCACAGGGCGCTCGCTTCCGTGCCAGCGAAACTGGAAATGAGTCGCTTCACCTGCAGCCTCTGTCCCCCGGACAGGGTTCGGCTAGCGTGGCTCAAGTTGGAACAAGGCACAAAGGAAGGAAGCCACATGCACTGAGGACTGATTCTGGAAGCCATGTGACGGGCTTTCAAGATCCTCACGCTGCTCGCCAGGTGCATCCACCAGCTCAAGCCAGTGCGGCCTCTCCTGACCATCAGGGGCTGCCAGAGAACATTCTCAGGACCCAGACTCGAAGAGCTCCCCCACCACCTGCCCCCCTCCATCACGCTCCATGATTTCAGGGTGCAACGGCTTCCTCTTTGGTTGGGTTCAGGGAGGGCCAACAACTTGCCAAAAACCACACAGGCATGATGAGCCCCCCCCAGCTCGCCCCCAGGGTCTCAGCATTGCCCCCAGGCCCTGCCGGATGGGTTCACAGCTCCAGAGAGCAGCCTGGGACAAGCCAGCTTCTCCAGGTAGGGGACCAGCGAGAGGCAGACAGCGGGTGGAAAGAAGCACCGAGAAAATATCTGGGAGCATAATGGTTGGTGATGACCAAGGACGGGCCTACGTAGAAGGGGGGCAGGAAGGGGTGAGGATGAAGAGTAAGAGGATGAGCAAACAGAGGATGACCCCCGTGTTTTACCTCATCCCCCAAGGGCTTCTTTTGCGCAGAGGATGTCCCGCACACCTGCCCCGGCCCTCCCGGAACGTGCAGCTCCGACCCCGACGTAGATAGATGTTTAATAACTCAGCGATGCGTCCATTGACTGGAGCCCAACGTGCTTACTGAACCCAGCGTGGCGGTGACCTGGAAAGGTGTGACCTCTGCGGGGTGGTCTGCTTGCACCCTGGGGGGGGCCAGCAAGCCTCTTCCCTCCCTGCCATGTGTGATGATGGCCTCCTGGGGTCCCGGATCTCAGCCCACCCCCATCACGTGGGCCCAGTCCCCAGCGGGCGCTGTCTGTGAGCAGGAGGAGGCTGCTCCTTCCCATGGGGCATCTGGGGCATCAGGTCCCTCCTCTCCATGCCTCAGCTTCCTCTCTGCAAGACGGAGCTCATGACATAACTGCCCCCCTACCCCAGGGGGGAGGCGAGGACTGCACGAATTAACACACCGGACGCTCCTCACACCAGGTGTGACACAGATCAAGCCATCGATAACCATCGACGATTGTTACCATGGCAGCTGGCTGCACTTCTTAGCAAAAGTCACTGCGAAGCTTCAGGAAACAGCAGCCAAGGATCACAGGCCCGTGTGAAGGGAAATGGTGTGTACAGGAAACTAAACCCTGGATCTGGGCTCCTCGCGGGGGGCTCTAAGGAAGAACAGGACACGAGCACTTGTGCATACTGACCACTGGAATGGTGACTGGCCAGGAAGCATTCGTAGAAAACATGGGGGATCCCCGGGTGGCGCAGTGGTTTTAGCGCCTACCTTTGGCCCAGGGCCTGATCCTGGAGTCCTGGGATCCAGTCCCATGTCGGGCTCCCTGCATGGAGCCTGCTTCTCTCTCTCTCTCTCTCTCTCTCTCTCTCATGAATAAATAACCCTGAAAAGAAAGAAAGAAAGAAAACGTGGGCTCCTGCTCCCCGGCTGTCCTCTGCTTGCTTTGGGGTAAAGCCAGGGAACATGGGAAGAGTCACAGAGGGGCCGCGGAGACCGCGCGGAGGCCCAGAACCAGGAAAGGCAGGGGCCCTAACGCGAGGTCACCGTGCTGTTCTCTAGCTGCTGGAGAAAGGTGACGGTGGGCCTGGGCCGTGACTGACTGTTTCACAACCTTGACCCCACCCTCTCCTTGGCGTCTTCCCACCCACCCTCCCCCACCCAGCCCTCAGGGTGGGGTCCAAGACGAGGGATTTGGAGGGCTGAGCCCCAAGTCCCGGGAACAGTTTCTCTGTTCCCCAGGATTAGAAGATTAGGAGGAGAACAAAGGAGCAATTCACCAGTGGATTCTGCGGTTCTCCCGCTGCATTCCCACCATCTCCAGTGGCTAGGGAGAGGGGTGAAACCAGCTGGCTGGCCTCGGACCGTGTCTGTGCAGATGCCTGGCCTAGGGACTCTTCCACGCCTTCTGTGCATGTAGCTTAGAGGAGATGGGAGTGAGAGAGTGTGTGTGTGTGTGTGTGTGTGTGCACAAGTTGCTCCGGGGAAAATCAGAGATAAGGGAAATAGGTACTGAACCAGGGAACCTTCCATGGGTCTTCTATTCTGAAGAATGCCTTAAATCCAGAAAACAGACACTGACCAGGAAGGTTGACTGATACAACCCAACCCCAACTCCAAAACTTTGGGGAAATTGAAGGAGAAAAAAGGAAAACCCACAATTGCATCATAGGTAACATTTTGGTGTATTTCACTTTCTTTGCCTACATATTTTTTAAAATATAGAAAATACCATCCAATCCACACTTTCTTGGGGCCCGCGATGTCTCCTTTTTCTTAACATTACACCAGGCATGTTTGTGTGCTGTGACCATTCTTCCCATCCAGCCTTCTTGTAGGATGGAGCCCAGTGTGAGGACTGATTGTTCAAGACTATTCACGCCAGGGAAGCGAAGAATGAAGGAGACCCTGAGAGGCCGTATTTAAGCTCCTGTGAGGCTACTTCCAATACAATATGGTCCAAGTAAAATAAGAGGAAAGCAGTGAAAGCTGAAGCCCTTAGAACTTCTGCTATGAAGATGATTGTTCTGGAGAGTGGATTAGAGTTCCCTGGATCCTTCCACGCAGGGTGAATTGTGGTCAGTCCCTCCTAGATGCCAAGAGATGCGCAAAGCAGGGCTCCCTTTGCCAAGGGGGTTTGGTATTTGCTCGTTCTTAATGGATTTCTTTCTTCAGCTCCTGCTTTCCCCTGTCAAACACATTCCCTAGCATTCTCATTTCTTACAACCACACCCTCCCACCTCAGAAGCATACACACCCTCTCTTCCTCGTTTGCTCTGCACTGGGCCTGTTCCAAACGGGTGGCATTAAGGGAGCTCTAAAAATATTGCTTTCCCCGTGGGATCGGGGATGTGTTGGCAAATGTAACTTTCAGCAAGGGTTAGCGTATCCTCTTTCTGCCAGCATTCAGCTCCTACCTTCTTATTCTCCAGACAGAAATGCCGGAAAGGGCTTGATGCCATGTGTGAAGCAGGAGGAGTGTGTTGGCTAAACAATGAAGAGGTGGTTCTTAGATGGAGTAGCTACTGCTTTGTTGAGAGGATAACAATCGGACACCTTCTCACGTGGGGCAGAGGAACCCCCAGCCTTATCTCTCTACTCCCTTCTCTGGCCCGTTGGTCTGGGAGGGGGTACTAAGCTCCAGAGAGAAGTCTACTCTTCATCACTCTCCAGCCTCCAGGGAGGCATCATTTGCTCCCAGCTAGATCCAAAAAGACAAAAGACCCCACCTGTGCGGTATCCTCATGGAGCAACCCACCAGTTGCTTTGGCACAGTTTCATCATGGTCCACAGAGCTCAGGCAAGAGTCAAGATGTGAGTGGACCAAAAAAGCAAAAACAAGTTGTCACAGTTTGGAAGAAAAGAGATTCTTTCCAAGGTTAGTTGCCCAAAGGCCTGGGTAGGAAGGAGGAAAGAGAAGGGTTTTCTCTGGATAAGCGACTATCACTGGAGGTTTCAGAGGTTGACTGATAGCGTTAATGATGGGTGCCCCCTCCCCCACCTTCTCTGGAGACCCCATTCCCCACTTGGCTTCCGTCGCAAGTGTCTGTGTTCTCAGGACCTCACCCAGCTGCTCATGGGAAGTGTCCTCGTGACTAAGGATGAACAGATGGTGGGGAATGGGTGGGGGGCAGCCAAACAGGATGGAATCATTATAATAAGAGCTCAGCCAAAGTTGAAGAGAAAAACTGGTGTCACCTCCAGCTCACAGCAGCTAGAGTCCCCATTTGGAAAGATGCTCTGGCAAGCCCCGAGTGGCCGGCAGGTGAGACACAACAGACACTGGGAAAAGTAGGAGCTGATGATTCTTTCGACCCGTTTTTCAGAAATCATAAAATCTCACGAGCTGAAAAAAAAAGGACCTCAAAGTTCATCTCGAAAATTCCTCCTTTTGCAGATGAAGACATGCAAGTTCAGTCAGCCCAGCGTCATGGCAAGTTAGGGCCCGAGCCAGGGCTGCAGCCACAGTGTTTTGAATCTGGCCCCAGGGCTTTCTGCACTGCTCCCCGTTCACGTTCACACGGCCAGCATGTGCGCCCTCCCAGGCCCCCCAGGACATTCCCCTCCCCACATAGCACCCAGATGCGTCCCACTTTGGAGCAAGGATTATTTCCCATCGGGGCTGCCCTGCCTGTGATTGTATAATCTGACGGCACGCGGCAGGTGGAGAAGCACGTGCAGGGCAGGACATCAAGCACGAAGGTCTCGAGGGAAAACCTTAGGAAAGGGCAAATGGCTGAGGCATAGGGAAAGGGTAAAGATCTGAAAGCATTTGCCACGGGTAGGGTTCAAAACCCACAGTGATACCGAAGGAGAAGCCAGGAACTTGCGCTCCAGGCAGAGCCACAAAATGCCAGCCTTTGTGCCCTCAACCTCCCTTTTCTCTGCCTCTGCCTCTCTCAGACAAGCTCTTCTTCCTTCATAAGCAACATTTTCTTTTAGGAGAGAAGCTAATGAGCACATCCACGGGGAAGCAGAACTGATTGAAAATTCTCTCTGGCACATTCCATAAGGGACGAAGACATGTTGCCAACATAGCCTGCAAAAATGTTTTTAAATCTAGAAGCTAGATAATAGGTATCCTCATTATCTGCGCTGTGGGCCGAGGGTGGAAATCTGAGCACTTTGCAGCCTGCTGGCATATCGCAAGCCCTCAGCAGAAGACGGTAGCTCAGGAGCTACCCTCACAGTGCATCCCCCTCAAGACAGTCTGGCCTCGGTAGTTGCAGGATCCAACGTTATTTCTTACGTACGCCCTTTTGAGCCAAGGCTTCCCCTGGGTCCGCTGTCTGGTCACTCCACTATTGGAGACCAGATCCCTTCCAAAAAGTCGTCACCACTTCTCTGCTAAAACACAGGATGAGTCAGGATGGGACAACACTCCCCTCTCCTTTTCCTTGGCCATCACATGACCACACCCCAAACTGCAGGTATATGCAAATTTCTTTGTTAGAAAATTAGAGAAAACTCAAAAGGGAGTGATCCTTCGGGCTGGACAAACCTCAGGTGAACTGTGAACCTGGACTCTCTTTTCATTCAGCTCCTAAGGGAAGGCATCTAACCTTTAGGCTTTCACAAGGAAGGGCTCATCTATGCAGGGCCGCCATATTGCACAATGCCTGAGAGCGCCATTCATGGAAGAGTCTACGTAATGGCTCCCCTGGAGTTGTGCAGGGCCTGGCCTGCCCAGCGATAAAGGTGGCTTTCCTCATGCTGACGTTGACCCACCCTCAGATTATTCACATGGCCTCAAGCACCCACTTTTAGGATTCCCAAGTCTCTGTGTCCTAAATGTTACTCTCTTCAAGAACCTTCTCTCCTAAAAATGAGTGGGAAATATCAGAAAGGGTGACAGAACATGAGAGACTCCTAACTCTGGGAAACGAACAAGGGGTGGTAGAAAGGGAGGTGGGCGGGGGGTGAGGTGACTCGGTGACGAGCATTGAGGGGGGCACTTGATGGGATGAGCACTGGGTGTTATTCTATATGTTGGCAAATTGAACACCAATAAAAAATAAATTAATTTAAAAAAAAAGAACCTTCTCTCCCTTCCATACAAGGATGTCTCAGGTCCCTAAATCATTCTGTCTTTCACTGCTTCATATAGAGCTCTAGATATAGCTATTTGGTCAACGTTGGCATGATAGCTATCACTGTGTCCCAAAGATACCAGGGAAAGAATGGGCTCTGGTCCCATGAGCAAGACTGAATATGGATCTTCCAGTCCTCCCACCAGGGAGAGCTGTCCCAAGATGTGAAATGGGGGAGAGGAGAAAAAAGATACATTTTAAACCACAATGAGTAAATGCCCTGGCTCCACCCTCATGGGTGCCCAATACTGCACAACAAGCATTCTGTTTCTTTGGGGCTCTCTCTACAGCTACCCCCATGAAAGAGCTGTAATGGGGTCTCTTTGCTTCTCCATTGAATCAAAGGACCTTGAGAAAAATCTGTATGATGCCCCAGATAGCAGGGCCTCTCTCTGATACACGCATCCTCAAGATAGGTAATGTGAAAATTCATTGGGTGGCGGAGGAGGGGATAGAAAATCTGATATTACATTGACTTGGACCACCAAAAGGTCACAGTGTGAACAGATATAAAGTATATAAAGGAGGAGGGGAGGGCAGCCCGGGTGGCTCAGCAGTTTAACGCCGCTTTCAGCCCAGGGCGTGATCCTGGAGACCCAGGATTGCCTCCCATGTCGGGCTCTCTGCATGGACCCTGCTTCTCCCTCTGCCTCTCTGTGTCTCTCATGAATAAATAAAATAAAATCTTAAAAAAAAAAAAAAAGGAGGAGGAGAAATAAGGAAAAAATCATAATGCATCAATGTGCAAAAGGTCTCCTTAGGGGAGTGACAACCCAAAAAATTGCCATACACTGCTCTAATACAGGAAGGAGATGGGGAAAGTTGCCAATTCTAACTGCTGCTAAAGTTATTATCATTATTATTATTATCATCGTAATTATCATTGTAATTAAAACCATTTTGTATGTACACTCTAAACTAATCCTCCAATCTTAAGGGGTAAGTACTGGGGCGCCTGGGTGGCTCAGTCAGTTAAGGGTCTGACTCTTGATTTTGGCTCAGGTCATGATCTCAGGGTCCTGAGGTCAAGCCTGGTGTCAGGCTCCGCACTCAGCATGGAGTCCACTCGAGATTCTCTTTCTCTCCATCTCCCTCTGTTCCTCCCTCCACTCGCTCTCTTGTTCTCGTTCTCTCTAAAATAAATAAGTAAATCTTTTCAGAAGGGGGGGAAGTTCAGTACTATTATACTCACTGAAGATGATGAAACTGAGCTTTAGGGATATTGTCGAAGGCCACACAGCTAGTAACTGGCAAAGGCACGATTACAACCCGGTTCCATCTGACCCTGAAGTCCATGGGCTCAACCGTCTTAGAACACTGACTGCACTGTCAGTCCAGTCGAAGGAAGATGGGCAGCAGCAGAGAAATTCTGAGTTCTCTAACTTCTTCCATCTACCCTAAGACCATGGAAGATAGTTAAGCTGGAAGAATAGAGACAGACAAATCCTCAGAAAACTCTGATTTAGGATGAGGATGAAGAGGGGGGATGACAGCCCCACTGAACCCTGAGTCCGGCTCCTCCTCCCCTTCTGGGAGGCACCGAGCCATCGGGACCAGGATCTTAGAACCGAGGGCAGAGGGGCACCTGGGTGGCTCAGCGGCTGAGCATCTGCCTTTGGCTCAGGTCATGACCCCAGGGTCCTGGGATCGAGTCCTGCATCTGCTTCTCCCTCTGCCTATGTCTTTGCCTCTCTCTGTGTGCGTCTCTCATTAATAAATAAATAAAATCTTAAAAAAAAAAAAAGGAACGGAGGGCAGAGAGAAAGGTGAGAAGAAGGAGGGTGGCCCCCGCTGTGTCACGGCTACTGCCGCCCAAGCCCTAGCACAGGGTTGCAGCCAAGGCCCAGGGATGGGGTGACCTCTACACAAACAGAACTTCCCCAGGCGGTGCTTCTGCAAATATAAACATGGGCTCACCACGTGACGGGTTCAACCAGTTCGTGTAAACACTGGAGAGAGAAAAAAAAAAAAAATCAAGGGACAAAATATGCTCCAAGGGGCAGAGCAGAGTATGTAGCTTTGCAACTCAAAGGGAGGAAGTTCCAGAGCGAAGGGGCTCAGGCCCCCTGGGTCTGCAGGAGGGCCCCAGGGGCTACTTCAAACCAGAGTGCAGGGGGCCCCATTCCCCTCGCAGCGTGGGAAGTCCTTTGTCAGGGGCCACCATCCATGCTGCTTGACCCTCCCCAGTCTTTGGGGTTTATGGGGTTAGATTTACCATGGGAAACCGAGAGGTCGCCCTGAAGCAGGGGGACCAGCCATTAGAGATCAGAGGGCCTTCCCCACTGGCTTCCTTCCACGAAGTCACCTCGACAGGCCCATCTAAGCTTGGGGACAGCAGACCCGCTGGGAAGCAGGAGGACGGATGGATTGAACTCCAAACCGCACACACTTCCTCCTCGCCCCTGCACCCCCCCAACCCCCTAACCCCCCCCACCCCCGGCTGTTAGTGCTGGCAACAAGGATGCTTCCCCCCACAGCCCTGCGTTATCTGTGGGAATGCCAGCAGAGCCTCTGTTGTTTTTGCAAATAAACCCATGCTGCCCCCCTGAAAAGAGCCCGCTCTCCGGCGCATTTGCACATAGCACGCTGTCCTGCAGAAGAGTTTTGACAGCCCTCCGTCTGCGTCTGTCCAAGACACCCGTCACCCTAAAATAAACCGGCCAAGGAGGAGGTTGGCAGCTGGCCCTGGTGGACAGTGGGAGACAGGATGCTCTGTGCTGCTGGGCTGCCATCCCCACCGTTTCCAGCAGAAACCACAGAGCTCTAGGACTCCCCCACCCCCAAGTTGGGCAGGCCGAGCTCTCTGACTTCGGATGGCACCCGGGGGACCATAGGTGGCCCCCCTCCCAGTCCCCACCACTGTGTCGGGATTTTTCCAGGGAGGTATGACCTCCTGGCAGCTCAGCAGGCAGCTAAGGGGCCCCCCTGGCCCTCCTGGGAACGAAAATTGCATAGGGGTGGGAGAGAGAGCAAGGGACAGGAGCAGGCATGAAAAGGCTGGGAGGGAGTATAAGGAGCGAATAAGGATCAGTGGATCTATCTGGGGCAAATCAGTAACAGATTAAGGCCTGGAAGCAACAGGAGACAGTCCAGGGCCTCCCCCTCCCCGCCACGGCCTCCCACTTCTTATCTGCGCGCCCTTGGGCGAGTAACATAACCTCTCTGCACCTCGGTTTTTAAATGGGATTAACCATAGTACATATCTCCTGAGGTAATTATGAGAATTAAATGAGTTAATATTTGGAAAGCACTTGGAACAGCGTCTGGCACATGTGAAGCATCATTAGCGTTTGTTAAACGCTCACAGGCTCAGGTGAGTTTGCCCCCTGCGTCGTGCCAAAGGGCTCCTCAGCCTACCCTTTCTGTCATCCGCGTGTTTATTCAGTGAGTATTTATTGGGTGCCTACTGCATGTCAAGCTCGGTGTTGATACTGCAGCTGTAAAAATGAGCAAGAACAACCCTGGCCTGCCCACTCCTGGGGCTTAGAGGCTCAACGTCAGCTCTTTTGATGAGCTTTTCCTCTGAGCACCTCCAAATCCCTGTCAGGTTAAACCGGCCCAACCTAGATCAAATCTTACCTAGGGGTGCACGCCCCTGAATGCAGGATCTGAAAAGGAAAATTGCTTGTGGTTTTACAGCCATCCCAGCCCTGGTGTTCGGGAGAGCAAACCGGTGGATGCCCTGAGCCCCAGTGGCAGCATGCAGATGGCATAAGCCCAAGCCTAGCTGCGGTGGGAGGGTCAGTAGATTGCCTAGCTCAGCACCCATCCCAGCTACTAGCAGGCTTTGCTCCAACCGCAGAGGCTAGAACCCCAAAACCTGTATTTCTCAGATGCCCACACAGCTAAGGTTTTCGTTGGGACTTGGGGCCTAGACGTTGATTTGAAATCAAGGGATTAGGGAAAAGAGAGGGAGTGTGGGATGTCCATTTGAGTGGAACAGGCTGGAGCCAAGGCAGGTGGGCCCGGAGCCAGCTGGGGCTGTGGCCGCCTGATTCAGCAGGCAGCTTATGAGCTCGGCAGAGGCAGCAGCTCCCACTGGGCCCAGTTCTGCTGCATGGTTTGGGGAGCCGTTCCTGGAAGCTCAGTCTAGAAGCTTTTCCCTTCACCCTCCCAGCTGGTCCAAGATATATGTAACACCTCTTAATCAACCCCTTCCAGCCTACCCTCGCTGGAGTGGATTCCATCAACACCAGCTAAAAGCCAGAGCCAAGCACCCATAACAATGCAACGATGATTGAAGCAAGGCCGAAACCTGATGAGGAAACTCTATCTCCTAAGGAGCTGGGAAGGAGAAGACACTGGTTTCCTTGTCATTTGGCCAGCCTTGAGATTGAACAAATCCCTCCTGGGCATTTTGTCTTTAGAGTAAGCTTCCCAGGATCACCAGGCGAAGCAGAAGGTTGGAAGAACTTGGCTGCAAGACCACAATGGAGTAAAGGGGAGGAGATGGTTCAGCACTACATCCTTCCCCGCCTTAGCCCTCAGTCATTAGGATTTCTTCCTCTCCCTCAAATACACCAAGTGTGTCCCTGCCCTAGGGCCTTTGCCCATACTATTCTTATCTGCTGGGAAGTGACTTTCTTTCTCGAAAAAAAATATATATATTTTTTTATTTTTCGAGAGAGAGAGAGAAAACATGAGTGGGGAAAAGGAGCAGAGGGAGACGGAGAAGCAGACTCCCCTCTGAGCAGAAAACCCAGGACCCTGAAATCATGACCTGATCTGAAGAAGTCAAATGCTTAACAGACTGAGCCACCCAGGCACCCCAGGAAGTGACCCCAGGAAGTGCTATCACATTTCCCTATTCTATCTTCTTTGCAGCATTTAACAATTATTTTATTGACTTTTTTGTTTTATATGTAGATTAACTGTTTCCACCATTAGAGTGTAGGTTTTTAGCGACCAGGAGATCTGACTTGTTCACACTGACTCCCTGGACTACAGAACATGCCTGGAGTGTAGTAGGGGCTCCAAACAAATCTGTCGCCTGACTAACGTGTCCGCTGACTCTCAATCCCTAAAACCTGCTTCTGAGGGCTTTTTGAGCCAACCAAAAAAGGCCCAACTTTTTGAGTATGAATTAAATCCCAAGTGCATTTTGAGAACAGAAGGGTCTCCTGGGTTAAAACCTGGAAGTCAATGGCAGGGAAATCCTTCTCCCCTGAGAAATTAATAAGTTAAATCAGATGGAAATAAATTTAATCTTCTCCTTCTTCCCCTTATTACCCTAATGGGTTTAATTTTGTGGCAAACTTTTCAGCATTCTCACAATGGGAAGCAACTCACGTTGTGTTGGTAGCCCAGAAAGTAATTATCCTGTGGTTTTATTCTAATTCACTAACAGACACTCTCTGGCTTTGAGGACCCCTCAGAGCGGAGAAGTAAATAATGAAGATCAGAAAATGCTTTTACCATTTCTTAGGCTTTATTTTTTTTTTAAGTTAAAAGCGACGATAAAATGATGAGGCATGACAGTTCTCTTTTCTTGAAACTAAGAAAAAAGGTACATGGTTTAGAGCGTGATGTAAGACACGAATAAATGGAAGCAAAAATCTAATCAGACGCACTGGGCGTCTCATTCACTAACCTTTAACTGGTTTCAAATATTGCTGAATGCGGCCTTGATTTTATTCCAGAACTGAGTAAATTAAACTCTTTTTGATTATCCTAACTTGGACATAAACTTTCCCCCGGGCTCAGCCCAAGCCTAGTGTGCTTTGTGTCTTTGTAGCAGTGTTTTGTTTAAGAAAAAAAAAAGAACGCAAGGAAGGAGCCTCTATGCAGCTTTGATCTTTTTTTCTAACAAGAAAGACCTTTAATGTCTTACTTGCAATTTATTAGAGAAAAGTCCAATTTGTCCTTTTCTGTCCCCAAGCTCTTCCCCCCCTCCCGCTTCCTCTCCCACTTTGCTGCCCACCAAAAACAAAGTAAAAATCAAACGTTTTCAGGCTTCATATAAGCTCACTGTGAGATTTCCAACCCAAGAGGTATCTGTAGATTTGCAGAGTCGTGCCAGCGCTCCCAGGAGATGTCTGCCGCGGATACAGACTATCCCGTTAAGAAAGGCATCAGTTATTGCCCTTGGACACCAGGTGTATTTTAAACAGGCAAAAATGCTATCTTCAGGAGGTATGGGAAGTGATTTCTCTACTGTGTTTGCAACCCACCCACGACACCCAAATTTATGTGCAAAATCTTTCATTAGTCCTGAACAAATCGACAAAATAGAAACTAGCACAGTGGTCAACAGAAGGAGAAGGTACCGGGACAGTCATCCAGGTGTCACAGGTGCCTCTTGCCCATCCTCAATCCCTTGGTTCCCGATTGGGTGGCAGGAATATGAGATAGAAGCCTCTCCTCTGTCCCCGGGGCTCTGAAGTTTAATCCACCACTTGTCAGGCAGTGGAGCAAACTTGCCCAGCTCTCATCATGAGTCAGCTCACCGGAACAGATGTTGGCAGTTTGGTTTACAAAGAAGAGAGCCAGAGAAAGGGGTGGAGGGAGCAGAACCGTGAACCATGGACCCGGAAAATAACGTTGCTCGAGGAGCTTGGCTTTCAAGGACACACAGGTCTCCAAATTCTGGGGCATCCCTGTTTCTGATCTTTCTCTCCATATACGTGGCAAAACTTAGTCACATGGCCTCGACTTTCTGCTACCCACTCCTTCTCAGCCCTCCTTTCCTTCCTGGTGGATTCCTCATGCTTGGAGAAACCTCCGAGGATCATCTTATGTGGTGCTTTAGAGATTACATGGAACAGTAAAGTGTCCTCCAAAGCTTGGGGCCAGCATGGACATGACAATTCCTCATTTTCCAAGAGCGATACCGCGATTTAGGAGAAGTACATATATATATTTGATCTTTGTCCCACTTCTGGCACAGAGATCCTACAAAAAAAAAAAAAAAAAAAAAAAAAAAAACCTTGGGAATTTCCTAAGTAATGAGAGCGTTAGAGGGATCCTTTGTTATGTTAATGAAGCAAATTGTAGAAAGCACCTGAGGATGAGGGCTGGTTGCCAGGAGATCCAACCTTGTTTTTAGAGGGTTAGAACTTTCTCAAGGTTACCCCCCTTGACCTCTGGTGAGGGGAAGGGCCACGGGCTGGAGACTAAGTTCAATCACCAATGGCCAATGATTTTATCAATCATGCCTATTTCAGGAAGCTTCCAGAACAACCCAAAAAGACGGCATCTGGAGAGCTCTGAGGTCAATGAACACATGTTGAAGTAGGGAGAGAGGCCCACCTGGAGAGGCCCCAGAAGCTCCCAGCCAACTTTCCCTAACTTTGCCCTATGCATTTCTTCCACCTGGCCGTTCCTGACTTACCTTCTTTTATAAGAAACAGGTAACCTACCGAGTCCAATGTTTCTCTGAGATCTGTGAGCAGCTCTAGGATATTAATTGAAACCAATGGGAAAGGGTTGGAGCCTCCTATCTTAGGTAGGTCAAAAGCACAGGTGACTACTTGGGTTTACAACTGGCATTTGGAGTTGGTGGGACTGGGCTCCAACCTGTGGGATCTGAAACTACCACCAGGTCATGTTAGAATTGAGTTAATTGCTTGGTAGTGTTGGAAAACCCACAAGCACGCTAGAATTGGGTATAGAATTATACCAGATAAGTGTTGCATCAGTTAAGGGGGCTTTCAGAGGCAAATGACAGAGAATCCAGCTCACACTGGACCAAACATGCAGGAGATTTAAGGGCTGAGGGTGGCTTCAGATAAGGTCCCATCAGCAGCCTAATGCCATCCCCCAGGCCCTGAGGCTCTTCCCTCTTGCCAGGACTACTACCCATATCTTCCCACATGGTTGCAAGAGGCTACCAGTGGCAATGGGGCATAAAATTTTTACATCCAATGACAGAAAGCAGAGACATCTCTTCCCCAGACATGGAATATAAATCTTTCCATGATCTAATCTGATTGGGTTAATTTGGGTCACTGATGGAACCAATAGCTGTCACCAGATTAAACCAGTGCTTCTCAAACTTTTCCAATTTGGGATTCTTTTAAAACTCTAGAAGTTACTGGGAATTCCAGAGAGCTTTTGTTTAGCTGGATTACCTATTGATGTGCATTATGTGATAAATTAACACTAGGACATCTTAAAAATATGTATTTGTCAATTCATTTTAAAATAACAATAAACACATTACATGTTAACATAAATAATACGTAATGAAATGACTATTTTTTAAAGGTTAGTGAGAAGTATGGCGTTGTTCCACATTTTTGCAAATCTCTTTAATTTCTAGTTTAATAGAAGACAGCTGGATTCTCATATCTGCTTCTGCATTCAATCTGTTGCAAGATCACATGACAGTTAGCCTCTGGAAAAATCCAGTGTATACTCATAAAAGAATAAGTGAAAAAAGCAAATAATGGCTTAGTCTAAAAATAGTTTTGACCTCCGAGGTGCCCTGGAAGGGTCTCATGGCCCCACTTTGAGAACTGCTGGCTTAGACTCATCAAAATTACCTTCTAAAGAGGGGGGTGGGGTGGACCTCTGAACAAAACTGGATCCAGATGGAAAAGGGAAAGGGGCCTGGGTTTCAGTAGCTATCAACTGCGTCGCCCTCACTGATACTCAAAACAGACAAACAGACAAAAACGACTGCCATCAACCATCTTCTACATTTCTTTGCTTATTTAAAGGGCATTCTGACATGAAAGACAATTTCAAGGTGAAGGATAGTAGTTTTGATCGAATACATACAATTTTATGAAAAATTTACCACGCTGATTAGACATGGAAGGAGGGGGGGAAGAAATGGAAGGTCTGCAGCTTGAGAAGCAGGAGGAAGAAGATGGAATTTACTGAATGAAATAGAGAACCAGATGGGGTTGGGGCCAGGTTTGGGGCAGAAATGATGAATTCCACTGTGGACATGTTGAACTTGATGGGGCCTGGGAGACAACAAGTGGACAGGTCAGGACTGAGCACGGGGATCTGGAGCTGAGGGAAGGGTCATGGTTAAAGGAAAAGCCTGGGAGTCCTATGTATGCAGATGACAGCTGAAGACCCTGCAGGAGAGGAGGTGGCCCCGGGGGACAGGACAGATAGGAGATGAGAGACAGCCTAGGGGGGATCCCTGAAGAGCACCCATCTTTCAAAGTGGGTAGGAGAGGAAAGACAGGCAGAGGATGATGAAGAGCAGTTGCCAGAAAGCTAGGAGGTCATGTTCCAATCAATGGTCTTGAGAGTATTTAGGAAGAGAATAAGATGGTGAAGGGAATGCGTGTGAACTGGGTTCTAGAAGGCGGTGTGTGTGGGCATGGAGCTGGTTTGCTGGCGGCCTTCATAGTTAGCCTCCAGCCTCCAGTGTCTGCAGCCTCATGCTTCCTCCCTTTTTAAAAACAAAAACAGAGAACAAGAAAAGTGCATTCAGCAAAGAATCTCTAGGGACACCTGGGTGGCTCAATCCATGAAACATCAGACTCTTGATTTCGGCTCAGCTCATGATCTCAGGATATGAGATCCAACCCTGCAATGGGCTCCATACTGAACATGGATCCTGCTGGAGATTCTCTCTCTCCCTCACCCCCTGCCCCTCAACTCCCTCCCTGCTCATGTGCACACACATGCTCTCTCTCTCTTAAAAAAAAAAAAAAAAAGGAATCTCTAAAAATTATTTTTTTTAAGTTTATTTGACAGAGAACACAAGCAGGGGGAGCAGCAGGCAGGGGGAGAGAGAGAAGCAGGGAGCCTGATGCAAGGCTGAATCCCAAGACCCTGGGGTCATGACCTGAGCCGAAAGCAGATAGACGGTCAACCAACTGAGCCACCCAGGTACCCCCTTAAAATTATTTTTAATGATTGTATCATTAAAAATAAAAATTATTGTATCATAGTCTGCCATTTGGATATGCCATGCATTAGTGTACGCACTTATAATAGGTATGCTGACCAAAAAAAAAAAAAGAAAAGCAAGACACCAAACAGTATATCAAGTGTGATGCCAATTTTGGGGGTCTTTCTAGATATACCAATGAGTCTGTACATGTGTGTAAATTGACCCACACATGGTTAAATAAAATGAGGCTCCCGGGATATGCTTGGTCGGGATTTGGCTCGTTCGTTCTGCTGAGTGCAGCTGCTAGCTCTGTAAGCTGATGAGATTTCGAGGGGGTGGGAGGGTTTCAGTGCCAGGTGGCTGGAGAGGCCAAGGAAGAGTTTCTTGGGAAAAAGAGAAGAGACAATGAGACAATTTCCACCAGGATTAAAAATTTGGAGAAAGCACTCAGATGTTTAAAGTGCAGGGGAGGAAGGCTCGATCTGTTGCGTCGTGTGACATAAACATCTCCATCATCTCCCAAGAAATTCTAGAACAATCTACATTAGCCGGCAATGATTTAGAAATTGGAACGGGTGAGACTGAGGGGCCCAGGGAGACTTGGTCACGTATGAGTTATAAGACAACCCTAACAGCAAAAGTAACACGGACACCCCTCAGTTCTTGAACCAGGCAGTGCTGAGTAAATCTTCAAAACAGCCTTAAGGCATAGGCACCATGATTATCCCCATCTTACAGATGAAGCAGCTGAGGCAGAGAGGAGTCTATCATCTCTGGAAGGTCACAGAGCCACTAACTGGCTTGGCACCTGCCTCGAGATCTAGCTTTGAGCCTCCGCACACCACCGTGCCTCTCGGTAAACTATGCAGTCTGCCTATCAGAACTGGAGCAAAAGCTCTGCAGTTGTCTCTGGGTTATGCGAGCACGGGTGATTTGGGTTTCCTTGTTTATGTATGTGTCCATATATTTCATATTTTCTACAGTGATCGGGTGTTACCTTCACAATCGTATGAAAATATGAAAAGGATCTTATTATATCGTCCATTACATAAACATCAGTCACAACTGATCAGAGGGAAAGTGAGACCTCTCTTAGGAGGATTTATGTTTTAATGAGAAGCAAATTCCTACCCGGAAGGAGAGCCATTTCTCATCAGCAAGCAGGCTGGGGAAATGCTAGAAGGGAGGGAAATCCCTCACACTAGGGAGTCACCCCACCGCTCACCAGTGCCTGGCCACAATGGTGCTCCCTAGAGCAACCCCTTGGAAGGAAGGGAATGGAAGGGATAATGACCCCCAAATATGAGCCAGAGCTTACAGAATGTGTGTGCCCCTGACATTCTTTGAGCTGTCCCCTTACGTTAGCATGATATTATACAGTAAGTGCTCAGAAAATGCCTATTAATTCATGTGATTTTCCATGTTCACGGCTGACCTACAAAGAAGGAGAGAGCGCATACTTCCCCCAAGGAGGAAGTTCAAGAAGCCTTCTGCAACCACAGCATGCAGCCCCAGAGGGACCAGATTTGGAGAACATTTCCCAACATACCTGACTCTGCTCAGCCTAGCAGCAGTGAAGAGGCAGAGGGATGCCCACTGGGACTTCTGATAACTCTGATGACTTGAGCAGAAACAGCATGGCCCAACTGAAAAACAAACAAACAAAAATAACAAAATACCTCCAGGTCTGGGTATGAGTCCCAGCTCATAGAAGCTTGTAGAATTCAGGGTTTGATAGGACCTCATGGAACTTCCCATCCCTACTCCCAGCCCACGTGCAAACCCCTCCTACCATCTCACCACCTGGTGACCCTCCAACCTCCCTCTGACCACCCCTCCCTGGGTCCCCAAAGAGCCCATTCTATGAGCAGTCCTCAGAAAGATGTGAACGGCTCTAGAAATGTCGATCACATGTGGGGCAGGTGCTCTAAATTACCTTAAGAGGTGAAGCCTCGGGACACTTGGGTGGCTCAGTGGTTGGGCGTCTGCCTTTGGCTCAAGGCATAATCCCAGGACTCTGTGATCGAGTCCCGCATCAGGCTCCCTGCATGAAGCCTGCTTATGTCTCTGTTTCTGTCTCTGTCTCTGTCTCTCTCTGTCTGTCTCTCATGAATAAATAAATAAAGTCTTAAAAAAAAAAAAAAGACGTGAAGCCTGGTTGACCGGTGAGCCACGACATTCATGAGATGCACCTCCGCCCTCTCTCACAGCCTCTAGGCAACAGTCTGTGATCAGGGCAGCCCAACCCACCTGCCCATGCCCTCTAGAATGCTGGATTCATGTCTTCAAGCCCTATTTCCAGATAAGACAAGTCACTCTGCGGACCTGTCCAATCTCCAACTGTTCTTAGGCCTCCATTTGCTCATCTGGAAAATGAGAAAGTCGGATGAGACGATCTCTTGCTGAAATCTAAGGCTAACACTGAGATCCTGTGATTACCCTTGAGGGTGACGTGGCAGGTGGGGAGACAGAAAGTACTCAGGATTCATGTGGGACTCACACCTGAGCTCCTGGTAGAAACAGCCTTGGCAACTAGCAGAGGCTCAGTCATGAAAAGTGGATGTACTAGAATCAGAGAGCCGGGTGACCCCCAAGGCCCATGCTGTATAAACAGCAAAGCCAGGGTCTCAAGTCAGCTGGGGGGAAAGGGTGGGGCACACCTGCCCGGCATCTGGTGGGCTGTGGGGGAAGCTGCCTACAGCTCCCACTCGTGCCCAGTCCTCCGAAATCACACCCACCCAGCATGGCTCTGGACCCGCAAAGGAGTCAGGAGATTGGGTCTTGTCCAGGTGAGGCTCCCAAAACTTGCTAGCAGGGCTGGGGAAACCACTGGGGCAAGGTTGCCCAGAAAGGCTCATGCACTGCATAGATGGGTTGGGGTGGCACCAGGATGCATCCACTGTGTTCCTCGGCCCTGGCCTGGCACAGAGCCCAGCTGGCAGGGTGGCAGTGAGAAGGCACGAGCTCCAGCTGAGATTGCCTGGCTCCCAGCCCCACTCACCCCCCGAGTCACAGTTGGACTACTTGGCTCAAGTAATTAACCTTTCTAAGCTCGGTTTCCTCATCTGACTAATAGGGATGCTATTAACCTACTCACAAGGTCCTGATGGGGGTGAAGCGAGATGATGTTAGTAAGCACTCAGCGAAGCATCCAGAACCTAAAACGTGATAGGGTTACTTAGCAGCAGGGGTCATCTCTGTCCGTCCTTAGACCTGCGCTCGCCCAGCCTCATCCCAATAACGGAGCTACTGCCCGTTCCTGAGCTTCCTGGGCTTGGAGGAGGTGATGAAAGGAAGGGGGCAGGAGGGAATCCCATGCCCAGTGATAAACCCCGCAACCCTGAGCTCCTCACCCAATGTGCCCCCGTTGCTCCTGGCAGGAGGGCTGCAGAGGCAGTGGCTGTACTCACAGCTGGTGTGGACTCCGGCCCAGTACTGCCGGGTGGCCTAGAAGCACGGGTGGCCAAGAGGCCTCAGGGACAGAGGTGAGCAAGCAGGTCCTGGCACCTGGCAGAGAAGCAGAGGAAGAACCGTTGTGCAGCGATATGAATGCAGAGAAAAAGGAAAATCAGTGGGCAAAACCCAATGCGGAAAGCAAAACAAGGCCTAATCTTATACTACAAATATGTGCAAACACTGCATGGGGCACACTTTTTTTTTAAGATTTTATTTATTTATTTATGAGAGACAGAGAGAGAGAGGCAGAGACACAGGCAGAGGGAGAAGCAGGCTCCGTGCAGGGAGCCCGATGCGGGACTCGATCCCGGGTCTCCAGGATCAGGCCCTGGGCCGAAGGTGGTGCCAAACCACTGAGCCACCGGGGCCACCCTGCATGGGGCACACTTACATTAAAAAGAAAATGGTGGTTTATATGAAATTCAGATTTAACTGGACATCCTCTGTTTTGATTTGCTAGCTCAGACAGGGTGGACAGGAAGCGCTAGGACAGCAGGCTGGAGAGGGTCCTGGGGATGGGAAGAGGGGAGCTGGGCTCAGCCTGGGAGGGAAGGAGGAAGAGCAAGGACAAGCAAGGCGTGCAGGAGTCGTCGAGGGCCACCCCCGATGCTTAGGCTATGAACAGTGACAAGCTGTTCTCTCTTCTGCTTCTTCGTGCAGAAGAGAGAGAGCATTGAGGCCTCGCGTGCAAAGGCCCAGAAACGGCACGTGCTCTGAGGACAGCTGGCACCCAGTGTCACCAGTGTGGCTGGAGCCAAGCGCACGAGGCGAGGGGACCGGGGGGCCCCCACCTCAGGAGGCGATCCTCACTCAGAACACGTTCCCACAGGACTCTGAGCGTGCACAGCGTGCCAGGCTCTCCTCCTGGGATAGGCAGTGGGCACACAGGCCGCCCCCACCGTGTGGTTTACATTCTAGCAGGAAGCGGGGGTGCATTTCACACAATAAATAAGCAAAGGAGGTGATGAGAGCCAGCGACAGCCAGGACTAACCCCTCACCCATATCGACCTGGCTAACTCCAAGCCACCTTTAGGTTTTACCAGGATATTACTCCCTGGAGGAAGCCTCTTCTGAAGCCCTGTAACGGGCCAGGGGCCCTCCTGAGCTTTCCCTGTAATACCAATCCCCTTTCTCTTTAATATTTAAAGCTCAAGAGTCTTTCCCGCCCTTCCTTCATCGGCCTGCTCAGTTTGTGGGTCCCTACAGCTCCCATTTTCCTGTTTCCTACGCACAGTCTTGAAGAGACCTCGTAAGACAAGCAGTCAAGACGTTCAAATCCACAGACACTCTTCCCAAGTTTTAAAATACACGACAGCAGTCCTGTTCATGGCTCTTGTCCTGTCGGGACAGAAAAGCACGCTCCCCCACGCAATCCCATCGGGCAGGTGGGGGTGGTGGTGATGCACCCCCCACACACAGTGTGATGTGTTCAGCTCTGTGAAAAAGGTAGGGTTGGCATTACTCTTCTTCAAAGCTAAGGAAACAGTACTGCAGAAATAAAGCTGTGTGTGCAAGATAAGGTGGCTGGTAAGGAGCAAAGTGGAGAGCTTAACCCTGGCCTGCCTTTTTCTCTTACTCTCAGAAACAGCTTTCCTATGTGTGTTTTTAACACTACTGACAGGTTTTACGGCGTGGCGGTCACGGCCATTCCCTGAAATGACACTGATCTCAAATCCGCACACAAGCAGTTCACATAGAATCATCTTTTTTCCCCAGCTTGAGGAATGGTTGACAAATAAAAATTGTACGTATTTACGGTGTACAGTGCGGTTTGGCACAGGTATACACTGTGTCATGGCCACAATCAAGCTACTCAACGTATCCATCACTTCACACTGGTATCATTTGCACGTGCGCGTGCGTGTGTGTGTGTGTGTGGTGAGAACACTTGAGATCGACCCTTATAACAAGTTTCAAAGGCACAATGCAGTATTAAGAGTGGTCACCACACCATAAATTAGATCCTCAGGACAATAGTCATCTTATAACTGGAAGTTTCTACCCCATTTCCCCCAAGCTTGTGGTCACCACCCTTCTATTCTCTATTTCTCTGAGTTCTGCTTGTGTTGATGTCACATATGAGTGATATCATGCAGTCTTCGTCTTTTGGTGCTGAGCTCATTATCCTTCGCATAATGCCCTCCAAGGGCATCCACACTGTCACAAAGGACAGAATTCCCTTCCTTCCGAAGGCTGAAAAATGCTACATTTTGTGTGTGCACGTGTGTCCATGTGTGTGTAAGTACCACAACTTTATCCACTCATCTGCCAACAATGCGCAAGTTGTTTCCATGCCTCAGTTCCTGGGAATAACGTTGCAATGAACATGGGAGTGCAGATCCCATCTCCTTTGGATACATACCCAGGAGTGCAAATTCACAGCAACTTGCTGAAGGCCACACTGCTTAAAATCCATGCTCTTTTCAGCTCTCCCGAGGGAAGCATGATTTGCTCTGGAGAAGACAGGTGAAGGGAGGAGAAAGCAGCAAGGCTCCTTCTTGGGAGGGGACCCCACTTCAGATGCTCCTCTGGAAGAGAGATATTGTCTGACCCATCCATTTTGAAGCCATGCACAGAGCCACTGATACATAACTCTATTAACATGGGTTGCCTCTCTTCTTATTTTGTAGCACTTGTGGTTGGATACAATATGACCTGACTTGGACCAAAGATGGACACAGATTGGTCTAAGCCAATCACATAATTCCAACCAATTTACCTTAAAAATTGGTCCAAGGATGACCAATAATGCAAATTTAAGCCAATCACACAAAAACAGACACATAGATCAATGGAACAGAATAGAGAACCCAGAAATGGGCACTTAACTCTATGGTCAACTAATATTCAACAAAGCAGGAAAAAGGACAGTCTCTTCAATAAATGGTGCTGGGAAAATTGGACAACCACGTACAGAAGAATGAAACTAGACCAACTTCTTACACCAGACACAAAGATAAACTCAAAATGGATGAAAAATCTAAATGTGAGACAAGAATCCATCAAAATCCTAGAGGAGAAAAAAAAAAAAAAATCCTAGAGGAGAACACAGGCAACACCCTTTTTGAACTGGGCCACAGCAACTTCCTGCAAGATACATCCATGAAGGCAAGAGAAACAAAAGCAAAAGTGAACTATTGGGACTTAATGAAGATAAAAAGCTTCTGCACAGCAAAAGAAACAGTCCACAAAACTAAAAGACACCCTACAGAATGGGAGAAGATATTTGCAAATGACCTATCAGATAAAGGGCTAGTATCCAAGATCTATAAAGAACTTATTAAACTCAACAGCAAAGAAACAAACAATCCAATCATGAAATGGGCAAAAGACATGAAGAGAAATCTCACAGAGGAAGACACAGACGTGGTCAACAAGCACATGAGAAAATGCTCCACCTCACTGGCCATCAGGGAAATACAAATCAAAACCACAATGAGATCCCACCTCACACCAGTGAGAATGGGGAAAATTAACAAGACAGGAAACCACAAATGTTGGAGAGGATGCCGAGAACGGGGAGCCCTCTTGCACTGTGGGTGGGAATGTGAACTGGTGCAGCCACTCTGGAGAACTGTGTGGAGGTTCCTCAAAGAGTTAAAAATAGACCTGCCCTACGACCCAGCAATTGCACTGTTGGGGATTTACCCCAAAGATACAGATGCAGTGAAATGGCAGGGACACCTGCACCCCGATGTTTATAGCAGCGATGGCCACGATAGCCAAACTGTGGAAGGAGCCTCGGTGTCCAACGAAAGATGAATGGATAAAGAAGCTGTGGTCTATGTATACAATGGAATATTCCTCAGCCATTAGAAACAACAAATACCCACCATTTGCTTTGACATGGATGGAACTGGAGGGCATGATGCTGAGTGAAGAAAGTCAATCGGAGAAGGACAAACATTATACGGTCTCATTCATTTGGGGAATATAAGAAATAGTGAAAGGGAATAAAAGGGAAAGGAGCAAATATGAGTGGGAAATATCAGAGAGGGAGACACGAGAGATTCCTAACTCTGGGAGACGAACAAGGGGTGGTGGAAAGGGAGGTGGGCGGGGGGTGGGGGGACTGTGTGATGGGCACTGAGGGGGGCGCTTGACGGGATGAGCACTGGGTGTTATGCTATATGTTGGCAAATCGAACTCCAATTAAAAATATACAAGAAAATTAAAATTTAAAAAATTAAAATAAAAAAAAACCCTCAAATTTAAGCCAATTGGCTCGTGGCGTTCACCTGGGAATTACAGTGTTTAGTTCAAGGTGGCCCAGTGAGAGTAAGGGCAGGACTGGGGCCGATTTCATGGGCATGTGACCTGAAGTCACACAGAGTGCCACACTTACCAGGGTCCCACCATTAGGTCAATGCTCTGGTTTTGCTTTCCTGAAGTTCTTAATAATTGTGGAACAAGACGCTCACATTTTCCTTCACGTTGGGCCCCACAAATTCTGTGGCTGGTCCTACATAGGACTTCCGTTTGTTGGTGGAGGGTGGACAAGAGCAAGGAAATGCATAGCCGTGGTTGTGATTGGCTGTTATCTTGCAACCATGAGAAAAGCCAGCCTGAGGACTAAGCCAACACTTAGAGGAGAGCTGAACTGAGAGCATCGCAGAGAACAGGCGCCCTGATTGAGCCATACCTGCAGTCCAGCACTCAGCTGGACTTCTTGATCCTGTAAGCTAAAACATTCCCTTCTTGGTATAAGCAGATTTCAAGGAATTTTCTATTACTTGTAACTGAGCAGATCCTAATGGATACGATAACTAACGACAGCTGTCAGGCCATTAACTTAGACACGTGGAGCCACATCTATAAGACAGGAATGGGTGACCTCAGCTACTTCCCCTACATAGTCTGCCCTCTTGGTAACATCATCCCCGTGCAGTCTGTCCTGCCCACTCTCTCCAGCCCCTGGGGTGACCTCGCTCATCAGGACTCTCCCTCATGGTATTGCTCATGGATATCTTGCTTTGACATTTAACTCTTAAGCTGGTGTTTAGCTTTTGGTGGATGCACACTTTACCACTTTCCAAAGCTCCTTTAAGACAGGGATCACATCATAATTGAGTAACACCTGCCCGGGCATCTGAGGCAGGGCTCTGCACTCAGTGAGTCCTCAATGAAGAACTGATGACTCATTGGCCAACCTCCTCTAGCAGGTACAATGAAAGCATTTCCCCTTTGTCAGCTTTGAAAAAAACAAAAAAAATAAAACAAACATACAAAAAAACCCTTGCTTTCTGGTTTGCAAGATAGAAGATCCCACCAATTAATGTTGAAAATTGTCCAGTTAGGAAAGCCCGGGTGGCTCAGCGATTTAGTGCCACCTTCGGCCCAGGGCCTGATCCTGGGGACCGGGGATCGAGTCCCAGGTCAGGCTCCCTGCGTGGAGCCTGCTTCTCCCTCTGCCTGTGTCTCTGCCTCTCTCTCTCTCTGTGTCTCTCATGAATAATAAATAAAATCTTAAAAAAAGAAAAAGAAGAAAGAAAGAAAGAAAGAAAGAAAGAAAGAAAGAAAGAAAGAAGAAAGAAAGAAAGAAAAGAAAAGAAAGAACATTGTCCAGCTAAAGGGAGGTTCCAGGGACTTCTTGAAGTGGTGGGGACAAGACACCTGTTCTTTGTGCCAACTATAGACAAGATCCAAAAGAATGGGGCCCTATTACAGCTGGAGACATTTAAGTGACGTACTGAGAAGAAGTTCTTCTCTCTACTGAGGCTCTGATACACTTTCAAAGAAGGTCGTGGTGTCTTCTGGACACTTCTAGAAAAGGGGGACACTGATTTCTAGTACGGTTGGCATGAGGTGCTCCCTGTGGATAAGTGGACGGATGTCCGCTATTCTCGTGCAGGCCCGGGGTGGCACAAGAGCAAAGAGAACAGAGCCTCGGGACCGAGTCCCGGAGGTCAGGCCTAAACACCCAGCAGTGCCACTGCTGTGCCATGCCAGCCCCACAAGCTGTACCCAGGGCCCAGCCCTTCTCGCCAGGGTGCGCCTGGGTGGGGGGGGGGGGGGAGGCATGGTCTGGGGGCAAAGCAGGGTGAGGCAGGGATGAGGTTGTGAGGAAGTCAGGACACGATTATTCCCCTCCAGCAATCTGAGCTCCTGGGAGGAAGGGATGGCGTAAATACCAGGTCTTCCTATTATGAATCAGAATTTTTTCTTTTTAAATCCCTTGTGCACTTAATATTCTTAATGATGAACCATTTCTAGGAAAAGGGAACCGGAGACTTGAGAGGTGGCTTTCTGACTGAGTGGAGGGTTTTGGATGCTTTCACCCAGGCTTCCCAGATGGTTGGGTTTTTTATTTTGTTTTTGTTTCTGTTTTTGTTTTTCCCCTTGGGATCAGATGTCTCTGACTGACCAGATACCATTCTATCTAAACAGGGAATTCCCAATCCCAACCCCTCCCCGACCCCTGGTTGCTCCCCCTAATTCTCCTCCTCTTTTATTTACCCTTTGACCTGAACATAATATAAATATTTAATCTCCTTTATTACCTGAAAATTATCTGTGTTTATTCTATTTATTTAGTGACGGCTACTTAAAAACCAAACGAAAACTCTAGGCTTGGGTCAAACAACCAGTTGATCTGATTTTTCCACTGAGGTAATCCCTGCTGATATTTAATTTCAATAATTGACTGGTTGCTCCCCAACCAGTCAATTATTATTTCAGGTTTTCCCAGCCTCCCCCTCCACGCCGCCACATCCATTCTCTGCCTAGTAGAATCCCACTCACCTCTCAAAACCTACTTCCTGCAGCTGGACCAGCGCTCCCCTCTCCGTGCTCCCCAGCGCCTTGGGTGTCATCGCAGCCAGCCCCTGGGACCCACCAGCAGGCGACGAAACGGAAGCTCTCTCGATGGGATTCTGGAGCACACTTCCTCACTTCAAATACAGACCCTACAACTTTCTCGTTCTGAGACCCAATGCAAGTGTCCTAACTTTTCTATGGACCAGGGAGCCCATCTTACTCGGTTTCCTTGCTATGCTTCTGGCCTCTCAGGGATGGATGCGATCCTCATGGGGTGCATAGAGGAGGGAGAAAAGGAACTAACCAGAGGAATAAATATGGGGATGGGGAAAGTTCGAAGGAAGAGGTGGGAAAAGAGGAGGATTTTTCTAGAAAGGAAAGAGCAGATCACCTGGAGGCGTCGGAGACACTTCTAACCCCTTAAGTACACTGCACCTCACCCTCGCTGCCGCTGCGGCCCAGGTTTGGGCGGCGTGGGTCACTGTCAGCCAGCTCTGTCTGCTGCGCACCAGCGAGGCCTGGGGCTGAGGCTCAGGTGCAGTGACAGGATGAGGCCTGAGCCGGCAGGTCCCAGCAGTCTGTCCTGGCACAGCCCACAAAGTCTGCCTCTCGGGCAGGACTTAGCTTCGGAACTCTCCACGCCCGCCCCGGCCAAGCCAGATCCGCTTAGCCTCGGGCTGGCAGGAGCCCGTGGCCCTGGAACCTGGGGAGCAATGCGCCCTTTGAACACACAAGTCAGCCCGAGCCAGTCCCTTGCTCTCGGTGCCCTGACGGCCTCCGCAGTCACTCGGGCTAAGGATGGTCCAGGGTCCCCATCGTGGTCTGGACCCCTGGCTACTTCTCTGCACTCGGTCCCCACCTGGCATCCTGGCGGTTTCTTAAATTCACCAAACCGGTTCTTTCCTAAAGGTCTTTGCACTCGCTGTTCCTTTTCTGAGGATCCACTCTTCCAAATACATGCAAGGCTTGCCCCCTCCTTTTGTCCAGGTCTCTGCTCAGATGCCAGCTCTTGGGGGATGGCCGGCACGCTGACCTTATCAAAGCAAGGTCCCATCGTTCCCTCCCCGCTTACCTGCTGTACTCACCTGCATCACGCTCACCTCACCTGCGTGACATCTGCTACCCACTTGCTCGCTCTTTTCCCTGGCTTTTGTCAGCCTCTCCGTCTATATATGCTCCGTGCTTGCAAAGACTGTATTTTGTTCACCACTGAAGAGCCTGGAACATCACAGGTGGTCAGGAATGATGGTTAAGTCGAGAGCAGAAAGCAGGACTCGAACCTTCTCGTTCACAGGGAAGAATCCAGGACCCAGAGCAGAAAGAGCCTACTGGAGGTCACATTCACTGGCTGGCGTGTCACAGATCATGAATTTAGCCCTTGTCCCCTGGCTCCTAGATAGAGGCTTCGGTGCCACTCCATGCTGCGACCTGAGGACTGGTCCTTGCACCCTCACTGCTCAGAAACACACATGCCACAGGCTGGACTCTGAAGGGAGGCTGAGTGTGCAAGGCACCCAGGTTGCTTGCCCTGATGCTCTTGAGCCTTTTCACACCTCTCACTCCATGTAGATTCTGAATCTGAATGAAAAGGTGTTTTAAGAACCCAGGTTGGGGCGCCCAGGTGGCTCAGTGGTTGAGCATCTACCTTTGGTTCAGGATGTGATTCCGGGGTCCTGGGATCAAGTCCTGCATCAGGGTCCCCACAGGAAGCCTGCTTCTCCCCCTGCCTGTGTCTCTGCCTCTCTCTCTTTGTCTCTCATGAATAAATAAATAATATCTTTAAGAAAGAAAAGGAAAGAACCCAGGTCAAGCTTTCTCGGGTCCTCCCTTCCAAGATGACCAAGAAAAGAAGGAATAATAGTTGTGCCACAGAGGGCCGCACCACAGGCAGCCCATTTGCTACACCTGTTGCTCCCATTGCATGCCCAAAGACAAGGCCATGAAGAAAGCCATTATTCAGAGCACAGTAGTGGCCACTGCCATCGGGAGTGTCTGAGGAGAGTGTCTTGGACACCTGTGTGCCTCCCGAGCTGTATGTGAAACTCCATTACTGTGTCAGCTGTGCCACTCACAGCAAGGTCCTCCCATGAGGCACAGAAGGACCAAACATCCCCACCCCAATTTAGACCCACGAGTGCTGCCCCCTGACCTCTGCCAAAGCCCATGTAAGGAGCTAAGTCCTTAAAGACTGAAGAAAAACTCTTGCCTGGGCAAAAAATAAAATGGAGATTACACTTTAAAAAGAAAAGAAAGAAAAAAGAATCCAAGGGTCGAAATGATCACAAGGCTCAGGGAGCCAGTCATGAACTACATCCACAGAGGGCAGGACAAGAGTCTACTGGACTTGGTTGGGTTGGAGGGCAGAAGGGTTCCCAACAAGGTCGGGTAGAACCGAAATGGGTATCCAAGACAGAGTGAAGTGGAACCAGAGCCCAACAGAGACAGGAGAAAGTCACAGCTATCCTTTCAGTCATTCAGCGAATATTTATTGAGCACCTACTAGAGATTTTAGTGAACCTAAGGACAGGTGGACAGGATGACCTAGGAGGCACATAGCCCAAGGAACCTGATCCTGTGTGATTTTGTCTTCAAAGGTCCTCTCTGTAGAACAGCTTCTTCATCAACTGAAGCCCTGAGTACTAGGGACAAGAAGTATCCAAGAAAGAAAGAGACACAAGCTTCTTCCTCCTCTTGGCTCTGCTTCAGTAACTTGAATATCAGTAATGCCCATTTCATGGAGGTGTGGGTGCTGGGCTACCTGGACCCTCCATGGCTTATTTTGTCCATCCTCCTGCCCCTAAGAATGAACAGTACTTTCCTGGACCCAGGCTAGGCTGGGTCATTTTTAGAGATCCCATCGTGATTAATTCCATAGCATCCCTTGGTCCCTTGGTCCACTTTCCCTGACCATCAGCCTTTTCCATCATAAAGTTCCTTCTTTTTTTTTAGATTTATTTATTTATGATAGACACAGAGAGAGAGAGAGAGAGAGGCGGAGACACAGGCAGAGGGAGAAGCAGGCTCCACGCCAGGAGCCCGTCTTGGGACTCGATCCCAGGACTCCAGGATCGCGCCCTGGGCCAAAGGCAGGTGCCAAACCGCTGAGCCACCCAGGGATCCCCCATAAAGTTCCTTCTAAAGTCTGCCCTCACACCTTTCTGCGATACCGGTTTAAGTTCTTTTGTAAAGTTAGTCTTGGTCACACAAGTAATTCCCTAGACACCAGACCTCCTTTTGCATCACTTACTACAGACTACAGTAAAATTTTAATCAATCAGCAGCCAGAAAATAAACACTGGGCATCAATTATATGCAAAAATCTGTGGTAGGTTTAGGCAGAAGTACGAAGAGAAAGCAGAAGAAAAGAGCAGTGGGTCTGGAGACAGATACTAAGTTGGAACCACCGCTCTACGCTTGTCCCCATGAGAACAAATCCTCTTCCTCACGTCAGGTTTATCATCTGTGAAATGGGGTGACCAATTCTTGCCCCAACTCTCACACAGGATTATTGTGAAGCTCAGTAAAAAAGAAATACAATAAGCAGGGGCTTTATAAACTGTAAAATTCCATAGAAATATGAGTCAGATCCAAGATGGTGCAGTGGAAAAACACTGAACTTTCAGCCACAGGGCTGAGTGGGCTGAGTAGGGAAGTCACCTACTTCCCTTGGGACTTTGGGCAGGTCATTTAATTCATTTCCTTCTCTATAAAAATGGCTTGTTGTGCAGATGAGACGCGGAACCTAGAAGCAGCCATCATTAGCCCCTGGTACCTAGAAGATCCCCCATGTGTATTTGTTCCTTCATTTTCAGGTGACAAGGGACGAGGAGTGCATGCGAGCAGACTGAGAAGAGATTGAACACCTGGGTCCCACCAGGCTTAAAGGGTTGGCCTGGCAACAATGGGAAACGAGACCATAAGGGCTGTGAAGGGAGGAGGGAAAGTGAATGCCAGACTAAGCAGCCTGGGTTTGAGAGAAACAATAGGCATTAAGGAGCCATTGATGGTTTTAGGACAGCAGGGTAATAGATGAAAGGTATTTCTGAGGCTCAGTGGAAAGTGGCTCAGAAAGGGGGAATCTTCTGGAACTGTTGGGTTCTCCACTCCAGCACTGGGTGGCTAACCTGCTGGAATGGAACATGGGCTTCACAGGCTCAAGGTCTGACCAGCACCTCTTCTGAATAGCTAGAGCTTAGAGCAAAACCTGCCCAGACTGCTGGAACTTGGGCCCTGTATTCATCGTAGACAGCTGTGTAACAAATTACTTCAAAAAGGAGTATTAAAACCAATAAGAAGTGTTTATTATCTCACAGTCTCTGCAGGTTAGAAATTTGAGAGTGTGCTAGCTGGGTAGTGTAGACTCTGGGTCTCTCATGAAGCTGTTGTGGTCAAGACACCAGGCCAGCCTGCAGTCATCTGAGGGCCTGCCTGGGACTGGGGCATCTACTTCCAAGATGGCAGATTCACATGGCCAACAGGTTGGTGCTGGTCATTGACAGGAAGCCTCTGTTGCTCAACACATGAACCTCTTTACAGGGCTGCTTGAGAATGGCCATGATGTGGCAATGAGCTCCCAGAGCAAGTGTCCAAGACAGAACAAGGCAGAGGCTACAAAGTCTTTGATGCACTAGCCTCAGAAGACACACACCGTCATTTTTATGGTATTCTATTGGTCACACTGGCTAATTCTGGTACAGTGTGGGAGGGGGCCTACAGAGGGAGTGATCAAGGGTCATTGGGCCTTCTTAGGAGCTGGCTACCATGGCAGGGGGAGTGGGATGTCAAAGAGAATGATCTTAAAATCAGATAGACTTGGATTCAAATTTCGGGTCCTTGACTTACTCCATGTGTGACTTCAAGCAAGTCACTTAAATCTCAGGCTTGAGTTTCTTCTCTGTGAAATGAGAATAAAATTAAGAGCGGCAGAGACATAGAGGGTCGGGAGGAGTCAGCAAGGTGGAACGCACAGGGCACTTGGTCCAGCTCCAAGCCCAGAGTCCACATTTGGTAATTGGTAGCCTTACTTACTGATATAACACACAGGCAGGTAGGTAGAAAGCTGTTCTAGAAGCACAAACCATCCCCATGGTAGGCTGAATAATGCCTTCCTAGGGTGTCCATGTCCTAATCCCCAGAATCTATGAATATGTTACCATATATGGCAAAAGGGATTTTACAGATGCAAGCCAGTGATCTTGGGAAGGGGAGATTGTCCCGGATTAGCTGAGTGGATGCAATGATGCTCTCACATGGGTCCTCATGAGAGGCAGGCAGTGGTGATATAGAGTGAGAGGGAGAAGTGATGACAGAAGCAGAAACTGGAGTCAGGCAGCCACGAGCCAAGATGCCAAAGTATGCCGGCAGCTTGAAACTGGAAGAAGCAAGGAATGGATTCCCTCCCTGGAGCTTCCAGAAGGAACCATCCCTGCTGTTACCCTGATCTTACCCCTCTTCAAGTTCATTTCTGACTTCTGACCACCAGACCTAGAAGAGAATAAATCTGTGTTGTTTGAATCCACTAAATTTGCAGTCATCTGTTACAGCAGCAATAGGGAGCTAATAGGATCCTCTGAGGGCCTGGGGAAGGAGGATGGACAGGGAGAGAAAGAATAAAGGGAGGTCGAAGGAGGGGTGCATCTTATGGAGACCATTGCTCCCTCACAAGACAGAGTGACAGCCCTGATCCTGTGGGCTCTGGAGCTAGAGGCATGGATTCAGGACCCAAACAGGGAAGGTGACAATAGGGAAAAAGCAAGAGTAATAGACCAATTCCGAAGGTGAGTGGCCTGGCCTATCGGCAGAAAGTGCCTTTTTCTTAATGACATATCTGATAAAGGGTTAGAATCCAAAATAATTTTTTTTAAAAAACTGCTACAACCAACACCTAAAAAATAAATAATCCAATTTAAAAATGGGCAGACAACGTGAGCAGACATTGCTCCAAAGAAGACATCCAGATGGTAACAGACACATGAAAAGATGCTCAACATCACTGATCATCGGGAAAATGCAAATCTAAGCCACAGTGAGACAGCATCTCACACCTGTCAGAATGGCTAAGATCAAAAACACGAGGAACAAGCATTGGCGAGGATGTGGAGAAAAAGGAACCCTTATGCACTGTTGGTGGGAATGCAGCCACTGGGGAAAAGAATATGGAGGCTCCTCCAAAAGTTAAGAATAGAGCTACCTCTGATCCAGTGATTGCACTACTATTTACCCAAAGAACATAAGAACACTAATTCAGGGACACCTGGGTGGCTCAGCAGTTGAGTGTCTGCCTTCGCCTCAGGGTTAGGGTTAGGGTTAGGGTTAGGGTTAGGGTTAGGGTTAGTGATCCTGGAGTCCCAGGATTGAGTCCCACATGGGGCTACCTGCTTCTCTCTCTGCCTATGTCTCTCCCTCTCTCCCTTTCTCTCTCTCTCTCTGTCTCTCATGAATAAATAAATAAAATCTTAAAAAAAAAAAAAAACACTAATTCAAAGGGCACCCGAGGTTTACTTACAATAGCCAAGATACGAAAGCAGCCCAAGGGTCCATCGATAGATGAATGGATAAAGAACAGGTGGTAAATATGGAATATTATTCGGCCATAAAAAAAGAACAAAATCTTGCCATTTGCAACAACATGGACGGAACTGGAGAATAGAATGCAAAGCAAAATAAGTCAGGGAAAGACAAATACCATATGATCTCACTCATCTGTGGAATTTAAGAAACAAAAGAAGTGAACAAAGGGAAAAAAGAAAGGGGGAGGGACACCAAGAGACGGACTTAACTCTAGAGAACAAACTGACGGTGACCAGAGGGGAGGTGGGGGGGGGGGGGTGAGGGAAACAGGGGACGGACATTGAGAGTACACGTATCACAATGAACTTGGATAATGTGTGCAGGTGTCGCATCGCTGTATTGTACACCGGAGACTAATATGACCCTGTATGTGACCTACGCTGGAATTAAAATTTAAAGATTTAATGATAAAAATAAGTAAACAAATAAAGTGCTTTTTGCCTGACCAAAAATAAAATTGTGTTGGCCGGTTCCTGATGATCTCCGTGGCCCTGCTCCAAGAGGGGCAGAGAAACGGACTAGGAAAAGCCGTCTCCTGAAACCCTGGGTGGACGGGAAGCAGTGTGTCGGCTCCTAACGAGTGTGCGGCCTGGTGGGGGACCCAGGCAGCTTCCTGCGGGGCACGTGGGCCAGGCCAGGGACTCCTGGGACTCCGCGGGCTCCCTGAGCCCTAAACGGAGGGCTGCTGTGAGGCGCACAGGCTCTCCCTGCCGCCCCTTGGAGAGGGCTAGTCATGCTAAAGAAGGCAATCAAAACAGCAGCCCCACTTGATGGGATGAGCACTGGGTGTTATTCTACATGTTGGCAAATTGAACACCAATAAAAAATAAATTTAAAAAAAACAGCAGCTCCATCTACAAGAGACACACTGCTCCCTGGTCGGTGTGAAATCATCAGTAAAATAATCCGCATAGCGATGGCTCCGTTAACACGAGTCACTCGGAGTGCTGTTGAGAACCCCAGCTTTGGAATCCTGCAACTCATTCCATCCCTTCCAGAGGACTCACAGGCAGTCTGACCTTGGGCGTGTATCTTAAATTCACTCAGTATCGGTTGGTCATCCCCGACACCAGAATGATCGTCCCTCCTTGCAGGTAGCTGTGAGGACAGGGGACAATCCGTCGATAGCAGTGTGTTGGGTGCGGAGCAGGGGCTCAGATGTGGCAGCTTGGCTCTGGTCATTGGCCGAGCCTCTCACACCGAATGCAATTCGGATGATGTCGGAGGAGAGGTTTCCGTGCTCCTGTGACCCTTGCCACCCACGTGGCTGACGCTGCTCAGGAGCGATGGTGAAGACATGACCACCTGGAGAAGTAGGAGAAGGAACAATTCCCTGGCCAGGGGCAGTGCCAACCGGAACACCCACAGGGCCTCCGTGTCCCATGCAGCCACCTCCAGGCACCTCGGCAGCAGTGCTGCTGTGGCCCGATGCGAAGGCACAGCCTCAGCCTCCAGGGGCCATACCAGCCGGTTAGAGCTAGAAGTTCCCACTGGCATGAACTCAGCAGCCAGGATCTGGGGGGGTGGGGGGTGCAGGGCAGGTGTGCCCTCTCTGTAAGCAAACCCCAGGCGTCTCCTCCAGAAGCAGTAATAATAAAAAGCTTATATCTCCGCTCTTCGTGCACCAGAGGGTGATGCCGAGCAGCCTCCTTAAGGCTGCATGTTACTGTATACCCATCTGACAGATGACGAGACTGAGTCACGGCTGCGAGTTACTCGAGTGGAAGCAGAGAATCAGGATGTGCATCCCGCCCTCTGAGCTTGGAGGCCCGGCTCTCTCCCTCGGGCCGCTCACTCAAGCACACTGTGCTGAGGGCTGGGGGTGCACAGCCATAGGGTCACTCTCCTCCATGCGGGACCCCCGCGATGCGGGTGGGGAGGTGCACGGTGCTGCGGCACTCCCGGGGCCGCAAGAGGATCCCTGCCTGGGAGGAACCAACCAGACGGTGCTTGCCCCCCTGGAGCCTGCTCCCTGGCACCGTCTGCCCTGGTCCCCCAGGGCCCTTGCAGGGTTGGCTCCCACATCACTGGAGGAGAAATCCTGCTCCCCGGGTCCTTCCCAGCACCTCCAGGCCAGCCCGAGGCCGCAGGCGACTTGGCCAGCACACCCTTTACAACCACCCTCTGGCTGGGGAGTTGAAATCAAAAGACAGACAGAGAGGGGAGGAGGAGACATCTGAGAAATGAGCTCTCCCCAAACACTGAGCCAGCCTTAAACATCCCTAGGACCGGAGACCAACAAGTTGCAACTCACCAAGACGTCTTCCCCTCCAGCTGCACCGACTAATTACAAGAGAAAGGTTGAAAGGGAAGGTTCCAGCTTTCCATGAGTGAGGTTTGCTCTCTAACTCTCCGTCCTCCCCCTCCTCCTTCCCTCCTTCCCCATCCCCGCTCCCCTTCTTCCCGCCTCCAGCTCCTGGCACCCTGCTCCTGCAGAGGTAGGGCCTGGCTGTGTGCACTGAGCACACACGCATCTGCTGGAAGGGCCTTCCAGAGGTCACCCACTAAGAGCCCCTGCCTCCCTACGAAGAAAATCCGCTCACCTGTCAGCTTCGTGCAGAAAATGGGTAAGAAAGGGGGGAGCCTGTGTTGCTCCCTCTCAAGACAGCCTTCAAAAGTCACGTTTATTTCCCTTTGTTCAAGGGAGGCACACTCATGCAAAAGATAGAAACATTTAAGATCATCCGCTCTCCCGGCAACCACAGATAACACATGATCCATATTTTGCTGTACAGTCCACCCTTGACCTTCTTGAGAATTATATTTCATGATCTTCTTGAATCTCCAAGTTTAAGAAAATAGATATGTGAAGGGCAAGCCCAAGAGCCTTTGCAAAGAGAGTGTCACACTACATCTACACTCAGCTGCAGGAAGGGAGGTCCTGGTTCAAGACCGGGGTCGAGTGAGGTACCACCCACTTTATAGATAAAGAAACTGAAGCCAAAGGGATGTATCAGGTTTTCTGCGGCCCTCAGTTAAGTGGGAGTCAAAGACGTGGCCAAGAGAAGGGAGCTTCTTGGCAGGTCCTGCAGAAAATTGGCTGGTGCCTGCTTTGGCCAGGAACTCAGAGGTGCGGGGAAGCCGGCAGGAATCCTGTCCTCCACCTACACTCACGGGTTGAGTCTCCAGCTCGACCAAACCCAAATTTTCCAGGATCTGCAGCCAGGTGTGTTGTCTGGGTCCAGAAGTGAGACACTCCTGGGGCTGAACGCCCCGTGGCCTAGGTGGCCCCGTGCTGAGACACGGTGTGTGCTCCCAGTTAGTAGAGCCGGGACCAGTGTACCCCCAGAGAAGCTCACCCAGAAGGGCTAGATGCTCCCATTGGATGTACCAGGAACAATTGGTCCCAGAGAGCCTACCCTACCCTATGAGTCCCAATGTCCTACCCTACCATTCAAGGAGAGCTTGCCAGGACCAGAAACCTGGGGCCAGCCCACCTCCTCACCCCCGTCCCACACTTAACACTACTTAACCCTGGCCAAGTCCTCTGATAGCTAGCATCAAACAGTGGCAAATCCATCTTGAACAAAAAGATCCAGACACCCCAGATTGGCAATTGAGCTTATCCCTCAATTCCAAGGCGACCAAAGAGCTCTGGGCAAGGCTTTGGAGTTGGTTGCAACCTGTAATGCCGCCTGTCCCTCCCCTTCCTCCTCCAGGATTGAGCCTGGGGCTAAAAGCCCTCACTTGCCACTCCCTTTGCACAGCCCAGAGACAGCAGTGTAGAGTCTTCCATTCCTAGACCTGCCATGGACTGACTCATCCGCTGCCAGCTTTCCCTGAGTCTTAGCCCAGAGTCTGTTCTCACTGTACCCACAGCCTTTGCTGGATGCCCCTTGTTCTTGTGCTGGAACCTCTAAGAAGAGTCCATGTATTTTTCCCCAACCGTGCCTAAGCTCCTACAGCTTCTGTCTTCATATTTCATCTCCCCAGTGGCTCATCGAAGGGAAGAAAGAGGCGTTTAATGAGAACAGCTCTAAATGATTAAAAGAGGGAGGAAAGATCCACGCACTACTCTAAGAATCCCAGCTAGCTGGTGGGAATTTTTAATTTTTTTTTAGATTTTTAAAATTTATTTATTTATTTATTTGTTTATTTATTTATTTATTTATTTATCTATTTGAGAAAGAAAGAAAGATTGAGCACAAGCAGTGGGGAGGAGAAGAGGGAGAGGGAGAAGCAGACTTCCTGCCGAGCAGGAAGCTTGACATGGGATTCCATCCCAGGACCCTGAGATCATGACCTGAGCTGAAGGTAGATGCTTAACCAACCGAGCCACTCAGGCACTCCCCACGTGGGGAAATTTAATGTAGGGGACGAATTGCCCAAGTTTCACAAGGGCCTTTGAAACACTCCAACGATCTCCAAGTCTTGGGAAATGTTTGGAACTAGAAAATTAATAATGTTTGAATCATTCAAAAGCCAAAAATGAAAACCACTGAGATGACTTCTGCCCTCGATATCGTTTCCTCCTGAGATACGGACACATCCTTTCCATTTGCTTTGGTACCCATGCCTCCCACATGCAAACGTGCACCACTTACCACCTTCACACAAACCTGGAGGTGCCAGGAGTTTGGCCCACCCCAGAGAGAGTAGTCAGGTAAAAATAAAAACATAGGCCACCCAGTGAAATTTGAATTTCAGAGAGAGAAAAAACAGATTTTAACGTAAGTATGTCTCAAATATTGCATGGGACATACTTATACTAAAATTTACTCATTGTTTATCTGAAACTCTAATTTGACTGGCCATCCTGTACTTTATCTAACATCCTTAACCCTAAGACACCTACCTCTAGCTCTTACCTAGCCCCATACAGACCCTCTACCTTAAACATCAACTTTGATCGGTTGCAAATTTTCCCTATTTTCATATAATCACCTGAAAATTGCCAGGGCTGAGCTCCAGGGCAGAGTAGGTTATTTTATGGCCTTTTACCATCTGCCTTACTCCTGACTGCACTCAAGAATATGGTCAGTGACTCAAAGATTAGCAATGTGGGGGTGCTCAAATTCACCAAGTGTGAGCTTAGTGTACCAAAAGGTTATCTCTGTCATTCTAAACTTTCCTTCCGTGACAGTACTGGTTTGGATTGAGAAAAGGCTGAAAGCCTTGGTTCCTGTGAAGAGTTTAATTCCCAGGTGCCAGAGAAAACTCAAAGTGGCTTAGCTGGTTTCTAAGGTCACAACACAGAGATATCCAGGACAGCAGTAGAGCTGTCTTAGCAGATCTATTATTAAAGGACTGGATAGATTTTTGTGCCTATTACAAAAGGCCTCTAACCCCGTACTCCCTAAACATGGCCATGGCAATGGAGATAGTCCACCTCTAAGTCCTTCCCCTGGTCATCACCTGGATTGCTATGTACCCTCCAATTTGATGAGCTCTCTCTCCTTGTGGAGAAGAGCAAAGATCTCCCAAATCCCTGATAGGGCTCCTTGGAACATCTCTGTTGGGGGCCTTTTTCTTGCTGGGCACGTGTGGACAAGACTCTCTCATGTTTTTGACTCATGCTGCAATGAGCTCTGCCCAAGGCTCAGGTCTCTAACGGGCAGCTTGGCAGTGAGCCTGTGACAGTTGGGGAAGGAGGTGTTCTCCTCGGGTTTCTAATGCTGACTCGCCTCAGGGATCCATACTGCTAACCACTCTTCCTCTGAACTTCTACCTTCAGGTTGGTAGAATGGGTTTACTTAACTAACCAGATATTGTCAAAAGGACCAAAGGGATGAGGTCTATGACTATATGGTGGTGGATTCTCAGAAGGGTAGGGTCAAGTTCTAAAACATCAGGCATCTTTCAAGGCCACGATATAGTTTGAAGCTTTCAAACAGATTTTGTATCTCTAGGACATCTTCCCTGAGAAAGTCAGAGTCTTTAAGAGGCAGAAAGAAAATCTCAGATCTCTGAGAATCCACACAATTTGTAGGAAAAGGAAAGAGCTACAAGGCTCCCAGAAGCAATAAAAGGAATGATGCAGGAGGGGTTCAACCTTCAGTTAGAGGACCACTGTTGGGCTCTTCAGGAGCTTCCTGAGAGTGGAATTCCTTCCAGCTTCCTGAGAGTGGAATTCCTTCTACCAGCTTCCTGCTGGTGAAAATTGACCAAATAATGAACCCTTATCATGCAGCATCTTGCACAGTCAATGTGCCGTAAAAATACACAATCCTAACACTCTTCATGGTGGCAGAAGAGGACTTCCGTGATGGCCCAGCACCACCCAAAATCAGAAAATACATGAAGATATGTTAGTGAAGGTTCATTTGATTGCAAAGAATGGAAACCCTCTCTGACCAGTTCAAGGGGAGAGAAGGGCTGTCAAAAGGGTATTAGGAGTGTCATGGAATCATGGGGAAGATATCATAGGATCCTGGAACAAGAAAACCAAAGGGCTTTGTAACTCGGAGCCATTCTCACGTGTCTCTGGTTTGTTGGTTGCGGATCCTCCTCACTTGCCACTGAATATTTGTTCATGTGGTTGCTCTGATATCCTAGTCTCCTAGGACTTTTCAGCTCCCATGACTGGTCCTTCCTTCTGTGCCTTTCATTCACCTTTATGAGAGAAGATCTAAGGGGCCCAGTTAACTGATGAATGAGTCCTGATGGGGTCAGATGTCCTTCCCTGAGGCAATCACTGTGATGGGGCAATGAAGGTTCAAGGCACTGAGCCTTGTTACCCATGAGGGCAGAGGGCAGAACCAACATCACGATGCCTGATAAGAAGGGAAAGAGGAATACACTGACGGGGGGAGTTAAAGCTATCTTTAAAAGAGGACATGCTCTCCCTTATCCACAGTGAGTACGACGAATTGGGACTTTGGGTCAGAAGGCCATCCAGTCAGTGAGCAGTATGCTAAGAATTTTACACATGTTATCCTGCTAGTATTCTTATGAACACTGCACAGTGGGCTAATTTTTTCCATTTTACAGAAAAGGAAAACTGAAGCTCAGAAAGGTCACTCACCAGGTCTCTCAGCTAATGGTGGAGGCGTTATGGTCCAACCCGACCCTGCAGGACTCCTGACAATGCATTCATAGACACACTCAACCATAGAACAAGGTTCTCCCTCTGTTCATAGACTCAAATGAAATGCAGACAATAAAAGGTATTTTTTTCACCAAAAATCACCCTGAGGGGTGAAGAATGGGAGGGGACAGGAAGACCCAGGGGGGAAAATGATGTGTTTTTCCTAAGCAAATAAGGACAAAAAGGTGGAAGAAGGCTGGTCTAGCTGAGGATCTTGGGAGTAAAGGTAAAGGACGGCAGAGAAAAATGAAATCCAAGGCCACAGAAAAGTATTTACTTTATAGGAGGGTTTTTCAGTTGTTCCTTGTTCCTGTACCAAAAGTGCCTATAAAAAAAAAAAAAGAAGAAGAAGAAGAAGAAGAAAAGAAAAGAATGAAAGAAAAGAAAAAGAAAAAACACCCTGCCGTTGCTCCAGCAACAGACAGAACCAAAGCCGTGCAAGGCCTTTGCCAGGTTGAGAGCTTTTTCTATTCCTCTGACCCCCAGCATTTTCCATCGTCAAGATGAGGGGCAGAGGCTTGCTGAGACACGGCACTCAGACATCTAGACCTCACTTGAGCTGGAGAGGAAGCTAAAGGAGCTTTGGGGGGCAGCGGGGGGTAGGGCGGACCATGCTATGGGCTCTGTCCAGGGGTATCTGAAGACAGTGACAGAGGCTGAGACCAGAACCTAGTCCTGAAGCTGATCCACACAGTCATTAAGAGGTAGGGGAACAGAGAGAAATGATCAAAGCTAAAACACATGCACCCACCCTTGAAGACCCAGAAACAGACACACAGACGTTCTTACAGAAACAGGGAAACAGAGACCAAAGGGAGCGGAAGACGGCCCTGTTTATTCTCCCAAAAGGCATCTAGATTTCTCAGTGAGATCCTGATTTGAGTCTTTTTCTCATTTTCCAGCTGGACTGCATGGTGAAATGCCTGGCACGAGAGGTGCCGTGAGTCAGCTGCAGATTCAGGCTTGGTCCCTCTGCCCCTCCGCTCTGCTCTGTGCCAGACCACACAGCCTCCCTCCCCTCCTGCCAAGCATGGCTTAGCTCACCATCCAGGTAGCACACTTCAAAGACTTGGGGGTGAGATGGGCTGGGCTGGGCCAGCCTCAGGATGGGAGCAGATTCCACTCCCAGCCCAAACACTCCTCGTCAGTCCTCTTGAATGTCTTCCACTCCTCTCACACCCTTGACACTTTGAATAACCCCTGGAAGTTGGAGCTGGAAAACCCAACCGTTCATTGGAGAGGTCTGTCTCTTCGACACTACAGGTCTGTGCAGCTTTATTACCACGGGGTTGACCAGATGTCAGCCAATAGCCAAGCACAGCCTGGCATTAACGGAGTCTTTGTAGGTTCCTCCCTGGACTTGGTCATACTCCCCAGGGCAATCAGAGAGACAAGCGGTGCTTATGCAACCAGAAACCACAGAACCTCTATCATGGTGTGTGGATTATGGTCCCCATTATCAAGGTGTGCTTTCTGCATCTTCTAAGATATGACCTTCAGGCCACTTTGTATCGATGATATGTGTCTTATCCCCCATAGAAAACTATAAAGATCTCTGTGATGGGGAAACATGCTCCTCTTTGTGCCCCTGGTAACACAACGTGAGGGATGGTGCCTCGTGCTACCTACCATGTGTTCATTAAATGCTTGCTGACTTGAGTTTGCTGGCTGGAGCCTCTGAATTTTTTTGAAACACCACAGAGCTTGAGAAGCATGAAAACGACATCATGTCTCTCCCCTTCTCAAATCTTTTCTCTCCTGACAATTGGGCCTATGCATGAGATTGAGCACCGGTCCAAGGACTCAGAGTCCTATTATTTTACTGGTGGAAAACCTGAGGACAAAAATGTCATTGCCCTAAAAATAATAACAATTAAAAAAAATAAAACTGTCATTGACCTGTCAAGCATCATGGTGGGCAGAGTTCTAAGAGGACCCTCCCTCCATGGTGCTTTTATATAAAATCCTCCCCCTCAGTGTTGGTGGGACATGTAATTTGCCCTTAACCACTGAAACATGCCAAAGGTGGCAGGATATCACCTCTGTGATTGTGGTACCTCACCTGGCAAAGGTGAAGTGACTTCAAAGACGTAATTAATTTGCAGTTGATGGAGTCAATTCATAAATAGATTATCCTGAGTGAGCCTGAACTAGTCAGGTGAGTTTTTTTTTTTTAAAGGGTCTAGATGCTTCCCAAAGTTAGGAATTCAAACCTGCAGAGCTGCTTCCCCACACACACCCTGTCTCTGTGTCTGTTCCTGTTTCTCTCTTTCTCTCTCTCTCTCTCTCTGAGCTGGAATAGATACTTTTTGGTGTGAGTAGAGGTGTGGGTAGGCAGGCAGCCACTCCTCACCATCCCCCCTCCTTCACCACCCCATCTGTTTCCCAGGAGTCCTCTCTCCCCCAGTCCACCCTAGCTGTCTCAAATGTTCGTTTCTCCCCACACATCCCAACCTCTTCCTACCTTGACATGATGAACATTTCTTGACCTTCTTCAGCAAGATCAAGTCAAACAGGTGTCCCCCACCTGCCCTTCCTCCCCCAGCACCGCCACAGCAGGCGGCCTTCCTGTGACGCTGAGTGTGACAGCAGGTAAAATTTGACTTCTGCTACTAAGCCCAGACCATGGTGCTTTCTTCTGCCAGAGCCTTCCCTCTGGGAGTTCATACCTTCATCACTCATCTGTATGGATGGTCCCCGGATCGCTCCCACCAACCCTGCTCTTCCCAGCCTTGCTGTATTGTCCATGGTCAGGCGAGCTTCCCCCGGACGTACCCTATCCACCACCCTCTCTCCATTTTTCTTCAGTGCTCCCTCTGCCTGGATCATCTGCCTCCCACCCATCCTCTCACATGTCCCGACTCTAGAACCTCAAAGTCATGTATCCTCCACACTTTCCTCAAGTAGTCCTGTATTGGCCAAATTCTTGCTCCGTAATATGGAAGAAAATCATCTATCTTCCAACTTATCCTTCGAGAATGTTTGGGTGAGTGTTCAAGGTGTAAGAAGAAGGAAGCTCCATAAATATAATAGTGTACCTGAAGCTGAAGAGTCACATTTTCATTCTAGGTTAAAATTCAGTCAGTAGAAATGGAGGAAGGGGTTCGAGCCACGTATGTGGGGCAGGATGGCTGTTGAAGAATGGTTGTTGGGGCGGAGGGAGGGGCTCATGGGCATCATCATATTCCTCTACCTACTGCGTGTAAGTTGGAGATTCTCGACAATAAAAAAGGTGTTTTAAATAAAGTTAAATAACCAGTTAACTCTTTAATCAAAACAGCCGGGGAGGGTGAGCCCGCACTGTTTTAATTGGCCCCAAATGGTACCAATAGGCGGAAAGTGCTGCTTTGCTACTGCCCGCCTTGAACCCGTGTTTCTCCCCAGCCCCCAGCCAGCCTGGATCCTTCCTGCTTCTTGCCAGGGGCTGTGTGCATTTGTGACATCTGTTCTACAGCTGCGAGAAAACAGCTAGGTAGATAGACAGATACATAAGTACCTTCATGATGCTAGTAAATTATTAGCAAGAATGAGTGAAAACTCATTTCTCTTTTTTTTGGGGGGGGGGTGCAGGGAGCGCAGTCTGGACACCACCTCAGAGCTCCTTAGCCTATGACAGTTCATCTCTGGGTCTCTAGATTACAGAGCACTTTCTGTCTACGTTTCACACTCCAGTTCCTGCCTGAGTCCAAGACTCAGGCAGCTCCTGACATGTTTTGGGGACAGGAACCTCTGATACAGGTGACCACATCGTTTGGGCCTGCACTGGTGGTTTGTGGACACAGAGCCACTGCACCAGATGAGGGCGGCATTCGTCACACCTTTCTGAGGACCAGATAAAGCCCCTGTACCTGTCCAGGCCCATGGCTTCTCATTTTGACTTTGACTTTCAACCAATAGAGCCAATGTTGACTTCATCGGCTTCTTCCCAGACATTCAGAGTTGGGTCCTATGGATTCCAACCCCTCACCCCAGCCTTGGCCAAAATCAAGCCCCAGGAAGTGTCCATAGTGGGCTCTACCCATCTCCAACACAGGCACCTCCACCCCCCACCCCCACTAGCACCCCACTGCCCTCTGCCATCTGGGTGGGTTTCTCACTGGCTGCAGGAAGCAAGCGATTATGGAAGATTTAATAATTATCAACAAAGGAATTCAAGATTTGTTTGGTTTCGTGTCTTTTGCTTTTAATGCTTTGGCAATCTAGAAAAGGTAACTAGGGAGAGAGGCTGCCTACTGAGAAATAAAAAAAAAATTAATAAATAGAAAGAGAGAAACAGACCTCATTCATTTAACCACAAACATTCACTGAGTCTGCTAGGTGCCCACTGCTGCTCTAGATTCTGGACAGCACAGAACTGAGCCCCACAGTCAAGTCACCTGCTCTCATGACACTTTCTTGCTAGACATAATCAAGGCCTGGAAAGACATTGAGAACAGAGACACAGACCTGGCTGTAAAAATACCCCCATGGAAAGGTGTTTGGAGGAGGTATTGTGAATAACAACTAGCACTTGAGCGTTTACTATGTGTTATGGGTCGAATTACGTACCCCCACCACCACCACCAAATTCGTATGTTGACGTGTTAATCCCAAGTCCCTCCCAACATGAACGTGTCTGGAAATGGGGCCATTGCAGGTGTAATCAGTTAAGATAAGGTCATACTGGAGCAGATGGCCCTAAATCCAATAGGCCTGGGGTCCTTTTAAAAAGGGGAATTTGGACACAGATACCCACGCAGGGGGTATGACATGTATGGGCTGCAGTCAGGCTGCCACAAGCCAAGAAACAACCAGAAGCTGGGAGAGGGGCCTGGAAGAGATCATTCCCGGTGCCTTCCAAGGGATCCAGGGCCTGCCAACACCTTGGTCCTGAACTCTTAGCCTCCTGAACTGTGAGACAATAAACTGTCGCTTGTGAGACTTTGTCACAGCAGCCCTAGCAAAGTAATACACGATGGAATAGGTGCTGTGCTAAGTGATTTAGAGATTTTCTCATTTAAGTGCCGTGCCAACCCATTGGTTGATACCACAGCCCATTTTACAGAAGGATAAATTGAGCCATGGGAAGGTCAAGTAACTTGCTCAAGGCTGAGCTGCTTTCATCTGGAAGGACAGTGGTATTGAAAACTTGGAGTCAGGCTGCATGACGCATGGAAGCGTTGAATCACTATATCATACACCTGAGACTAATGTAATGCTGTGTTAACTACACGGGAGCTAAAATAAAATTGGAAAAATTTTAAAAATAGTGATCACCAAAACAAACACGAGAACAAAGCATGGGGCTCAGGGAAACCTGCTCTCCCTACATGCAGTGTCTCCTAGCTGCTTAAATCCCACATCTCTTCCCTCAGCCTCTCAATCCTTACGCCAAACAGATGTTGCCTCTTCGGTGGGCTTATGATGAAGACACTTCCCTGCCCTGCTTGGTGGTCCAATTGGTGCCCGGACCTGTTCTAAGTCTATACAAGTGGCAGGGTCTAGTGAGTCATGTATTCATGCTGTATGCGTGGTACCTCCACTCCAGCACCTGCGTTTACCAGCAAATCGGTAGCCCACACCTCTTAGCCTCATGCCACCTCCGTGTAAATCTCCAACACATGCCTCCCCACCATCATAGTACACACTATTCATGTTCATTCTCTCGCATGACTTTTTTAAAAATTAATTATTTATTTTGAAAGAGAGAGTGTGAGCACAAGTTGGGAGGGGTAGGTGAGCAGAGGGAGAGAGGGAATCTCAAGCAGACTCCCAGCTGAGCAAACAGCCCACGGAAGGGATTGATCCCGGGCCCCTGAGCCAAAACCAAGTGTCAGATGCTTAACCGACTGAGCCATCCGGGTGCCCCTGTTCACGTTCTTTATTTTTGTTTGATCTGTGTTTTTGTCCACAGCTTGTCACTCAGCTATGTGCAGATTCCTCACGTCAGCCAGCCTTGCAGGCAGCTCTAGAAAACATGTTCCGTCTTCGAAGGCAGGAGAGCCAAGTGGCACCACTTTCATGGTCACTGGGCTCAAGAGTGGATGCGGGCCCGACCCTGATGAACCCACCAGAGCCAAGTTAGGGGAATGTGAAGCTGTGCCACGAAAGTGAAGATGTCATGGGACCATTTCATTCTGCAAGTGATTGAAGTTCTCCTGGGTAATTTTGATTATACTCAATTTTTGTGTTTCAAGCTGACTTTAACCACTACATAAGCCATGACTCCACTGTAGTTTAAAAAAAAAAATAGCAAGAGAACTAAATCACCAACCAGGACATCAAATGTGTATACGCCAAGCTCAAAAAACTTGCACAGTAACAGTTAAACCATAATCATGACATGAGTGGTTTCTTTTCAGCAAAACATCAACTAAACATCAACACACTAAATTAATGTTATCACTTTGTGTTTTGTTGGGTTTTTAGTTTTGATTGAGTTCATTTACATATTTGTTGGATTTTATGGTGAGATAAGCTTACGGAGCTTATGCCTTAATACGTACATATTTAGGTTACACTACAATTAACATATTTTCAGTCCAACAAAAGGAGTATACTGGAGTTTACTGTTATTTTAAAAGATGTCAAAATACTGTTATTTAAATTATTCACATTTGAGACACAAAGAGTTGACCAGACTAGTATATAAAGGGATGAGATAGAAATGCATCAACATGGACGTTACCAACAGTCAGAATGAGGCAGAGGTAGAACTAGGTGCTTAGAAAAAGTGTTGGAATGGTTAGAGTTCAGTGAATGTTTTTCATTCAAAAGTATTTTATTAAGGGTCTTCGGGGCTAGGAACTGTGCTGGGGGCTCCTGGCCAAGAAGTAGGGGAAGAAGGAAAAGTGGAAATAGGATACCAACAGGAGTAAGACCTTGGGTCCTTCAAAACATTCTGTCTAAAGGGAAAGCTTCAGTCTAATAGGTCATACTGAGTAAACACTAACAAGGCTCACATATGGGGTAGGAAATAAGTCCACACACCCCCCCCCCCCCAGTTTTACTGATGAAGACACAGAGAATCATGTAGGATAAATGCTGCTACACAGTGGGGTGTCTTTAGGAAACTACACATGTGAGTCGGGGAAATCTGTCAAAATAGATTGTGATTTCATCTGGTCCTTAGTAATGACTAGTCCACTAGCCAGAACAGAGGAGAAAGCACTCTTGTCAGAATGAACAGTTCATGCAAAGACATGGGAGCATGGAAAGGCATGGTTTTCTCTAAGGAATGGCACAATGGCGTGGGTTGACCCAAATGAGAACGCGGCCAAAGTCAGCTGCTTTGAAGGGGCTCTGACCCATTCCTCAACTCTGGTAATGAATCAAACCCTATCACTGGGCCAACCCTTCCTGCACCAGTAGAAAAACAGTGTCTCCTAATGGTTTGGAGGCCAGGCTCAACTTTTCCAACAAGGGCCACCACATACGGTTGTGCAGGTTGAGCACTACACGGTAAGAGCCTAATCTAAGTGGTACTCTTCATACAGCAGATACAGTTGATACGTGCATTCACTTCATTATGACAATTTCCCAGAAGGGGGAGCAAAGTTTCTTGTTCTAATGAAGTCTGTATTTTATAACAATTTTCTGACAAATAGTTGTAAAGTGTCTTGAGGAAGGGGATCTTTTTTTCGAAATCACGCGAATCTGCCCTATAGGTTAGTGGTGGTTAGCTAGCTCATATGGTTTCTTCCCCTTGAACTGTGATGGAACCTAGATTCCAACCATGCACAGTGGTTTTATTCAGCCTTTTGATGGCTCAGATGCATCTGCTTCGGGCAGTTAAGGCAGACTCGCTCTCCTCCAAGCCCATGTGAGTCCATCTTCTCTACCCAGCCCATCCCCCTCCCTCCCAGATCTCAATCTACCAGCGTTATTTTGTTTGGTTTTAATCACAACAGATCATTTTTTGTCTAGTTAATCTCATTTTTCCAAAATTCAAACACAGCTCTAGGGCTGTCCATTGCACAAACATGTCAGATCCTGTGATCCAAGAAGGCCTCCAACCAGAAACTGTGTTTATGGAGCCATTCCTCTCCTGCCGTATCTCTCTGGAAGGGTTCCAGCAGCCTTCTAAACATCAATTCTTAACACTATTAACTTCTATATTGCTCACATAGAAGTATAAGTCAGTCTGAGTCATAGTTGGCTCCAGCTCCATCAAGTCAGCCCTAGGGTCAGTGTGGATTGCAGTTAAATTGCCACCGTAACGAGCACCACGACAATATTAACTCTAAGTAAGCTCACGGTTTCACCCTCCAAATCGTTCTGATCCTGTTCCGTAAGAAACTTCATGTAAAACCGAGAAAAACACTGCGAGAAGGATACAAAGCTCTCTCAAAGGCTGATACAGTGTTTTCCCCTCTTTGGAAGCTTGGAACCCACCGTAATTCCCACTTAAACATCCTGAAAGGACGTCTCTTATGCACCTGGGCTGAAGGTCATATTCTAATTATTCCTCAGAGAAGCTTGAGGGCATTCTTTGATGAACCCAAAGTAATCAAGTTCTGACCTGGCCGTACCTGTCTCCACGGTACAGCGATCATGACCGGGGCTGCCAGTGGGATTTGGAAGGGGTCCCACCTCCACTGGGTCGGGGCTGTCGTGGCAAAGGGCAGTGCCAAGGCCCAGGCGACATACAGGGGACTCAGACTATCTCTGTGGCTCTCCCTCGGTGCCTTTGCTCCCCCCAGCCCGGTTGCCAAAGACTTCCACCAGCATCTGCTTCTTTCCCTTCTAGAAAGGAGGCGTGTTCGAAATGATGTATCTACTCTGCCACCTAGCCCTCAGCCCCATCACTGCACCAGAGCTGCCCTGGGCCCATCCGCACAGACCTCAATCCTGCTGAACTTCCCTCTGTCTGGGGAGGGACCTGAGCTACTGGGTGCTTTATTTCTTAAAGCACCTTAGGTTTAGAGGATGAAGTGGCAACATTAGCATGCCCAATGTGTGCTGGTCTCCGCAAGGGCCCCATGGCAATCCCATGAGATCCTTAAGGCGGTGGGCGTAACTACTCACTGCAGGGAAGGGTTTCCACAAGTCTGTCCAAAGCAGTGAGGAGAGTAGCACACAAAAAGGAAAAGGATAAAGACCCTTAGCTGACAATTTTCCAGCAGAACCCGAGGAACCCATGATACTTCACTGTCCTATCAAAAGTCCAGCTTTCCCAAACCATGCTCTCAGGTGTCACCCTTGCCTTGAAAACCACTTAGAAACTCCACAGAAAATGACCAAGCCCCACAAGATAAAAACGCTAGGCGCCTTTTGAAAAGTGGTCCATACAGAAGCATCTTTCACCAGGTTGCATTTCTTGAAACTTGGTTTTGATATGCAGGTAATTTTTTTTAAAGGAATGGGGAGGAGACATCTCGACGGGATGAGACACAAGTGGCTGATATTTAACTTCTTACTTCTCCAAGAAAAATGCGGTTGAAGGGCATCAAAACTCGGGCATGCCAGGGTGGAAAGCAGAGTCGGGAAGTTCACGGCAGGGAAAGCAAGTCAGCAATAAAGGAGGGGAGGGAACCTGGCCTCCGACGCGGGCATCTGGCAGGAATCAAATGAGCCCCTCTTAACTAAATTCACTGATGCAAACCTTTTTTTTTTTTTCTCCAGAAGCAGTCTTGCAAAGGTGATTGTGAACAGATCTAGGCCTAGGGAGTAGAGGTGGGGAAGGAAGCAGAATCAAGGAAGGCCCATGGGCATGCCCCATAATCCAAGAGCATGTAGCAGGTCTTCACCTCCACTGTCACGTTAGGTAGGGACTCGTGCAAGCAAACCCATCTGGCCTGTCCCAGCTTTGGACCAAACCACTGCAGACAGCCCCAAGCTACTGAGAATTCCCTTACGTTCTCTTCAGAAGCCTACGCCAGGTGCCTGGGAGAGCAGGTCCGTCCCTAGCTCTCAACCCCTCGTGACTGAGCCCACTTCTAAGCAGACACACGGAATGGTCACTTAACATTTACTGAGCTGCAGAGCTGCGCGCCCCGCGCGGCCCCTCTGCACCCTACCCCTGGGACCAGCCCCAGCCACCACCTCCTCCTCCTTCTCTCCGCAGGCTTCTCGTCTTCTCCATGAATCATCCCCCTCTTCCTTCTACCTGTCCTCACACATTTGATTTTCCAGCCACTGGAAGTCGGCTAGACAAAAAAGACGTGTCACTGGAGGCCGTCTCTCTCAGAATAGAGGGTGGCTGGAAGGAGCCACTCATGTTTCTCTGGAAGGAGCACCACAATTTCCCCATTCATCTTAAATGCTACCAGTGTGCCTGGAGTCAGCTTTGCTGGTGAGTTGGTGCAGAAATAGGAGCAGGGGTCAGAACACACACCGCACACTGTTGGGCCGCTCTTCAAGTCTGAACTTGACACAAAAGGGAAAATTATACATGATCTCCCTGGTTCCTCAAATATTTCAACGGAATTTTTGAATATGAATTCTCCCCCTACCTTCCCAGACCCCCAGAGAGAAGGGAGAGGCAATACAAACAGGTCTTGCAGTTTGGGGTTTTTTGTTGTTGTTGAGATGGGGGGGGGTGGTTTGGGGTGGGTTTTTTGTTGTTATTGTTGTTTTGGTTTCTCCATCACTACAGGCAGCTCCTCCTCTCTCTCCCAGCCAACACCTAAAACCCCTCTGGCACTACGAACAAAAGCACAACTTTAAACTCTAGCCTTTTAAAATGTGCCTTTCAGCAAACAGATAAGCAAGCAGAAAGATCAGGATCTGGAACTGTTAACAGCATCCAGTGTGATGCTCCTGAACCAAACCGGCAAGAGAAATATTTTCTTAAAAGCAGTCCTACAGAAAGAATTCTTATCATAGATAAGGGTGCAGTCTAGTGGCAAACTTCATGAAATGCAGCCCCTTTTCCAAAGGAAAGTGAGAGCACTTCCAAAGAGCCGAGGGAAATGTAAAAGGGGTGAATCCCACCCCCACGTCCTCCCAGCTGGGAGGTGACCTATCAGCAGTGACAGGTCATCTCTCTCTGACCCGACTGGGTCAGTTTCACAAACAAAGGAAATCATCACTTTCCTTCCTTTAAGATTTTAGCTTTCTTTCATTTTCCTAAGGAAAGAAGGGATCCAGCAGTGTTCGAAGAGATTGCCTGAGCTTTCCAACAGAATAATAATGTTGCTGGGCAGGATCTCTTCAGAGCGAGTCCTATGGCCCTGTCAGCTCGCCCTCCTGAGATGTAACTGTGTGTGCCAGTTAACCTAACAAGGTGCCTCTCCGGTCTGTCACCCATGCCCTCCAGAGATGTGGCCCTCACCAACAGAGATGCCCCGGGGGGGGGGGGGGGGGTGGCGGGGGGAATGTGGAGGGAAAATACCACTCCCATCTGCCTTCCTTCCATCCCAAAACCCCTCACCAGGACCCATTAGGTCACCAGGCAAGATTTTCAGACTTAGCATCTTCTGGAACATGCCAGTCTCTGTAAGTCACTGCTCCCTTCAATGCTGCTGTATGAATATCCCTTCCTGCAAACATACACAACACAGATACCCACAAGCGTGCGCAAGCATGCAGCATGTGCACACACACACACACACACACACGCACGCACACACGCACATGCACAGCTTCCCTAGGCCAACAAGGAGCCGAAGGAAGGTGGCCACCCCTTGATCCTATGACCAAAGACAGTCACTCCACACTCCACCAGCGAGAAAAATGCTTTTAATCAAATCCCCTATCCCCTTCCCCGGACTTTGGGGGGTGGGGGGAATCTAGTTTTTCTTCTCTTTTCTTTTTTCCTTTCCTTTTAATTCAGCTCACTCCCCTCAGCTGGCCATCCTGCACTAACACTCCCCTTCACACACACACACACACACACACACACACCCCTCACATAGTAACTTAGACACTAGCAGACAGCCATTTCCCAAAGCTTGGGAAGAATTTCTTGGGCACGGTATATATCCACTTGGCTAATAAGAAAATGCTTCTCCCTGCAGCCGGAGCCTTGGCTAGTTAAGGGGTGGGAGGGAGGGAGACCGAGTTCCTCTTCAGTGCGGCCACCAACTCCTGAATATTCGCTTCTTCCACTCGACCCCCCCCACCTATCCACCCCCCCCCCCCCCCCCCCCCCCCCCCCCCGCCTCCCTGCCCCGTAGGCAGCCCAGCCGGTCCCCCGTGCCCCCTACTTGCATTCCGGGGGGAGGAGGGCACTGCTCCGGGAGCGCAGGGGAGCCCCCGTGTGTCTAGAAGGCCTCTCCCCACCCCCACCCCGTGTGAGTTTGTACTGCAAAGCTCCTTGGCATCCTCGCCTGGGTTGGGTGTTGGGGAGCTCAAATAGCAGCTACAAACTGGCTGGCAGCCAGGGGCCGTCTATTTAAAAGCGCCTGCTCCACCGGAGCCCGTAGTCTCTTTGGAAACTTCTGCCGGGGGAAAGAGCTAGGAAAGAGGAGCAAACCGGTGTGGGGTTTTCTCTCTCTCTCTCTCTCTCTCTCTTTTTTTTTTTTTTTTTTTTTTTTTTTTGCTCCTTTTAATTACCCCCTCTTCCGTTTGCACCCTTCTTCGAGCTTCACGCAGAACCTGCGAATTTCCAAGAGGTGGTGGCACAGCGGGAGCAGAGAGGTGTTAGGGGTTTGGATTGGGGGCTTTTTTTTTTTTTTTTTTTTTTAATTTCTTGATTTCAACATCTTCCCCCACCCTCGCGGCCACCGCCGCCGCCTCTTACCTGTTCCGCGGCAGCCGCGCGCTGCAGGCAGCTGAAGGTTAGGAACTAGGGGCAGGGTGCATTTTAGGTCTTAAACCAAATTTTTGAAGACAAACCCATTTTGCTCCCCCCCGCCCCCACCCCCTTCTCCTCCACAGCCTCCGAGCTCATTATTTCGGCGGTTTCTTTGGGGTGAACAATTTTTGGCTTTTTCCTCCCTGTAATTCTGAGCAGATCTGGCCGGGGGGGTTGTTTCTCTGGCCTCCACTCCCTCCGCGTGCACCTGGCGCTGCTCTTTTTCCCCCAACCTGTTGCAAGTCCTTTAATCCTTGCAACTGGGACTCGCTTGCAGGCACCTCAGCCCTCCATCTCTCCCCACATTTTGCAATTGTCTGGGGGAGGGCACCTGCTCTACCTGCCAGAAAAAAAAAACATTTTTTTAATTTCTCCGGGCGCCCTCCTGGCCCCTTTCTCCCCACACTCTCGCTCTCGTGCCCCGCCCCAAGGTAAAGGGGAAGACTCGGAGAAGATGGTGCTCACCGCGGTCCTCCTGCTGCTGGCCTCCTGTGCGGGGCCGGCCCAGGGCCTGGGCTCCTTCGTGCACTGCGAGCCCTGCGACGAGAAAGCCCTCTCCATGTGCCCCCCCAGCCCCCTGGGCTGCGAGCTGGTCAAAGAGCCCGGCTGCGGTTGCTGCATGACTTGCGCCCTGGCCGAGGGGCAGTCGTGCGGCGTCTACACGGAGCGCTGCGCCCAGGGGCTGCGCTGCCTCCCCCGGCAGGACGAGGAGAAGCCGCTGCACGCCCTGCTGCACGGCCGCGGGGTTTGCCTCAACGAGAAGAGCTACCGCGAGCAAGCCAAGATCGGTGAGCGCGCTCGGTGTGCCGGTCGGGTTGCGCGGCGCTCGGCCGGGGACGCGGGACGGCCGGCCCCGCGCGCTCGGCCCCGCAAGCTGCTTGGCGCCGGGGTGGAGCCCGGGAGGAGGGTGGGCACGGTCCTGGCCCCTCGGAATCGGAGCCTGGCGGACCCGGCTACCCCGCGCCGCGCCCCCAGCCGAGCCCCCCGAGCCTTCGCTCCTTCCCCCTCCCCGCCCCCCCCCCGTCTGAATCCTGCCCCCGAGCTGCAGTCGGCGTCCCGGTGCAAACCCCCAGGTGCTCAGCTCCCAGTCTGAGAAGGCGCCTGTTACCCTACAGACTCCCTCCGCCACCCACCCAACACGGGTTCTTTCGAACTTGGAAAAAAAAAAAAAAAAAAAAGAAAGAAACATCTCTTTTGTTAAAATATTGCTTTAACTGGGGACCTGGAGAGAGAGGCGGCACCGGCCCTCCGCGGTAATCCCACCTGCGCCCCCGCCCGCGCCCCCGCCCCCCTGCCGGCCGGTCCCGGGGCTCCCTTCCCTCCCCCCTGCACACCCCCGCGCGCGCGCTCGGGCGCTGGGGAGCTAAGCCGGGGGCGGGGGGGCCGGGGGGGCCGGGGGGGCTCCGAGGCCCCTCCCCGCGCACACCCAGTGCTCTAGACTTGGTGTGATGGTTTGCGGTACGTGGTAAGACATTATTAAAATGCAAAATACCTTTTTTCCTCCCGAGAAGGGAAAAATGACTTTGGCACGCTGGGCTGCAGCGGTGGGGAGGTGGGGGGTCGGCGGGGGGCGGAGGGGGGAGGGGAAAGAAGGGTTTCTGATCCAATAATGCTGAGTATTCGTCCCTGAATCGAATTCCTTGTTTCCCCCCCACCCCCCCGCCCCAGTTCAGATTTTACCTGGGAAGAAAGGTGGATATGGGGGCAAGGAGGGATGTGAGACTCAGGCATCACCACTTCCCCGCCAGGGCTCATCTGTCCCCCACCCCGCGCCCCCCCAGCCCCCCCCACCACCACCACCACCTCAATCCATCAAACCGGATCACAAGTGGGTGTGGTGTAAATGCAAGAGGCCCCTGGAAACGCAGAATGCAAAATCTACTGGGCGGAGACGGGAAAGCCACGCTCCGGGAGCCGCGCCCTCCTCCGAGTAGCCCCGCCCCCTGTGGCCACGCCCCCTCGCGGCCCCGCCCCCCAGTTCTCAGTCTGGAGCCTAAGGTTTAAAACGTTGGCTGAGCTGCCTGTTCAATCAGAACGGTTCTTTTTTTTTTTTTTTTTTTTTTTAAATCAGAAGGGTTCTGCCCCCCTCCTTAGCCTGGGTTTTCTTTGGCGCTTACCTGATCTCCCGTCTTTTTTTTTTTTTTTTTTTTTTTTGATCTAAGGAGCTGTGCACAAAGATCTGGGTTCTTAACCAATGAATAACCAACCTGGTTATTGATCCTCTCCGAAGGGGGTTAAAACTTAGCTAAAAAAATTTTTTCTTTTTTCTGTGTAGCTTCTTACTGGGACAATGTCCCTCTTCCCAGCCCCCATCCCGTCCATTAGGGCGCCCCGACTTGGGTTTTCCTAACTGCCAGCTACAGACACGATCGTGTAGGATAGGAGTGCGGAAGCGCTTGCAAAGCAGCAGGACTTTCCCGGGCTCACCCTGGAACCCCGCAAGCCTCGCAGGGTTTGCCGGCCGCCCCCCGGCCGCCCCCGGCAGCCCCTCCACTTTGCGAGAGGCAGTCCTCCCCCGGATTGCAGCCTGCAAAAAAAAAAAAAAAAAAAAAAAAGGAACAGAGTGCAACGCGCAGGCCCCGGAGGCCCGAGGGGCCGGGTTTGTGGAGTTATTTTTATTAAGAGCCACTTTTCAAAGGCGGTCCTGGCCGCGCTCATCCTGGGGGATGTGGATTTGGAAAAGCTTAGCGCCTGGGGGAGAAAAGGTATGAATTGATTTCCTGGCTTGGAAGCGGGCGCTCTGGGTAATAATCCGGTCACAAAGAAAGTATGCAAGGTATCACTCAGCCGCTCTGGCCTCGCTTGTATTTGCCCAACCGTGTGGTTGGTGTGATGTGGTTGGTGCGGAGGGTGTGCGCGCAGGGCGCTCGCACGCACGCGCGCTACCGCTTGGAAGAGCAAATTGGCTCATCATCCAACTTTCCAGTTGAACGTAATACACACAGAGACACACAAAGACACCGGCTTTTGTCCCAAGCAAGATGCCTTTCAGACTTCTCTGCAGCCTGTTCCTCAACCCCTACCTTCTGGCCGCCTCCTGGGGAACCCGTGGCTGCCTCCCCGCCCCACCCCGACTTTCTTGGCGACTCCACCCGGCCTCTGGCAGGTGCCAACGGAGCACGGTTGCAGGATGGCTTCGGGGACTCCTTCCTCCTGGAAGATAGGGTGGTAGTGGGCGCTCCTGGCTCTAGCTTTTTGCAACCGTTGAGGGGGTCCCCCAAAAAGTTGGAGATGGCGCAGAGAGGTTCCATAAAGAGAGGGAAGTTAACAGAGACAGGGAGGAAGGTGTCAGCTCCCTTGGCCAAAAATCCTGCTCCCCAACACCCCAGCACCGTATCCTCCCTACCAAGGTGGGCAGTGAGAACCTGGATTTGCCTCTCCCTCCTGTGGTTGCCATACAGGTAGAGATACAGGTAGAGATGATGGATGCATACACACACACACACTCACACACACACACACCAAAAGATATGTGCGCACAGAAAGATATAGATACGTATCTTTTTTTAAGCAAAAGAAAAAAAGTGCATTTCTCGAATCCGGAATGGGGAGCTGAGGAGAGCGAGGTGGCAGGCAGCCAAAGCTGCTGGAGGAAGAGCTGAGGGCGGGCAGGCGGAGACTGGTGTTTTGCTGGGCGCGTTGCTGAGCAACCAGAGAGCCAGTCTGCCCGAGAACTGGGTGCTGGGAGCCCGCTGGGCCCTGCATTTTATTTTGGCCAGTTCTGGGGCAAAGATAGATATAGAAACAGAGGGCAGTGTGTGTGAGGCTGGAGGGAGGCGGGAGACAGGAGTTCTTTATTGAGCCAAACTCAATAAATACCGGTGAGCTGGATGGAGGCAAGGACGCACCAGGCTTTGCTTGGGCATTGTTGGGAGAAGGGCCCTGGCCTGGTTCTGGGAGATCTCCCTTGAGCCCGTGAGACATTAAGCTTGGGATACAAGGAGAAATGGGTTCTGCGTTTCCATTCTGTCATTGAGAAATAAGAGAGAGTGGACAGAAAGTATGCTCTGGGAACGAAAAAAAATATTACCTAAATAAAAATGAATTTGGCCTTTGCATCTCTGAGGGGTTTGGCGTCCATCACCCTGGCTTCCACTCCAAGCCTGGTCCAAATGCCATGTTGAAGTCAAGTCCCAGAGTTCGGTTTATTGGCCAAATTTGTGTCTGGGTTGAACAAGATCATGGAAAACCAAAGGAGCCAGATTCCTTTCCCACTCGCACCCCCTCCCTTTGAAATAAGCCTTTGAGAGGCTGGCTGTGCCCTGAGCCAACCAAAATGGGAGCCGGGAAGATGAGAGACGGTGCTTTTAACTTGACTTTTCTTGCCTCCCGCCCCCTCTTTCTGCTGTGTCAGCTCAGACTGGAAGAGCAAAGACAGTTGGCCACAGTGAGAACTCATTTTCTTTCCATATTTCTCTTTTCTTATCCCTCCTTCCGACCCCACCCCCCCACCCCCCCCTTCTCCATCCCCTAGCTTGACGGCATTCCCTGAGGGCTTGAGTTTTAAGTCAGAGCAGCTGCCAGTTAGTGCTTAGGCTTGGGTTGGATTTGAGCAGACAGGTGGACTTGCAGCTGCAGAGAGAGGACTGGGCTGACCTAGGAGGCAGAGGTCACCATGGGGGTTACAGCAAAGGGCATGGGAGTAGGAATCCCACAGAAGCCCCAGTCCCCTTAAAAGGGATGGGAGGTGGGGGGAGGTGGCTAGCAGGAAAGGAGGGTAATTTTTGCCTAAAGCTTTGACTTTGTACCTGAGCAATGCCTTTGAAACTTTGGGTTATTTAATGCGTAGAACATAGAACTTCGAAGAATGGATCCGCACACTCCAAGCCTCCAGCATCCAGAAACTGGAAGGACTCCATGTACAGACCAGGTACCAGTGAGGGATCAACAGGGAGTAGAAGTGAAGAGGATGGGAGAATGGGTGTGGTGAGAGACGAAGAGGCAATTTGGAGGGATTTTGTTTGAGTTTTTGTTTCGCATTTTTACTATAGTTGGTCCCAAAGATACAATCCCCGGAGGCCATCCTTAAATTACAGTCTGGATTTTGTTTTCCAAAACAATAAGATTCATTACCTATTTGCAAAAAGAAAGAAGCCAGTTCTAAGCTTCTATTTCCCACTGCCCTCTATCCAGAGGATCCCCCCACTTTTGTTTCCAGTTCTGTTTCCATGATTTCTATTGTGATGCCTTTTTTTTTTTTTTTTTAATATAAATCCAGAGGAATTATTGCAAACTTCTATGGGAGATAAAGTGACATTTCCTACCTGGCCACTTGGCTTAGCTTGGTCCTAGTGTCTCCCCACGAATGGTCTAGGTACTGGCCAAAGAGTGCTAATGCTGGAAACAACCCATAGATCTTAGTACTCAAAACAGTAATTTCACAGATGAGAACACCAAGGCAGGGAGTGCAGGGTTAGTGACAGAGCCAGGACTAGATGGAACTCAGTCTGACAGTCCTATTGATTCTATACCCATTCCGCTCTTCTGGGCTTTCTAGACTAGTCACTAGGGCTCTCACCAAGGCCTGGCCTAACTTACCATGAGGCCTTCGGCAAATATGGCCCAACATTGTCTTCCCATAGTGGGGCTTGTGAAGATGAACTGGGCGGGGGGACTGCTCTGTTTTAAGGTAAGAAGTGAACTGGCTCTAAAGTGGAGAATGCAGTCCCCCTACCCCCAGCTTTTATTTTCAACCACACTCCGTTGTCTCCCTTTTTCTCCATGGTCTTGGAAACAAGACTGGCCTAGGCCGGGGTGGAAAGGAGCAGTGCTGAGCCCCGGCCTTGGGGCCGTGGACTAAACCTCCTTTCCTGAACTATGGGGTGCTCTCCTGATCTGGGAAGGCAGGCAGGCCCTCGCTTCCCCTTGGCTGTGTGGCAGCCTACAGTATGGAAGGAGAACATGGCCCCTAAGCGGCCAGCTTTCCTTGGCAAGCAGCCTCTACCTGCACAGGCCTTTCATGGAGTCAGGCGAGCCAAGATGAGGAGACCCCAGCTCCTCCAGTGGGGCAGCGTGAGAGCAGGAGAGAAAAACCACACGCCCTAAGGGTTGATAAGGAAGACAGCCAGAGAGTCACCAGGTTTTGGAACATGGGCAGGTCTATCAGCGATCTTTCCAAAGGATGGGAGTGGAGCCTCCTGATTACACCTGGGGGCCTCAGATGAATCTGAGGCATTTCGGAGAGCCAGGCTAACACATCCTGGAGCTGCGGCTGCTCCTCTCTTGGGGGATTCTTAAGAAGGAGGCAGATAAGTTAACGACCTCTTCCCAAGAGGTTAGACCTGTCAAGTGCACCCTGGGGGAAATTTTAATATAAATAGGTTAGTTACCTCATTTTTCATCCCTCAACCTCAACCATCAGACATGGGCTTTCCCTAGCCAAATCCTGAGGCAAGACCCAGACCGAATTTGCACTCAGAACCTGGCTTCCTTTGACCTTTGCTGGTTCGCACAGATGTTTTAGGTGGGCTCTGGTTATCCCGAACCATTTAGGTCCTGCCATCACAGCTGAACTGAGTATGCTCCACTGTCTCTTTGTCACACCACTGAAGATGACTCTCATCCCAGATGCTTTAGAACAGCCCAGGCCAGCTGAAACTGCATACGAGCCACACACGTGATTTCAAATCTTCTCGTAACCATACTTTTTAACAAGGCCAAGAGAAACAGGTGAAATTAATTTTAAGCATATATTTCAATTCAATGTATCCACAATATTATCATTTCTACATATACTCCAGCAGTTATAATGAGATATTTTACGTTCTTTCTTTCATATTAAAGTCTTTGAAATCTGAGGTATGATTTGCATGGACAGCGCATCCCAGTTTGGACACTAAATTTTCATTAAAAATACTCGATTTGTATATTTAAGCTTTGTAAAAAAGTTTACAGTCGAAAAACTGGATTCATATACCTGAGTCATTCCAAACATACTCAAAAAGTTTCTGATCACCACACTGAGTATTAGTTTTAAAATTCAAATCAATTAAAATGAAATAACTTTCTTTAGAGTAGGGGGGGGAGCAGAGAGAAAAGGAGAGAGGGAATCCTAAGCAGGAGCCACACCCAGCGTGAGCCCGACTCGGGGCTCCATCCCAGCACCCTGAGATCATGACCTGAGCCGAAATCGAGAGTCGGATGCTCAACAGACTGAGCCACGCAGGTGGCCCTAAATGAAATAAAATTTTTAATTCGGCCCCTTTAGCCACATTTCAAGCTTTAATAGCTACGTGTGGCTAGTGGCCGCCTAACTGGAAAGTGTGGAAGCCACTAGCAAGCCCCTCCCCGACCTGAGAAGGGAAATAATATCTCTGCATTCTCTCCTTCTGCCCCAAAGAGTCCAACAGGAAGAGTCTGAATTTGGACTCTTCCAGACACCACAGGACTCTTGTTTGACCCCCAGCAGCTCTCTTTGCTTAGGGAACCTAGGGAAAGATCTAGTTGCCTGCTCCCTGCCACCCCCTTCTGGTCACCCAGGACCGTTCTCAGGGAATGTGGCTGCCTAATTGTAATGTTCTGAATGGACTGTGATGAGTCATGAGTGGAAGTGTAGCCAGGTCAGAGAAATGGCCAAGTGCTTCCTCTCCCTCTCCCCCTTCTCCATTCAGAGGCTGCTTCCCACCAAGCCCCCTCCATTCCCTTCTGGTTTAGGGTGTATGTGGGAAACAGACACAGACGTTTCTCCTGAGCACGCTGTACTTTCCCCAGCTCTAGAGAAACCCAGCCAGGGAACCTTATCTGGGGAGCTGGACATAAGTGTGTATTTCTAACGTGCAAATTTATCACCAACTGTCTCCCAGGGATCAAGAAATGTGTACTGAAAGCGCAGCCCTCACCTACTTTGGCCCTAGGGGGAAAAGAATGGGGGGAATTCTGCCTTTACCTCTGTTCCCAGGACAATGGGAGATGCATGAGTGAGAGCCTCGCCTTTCATTCTGGAGGAATGTCACCAACTTGACAGCAGCCAGGTCTACGCCATTAAGGGCAGTGGGTCACCTTTTCTCTCTCCATCTTTTGGAACGAGACCTCATGCCTAACGCAGCATGAAGTAATGCCATTAGACGGGGGATGCTTCTGGAGGGAACCCTCTAGGTGGGGACTGGTTCCTCTCAGCTGGGGCTGGCAATCAGACTTCCTGGTACTCCAACTCTTACTCTGTTCACCCACCATGCGATATGATGTCACCAATTCTCTATTTAGGATAGAGATGTTGTGTGCCCACATTGGCCAACTTTGGTGTTGGTTTAGAGCACCCAACTACATTAGTTTCCTGGTCTGGAATGGGGTGGGGGCTGTAGAGGAGCTCAGCAGGGTAGGTCTCCTGTCCTCACTGTCCAGTCACTGATTCTCTGAACCTGCTCCCCGCCTCCACCACTCACCCCGAGTCACACCTCTTCCTTCTCCAGTGTCTTCTTGCAACTGTTCCTCAGGATGATGGTTATTTGGATTTGTTTTCCTCTTGAAAAGACAGCACTCCTTTGCTTCCCAGCCCATAATTCGTGTTAAAAAGAGCCCAGAACATGCAGGCCTGTTACTGACCACAGAGGAAAAGAAAACAGTGTCTTCCAAGAGAGGCTGGGACAAAGCACACACTGGCCAGGACTGGAATGGCTAAGAGGAGGCAGTTCCCCTGGAAGGCCCGGCAGCCCCTCCCGATCGCCCTGGGCCCGTTCTCTTTATGCAAAGGCATGCACACGCGGTGTCATTGATTCATTTGGCATCCACGGCTGGGAAACGGTCAGACTTCAGGAGATTGAAACGCGTTTCACAGTTTTTTTAAACAGTGAGCCGCCGATCCATCATTGCCCCATAAGCTGCATGTCCTGGCAAAGAGCAGGGGGAGGCAGGTTGGCGGGGAAACAGGGCAAAGTGGGGAGGGGGTGCAGGCATCCGGCCACGGCCAGGGGTGGATCAGTGCCCTCAGGCCCGCTGTCCAGGAGGACTTTCTGCAGTGATGAAAATGCTCTGCATCTGTGTAGTCCACCGCAGCAGCCACTCACTGCTGGGGCTACGGGTCCTTGAAAAGTGGATAGAGCAACCAAGAAGCTCCACTTGTAATTCGATTTAATATTTATTCATTTAAGTGGCCACATGTGACTCTTGAGTGCTATATCGGAGAGCACGACTTTAGATCAAAGAAGCCCAGGAAATCCAGGGGAGCCGTACTTGGTCCTGTTACTCGGCTTCCCGGCTCCCTCTGCAGCAGCTCCAGGGCTTCAAGGCAAGGGGCAGGGTGAGGTGACCTCTCGCGGCATCCGTGGAACCGTAACATGCCCGACTTTATGTTACAGGCCCGCTTCTCGACCCGCTTCTCTTCATCTCTTGAAGAAATCTGTGCATCTCTCCATTTCAGCTTATATACCGAATGCCATCTGATGGAGAGGTGGACATAGATGACCGGGCTCCGCTCTTAAGAAGCTTACTTTTTAAATTCCACAGAAGGAGTTAGAGTGAGAGCCAGAGGAAACCCAGCTCCCCTTTTCATTACTTGTAGAGAGATTCTGGGCAAACCCATCTTGTCTCCTGGCTACAAAAAGAGACTTTCCTCTCCCCAGGTCCAGGTGGCCTGGCCAAGCCCCACAGTCTTCCTGAGCTGTGAAGTCCAAGTTACGCCTCGGTTTCTTCAATTTCCGTAAGCAAAGTGGCAGTATCTGGGCCACTCTGTTTGAAGTCTGATGATGAGATTAAGATAGAGTGGGAAATTACCACCAGCCTGGGCCCAGGGTGCTAGTGGGGCCAGGGCATGACCAGCATGGGGAGATAGATTGCAGGGAGCAGCAGGTCCCTAACATCTCCATCACAGTCCATGGAGCAGGATGGAATCGGAAGGCTTCTTAAGAGCATGGGCCCGCTTCGGGCATTGTCCGCTGTGCTGTGGTAGTGCTGCCCACCCTACGATGGCTCCGGATCCAGAGCCGCTGGGCCTCCAGCCAGACACCCTCTGTGTTTGCTGGGACGTGATAATGGCATAGTCCTCCAGCAGGTGTTCATGTTGCCATGGGAAGGGCCGTGTACCTGAGTGTGCCTCCGTGGGTGCTGGCGCAGCAGCAGGACGCAGAACCCCCTTATGAATGAAGGAGGAACTGCATTGGCCCCCATGACGGGGCAGGGACAGGGGCCATCAGAGAGCCTGTGGGGAGGCAGGCCAGACTCAGAACCCGCCCATCAGGAAAGGCACCCATAAGGACCATGTGACAGCCCCTGCTCCCTTGGCCATTGGATGAGATTGAGGGTTTAACGAGCCCTGCCTCCATTGCCCCTTGGAGGCGGGAATAATACTGAGCATTCCCCATTTTCCAGCTGCTGTAGAATCCTTTCAGAAGGACATGGAGACAAGGGCAAGAGGCCCTCGAAGGGGTCCCCTCGTCCCCAGATCACTTTTCAGCTGCAGACGAGAGAAGCAGTAGGGGGCTATGCACAGATGCACAGGTCGGCCTTGTCCCTCCATGAGCCTCCAGCTCTCACAGCTGCCTTCACCCTCCCCATACATGGGTTTTTTGTTTTTTCTAGTCCTCACCTGTCCATCGCCCTGACTCCTGAAATGCATCTGCAGACACACAGAGGGAAGGAGAGGATTTGGGTAGCTGTCACAGAAGTCGAGGAGGGCAGCACACAAATCTCAGATCTTAAAAGTGCCTTGAGGTCCCTGGAAATAAGCACCGGGGACCTGCTGTGCAGCCATGAGTCTCCTCCGCCACCTACCGGCCATGTGGAGGTACTGGCCTGTTTGTGGAACAGCTTCGAGAACCCCCTGCACTTGGTAGTTCCTTTGCTGTTCCACAGTTCGGGAAGTCCTCCCTTTCATCCCACCTAAATCCCCTCTGCAACCTTGGTTCATTTTCTCTCCATGAATGAGCACAGGAACCGCCAGTGTGCGTGTGCCTGCTTGTCTTAGCTAAAACTGAAGCCCTTCCCAAACTGAAAGCCTATTTATGACTTGGCCAGGAAGCAGCTGAGGAGGGCTAGCGGGCCCTGGCATTCCAACCCCCCGTCTTACTCTCCAGCCTTTTCATCTTTGTAGCTCCGCACTGGCTCTGTGCTGAGTTTCCGTTGTCTCTGGAGCCTGCAAGTGACCACGAGACCCTGACTGGTATCTTTGAGAGTCCAGTGCCCTGGCTGCCCAAGTAATAGGTCCCATGGGGTTAAGTGGCACCAAAAAACCAGGAGACACATCAAGACTTTAAGCCTGCCCTTCAGAAGCAGCCAAAAAAAAGCCTGTGAACCAGGGAGGGTATGGCCGGGGAAGGAGAGAAGGTTTGCAGAAGTGCTTTGCTTTTTAGGGTTTTTCTCTCTTTTAAGATATTATTTATTTATTTGACAGAGCGATAGAGCCAGAGAGCACAAGCTGGGGGAGCGGCAGAGGGAGAGGGAGAAGCAGGCTTGTCACTGAGTAGGGAGCCCGATGTGGAGCTCAGTCCCAGGACCCCGGGATCATGACCTGAGCCAAAGGCAGAGGCGAACCACCCAGGCCTCCCTGCAGAAGTGCTTTGAGCTCCTTAAAGAACATACAGGAATCCACATCGTTTTCCAGTATGAACATGCGCTTAGTCCCAAGGCCATCCTTGAACACTTTCGGGGAAAAGACTAAGGTCCAAGAAAAGTTGCTCCCAAGCTTATTGAACCACTGTTAATAGCCCCATCCCCGTCCCAGGAGGAGTGAGTCAAGGTTAAGGGCAGCCCATAGCATTTCTTAGAAAAGGTCCTAAAAGATGAAGGGTCTTGAGAAGAGCTGTTGGTATGTGGAGTGCCGTGAGCCAGCAGGCCTCCGTGTCCAGCAAGGCCAGAGAGAGAAGCCCCGGGAGAGGGGACACCACATCTGGTGGATGACACTCTCTGACCAGAGGGACGGGGGGGGGGCTCCGGCACAACAGGTGGCCAGAGGAGGAGGGGCAGCACCCCCATCTCTGGTGTTTTTAAGAGCTAGAAAGAGCACCCTGAGATATGTTCATGTACTTGCTTGGACACAGGGGCATGGACCTGACGGTGCATTGGAAGGCTTCCAGGAGCTGGTACAGCTCCAGCCACTGGAGGTCAGCAGCTCCCTGGATCTCCCTCACGGAAGTGGCAACTCCTGGAGCCCAGCCACACACCAATCTGCTGGCCCTCCAGCCCAGGCTGGAGCTGCTCCACCCTCCCACCTGTGCCCTCACCCACCTTTCCTCACTTCACCTGCTTACGATCTTGATTAGGGGAAGGGGGTGGCCATGCCCCCCCCCCAGTGCTCCCAACCTTTCAGTGGCAGCCATCTCTTGCCTCTCTTCTACCCCAGTGGTCAACTGCTTTCTCAGGGTCAGAGCGCTCGGTGATGCCCAGAGAGGTTGCGGGAAGTGCCTCAGATCACTCAGCAAGATGGGCTCAGCAACCTTCCGTCCCACAGCTGGCTTTTCCTCTCCACGCATCTCTCCCCAAGACCTGAGCCTCGGGTTCGGGCTCAGTACTAGATAACAGAGCCCCCCACTGCTCCCCTGCACGTCACCCCATTCTAGCTTGTCCCGCAACCAAGAAAAGTTGGTTTACTCCAAACGTCACTCCTTCAGCTAACCCTAGACGGTATCCTCCCCCTACCAGGTGGATCGCCCACCACGCTGATTAATGATCGCAGCAGGTCTGATAGAGTCAGAGCCCTGAGTCCAGGCAAGGCGGGAAGAAGGAGGGAAAGACCAAAAGTGGGGGATGGGGACCTGGCTCCGAACTTTGCTCCGAGAATGCCTCCCCGTATCTCTGCCATTTGCTCGCTCCGCATCGTGTCCCTCTAGTGACTACCTCCCTTCCTCTCTGTGGATAAATATCCAAGCCAGCTAACCACCCAAAACACTGCAAACTTGTGGAGGCTTCTTCAGGGCAGGAAACTTCCCTGCCAGGGCCTTAAAGACCGGATACCTATTCAATTAAGTTTGACAAATCCCAAGCCAAGAGACAAACAGGTGCTCAGGTGCTTCCTGCCACCTGCCATCCTGACCAGGTTAGGCCAGGTCCCCAAATGCCTCCCTTAACCCACACCCGGAACTTCCCCTGGAAAGAGGGTTCCTGCCCCTGGGGACACAAAACAGTGTCTTTTCACCAAGATTCTCCTTCCCTGTGTGTCCCGTCATCCCCACCTCCTTGGACTCCTATTCTCCATCCCAGGGCCTTGTCATCGTGGCTCCTGGAGAGCCCAGTGACAGTGGAGTGGCTGGAGAACAAGATTTTCCTTCACCTCATTTGAGTTATCCGGGGTCACCCCGGAGCCCTATTTTTCTCTCTCTCTAAAATTTGAAAAGAGGCGGTGAAGATAGGACTGACCCGCCCCTACCCACCCCCACCTTGCACCTGGTCTCCCTGCGGGCATCCTGGTCATGTCCTGCCCACCTGGGAAGAGTGATGAAGCCCTCCCCACTCTGGGTCTGCCAAGGCTGGCGAGGTCAAGGAGCTGAGAGGAGGAAGAGGGGCCCAGAGAAGAGTGTCTGGGAGATAAGAATGTACTGGAAGTCTGCAGATGGAAAGGAGGCCGGGGGGGGGGTGGAATTATCAGATCAACAAATAAATGAACAAAGTCCTACTTCTTTAAAGGTCATAAGTCAGCTAAGTATAGACTGTCACCAAGTCTCTCCTATATATAACTGCTCCAGCCCCCGCCAGCTGTCGGCCTCTCTTGGCCTGGAGCTGGGTTACGTTCCAGCCTCCCAGGGCCCAGAGCCCGGAGCCAGCCCGGAGCCGGGGCAGGGCCGTGGGGTTCCAGGTCCCCCCACCCATCCTCCAGGCCCCACCTGTCTGGCCCCCTCAGGTCCCCTCCTCTTCATGACGGTCCTCACCACCCGGCTAGTCTAGATCCCGAGAACCCTCCTGCTCCCCGGTTCCAAGTTGAATGGATTTCAGCTCTAACAGTCCTGGAAGCACGAAGGCCCCACTCGGGGACAGACTTGGCCTTTCCTTCCTTCCCCCATCAGCCTGCATCTCCAGGTCATGCTCTTAGACGGCAGCCCCCATCCAGCCACTGCCCCATCTACAGAGCCAGCCCCGTGGCAGGCAAGCAAGTCCCCGACCAGCACTGAGCACCCCCACGGGCCACGTCCCACCAACGTCCCCCCACACACACCCGTCCTGCCCCCAGAATGTCCTCTCCCCCCTGTCAGACTTGACCTCATTTATCAGCCTGACCTTTTCAACCCCATGCCACCCCATGAAGCCTTCCCAGATTTGCTCCTTTGGACTCGAGTCATGCCAGCCTTTCCCAGCACTTCCAGCAGCGAGGACCCCTATGTCCTCCTTCTTCCCCTGCTTGTCCCCAGTCTGGTAAGCTCTGGCACGGCCCCAGAGGCTGACCCTCCACCTCCTTCTCCTGCAGAGAGAGACTCCCGTGAGCACGAGGAGCCAACCACCTCCGAGATGGCAGAGGAGACCTACTCGCCCAAGATCTTCCGGCCCAAGCACACCCGCATCTCCGAGCTGAAGGCCGAGGCGGTGAAGAAGGATCGCAGAAAGAAGCTGACCCAGTCCAAGTTTGTGGGGGGCGCCGAGAACACTGCCCACCCCCGGGTCATCTCTGCCCCCGAGATGAGACAGGAATCTGAGCAGGTGAGTCACAGGGACACTGCCACCCCCCCCCCCCCGCCTCCACCGGCATCCCTGCCAGGCCGCCTCTGCCACCACCACCCCTGCCTTTTGACTTTTCCCTGCTTCTAAATGAGCATTTTCAGCAGCCAGTGCTTAGGTGAGTCCTAGCATGGAATTCAGAGACGTCTCACGGCTTCCATTTATCAGAACTCAGGGCTTACCCGAGCGGGGCATAGAGGCGGTGCTCATTCAAGGCGCTCATTCAAGCGCCAGGGGCTGTGACCTCACCTGGGCAGCACGCTCCCCGGAGCACCTGCGGACGGCCACCTCCAGACTGAATCAGAGCAGGGCGGGGGTTGTGCAAGAAAAGTGGGACGGTATGCCCCGTGACCGGTCAGATGCTGGTTTTGCACACTTTTCTACACCCAGAGTGCATGACAGGTACAAAGGAGGAGAGATCTCTGGTAGCGACTAATTGAAAAAAATTCTCCACTGACCCTTTAGCTCCCAGTGCCCTGCGCCCCACGTTCTGCACAGACAGGTGGTTTCTTTTTCTTTCTTTCTTTTATTTTTATTTTTTTAAGATTTTACTTATTCATGAGAGAGGCACAGAGAGAGGCAGAGACACAGGCAGAGGGAGAAGCAGGCTCCCATAGAGGGGCCCGATACGGGACTCGATCCCAGGACCCCAGGAGCATGCCCTGAGCCAAAGGCAGACGCTCAGCCGCTGAGCTCCCCAGGCGTCCCCAGAAAGGTGCTTTCCACTTGGGTCCTGCCATGGGTCTCACTCGTGCCGTCTTCACACAGGGCCCCTGCCGCAGACACATGGAGGCTTCCCTGCAGGAGCTCAAAGCCAGCCCACGCATGGTGCCTCGTGCCGTGTACTTGCCCAACTGTGACCGCAAAGGGTTCTACAAGAGAAAGCAGGTACGTCCCCTGCTCCCATGTTCAGGGGGCCCCTGAAGGGGCAGCTGCCAGAAACCCTTCACCTCCAAGTGCTGAAGGTTTGTGCCGTTAACAATAGTGTTTCCTGAATCCCTGATATCCATGCAAGTACCTCAATCGTGACTTTCCCCCTTCCCTCCCGTGCGGACCTACTTAAGTTTTAGTGATCCGCCTCATTTACATGAACTCACCAAAAAAGCAAGCGTTCTATCACTGTGTCATGTCGCAGGTTGTATAGATTCTTTTCTGATAAACACACACACGTAAATATATGCGCACAGATAGTGACTTCCAAGCGAATTTTCCGCAGGAACCACGTGAAATGATTTACGTCCCATTCCCAGCCAGGCTGCCCTTTTGGGCAACACTTCTGCGCTAATACTTAGCCTATTCAAGCGGTTACCCCGTTATCTTAGGCCAGTGGTCCTGGGATCTCCGGGATCCTGGGGCGTCAGAACTACCTGGAGGGCTTGTTAAAACACCAATTGTGGAGCCCCACCCTGGGGTTTTGGGGGTGGACTCTGAGAATTTCGCATTCCTAACAAGTTCCCTCTCAGGTGACCCTGATGCTCCCTAAGGGTGCCCCTCGTCTAAGTTGAGGGTCAAGAGCCAGACGGCCTTGAGTCAATTCTTGGCTCTCCCACTTAGGAGCTGTGCCCTCCTTATCTCCTTATTTAAAGTCTCTGCCCCCAGACTCTGATGCAAAACGACCATCGTACCTGTTATCCTTACGCAGTGATGAGGGATTAGGGATTCATCTTTGTAAAGGCACTTAGAACAGGACCTTCTCCGTGGGAAGTGTTAAGTAGCGTCTGGTACCCGATAAAGCCGTACAGATGATGCAGCCGCAGCATCGCTGTCACCTCATCCTCAGCAGATCACATAGCCATATGGAGACTGTCAAGCTGGAGGGCCCTGAACGGGTGGCGTGAAAGAGAGGTTGTAAGAGCTAGTGGAGGGCGGGCTGTCTACATGAGCATTTTCCCTAGGGCCACCCCCGTGCAGGGGGCACAGCAGAACCCCGATGGTTTTGGGGTCACAGTCTGTCTTGGGGCAGGGAAGACAAGGAGCAGAGCCTCCGGGGGGACAGCCACCCTCACCGCCTGTCCCTCTCCCTTCCCCCCTCCCCCAGTGCAAGCCTTCCCGTGGCCGCAAACGTGGCATCTGCTGGTGCGTGGACAAGTATGGGATGAAGCTGCCAGGCATGGAGTATGTCGACGGGGACTTTCAGTGCCACACCTTCGACAGCAGCAACGTTGAGTGACGCGTCCCCTCCCCGTCCTCCCCTCGCCCCATCCCATCCCCAGCCCCGACTCCAGCCAGCACCTCCCTCCACCCCAGGACGCCACTCATTTCATCTCATTTAAGGGAAAAAAAAAATCATATATCTATCTATTTGAGGAAACTGAGGACCTCGGAATCGCTAGCAAGGTCTCAACTTTCAAACCGGCAACAGCAGAGATGCAGACAGCTAAGGAGACCCCCCCACACACACCCCTTGAAAAATCTTGAAAATGGTTTTCTTTTTGAGGCAAGTTGAAGGGACAGGGAGGGGAAGAGAGGAGGAACACGAGAGAGGAGAGAGAAGGGAAGAAAGTGCACGTGTAGAGGAGAGAGGGAGACACCAGAGTGTCGTTTCGAAGAAGAAGGAAAGAAGAACGTGGGCAGGAAGGGAAAGATCACCGGGACCACGGCTGGACCGGCCCGTCGTCGTGTCCAGCCCTGGCCTGAGTTGGGAGACGTTTGGGCACCGGAAGGTATGGCCCAAGGTGTGGCACCCGATGGCACCCTTGGGGGTTTTCCCGTCTGGATTGGTCGCGGGGGGAGAAGGGAAAAGACCGGAGGGGTCAGCGCCTCTCCTGACCTATCTCCACCGCCAGCCAGCAAGCTGCATGGCTTGAACCCGCTCCTCCTCCCCTCTCTCCCCGGCAGAGGGTTCTCCTTCCCCAAAACTTCTGAAAACTAAAATGCATTCCATTCCTCTCCAAACAAAGCAACTGCATAACCGAGTGCCGTTAGATAGATAGGTTTTCCTACGCAGAAATACCAAGAGTAAGTAGGTGTGCGTACTTCAGGCCCCGTGCAGACTTTTAGAAAGCAGGACACACCCCGGAGCCGAGAGGCTTGCTCTCCCAGGGTGACCAGATCACGCTGACACGGGTGGTTTGAGCCCCCCGCGGCGCTCCCTCCGCTCCGAGCACGGCCCCTCTGGGGGAGGATAGGCTGACATCGATGCGGCCTCGTCCATACTTCTCTACGAGGCTCCATGTAGTCATGTATAAGGCATATACGTCTACGTTCTTTCTATTTTGCTTTCTTCCTCCCTTTCCTTCGAAGGTTTGCATTAACTTTTCAAAGCAGTTCCTCTGGGTGCACTGAGGAGCTTCCTCGTTCTGGGAAAACCGAGAAAACCCATATTCTTCTGACACAACCCATAACTGCAATCTTGCCAGCCTCCCATGAGCGGCAGACGCAAACCCTCGGTGGGCCACGGTGTTAGACTCTTTCCCGGCTTCCCGCGTGCAGGTGTGTGCAGGTGTGTCCGCAGGTACCCAGCCGGGTAGACGAGGGCTCTCCGAGGTGTGCCCCCCGCGCCCCCCGCGCCCCCCGCGCCTCTGGCGTTGTTAGCCCTGAGACCCTCCGGGAGTCACTGCCTCTGGACCCTGCACCAAACAAGCACAACGGGGCCAAGTGTGACCCACTGGTCCTGCCCAGCCTTTTTCTCCCGTCCGGGCCAAACCTGCATTTGGACATTTTGAGGGCCTTGCTGGGCCTCCGCGCTGGCCGAGCAGGAGAGAGCCTGAAATGAAAGAGGGACGTGAGCGGGAGGGACGTGAGCCGGGGTGAACGCAGGGGAGCCGGTAAAAGGGGAGCAGGAGAGGGGGGACCGGCTGGAGGGCCAGGGGGGACTGCCTCCTTCTAGCTCTGGAGCAAAGCAACAGGAAGGGGGACGAAGCCCAGCGCGATTGCCTGGCTCCCCATCCTCTAGGCCTTTGGGACTCAAGACGACAGCAAGAAGAGAATGGGGGCGCAGTTCCTCAGAGAGAAATGAGCTCGCTCCAGGCCTGGGCGCCGGGGACGGTGGGCACCGTTAGGTGGGCTCTAGACACCTGCCGCTGGGCAGGAGCAGGGATCGGCACAGACCGGCCGTGCCTTCGGAGGGACAAGACCGTGCACGCAGGTGGCCACCTCCGCTCTGCAGTGAGGGACAGGTGGCAGACTGTTGCAAGCCCTTCAACGCCTCCGGCCAGCCCAGCGCAGGCTCTCTCCCTGGGGGGGGGACGGGACAAGGGCCCAGGACGAGCGGATGCTGCAGGGTGCTGTCCTCAGGAGCCAGGTTCGGAACCAAGGAAACTCCCGTTCCCACTGACGTCCTCAACAAACCGGCGCCTGTGGGGCTGTCCTCGGAGGCCGGAGCCAGCCTGCCGGGAGAGGGGGCTGGGACACCGGCGAAGGGGCCCCCTCCTCGCTGTGGACACAACTCTCTCCACTCTTCCCTGATGGCGTGACGCCGTGGGGACCACTCCAGCGCCCAACTTCTCCAGCGGAGAAGCAGACACATTTCAGCTGGTGGGAGACTTGCAGCTACAGGACTTGGGGCTGGGGTGCAGGGGGGGGATTCCTGCCTCCCTAACCCCCCCCCCCCCAGGACAGTTGGCTGGGACAGGAGAGACGGTCGATTGCCACAGGACAAAGGGCCCGATGGGGATGGCGGCCGAGAGGACTGAGTCGACCTGCCGCGTCAGTGCGCCCCATCTCTCTGCACAACTCTCTCCCCAAACCCCCGACTCACATTTCCGTGTCTGAGGCCAGTATTGTAAACCTTTCCCGCTTCACTCTACCGTTTGCCCATCCTTTCTGCGCATCTTGAGCAGCCGTCTAACTGGGATCTGCCAAGTGGATACTGGGGTGCCATTCCCCCTAAGAAAAGACTGAGCCAGGAATTGCATACCCCCCACCGCACACCCCTCCCAAGACCTGGACCTGGTTCCTGAGAGAGGCTCTCTCCTTTCCCCCTGCTGCGTCCCGGACTCTGAAGGGGCGCCTGCAGCCGGCCGTGAGGTGGGGGAGTAGGGCCTGCTTGAACCCCAGCAGTCTTCGGGTTTCCGGAGCTCCCGCGACTCACCCAAGCCTGTGAGCCCAGTGCTTGCAGGGGTGACTCCGGTCAGCTGGCCACTCCCTAGACGACGCAGGACCTGCATGACGGATGAGGGATGAGACTAGCCTCCCAAGGGGGCGGCCTGGCCTGGGGAGGGAGTCGAGGAGGAGGACGGAGATGGAGCGTCCCTGGGCCAGGAGGGCGGGAGGGAAGGCTGGTGGGCAGCGCCGCCAGCGGGGATCCTGACCCGGGATCTCCTTGACTCCAGGCTGCCTGAGGGCTACTGTTGCTTCACCTCGAGGCCTCAGGCTCTGTAGTTCTCTGTGGCCTCAAGACTAAATGTCACCCCCACCCACCCACCCACCCACCCAACAGTAGGCCTCTTCCCATCCCCTCTGACCTGTGCCTCGCTCTGGCAGGGAGACGACTACCTGTCATTGCCACTGCCGCCGGGTCGCGGATGGAGGCCTCGCCAGGACCCGTCCTCCTTCCCCCAGAGCTTCCCTACCCACCTGGGCAAACAGGGCATCTGGGACGGGTGACGCTCGAACGTTTCTCAGACAGCCAGGCCTACACAGACAGGCCTGGAGACATTCAACCCCCACAGGGGAGGACGGGAGGCCCAGGCGGCCCCGTGCGGTCTACCTCCTGTCTCCTCGCTCATTTGCCCATCGCCATCTCAGTGGTCTCCCCGGGAATCCTGCAGGGTCAGCCTCCCCCGGGCAGGTGGGCCCGGCCACCGCTCTCCCGACACCTGGCTTGTTGGCACCAGGGAGGGCCTCGGTGCACGGGGGCCTTAGAGGGAAGTGAGCCCACGAGAAGCAACCCTGGGTCTCAAAGAGGACATTTGTGGTTTGCAGGAGAAAGGAGGCTAAATTTTGAGAAGTGGTGGCACAAGGGGATGGGGACTTGCCAAGCCAGCCACCTGGGCGTTGTACTGTCTTTATTTTTAAAACCACTAAAGTGCAAGACTTCCTTTTGCACTTTTCTCCACCTTTTTTTTTTTTTTTCTCCTCCTGGGTTTTTGTTTCTTTTTATAAACATACTTTCTGGGTTTTCTAATGGAGTTATATGGTCTAGCCATCCTCACAGACCCTGGCCCCCCTCTCAAACTCCTCTGGGTGGGGAAAGGGAAGGTGGGGAGCGTCAGCCACCTTCTCAGGTCCCCGGCCACCAGCCTGAGTCCCGAATCTCCCACCACCGTCGCCGCCACCACCACCGCTGCCACCACAACCGCCACCACCACCGCCACCACCACCACCACCACACAGTAGCCCACACGGATAGACAGTTGTCAGACAAGATTCCTTCAGATTCCGAGTTGCCTACCGGTTTTTTTTTTCTTTTTTGAAGACAGCAATAACCACAGCACATATTACTGTAGCTCTTTGTAGTGTTACGTACATACATATCATAGCTCTATTCTCTCCCTTTGTTTTGTTTTCGACTTTTTTTTTTTTTTTAATAAACGCTCATAATCTTTACTGGTGAAGAGGATGAAAAAAAATAAATTGACAAATAAAACCAGTTTGTGGGGAAAAGAATTTTAAAAAAAAGCGGGAAAAAAAATCACCTGAATGCAGAGGGGCTCGCCTCCTGTTTAGCATTTTGTACCTGAGGAAATAAAAAAAAAGAAAAAAAAAGCCAGAGGATCTCACGTTTTATTAAAAAAGTGAAGATTGCTGTATACTATTTATTCAACTTATAATTTATGTTACTCCTTGATCTTTGTCTTTTGTCATGACAAAGCATTTATTTAATAAAGTTATGCATTCAGTTAGCCCTGCGTCAGCGTCCTCCAAGGGCCCAGGGAAGGCAGGTGGAGGGTGAGAGGCCCACGGGCCACCCTCCAGAGCACAAGGGGCCTGTCCCTCCAGAGGGGAGCCCCCAGACCCGGCCTCCCATCCAGACTTGGGTGCCCCCTTCTCTACCATTCAAAAAAGTCCAGTGAGGTAGTGTCCACAGGGGGCTTAGAGCAGCAAGTGGGCAATCGCAGGCCTTTTGCAATTAAGTCAAGGGGCCCTAACCTACCCTTCGGTGCATGACAGGTCTCCTTCTTGGAGAGGATTTTCAGGAAGGCATTTCTAGACTGTTCCTCAGTTGCTCATTCCAAGGCCTCATAAGCTCTTAACCACCAGGGGCCTCCGGCCAAGGTGAATCCTACCTCTCGCCCCTACCCAGCCCCCAGCTGTCTCTTCTCCGTGAAGAAGAAAGCTACAGAATGGCTAGTGACCCTGAGTCCCACCTTCCAGCCATAGCCCCACATTCTTTCACATCTTTCCTTCCACCTGGGCCCCTCCATCCCCACGTGCCCCCTTCCTGTGCGGGAGTGAGAGCAGCACACTGCCCTTTACGCGTCCCCTGACGGCACCCTGTGAGGCCTCCCGGGCCTCGTGCACAGCATGTACTCAGAGTTGGTGGCCTCCCCACCCTGCCCAGCCCAGACCCCTGTACCCCCCGCCGCTCCATGGCATGTGGCCAGTGGAGTACTTGGGAGCACCCCAGCCTGGCAAGGGCTTGGCCTGTCGTCGGGCAGGCACCCTTCCTTCTGCGAGGGCACTGAAGCTCGCTTCCCCGAGGCCCTTGAGCCGTGCCGTCATTCAGCCAGCGCCCAGCAGCAAAGGCAACGATGCAGCAGGCCCCTTGGCCTTGCCTCTGCCTGGCTGCTCTAGGAGGCACAGAGAAGGGTCCAGAGTCTCCCCACCTCCCTTTGCAGGGAGGTTGAGGAGGGGCCTCAGGAAAAGTAGCATTCAGGAAGGCCGTGCTGGTCCAGCCACATGGCACCACCTGCCACGGGGACCGTCTCCCGGCCTCTCCATCGGCAGCTGCTCACCCTCCTGTCACCCACATGCTGCAGGGGAGCTTTGGGGGACATGGGGGTGACCCAGGCGTCTTCTCCCCGCGGCTCCTCCCTTAGGGCCTGCCGCAGCCGGGCCCTCTCTACCACGCTCCTCTGCTGCCCTTGGGCCTCCTCTGGGCCCTGACAACCCTCATCTGCGAACCCCCTGCTCAGCCCTGAGGTCATCTGGGATTCCAGCTCCCGGCCGCTCCACCCCTTGCTCCGTCCTGCCCCGCACAGTTCAGGGGTCATCGGAGCAACCCACACAGCACCCCGGGGATCACACACTCACGGGCCCTTTGTGACCCAGCAGGGACTGGGCTGGCAGCTGGAGCCTGCTTGGATGCCACCCTCACCCCCGGCAGGCCAAGCTGGTCCAAGGCCACCGCTCTTGACTTCACCAGTCTTGCATCCTCCACTCAGCACTCGGAAGCCACACTCTGAGCTTCAGTGCTCTGCATGGAGAGTCTGAACACCCGACTCGCCCACTCGGCCCATGGTCTACACCGCGGTGAGAGGCCAGGTGGAGGCTTCAATGTCAACGTCTTGCCGATGGAAGAAGGAGTCTCTGCTCTCCCCATTCTATTCCCCAACCCATCAAGCCTCTCCGGCCTTGCCTCCGTCCCTAAAGCGACTAGGTCCAGGCTCCACCGTCACCTCTGCTCCTCTGTGGCTCGCCTGCCCTGCAGCATCTCAGCCCCGAGGAGCCCCATCGGCCAACACTGGTGCCCCCGCACAACCTGCGGAGCCCTGATGGAGACAGTCCCCCCACAGTGCCGGCTGACATCACCACAGAACCCCCCAGCTCCAAATCCTGCCTGGGGAAACCTGCTCGAGCTGTCTCGCTCCCACATTCCCCCGTGTCTACAACACCTTTTCGTGCTTCTCCTCACTCTGCCTTCTCCCCATCCGAGAAAACCAAGACCTGACTGTGAGAATGTCCTCCCTGCCCATCCAAACCCCTGGAGTCAGCCAGAAAACCTCTCCAAACCCACCCTCCTGTTTGCAAAGGACAGGCCCCATCCTGTGCCCTCACGGCCTGCCGCTCCTGCCCTTCCCCATCAACCACCGCCCCTCTCCTCTGTGCAGGTGACGCAGGAGGGGGAGAGAAGGGGACACCTACGAACAGCATCTTGGGGACAGAACCAGTGGGTCTTGTTCATGAACGGGATGTCAGGATGAGGGTGACGGGAGAGTCAAGTGTGTCCCCCAGGCAACTCCAATTCCATGTGCCCCCAAATTGAACTCATCCTGGACGCTCAGGTATCTTACCCCTTACGAAGTACAAATTCAAAAACACCAACAAAATCTGAACTCGTCACTTTTCCTCCTAAACTCTCCCTACCACCACCCCCTGCCCTGTTTCCCTCCTCCCCTTCTGGTCATCATCCCAGACGATGGGACCAGCATCCACCCAGCTGCGTAGCCTGACCTCCAGAGTCACCGCTGATTCCTCATCCCCTCCCACGTCCGGCAGGTCCCCAGGCCCCGGGAATCAGCTACATCGCTCCCCACTTCCGCTGCCGAGTCCAGATGACACCCGCTTCTCACCTGGACCACGGCCACTTGTTCCTGCCGGGACCAGCCCAGTCCCGTGTCCTCCCTGCTAAGTATCACAGGAGGAGGTTCCTGTTCTAAAACACAAATCCTCTGCTTAAATACTTTCCTTTCAGCCCAAAGCTGAAATCCCACAGCAAGACCCCCAGAGGCTTTCCCGATGAGCTCTCCTCTGGCTTCCTCTCCAACTTCTCCTCTACCTACACCCTTCCTCTACCACGGGGAGCCCCAAGCTCGTGTGTAGCTCATGCCCCATCTGCCTGAACCCCATCTCCCCCACACACACACACACACCACGTCGTCCCTCATATTCCTGCTTCCTCCCTACACCTGTCTTTGCACCCCCTGTGGGACACAGATATTCTCCTACCTGCACCTGGGCACACCTCCATCCCACCCGCGGTCAGGGGGGAGTTCTGTGGCTGCCTCTGTCCATTTAGGATGGGGACCACAATGTACATCATCCTCATCTACTCCTACATCCTAAAACCCGAACGCAGAGCCCAGGAGGCAGTAGTAACTCCATTTAGGCAGCACTTGCTATATCACAGGAATGAGTTTACATTCTCAGAGCAATTCTTTGAAATAGAAACTATCCTAATATTTAAAGATGAAGTGAGGCTCAGAGGTTAGGAATGTGTCCGAAGTCGCCTAAGTCGTAAGTGGTAGCGTCCAAATTCTGTTCGGAGACCGCCCCACCTCCAGGCGATGCTCTCTCACCTACCTCATCCCTACGCAGCCAGTACTCTGGACACATCTAACCCACGGGGTCGCTGCACACGGGGACCCTCCAAACTCAGAGGGCCCGAGAGCTGGGCCGGCTGCCCGCGCGCCCACCCGGGGCCTGTGCTCAGCTTCACGCTTTGCTGTCGCGCTCTTGAAATTCTTAATAATTTCTGAACAAGGGGCTCTGCAGGTGCCCTGGATTTTACAAATTAGGTCACAGAGAAATTGGGTGATTGTATGAATTAGAATTGCCCCGGGGGGGGCAGGGGGGCTGGAATGTTCCAGTGCAGATTCCCAGACGCCCTCCCAGCTTCTAGCCGGGCAGTCTGCGACGACGACAACGACGACGACAGGTGCCCTGCTTGGGCGAGTTTAACAAGCTCCCCCGACGGACACCTGGGACCCCCGCTGAAGCCAAAGGACCCTCGAGGTCCCGCGTAGGGCCAGCTGCGGCTCCCGGGGCCGCCTCACGGGGGCAGCGTAGCCCCGGCGTGTGCCAACAGCGGCCGCTTCCAGAAGGCGAGCAGCAGCGGGCTTGACATCCCGGAGATCCCTGCCCAGCCAACCACCTTCCCACTTGGATGCAATTATGTTTTCGCTTGGCCAAGGTTTCTAGGGCATCTGGCCATCCGTCAGGGGGGCTCCTGCAGCTAGAGCCACAGCGGGGGTGCTGAGCTCGGAACCCATAAAACCCTCCTCTCCAGAGGCTTTAGAGGACAGGGAGGCGGTGGGCAAGCGACATGGAAATGGATAGGGCGACTGTGACTGCCTCGGAAGCACCCTGCCAAAATACCGCAGAGCTGAGTCGGCCAGGCTGGGGGGCCTGGGGCCTGGCATTGAGTGCTTCCGCCCGCAGCGGCCCCATGACCATCGCTCCCATTCACCCGGCCCTCTAGTTTTCAAGCACATTCACAGCCACGGTCTTGCATGGAGCATCATCCTGTTACGCGAGGCTGAGATCATGCCCATTAGACAGATGAGGAAAACGGAGTCTCGGATAAGGCGAGTAACGTAGGACCAGGGCAACGGGACAAGATTCACACCCAGGTGTCCCGACTCCAGCATTCTTCTTGCCCAGCTCTGCCCTGGAACCACCCAGGACCCTTAAAACACACAAGGCGACCTACCCGGGCTCCACTCCAGGCCAATCAGATCAGACTCTCTGATGGGGGCGTGCGGACCGGAGTATTTTGAGTGCCCCGGCCCACTCACGTGTTAGGCAAGGTTGAGAACCCCTGCAACTGCAGGGGGGCCAGCACCGGCTGCCCCATCCCAGGCCAGCAGCCACCAGCTCCTGCTACACCCGAGGGGCACGGAGACGGGTGGCAGGAGCACCCACCCGTGGACGAGAGAAAATCAGGCCCCAGGTAAGGACGGCTGACCCTCAGGGCGCAGATCCAACCCACAGCCAGAGTGCCCGGGGCTCTCTCCAGGCGGCCCGCCCAGCTTCCTCCCAGAGAGGGCAGCATGGCCCAGGGAGCACCCACACTCTGGAGTTAGGGGCCCCAGCCTGGGCCCTGGAGGTTGGGCGGCGGCAGCTCTGTGGATTATTTCTTCATCCGTAAAGTGGAGCTAATAGAGCCTCGTTTGTGGATTCATGAATGGACTACTCCTGGAGCAGCAGACCGGACAACCTAGCTAAGGGACCAAATGGCCTGCTGGCCTAGACCTTGGCCTTGGCCTGCCGCAGCCAGAGCTCTCTGGCCAGGGTCGTCTGCTTCGGGGCACCTGGCTTTGTTCTAAGGGGAGGAGCTCATCTCACTCCCACCCCCGTGAGGGCCCCGAGCGTCCCCCTGCCTCTCCTGAGGTGCTGGAAGGTCAGGAGGGATATGGCTGGAGCGGCACCACCTGCCCTCACCTGCGGCAGGAAAGGGTCCAGACACAGGAGAGCGGCTAGGGTGACAGGTGGGGCTCTGTGCCCTGTGCTGGGAGCAGAGCACTCCTTTCCCTGTGGCCCAGTGCAACGTGGGTGGGGGGTTTGCAATTCGCCAGGGGTTAGGGGCCCCCAGAACACAGTGGGTGGAGCTCTCACATAGAATTTTGCTCTGGAGCTAGGGTCCCTATCTGCACATGTGTAGTCCCTGGTCTTGTCAACTTTGCTGCTCTGGAAGGCCGACGGTTATGTGGGCCCCTCGGAGAGCAGCTCCTGAATTCCCAGGGGCAGCGCTCTGGTGAACATGCTGGCACCCACCAAGCCTGCTCCCTCTCCTTGAGGACCTGGGGGCTGCCTCCTCCTGCACAGAAGGGAGCTCTCCTTTTAGGGGCCAGAGGACCGCAAGTCCAGTGTCTCCCTGTTCTGTCTCCCTCTGCGATGCACCTGAACGTGGGAGAGAGAAGGGGCTCAGAGCCACCTCCCCTCCCTCACTGCCCACCGGGGGGACGGCCATCCAGGGGGAGACACGCCAGATTCAGGTGGCCGCCCTGCAGCCCTGCAGGATCCCGCCTGCACCGGGAACCACAGCAGTGCCTGTCGCATTCCCAGGACATGTCCCTAGGGGTCGGGGACAGAGCTGGACAGACAGGCAGGTAGGCCTCAGGATCTCTTCCCAGGGAAGCCCCAAAGACTCAGGCAAAAGACATACACTGTATTTTTCCTTCCTTTAATCTTAAGCAAAAGAGACACGGGGGTTCAAAAATAAAAATTTCTTTTTCCCCCCTCCCCAACCTTCACCCCAACTCCACCCCTGCAAGCACCCTCCCTCCCCAGCAGGGATAGGAGAAGGCGAGGGCGCCGGGGAGGGGGAAGGCGGGGCTGTGCCGAGCTCGGTGCTGGTCTCTTTCCAAATATAAATACACGTGTCAACACTCCTGGAAAACCCTCCCCACCCACCACGCAAGGCTCTCCTCCCTCTGCCAGTGTTTGGAGAGGGGGTGGGGGCGGGGGGTGCCCGGCACCGGCTGGCTGTGGTTTTACTGCATCCGCTGGCTGTGTACCCCACGAGCCTCCTGCTGCTCGTTGTAGAAGAGGTGACACTCGGGGTCCCCCCGGATGGTGGGGGCTCCCTGGATCAGCTTCCCAGTGTTGGGGTTCACGCACCAGCACTCCCCACGCTGCCCGTTCAGAGACATCTTGCACTGAGGAGAGAAAAAAAGAACATGGAAGACGGCCCTGTCACCAGCAGCTGTCCCTGCTTCTCCCAGCCCGAGGTTCAGGGAGCAGTTCCAGGGTGCCATGCAAGCTAGCACTGCAGGCCGGGGCTCCCCAACCCCGACCGTGTGCTGGGGAGCACCCTAAAATGCAGAATCCCCTTCAGCAGGTCTGCAGCAGGGCTGAAACTCTGCTGGGCTAGCAAGCCCCCATGGGATGCTGGTGCCCGGGCCGCGCTCCAGTGACCAAGGCTCTGGGGGGCTGCCCAAAGGTGGGAAGAGTCCATCCCCACCCGGCAGGGAGGCCCCACCCAGTGGGGGACCTGGCTACTGGGGTCTGGTTGTAGTGGGAGGGGAGACAATGCTAGCACCGGCCCTGCTATGTGCCTCGCACTGTATGAGCAAACTCCAAGCTGCTCATTTATGGTTTACAACTTGCATTTTTAAGTTTATTTTTTTATTATTTTTTAAAGATTTTATTTCTTTATTCATGAGGGACACAGAGAGAGAGAAAAAGACACAGGCAGAGGGAGAAGCAGGCTCCCTGCGGGGAGCCCGATGCGGGACTCGATCCCAGGACCCCGGGATCACACCCTGAGCTGAAGGCAGACACCCAACCGCTGGGCCACCCCAGTGCCCCTATTTATTTACTTATTTTTGTACGCTCGAGGCTCAATGTGGGGCTTGAACTCATGACCCCGAGATCAAGAGTCACACACTCTTCCGTCGGAGCCAGCCAGGTGACCCTCCTGTTTTTTATCTAGCACAACCCGTTCATTTATTCCTCGTGAATCAGGTACGGTGATTTCACCACTTCACAGATGATCAGAAGGAAGCACAGACAGGTTAGGTAACTTGCCCAATGTCACCCAGCTAGTAAGAGGCACCGCCGAGATGTGAACCCAGCCATTCCTGTCCCAGGGTCCCTTTCCTTACCTATGAACTAATTACCACGGAAAATCCCTTTAGTTACCCCATAAGGGACAGGACACAGCCTGTTTTTCATTGGAAGAAATCACTATTTCTTCTTCTGAGCTCCAAATGCAGTAGTCGGCTTACATCTTGAGGGCACGTGTACAGGTAGCTTTTAACACTAGACTGATTATTTCAAGGGGCAAATGCCTGCCTGTCTGCCTGCCTGGGCTGTGAAGGAGGTAGGAAGGGGGACCCCTCCAGGGGGGTGGGTGTCAATGGTTTAAATCCATGATTCTGGAAGGGTGGTCCACAGACCATCAGCGACCCCTGGGAGTTTGTTAGAAATGCACACTCTTGGTTGCCACCCAACCTTCTGGAATGGGAGGTAAGGCCCAGGAATCACTGCCAGGCGATTCTAATGTTCAATGAAATGTTGAGAAGCATTGGTGTAACCCCACATCTCTTCTCCCAGAGGCTCCCTCCCAACCTAGACACCACGGGCTGACGGCAGGTAGCTGGGTAAGTGGAATCAGCCCCCGACAGGCCTGGCGGCTGGCCTCCCCATGCCCCCCTCAGCTCTCAGACCTCAGAGAATGACAGGTGGGTAAGGTAGGAACAAGGCACCCCGGGGCTTGCGGCCAAGGAGATCCTCTCTCACCTGTTTGAGGTTATACAGGCCGTGCTTGTCACAGTTGGGGATGTGCAAGGAGTAGAGGTGCTCCAGAGGGCCCCGCTCATCCGGAAGGTGCATGGTGGAGATCCGCTCCAGGACCTGGTCCAATTCCTGCTGGCAGGGGGTCTGTGGGCACAGACGGGCACAGAGGACGCTTAGAGTGAGCCCAAGCTCACAGAACACTGGCCTGGGAACAGCCTCAGAAAGCAGCTCATGCGCAGGGAACGGATGTTCCCCAGGCCACGCAGCTACTTGGTGGAACCAGGGACTTCTGACTGTGATCGCACTGATATGTCACCGTGCCCCACTTCACCCTTTAAGGAAAGTCGCATGGGTAGGGGTTTTCGCCCGTCACTCATTCTGTGTCAGTGGCTTTCAGGGGTCAAAATGGGATCTACTTGCAAAAGTGCATTCGAGTGGCTGTCTCTGGCGTATCGCTACCCCGACCCAGTGGGCCAACCTCCATTCTTCTCCATCCACCACCCAACCAGGACCAAGACCCAAGACGACAGAGCGGAGCTGGAGGGTGGGGGGTGCAGCTAAGCGAAAGGAACACATCCCAGCAAGCTTGAGCAAGTTCAAGTGCATCCAGCGCCACCTCTAGCACCCGTTTCCTGGCCTCTGGCCTGAAGGCAAGCAGAAACGTGAAGGACGGGGCTTCAAGAAATCCTCCACCCTTTCACAACCAAAGGCATTGAGGTCCCCGAAGGAGACACCGATCAGCCTGAAGGTCGCTGACATGTGTTAGCGGCAGAAGCAGAAAGGACTCAGATGTTACCGGGGGCCCTCTCCCACCCAGACCCGGCCCCTCTGACCCTGGCAGGTGGGGGCCGCAGCTTCTTGGGCTCGTCCAGACCCAGGTGATGCTTGCCACCCTTGCCCATCTGCCGGTGCTGCTCGGTGACCTTCTCCCTGAACACGGCCAGCTCCTTCATGCCTGACTTGAGGGGCTTCCTGCCAGCACCACCTCCGCCGCCTAACAGGTTCACGGTCCCATCCACGTGGTTCTCAACCAGACCTCCTTCAGAGTGCTCGTCGCCATTGTCTGCAGAGAGAAGAAGGGAAGAAGAACCCTGGGTGCTGTTTCCCGAGTGCCGCCCCCCCACCCCGGGACTGTCCTAACCCCTGAAGATGGAGGTGATTGACGTCCAGGCAACAGTACTGAGCAATTGACACCGACTATCAACTTCAGTTTTGCAGCAACTCTTGGGGGGTGCAGGTGGCACTACCCCAACTTTGACGGACGGCCAAGTCAAGGCCCGCAGAAACCCAGACCGAGACCTCACATCTGGTCTGGGAGGAACACAGGCTGTCTGGGAGGCCTAGTCCGTTGTGCCTCCAGCCAGAGCAGAGTGGGGCAGCACAGAAGGATCAACACGTCTGCAAGGCTCCCACCCCAGAATGGGACGAAGTCCTTCTGGATCCAACACTCTCCCCTAGAAAGACATCCCAGATCCACCCGCCCTAACCTCCGATTTGAAGTCTTCATCATCTGTGCCCTAAAAGGTACAGTTTTTAAAACTAACGTCAGAGATCACCGGGCCGTGCCACATCTGGCGAGGGAGTGAGGTCGAGAGCCACCACCAGAAGCCACGGCCTCCAGTTCCTAACAGTCCTGCTATTACTCCTCACCCACCTGCCCCCTTCCTCGTGTGTCCCAAAGATTCAGTCCCAGGGCTGCTCCAGCACCACCCCGCGGCCCTGACTGGTCTGTCCATGCATGCCACCGCCTGCCACCTTACAGGGAGCCCCGAGAACAGGGGCCGGCTCGACTCTGAACTGTCAGCTTATTGCAAGGCATGCAGCCTCACCCAGATGCTTGTCCAAGGAGCATCTGTTAAGTCTCTTTCAACTTTCCTAAACCACCAGTGTGTCAACAACAGGGAAAGGCTCCTACTGAGTGCACAGCTCAGGTGGAGGGGGCCCTGAGAACAGCCCCCAGCTCCCATGGTCTCACGCTGGCTCAGGTATGTCCAGCCAGGGGCAGACCAGAGGAACAGAAGGGCATGGAAGAGTGGTTACCAGGGAGACAAGTCCCCACGGGCTCTAGGAAACCTGGGACTCACACCACCCTTGTAGACACAGCAGAGCACACGGCGCCTCTGACCAAGCCGCCCGGAGCAGCTCCCCAGCAGGTCCTGACAAGACCTGGAGGTGCGAAGGGGATGTTTCTAAACAAATTTTGCATTTTCTCTTCTTTTTTTTGTGCCTTCAAAAACTTACAGCTCTGATAACATAACGGGATGGCTCTTCATATATTTCTACCCAAGAGCTTCAGGTGAGGCACTTAGGACCTAATGGTCCCCTCAGAAGCCGGGCACAGCATGGTGGGCTCAGATGGCCACTGTCCTGGGTAGTGTTTTATGGAAGAAAAAGCTGACCCTGACCCATAAAAGGGGGGCCGTGATGCCTACCGTGGGTGGTTGCAAGCTGTGGCATTCACTCACTCCCCGCTGACAAAGGGATGGGGACACTCTTGTGCGCCACGGGGTACTGGCACCTGCTTTCACGGAGTATGCTCCAGGAGACCCAGGTGGAGTCTGGCCACCTGACCCTTGGCCAGTCCTCACCAGCTACGGCCACATTCCTTTAGAAACCCAGCACAAGCTCTCCAGACTGGCGAGCACGGGTTGGTAAGACAAGCCCAGCTCCCCGACTTTTTACAGCGGCTCAATTTGTCCTGCACATACCACCTCTCTGTGCTTCCATTTCGTTACCCGAACTGTTGGATCATAATAGCTCTCACTTCACAGGACTGCTGAGTGGATGTTCTATGTAAAGCTTATAAGGTTAAGTAAGGCCTAGAGCACGGAAACTCTGTGTCCTGTTGGTGACAGTACTTTGATGAGGACAAAGATGCCAACTGCCTCAGTTGTCCGTTATGCGCTCCGTCAGCAACACGGAACCCGCCCAAGAACCAAGAAGCGGAGGAAGAGAAGCCTCTGAGCATCGGAACAGCTGTCGCTCCATGGATGCTTGGTCAAGTTCAAGTGCTCTCCTCACAAGGCACGGGGACATTCGGCACAGGACGAACACTGACAGCTCACAGGAGCACGGCTCCAGCAAGCCTGGGCTCTGGATGTCTGGTTTCCCGGGCCACCGCAGAATAAAATCAACAAAATTAAAACGAGAGAGAGAACGGAGGCATGTGAACAGTGGCAAGAAGTATCAAATGGCAGGAAGAAAAGAGGACACTAAAAAAACAAACAAACAAACAAACATAAGAACTTTGGGGATATTTAGTGCATAGCAAACAACTCCACACCCATCGATGACCCCTGAGGACTTCCATATGGTGTAGCCCAAGAGTTGTGTGGATAGTGACGAGGACCTTGGGAGGGCCAAAAAAGGCGAGTGGGATGACATGTCCATATATTTTAGCATTTAAAAAAAAAAAAAGATTTCTATCCAAAATTGTTAAAATTTTAGAAAAATAAAAATGGAAATATTTGAATGAGTAAGCCCTCTGAAACCCGGAAAATTCTCTCTAGAATGACTATTTCCCCAGTGGCTCCAGGGGAGCCTGGGTTTTACCATAAATAAACCCACCACAGATTAAATCCCGTTCCAGGGACTCCTGGGTGGCTCAGTGGTTGAGTGTCTGCCTTCAGCTCAGGGCATGATCCTGGGGTCCTGGAATCGAGTCTCACAATGGGCTCCTGGCGAGGAGCCTGCTTCTCCCTCTGCCTACGTCTCTGCTTCTCTCTCTGTCTCTTATGGATTAATGAATAAAATCTTTAAAACCAATCAATTCTGTTCCAGAAACCCCAACACCACCCGCAGCAGATGGCCTATTTGAAGCATTTGCCACCAGGCTGGATGGGAGTTCGGTCCCCACCATGTTGGATTAGACCCACCCACCCACCCCAAACTTTCATCACTCACCCTGTCTCCCGACCCCAGCACTACTGACTGGGACCAGAATTCTTCACTGGGAGCTGCCCCTGCAGTGTAGGACGCCAAGCAGAATCCTGGGCCTCTACCCACCAGAAGCCAGCAGCACCCTCCTGAAGCTGTGACTACCAAAGATACCTCTGCACACTGCCAAATGGTCCCTGGGGAGCAAAAGTGCCCCCCACCGAAAACCATCATTTGGAAGTCAGGCTTTATCCAGAGGCCTAGAAGTTCTCCAGCTCCATGCTGAAGACTCCAAGCCCCGAATAAGGCAGATCCAAGCTCTACTCTATTCCCTTCCCTCAGCTAAGACCCCGCACCACTGTTCCATCCCCAGTACAGTTCTGGCGTCCACTAGTCCACCTTCTGGCCGGGGGCTAGGGGGCTTCCCTAGGCATCCAGAAGACTCCCAGGCTGCTGTTCCCCCTTCTCTGAGCTCTCCGGGCACCCAGACCACTGAGAGGGGTCAAAGCAGGACCCCTGGCTGAGTCCCAGGGGGGACAACAAAGCATGTGAAAACGTATTAGATGTAAGAGGCACGCAGGTAAATACACATCAGGCCTGCAGGCTCCAGGCAGGGCTGGCTTGTCATCAGGCACAGCAGGAACAGTGCCCAAGGGCCTAAGAAATGTTAGGATCTATTTTAAAATCAATCTCTTAAAAAAATAATAATAATTAGATAAAATAAAATCAATCTCTTGAAAAATAAGCTTTTAGGTAAAAAAAAATTTTTAAGCCTTAGTCGCCAGCACCGATACATTCACAGTTAGAAGATGCGGTCATCATCTATGATTTAACATCTTTTCACGGAGGAAGGGCCACAAACACCAAGGCGTCCAGGGTCCGCGGTCCTAACACAGCCCCGGGCCAGGCCCTGGAAGATGGGGGGCCACCTGGGCGGCCCGCTCCAGGAGGACGGAGTTGGCTTTCTATCCGGAGACAGCCCCATTCTCCCAAAGTAAAGATCAGTTTGTCCTGCACACGGAGGCCACCTGGATTCAAGGCTAGGTTTCATCCCATTCCGTTATTGATCTCGGCTCTGCCAACGAACGTGCCAATAAGATGAAGAAACCTGGTTTGCTGACGCACACGCTGACGCCCCACACTTTGAAGGAGAAGCCCAGGGAAGGGAACGAGAGAGTTGACCGGGTGAAGAGCAGACAAGCCTGTAGCCAGAGGAAAGCCTGGATTCCTTGACTGTTATATTCCCAGCCAGAGAAGGTCAAGAATTCAGGTCCAGAGTCCACTCGCCTGACTGAATCCAGGTCTACCAGCGCAGCCCCAGACAAGTTACTTAAGCTCTCTGTGGCTCCATGGCTCATCTCGAAGTCACGGACGGACAGCACCCGTTGCCAGTGGGCAGCCAGATTCCCAGAGGTGCTGCACGCAGACACAGGGCCAGGCACACACAGAGCTGGCTCTCACCTGCCCCCACGTCTCCCCACACTCGGCCAAGCACCCACACGGCACCCCTCCACTCAGGCGGACGAGGGCATTGGCACGTTTTACCAAGTTCCTCCCATACGTTCTCTTATAGGTGACAGGAGCGGCCCGTAGAAAAACATTCCAAATGCAGAACTCCAACTAGAGATGGAATTTGCCCTCAGAACAAAAATACCAAGTTGCATTTTTTTTTTCCTGCCTAAGAGTGAGGTCCAGAATAATATTTATTATGCAACCACTTATGTATGCAGCTCCGTGGGCTGCAGTGCAAAGGTCAGTCTAAGAAATGGTTCTTAGCAGCCCGAATCACATAACTGGGAAAGGCTTCGGGCTTAGTGATGACCAACAGGGACCTCCCGGGCCCCCAGAGATCTTCCCCGAGGGATTAGCTGTTCTCTACACAGCGCCCCCGGAGATGGCTCAACACTGCAGCAGGGGACTTGCCGACTATGTAAGAAGGGAAAGCTTTTCCAAAGACAGGTGGCGGAGACCCCAAAGGGCCTGAAGCATGAGAACCCCTGTCCTGTGCAGGTGTACGGCCGTACCTCTCTACCTCATGCACCTGGAGGGGAGCTGACACGAGACAGGTAAGGAGAATGAGAGGCAAGGGACGAGTCGCCCCGTTTTACAGACAGCAAGCCCAAAGCCCAGAAGGACGACCACCCGGTCTAACAGGAGCACACCCCACCTGTGTGCCATCAGCAGACGTGCTTCGCAATGGGCATGGGGCCCCGGCGTTGTTCCTTGACCCAGCCTTGCCAAGGGGCCCGGGAGGGCAGCTGGAAGCTGCCACTGCAGGAGAAGGAGCTTTACACCTACATTCTGCATTCCAGACTATGCATTAATACCCTGGTTTTAAAACTTAATTTTGGCATAGCCTTTTTTTTTTTCCCTGACGTAATCTTGTCGGATCATAGTACTGGCGACATCACTCAATGCATGAATCGTGTTCGACAGATTCTTAAGCTCATGAAACCACATTTCCTCCTAGCACCGTGCCCTGACCTCCGTGCTCCAAGAGACAGCTGGCGATTCCTGATCTATGGAAGCACCTTAAAGCCCTCTTAGGAAAACAGGCCCCCAACATCTAAGAGCAGCCCCCCACACTCCTTCTTGCTTAGAACGTGAGGCTCTGTCCTTATGCACACCTGGCAAGAGATGATTTTCCCCAGAACAGGCCACATCTTCCTAACAGATGACTATGCCTCCCTACTCCTTCTGCTCTGTATTCCGAACAAAACCAAGCCATATCCAACCTTCTCCTTAGCCTACCTCCTGACTATCTGGAAATCTAAGAGCTGAGGGCACTGAGGGGAGATGAGACAAGCTTGTAGGCTGAGGAAAGCCTTGATTCCTTGGCAGTCTACTCCGACCCCAAATGAATCATGCCCTCCAGTGGACTCACCTCCTTCAACAGGTAACAGCATCGCAGGCCCCTGCAAGAATGGATTCCGAGTAATGGGCCAGGGGAATGCTGGCCACGTTCCCGGTTCCGCTCTCGCTGGGCACAGAACTCATGTGGCTCTTGCTTTGTTGGTCTCTCCCCAAATGCACTTAATCTTGACGCATGCTGGGCAAAAGAATGAATACTACCATCTTCCTCTTTCCTCTTGGACAACCTCTCCAGTAACACCCACGGCAGTGGACAATTCATTAACAAGCTCGAGTGGGCAAAGACCTCCAGGAGTCAAGAGGCCTCCCGACCTTGCCGCTTACGATTCACCCGTGACATTGGTCAAACCCTTTAACGTTCCTGAGCTCTAACTCCTCAAGTGTGAAAAATGCAAATAATCACCCTACTCAAGTGAAGGCTGCTATTTGTTATTACCACTTGCCCAATGTGGGCAAAATCAAGCCCCGGAAGAAATGCGCAGACAGATGAGCTATTTCTCAAGTGGGTAAATGGAAGATGCATGGGCCAGGCAGAGGGGAAGGGGGGATGAGATCTGATCTGCAGAATGGCCATATGCATGGGGGAGACAGGAGTTACAAGAAGGTTCTGCAATACTGTCTGTCTGCACATTTCTTCTAAAGCCTGATTTTGTTGATTGCGTAACTTCCGTCTGTCACTAAACATCACAGCCCTCTGCCATTTGATGGAAGTCTCTGGGCAAGTGTGGATTTGCCTAAATTCACAGAATTTATGGGAAGAAAGGAGAGGAAGGGAAAGAGGGAAAGAAAGGGAGGGGAGAAGGAGAGGTGGCTCCCACATATCACGCATGCACAGGGGAAACAGGGCTCATAGGTAAAGTCACCAACTTACAGGGGAAACAGCTTTTGTTGGAGAGAATTGGAAGCCAGTGCCTTCGGAGGGCTGACTTTGGCCACCATGGGCAGTAACACAGGCCACCGAGGCTGGGGTGGATCCTTCAGGCCACCTTGGGAGGTGGGGGGGGGGGGAGGGAGGCCAACAGAAGTTAGCAGTGGTGGGGAAGAAAGGGGAGCTTCTTTGTTTTATTTTTCAGCTGAGGTCCTTGGTCTCTCTGGTAAGTGGCCTTGTCTGTGTGCCTCCCTCCACTCTTTCTTCTAAAGGTCACAGGCGGCAGGCCACATTGGTCCCTCACGCAGGAATTACAAAGAGTGTGTCCACGAACGTCTGCTGTGGTGGAGGCTGGCACCCAGGACACATTCCAGCATCTCGAATGACGTCCTCCCATCAGCCCATCTACCCCCCTGCTGACACCCCGCTTCCTTCCAAACTCCCTTCCCGTTCTCTCCCCGCCCTCTGGGGCCCTGCTCTCTGCATGGTACCAGCAAAGCAGACCTGACATCTCTCAGATGCCACCATGTTCTGGGAGAAACTCTTTTGGCAACGGACCAGTAGCTCCTCAGCATGGCTTTTGCACAAAAGGAATCCCCGTGTGGTGGGGAAGAGCTGCGAGCGGCCTCTTCAGAGGTTCCAGATGCACACATCATCCAGGTTGTACCACACAAGGGCAGGAGCTGGCCACTGTCGTCAAAGGATAATTACCCTGCACTCAGAACTGCCATGGGCCTATCGCCCAGCGAGGCGTTGCTACCCTCATAACCTCCAGGGAGGGGAACGGCCAGTACCCACGCTCACACAGGGGAGGAACTGAAACTCCTGGAGGGCAGAGAGCCCACTGCTTGCCAAGCTCCCCCTCTGGATTCCCTTTGGAAGGCCAGCTCTCGGGTTCAAAGCTTTGGTTCTGACACAGCAGGAAGAGGAGTGCTGGCCTGAAAGCCGGGGCGGGGGGGGGGGGGGGCAGGGGGGCAAGGTCTGATTCCGAAGCTACCACCATGACTGTGGACTCTGAGTGATGCCCAACAGGTGTTTAAAATGTGTAGGCTTTAATAGATGGGGGCACCTGGCTGGCTCAGTTGGTAGACCACATGACTCTGGATCTCTGGGTCATGGGTTCGAGCCCCATGTTGGATCTAGAGATCACTTTAAAGAAATAAAAGGAGCTTATATGGTCAAGATGTATAGGGTTCAGCATGCTCATCTATAAATTCAGGGAGTTAGATAAGGGGAATGTTTCCCACTCATGGCTGTTCATCAGAAATCCTCTAAAGAGCTTGCTACAAATGGTCCTCAACCCCAGCCCCCCAGGGTTCACAGACAGCATGCCTGAGCAAAGGTCAAGGACTAGGTATTTTGAACAACCCCCTTAAAGCTCCGGCATTTCCAAGGCCCCATTCCTCTGCGTTTCTCTGGCTCCTGCCTCAGTTTGCTGATGAACTTCTTGGTAATGGGAGGAGAAAGATGCCTCTTCTTTTCAAGAGCTAGGACTTCACATACTCACCCTATGAAGATACAGCCTCTCGAGCTCTTTCCATCCAGAGACTCATGAGTTCATAAACTGACACACATGCATGCTTGGACGCACAGAGGAGGCCCTTCTTGGCCAAACGTCGTGGAGATTTCTAGAGCATGCCTTCACGACGCCATCTCCTCTCGGGCTCCCCCTGAGTGAGCAGAAACAGCACAGCCTCTACAGAGCTTCCCTGCCTACGCGCTCTCGTGGGCTGCTCTATAAACACCAGGGTCATTCCTGGAATCACAAAGACCCGGGGAGGGTCAGCACTGAGGCACACCGTTTGAGAAAACAAAAACACGCTCACATTCAGCCAAGGTCCCCAGGGACTCCGTGAGCCAGGCTGTCCTGGAAGAGCCAGAGAAATTGAAATCAAGATGGCAAACACACTACCAGTGTGTGTGTTCACTCTTTCTGTGGGTCCCAAACAGTTCTCCTCCGGTTCAACCAAAGCCATCCAAGAGCCTGGCAAGGTGGCCTACCTGCCAAAAGCCCAAGTGAGTAGAGAATGTGCTTTGGTGCAAACTTGAACAGGGACCATGGGAACAGGAAGACTGTGGCTGGCCCAGCAAGTCCAACTCTCTCCAACACGGGTGCTGTGTTCACTACAGCATTACCTGTAGCTGCAAAAACTGTTGGCAACCTGACCCAAAAAGCCTTTCAGCGGGTCAATGGCTAAATAAAATCAGCAGGGTAATACAATGGAGTCATACACGGCAGTCGACAAGATCGCTCTGACCTGTGATCACTCCTGACATCTATCCAACGTGGACAGATCTCAAAACCTAATACTGACAAAGGGGGAAAAGCTGCAGAATGAAACCTTCTTGCACATTTGACTTAGTGCAAGAACGACTCTAGATGTTGGCCATGGATCAGCAAATCTGTTTAGCCAAGGAAGAGAAACACCAAGTCATACATGCTGGTGGCTGCCTCTGGGGACGAGGGACCAGCAACAAGAGGCTGGTGGGGAAGGTCATCTGGAGGTGTTTAAAAGGGACGTGAAGCAAACAGGACAAAATGTCAACCACTCCCAGCTCTAGGGGGTAGACTGGTGTTCTAGCATAAATCTTATTACTCATCTGTATTTTTCTTTTCTTTTTTTTTTTTTTTTTTTTTTACAAATTTCATGTTTATATAATCCTTAACCTCTATAGCCAATGTGAGGCTTGAACTCACAATCCCGAGATCAAGAGCTGCACGCTCCACTGAGCCAGCCAGGCACACTGCAACCATTTTCTTGTAAAAGTCACTTCCCTCACCACGTTCACTCTTCTCTCTCCTTGCCAAGCAGGGGTATCAGTAAATATGAGGTGCTCCTGAAAGCCCCCTGGGTGGAAGAGGACTGAACATTAATACCATGGCCAACTTCACTGCCACTCTGAGGCCAGCGCAGCATCACCAGGATCACTGCCTGCCAGAGGCTGACCATGGGCTCCTGGCCAGGTCTCTGTGGCATGAAGAACTGGGAAATGGGCCAGAGGCAAAGACCCAAAGAGAATGGGAGACAGTTACAGGGTCAAGGAGAGGACGGCGAAGGAATCAAGATGGGGCAGGCCTGAGAATGGAAAGCCAAGGGACGAGCTCATCCCAGTGCAGCCCAAAGGGCACCAGGGGGTGCCCAGAGGTGTGGAGTGATGGAAGTGCCCAAGGGCCAGTCACGCCCAGTGGAAGGGAGGAACCCATTCCAGCTCCTTGAAGCCCAGAGAAATAGGAGCTTTAAGTTGAAACAGGAGAGATCCAGAGTCTTGACCTTGGAGTCGTGAGTTCGAGCCCTGCGTTGGGTATAGAGATTGCTTAAAAGAATAAAATAAAATCTTTTTAAAAAATTGTTTTAAATAAATTGAAACGCTTCTCTGGCTCCCCTCCAGGATGAAAAAGCATGTGTTACGGGGAGCACTGACAACTGCCTCTTTACAGTCTTGCACTGAGCTCCCTTCCAGGGAAGATGAGGGTCCCATCATGAAGAGGGGATGAGGTGATAGGGAACAGAAGGAATAAAGCACTGGGGTTGAAAGTCCCGCACACAGTGCGTGCTCAGTCGGTGTGTAAACATCAGGAGAGCGGACTACCCGAAGAGCATCCCACTCTCTGGCCTAGCGGATCATGTATTATTTCTCCTCACTTTTCTGGGCTCTCCCTCTCCATCCAGGCAGGCCCCGTAGCAGTAAGAGTGGTCAGAGGTTTATAAAAAAAAAAAAGGGGGTGGGGGGCAGTCAGCAAATGGAAGTACGAGATGGGAGAGAAAAAGACGCTTCCCTTTCCTGGGACCCACATTCAAACTGTCCAATGACATGACCCCCTAGACCCCCAGCTCTCCCAGAGAGCTAAAGACCGGGTCCTACCCACCTGTCTCCTGACCCCTCCCCTTCTGCCCACCTCTTCTCCATGCCTCTTCTGCATCCCCGTAAGACTCTTCCCCGAGACTGCAGGCCTGACAAACTGAACCCAGAGGGTGCAAACAGAAACTAAAAACCTGTAAAGATGTCCAGGATTGCCTGCCACACTCTCAAACCAGCACAAGAAGTGTCCGGAATATAAATAAGTGTCTTTAAATAGGTCACCATGCTTTTCTTTTTCTTCAACTAAAAGTTCACTAATTGTGTCTGACTTAATACTGTATCACATCTGGGGTCTTCCTTGGTTGTGCTCTCTTGGCTTAGGGGCAGCAAAGAGAACCAGAGACAAGCAGCAGAGCTTCGAGTGAGAATCGTCGCCTCTGGAGCATAAATGGGCCATGCTCTCAATCACTGGTAGAACCATGACGAGTGACAATGGCATCAAAGACCAGGACGACGGCCCTCTGGAAAACCCGTCCACCTCTAACGCCATTCTGGACTTTCCAAAGCAAAAGGGCAGCTATCCAGGGAAGCCGCACCCCGTGGAGAAAGCCGTGCCTCTGAACCAGATCCTTAAATCCCTGTTCTACTAAACTTGTCCAATCAGAAAACATGGAAAAACAGGCATTTGCCTTCTCCTTCCCTTCTGCGTGTTGAGATTAGAGGAAGAAGGAAGGAGAACCGGTGTGACATCATCTGATTATCTGAGTTTCTGTGCTAAGTGGTTTGTGTACAGAACCTCGTTTTTTATCATCGAGCAATCACACGAGGTTGATAATTTCTTATCCCCTCTCACCTTGACCAAAAAAAAGGAAAAAAAAAAAGCCGTAGTGCTTGAGGCCAATTGCACAAAGTCACGTAGTCAATGGCAAAGCCAACACAGATCCAGGTTGTTCAGCTCCATAGCTCTTAACCAACCATGATGGGGTCTGGTCTTTGGCATCGTCTAAGGGAAGACTCGACTGGCAGCTTTCAAGCCCAGTGCTTTATTCCTTCTGTTCCCTATCACCTCAACCCCTCTTCCTGACGGGACCCACCTCTTCCCTGGAAGGGAACTCATCAGTCAGATCCCAGCCAGGCCCACCCAACCTCAAAAACCCTTCTGATCCAGTACACCGATGCCAACCCCATCCCAACCCCACTGCCCTTCATCCCGCCCGACACCCCTCCTGCCACTGTTGCTATAGAAACTACCCAGCCTTATCAGGCAGCTGCAGAGGCAGGGCTCGAGGGGACTGCCATTTTCATTTTATCTTGGCCTCAGGCACTTCAGAAAGCAACGGGGGCACCATCCAGAGGCAACTTGGCACCTCCATCCAGAAGTCAAGACAATAGATCTAAAAGAAACTTCCCGGGGAGTCGCATTAAGGAATATTTTTGAGAAGTTGTGCCTTAATTACCACCTCCCAGGGAAAAGGAGCTTTTCGGAGCAGCAATATATAATTCACTGCTTCTTTGCACGCATGAGTCTCCGGGAACGGGGCCCTGGGATGGGAGTCCGGAGACCCAGCCTCCACTCCGGTCTGTGCTTGCCTCAGCACCAGAACCCGAACGCAGCCTCGATTTCTTCATCTGTCAAGTGGGGAGAATTCTGAGGCTAAAGCAGAGCTGGAAAGAAATGAAACAAACAACAAAACCCTACAGGCAGCTGGGTCAAAGTGGAGGATGTCTAGAAAAAAAGCAATTTGAATTAGCATGACTTTGTCCTTGACCCTCTGCTCACTGCAGCCCACAATCCAGCTCGGATCCCTCCGGCTCGAAGGCCTCACCTCCCAGATACCTTTAGGAGTTGAACACGTTGAGCCCCCCCAGGCCCATCTTCACGGGCTGAGGCCCTCCTGGGCACCCTCAGCCCTCCTGGGCCCCTGCTCTGGGCCCCTCCCTCCCTGGCCTCCTACCTCCGGGGCTCAGCTCCTCAAATGAAACACAGGCGGACACACCTATACCCATCAGCTAATGAGAAACCCCAGGCTCTGCTCAGCTCAGGCCAAGCGACCAGGGGACCTGTGGGCCAAGTCTCCTGCCCCGCAGCTGGAGGCCTGCCAGCCCCTGCCCCTTCTCCCCAATCTCCACTGGGGCCCTGCCTCCCAACAGCCAGGAAGAGACATGGGGCCGGCGGCCAGAAGGGGCCCCGTGGGCTGCCAAGTGCCCCCTCCCCCATCAAAAAAGAAGGGAGGGGGGTAGAAACAATTCCTGACTACAATCGACTCTGTATTTCTTTCCGGGGGAGCCGGCTTTCTGAGCAAGGTCTCCCTCTGCGTCCTGACTGACACCCAGGAGCTGAGCCAGAGCAGATCTTCCCTGGCTTTGTGAGAGGACAGGAGTGGCCGAGGAGGGGGAGAGGCACGGGGCGGGGAAGGGGGTGTCCATTTCCCAGGAGTGAAAATAAAATCCTTTGCCCAGACACTCCTCACTGGGGAGGTGGGTTGGGGGGCAGCAGTTACCCTGGAATCCGAAAGCCAACAAACTTCTCTGAATTGAGGATCCCATCTGTAAAGTGGGTTTTTTTTCTCCCGGAGGCTGCATCCCCACAGTCATGAAGGGCCTCGGAGTCTAAGGAACCCGCCAGCTCAGATTCCCAGCGGCAAATGCTGTACTCTGTCCCAACTGTCCCGCTTTTCACCACAAGCCTATGCTGACCCCTGAAGGCTCCAGCATCCCCTTCCTCTGCTTCCTGGGGCCTCACCTCCAACAGATGCTCTAAAACACAGTCGTCCTATCATTACATCCCGACAGGCGGTCACTCGGATGGAATCAGACACTAGGGAGGATCTCAGTGCCCAGAAAACACTCCTCCCAACCCCCAGCACTCCAGTGGGGAACCCATCAACCCCTTCGAAATGAGATGCTGCTCCCCAACCCGCCTCCCAGGGAGTGAGGTCAACTCTGCAGACTGCGTAGTATGGAAAGGAAACGTTACTTTCTGGACAGAACGTCCAATTTCTTTGGCAGGATCACGTTCAACGTTCTGGCTCCCTAGGCTCAGCCAGGATAGATGTGAAAGCCCATTCTCCTGTAGCAAGAAACAGGCGCCACGGGGCCTTCACTGGCTTGGACCACTCAACTACCACGCGCCCTCACCCATGCCATACGTATTAGGCGTGCTAAGACCAGGCTGGTTCCTAGCTGGCCCTACTGTTCTGAAGCCTGGGTCCCAGCGCTTTCCTGTGGAGGGCTGTCCGTGGAGGAAGGGCTTCCCCCTCTGGAAATGTGGCCTCAGGGATTCTCTGGTCTTCCAAATATCTGCAGTTGGAGGGCTAAAGGTTGACTGGCCAGGTGAAGGCAGGACCCAGCCCTGTCACCAGCTTAGGAGCAGCAAGTCTGCAATGTACCCAGTGTCCCAACTCTAGGGCCACTTCTGTCCCCACATTCCCTCCACCCCCAACTGAGGCACTGGGGCTCCCAGACCAAGAGCGGCCAGACCAAGAATGAGGCTCCCAGACCAAAAATGGTCAGTCCCAGACATCAGGACCCGGCCCCTAAAGAACATTGCCTAACTCCTCCGCAAAAAAAATGGAAGCCGGCTGACCTCAAACCACTTGCCTGACGTCAAATCCATTGATACTATATTTAAAGTATAGTTTTGTTACTCTTCCTACAACTCCAGTCCATGGAAGTAGGCGGGAGGTATGGATATTTCTATTTTATAGGTGAAGAGATGCAAAGCAAGTGACTTAATTAAAAATAAAACAAAAACCAAAAACCTCCCCGCAAAAAACACCAAAGTGCTTAGCTTTGACTGTATTATCTAGCTTTCCATGCGCACACACACACACACACACACACACACACACACACACGGGCGCCACCCTATGGAGCTGGTGGTGTCAATATTTGATTTACAGATAAGGACACAGAGGCTCAAGAAGGACCCATCTCCTGCCCTGGGTGATTAGTGTGTGGTTGGAAACTGGGCTTTGAGCCGGAGCAAGTTCACACCACGAAGAGGCCACTTAAGCGCCACACTGAAACCTCCGGGGACTCCGTGGCCTGCCTGACACAGCCAGCGTGGCCTTCTTCGTTTCAGAGACGGGCTCCCTAGGCGTCAGGGGGGAGCCCCGGCCTGCTGAGCTTGAGGAGCTAATACGTGTGAGCACCTGCTCTGTGCCAGACACTGGCCAGCAGCACAGCCATCCCCGTCTCCCCAACACTGGCATCTGAGGGAGGCCCTGCACACCAGCGCTCAGGTTCTCGGGGACAGGTCTGCAACGGAACCCAGTCCCTGTGGCAGCACAAGCCGGCCCACCAGCTCTTCTGAGGCCGCGCTGGGACCCTTCTGTCTCTCCTGACTGCTGCACGCTGGTCACTCCCCTCTGAAGTCCCCAGGACGTGGGCCTCCCAATGGAGTTGAGGGAAAGCAAATAACCGAACCTGGCCCCTACGTGGCAGGTGTCCAGGAACAAACTTTCTGGCTGACAGGGTCAAAGGCTTTTGCTGCCAACACCCCCCCCCCCTTGCTTGGCCATGGGGGCGGAGGGGCACAGAAGAAAGGTCAGGCCTCTCGTTACTTACCTGCTAAGGCGTCCCCTGACTGAACCTCAGAGTCCCCCACACCTGCGAAACGGAGGTAAAAAGCCTCCCTCTCTCCCTCCCAGGGATCTCGGAAGTCAGGAGACAAAGCAGGCTAAGAAGCCAGTTCATAATAGGATGAGGACAGATGGGAAGGCGACCGAACCCCTGGCAGCTGCCTGCCACCTCAGCAAAATGCTGGCCAGAGACAGCAAGGAGTAGAGAGGCCTAGAACGGGTGCCAAGCAGAACACCAGCTCCCCTGGTGACTTAAAAGCATAACCTTGCTCCTCCCTGCCTCGGGTTGCAGGGGGAGCAGCCTCAGCACAAACCCCCTTGGGGATACGGCCACTTCCCCCGCGCCCCCCCACCAAGCCCAGCCCCTGTGCCACCGCCAACTGCCCTCCTCATCTCAGGATCAGATGTGCTCCCAGCATTCCAGTCCCCCATCACCTACGGGGTCTCCACCTACCTGGATTCTTGCGGAAGGCTGGGGAAGCTCTATCCTCCTAACTGAGCGTCCATCCAGGGGTTCAAGACCCAGCCATGGTGGGAGAGGCCTAGGGGAGCCAGGGGAGCCAGGGGAGGGACTGGAAGCACTAGGAAGGGACAGGTTGAAACTAAAGCAGTCTCTGCTGATGGGGGCTTTTTAAAAATAACAGTAACGACTAAGCCCTTTGTTATTGACAAAATAACAATAGTTATTGTTATAGGTGTTGTAGTAGGTGAGGAGGGTGAGGAGGGTCAACAGCAAAACCAAAGGTATGCAAGGTCTGCATATTTCCTGCTCCTCCTTCACACCCTTCAGCAGCCCGTGCTGTGCCCCCCGTCCCACCCCCACCAAATACTGTCGTCCTGTTTTGGATTTCACTGGAACCAAGAATTCCTGGAACTTCCTCCTACCAAAATTTAGCAATTGTGCATCCAGTTTCCTATGGCAAAGAAGAGCTAACGTGAGACCGGACTAGAAGTGAACCTGATGAAAGAGCTACTACGGTGCACTGATCCTCTCAAATCTCTCACCCTAAACCCTCACATGCTGGACAACTGGTGGCCAAACATGCTGCCACTTCCAAGTAACCTGCAGGCATCTCTCTAGGGCCGACTTCCAAGCAGTCCCCTAACCCAAAGGCATGATTTGCCTGAAAATTTCAGTTTAAAGCTCAACGAGCTTTCCGTTTAAAGCTAACAATGAGAATCATCTAAGCCTCCCTTTTCCCTCTGCCTGCCGGGAAACTCAGCAGTCCAACCTGGCCAGGACCCACTGGCCAGACGGCCCCTCGCGGTGGTCACCAGCAGATAGATTCTTCTTCCCCCTGGACACTGCCACGTGTGCGAATTCAGAGATTCCTTAGCCCTGTTCTTGTTTTTACGAGATCCTTTGACCTCGTTACATAGGATTTTTTTTTCCCCTCGAAGCTTCTTCAGATACCTTTGTCAAAGGAATAGATGGGGTCAGTATTACCACACAAAGGGAACTACCTGGGTGAACGGTGTGGACCTAAGTGGAAGGTGAGTAAGGAGACTGCCGGCAAACACCCGGATTCTGGGACTTCCTCAAATTCCAGCCCTCCAGGCACACAGAGGAGGAGGAGGAGGAGGAGGAAGAAGGGGAGGCAACCGGCCAAACCCTGCAAACCCTGCCCCGCCTGCCTCGGCTGCTTGGGGACCTGGCGAGCCACGTCCTCCAGTCCAGCCCTGCCTCGGGGCCACCCCCCGCGGGGTCCAGTGGCCCCAGGGACTCAGCGTCCCGGAGCCCCGGGAGCAGCAGCCCTCAGCTCCCCCCATCTCCTCCTTCCAATGCACGGTGGTGACTCAGGCGGGGCGGCCTAGCAGAGCGAGTTCTGGGTGTTCTGTCCAGAAGGGGGGGGAGGGTGGCGGAAGGTAGTGGCGTTAGCGATCGGTGACAGTGGGTCCCACTCATTCCCCAAGTCTATTTTACGACTTTGAACTCAGTATGCAAATTTATGCAAGACAAGATGCAAAGCAGCGCGCTGTGAGCCAGAAGTCCCATTGCTTTTTCTCCCCTTTCTCGAAGCTGCACGGCACCACTGTAAATCAGCGCTCGCCTCTGCCCCCCTTTCTGCTCCCCCAGCAACTGCAGATGCAAAGCCTCCTCAGAGCCGCCCGCCCTGGGACTTTGAATGACTGCACATTTCTATAGCACCTTTATATGTGCAGCCGCCAGACGGCCACTCGGCGGCTCCGCCCCTCGGCAGAAGCCCAGGCATTGTGCGCGGCGGGAAGGAGCAGGAGCCGGAGCGGGCCAGTCCCCCGCCGGCCCTGGGTTCTGAAAGGGAGCCCACTTCCTCCTCTTCCCCCCGACATTTCTAGGCACTCCGGTTCAGCCCCGCTCCGCCAGCAAACACACCCACACGCTGCTAAGGTCCAGACCCCGCCGGATCTGGGGGGGCCGGGGGGGCCCCACTCCCCTGTTTCGTCCAGGCTCGCTCACCTACTCCAACCCGGAGGCAGGCGGACTTCCGAGTTGCTCTGAGCCCACCAGGCCCGCCCCATCACCCCCCAAGGGATGGAGGCTCAGCACCCGCAGATGGCCCCCCCCACCCCCTGCATCCCAGCCCGTCCCCAGGAAGTCAGCGACACAGCCCCTGCGTCCCGGGAACAAAGACAAAAGCGCTAACAGCAAAGCCGGAACTGCTGGGGTTTGCTGCCTCAAAATAAGAGGGTATGTTTAAAATTCTCAAAAGCAACCTGCTCAAAGAGGAATGCAGTCTGGGATGGGAGAGAGCTCGCTCTTCAGACAGGGGGGGAGAGGGGATGGGAGATGGGGGGGGCAGGCAGCGGCTTCCAAGGCTCCGCTCCCCTCCCCTCCGGGCCACGTCCTGGCCGCCCACCCGAGCCGGACCCCAGGGCTCTCCAGGCAGCGCCCCGTCCCGGCCCCAGCCCAAGACCCTCTCCTGCCCAGAAGCCTCACAGCCTGCCCCTCTCTCCCCTGCACCCCTGGCAGCCCAGGCTTCTCCCTGCACCGCCCCCTTTCACCCAGCCCCACTCGCGCCTCAGCACCCTGCTCTGGGTCACTTCTCTCCAGGGTGCCCACCCGGCTTCCACATCTAGCTCCCACCCCCACCCCAGGGGCCCCTCTTCCCAGTCTGGAGCACAAGAGAAAAATGCGGAAGGCGTCCGTGTGGACACTGGGAGGAGAAGGCTGAGGAGGCAGCTGGGGCTAGCTGGCGGAGGGGAGTCCCACAACCAGGCAGAAAATCCGGAGTGACATTCTTCCCATGAACTCGCCCCATTGTCCCTGGACTCCCCTGACAACTCCCCGGTCCCCTTCAGGCTGGCGGGGAGGAGGGTACGGGGACAGTGTCCCACATCTGTTCTGGGGCTGGGAAGCCCGAGAGCTGGTTTCCAAGCTGCCAGTGAGAGGGATGAAGGGTGGGAAAAAATACTACAACGTCTAGGGAGGACCTGTACCATGCACTTTATTAAGACGGTCAAAATCCAAAGGAGTCTCCGAACTCGGAGGCCTTTGGAAAAGTTCACCCTGCTGAGGAAGAGGTTTGGTTTGTCAGAGTTCAGCTCCAAAAGCGCAGCACCTCCCTGGAGGGGGGCCGGGGGGCGGGGGGGGGGGGATCCGGCCGCCTGGAAGGGGCCACGGAGGAGGAAGGCAGAGCCGAGTATTTTCCTTCTATTATGACTTTCTAAGAGAAGCAGCAGGGAAGGGTTAACTTGGAAGCAAGCAGGCTGGGGGGGGGGGGGTAGCCAGCGGAGAGAGAAGAAAGGAACTCGGGGGTTCAGCTTAGCTCCCTCGGAGGGAGGAAGCCCTAACGTGCTCTGCACTCAAGGTCAAAACTGTGCCAGAGACACAGAGGAAAGATTTCAACTCTGACCCCCAATTCCATTCCCAAGGAGAACAGGGAAAATACAATAACTGGGTAGAGGAAGGGCAAGGGGCTGTAGGGTCCTGGAGGGGGGGGGCCCTTGGGGGGTTAAGGGGAAGGGGGGTTGTACTAGGACCACAGAAGTTTACACGCATGCAAGAATGTTTGCACTTATTCCCTTTCTTTCTTTCTTTCTTTCTTTCTTTCTTTCTTTCTTTCTTTCTCTTTCTTTCTTTCTTTCTTTCAAGCTTGAGGAACTTGGTCAGGCTGGCTTGCTTTTTACAACAACAGCAGCAGGCAGTGGACACATTTCCCAACCGTCTCCAAGAAGAAAGAAAATAAATTGCAGTTTCCTCCAGACCACTGGGGCAGGAGGCTTTTGGAACTTTACAAACAAAACAAAACAAAACAAAAGTGAGAGTCTCCCTGCCTGGTCGTGTCCCTCAAGAACCTCTGGGTGGGTGGGGGCGATGCGGACGCCTTACAAGGACTCCCGGGGGCCCCCATCCCACCGGGCGGAAGGAGTCCCCCGGGGCCGGGCGGCGGGGACCAGCTCCCCGCGGTCGGGGCAGCCGCGGCCAGGCCCGGACCCAGATGCTCCCGGGGGCCCAGATGCTCCCGGGGGCCGCACGCCTGCCCCCGCCCGGGCCGCAGCCGGCCTCCAGCTTAAGTCACCCGGAGCCGACCGCGGGGCTGCGCCTCCCCAACGCCCCTCTTTCATTGTTCCACCCGACAGGGAAGGAAGCATGAGCCCTCCTGCTTCCCCACCGCACGCAGCAGCGCGCCTCTGCACTTCTCCCCTAAGCAACCCACCCTACAAAGTCCCGAGTCCTTTCCTTCCACCTCACCATCCCAGACGGAGGGGTCCCTCGAGGAGCTGCCGCCTTCTCCGTGCGCCCCGCTCGCCCGGCGTCCCCGAAGTCAGCGGCACCCGCCCGCCCCCGCCGCCCCCGCCGCCCCCCACGCCCAGCAGCGCCCTCCGCCGGGACCTTTCCAGGAACCTGGGGTCGGCGGCCACCGACTCAAGCCGTGCCCCCTAATAAGCCTCAAGCGCTTCCTCCCCGGGGTCTGGCCGACACCCTCCTCCCCGGAAAATCCCCCCTCCAAAATACAAGTGGAGGGACCTTGCAGCCAGGGGAGACTGGGGTCACAGGGACGCCCCTCCTGCGCCCATCGACCCCGACCGAGCAGTAAGCAGGCGGCCAGGGAGCGCCCTCCCGGCAGCCGCCCCCGGGTGCGGGGCCCCGCCGCCCGCCCAAGTTCGCCCCAACTAGTTACCTGCAACCTGCTCGGGGCTGGCGCCGTACTCGGCGTCGCGGCGCTTCTCGCAAGTGCCCTCGCCCAGGACCAGCGCCTGCAGGGGCAGCTCGGAGCCCGGGTGCGGGTAGCAGCGCAGCCCCTGCGCGCAGCGCGGGGTGTAGACGCCGCACGCCTCGCCCTCCAGCCGCGCGCACACCGAGCAGCAGCCGCAGCCCGGCTCGCGGACCAGCTCGGCGCAGGGCGCACGGGCGTCGCCCGACACCCCGGCCGCCCCGGGCCCCCCGGCCGCCCCGGGCCCCGCGGACACCCCGGACACCCCGGCCACCCCGGACGCGGCGGCGGGCGGCGCGGCCGGCGGGGGCCCGCAGGCGGCCAGGCGCTCGGGCGTGCAGGGCGGGCAGCGGAACAGCACCTCGGCGCGCGCCCCGCGGCCCCCGCCGGCGCCCAGCAGCAGCGGCAGCAGCAGCAGCGGCGGCGGCAGGAGCAGCGGCAGCATGTCGGCGGCGGGCAGCGCGACGGCGGCGGGCGGCGGGCGGCGGGCGGCGGGCAGGTGGCGCGGCCCTGCGAGCGCGGGAGCCGCCTCCTCCGCTTCTCCCTCCTCCCCCGCAGCCGGGTCCTAAAGGGCCCTGCTTCTCCCCGCCCCCTGCCTTCTCCCCTCCCCCTTCGGGAGACCACCCCCTTCCCCGCTCTCCCGCGCGCCGGCCCTGGGCGCGCGCCCCTCGCCACCCCCGCCCCCGCTCCGCGGGTCCCCAGGGCGCACCCCCGCCCCGCGCGCCCCGCGCCCCCCTGCTCCGCGGGTCCCCAGCGCGCACCCCCGCCCCGCGCGCCCCCTGCCCCGCGCCCCCCTGCTCCGCGGGTCCCCAGTGCGCGCCCCCGCCCCGCGCCCCCCTGCTCCGCGGGTCCCCAGTGCGCGCCCCCGCCCCGCGCGCCCCGCGCCCCCCTGCTCCGCGGGTCCCCAGCGCGCACCCCCGCCCCGCGCGCCCCCTGCCCCGCGCCCCCCTGCTCCGCGGGTCCCCAGTGCGCTCCCCCGCCCCGTGCACCCCTGCCCCGCGCCCCCCTGCTCCGCGGGTCCCCAGTGCGCACCCCCGCCCCGCGCGCCCCCCGCCCCGCGCCCCCCTGCTCCGCGGGTCCCTAGTGCGCGCCCCCGCCCCGCGCACCCCGCGCCCCCGCCCCGCGCCCCCCTGCTCCGCGGGTCCCCAGTGCGCGCCCCCGCCCCGCGCCCCCCTGCTCCGCGGGTCCCCAGTGCGCGCCCCCCGCCCCGCGCCCCGCGCCCCTCCGAATGACTCCGGGGTTGGGGCAGGACCCGCGCGGGAGTGGAGAAAAGTGGGCGCTTTTGTCTCCTGTGTTCGGTTGGGTTCGGAAGGACCTAGTCTGCGTGCGTCCCACGTGGCCGGCACCGGGGCCGACCGCTGGGGCAAAAGGCCAAGGGCAGAAGACCTAGTCCTGACCTCCGGGTCCGCTCCCACCGGGCCCCTCCATCCTCGGGGCTCCCCTCGGCGCGGCGCGGACGCGGGGCCTGGGGCGATGACTCCGGCGAAGGAAGCTCCCCTCCTCTGCACCAGCCTAGCCCGAGCAGCCCTATTAGGGACCACGCCGGCTTCCCAACTCTGCGAGCGTCCGGTAACATGTAATTACCAGAGACGCAATTTGGGGGCACTGAGAAACCTGCTCCCTTCCTCTCTGCCTCCTCGGACACCCCCCTCCCCAAAGTAATCCCTTAGTTGTGACCTCTCCAGATAGAGTCTTCGAGATGCATTTGCTGTGGGACAGATCCCAAAACACCCTGCTTCAGGGATCCTGGAGAGGTTAGATCAGATGTCTAGGTGTGAGAGGAGGCCCCCAGGGAAGGGCATTGAGAGCTCTCCCCAGTGTTGCAGATGGACCAGGACGACCTCCCTTCATTGTCCTGTTGGGTTTACACGGAGTCCCTCTCCTTGCTGCCCCCCAGCCCCCAGCACTCCAGGCAGGACCCAGGCCTTCATTATCACCCACGTCCCTGGGCTGTGGCCCTAACAAAGACCCCTGTCAGAGAAGATGCACGGTTGAGCTGACTCCAGCCCACAGTTAATTTCCCAATACCTCTGCCCCGCTCTCCACCCTCCACCCCCACCAGCCCTCCCTGCCAGCTCTAACTTTAGGACTCAGAGCCATTTGACTGAACTCTACAGCTCCTTACCAAGTGGCCACCTGGCCCCGAAGGTGAGTGAGATGCCCCAGGGAAGGCAAGTTCTAGCTGAAGGAATTAACTGGTGCTTGGGGATAGGATTTTGGTAAGATGAACAAACAACTGGTTTGTCAGAGGCTTGGAGGAGGAGAAGTATTTGGATGGAGAGGTGATGAGGATTTGGGGGTCATGGGTGAATCCGAATTGAAATCGAAACTTAGAAATCTTACCACCACCACCCCTATCCCCGGAAATGCAGGGATCACAAGGACACTCGGAACAGAGGGGCCAACCGAAGCAAGGAGGGCAACGTGGGACAGGAAGGTTGAGGAAAGATCCACTTGGGCCAGCAGAGTGCTTGGAGGCAGGGAGCACTGGCAGGAAAGCCAATTGACTTGTGAGGAGGTGTGGCTTCGTTCAGGGGACAGGGGAGGCCGTGTCCATGTTTGAGCAGAGGAGTAGGATCCATGGAGCTGAACTTCTGGAAATCGGTAGAGCTGTGTCTAGTGCAGATCTGAAGAAGTAAGAAGAGAGCGTGGTGGGGAGGCTGCTGGTCTCTCCCCCTGGGTGTGCCCTGGCTCCTTGTCCTGCCTGCTTAACATTTGCTCCTGTTGTTCTCACCCGCTGGGTCTGTGCGCCTTCAGAATAGGGACAGTGTCTAGCATGACACGGGCCCGTGGAAGTCTCACGCGAAGCACAAATGTGAGCCGCGTGTGCAATTTTCAAATCTCAAGCGGCCACATTAAAACATAGTAAAAAGAGGTAGGCGAAACCCAGTATTTCAATCAGTACATTCAAAATATCATTTTAATATGTAATCGGTACTAAAAATTATTAATGAAAGATTTAGCATTCTTTTTTCGCATGAAATTCTCAGGCTCACGGGGTGTATTTTGTGCTCAGAGCGCATTTCAATTTGAGCTAGCCGAAATTTAAATAACACCCACAGGCGACAAGTTGTGACCATGTGGAGTAAAGATACAGTGCCTGGCACCTAGTGGGCACTCAATAAATATGGTGAAGGAATAAATGAGGGAATGGGTGAAAAGCACTGTCTCCAAAAATACTCCGGGCAGTTCTTCTCACTCTCCATTGTGATGTCCAGCAGAGGGGATAGGAGAGACCTTCGTTCACTCACTCATTTAGCTACTCACAGACCATCTGAGAATCATGCTCTTTCCAGCTCTGTTTAAAGTTCTTGATCTGGCACCTGGGTGGCCCATTCGGTTAAGCGACTTCCCTTGGCTCCGGTCATGATCCTGGGATCGAGGTGGGGGGGGGTCCCTGCTCAAATGGGGAGCCCACTTCTCCCTCCCCTGTTCCCCCTGCTTGTGTGCGCGCTCTCTCTCTGTGTCAAATGAATAAATTCTTTTTTTTAATGAATAAATTCTTTTTTTTAATTTTTTAATGAATAAATTCTTTAAAATCTTTAAAAAAAACATTATATCAGGGACTCCTGAGTGGCCCAGTCAGTTAAGCATCTGCCCCCAGGGGATCCCTGGTGGCTCAGCGCTTTGGCACCTGCCTTCGTCCCAGGGCCTGATCCTGGAGTCCCGGGATCGGGTGCCACGTCGGGCTTCCTGCGTGGAGCCTGCTTCTCCCTCTGGCTGTGTCTCTGCCTCTCTCTGTGTGTGTCTCTCATGAATAAATAAATAAAATCTTAAAAAAAAAAAAAAAAAAAAGCATCTGCCTCCAGCTCAGGTCCTGATCCCAGGGTCCTGGAATTCAGCTCCAGACCCGCATCAGCACAGCAAGGAGTCTGGTTCTCCCTCTCCCTCTACCCCTATCTCTGCTCATGCCCTTCCTCTCCTTCTTTCTCAAATAAATAGATAAAATCTTTAAAAATTAGATCGGGGGTTGAGGGGGGGGGCAGCCCGGGTGGCTCAGTGGTTTAGCACCGCCTTCCGCCCAGGGCGGGATCCTGGAGACCCGGGATCCAGTCCCACATAGGGCTCCCTGTGTGGAGCCTGCTTCTCCCTCTGCCTGTGTCTCTGCCTCTCTCTCTCTCTCTCTCTCTCTCTCTCGGATAAATAAATAAAATCTTTAAAATAAAAATAAAAAAATAAAAATTAGATCGGGTAAAATTAAAAAAAAAAAAAAGTTTCTTGATTCCTTAGCCAAGAACTGTGGAGATGAACAGACAAAGTGAAGCTAACTTGACACATGCAAAATACTCAAGATTTCTCTTGAATGAGTCTGACATCCAGAATCTCAATTCTTTTCTCCTAGTTCCCTGGTGAAGAGTTAGTTTTACGGCCCCTCCCCACAGACACACACACCACCACCACCACCACTACTAACCCCATCTTTTTAAGTCCTAACCCCTGTGAGGTTCAGGGTTCTACTCCAGAAAGGCTGGCTGCTGCTACTAGATGGCTACCTGTCATCCACCGAAGCCTGGAGAAGTGGAGGGACCTGACCCACCACTTTCTTCCCTAACTGTAGGTTCAGGGCTTGGGACAGTGCCTGGCCCTCAGAGGCTCTGATAAACATTTGTTGGGTGAGCCCCGGCTCTCGGTCCTCATCCCTGCCATGCCCACTTTTTCTGGAGCCTACCTCACCTTAAATTGCTCCTGAGTCCCTCTATCAAGGATGTGTACTTAGGCCTGAGAGACTATGCCAGGCAGTGGGGACTTGTTGAGAGCTGGGGACAGGCTGAAACTGGTTTGCTTCCCCTCCCCCTAATCCCTGCCTTTTTCCATTTGAAAAGTGTTTCACAAACTCCACCCTCCCAAGGTTTACCTTCACCAAGTACCACCTGTACTGTTATTTACATAATATTGTTTTAATGTTAAGTCAGTTCACTTTTTTTCTTTGCAACTAAAAGCTATTTCTCAAACAAACCTTACATCACTACATCACTACGGTAAATGGAAAATCAAGATTGATGGCCGTCTATAGATGGCAACCATCAAAATAAACACAACGAAAGCAAAACAGTGTCATTCAAGCTGAAGACTGTTGCCCACTGATGCCTCTGAACCCGGCATACGCCTCTGCTTAACAAAAGATGAGCCAGTCTAAAGAGAAGCCTTAAAGGCAAGCCAGGACCCAAGGTGCGATTCGTCTCCTTTAAGTCATCAAGTCATGACATTGAAATGTCATACAGGCAAAAAAGTGCACCTATCGTAAACTTGAGAAATGTTCGCAAATTGACCATTCCACATAACCAGTACCCAGGTGAAGAGAGAGAACATGACCAGCACCCAGACCTTCCAGGTATCACATCCAACACCCCATTATCCCGACTTCTACTACCATGGATGAGTTTGGCCTGGTTTTGCATTTCACATAAATGAAGACATACAGCAGGCAGTCTTTTTGTCTCTGGCTTATCTTGCTCCACATCGTGCTGGTGAAATTCGTCCATGTTCTTGGATGTGGTCATTGGCCCCTTCTTGCTGTGGGGTAGCGTTCCGTGCTGTGACTATACCACCGTGTATTTATCCTTGGTGCTGTTCATGGGCGTTTGGATGGCTTCCAGTGTTTGACTCTTCTGAACACAGCTGCTGTGAACCTCCCAGAACATGCTGTTTGTTGAGCATGTGCACACATTTCTGTTGCATCTCTACTAGATACGGAATTTCTGGGTCATGGGGCATACATGTGTTCAGCTTTAGGAGGCCGAAGACAGGCAGAAAAAGTTTTGCAAAGTCCACGTCTGCATCTGTACTGCTGTCAGTAGTCTTTTGCTCCCCGTCCTTGCCAACACTTGACATAGTCCATCTTTTCACAACATGCCCGTTATGGTAGATCTATAGTTGTGCATCTTTCTTTGTGGTTTTATTTTGCAGTTCCCAGATGACTAAGTAAGTTGAGTACCTTTTTAATGATAGGATGGGATGAATTTTATTTTCTTAAAAGATCTTATTCATCCATTTGGCAGAGAGAGTAGAGAGAGAGAGCACGAACAGGGCAGGGAGGGACAGAGGGAGAAGCAGACTCCCCATGGAGCAGGGAGCCCAGATGGATGTGGGTGGGACTTGATCTCAGGACCCCAGGATCACAACCTGAGCCAAAGGCAGATGCTCAATCGACTGAGCCAATCAGGTGCCCCAATGGGATGAATTTTAAAAGAGAATCCTATCATATCAGGTTATATAATGTCATGCCCGTGTATCATGATTAAACACCGTGAGTAACGCCTAAAATCATCCTGGCCACACCAGGTGCAGACATTTTTATTTTGGAAGTTTTGTTTGTTTCAGGAGGAAGAAAGCAGTGAAAAAGGGTAAGAGTATTGCTCGAGCAGATGAAGCATCCTCTTCTCTCTGTTCACACTGCTAGGAAACACCACAGACCAGTGTACCTCTTCCTTGGTAAGTCCTGAAGCAATGAAAAAGCATGATGACCTCCAGCATTTCTGATCTGATTCCTTGGTGGGAAACTCCATAAGGAAAATCTGAGGAGCATCGCCATGGAAAAGAGTTTTTAAAAAAATGGAAAAAGTGCTCAGAGGTAAATAAGAGGCCAGGGCTGCATGCTTCATGGTGATTTCCTGAACCGGCCTTACATGCCAGGCTAACAACTGGATCCCATCACCATCATCATCTTTGTCCTCAGAGCATCTGGACCAGATGCCTCTTCCCAGACGCTGGCTCAGGCTTCTGGGTGGCCCTGCCCTCTAGAAGATATGGAATTGGGTTGAGTGACTTTAAAGTAACCAAATGGAGAGAGAGCACAGAAAGGAAAAGCGGAGTGGGAATGCGAGCCCTGGAGGCTGGTGGAGGCGTTAAGGAGAAAGGGCTTTGGGCCAGGCTGGATGCATGTCCGACTCCTTCCCTTACTGATTGTGTGGTTTGGGGCAAGTTACTTTACCTCTCTGAGCCTCAATTTTTCCATCTGTAATAAGGGAATGATAATAACAACACCTGTTTCAAAGAGGTACTGCAAGGAGTAAGTGAAACCCTCCACCAAGCACAGAGCCCTTGACAGTAGTCTCGCTGTTGTTCTTACCTTCTGCTCATGAGAGGGGCCCATGTCCTTTTGCGCTGTATGGGAATGGAGCATGAGGCTGACAGGGCCTCAGCGTGAGGCCAGGAAGGCCCTTCCTCTAATAAAGCTGGGAAGATGGGAGTGCATGGGTGGCCCAGTTGGTAAACGTGAACTCCTGACCTTGGCTCAGGTCATGATGATCCCATGATCATGAGATCAAGCCCCACGTGGGGTTCCGAACTCAGCATGGAGTCTGCTTAAGACTCTTCTCTCCCTCTGCCCCTCCCCTGCTTGTGTATGTGCACCCTCGCCCCCCCCTTTCAAATAAATAAATAAATCTTAAAAAAAAAAAAAGCTGGGAAGATGTTTGCAGGAGGAGGAATTCATCATAAGCTTGTGGGGAAGGGGTGGGAGTAGATCCCTGGCACAAAGTGAGGCAGGAAGGGGATAATGGATGCACACAGCTTCCAGGAATTGCAATGAAGAGTAACAAGAAAGACAGAAAAAAAGGGGGGGAGTAACGAGAAAGAAATAGAAGTAGACATCAGAGCATAGTGTTCCCTCAGAAGCCTGGAAGAAGGCATGGAGCTGGCCATGGAGTCCAGAACCTTATCCCTCCTGGCTGGAGATCCAGCTGATCATCAAGGCCACAGCCACAGGCAACGAAGGTCAGTGACAAGAGGAAGCATGGAACAAAAGTCAGAGCACTCTCCCAGGCGTTACTTCATTTAATTCTCATAAGTGTCAGATGAGGCCCAGAGAGGTTAAGGGACCTGTCCCCAGTCAGCCAACTGCACACAGTCCCTGACGCACAGTGGTTTCAACTTGCAATTTTTCGAATTTGCAACAGCGCAAAAGCAATGTGCCTGCGGTAGAAACCGTACTTCGAATTTTGAGTTTGGATCTTGTCCCAGGCTAGCACTGCGTGGACGGTTCTCTCTCCTGATGCCCCGCCAGTGAGTGGCAGGGGCCGCGGCTCATCGGCAGCCCTCGAGCTCGAGGGTCAGCAACCGGTATGCTTACCACCATTCCCAACCCCCTACAACGGTTCTGGTTTTCGCTCTCAGTACAGTATTCAATAAATTACAGGAGATCGTCAACGTTTTATTACAAAATGGGCTTTGTGTGAGATGATCTTGTGCAACCCGAGGCTCACGTTGTGTGCTGAGCACCGTTAAGGTGAGCGAGGCTAAGTCGTGATGCATTTCTTCCTTCCAAAGGGCTTACTGGGACTCGACCCCACTCTAGGTGGAGGAAGGTCTATAGTGTGTAATAGAGCCGGATGTCAGACCCTCCCTTACCTTTCTACTACTCTGGGGAGACCAACACTCTAACTCCAGACTTGCTAACATCAAGGTGCGTGGCCACACTTGTCCCTTACCCCCTCGTGGCCCACACTGCCATTGCCTTGTTTCCTCTCCCTGTGCAAAAACCATCCTCAAACTGAAGGGTTACAACGACCATCTGTATCATCTCTTGCCTTACTGTGGATTGACAGGGCTCCACTGGGTAATCCGCACACAGGCTATAAGCCACGGTGTCAGGGACTTGGGTCACCTGGAGGCCTGACTGGGCTGGACACCCAAGAGTGTAGCTCACTTGCCTGACCGGCAGCTGACACTGGCTGGGCTGGGTGGTGGACCAGGGCGCCTCCCTCTGGCTTCTCCCCATGGTTTGGGCTCCTCGGGGACCTGGATGAGGAGGGTGGGGTTCAAGAGGAAGTGTCCCCAGAGGGAGTGTTCCAGAAAACCAGTCGAAGTTGCAAGGCTTCTTGGCATCCAGAATCCATGCCCCCCTCATCCTGCCGGTCAGACGGCCACCAGGCCTGTTCATCCTCAAGGGGGTGGAGGATCAGCCCGCAGGACAGAAGAGGTTGCGCAGGCCATCTCTGGGCGACGTAACGGGCTCAGTCCCCACCGCTCTTTATTGATGAGAAGATGTGCACGTAAGGCAGGCTGTCCCCCCAGCACCTCCCTTCCTCAAGCTGCTGCCCATTGCCTGGAGAACAAGGAGCCCCATGGCTCCTTGGAGGAGGAATAAAATCATCACCTTTCCCTCCAGTGGGCCACCCCCCCCCCACTCCTTCCCGGCCTCCGAAGCTCACAGTTTCCCAAAGAGCAGTGCAGATGCTTTAGATGGGGGCCCTCCGTGAACCAAATCAGGTGTCCCCTCTGTCCTTTTGTGAGATGGTTGAGGTCATAAGGATGTGGAAATTCTGTATGGGTTCAGGCCCGCGGGACCCACTGCACCTGAAGGAGGGGCGTCGGGCAAAGCATCACTGCACCTGAATTCTCTAGATCAGGGGTCAGTCGGTCGGCAAAAGCAAAGACCCTCAGGTGAATATTTCCGGCACGGGTTGGGGGGCCTTCTTGGGGTCTCTGTCACAACCACCCAGCTCTACAATCCGAGGCCTGCAGCAGCCCAGGATGATGTGCAAAGAGAGGAGCGTGGCCGTGTTCCAGTAGTAACATTTTATTTATTTTATTTCCGAGAGCAAACAGAGGCCAGGACGGGCCCAAGGTCTGCAGCGTGGTGGCCCCTACGCCAGGGCCTCCTCGGCCATGGGGAGCAGGCTTTCAGACCCTGTGAGCCTAGGAGGTCCTCAGACCCTGGAGTATTCTTGCCAAGCTGAACGCGGTCGCCTGGCCCAGGAAGCCTCCCACCCTGTGTCCTTGAGGGGGCCACAGGATGCCTGTGGGAAAGGCCAGCCCCATGAACATCACATTCTTGATTCTTTACCAGGGTCCCAGCTCCCAACAGCTCCCCCTTCCCTCTCTATCCCCGTCCCTCCCAGAATCCCACAGCCCGGTGCCCCCCTCTCCGGGTCCCCCTCCCCCAGTGCCACCCCACAAGAGTCTGGATCTGGCATCCGGCCAGGCCCCAGCAGCCCCTCTTGGTCATCAGGACAAGACGCAGGGAGGCCGCGGCGGGCCAGGCGGAGGTCCTGGATCAGAACTGGGGGAGAAGTGGCAACCGGCTTCCCTGAAAAGGTCCCGGCAGGGTGAGCGGCTATGGAAAATGTGAGCGGGGCTGCGGTGGCCCTGAGATGGGCCTGCCCCCCTCCCCATCCTCCCCCGCCGCCAACCGGCTCTTCTTTCGAGGAACAAGACTACATCTGTTTGGCGATACTCTATCTGGAATGGTTAAATAAACCTTTCAGGCCCTGGCAAACAACAGCCCATCTTATTCCAATGGGGGAGCGTCTGAAACACAGCAGACTTCTTAATCCTAAATCTGTCTGCAGGCGCCCCCTCCCCTCTCTGCAAATCCCTGCTGCCCTGCTCCCTGGCCCTCAGCTGGGAGAAAGCTTGCTCACACTTGCCGCCTCCGGCCCCTGCCACTCCTAGGCTGGAGTCTTCACATTGACTCTTATTGTCACACTCGGTTTTTCTCCCCTCACTCCTTTCTTCTCAGGGGTCTCTCTCTCTCTCTCTCTCTCTCTTTTTCTTTCTCTCTCTCTCTCTCTCTCTCTCTCTCTCTCTCCCCCTCTCTCGCTTGCTCAGTGGATCTCAGCCACACAAAACCGTCTGAGCAAACTCGTTCAGGCCCCCACAATTATCTCATCTCCCCATTACCCCCACCCTCACCCCCTTGAGGCCACTGAGAAGCAAGCAAAGCTAAATAAATAAAGGCTGGGAGGGGACCCAGCCAGCTTTTCCGAGCCCTGGCGGTGTAAAATCACAAGCGCACAGGCTCAGCTTGCCTTCTACCCCCCAAGGGCACCAGCCTCCCCCATAGTCAGAACAACAAAAAAAGCTGAACCCCTCCTACGGATGAAACCCAAGTCCTCTTGCAAAGGCGTGTTGCAATGCAAGCTGCAGAATCTGTGTGTCCAGCTGAGCACACAGACCTCCCCCTCCCGGGTGCTCTCGCTCCCTTCCCTCAACATCACACACGTCGTGGCCCTAACTCCCCTTTCCAGGAAATCTGTTGCCTCAGCAGAGAGTCGGGGAAAGCAAGAAGTTGCTGTAGGCACGTTTGGTCTCCTGCAAAATTGCTGCCGGGTGCTGGTGAGAAATGGGTTTGAACAGCACCCCTCTGCCTCCCCACCTCTCTCCCGCCCGGAGAAGGCTGTAGAGACTACACACTGCAATTTTACCGGCAGGCCTTGGTTCTCCTTTGCTCTGTAATTAAACTGCAGCCTCTCCTCCAATCAGGAGCCAGCTGGACGGCTCCGCAGGGGTTGAGGGGGAAGGGAGGGAGATTTGAGTGTGGGAGGGAATGATGAAATCATCCAGTTTGGAAACTAAGCCACTGGGGGGTGGGGGGGCAGTGGGCAGTGAGTGGAGGTGGCAAAGAATCATCCCCTAGGGGAAAAGGAAGATCCCCCTCCCCACCCGAGTTCTGAGGTTCTTTGAGGCCTGTGTGAGGATGAGAGAAGCTCCCCGAGGGAGGAAGGGCCTCCTGAATGCGGTTCTTGCTTCTCTCCTGGTAGAGCACCTTCCTGAAGGTGAGACCGAGCTCGGGGGTCCCTGTCCATCGCTCCTAACGCCTCCACTCGGGACCAGAGCCCCATCTAGGCTGTGCCAAGATCTGAGTTTATATTTCTTTGTGTTTCTTTTTGTGTCTTCTATCAATCTCCTCCAGTTTCCAAGACACAGAAGGTTGGGTGGGGCCAAGGACTGATCTTCTCTGATTCCTCTGCACCCCTCTCCCCACCCCTCCCTTCTGCCTGCCTTTGCCCAAGGTAGAGGGAGGTTACCCCATTCCTCTCCCTATGTGCCCACCCGTGGGCAGCCTCGGTGAGGCCTCTGTAAAGGGAAGAACTGCAGCCTGAAGAAACAAAGCTCCTCCTCACTCAAGGTCATTGGATGAAGGTGGTTTCACTCCCCCAGGTAAGCGCTGGTCACTCCACCAGGCAGCTCCACCTCTTGGTCCTGGCCGTGGGCGGTCGATAAAACCCCACGGACCACGTGCCATTGTGTACAGAGCTGATGCCAAGCAGCATGTCCCAAATACCAGTCATTTGGGAGACTGCTTCTAATTTCGCCTTGTCTTTGAACCACCTCGCTTGCTATTTACTTAATATTGTATTTAAGTCAACTCCTTTTGTTTACACAAAATATTACAGGCAATAATATGTCTAAAAACACGGTTTTTCCTTTACTCATGAAAACAAAATATGTAACTTGGCAAATAAAAGATGCTTCTCGGAATACCACCTAAAATCAGTTTGTGTAACCATATGTCGGCACAAAGTGTAGAAGGTATTTTCATCTTTTGGCCAGGTTAAGTATTTTAAGCAAGGGACGCCTGGGTGGCTCAGTGGTTGAGCATCTGCCTTCGGCTCAGGTCGTGATTCTGGGGTCCTGGGATCGAGTCCTGCATCGGGCCCCTGCAAGGAGCCTGCTTCTCCCTCTCCCTATATCTCTACCTCTCTCTGTGTCTCTCATGAATAAATAAATAAAATCTTTTTAAAAAAAGGTGTTTTAGGCAAGTCTCTGAGGATCAGTCCACTCATCTATAAAATGAAAATAAAAATGAAAAAAAATGCAAAAAAAATAATAAATAAAAATGCCGCTCTGCCTTCATGAGATTATAAATACCGTGTGAAGGGCAATGGGCAGGACCAATAGCTATCAAATAAGAAGGAAATTTTTAACAGAAGACATGGCCAGGAGAATGGCATAAAATTTAATAAGCATGGGGATTTTTTTTAAGTATAAATTGCTAAAAGAGGAAGGAATAGACAGTGCTGTACGTACTCAAAAAAAAACCAGGAGCCCTGCACCAGATACTGCAAAGAGATCTAACAGAAATAGTAGAGAAATGTACAGGCTATTAAAGGAAACAATACACACCCACACGAAAAACACAAATAAAAGAACCTATAGGGAATTATAACCCTGATTATAATTCTATTGAGCCATGAATGCAAAGCAAGGGAACAACGAGGCTCTGGACATATCAGAGGGAGCTCTGCAGCCTAAGCAGTGGGCCTGGAAGGCTCCCTGGAGGTGGTGTTAGAAACAGAGTTCTGGGGCAGCCCGGGTGGCTCAGCGGTTTAGCGCCTCCTTCAGCCCAGGGCCTGATCCTGGAGACCCGGGATCGAGTCCCACTCCCTGCATGGAGCCTGCTCCTCCCTCTGCCTGTGTCTCTGCCTCTCTTTCTCTCTGTGTGTCTCTCATGAATAAATAAAAAAAATCTTTTTTAAAAACCTTAAAAAAAGAAAAAAAGAAACAGAGTTCTGGCTCCTCAGTTGTGAGAGTGCTTCTGGGATCCTTTTTTCTTCTCCCCCCACCTCAAGTCCACGTTCCCTTGGGTTTCAGCCGTGGACAGCAGGTGCTTGTTGGAAACTGCTTTTCTGGAGGCTGCTGGTGGTTGGCAGGACATCGGGGACCCTCCAAGGCAGTGACTTGGGGTCCCTGGGTGGCTCTCAGTGCCCAGGAAGCACCTGTTGCTGCTCTGAGTCCCCTCCAGAGGCCTCCACCCCTCTCCTCTCACCTCAGGGTGGGGGCACCACCTCCAGGGCAGCTTACCTTCCTCCCGGCCCCTGAAGCGTTTCTCCTTCCCTCCTGCAACTTGTCACAGTGGAACTACTTCTACCTCCTATTTCGTCCCTGCCCTGTCGCACGGTAGCTTGGCTCGGGTGGTTCTTGTTTCTCTCTTTCTGCATTCTCTGCCTCTGTTTCTTCATCATTGTTATCCTCATTAAGGATATTATTTTTCATGCCCCCGCCCGCTGCCCAGGACTCCTGTGACCCAGCCCTTTCCTTCTAGAGAAAAGAGTCCTAAGGACTCTGCTCCATTGTGATGATAATCAGTGGCCAGGACTCTGAGGTGACATCCTCTGGGGCTTGGGAACAAGGGATGGTTTAGAGTCCCAGTGAATCCCTCACCACCGTTACACACACACACACACACACACACACACACCCTGCATGGCTGGAGCGCAGCGCATTTGGGCACCTTGCCAATCCTTTCCAAATTGTGCCTCCTGCCCATGAGCCAGAATGGAGAATCAATAATTATTTCCATCCACATCTTTACAAAATAGTAAACAACCCGGAGGCTCAGCCAAGTCAATGACCTCAGTTCCTGCTCTTTGTCCAGAATCCTGGTCTCTGGACCTTCGGTGTGTGAAGGGGCATTTGAGTTGTAACACCACGGGCTCCGTAGCTCGAAACAACCAGAACGAGCACAACCTGCTTTAGAGGCTGTTATTGGGGAGGGGGGGTGTCCCCAGTGCTGGCTCTGCCGGGCAATCCACGGGGTAATTTTTTGCAGGTCACCAAACTCCTTGGAGCCTAAGTTTCCTCATCTGCAGAGTGGGGTAAGAGCATCTAGCTCACGGGGCTTCTGCAAGGACCGAGTAGACTCAGCCGTGGAGGCCGCCGGCAGGGCGTCTAGTCCAAAGGGCAGGCTCAGCTCAGGGTCTGCGAAACCCCGGCTGGTCTTGACTGGGGGGCTCTTGCCTCTTGGCAATCCTCTGACTTTGAGAACTCTGATCCAGAACAAGGGGGGCCCGGCATTCTCAGGACCCCATGTTGGGACAGAGGCCCGATCTCTCCTTTCCTGGCCTCAGCGATTCCGAGGGACCCACCAGGGCCGAGCGGGAGACCTTCACCTCGCCGTGTGCCATCTGCCACTGCCTGTCTGCCCTACTCGATCCTGGTTGTCTGGAACAGGAGCTTCTCCCTTGGGGAAAATATTATTGTTTTTTGGGCCACTTGTTTGATCCTCAAGAGTCAATATTTGTGGAGATAAGCACAGTGTCATGTAGCCAAGTGGAGTTGTTTACAATTCAGTCCCCATCCCATCGGGTTTCGGTCCCCTGGCAGCTGTGGTGTGAGGTGAGAGGGTGCGTATCAACAGCAGGTGGTCCGGTTGCTCACCTGGACCAGCCCACCGAGGCAGTGGAAGAGGGCCTGGAGTCAGCTTGGGCGGGCTCTCTCCTGGCCTGAGCAGACAGGAGCGCTAGGGAGGGGTTGAACGTGGCCTTCCAGAAAGCTGGCGGCCTGGACTCCTGTCCCTCCAGGCCTCTCTTCTAGCACCAGGCCGACCCCGACCTTCTCCAGCCGATGGTCAAGTTCTGGAGGGGACTTTTCTCGAAGAAGAAGATTTTCTGTTTCCACTTCACATACGCAGGCCTAGAGAGATTTTCCCACCAGGTCTGGAGGGCTTATCGATGGGACCGAGAATACAGGTTATGAGAGGCTTATGCAAACTTTGCTCTGAAGTGGCCTGGATGGGAGGGCCCCCCCAAGGGCTAGGTGGGCAGCTACACACGGATGCAGTGGGAGGCCAGAGGGACACCTGATTAGGAGAGACACCTGCTCGTATTAAGCCACTGGGGACACAGAAAACAAACCTGGTTTCAGATAAAGCCCAAACTGCAAGTCACGGGGACGGGCAGGCAGCTCGGTCTAATTTGAGGGGAGTAGAAGCAGGGATGGGATTACTTGACCCCGGTTCGTGGCTGAGGAGAAGAGGAGAGAGGAGGAGCCATGGGCCCAGCAGGGTACCTGTCTCCTGGCGAAGTGACTTCCGAAACTAATCTCATTTAATTATCTTCTCTAACTCTCAGGACGACCGACCGACCGACCGTATATATACACGGGGCCGCTCTCATCCCCACTTTTCGGATGAGGAAAGTGAGGCTCTGCGAGATTAAAGTGACTTATTTGTCCCAGGTCACACGGCTTGCCAAAAGCAGGGACCAAACGGGATTTTGCTGACCTTGGTCAAGGCGCTTGCAGCAGATCCGTTTTTGATGGACTCCTCATTCCTTACAGCAGACAGCCAGGCCCTCTTTATCCCGACTTCGCCGTCTCCTTGGTTATTTCTCTTTCTCTCCTTGGAGACAACGGAGCCCACTGTGCCCAGCCCCCTCCTCACGACCGCACCCCCGCCCCGCCCAGTACGGGGACCCCCGTCCCCCTTCTCATAGAGCTCCTCATTTCGTGGCACGCCTATTTACTGAATGCCTGTCTCCCACAGTGGACTGTCGGGCTCCTTGCACTCAAGGACTGGCTGTCACATTCCTCCCTGTGACCCCCAACCTAGCCCAGGGCATGACACCCCAGACTCCTACTGATCTTCTCATCTGATCTGTGCCAACCACCCTTTCCTGAGAAGTCGGAGGGTAGGGAATGGAGAGCCATGGGCAGGGTGCCCAAGGCCCCAAGGCCTCCCATCGGGACCTGTGGTCGCACAGCGTAGGTGCTTCTGGTAGTGGTGAGAGAGCAAAAGACAAGCGGAGGGCGAAACATGAGCTGACACCCCACAAACCACATCCCCCCAAGGTAGAGTGTATACCTCAGGCGCTAGTGACAGCCTAAGAACAAACGTGGGAGGCAGGGTGCACACGGTCAACTGATAAAGCTCACACTCCGCAGGACATGAAACTCCACTATACTTTGTCACTGTCTTAATGATTTACAAAAAAACACATTCTTAGCAATAGTCAGACCTCCGGGAACCTAGAGACTCAGTTTCCTGGAGCCCTAACATCACCTTCTTTGCCTCGGGAGAGGGTAGAAACCCTTATATAATCAGTCCCTCCTCACAATCAGAATGCAGCTCTCTCTGCCCGAGGCTCCTGTCCGGTGCCGTAATGAACAGCTTTTCAGAGTTAAATGCCTCCAGAATTCTCTCTTGACTGCTGGGCGCCTGATCCTGGATCATAGCTTGATGGCCCCGGTAGGGGGATTGTGCATCTTCATCATCTGGGCTTGGAGCTTCAGTGCAAGCTTGGTGGGTTACTCCCTTTTCTCTCTCTACTCGCATTCCAGGGGCTGTGCAAGGAGGATGGTCTTACTGGAAGACTTCCATGCTCTAGCCCGTGGCCATTCTGCGAGAGGAACAAAAGCCTGCCTTTCGACGGGGAGCTTGTACCCTGGCTGGCATGGGAATAAGACCCAGAAACTTGATGCCCTCTCCTTATTCCTATTCTTACACACAGTTGTCTGTCTTGGGCACGGGACAGCCACCTAAGTCACTAGGACAGCCCCCAATCTCAAGACTCCAGGGTAAGGCTTCCTCCTCATTGCTCTCATGTGACCCCCTCCATGTCCCCGGTCTAGCCACTCGGACAGCAAGAGCTCCACTCAGGGCCAGCCGAAGCCAGTACCCGACTGAATTAAAACTCAAGCAGGGACCACTTTGGGGGAAAATCAATGTGTTGAAATGCCACTTAGACTATGATGGATTTCTATATTCTTCATCGGTGCCCCCCACGGACCCCTTAAAGTACAATATTAGGTAATTTCCCCTTGTGAACATTTTCTGGTGTTTCCCACGGGTTAAGAATGGCAAGTTCTCCCCAGCATTTCTGTCCTTTCACAGGCACCCATTTGTAGTCTAGAATGCAATGGGGACATGGGGAGACACTGGCGTTCCCTCCTACAAGGCAAGGCAGTGTTTACAGTGACTTCCTAGAGGGATGCCTCTGGGCACGTTGACGCCAGGAACCTTTGACACGTCCTGCGTGGGAGGCCACCCAGGAACTGGGAGTGGGATTTTTGGTAATGGACCTTCTCTCCTTCTAGGATCACAGGCTCTTCTTCCGTCCCCAGAGATTCTCCCTTGGGATGCCTGTTAACCCAATGGAATCAATTCGGATTGCAAGATCTAAGAAAGTTCTTTTTTTTTTTTAAGATTTTATTTATTTATTCATGAGACACACACAGAGAGAGGCAGAGACACAGGCAGAGAGAGAAGCAGGCTCCATGCAGGACTCGATCCTGGGACCCCAGGATCACACCCTGAGCTGAAGGCAGACGCTCAACCACTGAGCCACCCAGGCGCCCCTAAGAAAGTTCTTTTATAACATTGCAAGGACTCAGTACTCCTGAGATGAAGAAAAATGGCTTATTGATGGGACTTGAGACTTTAATACCATCTATCAGACCTCTTCTGCAGGAAACAGGGCAAATCGAGACTGAGGTGTCCTATGTCCAGACCTTCATGACTAAATCAGCATCCCGACCTGAGGACCTCTTGCAGAATGTGTCTAATCATAAACCCCCTCTGGATGTCTTGGATGATGATTGTCTGAATAGGCCCGTTCCTCCTAAGAGCCCTGGACCACTGGAGGACACACTTGCCAACCCAAACAAAGAGGATGCTGGCTCTGTTATTATCCCTCTTCCTTATAAGCCCCAACCCCCACCTGGCACCTTAGGGGGTAGCTGCTAGAGTCTTTAATAATAGACATATGGCCTTAAGGCAAAAAAAGGACCAGAGAGCTATATTGCAGGGTAAGATACAGGCTCAAATATTAGCTGCTGCTACTGTGGGTCCCCAACAACCCCAGACTGACCAGAGGCCGAAGATAAAGCCCATATCAGACAAAGGACCGAGTAGGATCCCATGCCATGGATGTGACCAGACCAGACACTGGAGCCAAGAATGTCCAAACAAAGGCTCTTCCCCAGGACCATGTCCTGTCTATAAAAAAAAGGTGAATGAGACATTGAAAGAGAGACCGTCGCCCTCTCCAGAGAGAGAGGAAGACAGGAATTTGCTTCCCCACCAGAGAGCAGGAACCAGAAGACCCAGCATGACGGGGCCCCAAGGCTGGACCCGCTCCCTGTGACATCAAGACGACTGAGCCCCAGATTAGCCTGGATGTGGAAGGTGAGTCTGTCAATTTTCGTATTGATACAGGAGCCACTTACTCTGTTCTTACTCGGTGCTCCAGCCCCACTTGTCTTTCTAGCCATTTGCGCAGGAGGGAAAACTAAAACACGCCGTCAGACAATGCCTTTAACCTGTGAATACAGAAGTCAGTTGGTCACTCGTGGTTTTCTGGTCCCTCTATCTTGTCCCACTCTCTTACTGGAATGAGACGTAGTGTGTACACTGGGAAGCAGGTGTGCTCTTACTAAAGAGGAGGATGGCTTGTTCTCTTTACCACCTGGAAAATGAACACCTGGTCCTCATGTCCCTTCTCATGCCTGGAAGGAAGTAAACCTGCACGCCTGGGTTGGGATGTCCCCAGGACCGGCTCTTAAAGCCCAGCCAGTGGAAGTGACCTTGAAGGGCCCAGTCACTCTACCTCATAAAAAATAATATCCTTTAAAGCCTGGAGACAAGAGCTGGGTTACAACCACTTATGGATAAGTTTCCCGAAGATGGCATTTTATTTTATTTTTTTTAAAGTTTTTGAAGAAAAAAAATAAAGATTTTATTTATTTACTTGAGAGAGTGAGAGAGACAATGGGTGGGAGGAAGGGCAGAGGGAGAGGGGAAAAGGAGGCTGAACAGGGAGCCCGATGTGGGCTCCAACCCAGGACCCTGGGATCACGACCTGAGATGAAGGCAGATGCTTAACCGACGGAGCCATCCAGGTGATCATCAAACACAGTAATTCAAAGCTTTGTCAATCTCCTTATAACACTTCAGTTTTACCAATAAAAAAGTGAAATGGGGAATATCAGGTGGTACAAGATTTAAGGGCAATAAATGAGGCAGTGGTGTCCATTCATCCCAGGGTGCCAAATCCATCTACTATTCTCACCCAGGCCCGGGGTGAGGCCAACTGGCCTCAGTCCTCAATTTTCAGGATCCCTTCTTTTGCTTCCCTCTAAGGGAAGAAACACAGCCACTACCTGCTTTTGAATGGGCCTCCCCTTCAAGCCCACAGGCTGCTCTGTGGACTTGGACAGTCTTGCCACTGGGATTTAGAGACAGTCCTCACCCGTGCGGGGCTGCACTTAGTAATGACCTTTGTGCTATGTCCTGACCTCAAAGGACTGTAATTCAGTATGTGGTGACGTTTTAATCTGTAATCCCACTAAAGAAAAGTCTGATAGTAATTCTAATACTTTACTTAATTTCTTGGCAGACAGAGGGCATCGTGTCTCCCCTAAAAAGGTGCAAATATCTAAACAGAGAGAACAATATTTGGGATACGAGCTAACACCAGGTCACTGGACCCCGTCTCCTGACAGAAGAAAGGATTCCCAGCTGCAAAGAAACAACTCCATACTTTCCCAGGTGTGGCAGGTTTTTGCCACCTGCAGACTCCTGGATTTGGGCTCTTAGCCAAACCATTGTATGATTCAGTTAAAGGCCTTGATAAAGAACCTTTACTCTGAACGAAAGCCCGGCAGATGGCCTTTCAAACATTAAAAGCTAAACTTGTGTCAGCCCCAGCTTTGGCTTTACAGAATTTAGAAAAACCTTTCGCTTTATATGCAGCAGAAAAACAGCATCAAGCTTTGGAAGTTCTTATGCAGAAATGAAACAAGACCGGTGGGCTAGTTTTCAAAGTCACTTGATAATGGAACACAAGGGTGGTTGCCACAGCCCTCCTGGTTTAAAAAAAAAAAAAAAGTTTGAAAACTTATTATGGGACCATCTTTGGCACTGATGGCTCGACATCAGGTCCAAAGTATCCTAGAGACCAAAGGCCACCAATGGATGATGAGAGGCTGACTTCTTAAATATCAGGCCATGCTTTTAGACACATCTGAAATAATACTTAAAGCCTGTCAAACTTTAAACCCAGCCACCTTAGGCCCGCACCTGACCATATATCTGTGCTAGAACCTAACTGCTCAGGAATTATCAGTCTTGTTTATTCAGGCGTCTCAGACTTAAAAGATTTCCCTATTGAAAATGCAGGTGAGGGACACCTGGGTGGCTCAGTTGGTTGAGCATCTGACTCTTGGATTTTGGCTCCGGACGTGGTCGGTCTCAGTTTGGAAGAAGGCATAGAAGATGAAACCTTCGGCCTTCAACAACCTTTAAGATTTAAGGGTCAGGATTACTGAGGAGGGGAAGTGATGAGAGAGAAAACAGATGAGCTGAGGGTGAAACCCCGCAAACCACACACCCCCCTTTAGGTAGAATGTATACACATGGCATTCCTCAGGCCTAGTGACAGCCTAAGAACAAAGGCGGGGGTGGGGATGGGTAGAGTCAACTGATAAAGATCACACTCAGGTAGGACATGAAACTCCACTATACTTTGTCACTGTCTTAATGATTTACAAGAAAAACACGTTCTTAACAATAGTCAGACCTCCAGGAACCTAGAGACTCAGTTTCCTGGAGCCCTAACATCACCTTCTTTGCCTCGGGAGAGGATAGAAACCCCTATATAATCAGTCCCTCCTCACAATCACAATACAGCTCTTTCTGCCCCAGGCTCCTGTCCCCAGTGCCTTAATGAACAGCTTTTCACAGAGTTAAATGCCTCCAGAATTCTCTCTTGACTGTTGGGCTCCATGATCCCTCATCAATTAGGGACAAAACAGGATGTCTGACCTCAGATAGTCCAGGTCCTATGGCCGCTGCATCCGTGATGAAAGATAGAAGATGGCACTGAGGGGGGCACTTGATGGGATGAGCACTGGGTGTTATACTATATGTTGGCAAATCAAACTCCAATAATAAGAAATATATATATATAAAATAATAATCATCACAAAAAAAATAAAGCAAGCTCATTGAGCTGCCTGGGGGGCTCAGTGGTTGAGCATCTGCCTTTGGCTCAGGTCGTGATCCTGGTGCCCTGGGATCGAGTCCCACATCGGGCTCCCCGAAGGGGGTCTGCTTGCCCCTCTGCTTATGTCTCTGCTTCTCTCTCTCTGTCTCTCATGAATAAATACATAAAATCTTAAAAAAAAGAAAAATAGAAGCCACCGCAATGTGAAGTCTGGAGAAGAGATGGGCCAGGTGAGTAGTAGACAAGCCCTTCTCTAGGAAACCGCTGAGCAGAAACCCTCCAGCCTCACAAAGCTGGAAGTCGCACACTCGAGGACTCTGTTCCAGCTCACCTCCTCACCTTATCTTTGGAAAAGCACTGGACTGGGCTGCAGAAGTCACTTGCTGATTGAAGACATAAGAGGCATCCCCTTCACTTGAATCTTTTTTTTTTTTTAAGATTTTATTTATTTATTGGCACACAGAGAGAGCACAAGCAGAGGGAGTGGCAGGCAGATGGAGAGGGAGCAGCAGTCCCCGCCCCCCTACAGAGCTGGGAGCCTGACAGTGGGAAGCCCCACATAGGGCTCGATCCCAGAATCCTGAGGTCATGACCCGATGCAAGTGCAGATGCTGAACCCACTGAGCCACCCAGGTGCCCCACCTTCACTTGAATCTTGTTCAACATGCACTCATTAGGCCCCTCCTATGAAAAATGAACAGGACTCATGCAGTTCTTATCCTCAAAAGTCCTGCCACACTAACGGAGCTGACAGGCTTTGTGAGATGGCAGGGGGCAGGAGGAGGTGCGGGGTGGGAGCAATGCTAAAGATCTCCAGGGCGATGTGTCAGGGCAACTACCTCAGCGCAGGAGGGGCTTCTTGGAGGTGGTAAGACTTGGGAACTGAGTCTAGAGACAGATAAGACTCGACTGGGTTGGGAAAAGCTTTCCAGACTGTTGGCATGGTGCATGGAAAGGCATGGAGGTAGACACAGCTTGGAGCCTGTGGGAATAGCTTTGGTGTGGGTCACTGGGAAGTCAAATGCAAGACCCCAGTCTCCCCCACCACCCCCAGTTGCCGACCCAGTGCTCAGATCTGACCCCAAAACCTGAGGTTTCATGCATCATCCTGTGATCTAAGAAAGAATGGAAATGCTCCCATGTCTAGGAAGAGAAGTCCAAGGTCAGTAATTACTGTAAGAGCAAACAAAGAGTGGGAATAAAGGCAGATCCTCAGAGATCTCCAGAAGGGAGGTGGGTGAATGATGATCTTGGTGGTTTAGTCAGCTCGAATCAAGAAGCATCCAAGAATGAGGAGCATCTAGCACATGCACCTGGCTACCTAGGGGCCAGGCACCCCCAGGCACCCCTATCGGGAACTCACAGAGTTCTCCCAGCAGTCCCACGAGGCGAGAGCCATTGTTGTGCCCACTTTAAAGAGGAGAAATTGAGGTACACCTGGAGAGGATAAGTCACATGCCTTAGGGTGTGTGATCCTTTTCCAACCCAGACTCTGCTCCAGAGTTTGTGTTCTGAGACAATGCTTCTCAAGTTACCTCTGGTCAAAGACCAGTTGTCCCCTGCTTCATCACAGACTGACACTTTTGTAAAATACTAGCAATAAAATGAATTACTAGAAAAATGATCACGGGCTCGGATAGCACAGCCATGGCAAATTGCTCCAAAAGTTTCTGATGCTTACTCTGGGTTTCTGCATCTGTCTCTTCACGGCACAGAGCTGCATGGGGTACACACACTTGGGGCAGCGCTAATCCACCTCGCCATGCACTTACTCATGTGCTGAGGATGTGAAGGACCAAGCTGGGTGCAGAGAAAAATCACTCGTCTGCATTCCAAAGGCTGAACTATTAACCTCCACTGCTCACCCCAGAATCAAGGATTCGGCAGACACTTGGATCTGTGTTCCCAGCTTGGGTGACTTAGGGAGAGGTCCCCCGTATTGTACAGGAGTGATATTAGTTTAGCTCCAAAGGTCCCTTCCAAAACCAAAATGCTAGGATTCCATCTCTTTTTTGCAACAGCCCAGCTCAGCAGAAATGTCTGCAAGGCCAGCTGTTTTTGTTCATGCATTCATTAATAAAAGTAGTGAATGCAACAAGAGCCACTCTTTTCTTTCCTTTGTCATGTCCTGAAAGGGGGCAGGGAGGGAGCAGGAGAGCCTGCAGACGCAGGGGACGTGCCAGACGTGCAACAGGAAGGGCTCAGCAGAGGAGGACTGTGAGGAAGGAAGGCAGGTGGGCGGAAGGCGGGGGAGGGGAGGAGGGGGGCCTTGTGACAAAGGCAGACTGACACATGGAACCCATTACCCCCCCCCCACCATGGGGTGGGGGGGGTGCACCTGGGAATTAAAAAACACCTGGTTGTTTCTGGAACAGAGGATTAAGAGCAGCTGAGGAAAATGGAGCTGATGATAGAGCAGGATGGGGTGAGACAGGAGGACACGGCTCAGCTGTCCCCACCCCCTGCCCCCAGGGACCTCACTTGATCCCTAGGGGATTGGGCAGTGGCTATTTCTCACAGTCTATCAGTAGGGCGGGGAGGAGGCCACTCTGGGTCTTCTTCCATTCAGAGACCTGAAAGGAGGAAATCGGTTCCAGAGGTGATAGAAACCCTCTTAGGGACAGAGGGAGCGCGGAGAGCAGAGGAGGATTCTGCAGCAAAACACAAGACACAGTTCGATGCGAATTTCTGATAAATAATTCAGGGTGTTAAAAATGTGGTATATAATGTACGGGATGCCACAGACTCATACACTTGAACATGATTAAAATGCCGAATTGTATATTACGTGTATTTTTCCGTAATAAAAATATTGAATATAGAATTGTATTCAATTTATCTGAAATTCACATTTAACCAATGCCCGGGTATTTTATTTTATTTTATTTTATTTTAAATATTTTATTTATTTATTCATGAGACACACAGAGAGAGGCAGAGACACAGGCAGAGGGAGAAGCAGGCTCCATGCAAGGAGCCTGATGTGGGACTCGATCCCGGGGACCCCAGGATCACACCCTGAACTGAAGGCAGATGCTAAGTCGCTGGGCCACCCAGGCGTCCCCCAGGTATTTTATTTATTGGATCTAGCCACCCCGCCCCCAGCAGGACCTCTGACGCAGGGGGCTGCCCAGAAGGCTTTGGAGCCACAGAGGAGACACAGCTGCTGCTGCTGGAGATGTGGCAGGAAGGGGAGTCATCCTCGGAAGAGAAATGGTCTGGCTTGTCCCCTCCTCCCACCCTGCAGTGACCCACCAGTGCCTCCCGCCAGCCAAAGCTCCTAGAAGCTGGGTGGGTAAAGGAGCCTCAGAAATGCAGGGGGCAAGAGAGCAAACATGCAGTTATTGGAAATGACCCAAGAAGCCTGGATTCGCCAGACTCAACCACGCCAATCGCGTTTTATCTGCAGGCTGCGCTCCCCCCCCTCCCCCCGCCCGGCCCAGCCTCAGTCAGGTCATCCCTTTGAGGTCTGTGCTCTGTGCTCTCCCTGCCTTGACACCCGGGCCAGCCACGGCCCGGAGTTCCTGCTGACTGCCAAGACAGCAGACAGGGGCACATTTGTGAGTGTCCCGGAGCTGGGAACCGTCAGCTGGGAAGTGGAGGATACGTGGTTCCCGTCCTGCCGCTGGGTCCCCAATGCCTGTTCCCTCCTTTATCCCACGTCGGCTTATGAGATGGGCACGGTCCGCAGCCACTGAGAACAGGGTGGCAAGTTAGGCGACACGTGCCACGTTCTTCAGGGGCTCACGACGGTTCTAGTGGGTTGAGGCATATAAAATGCAGTGGGAATGAGCCGAGACACAAGGTATAAGTGACAAACGCTGGACAAAGACTAGCAGAGAAATGACAAGACTCAGCTCATGATGAACGGGACGTGGACGGTGTCGGCGGGACCTACAGTAGATGCACAGCGTGCCCGGCCCGTGCTCGGTGCTGGGGGGCAGCAGAGCAGAACCGGGCACGTGCCCCCCCCCAGGAGCTCAGGATGTGGCTCACTGGACTCCCTGGAAGGCAGCCACCAATCTGTGTCCACTCGTCTAGGCCTTGGGGCCTCAGGCCTCCGTGGTCGAGTGCGCATCTGGCCTCAGTCACCTCTGCCTCTGCACTGAGTCCCCCCATTCTGTTGTATTGACAGGTCTCTGTTTCATGTCTGCTGACCTCCGACAGCCCCCAAGAAGCGGCGACAGGTGCATCCGGCCCCCGGGGCCCCAAACTCAGAGCTCTAAACGAACAACGCACACATTTACCGTCACCCTGGGCCAGAGTGGCTGAGCACTGGCCGCGGTTCTGGGGTCAGGCTGCCGGTGGTCGGCTTGAACACGGTTGCATAAACGGCTCCCAGGGTCTGTTTGTTCATTTGCAAAGTGGAAATCATTACAGGACTTCAGAGATCTGCAAGGCTGCAGAAGATAGCGCCTGAGAGCGTGCCTATTAGCTACTGTCCCTTGTTATCAGTGTTTATTAATCACACTTCGTAGGCTTAGAAACCAGTCATTCATTCACTCTCACCGTCTGTCTCCAGATCATGGCTTTTTAGTTGACGGGTTCCGAGCCTCTAGCGGGTAGGGAAGTCACCCGATAAGTAAGCTGTTGTACATTTAAAAGAAATATTTACGCTAATTGCACAACCAAAGACGAGAAGGTTGGCAAAAGGGAGGAAAATAATACAAATTATTAGTGTATCACATGTGCTGAGCATAAGGGAGCATCGTCCTGGGAAACTAGAGTCTCAGCTGGTCTGCAGGTTGGGGGTGACAGACCCCCCGCTATGCTGCGATGTAAAGTGGGTTTTGTACTGTGGGTCGTGGTCAAAAAATTTGAAACCACTATTTTAGGTTAAATCATCATTCCTCATAATTCTATCCTTCATGCTTTTCGACACCCTTGCTCCTTCCGCCCTAAGGAACACCACCCCGCACTCTCCCTCCTGCAGGCACTCTCTGCCCCCCCCCAGGAGCATTCACCCCTCCTTTCCCTTCTCTGCCTCCTCAGCATCCCGGAGACCCTCCACCCCTTCCCTGGTCCCTCAGTGCTCCCCATCCTCCTCTCCTAAGTCCCTCCCACTGCCGTGGGACCCCGGAAAGTCGCTTCGGGTAGCAGATGGGTGGAAGACAGCCGAGTAGTCTACAAACATTGGCAGCCGCCCCCGCCCCCCCCCAGGAGAGGAGAGGCAGTGATGGAGGTTTGGCCTTTTAGAATCAGGGCCTGGAAAGGAAACGAAAGGAAGGATGGAAGGATGCAGAGGGGAGTGAAGGTAGTGGTCTGGGGCCCCTGTTCTGGGGGCAGTGAGCTTCAACTGGGGCAGGATGAAGGGGAGAGAAAGGATTGTAAAGGAGACGGGGGGGGGGGGGGGGGGGGGGGGGGGGGGGCGGGGCCGGGAGGGAAGGAGACCTGGAGGGGGGATCTGTGAAACCCTCAGGAGTCAAGAGGTGTTCTGGGGAGGCCGCTTGAGGAGAGGAGGGAGCAATGGGGCAGGTCTAGGAAGAGCTGGAAAAGGCTGGAAATCTCACCTTGGGGCCAGGTGTCCGAGCCTCCAGGTCCCCCCGAGTGTGCAGGAGTGGCTGTGCTGGAGGCCCCGGTGCCATCTCCGGCCCCTGCTCCATGGGGTACAGCCCCCGTGACCCGCCCCGGCCCCCAGTCTTTGCTCCTCCCTGCGTGGGCCCCACTGGCACCCGGAGGCCTCGGGGGGGGGGGTCCCACAGACCTCGGGCCGGTCCCCCTCGCCCACCCTCACTCCCCGAGATGCGGAGCAGAGGAAGTCCGCAGACCTTCTCCAGAGCTCTCCCACTCTCTCCTCACACCTGAACCCTAGGGGGCAGAGGGAAGGGTCCATATCTCCCCGAGTCGGCCCCTGGAAAGCATCTCAGGCTCGGACTGGGGCAGGTCTGGGATGGGCTGGGGGGCGAGGGGGCTCTCAAGCACCCAGTCCATCACCAGCCCTGAAAGCCCATCTGAGAGTTGCTCCACGGCCCCCTCTGGACTGGGTCATGATGGGCCGGATGCTAGCTCCCCCCATCGGTTCTGCTTCCTCACCTCTGCAAGCTGGGGCTTCTGTTGAAGGGTATCTAACACCCGTTAGGGATAAACGGTGCTGTTACAGGTGTTTCCCAGGGGCCAGACAGGCAAAGGGAGTGAGCAAAGCTTGTCAGGTGTAATATCACAAAGCGTAGGCCGGGATGGGGCAAACAGGAGGACTCTTTGCGCTGTCTCAAAAGGCAGCTGCTACTCCACTCCTGCCAGCGGGGAAGCTGGAAATCTGAGATTTTGTGTGAAATCTCCAAAATTTTAAATGCTGACACTTAGTTTCAAGATATTTTACCATCAGGCAGGCCAAGCAAAACCCTCTGCAAGTCTGACTCAGCCTGTCAGTACCAGTTTTTTGCCTCATCCAAGAGGCTCTCAAACTTAAGCACCATTCGGAGTCCCCTGAAGGGCTTATGAAGACACAGATTGCCCGGCTCTGCCCGAGAGTTGCTGAGTCTATAAGTCTGGACCGTGGACTGAGGAACTGCATTGATTTTTCTTTTTTTTTCGGTAAGCTCTAAGCCTAACGTGGGGCTTGAATTCAGTACCCCAAGAGCAAGAGTCGCATGCTTCACGGACTGAGCCAGCCAGGTGCTTCTGAGGATCTGCATCTCTACCAAGCTCCCAGGTGATGCTGATGCAGCTGACCCAGGGAACATACTTTGAGAACCGCTGTCCTACACCCTAGGAATACCACCACTATCCCACATGATGCTTTGCGTGATGTCAAAGTAGCTTCTCATGAGGTATCGTCAAGATTCTAGATCCTTCATTTGGCAAGTCGAGTGGTGATGACGATGATGATGACAACGATAATAAAAAAGCTCACAGCTGAGGGGGGGGCGCGCCTGGGCGGTTCAGCTGGTTGAGGGTCTCCCTCTGGCTCAGGTCATGATCCCTGGGGGATAGAGCCCTGGGTCAGGCTCCTTGCTCGGTGGGGAGCCTGCTTCTCCCTCTTCCTCTGCAATCCCACTTGTGCTGTCTCTCTCTAATAAATAAATAAAATCTTTATTTTAAAAAAAGAAGCTAACAGTTGGGGTGCCTGGCTGGCTCAGTCAATGGAGCATGCAGCTCTTAACCTCAGGGTCATGATTTCAAGCCCCACATTGGGCCTAGAGCTTACTTAAAAATAAATGAATTGAAAAAAAGTTACAGCTAACTTCTTAAAACATACCTTACATGTGGTATCTTACCTATGTTAGGGCCTTGAGTCTTCACAAAGCCCCAGAGATAGGCATTATAAATAGCCCCTAATTACAGATGAAAATAGCTAATAGGTGGCAGATTTGGAGTCAGACACCAGACACCACCTTCTCCCCATGAGGATTCACAGTCTACTTCGTACGTACTCCATAATGTATTCAGGTCCTCTAGATCCTACTTTTTGTGGGCATGTCTCCATAAGTCAAAGCAAATTGTGCATTATTAGTTCATCATTTATTCACACCATGAATCCTTGCACTTAAACTAGAATTGCATGCAGGTCATGCTACTTCAAAGAGGAACACAAGGAGCAAGGTAAAAGGGCGGGGAGTGTTGGTGGGGAGGAGGATAAGGCTATTTTAAGATAAAGCAGGCAGAGAAGGCCTCTCAAAGGAGATGGCATTTGAACAAATAAAATGAGAAAGAAAGGAAACGAGGAAGAGAGAGCAGCAAGTGCAAAGGCCCTGGGGTAAAAACACGTATGGTACATTCTAGGGCCCGCAAGCCAGTGATCAGAGAAGAAAGTGCTAGATGAGGTTGGATAACTGGGCAGGGATCCTAAAGGCCAGGCCAAAGAGTCTGAGTTTTATTCCAGGTGTGGTGAGGAGCCATGGAGGGTTCTGAGCAGGGGAGTGACCAGCTCTGATTAGTTTAGGTCAGGGTCCCTCTGATTCCCGGGTGAAGACCAGACCGCAAGGAAGCAAGACTGCAAAGAGGCAAGAGTGGGAAAAATGGAGCTGGTGTCTAAATGACAAGAGGCTCAGAGATGCCAGATGGATCGGCTGCTGCAACCTGTCAGCTTCAGTGGATGGGGGAGGAAAATGCTGAAGACAAGGAAGGAGAGGTAGAAGAAATAAATGTCCGATGCAAAAATTAAAAGTATCCGATAAACCGGGGCAGGGGAGGTTCTGCATCCCTGATGGGGGCCCCGGAAAACAAAGGAAGAGAGGCGATGGAGCCGCTCCTGAGGACGCCCAGCAACCCAGAGTTCCTGCCTCCCGGCCTCAGTACAGGCTGCCTTCTCCCTTGTTGGGGAGAAGAGGTGACTGTGGGGTTCAGATCTGCACAAAGATGGTTCTAGTCCTCAGATCTCTCTCCTCTTAAGCCTAACGGAAGTGCTTACAATCTCCCCCCTAGGGGATGTGGAATTATTCGAAAAGTGGATTGCGGTGATGATTGCACAACTGTATACATTTACTAAAATTCACTAGACTTACTAGGGGGTGAGCAGCATGGTATGTAAATCCTACTTCAATAAACATGTTTAAGAAAGAAGAAAATGTTTGCTCATAAGGGAATCATCCTTTGAACTTGGAGCTTTTAAGAGCTGGCCTATCACTGAACAGCCTACAGCGCTTAAAGAATGTATGTGGTAATGTCCGACTAATGAAACAACCACCACGGAGAATCCTACTTTTGCAGGACACTTGAAAACCTAAGAAAATAAATATTCACTGAATAAATGTGAGAGCCTTTTTTTCCCAAACAAGCAGTATATAAAACCACGTATAGAATTTCAATTTTGTGACCTGTGTGCATATGAGAGAGAGATTGAGAAGGAGGGAGAGAGGTCCAGACATACACTGGGTGCTGGGATTAAATTTTATTCCTGCGTTTTCTTTCCCAAATCTTTAATTTTCCAAATTCTCTACAATGACTATGAATAGTAAAAATGCCCCCCATTACACAGGTGAGTGCAAAGTAAACCCACCTAAAATCAAGTTAAGGGGGAAAATGGCCAGGAAATAGGTCATGTGCACTTATCATTGCACGCAGGTTGTCTGTAGGATCGGCGGCGGGCAGAGACCAAGCAAAAAGGAGAAGCAAAAGGAAAGAAATTAAAATGTTAATCACGGAGCCATAGGCGATGTCAACATTTTTCTCTTAGCTTATCTGTATTTTCTCCTTTTTTCGCTGTGAACCTGGATCATTTGCCTAATGAAAAGGAGGCGTAGCATCCTGTAAATCATTGGCACTGGGACGTTGCAGATTGCTTTCTGCTTTTTCATGGACTACTTCATTCTTGTTTTTCCACTGTGAAGATTTAATTTAGTTCAAAAACTCCACAACTATTTATGGAACGCTCCTTCTGTGCCAAGCACTGTCCTAGGCACGGCAGGAAATGGAAAGATTACTGAGACAGGATCCGGTCTCCTCTCCAGCAGCTCATCGGACCAGCGGAGAGACAGACACTGGTGCAAAGAACTGGGCCGCCCCGCGGTGTGGGTCAGCGGCTGGAGATGGAAATACAAGGTGCAAGGGGAGTTCAGTGAATTCGTCAGCAAAAAAAATGCTCTTTTTTTAAAAGGCAATTCTATTATTGCTGCAAACACTTCTGACAAAAGTAATCTTCCTTGCCTCACTAGCTGGCCAAGTGCAGATCTCTGAGGGATTGAGCTAAGAGAGGTGGGACTTTCTGTAAGGAGTGAATAGTTTCCAGGTCTGCCATGTGGGGGGCACTGTGCTTTTACATTCATTTAACCCTCACCGTTGCCTGAGGCATGTCAGGAGGGAAGGGGAAAATAGTTCAGGGGACAGAAGACCAGGTTCTAGAGCGAAAGTGCCTGGATGCCAATCCCGGTTTTACTGCTGGATGTTACATGACCTCCAGTAAGTTTCTTAAGCCCTCTGTGCCTCAGTTTCTTCCTCCATAGAATGGGCATAATAAGAGTACCCACCTCACAGGATTTGTAGCAGGCACGAAACACATCATCATGTATTCAGAGCAGGAACTGAGACACAGAACACAGGATTTTATCATTTATATTTATGTTCCACCAAGTGATGCTACTTTGCGTTACTCTTTCCTTCCGTTGTTTTTCTTTCCAAAGAGCCAGTGTATGACAATGACTCAGCAAACATTTTTGATCACCTACTATGTACCCAATAGTGCCCTCCGGCTCTGGGGAAATAAAGATGAGTAGACATGACCCCACTGTGGGGCTGCTCTCGCAGGTTAGTGCAGGAGAGAAACACAAACGCAATTAACGGCGCAGGACTGGTAATTAGTAACAGTGGTTGCCTAAAATATTCTAAAGTCCCAGAAAACATTTCTCTCTCTGTCTCTAATAGTTAAAATGTGGTTCCCATTATTGTGTTTACAGTATTTCCTTGTGAAGGAAAGAAGGAAACTAAGAATCCTTGGGTATCTGGTGTGTGTGCCAGACAACGTGCTGAGCACCATACACGCATATTCTCTTTTAATTCTATGAAAAGAGTACAATTATTGTCCTTATTTTACATAAAGGGAGATTGAGATCTTTAGCTCAGAGGGCAGATATAACCACCACCACCCCGGTTATACCACCAATCCTCACAGAGTCAGGACTCAAAATCAAGCCTGTGCTCTCCACACTACGCTAGATCTGCTCCCAATGTAATAGTCTACATTTAATTCTAATTTAATTCTCAAAGTAACTCTTTGAGGGAGATGTGATTATGACCGTTTTTATACATGAAGAAACTGATGTCCAAGAAATTAAATTATTTGCCCAAGGTCAAAGAGTTAGTAAGTGACAGACTCAGTACCTCCAAAACTGTGGTCTTTTTCTAGAGACTGTGGTCTCTCCCATTCCCTCCCGTGCGAGATAAAGTTGAATTTTCCATCCGGGCCTGCAAGAGAGCTCCCTGGATTGGGACACTGGAGATGTGAATCCTCATCCTGACTCTGCCACTTATCAGCACAGCAGCCTTAGGCAAATGGCTTTCTCTCTTGGGGCATTTCTGCCCTTATCTGTCCCAAGATGATATAGGGCTCATGCTTCCCACAAGTCTCCAGAAGAATGTCATAGAAAATAGGCTGAAACCAGACTCTGCTGGAATAAACCTAGGGTGGGAGCCTACAGGGATGCCTAAGGAGTGAAGAGGGAGGAGCCTCCGAGGATAGACACTCCCCACCCCCACCAAGTGTGTGCCAGCCATCGGTATGAGAAAGGGGTCTCCAACCTTCTACCTGCCAGAGAGAGAGGTGCAGGGTAGCAAGTATATGACTGCTCCAGGACCGACTCGGACATTCTATCTCATCTTTGCCAACAGCTGCAAACGTACTTGGAATGCCATCCATCAGGCTCTGAGGTTATACACAGTCCCTGCCTCATGGAGAGATAAACCACATTCCTGAAAGAAAAAGGCCAATATGGAAGCAGAGACCACTGGCCACAGGAGTTCCGATGAGGAAGCAGAGCTGGGAGAAAATGGGAAAGACTTTATAAATGAGGATGGAATGGCCCTGCATGGGAACTCAGGGAGCAGTTCACATAAAAAGAAGAAGAAAGAAGGGCATCTTGGAACTGAGAGAGTTCTGGAAGGTGAGGACAGACATGAATGGACATATTTTGAGCCTCATTAGTTGACCAGTTGTCGGTAGAGGAGGGCTTGTAAGATACAAAGGAAAGTTAGAGGCCAGTTGTGGGGTACTTGAGATGCAAGAATTAGACACATGTTTTTATCTTTTTATCCTCAAAAGAATTTTGAACACGAGAGTAATGTGATCACAACAGGGATGTAGGACATTACCTGGAGCCAAGCATGACAGACAGGTTAAAGTTGGGAAAAGACAAACAGTCAAGAAAAAGTATGATAAGGAGGAGCAAAGATGAATGGATTTGGAAAATAAGGCACCACTGATGACCTTGCAATGGCACTCCCAGAGCGACCTGGGTGAAACCAGGTCGTGGAAGAGGGAGGAGGGGGTACGCTGTGCCGAGATGAAAACAAAGCATATCACAATTCTCAGGAGGAGTTTCAGACTGAACGGAAGGTTTATAGGTTATGGGACAGGTTCAAGGAAAATCGTATCTTTACGTTAAAGACCAAAAGGAAAAAGTCCATAGAGAGAAGGAAGGAAAACCATGAGAAAAAGGAGAGAAGCAGTGGGAAGCATGACAAAGTGGGAAAGACTCCCGAGAAAAGATAGACAGAGGCTGCCTGGCCCCTCCTCCACCCTTCCCTTCCAAAGCTAAAATATATGGACATATTTAAAAGTTTTATGGTTTGCCGAGAGAGGCAGATGGATGAGGCTATACAGCTGTCCTCGTAAACTCAGCAGGCTTCAGTGTTCTCCACAAAATGGGACATTAGGTTGTCAGCTGTGGGGGATAGAGATGGAGGACAGAAGGGGGTGTTTTGGTGTGGGTGTCCCCAGAAGCAGACTGAGGCAAGTCGTTTATTTGGGAATTGGTTCCTGGAAGCCTCAGTATAGGAGCTAGCAGGTGGGGTAGGGAAGGGACGCTAGGCGGGAAGATGCCCTTTCGGCCCAGGGACCCTGTGGGGGCTTCATCTGGTGGAGAACACCGGGAACCAGCATGGAACACACTCCTCGGGATTATCCTGCAGGAGGCGAGGGAGCCGGGCAATTTATCTCCCCGTTCTCATCAGTCATTGATCAAGGGCTGCTTCCGATGGAAACACACGTCTGTCCCTGCAGACACACGGGGGGACAGAGCCACGCATGTTGGAAGAGAGGGCACAGGCTCTGGCAGCCAGGTGCGGACAGCTGGAAGCATTCCTGGGAAGGATACCAGCTGAGAAGCTACGATCCAGCACCAGAAGCATCTGCTAGAGGCAGGAACTTTAGGGAATAAAAAAGGTTCAAAATAGGACAAGGTGGGGTGGGTAATAATGGCTCTTTGGAGATAGAGAAAGGGAAGTTTAGCAGCAGTAGAATCAGCTCAGATCAAAGAGTGTGGATCTGGGCAGCCCGGGTGGCTCAGTGGTTTAGCGCCGCCTTCAGCCCAGGGTATGATCCTGGAGTCCCAGGATCGAGTCCCACATCAGGCTCCCTGCACGGGGCCTGCTTCTCCCTCTGCCTGTGTCTCTACCTCTCTCTCTCTCTCTGTGTCTCTCATGAATAAATAAATAAAATATTTTTAAAAAAAAGTGTGGATCTGTAATGATCTAATGAAGTGAAATCTGGGACCCAATCAGATTCCAGAAACACTTCACCCTCTGAGAGGTGAGACCAGAGACCGCACATGGTCGGGATGAACTACAGCAAGAAACAAAGGTCGTGGCAGAAAGTCAGGGTATGAAAACGTTCCCAAGCCTCGGGGACCCAGCCGTGGGCTGGTTCTTGCTGCATGTAGGTGTGATCTGAAGATGCACAAGTAAATGTCATCATGAACCGGAAGAGCTGGAAATGGAAGGTTATCGGTTCCACTGCCCTCCTGCCACCAATAAGGAGCTGAAAGGGACAGAGAGGGGAATTTGGAGGACACGAGGTGGCTAGTGGATTTCAGCGCCAGAGTTCCAACCCACATGCTCCGCTACTGCCTTGGGCTATTTTCCTCTGGGCCAGACTCCAATGATTATGAAAGGTCGAATCAGCAGATGGAGGGAAGCAAGAGGGTAAAGAAAGTGTCATCAGAGCAGAGCTGGAGCTGGAGCAACTGCCTGGAAGTGACGGTAGAGCAAAGTTACGGCCTCAAGTAGAAGGAGCCGGTGTGGCTTTGCCATCAGGGTGGCGGGGGCTCCAGCACTCTCGCAGAGGAGGGTGGGAACCGTCTGGTAGGAAGGGGATCTTGTAAATGGATCTTGCAGCTGCTTTTGCAAAGAAAAATGTTTTCTCTTAGATTTGGGTTTTATTTTTTTTTTTAAAGATTGGATTTTTAAGCAATGTCTACACCCAACCTGGGGCTTACACTCACAACCCCAAGATCAAGAGTCATGCTCTCTACTGACTGAGCCAGCCAGGCGTCCCAGATCTGGGGGAGGCATTGATGGAGATTACAGAGAATGAGCTAAAGCCCACGCCCTGCTTTCAATGAACCCCCCCCCCTTGATGCTGTCCTGGATCAAAACAATGGGTAGATGGCATGTTGCAGAGACGGTGTGGAGGAAATGTTTGCCCTGAGGTAGTTCGGCCCTAAGGAATGAGGAATTTGGTTAGATGCAGTGAAGATGAAGGTCATCCTTTGGAGAATAAGCCTAAAGCCCATAAATCTTGAAAGCTGACCTGCTTAGTGTCACAGGACCTTAGAAACCCATGTGTTTTTTCTACAAGTTCCTGCACTTTGTGTGAAGACATGATGGGAAGATACAAGTCTTACTCTCTGAAATGTCTGCCCCTCACTTGGGGTTACCCATGGAGGATCACATGACAGTCATGCATGGAAATGATGCATCGACTCAGTCTGTGTGCTGAGGGTAGGGAACCTCAGACCAGGTCACACTCCGTTGGTCTCCTGCCTGTGGTCTCTGTGACGTGTGGCAGTGTGAGCGAGTTGAAAGGCTGCTGCAACTTAATGTCTGGGATCTTGGGGGGTCACCTTTGGGTTGTATGGGATGGCACTATGTGACGTGCCTGGGAGTCGTCTGCATCGGCCAAGATACCTGGAGTGGGCGACAGCAAAGCAGGTGGAGCCTCCTAACAAAAGCAGGACCCCCCTCAAGCTGCTACACTGGATTGTCACTGGTTATGCGATGAGAATACCCGGGTAGATAAGGTGGGTGAGACCAGCCTTCAAGAGAAGGGGTATTTAGCATGAATGGTTGGTTGGTTTTCAGACCATTCAATGGAGGACAGCACAGCCTTTTCAATAAATGGCACTGGGAAAACTGGACAGCCACGCGTGAAAGGATGAAGTTGGACCCTGACTCTACACGATATATAAACACGAACTCAAAATAAATCCAAGACCCAAAAGCCAGAGCTAAACCTGTAAAACTCTATGAAAAACCAGAGGGAAAATCTATATAATGTTGAATTTGGTGATGATTTATTGGATTTGATACTAAAAGCACAGGAGGGCACTTGGGTGGCTCAGTTGGTTAAGCGTCTGCCTTTGGCTCAAGTCATGAGCCCTGCGATTAAGCCCCACATCAGGCTCCCTGCCTGTAGGGAGCCTCCTTCTCCCTCTGTCTCTGTCTCTGTCTCTCTCTCTGTCTCTGTCTCTCTCTCCTTCTCCCTCTGTCTCTCATGAATAAATAAATAAAATCTTTTTAAAAAATTTAAAAAGTACAGGAAACAAAGAAAAACCAGAAAAATTGGATTCCATCAAAATCAAAAGGAATAAATTAGGAATGATTGATTATGAGGAATTATTAATAAGGAATTAGTATCTAGTTTGTATAAAGGACTATAACTCAACAAGAACTGTGTGGTGATAGATGTTAATTAGACGGATTGGGGTGATCATTTATCAATATGGACCAATATCGAATCATGGGGCCTGCGGGTGGCTCAGTCAGTTACGTGTCTGCCTTTGGCTGGGGTCACGATCCCAGGGTCCTGGGATTAAGCCCCACATGGGGTTCCTCCCTCTTCCTCTTCCCCTTCCCCCTGCTTGTGCTCTCTCTTCAGCAATTTCTCTCTCAAACAAATAAATCCTTTAGAAATATTGAATCATTATGTCACATATCTGAAACCAATATAATGTTATATGTCAATCATTATTCTACCTCCATTAAAAAAATAGGTAAAATTGTAAACTTTATGTCATGTCTACTTAACCACAATAAACAACAACAGAGAAAAAGCCCATGGTTCGGGGCAGCAGAATGAGAATATGAGAATACAGAACTGAGGCCACCGAGCAGCCATAAGCCACAGCCAGCTGTCCCCCCCACCCCCATCCCCATCCAGGAGATGAAGAGGAGTCATCAGGACAAGAATAGCATCGGAGAGAAGTTGGGGTCAGCCGTCGTGTAGGTGAGCCCCAAGCACACTTGGAATAGGCACCTGAGTTTCTGCTTTGAAAAAAGAAAAAGCAAAACATGCCTGGGATGCAATGGAAGCCATTAGAGAGGGAGGAGAACCAGCTAGGGAGCAGCGCAGGGCTGAGTCAGATGAGGTAGGTGCTGGGGAGGTGGGGGGTACGGAGGAGCTGGCCTGAGAGAGGGGACCCACACATTCTTTTTTTAAGCAAATAGCTCCAAGTTTGAAACGGGTGTCAAGACTTGACGATTAAGTGTTGGGGCGACTGGGGGGCTCAGTGGTTGAGCATCTACCTTCAGCTCAGGCTGTGATCCTGGGGTCCTGGGATCAAGTCCCACATAAGAGTCCCTGCAGGGAGCCTGCTTCTCCCTCTGCCTTTGTCTCTGCCTTTCTGTGTCTCTCATGAATTAAAAAAAATAAAAGACTTGACAATTACGTGTTGTCCCCTATGCACTCCCTGGGGTGTGTTTATACGAAGCCCCCGGTGCCCCCCATGGGCCAGAACTCATGTCTCCCCAGGGCAGATGCTCTCACTCCCCTCACTTCTTCGTGGTTCGCCCTACAGCCCCTGTGAACTTCCCCATCTGGCTGTGACCTTTGTCCAAAGGGCATGACCATGGTTCTATCTCGGCTTTTCGTGTTCCCAGCTCTGGCTTTGGAAGTCGCCTAGAGGAAGGAGCAGGATTAAGGAGAAATGGGAATGCATCCTTCCTGTGCCCTGCGTTCCCCCAGAGCGATGACGGCCAGCACTTCAACATATTTTGAGCCTGGATTTAGAGTCGAAGTTAATTTGGGAGAAAGGAGCTTTTGTCCTCACGGAGTCTGAAGCTCAAGGAGAGGGTGTCACATTCTATAGCTGTGACAAATTGAAGTGGGGGGGAGGGGGAAGTGGTCTTTCCAAGGATGGAGTTAATTTACACGGTAAGTGGAAAACTGAGCCGGATCTCAGGAAAATGAAAATGAGGAAAGCCAGCAGTGGCCTAGGGCAGAAGCCAAATTAATCTCTAGAACCTGCTTTGGCTTGTCAGAAACTAAACATGATGAGTTCCAGTGCGAATGGAGGTAAAGGCAAGTGGGTGAAGCTCCTTCTCCTGCCATTGTTGGGACATAAAACCCCCACCAGCCCATGAGCTTCCCGAGATAGGGAATGTCGCATTTGGTCCCCTGGTGACTCGTGAGACGTCTAGCCCTTCGCAGGTCCCCCTCCCCCTGTGCAGAGTGGACGATGGACCCAACAAAGGAAGAGAGAAGTGAAAGAATGAGCGGATACGGCCCCCATTCCAGCCCACGTTTCACTGACAACGGGAATAAGACGGAGGACAAAGTGGCCCGGGGTTATTACAGCATTTTGAGTTGGTTTGACTTTGTGCAAACACTTTTTGTTTAGCCGGGATAATGGGCGTACTCGGACTGGTAATAACCAGATAAGTGAGCAGAGAAACTGGTGTCTTACATTTGAAGCGATTTACAGTTTACAAAGCTATTATGCACACATTTTTTCCATAGAGCCTGTAAACCACCCTGTGCACAGGCATGACAAATATTACCTTCCCCTTTGATGAATAATCAAACTGCAATCTGAAGGAGCGAAATAACAGCAATCACACAGCTAAAAGTGGCAGAGGACAGATTTTTGAGTTGCGGTTCTGGCTCTCAGGGGGCCTACGCTCTGGCACACAAAAAAAATCCCACCCATGTGTTGGGCCTGGTCAACTCCACGCAGAGCCTTCGTTTTCTGTGTGTTTGTTTGTTTGTTTTTTCTGGACCCGAGTGTCCAGGAATGTGACACTGGGTCTGGTTTTGTGCATGCTGTTTAATTTTTTTTTTTTTTTTTACAAATCTTATTCGAATGATTTTTTTCTTTTCTTTTCTTTTTTTTTTTTTTTTTTTTTTTTTTTTACAAATCGTGCAATGAAATTATGAAATGTGTGACTCAAATAGGCACATCCTCTCGGGCCAACAAAGCCAGCCATCTCTCACATCTCACGGACATCACAAACGCCTGTTTTCACTTTTATCCTTCCCAGTGGTTCCCCTCTTTCTCACTGCCCTCACCATTTCTGGTCTTCCTTTTATTTATTTATTTTTAAGATTTTATTTATTTATTCATGAGAGACACAAAGAGAGAGAGAGAGAGAGAGAGGCAGAGACACAGGCAGAGGGAGAAGCAGGGTCCATGCAGGGAGTCCGGTGTGGGACTCAATCCCGGGTCTCCAGGATCAGGCCCTGGGCTGGAGGCAGATGCTCAACTGCTGAGCCACCCGGGCTGCCCACTGGTCTTCCTTTTAGAACTTAGGTTTTGTTTTTTGTTTTTGTTTTTTTATCATTTTGTCTTGTTTTTTTGTTTTGGGGGTTTTTGTTTTTTGTTTTTTGTTTTTTTTGCCCTTTGCTGCCGCACTCACTTCACATGCCTGTCCTCCGCCTCCCTCGTTACTTCTCCCCAAGGCCCTGGAGTTGCTTTCTTTGGAGCCGGTGCCTACCCACTCTTTCTTTCCAGAGCTGGGGCCAGCTGGCCCCCACAATCAATCAATGGCCCATCAGAGACCGGGGAGCTGCTGTCACTCCCGCCATGGAATTTAGGTAAGTTCCCCGGAGGCCCGTTCGCACAAACACAGCATGAGTCAGCTCTGCCTCACATTCTCCCGTTTCCTGAAGCTTCCCGAAGTCTCCTGGTCCATGTCTTTATCTGCTAGGCCATCAGGTTTCTGCTCCACCAGTGGGGACTCTTTTTGTTTTCCGTCCCTCTTTTTTTTTTCTTTCTTTCTTTTCTTTTTTTTTTCCCCCTTAAAGGGCTGCCTCTCCCAGGAGACCGTCCTGGGCCTCGCACAGCCTTCCCCCACTGCACGCCTCTCTCTTGCCCATTTTTAAAGTTTTCCTTTGCAGTCCCATTTGGTGCTTGAAAATTGCAGCCAATTGCAATTGCAATTGCAGCCATGCAGGCGCCCTCTGCCTTCTTGGGCCATGCCCCTCCCTGCCCGGGCTGGGTGCTGGAGGAGTTTGAGGGGACCCCCCTGCCCGGAGGTGCCAGCCCCCGGTGGGTTTGGCCCGCGGTCCCTCCATGGGCTTTCTGGAGAGCTGTGATGCTCCGAAGTTCCAGGCAGGAGGTCAGGGCTCTGGGTGCCACCGGGAGACACACTCCACAGATCCCTGTTTTGTACCCTGGAGCCCCGCCTGGGCCCAGCCCCCTCGTGTCACCGTGTCACCGATTCACAAACAGCCCCATGGAGCTGGGGGCATGAGATGGGAGTTCCACTGGGGCCTCCTCACTTGCACACCTGGGGACTCTTTTCTGCCCTCAACAATGTTGTTCCCTCCTGGGCTTTCCTTTGGAGCCCTGCCTTCCCCCTCCCATGGGCCCGCACACCAAGTACGCTCTTACACTCACACAGTACTCAGGGCTAGCTGCATAATTTGTGGTCCCCAGAGCAAATTTTTTTTTTTTAAAAAGTGGGACCTAGCAGAGGGTAGGAAAGTAGATCTCTCCTTCTTTGGGCCCACCACCCCAGGGATGGGGACCTAGGTGCCAGGATGCCCCGGGTCCCTGCCTGGAGAATGGGTGAGAGGTCTGCATCCAAGTGTGCATTGAACATGCCGTGGTACAGCCAGCCTGGGAGGGCAGCCACACCGCGCCCCACATGGCAGCCAATGGGACACACGCGGACTCTCATCCTCCCTGAGCCCGAACCCAGGCCAGGGTGGATTAACAGGGGAACACAGCCCACCATCATGCTGGGCAGAGGGCAGCAGCTGCTATGGGGTGAGGGTGGAAAGAGGAGGCCAGACGCTGCCTGGGAAACAGGACTCAGATTGCAGACTGTAGACCCCTCATCCCAGAGAGGCAGCGAGAGGTGGACCGACGTGAACAGAGGCTCCAGGCCTCCTGCGCGTGCTCCATTGTCCCACCAGACTTCTTTTTCAGTCTACACATACACACACACACACACACACACACACACACACACACACATACAATCAAAGATGTACGTGTTAAGAATCTCAAGATGGCAACAACAGAGCGTCAAACTAGGTGTGGATCCTTGGGTACCAGTCACATGCCCAGGAGGTGCCCTGACAGCCTTGCAGTTTCCAAAGCACATTGACAACCTTACCTTTCTTCTTCTTCTTTTTTTTCCCCCCTTATCTTTCTCCTGACCCTTTGAGTTAATCAGATGGACTGTCTTAAGCCTTATTTTACAGGCAAAGGCAAGCCTCCACTAAGCATAGCTTAAACACATGAGTTCTGGAGTCCTACAGCTCAAACATGGGCTGGGCCTCAGAGGGGGGAAGGTTCTTTTTCAGGACTGTTGTGGGATCACAACAAATAATGCATAGAACACCTTCCATAGTGCCAGATGCAGTCAGAGCGCTCCATAAATGGAGCTGATCGTGGGCCCAACAGGCGTAGCTCGTTTTTCCCAAAAGTCTAGTCATGAACCAACTTTCAGTTGTTACATCCTATCTGTACCATTATTGGCGTAATATTTTTTATTTAAATCTATCTACTTTTTTACACTTTCAATTTTGGTTTCCTAGGGTCACTTCATTTTACTGTCACAAATGAAAGATCAATATCATTCAAATAGATGATAATCATAAAAATAAATTCATGGAAGATGACAATGGTATGAAAATCTAGCCAGATACCTTTGCTTGTTGAACATTTAGAGCCTATGCCTTTTCCTGTTAAAGAGGGAAATTAGCAAATATTAAAGATCTAGCCCTACCCTGAGATTTCTCTTTGACTTAACCCACAGGGAATAATTTTGCCACTATTCCATTCAGTGTTATCGTGTGTCCGGCTGGTCCGTGTACCAGTTGTCATGAACTCTTTCGCATTGCTTTGCCTGCTATACTTTGGGAAATCCCGAACACAAGGTTAGGAAGTAGTAGAGCTAAAGTTCACAAGACATGCAGCCAAATATTTTTCACGGACACACGGATTGAAAGGATTCACATCAGCTCCTTGCTAGTGATCGCCTCTGAGGAGGAAGAGAAGAGGAAAGGGTTGTTGGCAAGGGACCTTAACCATATTTATAACATTTTAATGATTTTATCAAAAGGGCTTGAAATCGATATTTTACGGTTGCTAAATCTGCATAAAAAGGGCATGACTATTTAGCATTCTTCAGACTTTCATGTGTGTTTTTTTAAATTTTCTTAAAATTTTTTCTTAAAAGAAAAAAAGTTTAATTAGGCAAAATATTCCCACAGAAGGTGACAGGGAAGGAACAACATGTTTTGGTAAATAAGGAACTGTATTAGTCTGCTAGGGCTGCTATAACAAATATCACTGACTGGGTGTCGGTTTAACCGACAGGCATTTAGTGTCTCAGTTTCAGAGGCTGTACCATTATTGGCTTAATATTTTTTATTTAAATATATCTACTTTTTTACACTTTCAATTTTGGTTTTCTGTACCATTTGTTTTCTGAGGCTGGAAGTCCAAGATCAAGGTGCCAGCAGGCTGGGTTTTCTCTGAGGCCACGCTCCTTGGCTTGCAGATGGCCATCACCTCCCCGTGTCCACACATGATCTCCCTCTGTGCCTGCCTGTGTCTTAATTTCCTCTTCTCATAGGGACACCAGGCAGATTGGAGTAGGGCCTACACAAATGACCCCATTTTACCTGAACTACCTCTTTTAAGACCGTATCTCCAAATACAATCATATTCTGAAGTGATAGGGGGGTTAAGACTTCAACATATGAATTTGGGGGTCACAGTTCAGCCTGTAACAGGGACCATAATTAAAGACCCCTGCTGACCTACGTCATTATCCAGGAGTTTCTTGCCATCTCCCTATACGAACTCTACTGCCTTCCCGTCTTCTTTCCAATGTCCTAGACATCCAGGCAGGTTTTCCGGAGAGCCCCACTACCTGCCCCTGGTCTGGATGCCTGCTTCCTCCAGCGAGACTACCCACTCCCACCTGTCCTTTTCACCCCAGTTTAGCCCTGCCCACTCTCTTTGAGTCCACTCCTGTCTTTGGATCCTCTACTCAGGAGCCCAGCGGCACAGTCTCCACCCAGGTTGAGCCCAAACCACCTACTCATTGACAGCACATGCCAGACATTTCTCCCATCTCAGATCTAGGCACTGAATGCCTAATGCTCATCTATCTTATCTCCCTTCTTGAGGCATCTGCAATGGCGGTGTGTGTGTGTGTGTGTGTGCGTGTGTGTGTGTGGTATTCCCTTGTCCATTCTTCCCATAGATTTTAACATTTTCAGACCACAGACTATATTCATCAGCCTCCAATCAAGAGAGCAGGAACCTCTCTAGACACTTAGCCAGACTGGGAATATATTATAGGGAATTATTCACAGGGCCGATGGGAAAGCTGAGGGCATGGTGAGGAACATGAATCCGGTGGCCCGTGTGCACAGGGCAACACCCTGGTGATGAAGGAGCAGCAAGACAGAAAGAACTTGATGCCACCACTCCATGGTGCTGCACGCTAGCTCTGCACTGTGTGAGCTCAGGCGATTAAGTGGAAGGGAAATAACCTTCCGTTATGTTGAAGCCGTTGTTGCTTGGAGTCTCTGTTAGAGCAGCCAAGCTCAGAGCCAGCAAATGCATGGATTTTTTATATTGTCTGTTGAGGGGGGCATCTGTGGAGCAGATGTTTGGGGGCATCTGTTTGGGGGGGCATCTGTGGAGACAGGCCCTCTCCTTTCCCCGAGGAGACAGAGCTGTAGCCTTGGTCTTGCCATCTGAGATACCTTTAGGGGCACTGGTGAACTGGTGATACTCAAACAAATGTGACAGCTTGGGTGACCAGTTGTCTCTGTTTGTCGAGGAATAAGAGTTTCATGGAAGTAGAACTTCCACTGCTTAAATGGAGAGAGTCCCTGGCAAAGCAGGGTGAGCTGGTCACCCTCCCTTCTTGTGTTTTTAGCAAGCATCGACTTCCTCAGACAGAAAAGCACCTGCCAGAGTCCTGACCCGTCCTCCCTTCCCATATCCAGGGCCAAACCACAGTCGAGGCTGCCATTCTCCCTGAGTCTGATTGCCTCCCAGTGACTCTTTGAACAAGACATGGCAAGTTCTTTCGTGACCACTGCTTCATTCCTGAAGAGAATAAACACCATCTCCAGGCTCGAACTGCTGAACAGAATCACCACAGAGTTTTTCCAGCAGCCCCAGCCCTTTGCACTCGAGACATTTTCCAATGAAGGTCGTTTCTCTGGATCTGAGGCTCATATCACATTCCTTGCTTCTAGGAATCTTCCTGCCCACAAGTATGGGCCTCGGGTCTCATCCAAGTAGAGGAAAATGGGGTTCTCCAACACACGGTCCTTGCTGAGTTGCTGTGCTCATCCTCTCTGAAAGGGAGCCTCTCGGTGAAGGCGTACTCCTCAGTAGGTTCCTTCTCTCACCCTGCTTTTGTCTGGGGCATGGCTTGCTGGAGTGGAAGGAGCTGTGGATGGAGTTCAGACCTCCCATGTTGGGAAACATGCCTCTGCCTTGGTTCTCTCCATAATGTCAGGCAAGTTACCTCACCGTGCAGAACCTCAGTCTTCTCACTTGTATAATGGAGTGGTGTGATAGGCTGAAAATGGCCCCCCAAAGATACTGCATCCTAACCCCTGGAACTAACAAACCTGACCTTATTTGGAAAAGAGGGTCTTCGCAGATGTGATTAAGGATCTTCAAATAAGGAGATTATCCTGGATTATTCAAGTGGGCCGGAAATGCTATTACAGATGTCCTTAAAAGATGGAGGTAGGGGCAACTGGGTGGCTCAGTCGGTTAAGCATCTGCCTTTGGCTCAGGTCATGATCTCAGGGTCCTGGGATCGAGCCCCACATCAGGCTTTCTGCTCAGCTCAGCGAGGAGTCTGCTTGTCTCTCTGTTTCTGTCCCTCCCCCCAACTCATGCTCACTTGCTCTCTCTATCAAGTAACTAAATAAAACCTTTGGGATAAAAGGGTGGAGGAAGAGGGAAATTTTACAGACAGAAGAGGAGGGAGCAATGTGACCAAGGAGGTAAAGATTAGTGAAGTGGCCTCCAGCCCAGGAATGAATGCTGGCAGCCACCAGAGTTTGGAAGAGACAAGGAGCAGATTCTCCCTTAGGGCCTCTGAGGGAGCACATCCCTGCAGTTATGGGCTGAACTGGGCCCTCTCAAAATTCATTCGTTCAAGTCTTCACTCCCAGTACCAGAATATAGCCATATTTAGAAATAAGGCTTGTTAAGAGGTGGTTGACTTAACATGAGGCTGTTAGGGTAGAACTTGTATAGGACTGGTCCCCATCTAAGGGACACACGCATGCACAGAGGGAGGACCACCTGAGGAGATTGTGAGAAGGTGGCCATTTACAAGTCAAGGAGAGAGGTCTCAGCAGAAACCAAGCCTGCTGGCAGCTTGATCTTAATTTCCAGCCTCCAGACCGTGAGAAAATACATTTCTGTTAGTCAAACCACCCAGCATGTGGCACTTTATCACAGAAGCCCCAGGGAGTTGATCCAGGTAGTGATACCCAAGCTGGGTTTGTTCTAAGATCAAGGTGATCATAAGGGTATCTGCTGGGCTGTGAGTGAGTACTGCCTACATTTAGTGGTATCCGAATTCTCCTTCCTTGAAGACTTTCTACATGTTTATTCTTCGGCCCAAGCAGAAGTAAAATAACAGCCACAGGAAGAACAAAAAGAACGATACACCCGCCCGCCATAGTGATTTTCCCCCTTTGGTCTTCCCTCTGTGTGCACACAGGTGGGCGCACATGTGCACATCCTGTTTCCCACCTTAATATTCCATCTTCCTTCAGTGAACCGCATCACCTACCAGGGCTCCATGAACAGCTATCAGTTTCTTGTTTATACAGCTGTCTCCTCACCACTTAACAGCCATGACCACACTTATAAGATGCTCATTTTGTGTGTAGCCAGGCATTGTGCTAAATGCTTTTTCTAAACTGTATCATTTAATGCTCTGCATATCCCTTTAGCATGGGTACCATTGTTATTCCAACTTGACAGATAGAGAAACAGACTGGGAGAGGTCACAAAGTTTGACCGGGGCAGAGGCAAAGAGGCAGAGTTGGGAGGCAAGCCCAGGTAGCTGGTGCCCAGGCCCACACCCTCACCGCCTATTAAATCTCATGAGGGCAGGGATCCACCCTGCCTTAGTCAACTTCAACTCTCTACATGTGCTTGGCACAGAATTTGGATTCAATGAAGACTGGCTGGCTGAACAAATGAATGACACGCTCTGCATGCCAAAGAAAAGTCAAAAGACGTGCTCCAGGACTCTGCTCTGTCCAATTTCTCTTTATCGTGACTCTGCTGCTGTTGCTGTTTCAGCGGTCCGACCATTGACCAGCCTACACAGCCCACACCCATCATACCCTCTGCTCTCAGCCTTTCTTCCCTCAGAGCTGAGAGATTGTGAGTTGAAGCAGCAACCCCTGCTGCCCCTCACCCCTCCATCCACTCAACAGTAGCCTCTTCTCCTCCTCTGGCCACTACTCACCCATATGGATGGAAGAGACTGGAATTCTCAGAAGCCTAGTGAGAGAAGTCTAGATCCAACAAGATTACGAGAGGCCATGGACACACCAAACATTATTACTATCCCAACTTACAGAAGAGAAAACTGAGGTCTAGAAGTATTAAACACTTGCCCAAAGCCACAGAAAACTGGGTGTCATTTTTGACTTCTACTTAGTCCTCTCTCCAACATATTAAGTCGGTACAAAAGTGACCCAATCCAGAAGAGAGAAGATGAGGCTCAGAGCCTAGTTTCAATTCTTGCCAACTGTGTGTTGTTAGGTACGTTATGTAAATTCCCTAAGCTCGAGTCTCTTGGCCCACACAGTGGAGATAAGACTATTCACTAGCTGCCATTCCAGTTAGTGCTGGCCACAGAAATCACCTAACCAGGCTTCCTTGGGTTCAGACCATGGACAGAATCCTAGCAGCAAGGACTTGACTCCAGAACAACATACTTCAGTGACCAACCAATCTAGACTTTGACCTATCTCACTCCATAGGCCGGTCCAGGACCCTTTGGGGGACAGGCTAGTGTCCTATTTGTAATGGGGAAGGGACTAAAACATGTCGATTCTATATCAGTGAGTGCTGCATCTACTTCCAGATTAGAATCAGGAAAATGAAGGAAAAGTAGCAGCTCACCTGAACAGTCCCATCTCTGAGTAACCTCATCACATCTCTTTGGAGTCAGGAAAATATTTACCTGGCAATTATGTTCTAACTTATTCAGTTGTCCCTCCTTTGTGATGAATGCCTAATCACTATGGAAAATAATCTCTTCTAGACTATGTATTTCATAACATAACCCATACCAGAAATGTGCTCCCATGTCTCTTTTCTTCTAAATGCTTTAAAGCACATTTGAATGAAAAAAAAAAACCCAGCAATAACAATACCTTAAATAGAAATCTGCAGTAATGTTTTCATTGAACATAAAATAGGCCAGCCCTGATGTCATCATTATAAACTCCTAGAGCAGGGTTTCTCAACAGCAGCACTATTGACATTTGGATCAGATAATTCTTTGTGGTAGGGACTGTCCTGTGGATTGTGTGTTTAGCAGCATCCCTGGCTTCTACCCAGTAGGTGCCTCCTCCATCGTGACAACACAAAATGCTATAGACGTTCACAAATGTCCCCTGGGGGGTGGGCAACATCGTCCCCAGTTGAGAACTACTGTCCTAGAGAATGAGATCAGGTAGGGGAGACTCTCTAGGCCCTGCCCCACCTGAATTTAAGTACTTTATAAAAATTCTTTTGACAACACTAATGAAATAAATGTAAAGGTGAGGGTTGCATATCTCTGTTTCCTTCCCTCCCTCAATTCACTCACCCATTCATTTATTTAATAAGTATATATTCGCTGAGCATCAGATGTGATCACTGTAGACACCAGAATGGACAATGCAGGTATGGTCTGTGGCCCCACTTCTCTTTTCCTCGCAGACCCGTCCCCATCTCTTTGATTTGGGTCCCTGGTTCCTCATTGCTCACTCTCGTTGATTTTATTTCTTCAACTTCTCCCCACTGCCTACCTCTGACAGAATTGTAAGAAGACAGCACTCTTGTTTTTACCTGAGGAAGCTACTTAACCTTTCCAGGGATACTGAGCCCAACAAGCCCAAGAAGGCAGAAAAGTGGTTGGCTTTATTCGGACCACGAGTCCCTGCCAGGATCAGTTACACAACCAGACACACAAGAGAGAAGTGTCCACCAAGAGACTTGATAGAGATGGAAAGATACTGAGAGAGCCCAGAGGTTTACTGAACTGTCATCAGAACGCCACAGGTTTGGGGGCATGGAGATGTCCAGAGATCACCTCATCCAGGAATTCTGGACTTCGTCCCATTCTCAGCCCTTCTTGTGCTGCTCTATTGCCTTGCAATTCTAATAATCTGTGGTTCTGGCCAAAGTCTCACCTTCTTTCTAAGACTCAATGTTTTGATCTGTAACATGAAGAGGTGAGAGCAGATGACTTCTAAGTTCCCACAGAATAGTCTAGCTCTAATATTTTGGGTTTATAATCACAAGAAGGTGATAAGAACTATAGAATTGGTTTTATGGTTTTAGATATTCTGAGAGCTTCAATAGTTTTCAAGTAGGTTAAAGATTCTGAGATCTGGACAAGTTTCCTTCTGAGCTACCACCAAGTCTATTCTCTCTCTTTCTCTCTCTCTCTTTTTTAAGATTTTATTTATTTGAGATAGAGACAGAGAACATGAGAGAGAGGGAGAGAGAGAGAGAGAGAGAGAGATCATGTGCACAAGCACAAGCAGGGGGGAAAGGACAGAGGGAGGAGAAGTAGGCAGGGCTTGACCCCAACTCAATCCCAGGATCCAGGGATCATGACCTGAGCCAAAGGAAAACACTTAACTGACTGAGCCACCCAGGTGCCCCCCTACCCAGTCTATTCTTGAAAAGAGCCTACATCATGATCTTTCTACCAGGGGGCTTTAAGTCGGCCTCCAGATATTCAAACAATGCAGAGGGGGTGTGAATCAGAAGGCAAGAACTGATTGGTGCGTTGGAGTCTGAGCCAGGACTGCCTTGGGTATGTGACCCTAAAGGGTACGACTGAGCTTGGAGGTTTAATCAGGTTTAGTCACTTCAGCTATCAAAAGAATTATACTGACCTTGATGAGAAGCTGAATGTGGAGAATATTAATAAATAGTCACAATAATGATAACCTTATTGAATGCTTACACTATGTCAGATGCTACGCTAAGCACTCAACAGAAATCTCATTTCATTTTTGCAACCCTCTGAGGCACATATTATTCTCAAGATACAGCTGGCAAGCTCAAGTTTAAAGGCATAAGTAACTTGCTCCAAATCCCTCAACTATTAAGTGGAGGATCTGGATCGGATCTGGGATTGAAACCCAGGTCTGTCAGACTCTGAGATCACTGAGTAACTACCCGCTACACTCTCAGAGCTCCAATGGACTTTGGAAAAGCTTTAGTTCTTATGTCTGCCTCTGAGGGACTGTTCCGTAGGATCACAATGTTCCCGATTTAAAGACCTTTGGGATCAACTTTGCAGATTTTCTGTATTCATTACCCCATCCCTGACCACGTTGATGTCTCAGCCAGCACCCCCCTCCCCTGTCCCCAGAGGTCTCTGGACCATGTTAATATGTCTGGTTTGCAAACTTGCTGGCTCCACATTCTCTAGCTGTTTCCATCTGGTGTCCTGTCTAAATTCTTTGGCAGGCTACAGGAAAGGAAGACAGTAAGGTGGGCAGAAGGGAAAGACCAAGCAGAAGGATGTTAAAATATGTGATGCAGAAGTTCTTCCTGATGCCCGTAGCATCTTTCCAAGTTCAATTATGCTGCCCTTGGTTGTCTTGATCTGGAGATTGTGGACTTGGGCTTTGGAGCCAGCTAGAGCTGGGTTCTAGTGGTAGTTCTGAAGCCCAGTCTAAGCGGCTTCCTCTCTCTGAGCCTCGGCTCCCTAATGAAGGAGGAAGGCCATTCAAGCACTGGTGGAGGAATCCGCTTAGCACTCCTGGAGGTCATGCACCTGCAGTTTGCCACACAGTACCTGTCACACAGTAAACACTCCAAACTAGTAGCTGCTATTCGTACTACGCTCCCATTGGCTGCCAGCTTAGCTCCTTCTCACTTACGCCCTGCCGACTAAAGTGGTACCATGTCTTTTCTGGTAGGTTCAAAGCTTTGTCTGCTTCTGGAACCCCCTTCTGATGCTGTTCCCCTTTCCCATTTTGTGTCCAGTGGGGCACCTGGCTGGTTCAGTTGGTGAAGCATGTGACTTAGGAACTCAGGGTTGTGAATTCGAGCCCCATGTTGGATGAAGAGATTACTTTTTTTTCCAAAGATTTTATTTATTCATTCATGAGAGACACAGAAAGAGAGGCAGAGTCATAGGCAGAGAAAGAAGCAGAAAGAGAAGCAGGCTCCGTGCAGGGAGCCCGACGTGGGACTCAATCCTGGGACTCCAGGATCACGCATTGGGCTGAAGGCAGACGCTCAACCTCTGAGCCACCCAGGAGTCCCTGAAGAGATTACTTTAAAAATAAGAAGAAATAGGTCCTTTTTTAAAAATATTTATTTATTCATGAGAGACACACAGAGAGAGGCAGAGACACAGGCAGAGGGAGAAGCAAGCTCCATGCAGGGAGCTGGATATGGGACTCGATCTCAGGGGATCATGCTCTGAGCCAAAGGCAGACACTCAACCGCTGAGCCACCCAGGCGTCCCAGAAGAAATAGGTCTAATAGCGTTGGGAAAATGCACAGTGGATGCAACACTATTATGCAAGCACCAGCTGTATACAGATCACCAAACTAGGCTTGGAGGAACTCTCTTCTTATGGGATAGAGCATCTAGTTGGAGAGATAGGACCGATACTCATGAAAGAACTAGGCTTTAAGAATACAAGACTGTGCATAACTCTGTGCTTTGCTGGTACCGAGATCAAATGTTGAAGTTGGTCAACATTCAACTAATGGCTCGTCCAAATCGCTGACAGATCTTTATCAGAGGCTTTAAGGACCTCAGGAACCTCATACTTGTTATAAACACAAACGACCTGCAAGAGTCAGGATCATATTGCCGGCACTCTGTGTAAGCGCCCTTGCATGGGCAGTGGCAATGATTTGTGTGTGGGCTGCTGTTTCCATTTCCAGAGGGCAGAGCTCATGTTTGGGCTGGTAGGGTGTTTCCTACTCAATAAACAAAAAGTGGTCACAACAGGATTGGAGCAAAATGATGAGGGGAAAGAGCACTGAACTAGAGGTCAAGGGACCTGGGTCCTAATTCCATCATGACCATTGACTCCTTCTATGACCTTGAACAAGCCCCTTGCCCTTCTGTTTATAAAATGAGGAAGGCAGACCAGATGGAAATTTTTGAATTATTTCCATGGTACCCTGAGGTTTCTAGAAACTCTGGAGTTCCAAGGGCACTGGTAGGTCAAGGACGTAGGTGAGTGGTGGTTTGAGACTCTAGGTTATCCCTCTTTTGTTTTTCCCTACCTTCAACCAGAGCAGCTCCCCTTACATCTCTTTACAAACTGCGGTTCTATGGTAGCTTTCCTGGAAAATCACCTAACTCATTGTCCTCCATTGTGTTCGTTTTACACACGGGTCAGCGGAGTCCCAGAGTGGTGAAGCAACTTGGTCAAGGTCATCCAGTGAGTGGCAGAAATGGTGTCAAAGTCTCTTTTTTTTTTTTAAAAGACTTTATTTATTTGAGAAAGTGAGCACAAACAGGGGGGAAGGGCAGAGGGAGAGGGAGAAGCACACTCCCCTCTGAGCAGGGAGTCCCACACAGGGCTTGATCCAAAGACCCTGAGGTCATGACCTGAGTCAAAGGCAGATGCTTAACCAACTAAGCCACTCAGGCACCTCTTAATGTCTCTTTTCTGATGATGACAATTATTTGGTTGTTCAGGGACAAATGTTGCTCTGCATCTGCTGCAGATTTGGAACATATGTGGCTCCTAAACTCTGAAAAGGGGCAAACTGAAGGCAGGGCAGAGAATAGGGGCTGAGCATCCATGAGCAAATCACATTGGAGCACCAGCTCTGACGAAGTCCACCTGAGGGATCCAAGCAACATCTAACAGAGAAGCTATCGTGAGACTAGGTCCTTGATGACTCCACTCCATATGGACAAAGGGGACCCAAGCCAAGGCAAAGAGGCCCACTAGTCATTCTGACATCTCTCTAGAGTGGTCACATTCTCCACCCTCTGGCATCTTAGCCCCTTTCCCCTTCTATCATCTGCCTGATGTTCAAATCAGGATCCTGCACATCATTCTGCATCTTCTCTGTCCCTCAAAGTCCACATTCAATACCAATCCCTATCAGTTCTCCTGCAAAGCAACTCAAATCTTCATACTTCCCATCTCCACTCCTGCCATCTGGTTCAGCTGCCTGATGGATTCCCAGCTCCCTTGTCTCTCTTCTGCGGGAATCCCTAGACAGCAGCCAGAGTGAGCTTGAGCTTTCTAAGAATAAAATCTAATCAGGTAACTTTCCTGCATAAAATCCTTTGATGGCCACCAGGGTCCCCAAGATCAAGGCTTATTCTGACCATGGCTTATAGACTTCTCCTGGACACTCCTGCATGCTTTTCTATTAATGTTTCTCACTGTTCACTTCTCATTTTTTCTTTCAAGCAGGCTCCACACCCAGCATGGAGCCTAACGTGGGGTGTGAACTCATGACCCTGAGATCAAGACGTGAGCTGAGATCAAGAGATGGACGCTTCACCAACTGAGCCACCCAGGCTCCCCTCACCTCTCATTTTTAATGCTCCAGAAAAGCTGAACAATGTGAACTTCTTTGAATATATCTTGTTCTTTCCTTCTCTCAGCTACTCTTATTCCTCTCAAGCCTTAGTTCTAAGTGTTTCCACTGCCATGCCCACCACCTCCATCACATAACACTCTCAATGCACATCATAGTTACTTATCTGCATTTCTCACTAGACTCTAAGCTCTGAGAGGGAAAGGCTTTTGTCTGGATCACCTTGGTGTCCCCCACCACTGCATGCAGTGATTGTCACATAATCATCACTGACACATAAAAGTGTGTCGAAGGAACAAGTTCTCCTTGAGCCAGCTGTGTCTACATGTCACAGGTCAATGAGATCAAAGCCCCTGAGTGGGTTATGGGGTCAGCTGAGCAGTATCCAGCCCATCTCCTTATTCCCCTGGGCTCAGCCATCTCTAATCCATTCACATTCCTTGGTAGGTTGTGTCCAATTCTTTAAGGGGGTTTTCTGGGTAAATGCCTAGCAATTTTGCATTTATCAACAACAACCCAGGAGGCTGGAGGCCACAGAGAATTACCAATTTGTATGTGAAATCAGGGATTTCAGGGACATCCCTTCTGTCTGGACCCTACCCATGTTTGGCCCAAGGCAGAGATTTTCCAAGCAGAGTCCATCTAATCTGATCAAGCTATAAAGAGGGGAAAGGAAATAGAGTAATACATATCATTTCCATCAGAAAATGTCGGGGTGCCCGGGTGGCTCAGTCGGCTAAGTGTCTGCCTTCAGCTCAGGTCACGATCCCTGCTTCAGGCTCCATACTCAGCAGGGAGTCTCCTTCTTCCTCTCCTTCTGCCCCTCCTTCCTCCACTCGTGCTCTCTCTCTTGCTACCTCTCTCTCTCTCTCTCTCTCTCTCAAATAAATAAATAAAATCTTTTAAAAAGAGAGAAGAAAAGAAAATATCAACACTGCACCCAGAATGGTTAATCTAGAGTGAAACAACAAGCATTTGTTCAAAACCAATTTAACACTTTTCTCAAAGCACCTCAGATTGTTGCAAAACCTCTCTGTGATTAAGAAAAAAAAAAGAAGAAGAAGAAAGAAGGAAAAGAAAAAACAAAACAAAACAAAAAAACAAAACACACAGCAGTTTGGTCTTGGGAACAAAGAGTCCCAGAATAGTTTCATTTCCACACCACAGACACTGCAAAACAATCCTTTGGAAAATGCTTTTTGGTTAACAAGCCTATTTACATGTCTCATCGGGTCCCTGCGACAATGTGAGAGTTCCTTGCGTCTTTTGACGGAAAGTGCAAATCCTTTTCCTGCTTTTGGAGCCATCCTTGACCCCAGCCCCTGCCTTGACATCCCACCCCCTTTTTTACATTCAGAGGTCCCACATTACGGAGTCTCTGCTCCTAGGATACAGGTCCTAGGAACCCTCACACTCGTGTGGTCTTCATGGCTTCTCCCAGGGCATGCTCAACTTTAATGCCCTGGGTCTTGGTCTCCACTCTCTGGTTTCTTTTACGACATCTGTCTGTCTTTGGTGTTCTGCAGTTTCACTAAGGTGTATCTAAGAGAATATTTGGTTTTATTTCTCTAGTTTGGGGCTCATTTTAATTCCTGAATCTAAACATCCTCACCTCTCATTAATTCTCAGGGACCTTGCCTCCAAGCACCACTTCATCTCATTCTCTTTTCTTTTCTGGAACTTCTCTTAGGTCTATGTCAGACTGTTTCATCTTATCCTCAGCATCTCCTGGTGTCTTTTTCACAGTTTCCATCCCTGGGCTCTCTCTGGATAATTTCCTCAATTTACCTCCAAGTTCAAGAATTCTTTTTTCAGCTGTGTCTCATCTACTATGCAGTCTGTTCATTGAGTTTTACATTTTAATGAGTGCTTTTTTTTTTAATTTCTAAGAAAAAGGACTACAGATGGTCCTTACTTACAATGGTTCGACTTATGGTTTTTTGACTTTACAATGGTGCAAAAGCAGTATGCATTCAGTAGAAACCACACTTCTAATTTTGATTTTGGATCTATTTCCTAGCAATATGTGGTGCAACACTCTCTCCTGATGCTGAGCAGCAGTGGAAAGTGCAGCTCCCTGTCAGCCACATAATCACAAGGGTGAACAACCCATACGTTCAATGTAGCCATTCTACAACCACTCTGGTTTTCACTTTCAGTGTTCAACAAATTACATGAGATAGGCAGTATTTTATTACAAAATAGGCTTTGTGTTAAATTTCCCCCCCACCCCCCGTTGGCTAATGTAAGTGTTCTGAGTATGTTTAAGATGGGCTAGACTAAGCTATGATGTTTGGTAGGTTAGGTATATTAAATGCATTTTCGACTTCTATTTTCCACTTACAATGGATTTATTGGGACATAACTCGATCATAAATGGAGGAAAATCTTTTTTTTTTAAGATTTTATTTGTTTGAGAGAGAGAGAGAGAGAGAGAGAGACAGAGAGAGAGAGAGAGAGAGAGAGAGTATGTGCGTAAGTAGAGTAGGGGTAGAGGGAGAAAGAGAAGCAGACTCCCAGCTAAGCAGGGAGCCCAACTCAGGACTCGATCCCAGGACCCCAGGATCATGACCTGAGCCAAAGGCAGATGCTTAACCAACTGAGCCACCCAGGCACCTCTTCTTCTTCCTCTTCTCCTTCTCCTTCTCCTTCTCCTTCTCCTTCTCCTTCTTCTTCTTCTTTTTCCTCTTCTTCTTCTTCTTCTTCTATCTGCCTGATTTGGTTTACTTTCTAGATACAAATTGTGTTTTTGTCTTTTTTTTCTTAAAGATTTTATTTATTTATTCATAAGAGACACACACAGAGAGAGGCAGAGACATAGGCAGAGGGAGAAGCAGGCTCCATGCAGGGATCCTGATGTGGGACTTGATCCCAGGACTCTAGGATCATGCCCTGGGCAGAAGGCTGGCACTCAACCGCTGAGCCACCCAGGCAACCCCCCCGACCCCATACAAACTGTGTTTTTGAAGCTTTATTTTATGCTAGTAGTCATTTTAAGACCCTGTTTATGGTCTCCTAGTATGATTCTATATCTAAGGTTCTGGGAGATCTAGTCCTATTGTTTGTTGGATCTGTGGACCCTTGCTCATGTTTTTGAGTGTGTATATTGTGTGATTTCAGATTGTGAGCTCATCTGCAACAGGGCTTTAACCTGGTGAAACCAGTATAATCAAAGTGTTTGCTTTTAACAGATGACCACTGGCCCGGACCAGATTTTATGTTATTTCTTAGCCTAGGGGTTTCTAGGTTGTTCAGGAACTATTTATTCAAACCCTAAAGCCACTAAAGGCTCATGCCAGTGGTTTTGAATTCTCAAGGGAGACATTTTCCCCTCCTGACCTAGAGCTCAGTTCAAGATAAACAAGATTTCTTCCCATTTTTTTATACTAGAGATTGACTATTTCTAGTCTTCAATTTTTTTAAAGGATGTTGTCCTTCTAGGGTCGTGGCTTTATGTGAAAGCCTTAGTGCCAATACTCCACCTCCCAGGGACTGAACATCTTGTTTCTTGTCCCTGAGCAGTATTAAAAACCCAAACCTCTGTGTAAATAAGGCCAGCTCTAACATCAGCACCGCTTATCCACCCCCGTGGCAACTGCAAAGGGCAACCCATGCAATTACTTTTTCAGTTTTCAGTTCCCTATTGGTTTCTCAGTCCTGGAGATTTTTTGTATATGTAGCCTCTTCAACAACAGATAGCATTTCTTGTCTGTAAGCACCAGGCACCATGCAAAGTGCTTCTCCAAATTAACTCATTTCCCTCCTGTAACACCCCTTGAGTTGCTGAGATATCATTAGTATCATTTCATAGGTGGAAATGGAGGCAGAGATGGATACAGTAACTTGCCCAAAGTCTCATGGCTAGTTAGAAAAGAAGCTAAGATTTGAAGCGTAGGCAAAGTGGCTTGTGTTCTTAATATTCTATACTGCTTTCTTTTTATTTATTTATTTTTAATTTATGATAGTCACACAGATTGAGAGAGAGAGAGAGAGAGGCAGAGACACAGGCAGAGGGAGAAGCAGGCTCCATGCACCGGGAGCCCGACGTGGGATTCGATCCCGGGTCTCCAGGATCGCGCCCTGGGACAAAGGCAGGAGCTAAACCACTGCGTCACCCAGGGATCCCTCTTTTTATTTTTTTAAAGACTTATTCATTCATTTTAGAGAGAGAGAAAAACAAACAAACAAACAAACAAACATGTGCTTGCAAGTGGGAGGAGGGACAGAAGGAGAGAGAGAATCCAAGCAGATTCCTCACTAAACACAGAGTCCAAACATAGGGCCTGATCCTAGGATCTCGAGATCACGACCTGAGCCAAAATCAAGAGTTGGACGCCTAACCGACTGAGTCACCCAGGTGTCCCTACACTGCTTTCTTATCCAGCATATCTAGGTGTTTTTGTAAGGGAAACTATTTAGACTCCATATTGCAGTTTCACACTGCTTCTCCCAAAACATCTAAATCAAGAATAACTGTGTGAATAGACATGCTTTCTGTCAAATAGACAGACATCCTGGCAATTTTTACTAGCTGGTCTCATAGAGAAAAGTTCAAGCCTGTCCCTCAGAGAAGAATTGGGCTGTGTCAACAGGCACTCATACTTGCTCAGAGTAAATACTTATGGTTTGGGAAAACTTTAGTACAACAGAGTTGTCGGGGATTTTAGATAGTCTTTTCCAAGGGGTGGTGATAGTCTTTTCCTGTGGGTCATCTGCATCAGGATCAACCCAAGGTACTTCCTAAAAATGCGGATGAGGAGGCCCTACCTCAAACCAGCTGAACCAGGATTCCTCAGCTTGGGCCCAGGAAACTACTTATTAAAATAAGCTCCCCAGCAGATTCTAACGTTAAGGTACAGTGGCGTTTGAGAACTACCTCAGCATTTGCTTTGAGCCTAACCTGCGCTCAAATTGCTCTTCAACATATGACCCGTGGCAGGCACATCCACATCCCCATAACCTCCTTTTGCCACCTGGTACCGCGTGCTCAATGCACAGATAAGGAAGCAAGCCCACGGGAGGGAGCCCTCTGCTGGGGTCCCCTTGCCCCCAGTTCCTCCCAGCACACCAGGTACCGCCCTGTAGTATATGTAATTGCGTTGGCTGCCTGTTTCCCTGTATTGTCTATATGGCCTGTGACAACAGAAAATATTCTGCTTTGTAGCCCCCCATGCACAATGTGGTACCTGACACGCAGGAATCACTCAGTGTTTATTGAATGAATGGACACGTCGATTCGATTGCTTAAGAGCTACCTGCTAATTGGTGATGCTGTGAGGGCCAGAGCAGTTACCCCAAGGAGCCTGAAGACCTCCAGCCCTGCCAATCCAGCAGTCTCTTTTCTCCCATTCTTCTGGAGGCAAATAGAATTTCCTTCTCTGCCAGAAGGATGCCTGAGGCATGCAAGGACAAGTCATCCCTTCCCAGCCCACTGCATCCCACTGTGACGCGGGGATTGCTCCACACCTGCCTCCCTGGGAGGGAGTGAAGGCAGACCAGGGCAGACCATTTAGAAGCTGTGATGCGGGAGTAATTCGGGCGCGCTGTCCTCTGGCGGTGACCGAAAGGGCCCAGCAACCTCCAGACAAAAGCATTCCTAATTGTTGGTCCTTGAAGGCAGGGAAGCTGGGCTGAGATGCCAGTAGGCTCCCATCTGTCCTCCTCCTCCAAACTTGACCTTGTAACTCGCAGGCTTGCCCCCTCAGCCCTGCAATTCCAGGGAAGCCTGGCAAGGAGAGATGCTGCAGAAAGGGAACCAACCCGGAGGCTCTGTCTACACTCCCAGGAGACCCAAGACTCCAAGCAGACTCTCAGCCCTCCTCCCTTCGTCACACGGGTTAGCCTGCCAACTCAAGCCAGGGTCACCCGCGTGCTTGGCTTTGCTCTTCTTCGAAGAGGAGAAGTAGTCCGTGGAAGTCTTCTAGTTTGCTTCTGTGTAAAATGTTTTCTTCTAGGCCTTTCTATATGCCAGGCCCCATATGGGGTCCTCTGCAGGTTACTGAGAACAGGCTCTGTCCCCCACCCTGTCGGTTTGGAGGAGAAGACGGACAGTCACACACACCTGTGGCAGACCCGGCAGATGGCCCTTCAGCTGGGGGTGAGAGGGACAGTGTCAGGCTCATGGGGAGGCCTCGCTGGCTCCTGCCTCAGTCTCCAACCCGGGGCTGCTGCTCTGCAGGTGCCACACCTTGGGGAGGGGGAGTCAGACACAGCTTCAGCGCTCCCACCTCGCCCACCCCTCACTCCTGCTCCGTCTGCTGTCTCTCGGAGCCTGATGTGTCACCGCGGACCCACCCCTGACTGTAGATCTGAGTTCTCACTGATCTGGAAGCTTCTGTGATGGGGTGAAGGGCTGCGGCCGGCGGGAGCTGTGGGTTGTTGGCAGTTTGCAGTCGTGCTAAGTGGCAGTGACCCAAAGGCCCAACAACCCCTCAGATGAAAAGTCCCTACCTGTTGGTCCTTGGAGGCAGCGATGCCTACATCCCCGGGCGGACTAAGTGCCCTGGGGAGGCCCGGGACACAAGGACGCTGAACACCAAGTGGCGCCTGTGCAGTTCCCCAGGGTCTGTCCGTAGACACACGTCTGTTTGTTCAAATGTCTATAATTGGGGATCCCTGGGTGGCTCAGTGGTTTAGCGTCGCCTTCGGCCCAGGGCCTGATCCTGGAGCCCGCGTTGGGCTCCCTGCGTGGAGCCTGCTGCTCCCTCTGCCCGTGTCTCTGCCTCTCTCTCTCTCTCTCTCTCTCTCTCTCATTAGTAAATAAATAAAATCTTTTTTTAAAATGTCTACAGTTAAGACGAGGGAGTGGACTGGCTCAGGTGCAAGCAGAAACTCTGGGTAGGGAGGAGGCAGGCTGTGGGAGGCTGATTCCCTCGGCATCGCTCAGCCCTGCTAACTCCGGGGCCCCCAGCCACTTGCTCTGCCCCGTGGTGGCAGGAGAGCCACAGTGTCCTCGCTCCCCCACCTCCCCTCTGGTTCCAACCCAAGTGCCAACTGGCCTCGCTGGTTCTGACTGGCCTGCTGGGCCGCAGGACCACCCCTGAACTGTCCCCCACGCCAGGAAGGGGTGATTCACCCGCTGGCCAGACCTGAGCATCCCTTAAAAAAAAATTTTTTTTTTTTAGATTTATTCATGAGACACAGAGAGAGGCAGAGACATGGGCAGAGGGAGAAGCAGGCTCTCTGCGGGGAACCCAATGTGGGACTCGATCCCAGGAACAGACCTGAGCTTCCTCTACTCCCTCTTGTGGGGGAGGGGACCAGCTCCCCCAGGACCACGGGGGCTGGGAGGAAACAGAAGGAATGCTAGTGATCCCAAATAGGAAATGCCCGGAACAGCTACCACTGTGAGCACTGTAGATGCGCTTCGTGCATTCTTTCACTTAGCACCAACCTTGTGGATTAGGTACTGTTATCTACACTCAACTGTACGAAAATCCGAATATGACCTCAAATGGCGGAGAAGGGGTGCGATTCCAGGTCCCTCCGATGTCAGAGCTGTTCTCATTCCGTGTTGCCTGTCAGTCCCTCCATCTGAACCACTCGAGCTTGACAGTTCGTCTCCTTCCACTTCCCTCTCTCCCTCACCCCCCCACCTAATGGTCACCGGATCCTGCGGTTCCCATCCGCCCCCACTCTGACCTAGGTGGCCCCCTCACCTGGCGCCCAGACAAACACAGTAGCTTCCTGAGGGACCCTGGAGTCCCTCCCGCAGGATCCCGCAGCGATGGACGTAGGCTGGACATAACTCACACGCCTGCCTTAGTTGGCCTGACTTTTTTTTTTTTTTTAATTTGAGCCAACAATTTAAAATCAGAATATCCCTTAAGCATCTTATTTTTTTCCAACTTACTCTGAAAACTTGGAAGATCTGGCAATATTAAACCTGCATCACCCACCCACCCCCACACCACTAATGGATAAAACGGCATAACTGCTGCCTGCCTTGAAAAGGGCATCCACTCATTGGTTCACTGGTGTCCCCACATCCCTGGTGTTCTTCTTTTTTAAAGTGAAATTAAAATATTTGAAAAAGTGCTCTGTCCATTGGTTTAGAAGTTCGAGGGGCCAAGAGGGGATGCAGTGACCAGCCTTTCAGCTTGTATCCCCTCCCTTGTAGCTCCCAGAGATATTCTGTACATAAACAACCAAGTTCACACACACCCACACCCACCCCCCCCCACACACACACACTTTTTCCCTTATCTTTACAAAAACCACAACATACCAAACTCCCTGTTAGTCACCTTGCTGTTTTCTCTTAATAATGTGTCTTGGAGATTATTTCATGTCTGTACAAACAGAGCTTCCTCATTTTGAGGGTTTCTACAGCTGGATAGAATTCCACTATATGGATATACCATCATGTATTTAACCCAAAGCCTATCGATGGACTTTGGGGGACATAGTCATGTGCTATTATAAACATTGCTGTAATGATTCATCATACACAGGTGCTATTTCACACATAAATAAGAATAAATTCTAGAAGTAGAACTGCAGGGTCGAAGAGCATAGGCTAAAATGAAGCTTTTAACTGCGCGGGATAAAACCCAGTATCTGAAAGATTAAAGACGGCTCTTGCTACACACACTACACCACACCCAGTGACCCGTGCTCATGTCTCAAGTCTCTGTCTTCCACCAGACAGTAAGTTCCAGCAAGGCAAGAAGCTGTCTGTCTTATTTATCATTGCATCCTTGGCATCCGGCACCGGGCCTAGAACATAGTGTCAACAACAGCTGTGAGAGGGAGGGAGAGAGGAAGGAAGAGTTGAATAGAGGCTAGTTCTGGGGTACGGGGACCCCAGGGAAGCTGTGCTCACCCAAAGGCCCTGATTCTATGACCTGATAGAATAAGAAATCATCAGACCCAGTAAAAAAAGTCTCCAAAGTACACCGGATGGAAAACTAAGAGTAACTCATCCCCAAGGTCAGGCCATAGGAGAGTGAATGTGCTTCCTTCAGAGACAAGGAGCTATATTAGGGTCCCCCCCCCCTTCCACTTGGCCTGGTGAGAACAATATCATGGAAGCCAGCCTCTGTTCCAGGAAGGAAAAAATTGTGCCGGAGCTAGAAAGATGGCCCATCAGGGGAAAAGGTAATCAACCCTCTGGCCCTATTTTAGCTTTAACCAGATCCACATTTGCTCTCCCGCTTGACAGAATGATGTCGATAGATCCTTTCCTTTTCATCCAGACATTTCCCAGATGGCTCAGGAGTCTCTGAATGGTATGTTTTGGCACCAGTATACCCATGGGATCTTTAAGAGGTCTTACCCCTAAGCAAATTCAATAAAGCAAAGTGAACAAGTCCTTGGCATGGTCTAGAATTCTCTCCAAAATCGAGGCCTGATGCTCTGTCCAAAAGTGGAAGCCACTAGGAGGCCCTCAGCCTTATTGAGCGTATGAATGCCCAAAGACAGAGTGTTCGAGGTATAGGAGGACTACGCTACGGATTTGAGAGCTTCCTCCCTCCCGACCCAGTAAAACCAACCCGGTTTGAGAGGAGGAAGAAGTAGAAGAACAAAGAGAAGAGCAAGTGGGGTAGGGGAGACTGGAGAGAGGTAGGTGACCCCGGGAGGGAAGCAGAGGAGCTCACTCTGGTTTAGGCAGACAGAAGGTGGGGCTGGGAAAGGAGGGGGGTGGAGGAGAGGGAAGAGAGAGGAGCAGTGGGAGAGGAGAGCCAGGGACACAGGAAGACCTACAGGGCTACTAGGGCCGCTTCTCCCCAGGCCTGGAGGAGACTCTGCCTGAATCTCCCTGGATCTCCTCCTTCCCAGAGGAAGACCACAGAGGTCCATGACAGGCTGCCTCCTGGGAGGTTATGGAAACAGGGGCTGTGGGCAGGCCAACTGGAGAGGCGTTTCGGCGACGGTTTGCCCTGGTATGTGAAAAATTTTTCCTGCTTAGATAGTTGGCAAACATTTTAGAGGCAAAATGGAATTTATTAACAGAAAATATTTGTCAAGGATTGTTCCTTCCCCCTCCCTCTGTTCTTTTCTTCCTTTCTCTCTCTCTCTCTTTTAATCTTCTTCTTTCCAGGGCAGAGGACTTCATTAACAAGGTTCTTTCATCTTCTTTTGTGGTTTGGGTCTTCAGGCCCGGCTTGAGAGAAGAGGGAGCCAGCGTTAGGGGAAATGCTCACCCCTCCACCCACAGAATGGCTTCCTTTTCTATGTGCAGGTGTCAGCCTTCTGCCCCAGGAAGATTCTGGACTGATATGCAATTGTCTTTCTAGAGGGGTTCCTTCTGTTCACATTGGTGTGGGATTGAGGCCCCATAGACCTGGGCTTGAATCCATGTCCACCACTTATTAGTGGTGTGGCTTTCATCTTTTGGGGCCTCCATTTCCTCAGGAGTGGAAGGAGGTGGTGTGATCCTTACCCCTTGTCATCGTTATGAGCATAAAATGTGAAAGGGTATGTTAAGTGTCTGACTTAGAGTCTGGCCCCAGGTGAAACCTCAAAGGATGCTAGCTCTGTTGCTTCTGATAGAGGACAGAGATGGTCACGCACTCACGCAGTTACTCAACTGAGAATCAGAATATGGCAGCTATGGGTACCCGTCAACCAGAGGCACCAAAATCGATGATGTTTATGCAGGGTTCACTAAGGACCAAGGGTTCTAAATACTTTATCAGCATTATTTACCCCACACTACTCTCCTACCATTAATCCAAAGTTGATAATAGTAGAGTAGCTGAACCAGCGTTTGAACACAGACCATCTGGTTCTCCAGCCTCCTTTGTTAACCAGACTGAATGCTCCATCCCTGTGGCAATGAAAGGGGGCCATGGAATCAAACCACTCTAGAAATTGAACAAGCTTGAGAGATCACCTTTTCCAGATTTGTGTTATAGAGGAGTAAACGTCAGCCCAAAGAAGGGAAATTCTCACCCAAGTCCATGTAGTGGTAGAGCCAGGACTAGCAGTCCAGCATCTGGAATCTCAGGCCAGTTGTCTTGTCACTGAGAAGAAAGGAATGGTCAGATTTTTTGGGGAGAGAGACTGCTGGTTGACCACCTGCTCTTGAGAACTGAAGGTCTTAACTTAAATCCTCAAATTTAGCCCATAAACCAAACCTTTTTCAACCACCTTTGATTGGACGTCTGCCATGAAAGGAGGCATCAGGGAGTGCATCCACCATGCAGGAGCCGAAGATGGAGGCCCCTCCTGTGTGGAACTGGGGATGGGCTCTGGGACCATGGGAAGCTCATCTCTGATGAGCTGGAATGAGGCAGCTGCAGGAACACTGAGCAAGAAACTACTGTTAGGCTCTGTGTGGAGATCTAGAGGAAGAGGGACCTGTGGTGTGTCTCTTGAGGGGTCAAGAAAGACTCATTGGCAATGGTCCTTAGAAACCAAGGGCAGGGTTCCATTTTTTCCCATCTAGGCAGAGCCCAGCCACACCTGTATGCACAGATACGGCCCTCAGTTCTCAAAATATTGAAAACATCTGTACTACTTGGGAAACAGCCACTACCCTGACCCCTGGTAGTGCCCCTGGCCATCGTGTGACACCTTCACACCTCCCCCAAGTCCAGCAACTAAACAGTTAGCACTTGCCCTAGCAGAGGCCCTCTGGTCGCTCGCTCCTGCCTTCAGAGTTGGCTGTTACTAATGGACTAGAACTAAATCCATTCTTACTGGGGTGGGTTTTGTCGTCATTGTTGTTGTTGTTTTGGTTTTTGTGGGTTTCTTTTAAGATTTACTTATTTATTGGAGAAAGAGAGAGCATGAGAGAGAGAGAGTGTGAGGGGAAGCGTAGAGGGAGGGAGAAGCTCAAGCCGACTCCACACAGAGCACAGAGCCCACCAGGGCTCCATCTCCTGACCCTGAGATCATGAGCCGAGCAGATGTTTCATTGACTGAGGCACCCGGGTGCCCCTCATTCTGTTTTTAATGTTTGAATGTCACCTCCAGCTGAAGCTCCCCAAATGGAATGAAGCCTCTAAACAGAGCCCCATGGGGTCCATCTGCGTGGCTCCCCAGAGAACAGATCCTGCAGAGGAAATCTGAAGGGGTAAGAGATGCAATTTAGTGGCTAGGAGAGTGAGGGTTTGGACCAAAGCTCTGATTAAGGGGCAGTCCTCCCGCTGCATGCCGAGATTTAAACACAGGGTTCAGGCACCTCCCACATCCCTCTGCCCTCCACTGCCCCCTGGGCCCCTCCCCTGCCACAGACTTGGAGGGCCAGGTCCAGTAGCCAGCGGCCACATTATTAATACTCCTTGATCTGCTGGACTCCCTGTGGTTTCCCTGCTAGCGGCGCCCTCCCTCCCCTCATTGCACATGCTTGGGGCTTATGCTCCTAGACAACACGTGCTAGAAGAATGCGGGTCAGAACAGCCGCAGAGGGCTCCCCAGCAACCCACCAAATCCTCTACCCAGCACGCTCCCCCAGAGGTCACTGAGTCAGGGTCAAAGGTAGGAGGATTTCATCAACACACAGGCATTGTGCAGGGACAGAGTTTCGATAACTTGCCAGAGATGGTGCCCCGCGTCTTATGACAGGTGGGAAAAGGTTCCTGAAGGCTTCACTTCAGGCCCTCCCCTTCAAAGGGAGAAACAACAAAATGGGCCAGGGAGAGAGGGAGGAGAAGAGGGGGATCAAGCCCATGCGCCGTCTCCCGCACTGCTGGGGAAATGTAGAGGGCAGCTCATCCACTGGCTCTGGAGCCGGGCAGCCCTGGGTTCACATGCCGGCCCTTGCCTTCCCAGCTCTGTGACTCTGGGTGGCTTATCTACCCTCTCAGCCCGGCTTCCTCATCTATAAAATAGGAATATTTTATCTATATATCTATAAAATATCTATAAAAGAGTAACGCTGAGGCCTTCGAGGGGTCAGATGCGGTGGTGGATGGAAAGCATGTCCCCCCGTGACTATTGTCAGCGCCCTTCTCTTGCTTCATCATGTGAAGTCGGACAAGGACTTGATCCCACTTGTCCAAAAACGATCCCCCAAGCCATCTAAATATACATAAAATTAGTTCAGGAGTTTTTTCTGCCAGCTACAGACTTTCTCACACATCTTCACCTGGTCTTTTCTTCCCTTGGGCTCCTCATCTCTGGTCCTCCCCGATCCCCTCCATGCCCCACTCTGGGACCAAAACAGTGAGAGATGCCCCCACAGTCAGGAGATGGTTCCTGAAGCCAAGCAGACATTTCAGAAGGGATGATCTCTGCCATTTTGTTCATATTAGGAGCCTCCCAATGTTCATTATTTCACCTGAAACTTCTACTTCTAGGAAGATTAAAGGTACAAGGACATGAGATACACATGCACATATATTTGACATTCAGGTTGTGATATTAGATATATAATATATAATAATTCTATATAAGATTATATATAGTATGTATTATAATGACATAGGTTGTGACATAGTAATCTACAATAATAATAATAATAATATAAATATAATAATAATATATATCTATCGCAATCAGAATGTCAAATAAATAATGCTGAACAAATTAAATAATTAAATATTTATTCATGCCAGAACTCTATCAGGCCATTAAAAAATTAAGTTTGGGAAACTATTTAGAGAGACTCTTAAAATATAAAATACAGTGAAAAAATCAAGACATAAAACCATATTTATGGCAGGATCTCAAATATCCAACAGATGTTTGAGCACAGAGGAAAGGCTGAAAGGAAATTCACCAGAATGGGAATTCTGGTCGATTCTGAGCATTGGAATTGGAAGTGGGTTTTGTTTTCTTCATTACAAAAGTAATCCATGCCCACTGCAGAAAATTCGAAAAATGCAAAAAGGTATAACCAGAAAAAAAGTTGGTTTTATTTTAAAAATATTTTAAAAGAAAAATGGTTGGTTTGCAGGGGACTCACCAAGAACACCAGCAAGTTACAGGATCAGCTCCTCTGCTACCCGCTACCCACCTCCCGTGTTTGCAGCACTGTCCTCCGCATACACCTCACACGTGCACACACGCACACACACACTCGTGTACCCACCTGCACCCACATGTTCTCGCCCTGAGATTTCCCCAGGGCACGCAGTGAAGTCCCCCGGGGGCCGGGCAGGAGCCTGAGGCTTGGAAGAAGTGATGTGCTGCAGGGATGGGGAAGGACTTCCTTTTTTTTTTTATTTAAAGTTTATTTATTTATTTCTAAGGATTTATTTATTTATTCATGAGAGAGGCAGAGAGAGGGGCAGAGACACAGGCAGAGGGAGAAGCAGGCTCCCCGCAGGGAGCCCGACGTGAGACTCGATCCCAGGGCCCCGGGATCTCGACCTGAGACAAAGGCAGACGCTCAACCGCTGAGCCACCCGGGCGCCCCTGGACTTCTGAGGATGCAGCCACCGTCACCGTCATTCAGAGATGAGCTGAGGGTCTTTGCCAGAGAAAGCCCAGCCTAGGGGGCGGCAGGGTGGTTGCTGCTCTAAGAAAAAGACCTGAGGGGCCTTGCTCCCCAGCACCAGCCTTGCCCGTCCCCAGGACCAGACAGCCCTGGGACTTAGTGGCTCCCAAGAGCCCCGTGTACCTGTTGGGGTCACGTCCCTGCGTTGGGGCAGGGCGTGCTGGGGATGGGGAGCCTCTGCTCCGCATGCTCAGCCGGCACCTGGACGGGGGCTCCGGGATGGCGCGCTCACAGCGCTGGCACGTTGGCGCTGGGCACTGGGCCGGGGGCAAGGTCTGGGCACGCCCATTCCTCTCCTCATGGGCTTCTCGTCCCCACGGGCTGCTCTGGCTTCCTTGAACCATGGTGGCTGGGTTCCAGGAGCAAGCATCCCAAGACACGCTCCTGAAGGCCTGGGCCCAGGTATTGGCACAGCACCCCGGGTGCTCTGTTCCTTTGTCCCACAGGCACAAGGGCCAGATTTCAGGGATGGGGAGACATCCCACCTGCCAAGGGGAGGGGGATGAAAGAATCGGAAGGCACAGACAAGATCTCCTCTTGGGGGCCGGTTTCTTCAGGCCAAGCTGTGTACAGCATCATGGCACTCATGAAGGACGAGTGGGTTGAGATTGTGTAGAACGAGCCACGCCGCACCACATCCCTAAAGAAGCAGCCTGCTCGGGCCTGGGAAAGGAAAGCCCAGTATCTCTCTCCCGCCCACCTCTCCAGCACCCACTGGATGGATCCCTCCAGCCTCGGGCCTCTCCTCCTCCTGTCCGCTCCGTCCCTAACAACTCTGGACAACCTCCTGTCCCGGATGGTCCTCAGGGCCTGCGTGAGCAAAGGCAAGGTGCCACGGCGACTCCTCAGAACCAGCTCTAGAAGCCAGAGGGCGGGAGAATCAGGTCACTTCTCTCCAAGCGAGTGATGCAGGGGAAGAGGGAGCCTGTGGTCCGTCATCCAGTCCATGTGCGGCCTGTGGGACTGGGACTCCCTAGACCGCTGAGAAAGGACCTCGCAGATGGAGGGCAGCGCCTCATGCTCAGAGGAGGACCCTGAGCTCAGAGCAGGAGAGAGGCTGGCCTGGAAAAGCAGGGCCTAGCGCCCAGGTCTCCTGACCCCACACCCAGGGGCCCCCCCACCGGCCCATCTCTTAGGGCGTATCCGTTCCTTGCTGTCTCTGGGGCTTCCCCTGTGAGTGGGGGGCTCACCTTGAATGGGAAAATGGTTCTAGCCGAGCACCTCCACCCGGACCCCCCACCAGGGCGTCTACACATTTCCTCTAAAGAAGCCAGCAGCTGAGAGATCTGCAGAGCCAGGGCTCCCTGGCCCCCATTTCCCCCAAGTCAGCCGCCAACGCCCCTCGACCCCCACCAAGGTGAAGCTGCTCCAAGGTTCCCGAAGTCTGTGACGGCGGGACTCCTGCTTTGTGACCTGCCCCCCACTTCCGATAACAGCCTGCAGAAATTACTGCTGGGGGAAGAGGATGACATGGGAGCTGTGGCCTCCCTAGGGGCCCCTGGTGCCCCTCCTCTCTCACACCCGCCACCCTGCGTGCCCCTGGGCACCAACCCGGCTGGGGTTCTGCTCTCTCACCTGAGAATCGGGCCAGTGGGGCCTGGGGACGTCGGGCACCTGAGCGCAGGTGTCGGGGCCACGAGCCGGGAGTGTGGGGACTCCCACAGCCAGAGGGCACCCCCACGGGTTCACCCCGCCAGCCTTGGGGCACCCAGAGGAAGGAGCGAGGGAGGCTGACTTGCCCAGACCCGCCACCCCGGCCCCCAATATTTCTGGGGGAGGATCATCCAACAAATATGCATCAGATACCGGGTATGTGCCTGGAACTGCGACAGACACTGGGATGACAGTGAAAAAAACAGACGAACAAAACCCCTGCCCCCATGAAGCTGATGGTCGCAGGGAGGAGGCCGGGTAAGGTCAGGGGTGGTGGGGCTCCCGGGCTCGGGGTGGGGGGGCAGCGAAGGCCTGGAGAGCGCTGGTCTGATCTGGAAAGACCTCTCTGAGGAGGTGATGCTCGGGGAGAGACCTGGTGGCAGCCAGAGCGAGGGGAGGACGAGGTGGGGGGCCCCAGTCCTGAGGCTGGAGGGGGAGGACATGAACCTGACGGACCCGGGAGGCCTCCTGCCCGCCCCTGCACCTGCAGAGGGCACAGCTGCAGGGAGGTGGACTCTGAGTCGGGCTTCCAGCCTGCTCGGGCCTCGGGGCCGCGTGGAGGCTCCCAGAAGTTACCAGGGGGCTCGACAGTTAGAGGCGAAGTTGGGATTTGAACGCAGGACCTCATGGCTCCACAGTTCTGTCCCCGCTGCGGTGCGTGGCCTCCCTCGAAACAGGCTTTCCCTTTCCAGGAACCGAGGCGCTTCTGTCTAAGCGGTGACCCAATGGGACACACGGACCGGTTGTCCGGGCATGGGACAAACCCTGGCGCTGCCGCCCTCGGGGCCCCGCCTGGACACCTGTGGATGCCACGCACTCGCCCCCCTTCCCCAGCCCCCAGCAGGGCCGTGACACCCCGAGGCCGGGCCGGGCAGCAGGAGCCCGCGGGGGGCTGAGCCCTCCCCTCCTCCCGAGTGCCCGGCCTGCCAATCCCCCCTTTTCTGGAACCAAAGGAGGACAGAGCAGGTGAGTGGGGAGCGTCGCGGGGCAGGGGCAGAGGACAGAGGGCGCGGCCGTGGTCGCAGGCGGGCAGCTCTGTGTGGGCTCAGGGCTGACGCTCGGAGCCGCGGATTCCTGAAGCCAAGGCCCTCGGGAATCAGGGCCGGGGAACCGCAGAGCAAGTGGGGTGGCACCACCAACCACGGCCTTCCTGTTCCCCGTCCCGTGGGAGGAGGAAGGGACAGGCCAGAGAAGCCCAGAGGACGGTCCGGTCGAGCCCAGGCCGTGACCTGTCTAGTCAGAAAGTTCCAGCAGCATCGCGGGCAGAAAGCACGCACTGAAGCCATGTCACCTGTCGCTCAGCCGAAGTCCCAAAGCACCGGCCTTGTCTTCATCCTGCTGGGACACGAAAGGGAGGTGAGGAGGGCTGTCACTTGATACAAAAATGGGTTTCCCTTCTGATTCTGGAGATTCAAGGTGCATTTTCTTTCTTTCTTTCTTTCTTTCTTTCTTTCTTTCTTTCTTTCTTTCTTTCTTTTTTCTTTCTTCTTTCTTTCTTTCTTCTTTCTTTCTTTTTTTAAGATTTTATTTATTTATTCATGAGAGACACACAGAGAGAGGCAGAGACACAGGCAGAGGGAGAAGCAGGCTCCCTGCGGGGAGCCTGATGGGGGACTCGATCCCACGGGATCATGACCTGGGCAGAAGGCAGATGCTCAACCACTGAGCCACCCGGGCGTCCCACAAGATGCATTTTCTACCCACTTTGTAGGGGAAACCTTTCACGAAGTTTCCTTCCAACCTTCCTCGGCCCCTCTTCTTCCTTTGCTCATTTTCTTTATCGTCCTCATTAGTGTGTGAGTGCCCCCTCTCTCTCCTCTCTCTCTTTATCCCCCTCTTTCTCGCTCCTCTCTCCTTCTCCTTCCTTCTCTCTCTCTCTCTGCTCACTCTCTCTCTCCACCTCCGCTCTCCCTCTCTCTCCATCTCCCTCCCTTCCCTGTCTCTCTCTCCCTCTCTCTTTTCTTCACGATCCAATTCATCCAAACAGAACACTTCCCTTTGGGGCTCGGGGGGATTTCTGACACCTGGGAAGGGGGCCGAGCTGTGCCCAGTATGTACCCGAGTTCTAGCTCCAGAATGCTTCGGGCCTGTTCCTCTGATGATAACCTACAGCCGTGCAAGTGCAGGAGCACCTCCTGCTCCCACACTGGCCTTCAGACAGAGAGAGAGAGAAAGAGAGAGAGAGAGAGAGAGAGAGACAACACCACGACCGCAGCCTCCTCCCTGGCTGGTCAGTGCAGAGGCCACATCACACACCCCCAGGCCATCTCTTACCAAGCAAACATTTTAGAAGACTCATGCTTCCAGAAAAATAAACAGAACGTTTTTAAAATCATCAGTCATAAAACTTGCTCTTAAGCTTCTTTGAAAAAAAAAACAACAACAACAACAAAGCAAGCTCTGGAGTAGACTGATCTGGGATTCGAGTTTTCAGGTTGGGAATAAAAGAAACCCATGTACGATGTTCAACGCTAGCGATGCTTCTATTTTTTTTTTTTAATTTATTTATTCAGAGAGAGAGAGACTGAGAGGCAGAGACACAGGCAGAGGGAGAAGCAGGCTCCATGCAGGGAGCCTGACGCGGGACTCGATCCTGGGTCTCCAGGATCAGACCCCGGGCTGCAGGTGGCGCTAAACCGCTGCGCCACCGGGGGTGCCCTATTTTTTTTTTTTTTATTGGAGTTCAATCTGCCAACATATAGCATAACACCCAGTGCTCATCCCATCAAGTTCCCCCCCCCAGGGCCCGTCACCTAGTAGCGATGCTTCTAAACGCACGTCGGCTTTATGTGTCAGGCTGTTTGTCTGAGTCGACCCATTAACGAAACGCCCTCTGCCCCAACTCAGAATAAAGAGACGGAGGAGTGAAGAAAGCTTTGTTATCAAGCAACCTTGGCTTCCAATCCTGACTCAGCCCTTTCCCAGCTATAGATGTAAAAATACTCCTCTGCGCTCTCGTTTCATCTACAAAGCGCCGACAAAAATTATCCAACGCTCGGGGTTGAAAGGATTCAATGAGATAACGTCTTAAAGCCTTTGCTAGATGTTCATTTCCTCGTTCCCACATCCGTTTTTGGGTGCAGCCGAGAGCTCATTCCAACAGGTATCACCACATCCTCACCGTCAAGAAGATTACAACCTTGTTGAAATGGCAACACGTCGTAATGCACAACAACCCCTGCCCGAATGACGGGGGGTGGGTCATAGTCAACACGTCCAGCGTGAGGCCACGAAGGGGCAGGCCTCACCCAGATGGGCCTCAAAGGATAGGCAGTGGGTGGCGGAGCCGAGGCTGGCAGCTGGGGCCCAGGTGCCGAGGGGCGAATCCAGCTGAGGGGTTGAGGAGAGAGCGACAAGACTGGCCAGGGGACAGAAGTCATGGAAGGGGGAGCCACACAAAGTGCCATGCGGGAAGGTGCAGGGCCGCGGGGTGGCGATGTTGGGAGGCCAGGCGGAAGCAGGTGGGCATGAGTTCATCGGAAACGGGCTTAATTGCAGGTTCTGCTATCATGAGATCAGAGTTTGATGGCACGGGGTGCGAGCGGCCTCCTCCCGCCCCAGACACGAGGCCCCGGAGTGGTGAGGAGAATCACCCACAAAGGAGGGAAGGGGTGAGGTCCCCCAGTGGCTGGGATCTGGAGGGGGAGAGAGGGAGAGAGGGATCCCCGATGAGCCCCGGTTGGAGTCAGGAGGGGCAGGGAAGCTCGTTGCCGACACCAGGGATGGAGGGGCTCAAAAAGGGGATTGACTGAAGAAGGAAGCTATGGGGCCAAGTTGGGGCGGGTTTATGGTGAGGTGGGGGGGGCAGGCGCATCCCCCCACCTGTGTCGGGGGCGCAGAGCCTGCTCCCACTTGCCCTGCCCTCTACCCCTCCTCTCCCTCTCTCCCAGCATCTTGCTGCCGAAAAGCTCAGCCCGGTTCCCGACTGGGTCTGCCTGGGGGCAGGACGAGGAGGCCGGGGTGCGTGTCACACCTGTATTTCCCAGGTCCTCGTTGAGTCCCCGAAATCGTCAGCCAGCAGTCCCCTAAAAGGGCTCGGACTCCCTTCCCCTTTTTGCTCATTCAGTACAGGAATTTTGCAACAGGAAAATGAGAGCTTCTGGAGAGAATTCGACTCCACGTCGGGGAAAGGCTCGTGTCTTATGGAGACTCCATAGAGAACACTAGAACCCTAAGGAAACTTGGAGACGTTCTTCCCTAATATCTTTCGTCAGTTACGTGTATTCCGGATTTCTCCTCCCAGCTGGGAATTTGTCGTTTCTCGTCTTGTAAGGCGCCCTTCGATGAGCGGCCCCACGTACCTTGGACGCATCCTCTGACCCATTCGATCTGCCCCCGGGGAAGCCCACCCTTATCTGCTGCGCTTTACGGGGACTTCGTCGGCCAGCATTGCTGTGTGGGATTCTGGGCACCCGAACAGCCAGCGGGCCTGGAGGCAGCCAGCGTCGGGAATCGAGGCAGAGAGTTCCAGATGGAAGCAGCACAGTGTGAAGATGCTTGACTACAGGCCAGCTCCGGGGCGGGGGGGGGGGGGGACGTGCGGGGGCTTGGAATGCCCTAAAAGGTTCCAGACCAGTGGAGAAAGGCTGCTAGGAACGGCTGAGAGCATCGGCACGCAGACCCAAAGGAACGTCTGGTATTCGGCCCCTATGTTAATAAGATCTGAGGAATTACAGGCTCCCCGGGATGGAAATCACCCTCACCCTAAAATTCTCGTGTCCACACGCCAGCCTCCTGCCAAGATCACCAAAGCAGTGTTTCGTGAACAGGGGTGGAAATCTGCCACAAACTCCTGCAGGTCATTCATTCAAGACCCCCTAATACTTCCGTTGCCTTCTACACCATGTCAAGAAGAGCAAAAAAAAAAAAAAAAAGAAAGAAAGAAAAAATCCAACTTCAGACTTTTCTGAACTAGAAGGAAACAGATGAATGCAGGGGGAAGTAATGCACATCAATGAAATGAGTCAGAGTTAGAGAACAGAAAGCACTTCCCAGGAGTCTGAGAAGGAGTGAGGGATAGACCACATTCTCAAAAGTAAGTCTCGGTGCTCTTTCATGGAAAAGACAACCACACCAGCCTCTCCCTCGTCTATGATATGGGTGGGGACCGTTCTCTACCTTGCGTTATGGATGGCGCAGAGAATAAAGCCCCCTGTAGACGCTAAAGACCTTGACATGTTGAAAGGACACTTCACCCCTAGATCATCTTCCAGAAGCCCTACATGAGTCAATGAGGCCAGCGCCCTCTAGAAGGTGCTCTCAGACTGCCAACAGTCCTGCTTTCAGCTGATAACTTCCTTCCCTCACCACAGGAACAGTGACTCGCCCACTACCTGAACTTGATGATCCCAAGCACGCCAAGACCACTTCCCACCAGCCTCCACCAGGGTTCCCAGGTTGCAGGTGCGGGAACCAGCCACATGCCCAGAGGTGAGGAGAGAACATGGAAGGCTGGCTTAGAGCCAAAAAAGCCCGAAACATCATCTTAACTCGTTCCCTACAGCCCAGGGACCTCTGGAATCCCGATGAGGTGTCTCAATGGGGAATGGGAGTAGGTCAGGATTAGTTTTGGGTCTAACTACCCCTGCCTCAACCACAGAAGTTCGGATGTTACCAATGTTATCTACTAGGGTTCCATTCATGCTTTTGTTTACAAAAGGGATCCTGTGCTTCTAAAAATGCTATAAAGCATCTGCCTGCAATAATGTATTTATTTTATAGACAAAGAAACCGAAGTTTTGAGAGGAAAAATTGTGCTCAAGACTTCTTTAGAACCAAATACCAAACCCAACAGAAGAATTCTATTGAGAAAAGTGCGCGTGCTGTTGACCCCAAACTAATGTGACATGCATATAAATCCTATGTGTCCGTATGTTTTTGCTGAGCTCTCCCCCTTTCCAACTCCTAGGTGCTGCTGGGACAGGTAGAGATGCTCTTAGGAGATGGCCTCCATGTATCCTCACTCTGGGGCACTTTAGATCCTCCCTTCAGCTCTGTTTTGCTCATCCTCCGTCATTAACACTCTATATGATTGGTTGCTCTGGACCATGAACACCTTGAGGGCAGGAACCAGGTCCAATTCCATAAATCTGTTCAGTCTTCACATGAAGCCCAGTGCTGGTAACTCAAGAGAAGCTCAATAGATGGTTCCTGAATGAATGAATGAACAAATGAATACATATCCTGCACAGACGGAAATCCCTTGGTTTCTCTTCTCTAAGTAAGTTAACCTCCTCCATGGTTTTCTTTTTTCCCCCTCTTCTGGGTTACAGAGGGCTAATGCTGTAAATTTTCTCTAAGAGAAAACTGGGCAGATGTACTTGGGAACACTTAAAAAACTAGGCTGGCATTGGAGAGGAAACAGCCAATATATTTAGCTACCCATGGCATGCCAAGGCCTTATTGAGACAGAAATAAGCACCGTAGGAGGAATCTCAATTAAATATTTTTCTAAGCATTCAGTTTTGGGCTTTGCCTGAACATGGCTGTGGAGCTGAGGTGAAGCACAGGACAGAAAGCCAAGAGGTTTCTGAGTGGGGCTTCTGAATCATCTTGGAGCTCAGAGGCCTGCATTAGAGCTGATGACTCCAGGGCTGGGGAGGTGGGCCAACCTTCCCTGGTCCAAGGATCAGGACACCCCACTTTCAGGTACTTCCCAGCACCCCCTCCCCCGGAGGGACGCATCCTCTCCTCTCCATCTCTTTGGACATGGTACCCTACATCTGAAATCTTCTTCCTGTGAGCTCTACTCAACCATTTCCATTTGTCAACACTCCCTGAGAATCCTGCCTCACCAAGAAACTATTCCAGGAGGGACCTTAAGGGAAACGATGACTTTAGGGGCGCTGAACCCTGCCACGCATCCTTCTTATCATTGCTAAAATGCACAGCGCTTCAATCCAGAGGCATGAGGATGACCACCGCAGAGAGACTGGGGCACGGCGCTGGGCTCTTGGGCTGGGCAAAGGTGGGTGGAGGAGGGCACCTGGTGGGGGCACAGGCAGTCCCGTACAGAAGCCAGATCCATCTGCCAGTGTACACATACGTGAGTAATAACAAATATCTTCTTCTTCATATTTGAGATCACACTGTTTTGAAAACAGCTTTTCTCACTTAAAAATGTATCATCAACCTTTTTCCCATGTCATTGGGTGTTTCTTTTATAACATGATTTTTAACATCTATACAGCATCATGCTCTCGTTTGGAAGTCAGACTTTATTTAGCCAACCTCCAGCTGTTACGCATTTAGATTGTTTCCTGTTATTATAGCGCTAAAATGAACACCCTCAGGGGTGCAACGCTGTGTTCATTCCTAATGGGTTCAAGAAGCAGGATGGCCTGGTGGTTAAGATCAAGGGCCTTGCAGCTGTTCTCTCCGGATCTCGCTCCCTTAGCTCAAATGACGTAACCTCTCTTGGCCTCATTTTCTTTGTTTGTAAAATGACGATTTACCCGTGAAAAGTATTAATAATGCTTACCTTACAGGGTTGTCCTGATAGTTGAATTAGCGATTAAATATAAAGTGCTTAAAACAATGCCATCCTGGCCACTGTGTCATGGGTCGAGGAAGCAGTCAAGCTTTAGTTATTACGCCCTTGGGGTTATGTTCCTTGAAGAAGAAGGTCTGGATCAGCGATTTTATACATCTTTAAGGCCTTGGAAACATCTTGCCCAATTGGCCTTCTAAAGGATTATTCCAGTTGACATGCCCATGAGCAGCTTGTAGAGATGTTGGGTTGTCCACAGTCTTCCAAGTCTCTTCTTTTAAAATACCCAAGATGCTTGCTCTCACAAACCCAGACTTCTCTGTAGCTGAGGGATTGAGCACTGTTGACCCTCTTTCCTGAAGCCCTCAAGTCCCCATGCTTTCTGGGTTCTCCTTCAATGTCTCTGATCTGCCTCCGAGTCTGTTGTTGTGCGCACTGTTCCGGGACCAAGTAACGCTAGGAGTTTACCTCAGGTCCTGGCCTCAGTGGCCCCCTCTCTGTTCTCCACAGGTTCTTTCTTGGAGGTCTCATCCCTTCTACCCACATCCTCAGTTTGCTCATTGACACGTCTAGTTCTCACTCCTCATGAATGTCCCAGTTGCACATCTCCATGTGGGTGTCCATTGTCTCCAATCTTCAAGCCTGATGTCAAACCCACCATATCCTGCTCCCTCTCATCCAACCTCTTCCCAGCAAGCTCTTGGTTTCCATCTTCCTGTCACCAAAGCGTGAAACTTCAAAGATACTTTGGATTCCTCCTCCTCGAACATCTAAGCTGTCCTCAGACCAATCCATCATTTTTTCTTAATAGCTCCTAGAGTGTCTCCCCCTCGCCATTTCCAACACTTTCTCCCTTGTCCAAACTTTTATCATAAGGCAAATCCTCTTGTCAACCAGCTGTCTCCTACTGTGCACTCCTTCCTTTCTTTGACCTTAGGATGGATCTCTCTAGACGCCCAGCCACACCCCTGCTCAAGGGTCCTCACTACCCAAATAAAACCCACACTCCTCCACTTGGTGTTCAAGGACCTCAAAGGCCTGACCCTACTCTATAGTTCAAGCTGTGCCCTCTGCACGTTTCCTTTTGCAATTCTCTTTGCCTGGGGTGTCCATTCGCTTTAAGTCCTATCCATCCTCAAATCATTCTCTTCCCCGAAGGCTGTTCTGATCTAGCCTGCAACAAGAACCCATTTTAGTTTAGGACAGTTGCGCCTCAGATAACGGTCTGAGAAACGCTCAAACTGGTTTCAACCACAAGAATATTTGGCTCCCATGAAAGGAAATCTGTAGGTAGTGTAGCCAGTGGGGTCAACTGTAGCAAACGCTGTTGCTAGCCAGCATCTCCTTGTCTTTCCTTCTTTCCTAACAGAAGTTAAATTTTGTTCAGATCCTCACCTCTCCTTCACATGGTCATGTGCTCCAGGGAGGCTGACCTCGTTCTTAACTGGAATAAGTGGTGATTAGGGACACAGGTGCTGCGGCCTGAGTTCAAAACTTACCTCTGCTACTTCCTAGCTGTGTGCCCCCTGGGTAAATTGTCTAAACTCTTTATTTCCCTATCTTCCTGTATAAAATGAGAATATTAATAGTATTTCTTTTAGAACATTAGGATACAGCATTTAGGAGAGTGCCTGGTATATAATAAAAGTTATATTGTGGAGGGCTTGCTATTTTTACCCCCAGGTAATAATATGACCACGGCATTCCCAGGGCACTTGTCAAAAAGTCATGAGGGCGCTCCGCTAGGAATCTTCCAGGGGAGATTATTCTAACTCTTAATAAGGAGACACAAAGTCACCTGAGTTTTATTTTCTTGAGTGTGCCATATCCGAAATCTGATGTCTGGGATGTGCCATCTGAGGCAGACGGGCCTCAGTGTTGATTGAGTGATGTCATCAAAGAGCCAGACTTTCTTGCCTCTTGACTCATGTCTCTTGCAGACGCTGGCTTCTTCCAAGCAGCAAGGTGGCTGCAGTGGTCCCAGCCATCATGTTACAAGGCATGACAGAAACTAAAGGAAGAGAGGGACTGCCCCTTCCCATGGCTCTGTAGGAGCAAGAGACGTTTTCCCATAGGCTGCCCCGGAGACCTCCATTCCTGCCTCATTCACTAGGATTGTGTCACATGGCCTTCCCTGAAGCAAAAGGAAGAGGATTTTCTGTAGCCTGATCAGGGCAAGCGTAGAGCTGGGAGTGGGGTCGTCAGTCATCCTCTGAGACAACAATGCAGCTTCCGGCAGCATCTCTCCTGGCTCCTTTGTCCACTGCAACAAAGTGGCATCAAAATAAAGGATTTCCGTGGAGGGTTCAAAAGACCTGGGTTCTGGTCTGTGCACTGCTGTTGGCTGGCTGGTGATTCTGAGCAAGTCACTTAACTTCTCTGGGTCAGTTGCTGGCCTTTAAAGTGGGAATAGTTACCCTGCCGTGTTGTAAGAATCCAGTGAGACCATAGGAGTGAGTCCTCTGTGTGCTTGAAGTTGCTCTATAATTGTGAAGTGGTGAATTCCAAAGGGCTATTGTCCTCTTGTACGAATCCACTCTCACAGGCAAGAGAGCTCTAAAGTCAGCGGCCAGCTCGGGAAGTGAGTCAGGAATCTCTGTCTCCTTCCGCGCAGCTGCTCTTGTGGGCTCCCTCGTCTCATACCTCACTCTTGCTCTTGGATCAGCAGCCCCACCGGGGGTCATCTGTCCACCTCTACTCCTGTAGCAGCAGAGCTTTTTTGGACTGAGGAGGCTTTTTTTTTTTTTTAAGACATTTTTATTTGAGTAGAGTTGACACATGGTGTTACACTAGTTTCAACAAGTCTATATACTGTGCTGTGCTTTCCACAAGTGTAGCTGCCACCTGTCACCCTCAACAAGCTTATAATACCATCGATGATATTCCCTGTGCTGTACCTTTTATTCCCATGAATTATTCACTCCATAAGTGGAAGCCTGGCTCTCCCACTCCCCTTCACCCATTTTGCCCATCCCTCATTCCTTCCCCTCTGGCCACCTCTGCCAGGTGTATTATAGGTCTAATTCTGTATATAGGTCTGTATTATAGTTCTAATTCTGCTTTTTGTTTATCTGTTTATTCATTTGGTTTGTTTTTTAAATTCCACATATAGGTGAACTCATATGGCATTTGTCTTTCCCAGTCCGATTTATTTCACTTAACATAACACCCTCTAGGTCCAACCATGGTGTTGTGAATGGCAAGGTCTCATCTTCTTCTTTTTTTTTTTTATGGCTGCATAAAATTCCTTTTTTTTTTAAATTGGAGTTCAATTTGCCTACATATAGCATAACACCCAGTGCTCATCCCATCAAGTGCCCCCCTCAGTGCCCGTCACCCAGTCACCCTCACCCCCCGCCCACCTCCCCTTCCACCACCCCTTGTTCGTTTCCCAGAGTTAGGAGTCTCTCATTTTCTGTCTCCCTTTCTGATATTTCCCACTCATTTTTTTTCTCCTTTCCCCTTTATTCCCTTTCACTATTTTTTATATTCCCCAAATGAATGAGACCATATAATGTTTGTCCTTCTCCGACTGACTTACTTCACTCAGCATAATACCCTCCAGTTCCATCCACATTGAAGCAAATGGTGGGTATTTGTCGTTTCTAATGGCTGAGGAATATTCCAGTGTATACATAGACCACTTCTTGATCCATTCATCTTTCGATTGACACCAAGGCTCCTTCCACAGTTTGGCTGTTGTGGCCATTGCTGCTAGAAACACTGTGGAGCAGGTGTCCCGGCATTTCACTGCATCTGTATCTTTGGGGTAAATCCCCAACAGTGCAATTGCTGGGTCGTAGGGCAGATCTATTTTTAACTCTTTGAGGAACCTCCACACAGTTCTCCAGAGTGGCTGCACCAGTTCACATTCCCACCAACAGTGTAAGAGGGTTCCCTTTTCTCCGCATCCTCTCCAACATTTGTGGTTTCCTGTCTTGTTAATTTTCCCCATTCTCACTGGTGTGAGGTGCGATCTCATTGTGGTTTTGATTTGTATTTCCCTGATGGCCAGTGATGCGGAGCATGTTTTCATGTGCTTCTTGGCCATGTCTGTGTCTTCCTCTGAGATTTCTGTTCATGTCTTTTGTACAGTTGCATAAAATTCCATTTGGACTGGAGAGGCTTTGGGAAAGACTCCTTCGGATGCCCACATCCATCTGCCTAAAATCTCACTATCAGGAGGGCTGTGATGTTGCATTTTCATCTAGAAGCTCCAGGCCACCTTTCCTTTGACCCAGTCTCTTGAGATCTGTCAAGGCTGGGCAGGAAAGGTTTTAGAAAGGAGCTATTAAAAATCAACCTCCAGAATCAGACAACCTCTGAGTTGGAATCCGGACTTCAACGTTCAGTAGCTGGTTAATCTAGGCAAATCCTTCAACCTCCCCATCTTTAAAATGGAGCCGTGGATATCTATCAGGCTGCTCCGATCAAACGTGTGAACCACTTAGCACCATGCCTGGCATGTAGCAAGAGCTCACCAGGCAGGAGCTGGGCTTTCTATTCTGTTTATAACAATTATTAGGAGAAACTTGAAGAACCTAATTCTTGCTCCTCTCCAGCCCTTGAGCAGCTATGAGTCTTGGAAAAAGAAGGAGACCCGGGTTCCAGGCCTAGCGCTAGCACCATAAACGGTGTGCTCTTTTTGGTTATCCCATTCCTATCTGGGTTTCCGTTTCCTGGTCTATAGAGTGATGGAGGCTGCATGGGGATGAGCTGGGAGGCCTCTTCTTACACAGATGCTCATGAGCTTCTTTGTGTGTCTCCCAAGGTCTTCCACGACAAGACTTTCAGAGTCTCCTTCTATCTATCTGATTTTCAAAACTGGCTCCTGGGACAGTCCATGCACCCAGGCATTTGCTGGGGTGGGGGTGGGGCCTCCTCACCGTTTCTGGGCATGCACACTTCATCTCCAGATGGGTGCTGCTGCCACCCCTTCACTTCCATCTAGGGCTCTTCCTGGGTTTCCCCAAATGCCGTCCCTCCCGAGCTCCCAGCCCCCCTCTGCCCCGACCCCTGTTCGGTGTCTTCTCACGTTTTTGTCTGCTGCCAAAATTCCTGGCTGCCTCAGCCAGGTAGAGAAGCAGTTTAGTTCGACCCGATCTGGCACTTTCTTAGAACCTCCCCTGTCTCTGGCACATTCCTTGTGTTTGGGCAGGACCCAGAGAGCTAGAGAATTCCTCTCCCTCCTTAGCGTGGGTCCTCGTGTTGGCATGCCAACAGCCCCAAATATTTAAAGCAATCATGAAAATGAGCTCAGAGTCCCATGCCAGCTCCTTGAAAGGAATTAGGCTAAAAACAGGACAAAGGAAGAGGTGAGGCCAAATGGAAAATGCCATGAAAGGCACTGCCCAACACGGCCAGGGCCCAGAACCCAGAACTCACAGGCTCCATTCATCTGCAGCCAGGCACTGTGCTAGGCACTGGGGAGGCAAAGCTAAATGAATTGTCATGCCCGACTTCAAGGAGCTTCCAGTCCCGCTGGGGAGGCTGCCCAAACAGGACATCATGGCACAGGAAGGTAAGGACGGCCAAGATGCCACCAGAGATACAGTGGAGCCGTCAAGGAGGGGGATTGGCCCAACTGGGGACGGTCAGCAATGCATCTCTAAACCTTGGCTGAGGCCTGACTTAGGACAGGCTTCCACCAGGGGTCAGGGCAGAGGACATGCTTCCAGGCAAAGGGGAAACAACAGACCCAAAAGCGCAGAGCGAGAAACAGGGTGGAGAGAGGGATAAAGTGCTCATGCATAACTGCCTTGTAAACTGTGGAGACCCAGCCTCTCTACCGGGCATGTTTATGCACATGTAACACACAGGACAGAGAATGGAATTAGACCCAGCCCTACAATTTAAGAGGTGAAAAAATGTTGACAGAGATGGACGCTTGGATACACATAAACAGAAAGTCTGGAGCAGAAGGCCTTTATGAGCAGGGGCTTTGAGTGTGAGCCAATCCTTGCATGTGCAGGGGAGGGTGGTGGGGCTGAGTGCTCACACGGGAGCACCTTTCCTGTGATCCATCTTGCTGGATTGCTGGAGGGGAGATGGGATTTCCCAGGTCACTTGAGTGATGGAAGAGAGTCAGCTTGGCAGGCTGGGAGGGCTGGCAGTGCCCCAGGCACCTGGCACGGCTCAGGGGAAGGTGCCGAGGTCAAAGGCAGATGCCTGAGTGAGTTGTGATTAAGGGAGCCCCGGGGCCTCCTGGTTACCAGGAGGAGATGGGAGAGCTGGGGCGGGCCCGGTGCTCCTCCTGCCAGCACCTCAAAGTCCTCACAGGACGAGTGGGGAGTGCCTTGGACCTGAATCTTGGGATCCAGGGTAGCCACAGGGCAGCCTCTTTTCGAAAGAAATGAGCAAAAGGGGGGCCCCCTGAGTGGCTCAGTTGGTTAGGCATTTGACTCTTGGTTTTGGCTCAGGCGGTGATCTCAGGGTCATGAGCTTGAGCCTCAGGTCAGGCTCTGTGCTCAGCAGAGTCTACTTCTCCGTCTCCCTCTGCCCCTCCCCCTGCTGAGTGCTCTCTCTCTCTCTCTCTTTCTCTGACAAATAAATAAGTCTTAAAAAAGAAAAGAAATGAGCAGAATGCTCGTCAAGGGCTATAAAAAGGAAATCTATTATGACCAAGACATCCGCTAATAACAGTGGTGTTATCAGCATCCTTGTCACCTTTATTTAGTGAAATGGTTCCAGCATTTGCTAAGCACCTACTGTACGCCCACCTCCAACAAGCCTCATAGGCACCTCATCTTCATGGGAACTTTAAGAGGTCACTATCCTTACCAACCCCCTTTGACAGAGGAGGAATGTCTTCTCGGGAGCCTGAAGGTCCAGGCTTCCCTAAAACCCAGCAGTGTATATTTAAAAAGTGGAAGGTGTTAGGGGCTGCATTGTGTCCCCCCAAATTCACGAGCTGAAGCTCTAACCCTGGCACCTCAGAATGTCGCTGTATTTGGAGATAGAGTCTTGATCCAACGCTACTGGGTCCTAACAAGAGAGTATTTGGATGCAGACAGCTGCAGAGGGTGGGCCCTATGAAGACTCAGAGACGAGCCCAGGGAGGAGTCCTCAGAGAAGCCAACCCTGTCAACACTTTGATCCTAGGCTTCCCACCTCTGGAATGAGAGTCAGTGATTTCTGCCGTTGACGCACCCCCAGTCCATGGTACTGGTTACGGTGCCCCGTGTGCAGTGGCCTGAGAGAGCCTCAGAGAAACTAGGAGAATCAAGTCCGGGACGAGCACTTGGTGCCCACACAGAGGAGCTGACCACCGTTGCCTCGTCCGTGGCCGTGGGGACCCTGAGGACCCTTTAGCCTCCCCGGCTCTGAGGCCCCAGATGGTTTGGAGTCGGGCAGCGCAGCGCAATCAGTGGTTTCTTCCTTTACAAGATGCAGGTTTAACATCAAGGGGATCAAATACGAGACTTTAAAGAGATTAAAACACGAGACCTAAAAAATAAAATAAAAAATAAAATAAATAAGTAAATAAAAAAACAAAACACGAGACCTAACGCAAAGCCAAGCCATTAACATCTTGCCACTCCAGAGCCTTTATACAGCAAACCTTGATGAGATGTGGGGTCTACGGGGTCGATCAATATTTCTCAAAAAAGTTCACCATTGAAGGAAAAGGCAATGGGGTGCTTGGCTGGCTCGGTCAGGAGAACGTCTGATGCTTGATCTTGGGGTTGTGGGTTCCAGCCCCATGTTGGGGGTAGAGATGACTTTAAAAAAAAATAAAAGCTTTAAAGGAAAAGCATAAACGGAGTCTTAAGTTTCCAGTAATTGAAATTAGGCGAGTCAGAGCTTGGACGGGAAAGAGGGTTTTGAGAGTTCCGGTCAGCCCCTGACATAGGGCCAGTGGACACTCAAGTCACCCTGGAGTCTGCAGTCAGCATGGAACTCACCAGAAGTGCAGAGGCGTGAGGGCTCCAGGTTACAGGACTGGGAGGCCTAGAGATGGGAGGACGCAGGGGCGGCATCCTGAATCTTTAAGAAAGTTGGGTTTCTGTGTGGAGAGCAGACTTTGAAATAGGTCTGGGCTACTGGGACCAAGAGAAGGCTAGTCAAAGACGGGGATCTGAGACGCTCTTGGAGGGGGTGCCCTGCGAGCTGGGCTCTTGAAGGAGGAAGGAGATGGACCCCAGAGGACAGAGGAAGGTGCTTTTTCCCATGGAAAGTGGAGAGAGAAACTCAAGAAGGTTCAGTGGACAGCAGGCAGGAAATCTTCAATGAAGAGTTTAAAGCTGGGATGGGGGGACACCTGGGTGGCTCAGTGGTTGAGTGTCTGTCTTCGGTTCAGGGGGTGATCCCGGGGTTCTGGGATCGAGTCCCGCCATCAGGCTCCCCGCATGCAGGCTGCTTCTCCCTCCGCCTGTATTTCTGCCTATCTCTGTCTCTCATGAATAAATAAATAAAATCTTTAAGAAAAATTTCTTAAAACTTAAAAGGAAGCTGGGAGGGAGCCCTGGGCAGTTCCAGAGTGGGGTGCGTGCACCTATGCATACATGCGGGAGTCCCGGGACTTGCAATGGCTTGGGGGGGGGGGTCACCTGGTCACACCTCTCCTGGGAGGAGCAGGGCCAAGGGAGCCAGAGCTGACAGCAGCAGGATCTGGGGAGAGCGGGAGGGGACGGGCCCCCCCACAGGCACCTGCCGTGGGGACCAGGGAGCAGGGATAAAGGGTCGGGAGAGAGAAGCCTGCTGGACTTGCCATCAGACCTACGGTGCCAAGTTGGGCCTCCAGCGATATCCACATGTCTCGTGTTGCTATTTTATCATTTCCACAGTGGGTGCCCGAAGCGGAGCACCCCATCTGCCCGCCGTGGGCCGAGGAAGGCAGGCCCGGTAGGCCCGGGCAGCAGCTGAGACCCGCGCGCCCCCCCTTGTCCGAGCCTCACACCCTGATCCGTCCTGGGCTGGCCTTTCCCGTTTGCTCGGGTGGACAGGCAGCTCCAGGGTGACCGCGGACTGGCGGTCTTTGGGTCCCCCCCCACCCCCGCCGCCCCGGTCACTGCCAATGGTCCTCGTGTGTTAACAGGTTATGCAGTTCAAGGCAAGACGGCGGCAGGAGTCCGGGTCTCCACCCCGAGCTGGATGTTCAGTGACGGGGCAGGAGGTGCCCCCCACACTCTGGCTCCCTCTGCACCCTACCAATGCAGCCTCTCAGGGGGCCGTGTCACGTAGGGAAAGCTCCTGACTCGGTGCCTGGCACACAACAGCCACTCAAGAGACACTTTCAACAATAATCCTAAGGGTAGGGGGTGCCTGGGGGGCTGTCGGTGACGCCTGCCGCTCTCCACCTCGGGGCCACGAGTTCAAGCCCCCCGTGAGGGCGAAGAGCTGAGGTTAAGTAATCATAATGATGATGGGGAACACCTCCAGCACGCCAGGGTGATTGCAAGCCCTTCCTACGGATGACTGATTGAATCCTTCACGCCCCGTAAGGCAAATTCCCTGCTGCACGGAGGAGGCCACTGAGACACAGGGAGGTTTGGTTACCGCCCAGGGTCTGGAAGTGGGCAGATCTGGGATTCGCACTCTGGCTCCAGAGGCGAGTTGAACTAATTACTAATAAATGAACTAATTAAAAAGTTGATGTGTTGGTGGATGGATGGATGGCTGAGGGACCGGGATATGGAAACCACCAGAAATGCAGACCGAGTGACCCAATTATCAGTGGGGCAGGGACACCTAAGCAGCCCACTGACCACCTGAAGGCTGAGGGGTCTCCCCCGGGGGTCTGCCCCACACAGCCTACTCTCCCCCCACCCCGAAGGCTGCCTCCCCGGGACGCAGGGAGAGGGTATGCCATAATTTGGAAGGTCGGGGACTGGACAGGACCTAGAGATCACCAACCCCTAATTTTATGTTTGAGGGAATTGAGACGAGAGCAGGGATATGAGCAGCTCAGGGTCCCACGGTGACCGCGGAGACACCCGTGTCCAGGCCAGCGTCCCAGTCCCGAGAGCCTGGGGCCTCAGCCCCAGAAAGTCAAGTCTGGAGGTGGGGAGAGAAACGGCAGGTGAAAAAGCAGGTGTGAAGAATTGAATACATCTCATGGCAGATGTTTTACAACCGAGAAGGTCTTCCTTTGTCGCAAGAGAAGTTCCCAGTTCCCCGAGCCTAGGGCCGGCCCAGGCGTGTCCCTCCCCAGTCCTGCAGGAAGGCATAGAGAGATCTCGGAGGGGACAGGACCCGTGTACAGAACGCACTCGCCGTGGGCCCAGCAGGCCACGGGCTGTTCCCCAAGCTTGCCTGGAGCAGTCCACGTTCCACCAATGGACATTTGCACCCCCACCCCTGCTCCTGCGCCCCCAACAGCACCTGGGGAAAGCCTCCCAGCTTCTCTCCGTGAAGCCACCGACCGTCACAGCCAGAATGGCCTTTCTGGGCTCCAGGGGATGCATCCTGGCTCCCGCACCAGCCAGGCCTGGTTATGAGTCTCCGTTCCAGGGCCTCCACACTCCCCATCTCCATATCCCCAATTATCAACGGGGATGAATCCCAGCCCTCTCCTTGAGGGGTTCCAAACGTGGGATTAATGTGAGGACATGGAGAAGTTAGTGCAGTGCCTGGCACTTAAGAAATGGGGGGGTCTCAAGGGGCTGACAGCCAAAGGCTCTTGGACCCCAGCGCTGGAAGCAAGGACAGTGTCCTTCCCTTGAGAAAAGGGAGGGCTCTGGTCGGTGCACCTGGCATCTAGCACAGGGGTTTAGAGAGATAAAAAAGTGGAAGGGGTCACGGGAAACAAGGGGAAACCAGAACAATTACCCACAAGCTGAAGCCGGAGCCCATGTAATTAATTCATGGGCTACCCGTTTAGAATGGAATCGCTCTACCTTTATTTCCTTACCTGGTAGAATTAGGTTTGGCAATGAATTGTAGGAACTCCAAAATAACACTGGCTTAAACACAATAGAAGTTTTGTTTTGTTTTGTTTTGTTTTTAGTAAATAAAATTGGAATTACACCAAAAAAAAAAAAAAAAAAGAAAGAAATGGGGGGATGGGGGGGCCTGATTGCCTCCCTGGGCGGTCTTGCTCCTCATGCGGTTGCGATTTGTGGTTCCTTGGGTCTGCATCCTATCTCCCCTCCTAAGGAGATACCTGCCTTGTTGGCGGGAACTGGGCCTAGTTCATCTCCCACACCCGATTTGCCCTAAGCTCTGCCCGAAGTCGGCACCTGGTGAGCATGTGCTCAGTTGAAGTAAACTAGACACAAACAGGATTTCAACGTAGCCAAGAGCAGAGGCCTACACCTTTTGGGAGAGGCTTGTGGTGCTGCCTTTCCAAGTAGGCCTCGGAGGCTCTGGGTAGAAAGGGAGAGCGGAATATCACTGTTGGCTCCATTATGACTTCTCTTAGGGCTGGTAAAAGCAGGAGCAACCACCTCCACCGAGGAAGGACTTCAAATCGTGCATGTCAGGTGCAAAGCATTCAACGCCGTCTCATTCAACGCTTACCAAAACCCTGTGAGGTAGACGCTATTACCCCTATTTACAGACGGGGAAATTGAGACTCAGAGAGCCTGTCACCTGACAAAGGTCAGGTGGCACACATGCAGCTGAGCTGGGCCTCAAACCTCAGACTGTCTGACCCCAAGTCCATAGTCCTCATGCCAGGGCCCCGAAAACTCCCTCTCCGTGTGCCCTGGTGCCTGTCTCTGTAGGCTCAAGCTGAGAAGGGTTTTTACCCTCTGAAATAGTTGGGGGGGGGGCAAAAAAATCAAAAGGAGACTAATATTTTGTGAGAGGCGAAAAGTATAAGAAATTCAAATTTCAGTGTCTATAAATAAAGCTTTATTGGAATGCAGCTACATCTGTTCCCGTATGCATTCCCTGGCTGCCTTTGTGCTTTCACAGGAGAGCTGGAATATTCGCAGCAGAGATTGCATGGGGCCTCCACGCCTGAAATGTTTACTATCCGGGTCTCCGCAGGAAAAGTCTGCCGACCCCTGCTCACTGCCACGCTGCCTCTTACAGGCAAACTTCCCGCAAGGGAAATGTCCCTTCCAGAAAAGTCGTGCTACAGAAAGGCGCTCATCCCTGCAGCAGTCCAGCCTGTTTCTGCCTTGCCCTGTGCGTGCTGAGCCCGCCGCGGGCTCCTATCACCCGGCTCCCAGCGCGACCTGCGAGGCAGAGCTGAGGGCAGCCTCCAGACTCCGCCAAGCAGGGACAGGCCGGAGCAAGCTTGCAGGAGAGGGAGAGGGATTTAGACTCAGAAGTCAGCTCCACGTCGTTAATGCCTTCACCCCCTCCCCTTGATTCATGGTTTCCTGTCACATCTTGTTCAGCTGTGAACATGCCCGGGCCCCACGCAGGGACAGGCAGGCCGGAACGCATGAAAGCTCGGGGGCCCCATGCCCGGGGGTGCTTGTCGGGCTTTGCCCTGGCCAGCCGGCAGAGGCCCATCAGCAGAGCCCTCCCTGGGGGCGCCTCAGGCCATCCCCTCCTGCCCCGAGCCTCAGTCTCCTCATCTGTAACATGAGAGGGTAGCTTGGCTGCTCTCTTTCCCACCAGCCCCGCACACCTGCAGAAAGCAGGCCCTCCTCTTCAGATTGCACAGACACTCCAGGACACCATTTGCCCCTCCATTCCCCCCACCCCCACGGGATTTTGCTCTTTGTGACATTCCTTCGTTCGGCAAGAATTTCTGAGCACTGTGTGTCCAGCTCTGTAGGGCGTAGAGGAAGCAGGAGTAACGGAGAAGCTTTCCATTGGTTTCAGGACACAGAATGTATGTACCAGGGGAGAAGCTACAGAACAATCCCAGAGGATTCAGGTTCCTTGGACAAAGGCCGAGTGCCAGTTATCTCCTCGGAATGTTCCAGGTGCTTTCATATCCCTGCTTCTATTTAAGCTGAAACACGCCCCTGTGGCCCGAGCAACCTTAGACCCATTTTACAGATAAGGAAACGGAGACTGTGAGGGGTTGCTTGAAATTAAGTGGCTGTTAAGGGGTGAGGCTAGGCTTTCAGTGCTGCTTCCAAAGCCTGTGTAGCTTGGAAGAACAGAGCTGCCCTCCTCCACCAGAGTGCAGTGGGTGCCTCGACGGATGCAGGGTGGGACGTTAAGACAGGGGCAGAGGGAGAGGGAGACAGATGTTAAGCAGGCTTCATGCCCAGTATGGAGTGCAGCATGGGACTCGATCTCACAACCCTGAGATCATGACCTGAGCCAAAATCAAGAATCCGATGCCTGACCGACTGAGCCACCCAGGCACCCCAAGAAGAAAAATCTTAACTGAGCCCTTACCCAGCAGTGGAAAGATCGTTGGACCAGCGATCAAAGATCAAAACTTCTTCTAGACTCAGCTCTGCCTTTGAATGAGCTACGTAGCCCTGGGTGGGGTTTGCTTCCTCCCTGAGCCTCAGGTTCGCCGTGTGTAAAACTACGGTGGAGAAGCTGGATGAAGTGCTCCCAAGGTACCGCTCACCTTCCCCGCTTCCGCACAGATGCTGCTCTCAGGCGCGGGTTTCACTGTTCAGCCCTGGCTCTGAATCGCAAAACTCAGCCCCCATGTGTGCATCAGAACCTTAAAAAGGCAGAGAAACCCTGATAAAGCTCGGCTAGTGGAGCTCTGTGGGTTCAAACCGCAGAACTAGGTTTAAGGAAAGAATGGAGCCTAAACGTGTCCTCCCCTCCTAGCCCATCCTGCTTGGGCTCCGTGGAATTTGTTTTCCAAGAATAACTTGGGCTTCTGTTGAACTTGAGTTTTCTGAGCCAGGAACCAAGACAGGCATGTGGAAAAGGAGGCTGGGGTGGGGGTGGTGGCAGAGGGCTGAGGCCCGAAGGATGGGAAGGAAGGATTAGGCAAAGCGGGGACCACAGCTCAAAAGAAGAAAGGAGGGCACCTGGCCAGCTCAGTGGGTAGAGCATGCAACTCTTGACCTTGGGGTGGTGGGCTTGAGCCATATGCTGGGTGTAGAGATTACTTAACAACAAAATCTTTAAAAAATAAAGAAAGAAAAGAAGAAAAGGAGGAAAGGAGGAAGGAAAAGAGGGAGGGAGGGGGAAAGGGGAGGGGGGTCCCAAGTCCTTTTGAGGAAACAGTGAGGTCATCAGTTGACTTTGATGGGCATGAGCCAGCGGTGAAGAGGAAGACCCTGAGCATCTAAGCGTCCTGAATGCTGTCAGTGAATTAAAAATGTGACTTGACCCTCCAGGGGCTACAACCCACCTAACACCCAGATCTTGATTTCTTTTTCTTTTTCCTTTTTTTTAAATTTAAATGCAGTTTGCCAACATATAGTATAACACCCAGTGCTCATCACGTCACGTGCCCTCCTTACTCAGTGCCCATCACCCAGTCACCCCATCCCCTCACCCTCCTCCCCTTCTGCAACCCTTTGTTTGTTTCCCAGGGTCAGGAGTCTCTCATGGTTTGCCTTCCTCTCTAATTTTTCCCCACTCAGAAAATCTTGACTTCTAGATCTTGATTTCTGATATCATCCTCCAACACAAGGAACCAGGGCTCTTTGGAGAAATGGCTGATTCTAGGACTGTAGCAAAAATACATATATATGCATTATGAACCTGGAACATCTTATAATGCCAAAAAATAAGGAAGTGCTAAAAAAATATGCTTTAAAAATTTAAAAACCCGGGCAGCTCCGGTAGCTCAGCGGTTTAGCATCGCCTTCAGCCCAGGGCATGATCCAGGAGAGCCAGGATCGAGTCCCATGTCGGGCTCCCTGCATGGAGCCTGCTTCTCCCTCTGCCTGTGTCTCTGCCTCTCTCTCTCTCTGTCCCTAATAAATAAATAAAATCTTTAAAAATAAAGTTTAAAAACCTGCATTCATAAGAGTATGTCAAAGGGACACAGGAACCACCTAAAAGAGTTCCCAATGGACAAAGCTGGAAAAACCTGAACAGCAATGTAAAGCGATAATGAGGTTCTCACCCAAACTGTAAAAGAGCCACAAATCCAATCAGATATCAATATATATGGTATAAATATACAAATAAATGCTTAAACGGGGAAGAAGAGAAAAATCTCTCTTAGAGAAGAATTCCAAGTGATTTTTGTAGATAATCCTCTCTCAAGAAGAGGGGAGCAGGGCCCCCCACTCTATAGGTGTGGGCTGTGCATAGTGACCTCCTTCCAAAGAGCACAGCACGCAAAAGGGGAAAAAGAGTAAGTGGAGAGTGAAGAAACTTGATACAGGCGGCTGCCTCGTCCCCATGTCCTCACACGTCTCTTTCTCTTCCTATTAGGGCACTTGCTCTGTTGGATCAAGGTACGACCTCAGTTAACTTTCACCACCTTTCCAAAGCCCCTGTCTCGACATTCCAATCCTGGGCAGACACACGCGTCCAGTCCGTAGCACTTAGGTACCAACCCAACAACATATGTTAAGTCTTGTGGGCTGGAAAATGAAGTGATGCCAGAAGAAAAAACCAGCAAGATGCAGATTTTTAGGTAGAGATATATTCGGGATAACACTACTGCAATAGCAAAGCATTGGAATAAAACCAAAGATTCATCAATAGGCTGTCTGGTTTAAATAAATTCTGGTAGATGCGTACGATGAAAACACCCCGCAGCTCTTACACAGCAGGAATGAGGGCGCTGTCTGTGTCATGCCGGGGAAATATTGCCTCGGTATCTGGCTAAGTAAAGCATGTAGGTGAGCAGCTATTTAACTTGCAAAACTTTGGTGTAAAAAAGAAAACATAAGGCGGAATAAGTGTCTTCGCATTTTGTCGTCTGTGCACAGAAAGTCTTGGGAAGGTTGTACAAGAAACTGACCTAAAAAAAAAAAAAGAAAAGAAAAGAAAAAAAAAAGAAACTGACCTGTTGGCAGTTGAGAAGGGAGTGGAAATGGGGTGATGGGGAGCAGGGCAGGGGGGAGGAATTCTGTTTCTCTGTTTCTGTCGCTTTATTATTTTATTTATTTATTTTTTTATTTTTTTAAAGATCTTATTTATTTATTCATGAGAGACACAGAGAGAGAGGCAGAGACAGAGGCAGAGGGAGAAGCAGGCTCCATGCAGGGAGCCCGATGCAGGACTCCATCCTGGGTCCCCAGGATCAGGCCCTGGGCCAAAGGCGGTGCTAAACCACTGAGCCACCCGGGCTGCCCTGTCGCTTTATTTTTGAATCATGTGAATGTTGTACTTATTCAAAAAATAAATTGGGAAAAACACCACTGAAAAACAAAATGAGATGATCTACAGAAAATTGTTAACTTGAATAATAGTGAGATGCTATGTGGTGATGACGAAAGTCAAAGGCGCTGGGCAGATAATTAGAGTAGAAAAACATCGCCAACCTCATTCAACTGCCTCCCACGAAGTAGAGCCGCAGTCGGGTTCCTACTGATTGATTGATTATTGGTCACCCTTTAAATCTTACGGGCTGACAAGTGTTCTGATTTACTAAGTCTTGGTCTTGTTCTTAGTGACTCACTTGGGGTGGGACTTTTTCTTTTTACCTGTAGCCTTATTTCTGTTTGGTAGATCCTTCCTGTTCCTCTGCTCTTTTCCCCACAATCTTTACTGATTATTTTGATTGCTGTGGGTGGGTTCTAGAAATGGCTTTTCTGGATTGAGGTGATTATCTGCATGGTTATATGTAATGTGAATTTTTTTTAATAAGCTCTACCTCCTGGTTTTTCTATGCATGGGTCATAGTGAATTTGCTTAATGATTTCTGTGGTTTGGGGAGGATACCTGGAAAGACTTGGATTTAAGTGGCTTCAAATAACCCACAGGAAACCAACAACTCTTCATGTTCTGTTCTGAGTATGAATTTGTTTGAATGATAGGTCTATATGCCCATCTGGACTTTTGTATTTTAAAATGTTCTTTAAAATTCCTGTGTGCTGTCTTTTATTATATATACCTCATCTGGTACCCAAATTTAATTGTACCCTTCTAAAAATTATTAGAATTGCCCTTGTCAATAAAAAATAAAAAATAAATCTTACGGGCTGAGAAATAAAGTAATAATAGACGGAAAAAAACAGCAGAACTATTCACAGATTTTTAGATGGAGAAGACACTGAAGGAGCTTCAGGCTCACCAAGCAAAAAGGAAGAGTCAGGGAAGGAGAGCGACTCGTGCAGGCTCATTGGCAGGGCCTGAAAGCTCCCGGGCCCTGGGCATTTGTGCTTTGGGAAGCTCTCCATCACAGCCCGCATGTGCATCCGGATGCACCCACACGGAGGAAATTCTGTCCACACAATCTCTACAGCATATTTCTAACTTTGCTTTTGAAGTGGTTTGACTATTAGTAACTTACTGAATGTACGTACGGTTGCTTCTGATTCCAGGGTATTTTGATAGTTACCCGGGATTCCTGCGAAGTCCAAAAACCTCGGCTAAAAAATTATTTGCCCAGGAAATCTGTGAATTCTATGTTTAATAGCTAATGAAGGCGACATAAGGAGAAGTTGTAATTAAACATGTATTAGTTTTGATCTTGCAGTTTCCTTTGGCTATCGTTTCTTCCCGAGACTTAGAAGTTCCCTAAGCCCTGCACAGCTCATAAGCAACAGGCCCTGTGAGCTAGTGGTGGAGGAGGTGGGAACCCACACTTACGTCCCCCCAAACCAACGCGCCCCACGAACACCGGTCTCCCCTACTCTGACCACAGCCCCCCGAGCATTGATTCGGTCAGACAGAGAAGTGGTTTCCTGCCCGCTTCCACTTACACAGATGCTTGTGGGTGGCGGTGATGGGAGCCCAGGAGGCCCAGCCCCCTGCCCAGCCCTTCCCCATCGTTCCCGAAAGAACCTGCCTCTGTCAGTGCCTCCCACCAAGCCTCCCGTGGACTCCACACATCACCCAGACCGCACAAAGCCCCCTTTCCAAGGTTTCTCAGAAAGAATCACTGCTAAGTGAGACAAATGGGCAAGGGTGGTGCTCCTTAGGGGCTGACCCGGGCCCGGGTGGAAGGACGCTGAGAGTGTAAGCTGGGGACACGGAGCGGCCGCGAGCGAGCGGAGGCCAGCCAGGCCCTGGTTTTCAATGACTGCAAACCCAGCTCTCCTGCAGCCTCATTTTCATTTCCGCTGAGATTGGGGGTTGGGGAAGGGGGAGCGCTTTGGACTAGGGGTGCAGTGCTGTGATATACTTGCAGATGAAGGCGAGGCAGGATGGAAGCAGCCAGATGGCCAGGATGCAAAGCCTCCTAGAATAGGGTCACAACTTCTTTCGCCCTTTAGGGACCCGAGGGAAGACTGCAAGGCAAGACACGGAGTCGGATTCTGTCTGTTGTACAGGACTTGGCAGGACAGGGATGGCCGCATGACGGCCCGTACTCCTACATCTCAGAGCACACAGGAGACAGAGCCACCCAGGCAGATGGGCACTGACCCCGGCCTTGGTACATACAAGTGTCAACACATTATTCATTGACTGCATCCACCATCCGTTTAATTAATTCCTGCATTTGCTCGATGCTTAGCCCATGGCTCCCAGATCTCCCCAGCGCAGGCCCCATGAGCGCGCAGAAAGCACGGGCCTCCGCTTAGCGCTCTAGTCAAGTACAACGGTGTTCCCAGCTAACACTTGTGGCTTCTCTCTGGCGCCAGGTATTTTGCGAAGCATCCACTCTTGTCTCGTTGAAAATCTCTGAGCACCTCGCTGAGATGGGGATCGTTATTATCCGCATTTCGGAGATGGGGACGCTGAGGCCGGAAACATTAAATATCTCCCCAGCATCACACAGCAGCTGGGAGAGCCAGAGTCACAAAAACCCAGGTGGTGGGGTTTAAGCCACCCTCTGACCAGTGCCTCCTGCTGCCTTCAGACTTGTGATCGCTCTCACAGGCTAGCTGGGACCCGAGCTGATGCCCACCGCAGGATGAGAGAAGAACCCTCCACTGGACTCGGAGTGTCGTTCATAAAGCACCTGTCCTCAGGGACACCCCGTCTCCATTCCAACCCGCTACCACTCACGCCCCGTGCAGCTGGCACTAACCTACTTGCTACATCCTCCCCTTTGAGTCTCGCGACCACCCGATGAGGAGGCCGGGGCAGTCCTTTCCATCCTCTCTCAACACCATGGGGGAGATGAGCGTAACAGGAGGGAGGAGACTTGCCAAAGTCACTGCAAGCATTTGGGGGAGTTGGCGTTCTAGCCCAGTTGTCTAAAGCCAAAGCCATCTGTGAGGTCGTCATGGGGAGGGGAGGGAGACTGTCCAGGGTCCCTGGCTCTGTGGCTGGTCCTTCCTCACCAGAGGTCGGGCTCTCAGGGATGCTCCGTCCTGCTCGACGACAGCCATTCCTCCCCAGCCGAGACTCCCTCGTGGATCATCTGTTCCTTCTGGTCTTGCAGTTCCCACTATTGCCCTGATGCTCAAAGCACCAACATGTCCCTGGGGGGAGTGACCTGCCAGCCCCCTAATTCCTTCATCTTGAGAAAGTTCACTGTCTCTTTGGGACAGAAAGGAGACCACGGACGGGGGTGAGGGCGACAGCCGAGGGGCGGAGGGGGACTGCAGGCCGTCCAAAACTTCGTTATGGATCTGCAAGGTCGGTCCAGCGTGCTGCAGACAGACAGCGTGCTGCCTTCAGGAAGTGGGAGGAGGAGGCCTCCATCTGCTGACATTTTCTTTGACATTCTCTTCTGCTTCCTGTCCCCCACCCTCGCCTGGACCACCTCATTCTTGTTGGTCTAGCAGTGTGAGAAGGACGCCAGGATTCAAGAGGGGGCATCCCGTGACCAGGGCGGGCTGCACGGGGCTTTCTTGACGGAGCGAGGTCCCTGTTGGAGGCAGTGTGGCTGCAAACGAGGCCAACTCTGCACCCAGGTCCTGAGAGTCAAAGGAAAAATCCCAAAGGCTAAAACCTCAAAGAAGTCCGTCAGTTTCTGGCACAGCTAGCTTGCCAGCTACCCGATGTGACCACGGGCAGATCGTATATCCTCCCCAGATTCAGTGTCTTCAACTGCAAAATGAGGCTGGTGAGAGACCTACGTCCTCAGTATTGAGTGAAGACCCAATGAGACCATCAGAGTTCCTGTGAACTCCAAGCCAACAGAGAGATATCACTCCCCAGTCTCTAATCACCTGCACCCCTAATTGGCTGTTACGCACAGATTGAGTATTAGATTCTACCCCAAATTGTTTTATTGGGAGAGACAAAAAGGCAACCCAAATTTTAAAGAAACCCAACGAAATATTAGCATGGAGAGCTGGCTGGGAGAGCCAGGGGCGCACTGAAGCCAACAGCAGTCTTGACAAAGAAATGCCAAGGTCTCTAACCTTTGCGCCCCACTTCAAGGGGCATTGGCCCCTGACCCACAGGTAACACAAATATTTTTTACTCCAATGTATTTCTTAGTTCAGTACACTCGTCCGTTTTCCCCGGGTCCTCTGCACACTTATCAGTATTGTGGCTGCCTTTTCAGCGGGAACCCTCGAATCTGAAGTCTGATGAAAATATCAGAGGCATTTGTCTAAAATGCCAGTTACTGGGTTCTAAGTCCAGAGACTCCGGCGTGGACCCTGCAAGTCTGCACCTGTGGATGACCCCAGATCCATTCCTTCAGAACCCCAGCTTCAGGTCCTGTTCGTCCCAAGGAGCTGAGCCTGTGCCATTTAACTGCCCGCTGTATCACCAACACCCAACATCAGGAAGATATTTGCCAATAAATCAGAAATCCTGGTAAGGCTGACCAATTACTTCTTGAAGGATAGACTCCTTTGTCCCCACTATCATTGCACAACTTCAAGCTGTTGCAATATTCCAACCCTTCCTTAAGAATAAAATTCTGGCAATATTAGGCTTCCCATATTGGGTTTTTCTGACACCCTCAGGCTACGGTGAGTGACCCTTCTTTGTGGTTCTACAGCTTGCAGACCATGCCAGCCCTTATCTTATATTCTATCTGTTGACTTTACTGCTAGTCTCCCCTGACTTGGAGGAGGCTTGCCCCTTTTCCTGAGGATGAGGGACTATGTCCCTCCTCTTCGTGTTGCCATCTGGACCAGTGATCAACGCTAAATCAGCAGTGAATAAACCACAAAGGGTACTCAGGGGGATGGGTGGTAAATGCTTTGGGATGGGAGAGGGAAGTGGGCCCTCTGTGATGTCCTATTACAAGCACCCTCTTGTTCTAGGATGAGCCACATAGCTGCGGGTGGTTGGTTTTCAAGGGATGGAGATTCTTTTTTAATTTACTTATTTACCTTAGAGGAGGGGAGCAGGGAGAGGGGCAGAGGGAGAGGGAAAGAGAGAATCTCAGGCAGACTCCCTCCTGAGCATGGAGCCCCACATGGGGCTCGATCTCACCACCCTGAGATCATGGCCTGAGCCAAAACTGAGAGTTAGACGCTTAATTTGACTGAGTCACCCAGGCGCCCCAAGGAATGGAGATTTTTTATCTTGGCCATGGTCTGGGGATTTTGAGAAATTATTTCAAGGAGTGGGCATCAATAGATGTTCCTTTTGATGCCTAGTGAAGGGTCATTTCGTTCTTCATAACAATTTTGACATCTTAGAGCAGGTGTTTCAATTGGCTCATGTCAGAGGATCACTCACACTAAGATTAAATTTGTTTATGTAGCAGATCATCATGAGCTGTATTACTCCACCAATATCTGGTTACCTCCTGTAAGAGGATCGCGCTTACCCACATTGCTGAGCTGCCATATGGCCATGTGGCTTGCATTGGCCAGAAACAGAAATACGGGCAGAAACGATCAGAGTCACTTCCAGATGGATGCCATAAGAGTAGGTTTGTGCTCCAAATGCCCAGGTCCAGAACAAGGATGATGATAGGAGCAGAGCCCCAAGCCAACCCACAATGGACAGAGTATGAGCAAGTAATGAACGTTTGTGCTGAGAGCCCTGGGAATTTGGGACTTGTTACTGCCATGTAACCTGGATGCCCGCATGTCCCCCTTTTTTTTTAATCAATGAAAATATTCACACACAACTAAGCTGGTTTTGCGATTTTTAAGAAAAGAAAATAGCTTTCTTAAAATATGCCTCCGGGGGCCTCAGTTTCTGTAAAGTGAGGAGGGAAATATAGCAAAATAATAACAACAATATAAAACGTTAATTGAATGCTTATCATCAGCACTTTAGGTAAAGTATCTCATTTTGTCCTCACAACAAACCTAAGAGGTGGGTATTGGTATTTTCATTGTCCTCATTTATGGACAAGGGAACAGAGCTCTGGAGAACTTAAGAAGCTGCCCAGGGGAGTAAGGATACTAAGGATAATTAGTGACGTAATGCAAATGGTCTAGCACAACAGCCTGGTCTTTTAACCTCTATGTCACATCTGTGGGGTTCTGGTCTCTTAGCCTCTGTGTCATATCTGTGGGGTTGTTTCTAAGATCCTGTCCATCTGGACGTGCAAAGAGTCTGTGACATCACCATATGGTAACGGCTGTCGCCCTAGGTCTTCGATTTTGAAACCAAGACCCACTTTCACCACTGCCTGAATTTTAGAGAGTTAATAAAATCATTTGTGCTGTGCTCTGAACATCTTCAAGGAAAGCACAGGGTAAATGAAGTGGGTGCCCCAGTCCACAGAGGAGGAGGAGCCTCCCCCGGGAGCAGGAGGTCCAGACGCTCTCCTGTCCAAAGCCGCTGCCTTGCCGTGGGAGAAATGTGCTGCCAATACAGAGAGCTTTTCTGCTCTTGCTGCACTTTTATAGAGAATGAAATCACCAGAGAAGTGGTGGCCGGTTGGGGGGGTGTGTCTCTCTTGGGAAGGCTAGGGCGGAGCCTGGTGGCCTCATCATGTGGCTCTAGACTCAGGTTTGCAGCCTCTTGTCCCAGGGAATTTTGTTCATTATATCCTACTAATCCTCACAATGGGCACTTCTCAGCCCCCTAAGGAGGGGACATGGGATAAGAATTTTCCCAAGAATGGAAGCCCCACTATTTTCATAGAATGGCATTGAGAGAACACACGCAAACTTCCCACGTCTTGTGTCTAGGTAGATCTAGTAAAAAACCAGACCCTCCTGCATCAATCTCTCTTCTTCTGTTAAACGAAAAGACTGTCTTTGGGAAGACATTCTTACTCTCCATGGCCCTTTCTCCTGATGATCTGGCTTTTGAGAGTTCAACTGATCTTAATAGAGACTAGTTCCTTCAGTGGGGTAGAAATGTCAAACCAAGGGCATCTAGGTTCTCTCAGTTATGAACCTCTCAGCCACAAATCCGGCTCCCAAACAACGCTGAACTCCACCAAGGCCTGTTGCAGATCCCATCCTGGGTTCTTGTCATGGAAACAGCCCGGAATTAGGCTTTTGGTTCCATCATCATCCAGTGGTATGACTGTGACAGGTCACTTCCCTCTCTGGATCTGCATCTCCTACTCTTTAAAATAATGGAGTCGGAGGAGATAGCCTCTAAGTTCGCCCCCAGCAGTATGATTCCAGGATACTGTGACGTCTGGGGACATTGGCATAACTGTCTTGCCTGAATGAGCAAGGATAGTATCATTGGTTTACCTCTTCCCCACCACTTCCTCCTCCCTAAGTACTGTTGGAAGGGTGATGTCTCTTCAATTTCTGTCCCTCTACTCAGCCACAACCAACTCTCCTCCTGCCCCCACTGTCAGTGTATACAACCTATGTAGGGATGAAGATGCCACCAAGTGTCATCAGCCACTTCGTTTTGACCCTCAGCAGCTCAGGCAAAAAGACACGGCTGAATTGCCATTGGAGTGTATCTCAGAATTTCCCTCTTCTGCTTTCTTCTCATCTTCCATTAGCTGAGTTCATGGAGGCTTGGTTCCATTTTGCCATTTCCAAAAGAGTAAAAATGTAAGAGGGACAAGATTGGGAATTTTTAGGGCCCTAAGCAATATAATTTGAGTAACCTGTGCTTTTCTGTGAGAGAGCGATCCACCAACAGCTGATGGCCAATGACATCAGCAGGTCAGCTCCCTCTCGGGCTCCTCGGACCACAACCCCAGTGCCCTCCATTCAGATGCTCCTTGTGATGCCTTCCTTTGGGCCACTAAATTTGTATTCCCTTCCCAGTGTCCTGCAGTGCTCCCCAGGACCCCCAGCTGATCTTGGCCCTGACTCATTGGTGCTGACTCAACAAAGAAAAGCAGACCCCTCAGGCAGCCGGATGGTGGACCTGGGCCAGAGCCTGCAGGAGTGGGCGGGAGGGCAAGCAGAGGCGGGAAACCCATCAATCAGCCTGTCACCAAGTCTTTGCCGAGCCCCCCTACCCCGCCCCAGGACTTGGTCCCATGCCGACCTGCACGGTGGGGTCCCACCAGAGGAAGGGGAGAAGACAGGAGTCTTTATTTTATTGCAACTAAAGATGCAAAGTTGGAGCTCTTCCCTTTTGGGGGTACCCAAGTAGACAACCCACCGTAGCTCCCAGGAGCAGGGTGTGAGGACTGCTCAGTAGAGCTGCGCAGTGGAGCTGTGGGGAAGGCTGGAGTGGGGCAGCCAGGGTAGGGCTTTGAAGCTGTGTTTGCGAGGCTTTGGATGTAGGATTAAGATAATGTCTGCTGTTCAGAAGCAAGAGAGAGGAAGCAAATGGAAATCATGGGGGGATTATAAAGCCCCCAAACTCACCCCCTTGGGATTGCTGTTGCCACCAGCCCTCACTTCTCTCCAGCTGGGTGTGGGGCACCTCCTTTGAGTTGAACCATTGTCTTTAAAATGTCCCTGCTAAACTGAACCGACTCTGTTATTCTGAGAGTGACTCTTGAGCTCCATCTGTTCCCGGGATGGCACATACACAGAGGGGGACACAGGCCATGCGGGGCAAAGGGGCATGGGGGATGGCAGATGCGGGAGGCTGTGCTTTAGAATCCCAGAGCCCTGCAGCCTGGAATCCTGCCTCAACGGTTTACCAGTTGGGTAACTGAACTGGGGGCAGTGATTCAGTCCCTTGGAGGCCTGGTCTCCTCGTCTAGCCAAGAGGGACGCAGCAGCCCCCTCCCAGACCTTGCCAGAACGTCCCGTGCGCTTCCGTTGGGGGACGCTGTGTGGGCACCGAGTGCCGGAGAAAGGGAAGGAGCAAGCTGGCCGAGGGACAGCACCGGGCCATGTCGGTCGCTTTCTCTTTCTCCTGCTGCCAGACTGGAGCAAACCCCACCGAGGGCTCCCTCTGCCGTCCGTTCTCTGCGCTCACCATCCTTTAGAAACTAGGACAGGACAGGCCTGGGGTGGGGGTCGGGGCGCAGGAGGCGTGTGCCCTAACCTCATCACTGCAGGCCTGTTTGCTAACATTCCCTCCTGAAAGCGGTCTTTCCTCCCCTACCTCCCCCGAAGGCTATGCTTTTGTCTCGTGCCCAGGTGGGGCCTCCCATCAGCACAGTCCTTCGCAGTCGGCAGCTCTCAGAGAAGCTGGCTCTTATCTGAAAAAAAAAAAAAAAATCTCTGCAGTTCAGTTCAAGCCAGTAAACAACGGAGGGAAAGGTGGATAAGACCATTTCTAGGTCCAAAGCTCATCCCTCTTCTGCATATCATCCGTGTCTGAAGAAAGACGTAACCCTGACTTCTGGAAGCGTCTGCCTGGCCGCCTGTAGGATGGGAGAAACAATCATCTGAAGCCCATGAGGCTGGTGTGGGAAGGCGGGGGGCCATGCAGGGGCAGACGAGGATCGACCATAGAAAGAGCAGGGTCAACACTAGCTTTGATCTGAAAGCACAGTGTATTCGAGTGACTGGAGGAAGTTCCGCACAGCTGGTGCTTAGAGAGGACACGGGACATGGCAATCGATTAGGCTGGAAAGGTAATCAGGGGTCGAGTCCCGGAGAGCCTCGTGGCATCCGGTCCCACGGTTCCCCGGGGGCAGCGCCGTCGCGAGGACAACTGAGCTCCGGGCAGGCCGAGCCCCTAGAACACAGCCGGGCCCCAGCGAGGTGCTGGCTAAGCATTCCTAGCAGAGCCCCCCCCCACCCCCCCGCCCCGATCATGACTTAGGAACTGAGGCAGGGACATTGACGAGTGGATGAGTTAAAGAAACAGGTGCTTGGGGCAAAGGAACATCAGGAAAGAGAAGAGCCTCATGTTACCCATATAATTGTAGCCTTTGCATCGCAGCAGATTACACCACTGCTTGTGTGTGCGTGCACACATGCACATGCGCGTGCACACACACACGCACGTCCCTCTCCAGACGAAGTCCCTCTCCTGCTGGCTTCCTTCCAAGTCATACTTGCACCAAGCATCCCATTGGCTCTGCCCAGTGGTGGTGCCATTAGGGTGTCTCCCTGCATCACTGTAACCTTTTGACCCACTTTTTGGGGGGCCGCGCTCTCACTTAGCTTCCCGCATTGGTTCACATCTTCATTGCTCTAGTTACTCAATTACGAAGCCCGGTGTTTTGTGACAGTGTACTTAATACTACCCTCCTTTAAAAAGTACTGAAGTTTTTTAAAGGACGAAAAAGTTCTCGGAGATTCTGAAAATGTGGTAGGAGACCTGCACCCCCCAGATTGAGGAGTGCCTGCCTGCTAAATTGAATCGCATTCAATGAAACATAGCTTAATGATGCATTACCAATGAAGAAATCTTTTTTCTTACAAATGGTAAAAATAATTTTTAGTATAATTAGCAAAATGAAAATACTAATATTTTCTCTTCAAGCTAGCAAATCCTAGAAAATACACCCAAGTCCATCTTAATTTTATATTAGTGGGTTGTATGTCCCAAAAGACCTGTGATTATTAACTCCTTTTGGTTCTCTCTCTCTCTCTCTCTTGCTCTCTCTTTATTTTTTTCTTTTTTTACCTTAGTCTGCTTGATCACATTATGGCGTTCTGGAAATTTAAAAATAACTTGGTGCTTACTAAACGATAATTTTACACAAGCTCTTAACCATTTTTATATATGCCCTCAAGTCGAATCTTCCAAACCTTGCTTACTCGTCAGGGTATGGTCCTTTCTTCTCTACATTGCATCGCCCTCTAGCGCTATATTCGATGCTTTGCAGACAATATGGGCTGACCAATTTGAAGGAATTTATATTATTTGTAGGTGAGTACTTTTCTGGTTTACAGATTAGGTTCCCAAAGAATATATGGAAATCCTTGGGTTCCAGGGGCAAAGTGCACTATATAAACCTTCAAAAATATCTAAAGAACTATACATGACACCTTATGAAGGTTGTTTTCCAGTCAAGACACAAAACAAATCATGAATATAGCTATATACATGCCAAATGATTAGTTTTCCCCCTGTTGACATTTGTAGGGATCTGTCAATGTTTAATGACAAACCAGAAAAAAAAATGGGACGTCAGGCTTTTAATACCAGAAAACAAACCCATAGACCAAGGGGGTGGTTCTAGTTCAGACTGAAATTTTTCCTTAAATGATTAGCATCTATTTTACTTTGAGCTACGGAAACATTAGTGGTTTTATGTTTTTGCTTCAGAGGAATATCTACTATTTAGAAATTAACTATTTTATATGCTTTCTAGCTTATGTTGATTCCAACTTGAGGGGTCTTTTTGGTCAATTGGCATTGGCTTTGTGGAATTTATCAGTTCCCCTTAATTTTCTCTGGTCAGTTTTTTCTCTAAGTTCTTCAATTTTCTTCAATTTGTTCCTCAAGAAATTCAGAGCATCATCAACTAATTATGTAGTGTTTTGTATCTTCTCAATGGCCCAGAAATGCTGAAAAAATGCACATGTTTTTTTCTATACATTTAGTGATACAGTAGTCTCTCCTTATCTGAAGTTTGGCTTCCCAGTTACCCAGGGTCAGCTGTGGTCTGGATGCAGCTCATCCTCCTCCTGACACAGGGTCAAAAGGTCAGTAGTAGCCTCGTGCTACCTCACAATACCTACGTCCTTCCCCTCACTGCCTGTCGTCAGGTAGACGTTTTAGCATCTTTTAGCATCTCACATCATCACAAGAAGGGTGAGTACAGTGACCACATTCATCTAACTTTTATTACAGTGTATTGTTATACTTTTTCTATTTTATTGTTGTTAATCTCTTACTGTGTCTAATTTAGAAATTAAACTGAATTGCAGGTACAAACGTGTAGGAAGACAGTTTGTATAGGGCCCAGTACTAACCATGGTTTCAGGCACCCACTGGGGAGGAGGATCTTGTAAAGTGTCCCCGCGGGTAAGGGGGGACTACTGTGTACATGTCCCCCTTTGTCCCTAGCAATGCTTTCCCGCCTTCAAGTCCACTTTGTCAAATATTAATAAAGCTTTCACTTCACGGATTAGTGTTTGCAAGTGATCTCTTTTTTCAACCCTTCTGTACCTTTAGTCTCTGTGTCTGTATCCTTGTACTACTCATGATTTCTTATTCTTTTTTTTTTATTGGTGTTCAATTTACCAACATACAGAATAACCCCCAGTGCCCGTCACCCAATCACTCCCACCCCCCGCCCTCCTCCCCTTCTACCACCCCTAGTTCGTTACCCAGAGTTAGCAGTCTTTACGTTATGTCTCCCTTTCTGATATTTCCCACACATTTCTTCTCCCTTCCTAGAGAAGAACACAGGCAACACCCTTTTTGAACTCGGCCACAGTAACTTCTTGCAAGATACATCCACTAAGGCAAAAGAAACAAAAGCAAAAATCAACTATTGGGACTTCATCAAGGGTAAGAAGCTTTTGCACAGCAAAGGATACAGTCAACAAAACTCAAAGACAACCTACAGAATGGGAGAAGATATTTGCAAATGACATATCAGATAAAGGGCTAGTTTCCAAGTTTCTATAAAGAACTTATTAAACTCAACACCAAAGAAACAAACAATCCAATCATGAAATGGGCAAAAGACATGAAGAGAAATCTCACAGAGGAAGACATAGACATGGCCAACATGCACATGAGAAAATGCTCTGCATCACTTGCCATCAGGGAAATACAAATCAAAACCACAATGAGATCCCACCTCACACCAGTGAGAATGGGGCAAACTAACAAGGCAGGAAACAACAAATGTTGGAGAGGATGCGGAGAAAGGGGAACCTCTTACACTGTGGGTGGGAATGTGAACTGGTGCAGCCACTCTGGAAAACTGTGTGGAGGTTCCTCAAAGAGTTAAAAATATACCTGCCCTACGACCCAGCAATTGCACTGTTGGGGATTTACCCCAAAGATACAGATGCAGTGAAACGCCGGGACACCTGCACCCCGATGTTTATAGCAGCAATGGCCACGATAGCCAAACTGTGGAAGGAGCCTCGGTGTCCATCAAAAGATGATGGATAAAGAAGATGTGGTCTATGTATACATGGAATATTCCTCAGCCATTAGAAATGACAAATACCCACCATTTGCTTCAACGTGGATGGAACTGGAGGGTATGATGCTGAGTGAAGTAAGTCAGTCGGAGAAGGACAAACATTATATGTTCTGATTTCTTATTCTTTAGATCTGTCTTTCCTTGATCTTGATATTTTGTGTATGTAATCCAACTTGACCAACTTTAACTTTCAACTGAAGCATTTAGACTATTTGTATGTGATGTTATCACTGATGTATATACAATGTATGCACATATATATGTTGCATATGTGTATACACTTAATCTACTGCCTTACTGTGTACTATTTGTCCTTCTAGTTCTTTCTTATCCCCCCATTGAGTGCCTTTTAATTGATTCCACAGTACTGTTAGTTATACATTATTTTCTATTCTTTTAATGATTACCGGAGATTACAACACATATTTGATTTGTAGTTTGACCCCTTCCCAAACAATGCAAGAACTGTATGACATTTTAACACTATTTACCCTCTTTCTTGACCTATATGCTGTTGCTCTGATACATTTTACTACTACCCCCCAAATTATTATTATTATAATATATATATAAACAGTCTGTAGTTACTTGTATTTACTTACCCTTTTCCTTTTTGTTGACTTTCAGCCCTTCCTGCATCTTCAAGTCTCCTCCTTTGATTATTACTTTCTGTCCAATGGGTGGGTCTGCAGTAATAAAAGCTCTGTGGTTTTTTTTGTTTGAAATTGTATTTTATCTTCATATTTTAAGGATATGGATGCTGGATACAGAATTTGATGAACTTTGAAGATATAAATTGTCTTGTAGAGTCTGTTGTTAAGAAGTCAACTGCCTTAGGGGCACCTGGATGGCTCAGTTGGTGGAGGACCCAACTCTTGATCTCAGGGTTGTGGGTTCAAGCCCTATGTTGGGTGTAGAGATTTAAGAAAAAAAAAAAAAGTCAGTTGCCTTAGTGCTTCTTCTCTCCTAGCTTCTTTTAAGATATTCCTTTTGTCATTGGTATTCATAACACTGTGATAGTCTTAGGTGTGATTTTCTTTGTATTTATTTTGCCTAAGGCTTACAGGAATTCTTAAATCTGTGGCTTTCTATTTGTTTTTTATTGTTTTTGGAAAATTCTTAGCCATTATCGTCCCTCCTCTCTTTCTCCTTCTGGGACTCCAATTACACATGTATTAGAATTCTTCATTGTATTTCCTATGTCTCTTATACTTATTTGTTCCTTTCCTTTTTTGTCCTCCTTTCTGGATATTTTCTTTTGATTTATCTTTCTAGTCACTGATTGTCTCTTAACCTGTATCTCATTTGCTGTTAAATCCATCCATGGAATTCTAATTTTAGTTATTAAAGAATAGTCTTTTTCTGTGATGAAATTCTTAATCTTGTCTCCTACTTCCTTGTCTATTATTAAGCAGTTGTTTTTAAGTTAGTGTCTAACACCTCTGTTATTTGGATACCCTCTGTTATCTTTCTCAGTTTTCTATTGTTTCTCTTGATTTTTCTTTTCTTTTCTTTTTTTTTAAGTTATCTATACACTCAACTTTGGTCTCAAAATCACAACTGAGATCAAGAGCTACATGTTCTTCCAACTGAGCCAGCCAGGCGCCACTTTTGGTTTTTTAAATGAAACTGTTTTGTCTCCTTGGTTATTTTTACGTGGGTGCCAGACACCATATATAAAAATGTATAGAGATAACTTTAAGTTTAGAGTATCTTTTCTTTCCCAGAGAGGATTTACATTTGCTTCTTGTAGGCAGCTAGGACACTAGTAATTCTAATTAACTAAATCTGATCATTAAGATGATTTGGAACTCATCTTCAATTCCCGTGAGGGCTTGTTTATTTCTTGTTCACTTGTCTCAGAGTGTCAGCTGCTGGGAGTCTTACTCCATAGCGGGATCTCACCAAATCAAAGGAAGAGCTAATACCAAGGCAAGAACCAGGGCAACTTCAGAAAATCTTAGAGATAGCATTCGTAATCTGTTCCTTAGGACTCTTCCACCAAAAGACTCAATTCCAACTAGCCACCTCTCTGTGTGTTATGCTGCACAATCTATAAATTCCCAGAAGAAACAATTTGATCAGTTGTATCAGTTTGCATCATGTGACCATCTTTTGTGGTCAAAGAGGCCAGTTATTGGTAACTCCACTATAACCAACCCTGAATGGCAGAGGTAAGTTGCTCAAAAAAAGAGATTTGGGGAAACAAAAAAAACACATCTTATTATAGAACATAAGAGGAAGGAATAATAGATGACAAAAAGACAGGGAACAGATTTGGAGGAGTATATGATTTCAGCTCAGGAAATGTCAGAACAGGTTATTGTGAAACATCTGATTTGGTCAGGGTACTGGCACAAAACTGATGGGATACTCAAATCGGGTAATTGAGGGGAGCTGAATAAAGGGACCAAGGTCAACAATGTGGGCAGGGTTATGACAAATCAGTAATAGATGAAGCCCTCCGTTAATAATGGGGAGCCAAAACCACCGTAGGCCTGCAGGAGAAAGGAGAGAAAAGAAGGTACTAAATCTCACAAAGAGTAGCTATAGACAGGGGAAAGAGCCACCTAACAGAGTTGTACTCTTCTTTCTAAGATTTTATTTATTTATTTGAAAGAGAGAGCGCACAAGCGGGGTGGGGGGAAGGGGGAGGGGGAGAAGTGGGCTCCCTGTTGAGCAGAGAGCCCTACATGGGCCTCGATCCCAGCTTAATCCCAGCTTGATCCCAGGACCCTGGGATCATGAGCTGAGCAGAAGGCAGACTCTTAATGGCTCCCCATTATTATCGGTCCTAGAGAGCTCCATCTATTATTGATTTCTCGTAACCCGGCCCACATTGTTGACCTTGGTCCCTTTATTCACCAGGACCCCCAAGCTCTACTCTTCAGGCCATTATATTTGAAGCAACTCTGCAAGGAGCAGGGGAAATATCAGGACTCCTCTTTCTTCCCATCTGCCAAGTCTTCTGCTGGTGCCTCCCATTTACTGGACCTACTCAGAAGCCAGAAAAGGGAACCCATTGCTACAGCCCCTTTATGGCAGGGAGTCTCCTGGAGCACAGAGCTGGGTGGCAAAGGTGATATTTCTGGAGAAACTCTAGATTGTTGGTTCAATGGCATAAAGAGCCCAAAATGATCAGAGAACAATCTCAAGATTTCAATTTCAGTAGAATTAAGGTTGTGTCCCTGGAAGAAACATTACTTCCTTAGGCACTAAGACCTCCAAACTCAAGGTCACCAGCAAGAGGAGCAAAAATGCTTTCAGTAAGTCAATTGGCCTAATTCTCAGTGGTGTGAGTCTCACTCTCATCTCTTCATTTCTTTTTTTTTTTTTTCCATCTCTTCATTTCTTGATCCGTACATCCCGATTAGGGGAAAAAGCACCATATACTGTGTCTTTTAGGACAGTATCTAGCTTCATAATGAGTTAACTCCCAGCTGGTTCTATACCTAAGCCTTTGGCAAACGTAAGTCTATTAAGCAAGCTCTCTCTGGATAATGGGGCACATGGTAAAAATTATTTCCGTACGTGTGAGCCAGTTGATGTACTTTCTTTCCTTCCTTCACTGTCAAGAGACTATACAATATGGGATACAGTGATGGATGAGGCTTTCTGCCAAGTCCGTGAATGGTGATGCTGGCAGACATACTGCAGGCAGGAAAGACAAATCCACACCCATAATACACATCTTTCCCTAAGAAGACAAAACCGCTGACTTTTGCATAATGGAAGGCAACTAATGTAATCACTTGGCTGAATGGTACCCCTAAGGAACGGGGCCACAGTAGGGCTCAGCACTAGCCTCCCTGGTTGCGGTTTGGCCCTCCAGCAGAGGCAGTAGCCGGGTCACCCTTGGTAAGGGGAGGTCCAGCTTTTCTAAGCTCAAACACAGGATCAATCTCTGTTGTTATGATTTTGCTTCTGTGCCTAACGAACAAGCGCCAAGGTAGTGGCTGGGGAAAATAGAGGATAGACTGCACAGAATGGGTTATCTATTTATCTGGCCTAGTGAGAGCAATATCCATATTTTCTGGTGGGCATTTACGTGGGATACAGATATCACCAACTCTACTTGTTCTACGAATTCTATCCACATATCTTTTCCCTTAACATCTTTGTCACCAATCCTCGATTTTTGTTTTTCCCAGCTCTCTGACTAGGTGGCCACTGACCAAGTCCATTGTCTAGAGAAAGAAGACTCTGGAACGGGTTTAAGTTGGGGCCCAACTTGTTCTGCTACTCTTAGTCTCTGTGACCTCGCAAATCTGAAAATTCCATTTAAAAATAGAATGCCATTGCATGGATCTGATTTTATTATTTTATAGATCAGGTGACATCAAATCTATAATGGGAAGTTTCAGGTGCACAGAATATCTAGGATCTATGTTCAGGCGACCAGGGTCCAGTGGCAAACAAGAGGCACTTTTCAAATGGATAAGAGATGTTAGCAGAAATCACTAATCCCAAACCACTCGTGTACTCTCTTATTCTGCAGCATCCTGGAACATCTCTGCCTGCCATTAGCCCTCCCAGTATATTCAAATTTGAGAAGTTATAGACTAAGTAGCAAAGTGACTTGGACCTGCTCCAAAGTCCTTGCTTTCTCCAATATCCCCTCAAAACTGATAGCCTTACAGGTTACCCAGCACATGGGACAGAGCACATTCAAATGTACTGTTTTGCCTCTGAAATCCAAACAGATCCAACATTATGTCCCTTTCTTAATTAGGGGTGTCTAAGGTGATGAAATTTGTCGATCACTTTAGAAAGGATATCCCAATGACCTTAACCACTATATGCATGTCTACTAAGGTCATCTTTGGTGATGATGTATGGTGACCACACTTCCTGCCTGACCTCTTAGTCCAATTACATCCTTAGTGTAATGACAGGGAATAATTGACTTGACAGTCCCAAAATAAAACAATTAAAGGTTACATACTACTGTCCCAGGGTGCCTGCATGGCTCAGTTGCTTGGTTAAGCATCTGCCTTCTGCTCAGGTCATGATCCTTGGGTCCTGGGATGGAGCCCCACGTCGGCTCCCTGCTTAGTGGGGTGCCTGCCTTCTCCCTCTCCCTCTGCCCCCCACTTGTGTGCTCTCTCAAATAAATAAAATCTTTTTAAAAAAAAGATTAAAAAAATACTGCTGTCCCTGTAATGTGAAGATAAGCTAATTTTGAGTACATTAGAATTAGGAATGATGGGAAACATTACTAGGTTAACAGCAGTATGTCAGGGCCAGACGTATTGAATTTCCTCCAATATAGACTATATTCAGAATCATAACTGAGATTGGTTATGATCATGAGACCGTTGCTCTTGACAATTTCAGTTGTTTGGTGGTACCATTAATCTGTGATTCCTGTTTTACTATCTTGGTGTAAAATTGGTGCTGGAGTTCAATTTCTAGAGGTTTGCACCATTTGACACTTCCAAACCTAAGAGCCCTTCCTCCACTGGCCAAAGGACCACTGAAGGGACTTCACAAGTTATTAAGTGTATATATCTCATTTACATCCCAAGTGGGTGTAAAAACCACAGGATGGGAGTCATCATCTCTTTTCGACGGATGGCTCCAGTCAAGACATCATCTAACATCTGGCCTCCATTCGCTCCTACCCTGAGCAAGACCAGAGGCCTCAGGTTTCCACGGGGGAAGAACTAGAGAACAACTTACAGTATGTACTGTGGCCATGTCATCGTGTTCTCCCACGAGCTGCAATTTGCAAGGTGGTTTAGAGACAAAATTCCGTTGCTTTTAAATTAGATGGTTAAGACACAATCCAAATGATAATTCAAGTGTGATTTAAAGATACTTTTCCTCCTCAAATTATAGCCACTCCCATTTCCTCTCGGATTTTCCTGTTGTGTGTCATCTTCGTGGGACTGTCTACACAGGTGCCAGGGGATGGAAATGTAACCCCAATTAGGTCAATTAGAGGTTTTCTTCAGGTTTTTCACTCGTAGTGTCAAAAAGACAGAAAGAGAGATGTGATCTCCCCGCTGGGGAGATCTTAAGACTGTCTCTCAGCATCTGCCACTGATAACTGAAGAAAAGATGCCCTGGTGTCCTTCCCTTACGAAGCTGGTTTTTTTCTTCTATGAAGCACTCTATTACCCTCCAGTAAGATCTCTTCTGCTTTAATTAGCCTGAGTCAGTCTGTATTGCACACAAAGAACTATAGCTGAAACAAGTTAGGAATTGGGCCAGCCCTGTGATCTGGACAGCAGGGAGTCCATGAAATTTTCTGAAGCTTAGTGCTCCGCCTTAGTGTAACTCAGCTGCTGTATCTGAAGAGTTGACTGGTTCCATTTACTCTATCAGTTGTCCATCCCCTTTTCTGTAGTGCTTGGGGGAATCCTTTTACGGTTCCTGTGCAAATGCAGTCAACCCTGAATTTATTTTCCCCACAGCCTGGAGTAAGCTGAAGAGCGGCTATAATTAAATTAAAATATCTGTGCAAAGTTACTGCTTGAAACTTAGTGCAAACGTGCTACATACAACTTGACCCGTGTGATATGGGCCCACATGACAAGTTTGCGGGGACAATACAAACAGTACAAGTGGACTGAAGACAAAAGAGCAAAATAAACCCTGCCCCTAGTGGAATATCACAAAAGCCTCCAAAAATGTAATCCTAAGGGAGCTCCAGGTTATGGGCACATCATGTGGCCACACACACACACACACACACACAGTGTGACATTGGCTTCCTATTTTCAAAGGTCCTGCTTTAGTCTTTCCTCTAGGACCCAGACTGTACCTTATGAGATTCCCCAGCCTGAAGCTCACGTCTTTTCCTCCTTCAACATCATAATTCCTCCTTCTACCACAGGCAGTTTCTCTCCTGGGTCCTCCTGACCTAACATCCTCACTGAAACAGCATCGGTATCTCTGGCACTCATCCCCTCTCCAAGATCCAGGATTCTACTTATCCTGGGTTCCTGGACGTTACCATTAATGAGTGTTCTGGAACCAAAATTACCTCATTTGTTTGAAAGAAACACTGTTGTATCTATTTTACCAATAAAGAAAGTTGTCCAAGGTCACTCACTGGCTAGTAAGAAATCTAAACTCCTGCTTCTGACCCTAGCCCATGTCTTTAATCACTAAACGACACTGACTTTCTTGTTCTTATCCTTTCTACTTATTCCCAAATAAATTTTAGAAACATTCTGCTAAGCCCTGAAGACAAATTAGCATACTGACTGGAACTGCCATACACATACAACCACATGTATACATTATGTTACTTTGAAATACTCTTACCATATACTTTTCCAAACCAGGAATTTGTAAGTAAGTGTAATGAGGCATGTTGTCTCACCCACTAGTGAGCTAGGACTGGCAATCACGTCTTGTCCCTAGTTCAGGGAGTGTTCAATGTATGCTGATAAAATGAGTGCTCTCCCCCTAACCTCCTTCATTAGCTGAACCACAAAAATACCTGTGGGTCTTTGGTGTCAGCCATACCACCACTGTCCTGACACCACTCTCAGAGGCTCAGGCCTACAGGACTGACCATGGCATGACATGTATTTGACTTTTCACTTATTTTGGCTGATGTATCCCAAAACACACAATCAGTTTTCCTGCCCTGCTGTTCGATTTTGGCCCAAAGTGCTAGCCACAAGATAGCTTTTGGTTTTCCTGAAGAAGGTAGTAAAACAGAACAAAACAAAACAAAACAAAACCTTAACTTTGCACAGACTGCTTGGTCTGGCTGCTACATTTCAAAACTGCTGTCACAAATGCATTTTTTTAATATAATAAATTGATTTTTTATTGGTGTTCAATTTACCAACATACAGAATAACATCCAGTGCTCATCCCGTCAAGTGCCCCCCTCAGTGCCCGTCACCCATTCACCCCCACCCCCCACCCCCTCCCCTTCCACCACCCCTAGTTCGTTTCCGAGTTAGTAGTCTTTATGTTCGGTCTCCCTTTCTGATATTTCCCACACATTTCTTCTCCCTTCCCTTATATTCCCTTTCACTATTATTTATATTCCCCAAATGAATGAGAACATATGTTTGTCCTTCTCCGATTGACTTACTTCACTCAGCATAATACCCTCCAGTTCCATCCACGTTCAAGCAAATGGTGGGTACACAAATGCATTTCTAATCTTAGTGGGGCCCTCCTAAAATCCCTTCCACCCCCAGATCTTGGTTCAGGCAGGATTTGATCTCTAGTCCTGTAAGTAGTGCCCATCCCTCATCTCCAGGCCCAAAACAGAACCTGCAATTAGAGACGCTGTTTTGGCTTTCTGGCTATCTGCATTGATCACAGCACAGACAAAAAATATTCATGGTACAAGGAGACAACCCATCTAGTGAGGAACACGTCTTACTCACCTTTGAATCCTGACGGTCAAATGACTTAAAAACCAAAGGCTCTGAAAACAAGCCAGGGTTGCTACATAAGAGTAAAATGAAGGTGGGGATCTTTAGTCTATAAAGACGCAAATTAAGAAACATAACCTTGAGCTCATTAGAAGGCAGTCTAGCCAAGCGGGAAAAGCGTGGACTAAGGAATGAGAAATCTAATTTCCAGCCCTACCCTCACCACCTACCATAACCTTGAGAAAGTCACTATTTCCTACCCACAAAATATTTACTATTTTCATCAGCCTTCTAACTGGCCTCTATGTCCCCCACTTACTCTTTTAACTATCATAATAAAAAAAAAAGGTTAAAATAGCAAACATTTCTAGTATTATCAACCCTGCAGCCAACAATGCGCAAGTTCAAATCCCAGCTCCATCGCATAAGTTATGTAACTTTCTCAGGTGTGTGAAGGGGGATATTATCTACATTTCATAAAGTTGTTGTGGGATTAAATGATACTCCGTGCTCACACTGCTCATGCTCAGCAAATGTTAATTACCCCACTTACAAAATTCTAATGGTTCTTTACCTACAGAATCACATCCAAATTCTTTAATAAAGTAACACCGACGTCTTCCAAATAAGATTCCCAATTAGTAACCCTGGCTCTCATCACATACTCCATTTTACTACTGGGCATTCTTCTGCAAACTGGAGCATGGGTAAAGCTGAACCACCTAACCCCTGAGGCAGTTTGGCTAAGTTGGTACCTCTTAACCCCAGACACCTAATGTTTAACTCCCTGTGCGGATACAACATCTAGGGATTCTGAAGCTCTGTCAAATATTTCCATGAAGCCGGAAATTGACAGTTTGTCAAATCCTGGGCCTATTCCTACTACGTCATGACCCACAGTACTCACTGAGGTTTCACAGTACAGAATCGCTTACAGGCACCATTTTGTGACAAAAATGAGAGCCACACTTACTCATCAGATATTTAAGGAATTACACTAGGTACTGGGGATACGTAATAAACACAATTGTTTGGGGCAACAATAATACAAACCTACAGTTACTGCTATGGGTCTAATAAGGGCTTGACACAGAACATTACCCTGAGATAATGTTTGCGCCGGAGTCGATGTGGAAGTGAAGGGCAAAATGTGTGCAACAGATGTTAAGCTAGTAACAGGCCAAAGAGTTATGGAAGAGAAGGGCAGCCCATGAAGAGCCACAAAGGTTTTTACTATAAGAGCATAAGAAATCCATGTTTTCATTAAAAAAATTAATAAATAAATAAAATCCATGTTTTCATACTAGATTTGCATTCCTAAAGAATTCCTTGTCTTTGGAGTGCAGACATCCCTGTTAGGAGGTTCCTAAGGATTCCTTAACCGTAGACCGTCAGAGAAAAGGTGAAATGGGAATTCAGAATTCAGTCCTATTAAGTGGACTGAATAAAGGTAAAAAAACGTTCACCATCACCATTAACTATTCACAACTGGAATTCCTCCATGGAACCTCATGTTAAGTGCAACTGACCATCTATATCAACTCCAGTAATTCAATCCTGCCCATCCTTCTGTGCAAACTGAAAAATGGGAGAATGGGTAGACATCTGCAAAATTTGTCCTAAAATTCTAATTGTTTCATATGGTTTCCTGAAAATGCTGATAAAATGTGTAGTCCGACAAAACACCTGAATGTTAGGAGACTGTACACATTATCCTATCCTATCTTTAGAAACATTCAAAAAAAATTAAGCATGATTTAAAAACAAAAGTCCTCACAGTATGAACTAATTTATCTCAAAAAAGTTGAATTGGCAAGGATACACCTATAGAAAGTGAAGACACATACCAACCTTTAAGTCTGTCACTTATCATTGGACTACAAGCAAAAAAAAAAAAAAAAAAAAAAACGCTGTATTAGGATAACCCATCTCAGCATGCTTTTCCAAAAAAATTAGAAGGATTTTTCATTTTCAAGTCTTTTGAGAAAGCAGAATGCGACGCAAATCGAAGATCTAATTAAGAAATTCAAAAAAATAAAAATAAAAAATAAAATAAAAAAAAAAGAAATTCAACAACAAGCCCAAGTAATTTTATCATATAAATTAACCCATTTATTGTAGGCTAGCTATGTTTCACATGGCGGAGCTTCTACTGGTCTTTCAACTCCTTCAGTCTTCTGATGGCAGACTTTACTGTGACAGCAGAAGTGGTGCTAGAAAGAAAAACAAAGTTGGTACCAACATAATTAGCTACACTAACATGTGAAATGGCAAATGAGTAAATCCTGCCTTATTTTTACATTACAATCTTAACGATGACGGATGGCATCTTTTAACAATTAGAGCCGCGTCTTCAGGCTCTTGCAGAATTAGAGAAGACCCGTCTCATACATCTGATTTCTCAAACAGCATTGAAAAAATGAGCAGGGAGGAATGAATGGTTCCAAGAGGCTGACCCAAACTCATTAAAAGGGAACGGACAGAAGGTGGGAGAAACTAACGCATTCTAAGATGCTGTAATGAATGACAGGTATCAAAAAAGCAGTGTCAAAATAGAATAAGACTCAAGTATATTTTGGAAAAACAGCTACTAAAAACGACTATAAAAAATTTATATAGGGGGATCCCTGGGTGGCTCAGCGGTTTGGCGCCTGCCTTCGGCCCAGGGCGTGATCCTGGGGTCCCCGGATCGAGTCCCGCATCGGGCTCCCTGCGTGGAGCCTGCCTCTCCCTCCTCCTGTGTCTCTGCCTATCATGAATAAATAAATAAATAAATCTTAAAAAAAAAAAAAAAAAAAAAAAGATTCAGGAACCTGGAAAACCCACAGCCATCACATGCGGTGGGTACGGGACGCTAGTTCATTGCAGCAACACAACCAAGAAGAGAGCACGCTTGGCTGTTTGCGGCTTCCGCCTCACCGGTCCTAAGGCACAGATAACGCACCAACGATTGCTTCAACGCTTTCCGTGATCTTACCCTGCTGCAGTTTTGAATCAACTAACACCGCAATTCCCAGTCTCCACCGCACCAGCCTCGCACGCGGGGGGCTCGCACGCTGGACGGCGCTCGCCCAGACCCCGGCTACAGCAAGGCGCCCCAAGAGTAGAGCCCCTGGTGGGGCCTCAATTTCCAGAACCGGATTCCCTCGAGTCGGGCAGATTCCCCCGAGCAGCCGCAGCTGGCGGGGGCGGGTCTCCGGGCTCCCCGTGGTCTGAGCCGGCGGACGCCCCGGGCTCTCAAGGGGCCGCGAGGGCGAGCAGCCTCCTCGCCCCCGCCCCGGGCCGCCCGCAGGGAGGGACTCACTTGTAGGTCCAGGCGCCGCCGGCCACGGTCTTCATGCAGGAGCCGCAGTGCCAGATGCCCACCGCTCGCCTTTTCATCTTGGTCTGCGAAACAGCAGCGGCGCTTGCCCGAGAAGCCCGGCCTCGTCCCCGGGGGCCCTGGCGAGGTCGGCATCGCCGCGCGGCCCCGTGGCCCGGGAGGTCAGACGCGCGCCCCCCGCCGGGCTCCCCCTGCTCCCCGCCCCCGCAGCCCGCCGGCCCCCACCTTGCCGCAGAAGGAGCAGGTGTACTTGGCGTGCTGGCTGATCTCGATCTTCTTCACCATCTTCCTGAGCGAGGCCCCGTAGCGCGTCCCGTATTTACCCACGATCCCGACCTTCTTGGTGCGTTTGGCCTGTTGGGCGGCGAGACACAAGCCGGCGTCACCGGGACCGGGACCAGGACCGGGCCCGCGGCCCCCGCGCCCCCCCCCCCCCCCGGCCCGCCCGGGCCCATCCGGTCAAACGCGGGCCCTCCGCGGGGACCCGGCTCCCGCCCACGACGCGCCCCGCGCCGCCCCTCCGCCCCGGTCCGCGTCGGGAGGCCCCGCGGCCGAGACACCCCCCCCCCCCCCCCCGCCCCAAGAAAGGTCGGATGCGGCCGGATAGACCCGCAGGCCTCGCCGGCACCAGGGCGCTCGCTCACCATGTCGCCGCCAGCCAGGTCCCAGCCCAGAGAGGAAGAGACTCAGGGCGCAAGCGCGGTTGAGGCGGGCGGAAGCGGCGGAAGCGGCGGAAACGGCGGCCCGGAGGCCCAGCTAGGCACGAGCTCTATGCTCCGGGGGCGTCCTCGCCCCGCGGCCTGCTGGGAAATGTAGTTTTTGTTTGTTTGTTTGTGGGCGTTCGGAGCGGACGCTTTTATTGTTTAAGCAATAGGGGTTTTCACGGGGTTATCGCTAGGGATGGAGGAAGGTCAGGCTCTTTCTCAACTACCTGGCTTCTTGTACGATGAATGCTAGAAGACGGAAACAGCAGACCAGTGTTTCTCGAAATGTAGTCACTCGAACACTGCATTTCCAGTGTTTGCAGTTTGGGCCATTATCGACTGTTTTAGCATTTATTTTAAAAACGGAGTCACTTTTTTGGAAAGACTTAACAAAAATGAAGCTTCGTCCTAAGCCAAGTCTATGGAGTCCAGGTCCAATGTGCTACGTGGGTGTTTTTCCTAATAGGCATTAAAACCCACACCTAAATACCTAAGTGAAAAATGTCCATCGATGAAGCTATGGATATTGACCCCCACAGAACATTTTAAAGACATTACAGAAATGCTCAAATATAGACAAAAGTAGAAAAAGTAGTAAGATCTACAGAAGCACATCTTTTAAGGCATAATAACTACATCATAGCTTTAAGAAATGCTTTATAAACTGACTTGGGGAGATTGCTTTTATGTACTAATTAAATTTTTAAAATATACTCATTTTGGGATGCCTGCGTGGCTCAGCGGTTGAGTGTCTGCCTTCGGCTCAGGGTGTGACCCCAGGGTCTCGGGATCGAGTCCCACGTCCGGCTCCCTGCATGAGGCCTGCTTCTCCCTCTGCCTGTGTCTCTGTCTCTCTGTGTCTCTCATGAATAAATGAAATCTTAAAAATAAATACACATTTTCAGCAATTATATTTTGTACTCCTTGGCATTACAGTCTTGCTTTTATATATTGAAAAAAATTAACCTCTCATTAAAAACCACAACAAGAAGAATGACGCCTAGAAACACAGCGGTAAGTACCTTGTTTTACACACCACTGCAACTGTGCAAACACATCTCCCCACTGGGGGAATAGGATGTGCTCAAAATCTTCCAGTTCCACCACAGCCTCCATGTACCCTCTGCCCCTTTAGGGTGAAGAATGGTTCACCCTAAAGGGCTGAGGGAGCAAGTCTGTCCTCCCTCAGGAGAGAAGTGCACTGTATTTTGGGGATGATTTCTGGACACCTTTCCACCAGACTATGCCCTGCTTCTAGAAAACTATAAATTAAAGCGAAACATATTCCTATTGGTGCAAACAAATGGGATTGGTGGAAGAAGAGTTCAGAAACAAGCACTCCCATGGTTGGCCCTCCTGTTCCTGTCTGTGCCTGCAGGCTGAGCAGGAGTGAGGTTCACCTGCCCTGGGTGACTGTACAAACACGGCCAGCATTGCACTCACTGAAGTGAGTGCTTCTGGGCTGGCTGGAGAGCCTAGTTCAGATCATTTAGCAAATTTACCGCCTCCCACCCCATCCCCTGTGTAGCCGCCTACGTCTCTGCCCTTCAGGGAGTCTGAGAGAGAGCAAGGTAGAAAGCATGAGTAAGAAACGCAGTAGAGTGGCTGAAAATGAGACACTCCATAATAGGAAGAAATTTCATGCCCAGAGCAATTTTGTAAAGACTGAACAATTCTCTTTAAATGGCAAGCCTGAGGATGTACAAATAGCACTCTCATGAAATCAGCTCTGAGTGGCTTCAGAGAACTGTGCTTTACAAAGTTTCAATTTGTCTTATCTGTGGGCTAATAAGTCTCCATCCCCATTAGAGGACCATCAGGTGTAGAGATTAACTGTAATATGTACCCATAAAAGTCTCAGCAAAAATCTCTGCTGAGTCACCCCTGCTCATCAGGAGCAATCAAAACTCACTTTCGCCCTCAGAAAAAGAAGTTGAAAGTTGCATCTAGAGGAGAGTTCTTTTAGCTGTTGAGCCAGCCAGTTGTCTTTGGGGCATATGGAACACTTGATTCTTGAAAGAAATCTGAGGTGCAAGCATCATCCCCAATTTATCTCATGCTGGAGACCAAAAGGTCTTATCCTGGAGTCCCAGGCTCCATTGCTGTTCCTTCACTTTGTGCCCAAAGAGTTCTTGCTTGCCCTACACTGAAGTGCCTGGTGGCCAGACAAGAGTAAAGTTGCACACAATTTTAAGAGCCCTGTGGGCCAACCTCCACAAAAGGTAGTGGACCCAGCAAGGGGAAGGTGAACCCTGCCAAGGCCAAGTCCTAAACACCTACGAAAAATCAGGTGTCCAAAAAAGATTCAATGTGTGGATTCATTCCTCCTTCTCTTCTCTCCACAAATTTACTTTAAATTCATCTTTCTAGTTGTTTGCTTTTTGTTTTAATGAACATTTCGCTGGGCACTGACACGGTAATTCATCCATCAGGATGGGAGCTGCTAAGTAACTTAAAATAGATAGGGTCGATCAGTATGAAACAATGACCAAATATATTATGTAAAACGAATCATTTTTAATATAAAGAGTTTGATACAATTTTTGTAAGAACAATTCAATGTAAATTTATATGCATTGGGAATAAAATACCAAGGGCTCCCTCCCAAATTGTTTATATTAGTTATTACCTGTAGGAAGTAGGGCTAGGAATAGGAAAGAGGAGAATGTAGGGCTTTTATTTTTTTTACTTATACATCTTTATTTTTTATTTTTATTATCTTTAAACACTTTATTTATTTATTTGAGAGAGAATGAGAGAGTGCATGAGCATGAGCGGGAGGAGGGGCTGAAGGAGAGGGTCAAGGCACTCTGCCCTGAGCACAGACTGATGTGGGGTGCCAACCCAAGACCCTGAGATAAAATCAAGAGTCATCAGATGCTTAACTGCTTAACCAACGGAGACACCCAGGCACTCTGATTAGTTAATTTTTACATCAAATTTTAATAGTGAAAAGAAGGCACTTCAGAGCACTGGATGAAGCGACAATCTTTTCAGTAAGTGATGCTGAGAAACTGCATATTCATATGGAAAAAAATTTCACCTTGACCTTATCTCACTCCATGTACAAAAATAAACTGCAATTGGGTTGTAAATCTACACATTAAAAGCAAACCAATAAAGCTTCTAGAACATATTCGCAATCTTGGGAGTTATGGTTACGTGTTTATTTTGTAATATTTGTTAAGCTGTAATTGTGTCTTATGAACTCTCTTATGTCTGATATTTCACACTAAAAGGGAGGGTTAAAAACAAAGAAGAAAAGTGCCTGGCACTCCATAAATCAGATGAATGGGTTGGTGGGGGGGATGTGGGCAGAGGGTGTTACAAAATCTAGTAACTGCTGGCTGTCATAATATCCCAAGCACTGTGAGTCACAGGCTTCTCAATGTTTCCTGCTACGATTAGGAATCCACTTCCTTTGCTGGGACCTCACAGGAAAACACAAAACCAAAATACACAGGTATGAGAGAGGCTCCAACAAATTCTCTTTAAGCTTCCATGACATTTTTTTTGACCTTGTAATCCTCCACACAGTAAGAAGCGAGGATAAAGTAGGAAATAAGGTGGGACTTCTTTTCATCCCTTTTGCAGTTTAAATTTCACTTAAAAATAGCTTCAGAGAGCATCAAGGTTCTGGGGCATCTGGGTGGCTCAGGTCGTGATCCCAGGGTCCTGGCTCAGTGGGGAGTCTGCTTCTCCCTCTGCCCCTCCACTTGCTCGTGCTCTCTCTCTCTCTCTCTCTAAGTAAATAAAGTCTTAGGAAGAAAGAGAGAGAGAAAGAGAGCAAGCAAGCATCAGGGTTCCAATAGGCAAGAATGCACAGACGAGGCAAAACCTAAGAGCCAGCAGTGAGGAGACGGCACCGCCAGCTCTGTTTCTTAGCTCTCCCTCTGACCTAGAAAAAGGCTTGTGGGAAGCCAAGAAGGAAATGACATGATTAATTCAAGTACAAATGGATCAAGGCTAACAGGATCTCTGTTCCCTCTAGGAGTCTTCCTGGTGCCAGCCCTAGAGGCAGGAATTAACCAGGGTCATTCAGGGAACGATGACCCTGGTGACAGCGGGGACCGGAAGTGGGATGAGATAGGCCCAGATTCCCAGAAAATACACTGGATGGTGGCAGGTGTGTGTCTGGACTGAGATATGAAGAAAAGAAGGAAAAGGAGTTAGTGCAGAAATCCTTCCCTAAGCCCAAAGGCATTCACTCTTGATAAGTAAGTCCCAGGGTCTTCTCTGAATCACACAGAAATGGTTGGGTGGTTCTCAACAAATTCTAGAGGTATATTTGGGATGGTATAACCTGGCATATACAGGCTTCGTGGTATAAATAACATTTGCTTTGGAGGACCTCAAGGACATCTCAGAGAGAGCGAGTCTTTCTCCAAATCAGCTGAAACTGAGGTTTAAGCAGAGGCTTCAGACGGAGGTTCAACAGACCATATTTACTAAGACTACAGAGGAATTGTGGTATCAAATGCGATCAAGTCGCAAGGACCAAGGGCAAAGTCTCCCAATGGCAGACATGGATCTGTCACCTTGCTGAAAGGGCCACTCTGTGTGGCAGGCCACGCAGTAAATAAAGCAGAGATTTATTAATTCAACAATGGTCGGTGAGTCTCCTAAGCAACCCTGGATATATGTCTCAAAATCACTTGCACATTTTCCTTTATTATCCCTAGGGTAAGGAGGAACTATTAAGAGAAGTTAAGGAATGAGAAGCTACGATCTCATTCTCTGAGACTCTAAAGAACTTGACCAAAGTCCAGCGGAGCCCATGAGAAAGCTGTACCCAATCTTCTTTGCATGAGCAACAGGCAGGTGGCAGTCTCTGGAGAAGCCCACAGACTCACAGAAGAGGGCTTCCTAATGCTTCTCAAGCCACATGATATGAGCAATGGGAGCAGAGGCTGTGCATAGGCTCTGGGGCAGGCGAGGAAGAGATGCTCCTTTCTATACCTCTCTCAGCATCTAAGGGTGATCCAAAACCTTTCTGCTTCCTGGGCCTTAACTCATTCCACAGATTTTCCCCTAATGAAGTGATTGTATTGTTTCCATGAACGAGCCACCAAGATTGCAAAAATCATTACAAAAACCTCATGAGTAACGTTGAGGTAAGATTTTAGCATTTCTTTTCCTACAGATTCTGTCCCAGATTCTGTCCCCGTTGGGCCCCCTCCCAGTAGGCCACCCAGTGCACAATCGACTGTGTCCTTTTCCGGATCTATGCTGATTGCTGTGTCCATTGCAGATTGATTTTGGAACTCCAAGGGCAGCAACCATCAAGTGATGCAGTTGGCTTTCCAGAGCACCCACTCCTGAGGGGACTTGGTACAACATACTTGAGGACACAGCAGCCATTGCTCTTAATTACTCTTAGACAAATATTTAAGCAGCTGTTTGGGACAAAGTTAGAGTAAACTTTAGAAGGACCCAATACTTGTCCTCTGGAAGCTTCTGACAAGTCATAGTCACTATTATAAACAAACCGGTACAGCTAACAAAATTTAAAAATAAAACAGAGAGCTGAAAGTAATAAGACAGTGTAGGATGACTTCAGGTGACCTAGAGGAGGGCCCAGGTGAGCACTCTCTCTCAGGCCTTTGACTCTGGATTTTCTCTAGGTATCACTTGTTCTTGTTTCAGGAGGTTAATAGAGGAAAGCAAAGGCCTAGTTATGGAGATGGGGCACCACAGCAGAGCTCCTCACGGCAGGGCACACTGGCGGAATGCAGGCTCAGCTGCTCATCTCCACAATCCTTTCCAGAAAGACAGGAGAAGCAACTCTTGCACTTTAGCTGTGGGTGTTCAGGCTGGATTTCCTGAGGAGCTCCGACCCTGCAGAGAAGCTCACAGCAGATTAATAGGAAGCTCAGTAACCAAATGCCAGGTTTGAGTGAGGAAGGCAGAGTCAGCCAGTTATGTCCCAAGGCCAAGGCCTCATACAGGACACTGCCCCAGGGTCCAGATCATACAAAGATGTCAGGATGCCCGATGGCTCCTGAGCAGCAGTGAAGGGGGTCGGGTGGCTCTCAGAGATTCCTCTCTCAGTTGGAGCTATCCAGAAGCCCAAGAGAGGAGACCAAAAGGCACAAACAAATGGTGCGTTCCAGAGTCTTGTTCTGGTTTGAACAGTTAGCTGGGAGCCTGCAGGGAAGCCAGCTCAGGGTGACAGCCAGGGCCGAGCCCCTGAGGAAGGCGGGCACGCAATAAACTGCTCACAGACCCGCCAAAGCACCACGGAGCCTCGTGGTGTAGAAGTGTGTACCTACCCTAGAGTGGGCTCTGGAGCGGTGGCCTGGCTGTAGTCCTGCAGTAGGTCCACTTTCTAGCTCAGACTCCCTTGGCTCGGGGTCTGCATCTGCACAATGAAAACCTGCCTACCTTCCTCCGAGATGGGGCTCACTGCATCAGTACATGTACAGTGTTTGGCCCGGTGCCTGGCACCTAGTCAACAGTACAAGAGTGAAAACCATCCAAGTCTAACAAACAAATGCACACACAGTCGTGCTGGAACGTAGACATGCTGCACTGCTGCCAGGAAAATTGGGCTACCTCTAAACCTTTGCTTAAACCCGGCCCACGGTCTATTGACAATACCAAGAAAGCAGCACCACCTTCCTTTTTGAAACACTTTTTAAAAAAAAAAATCCCTCTCCTGGACACCCATTTTGTTTTTCTTCCTCTCTTCCTTTGCTGTTTGGTCTCCTTTTTCTCTTCCCAATCCTAAATGGTAGAGTGCTCTGGGGTCAGTTCATTCAGCTTTCTTCCCCACCCCATGCCACCTTACCTGCTCAAGCTCCTCCAGCCCCATGTCTATAAACACCGTTTATAACAGGTGAGGGCAAAATTCGCAGCTCTCGGTGTGACCTTCTCCTGCTGGAGACCCAAATCCTACAGCCTGTGGACTGAGACCAACTGGAAGATGTGGCCAAGTAGAAGCTATTTGCCTCCTGAAGCTGGGCAGGAAGCTTCAGTCCTTGACGGGGGAGGTGGGCGGGTTGCCTCCATCTCCACCCCAATGAGCCCATAACCAAACCCTGGATTTTGGCCTGATGCCCAACCCATCTACCCTTCCCCATCTTTTCATTTTTATTATTATTTTTTTTAATATCTCAGTCAATGGCACTACAACTTTGCTCAGGCCAAATCCTAGGTCTAAGTATTGACTCCTCCGTCCTCTTCTCAAATGCCTCTTGGTCAATCCATCTCAAACTCACTCAGCTCTACAATCATCACGTACCCAATCCAAGCGCTTCTCACCTCCTTCACACTGCTGCTCCACTGGGCCACACCCCAGCATCACCCCATGGTCAGCTGCAATGGCTCACCAGCCTCCTCTCAAACTATTCCCCCGACCACCCCTCCTGATCTATTTTCTACACATGAATGGGAGTGATCTTGGATTTCTAAATTCATTTAAATTTTTTTTTTTTTTTTTAAAGAGAGAGCATGGACGACGGCAGGAGGGGCTAAAGGAGAAGGAGACTCTCAAGCGGACTCCACGCCAGTGTGGGGCCCAATGACAGGCTTGATCTCAGGACCTTGAGGTCACGACCTGAGCCAAAATCGAGAGTCAGACACTTAACCGCCTGAGCCACCCAGGTGCCCCTGGAGGGATCTTTTAAAAATATAATCAGGTTGCCTCATATCCCTGTTCAAAACCAGTCAGCGGCTTCATATTCAAAATTAAATCATTCCTTACATGACCTCGGGGGTCCGCATCATTTGGCCTCTGTCTCTTCAGTGACATCACCTCTAACGATGCCCCTCACCCCTCACCATGCTTTAGACCCGTGCTGCCCAACACAGGAACCACCAGCCACAAGTGCACCCGGAACAAGCACTTGAGGTGTGCTGTCAGCATCAATACACACTGGGTTTTAAAGACTTAGCAGGGAAGGAAAAAAAGGGAGAACATAATAGCAAGTTTCTCAGGAAGTTTTTAATAGTGATTGTATGCTGAACTGAGTATTTTGAAGAAACTGAGTTAAAGAAAATATTACTAATTTCCATCCTTCATTTTTTAACACTCTTTTAGAAAATTAAAATCATGTCCGTGGCTTGTGTCAGATTTCTACTGGGTGGTGCTGCCCTAAACTAGGAGTTAGCCAATCATGCTTCTCAGGCCAAATCCTGCCCACTGCCTGCTTCCGGACGGCCGGTGGACTAAGCAGTTTTTACATGTTTTAGTGACTCAAAATGAATCAAAAGAATAAGGTTTTGTGACACATCAAAATTGTATGAATTTGAATTTCAGTGTCCGTAACAGAGTTTTATGGGAAAAGAGCCATAATCATTTGTTTCTGGATTACCTACGGTTGTTTCTGCCCTACAGCAACAGAGTCGAGTCATTCCTACACAGACAACCTGGCCCGTAAAGTCAGATACGACTGCCTGCCTATTTACAGAAAAAGCTTGCCCCCTCCCGCTCCAAACCCTTACCTCCGGAACTGCTCTCTTCTTCTTAGGATGTGTAACTATGACTTCTCCTACAGACAGAACTTCTGCAGAGGTACGAGCTTTCTTCTCTCTTTTGTTTGGTGAATGGCTGCCGGCACCTAGAACGCTGCCTGGCACATATCAGGTGCTCTATAAATATTTGTTGAACCAACAAATTTAAAAATCCGGATTTCAGAGGCTGCGTGGGAAGCATCTCGGTACTTAAAGCGCCCCAACTGTCACTACTGCAGCCTGCTGTCTCTAGTCCTCAGCCAGAGAAGCCGAGGATAAGACCCCGCACACCCGCGCAGAAAGGCCAGAGAGGCAACACCGACCCCCAGCCTGGTAACAGACGCCAGCACTGCTGTAACGTCGAGGATGGTGCAAGTAGAAATGAACACCTTATGTTACCAAGTTCCATGATTTTTAAATGCCTTTTTCCTCCCCCTCTTACAGGGGAAAGGTAAAGCTGTCAAAGTTATCAAAAAACTCAAATCTCCTTTTCTTCACGGGGCTGCCGGTCACCATGGTCCCGTCCGGCGTGTCTCCCAGGTCCTGGAAATCATTTCCAGGTGCACCCGAAGCACTTCTGGGGTCAGAGGATTCCGCGGCCTCCAGGAGCTCCAGGTCGCTTCCGTCTTCCTCGAAGGACTGCTGGAAGAGGTCATAGATCTTCTGCTGCTTTGGGTCCTTCATCAGGGAGGGGGAAACAAAAGGTGAAAGTTGGAGCGCAGGCTCCAGCACTGACTCTTGCTCTGCCCGAGGCTGGGGCTGCGGGAGGACACAGACTGCTGCACATTGGTTTGCAATGTGGGGGCTGCACATTGCACATCACTGGGTGCCCACGACCGCGCGTGCAGCCCACGCGGCCTTACCACCTGGCGTCGTTTCTTCTCTGCTGCTCGTGGGGTGAAGGAAAACTTATGTTGGAAATGGCTTCTTCCTTCTAGCTTTCTAAATCGATACTGAACCAGCTCCCAAGCCCCCACTTCCTGCAAAGCCCTTCTGTACTGAGGGCTTAGGTTGCAGTTCAACTGCCAACCCACATGCTCCATCACCGCTTGCACCTAATTTTCGGGGTAGTTAAGAAAACATGCACATACTTGACACACTGAGTAGAGTCCCCTGCCTGTTTCTGGCTACCTGAAATCTGCCAATGATCCAAAGGCCCATGAGCTGCCTCTGTGCTCTAAGGCCACGGTGTACTGTGAAAATCAGGCCCAGCAATTCCAACTACAGCCCGTCATGGGCTCGCTATCACCCCTTAGCTGATCTGTCCCAAATGTGTATTCCCAACCTGACCATCTTTCATTCCTGGTGCGTTTTCAAACATCTCCATGGCCATCTTGGTTCCACTAAACTAAAGCTGTTTAGAAACCCAAACCATCTTTCCTCTCAATCCTACATCCTCAAGCCAGTAACTCTTTTCCAAAAGCCTAGTTTTGATGGTCTACCAAACATTCTTCTTCTCATCTCCCTGGCTTGCCATCCCCAGGGCGTCCTGACTGCCTATCTCCACACATCAACCTCACAGCAAGTCGGCCTCGCCCGGCTGTTCCCTCCGCAATGTTCCACAGGCACAGTCTTTATTACCTGGGTCACAGCACCCGGTACCTGCATGGATTTGCAACAGCTCTCCTGTGCTTCCCACTGCGGGCCTCTTTCTGTTTCAGTCCCTGGCAGCTCTCTGCCTTGATGATTTCTGCCCCCTGGCTGTCCTTTAACAGGATTTTCTTGTCACATCTTACAATCCCCCGGTATCTACCTTATCAGAGCTCCTCCCTGGCTTTTCAGCTCCTTCATCATCGGGTCTCAATCCAGCTGGTCTCTATTTCCTCACTGCTCCTAACAGAAGCCTCCGCGCATGACATGAGGTCATTGGTGACATGAGGCCTTTGAAACCTGGCCTGGGGAGCAGTCTTTTGAGAGCTCGATTACCCAATGAACCTGCACCTTATATTCCCTTGCCTTTCAGGATGCCAGCCTTCCTGACAAGACAAGGAGTGACTTTAAAGGTCATTAAGGTCAACCTCACATGATCTTCACATCCTCCTCTAGAAATCTCATCAGCCTCTATCTGAACAACTGCAGGGTTAAGGAAATGCCTCCCCACAAGGCAGCCTGTTCCAAGTAAAATAACTGTTAACCTGCATTTGAGTATGGTGGTGGCAATACTGTGCGCTAACTTGGAGCATGCTTGATTAATGGAAGCAAGGTCCAAGATCTGATTAGGATTTCACTTCCCCTCTGGGAAGGCATCCTGTCTTGGCGAGAATAACCTCTTTTGCTTTAATCTCCTGTTAGGAGGCAACATTTTCTTTTTCTAATATTTGATGAAATTTTCAGCCCTATTTTAATAAAAAAAGATACAATTATTAATCAAAATAAATATTGATAAACTGCATTCATATTATCTTGTACTTTAGGCAGAAATTCTTAACTAAGTGTATGTGAAGGTAAAGGCAGTAGGAATAAATGAGTTAGTTCTAAATAGACTCATTGAGTTGAGAAGGTTAAGAATCCCTTAAAATTAAGTCTCCTTCTTTTCAAAGGGCATACAATAACAAAGGCTCTGTGAAAATATTTACCATTCAATTGAATTAGAGTTCTTTAAAAAGCTTAAAAATAAGGTTGTTTCAAGTTAGCTTATTAACTGTTTATGAGGATAATTTATACTCTACATTTAAAAATATGATATTTGTGGTTTCTGGCTGAGCCAGAGGAGCATGCCAACTCTTGATCTGGGGGTCATGAGTTTAAGCCCCATGTTGGGTGTAGAGGTTACTTAAAATATGAATTAAAAAAAATAAAAATATGATCTCTAAGACTTATCTCGATCATTACATTTGAAAGGAAGCATTTAGTTATTACATCAATGTAAATGAAAGATCAAATCCTCAGACTCTCTAGTCTTCCTGTCACTCAAAGATATTGCTGATTTTACTCAGACTCTGATTTTGGGCAGTTCCATGAGAAGGAGAAGACACTTGGTTTTCAGAGGAGCTACCTGAAGGCCACCATTCTGCATGAGGCTGAGTGAAATCCCCAGGAGTGATCCACTTCTCTTTCAGGACCCAAGGGCTGAGGAGACAACTCAATAGCTCCCCCCACCCCAGTGGCAAGGAGCCATTTGCTGGTGTTACCTTGTAGAAGTAATTAGGAGCTTCTGTCATTTCTGAAAAATTGGTCTCAGAAAGTCCGGCTTCACCCAGAACTTTAATCTTCTCTTGAATTAGGGGCCTGTTGGGGAAAAAAGAGCTGCGATGAATACAAACTGCACAGAACCAGTGGGATGAAAAAGAGATCACCCTCCTTGTTTTTATGGGACTGAGGCATGCTGTTTCACTTCTTTGGAGCACTCAAGGTACAAACACCCAACCTAAAATATTTGTCTCTTCTGTAAACCAATTTAGCGTTTGCATCATTAGGTTCAAAATTCTTTCTACTGGAAGATGTGGAGAAAATAGATGTCTCATTACAACAAAATTCTGAACCTGGTGCTGAAAATGGCCCCGTGGTTATGAGCTGCCCAATGATCAAATCAACAAATCCAAAGATGTAGGAGTAGGGACAACCTACACATGTGACAAAGGTAAGATCCCTTAGTCACAAGGCTGGAAACAGAAATGAGTAGTAGAAACTAATGAGGTAATCAAGAAACTTAGTATTAGGAAAGGGGTAAGTATGACTAGGAAGGAGCATTTGGAGACTTTTTGCTTAGGTAACAGACATGAACCCCAGGGTTGAAAAATTTTACCCTAGTTCTAAGGAAGCCCCATGTGGCCCAGGGTGAGCCACTTCCTCCCAGTGGTCAGCTGCAGCACTGTATGATGGCCTTATTTTACCGATACGTGCCATGAAGGAGCAGAGGGCAGTATGACCATGTCTCAGCAGAGTCTTCATAGCTGGGACGGAGTGTCTTACAAGCAAACCTGCACATATACTTCTTCCCCCCTCCCTTGTCTCAGGACACTGGGAAAGGAGCCACATCCCCTTATCCCTTATGCACCCAGCAAGTCATGAGTGAATGCTGTGAAGGAGGCCCGACATGGTCATGGTGGAAGTGGGAGGGCATTACTCCTGGGTCTTCTGCATGGGTCCCTGAAGACATCAGCAAGAGCAGAAGCAGTTAGGGAGCGAAGGAAATACATCACAGGCGTCAACCCTTGCTTAACCCCAGTGGCCAGCCATACCAGAGGTAGTCATCAGCTGTGCCTTTCGCCACGAGGTAGTGGATGCTCACAGAGCTCGACTGTCCGATTCGGTGCACCCGGTCCTCAGCCTGAAGCAGCACCTGTGAGGTACAGGGATCAGGATGTGTGCAGGCCAAGGCCTGAAGGGGCTCAGTCCACCACAGCAGGCAGTCCCCTGCCCCCGAGCCCACCACACCCTTCTTCCGAAAGGACTTCACTCCATGACCCAAGTCAGCAGGCTGAGAACCTCTACCTTCAAGGAAGCTGTCACCTAACATAAGAGAGAATCAAACAAAACTAAAGTTCTGGGGTAATCTAGAATCTATAGCCAGACAGCTTTGGGCAGAGCCCTAGGTGCCACAAGGAACGAACAGCAAGCTCTGACCTGCCAGCAGGCTATGCTGAAGGGCAAATGAAGGAAGCCTGGCACATTTCCATTCTTCTTGCCATGTAAGAAACCATTACCTTGTAAATAAACAAACATATCACAACCAAGGGAGAGGCCCTATATGGTTAGGGGTAGTGTGGCTCTTTAATACGGCGGTAAGCCCTACAATAGATAACAAAGCCCAAGAGCATTGTTTCCATCCCATATGCTTTCAGCCTAGAAGTCTACGTGCCCTATGTGTGGCCAGTGACATATATCTGCTATCACAGCTCTCTGCTCATCAGATGAGGCCAGTGGACACAAAGACCACGTTCAGGGAACACCCAGAAAGGTCGCCTGTCATGGCTGCATCGGCTAAGCAGCTTGCAATGATGGCTAATAGATGGCACAGGCTGGAAGCCCAGAGGCCTGGGCTGGGGTTGCTGTAGCCACAGGCTCCCCTTTAGGGACAGCTGTGCATGTGAGCTCTCTGTGCCCTAATTTCCCCTCAGAGGAAGGACTCCTAAGATTCCTTCCAGCCTTCTAAAACTTCAGTATTTCCTTCCATAACATGGAGTCGATACTCCTACTACTTAGGAGACTGCTGTGAAGATCTAATAACTAGCCAACAGATATGCAAGGCTTCACTTCTTTTAAGACTGGTAACTGGGGAAAAAAAAAAAAAAAGACTGGTAATTGGGAAGTATAAAACATGTTTCTGAGGCCTAACAGAAACGGATGGAAGAAAACAAAACTGGTGCTAGGGAGAGCACCCAGATACCTACTCTGCCCAGACTGACGCTCTTGCTCCTTCTGCCCCATAGCCACACGCACACCCGGGGGATTCGAGTCCCCTGTGTCCCTTACCCCTGGATTCCAAAAGAGCTCAGCAAACACCACCAGGTCAGCCGAGGTGAAGGTGAGGCCCATGTTGGCAGCGGTGATGGACAGCACGGCCACAGCGTGCTTCTCGAACAGCTGGAACTGCTGGCACAGGTCCTCTCGGTCCGCCGAGGAGGTGGAGCCGTCGATGTGGATGTGTGGCACGTGCTGCAGGGACAAGGACGGGAAGCGAGGTGGGCTGCACCAGTGCCTGGGGCTCGGCAGCCGCGGCTCCGAGGACAGAGCCACGCTGCTGTTCTAACTCAGATCACGGGTCTGTCACTGCTTTCACAGCTTCTTGTCTTTTTGTTTCACATTGAGTTTTGTGTTGATGGGATTGTAGATGCACATTAGTTGAAGCAAAAATACAGAGATTCCTTGAACATCTGGCCCACTTTCTCCCAGTGGTAATATTTTGTTAAACTATAGTAAATCACAACCAGGATGCTGACTTTGATACAATGTACTGATCTCATGCCCATGTCCTCAGTGTTACTTAAACTTGCATGTGTGTGTTCTACACAGTGTTATCACTGTGGGTTTCCACATTATCTCCTTCACAGTCAAGACACGGAACAGAGCTACAGGAGCCTGGCAGGCTTGGTCGGTACAACAAGCGACCTGATCTTGGGGTTGCGAGTTCAAGACCCATGTTTGGCATAGGGCTTACTTAAAAGAAACAGAAAAAAAAGAGATACTGAATAGTTCTAACACCACAAGGATCCTTTTGTGGCCCTTTTATAGCCACACCCACCTCCCTCTGCTTCCTGCCCCACTCCCAGGTCCCTTTCGCTTCAAGAATGTTGTATCAATGGAGTCATAGAGTGGGCGACCTTTTGGGATGGGCTTTTTTTCACTCAGCATCATTCCCTGGAGATCTAACCAGGGCACTGCAAGTGGTGGTAGCTCATTCCTTTCTTACTCCTGAGTAGTATTCTGTATGTACCACAGCGTGGCCTTTCACCTCTGGAAGGACACATGGGTCGGCTCCACTTGGGGCTACAACAAATCAACCTGCCGTGAACATTTGTATACAAGTTTCCACGTAAACACAAGTTTTCATGCCTCTGAGATGAATGCCAAGGAGCTGACTGCTGGGCTACATCTTCCTTACATGTCTGATTGAGTTTTATTTTCTTTTAAGGGGCAATTATCTATTTTTTTCCCCTAATGATAAAGACAAGCATTACAAAGGAAATACAAATATGGGGACTATTACCAATCAATTTTTGCCAGGTGCTCTCTTCTCGATGTGTATAATAATCTTTTATTTATTTATTTTTTGAATTTTTATTTATTTATTTATTTTTTAAAAGATTTTATTTATTTATTCATGAGAGACAGAGAGCAAGGAAGGATCACAATTTTTACAGTTTTTGCACTGGAGCATGGCTTAAGTCTCTCCAGTTCTTCATTGGTTTCTACGCTCTTCTTGGTGATTGTGATCCTTCCCAAATGAATTTGTAGGTTTAGCTCAGTTCAAATAAAACTCCCAATTGGGTATTTTAAGGGAACTTCGTATTATTATGCTACAGGAGTTTCAAAAAATAATCAGGAGAGATATCTAAGGCAACTTGAAAAAAGAACAAAGTTGATATTGTACCTCCAGATATTACAATCTATTATAAAACTCAGCCATGCAGGTCCAAAAACTGGTAGTCAGATGGGTGGAATAGAATGGATAGCTCTCTTTAGTATTAATAACTCTTTTTATATTCTCTTGAATATAGTGACAGCTCTGATTTTTCCTTTTCAATAATTATAGCTTTTAATTCCATTGGCTGGCATCCTGCATGACATCATATACAAAATTCAAACCCAGGCGGATTAATGAACCACCTCTAAAATTTTCAGGACAAAAAATTATAGGAGAAAATCTTTATGACCTTGAAGAGGGACAGATTTCTTAAATCATTCATAAAAATTAAAAACCACATAGGAAAAACTAATAAGCTGGAAATGTGTTTCAGTTGTAACAAGTAAAAATTAAACATTATGTTCACTAAAACTTCAACAAAATGAAAAAAAGTTAGCTAATATCCAGAATTTAAAAAGAGTATTTCCAAAGTGGTAAGAAAAAAACAAACCATGTAACAGAGAAACAGGCAAAACATTTACAGAAGAGAGCCAGAAATCACCCATAAATATATTAAAGGATACAACTGTTAGTGGCAGTCAGGGAAATGCAAATTAAAATAAGAGCAGAGATTTCATTTCACTATATTGGCAAAAGTTTAAAGTCTGATAATACTAAGTGTTAATGAGCATGCAGAAGAGCAGAAATTCCCAAATGCTGCTGGTGGGATTATAAATGTGAACTGCCAGCGTGGGGAGAAATATGGCAATACCTAGTAGAGTTGAAGATGGGACTATCCAATGGTTATGCAAGATCATGCCTGGACAGGTCCACACATGCATATGCATATCTGTACTCATATAATAGCAAAACTGTAAATAAAATCCCATATCCATCACCAGGAGAATGGATGTGCCACAGTGACCCAATGAGATACTATTCTGCAGTTATGGTGAATGAGCTAATAGCCATAATACTACATGGAAAAATCTCAAAAATAACATTGAGCACAAGGTAAATTTCAGGATACTCCCATATGCTGCCATTTCTGTAGGTTAAAATATACATCTAAAAGAAGACCATATATTGAAGTAAAGTTGACAACGTGGAGGGAAGGACTGGGGATAGTGGTTACATCCGGGGAGGAGGACAGAGAATGAATTCAAGGGCTGCTGAGGGGTCTAACTATGGTATTACTTAAAATATACACTTTGAAATAAATACAGCAAAATATTTAATTTATTTTATATAAAAATTAAAATAAGGTGCCTGCTGTATGTTTCTCTGTCCTCATCTCTATGTTTGAAATGTGACAGGGGTGCCTGGGTGGCTCAGTTGGTGGAGTGACCAGTTCTTGATTTTGGCTTGAGCCATGACCTCAGAGTAATGGGATCGAGCCCTGTCTCAGGCTCCGTGCTCAGATTCTATTTCTCTCTCTCCCTCTGCCCCTCCCCCACTGCTCACACGCACTCTCTCTCTCTTAAAAAAAAAAAAAGAGAGAATCATTACATAAAATGTAATAAAAGATGAAGAAAGTCAAAAAGCAATTTATGGTCCAACTTTAACCAAAAATGAAAAGGGAGATGAAAATATGTGTTTCACTTTTCTAATTCTACAAGCTAGTGATGATTGGGCAGCATTTCCACGTGACGTGTTACAACTTCACAAGTTTTGTTTCTTATTTGATGTGTTTAGTTTTAATGAACATCCTTGGAAATCTTTCTAGGTATTTTTCTAATAATAATAATAATAATAATAATAATAATAATAATAATAATAGTAATAATGGCCATAAAACTCCGTACTGAAGTCTACACACTGCCAGGTATGATTATTAAAGCCACTTTGACGGTAATAAGGAAAAACAAAGGAAGAGAGGAGATATCCATATAAATACTTGTTTCCACACAAGAGAATTTCTGCTACTTCCTCTCTTGACCATCTTGTAATTATTTACTTAGAGTCAGGAAAGATCCACTGGGAGATGTTGTTAAAGCGAGGCTCCGGGGTTATCTATAGGGACCAGGGAAGAAGTTAAAGGACACTGCTGGGAAGTATTTGGACTCCACTGTGCTTTTAACAAGCAAGACAGCTTCTTCGGAAAGTCTGGAAACATCGTCTCACTTCTTTGGTTCAGATCTGTCCTCAACCTGCTCAGAACAACTCAGCAGCCGCCACACAAACTACAGAAGCATTCTATGTTGAATTTCGAAGGGAGCTTACCTTTTTCTCAAGCTCTCTTGTAACTGCACTCAGGACTACCTTATGGTGAGCGAACACCAGAAACTTCTCTCTTCCACTTTCCAGGAGGTCCAGGATATATTCACTGCATTTGACAACAGCACAATAAATTAAACATCTGCTTATCCAGTTGAAAGGACTTCATTGCATCTTTAGAAGACTCCTTTGAGGCAGCCTCCCCCCCTAATTTCCCTCCCTTTCTCTGAAAGCTGACCTCTGGCCTACCCCTCAGGCTAGGTCACCTGAATAGAAGGAGCAAAATTAGGGCTGCGGGGAAGCCACCTGGTGCCGCCTCCAAGAAGAGTTCTTCCATTTTTTAAGTCATCTCCCATAAGCAAATAAATCAAAGTATCGTTACGTTTTATGTGTCTCTGATATGTTACTGAGACTTTCTTACTCTCGGGGATCACAGAAGATAATTAACAGTTTTCATTTCTGCTGTAATGTGTTTTCAATACAAACCGAAAGGCCGTCTAAGATCTGAAAATGCCTAGGCAGGGGATTAGGAGATTCCTGACAGTAATCAAATTTCTGGAAGTGTATTACTGAAACATTAAGTAATAGTACTGAAGAGACAGTCGGGGAACGCTCCCCAGGTCCCTCACACAGTAGACAGCAAGGACCCACGGTTATGTCAGTAGTAAGGGAATTTTTTTTTCTGAGGCAAGGGAAGATAGAGTGAAGAACCTTATTTGCTTGCTCTTTATTCTCCCCTTGATTTACTTTTCTCCTCCATCACTGTTTTTTCTTGACTTCCCACCCCCACCGTTAGCCGTGGCCCAGAAGGCTGGCAGCTACCCCGGGAGCTGTTGGAGGTAGAGGGTATCACCCAAGCAGCAGCCTCTGTGGCTTCCCGGAGATTTATGCCCTGCAGAGGGTTCACAAGCCCAGGACAGGTCACTGTTCCCACAAGTGCAACGGGAAGGTGAGTCTCCCTAGACACAAACAGTAGGTCCAGGATATATATATATTCACTGCATTTGACAAAAAGGACTTACTCTGCCTGAGGCCACCCTCACCCATGGGGGTGTCTGGGCACCAGAGAGACACTGCCCTCCTTGGAGAAGGACAAATCTCAAAGGTGTCCTGTCAGGCAGGTGGTGACCTGGCCTCTAAGCATCTCAGAATTATTTTCAAGCACCACTATGGCCAACCAGGGAATGGATTTGAGTTCAATTTGTGAATAGCTGGTACTAATAGAATCTACTTTAATTAGTTTGAGAGACATAAAATTTGCCATGATATAAGCAAGAAAGTTTATTGCTACAGCATCAGAAAGTCACGAGGCCATAAAATCAAGTTGGACAGCTCATTAACAACTGTGGGTCCTGGTTTTCCTAATTCCTCTCTTCCCTCTACATCTCAGATGTGTTTTTTTTTATTTCTATCCTTTCCAAGTCCCTACATTACCAGGCTGGAAATAATCTGTCTACCACAATACCACTGGCTTTTATATCAAAAGATGCCCATTAAAATTAAAACAAACAAACAGCAGCAAAAAAGGGAAGAAAAACAATTAGCAGAGGAAATTTGGGTTTCAAGATTTATAATCTAATTTCCACTTACTAGTTGTGTGACTCTGAGACCCAGAGATACACATGAGATTTACCCCATTACTGCATTTTAAAAATGAGGCCAATTTGACTTACTTGACTGATCTTACAAAGAGGCTGTAAGTGTGAAATGAGTTAGCAGATGTCAAAACTGGTTGGAAATTAGAAAGCACTATAAATTTATCACGGAATCTTGAAGAAGTATGCAGGCACCCCTCCCCCGCCAAATATGGTTGAAATAATAACCCCCGAGGTGAGGTTATCATGAGATGAGACTTTGGGAAGTGATAAGGTCACACAGGCAGAGTCCTCATGAACGAAATCAACATCCTTATCAGAGGACCCCCCCACCCCCGATCCCCACAAAGAGCACCCTCGCCCCTTCTGTCACGGGAGGACACGGAGAAGATGGCGTCTGCAAGCCAGGAAGTGGGCCCTCACCAGACGCTACATCTGCTGGTGCCTTGATCTTGGGACTTCTGAGCTTCTAGAAGCGTAAGAAATAAACTTCTGTTGTTCAAGCTCCCCTATCTAAAACGAGGCAGTACCAAAGTCTGTTTATGAGGTGGTGGAATGGCCACATTTAACATTTCTAAGCAAATGGATGGTTCTGGGCCCAGCACTCCATAGACCCTGAATTTTGTAGGTTATGAGCGGAGAAGAGTGAGGGAAAAGGATCACACCCTTGCCATCTGTTACTCAGCAGCTTGTGAGAAATGGGCTTGTGGGGGCAATTCTGAGGAGTTTCTGAGAGGTAAGTTTCCAGGTTGTAAAACCACATCTGGAGTTCATTAGTCTCCTAACAGTCTCATAAATGAAAAGGGCAGTGCCCCGAGGGTGAGGAGAGCTGGCCAACATTCAGCAGTCTTCCTGGGGTGAGTAGGGGAAATCTTAGATTGGAAGAATGTGGGGAATTCACTCTCTTACCTCATTTCGGGGTACAGAGGGAGAGGCCGGAGAGACTGGGGGGTCTGGAGGCTGAGTGAGAGGGTGGGGTAGGCTGTGTATATCTCAATTTATCCACAGATCTTGGTCCTCACAGCCAAGCTGGCACCGCTCAACCCACGCTAAATTCATTTTCATTGTAATTAAATCACTTGGACCATTATCCTGCCAGAGTCTCACATGAATGTTAAACAATAAAAAATCAGGCAAATGCACGTCATGAGAATTGCCTCAAGTTTCTACCACAGTGAATATTTGAACATGAGTGGGTTTTTCCTTTCTTTAAGAAAGGCAGACAATTTTTCAAGCCACTGAATACATTTAAGAATAGGAATTGACTTCAGCCTTAGTTTATAAGACGGAAGGAAAACTAAGTGTGACAATGGCCACTTGCCCATATCTTTTGAACAAACTTTGACAGTTGCCTTTTTATGTAGGTGAATAATGGCTGAGACTTCACGTCTTTGGAAAATACCAGAGAATCCCCATAGGGCAGCCTTCCTGGTCTTCTGTGAAACCCCGACCTTGTGTCTACAGGCAAGTGACCAAAGGTTTCCTACTAAGGGGAAAAGTACCCTCCTCGTAAGTGGCAGCAGTGCCAGCTTACTTGGTTAAGACAGGATCTCTCGAGGACCGCACACTCAGGCTAGCAGAGCTCCAGTGACCGGCCTGCTTATGCCCCATGGGTGATGAGGCTACGCTGCCCTGAACTCTGTACTGAAGGCAGCTGTAATTCTAGTCTCTGATCATTTCTTGAGGAGCACTGAAACTATTCTGGTGGATTAAGGTAATAGGTGCTTCTTTTTAAAGATGAGAGAGAGACAGAGTGGGAGAGAGAAGTCGACACTTGGTGGCCACTTACATGACAGATGGGATTTTAGCTTCAGCTGTTCTGTTGAAGAAGAGAAGGAGAGCTTCTTTCTGCTGCTGTTTCTGTGGAAAGAGAAGTCTGGGGTTTAAAGTCTCCCACTCTGTGAACCCTGGGATAAGCTGACATAATTACCACCGCTCTGAGCTTGACAAATCCTAACACCCGTTTTCAGAGCTGGGAGACCCTGACTCATCCACTCAGTTTGGCCAAGCTGTGGGAACTGTAGGGATTCCATAGTTTGTCATCGGACACGTGGGATGGTAGGTACCCTATCACCTCCCAGGAACTGCTGTGAACAGCCAGTGAGACCAGGAACATGAGAGCCCCCGGGAAACGTGTCAGGCAGGGTTCCCCCATCCACACAGGCTCACATGATCAGCTGAAATGCACCGCCCCCCCTTGGGAAGCTGTGTGAACCACGTCCTACAGTCTGCTCACAAGTTGTTCCTTTTTGCCTTCCCCTTTTCCTCTGCCACATTGTGTCCATACCCAGATGACCAAGCTTACTCTGGTCCAAGACTTACTGAATCAATTCCAACTGACCCCAACTAGTCTATTCTAGTATCATCTCAAAACGGCCATTCACGTGTTTTTTGGCCTCACTCCCACATAAGGTCACCGACCTCCCAGGAGAAGAAACCATGTTTTCTTTATAGTTGGCATCTAAATAAATATTAATCGAGAATTTTAGCACAGGAGAGGCACAATAGAGTTTCATCATATTATGAGATAACATTTACCATCACTCTGGGTCCCCAGAGATGACACTCTTACCATCACTCTGGGGTGGCCCTCTCCTTCCACTGGCCAGAATGGATTACAGATGCTCCTAGATTTTTTGTGCGCAGGCCCCGTGAGGCCAGTGACCGACACAATAGCTTCTTCAGGTAACAAAGAAGTGACCCCACAATAATAACATCCATGGCCCTGACTTGTTAGTAACTCAGGAAAGCGGCCAGACAGGCTGTACCTCAAACAATCGACACCACAGACGGTGGGACAAGCTGCCTGGTCAAAACAGCTTCCTGCCCCTTATCAGTATCTTTCCTCTAGGGCTTGATGAGAAAGAAGGACGATAACCTGGGGATGGGGGGGTTGGGCACTGACAGGGGAGTGGAGCCATGTCACTATTGTGGCAGTGTTGGCCACCGTCCCTTCTGCCTTGTGACACAGGTCCAACTGAACCAACTTCCTGAGAACTCTTGTTGGAGATGCGACTCCAAGATGGTGTGTCTTCAACCTTCTCAGCTATAGACCCAGTGTAGACTCTGATGAAGCTCTGGACACACACCTTTCGCTTCTGGACAAAGAGCTCACAGGCGTCCTGAGGTCCATTCACATCCCCTCAAAGGGTCCCTTGCGGCAGGCCAGGCCCTCTAACATAATGTAGACCCTGGCAGGATACGCCAAAGGGACAGAGCCGGACTTCCAGGCGCTGACCACCTCACCTGCTGTGGGCCTGCCTCAAGCAGACGGCACCCTAGTTGTCCTGGCTTCACGCTGACTCCCGTACCCTTTGGAGACCCCCACTGCTCCTGTCAGGTCCTTCCTTCCATTCCCACTCACTCACTCCACACCTGCTAAGCAGAGAGGGGAGGACAGAACATGGACATGTGGCAGGGAGCACTCTGAGAAACCTTGCCTGTTTGAGACTGGCCACCAGGAGCTGATGAGGTGTGGGGAGCAAACATTTTTATCACACTTGGTTTTGGGGGTTGGTCCACTGGGCACCTGCAGGGATGACCACCCATGTGCCCCAAAGCCTGCCAAGGGCGCCTATCCATCCCCATGTCCCAACGACTCACTCCTTCACATCTACCAAAGCCCTACGTAAACTGCTTTCTCAGTGTCGTTACTTAGAAGACTGAGCTGAAATAACCCAAACCTCCAACTCAAAATGATGCAAAATTGTAATACGGCCTTGGGAAAATAACACATACAGTGCTTTAAAACAACACTTAAGGGATCTCTGGGTGGCGCAGCGGTTTGGCGCCTGCCTTTGGCCCAGGGCGCGATCCTGGAGACCCGGGATCAAATCCCACGTCGGGCTCCTGGTGCATGGAGCCTGCTTCTCCCTCTATGTCTCTGCCTCTCTCTCTCTCTCTGTGTGTGTGTGACTATCATAAATAATAAATAATTTAAAAATAAATAAATAAAACAACAACACTTAAGGGCAGCCCGGGTGGCTCAGCGTTTAGTGCTGCCTTCGGCCCGGGGTGTGATCCTGGAGGCCTGGGATCGAGTCCCACGTCGGGCTCCCTGCATGGAGCCTGCTTCTTCCTCTGCCTGTGTCTCTGCGTCTTTCTCTCTGTGTGTCTCTCATGAATAAATAAATAAAATCTTAAAAAAAAAATAAAACAACACTTAACAGCACAGAAAAATGTTCATGATGTGGTTTTGTAAACTGTTTTCTTCCCTACCTGATAGATGTTTACAGGGTACCCATTCAGCTTTTAAAAATGTTACTTATATATGTAAATTACATATATATATATATATGTATGTATACATAAATATTTTCAAGCAAAATACACGTACATTTTACAGAAAAATGACTCAAATGATATATGCCAAAATTTTATGATATAAAAGATGGGTAGTTCTTCTTTACAGCATAGTAATAAGAAACACTAAATCGATGTTACTTTTAAGAACTTTTCTACAGTATTTTTAATGCAAGAGAGATCAAGAGTTTGATCTTAAGAAAAGCCCAAACCTCTCCAAAACGGAGTAGACACAATACTAGTCCATTAATGATCTTCCTTCTTTTGCCAGTCATGGGCCAGGAAATTTTAAATAACCTGCATTCTTTGTTCCCGGACTTTTACTAAATTAGATCCACTGGGGTTTTGAATTTATTATTTTTTTTAATGTTGGAATTGGAATGTATTGTCAAACGGCAGAAGGGTGAACTGATACTGTCACCAGGAAGTCTGCACGGACTTGTTCCATTTTTCTGCTCCTGGTCTTGCTGATCAAAAAATTACTATAGACAAAAGAGGATTAGAGTCAGCTTTTCTTAGCCTGTGAAGAGATATCTATTATTTCAGCTGAAAATAAGAAAAAGCTTTCCTTGTACATTATATTTTATAAATGGGCTGCTTCGCCTTGGCTTCTGTGATTTAAAGCTTTTTAAAAAATGGCTTCTCCCACAGGGGAAGACGTGAGGGAGCAAAGAATCACTTCTTGACAGGTTGGCAGTGCTTTGCTGGAACCACCATAATGCACAGCATGCAGGGAAACTTCGTGTTACAAGTAACTTAAAAGTGGGAGGGGCGACATTCTTAGACTCACAGGCCATCCTTACTTGCCTAAGACCATAAAACCACAATCCCCCATTTTAACTTTTTCAACTCAGGATTTGGAAGAGATGTCAATGGCCACCTGGTCCCACTCCCGGCTGACACTGGCTCCCCTTCCTGAATTAAGGGAGGGTATTGCCTTGGATCAGATCCACAGTTGCCAGATGTACCACATAAGTGGCTTTGGAGTAAGAAAGCTTCTGGCAGTCTAAAGGGCCAACCTCCTAAGTTCATTTTCTTCTTGAATGTTCCATCATAAAAATGAATTTACGTTAAAGAACAGAAAAGGGAACCAATTTATCAAGGATTTATCTTGTTATGGGAAAGAATCTAGTATCTGGCCTCAGCGTCTTACTGCAGGTCATCTGTACCAACTCAATTTCTCTCTTTTAGGGACAAACTCCTATTTTTCTAAGATGCCAAGGAAACAAAGCAACTCCCAAGCACTGGACCTGAGAAGAGCTCTAGGTTCCTTCTCTGCTGGATTCTTGAATTACACTGCAGCCTAGGTTTTGCATAATCTGCACAACAGTGTTAAGACTCTGGGGTGAAGAAGTAGGGAGACCAATCACCCAACAGGATGGACTCAGAGCAACTGACACAGCCCTTAGGTACATTTCCAGCACCAGGCATATGAGGCAAGTCATGACTCCCCTTTTTAGGTAAGAAGATATCAAAACATCCCAAAGAACTTAAGGGATTTACACAGCTACTGCAAGTTATAAAAATACCCAACATTCCTGATTTCCATAGTTTAGCCTACTAAATTTCACATTATTGCCTGTGAACTCAGAAATCAAAACTCCAAGCTGTATCTGAAATCATCTTTAGAAAGAGCCCCCTAAAGTAAGGCGAGGGACTACATAACCTGGCAAAAAAATTCTCAAATGTTATTAAATCTTGCTGCACTAAGTTAAAAATTCCCATACTTCTTTTTCTCCTTAGCCATATTGCACAATTTACAGTTGCCCCTTGGCCACTCAATGCGCTGTCCCTCCTCGATTCAAATGCCCACTGACCACTTTTTCTGTTGTCTACATGGGCTGTTCTCTGTCTGGTTTGGGAGGGGGACCAGGTACAGGTGAAGAGGTTCTCCGGGAGAATTCCACAAAATACCGATAGGCTTACTTCCACCACACGCACGAGGAACTAAAACGCAGAACATAAACACTCAGATCTTTGCACCTAAAAACATCCTACATCTGAATTTTCCCATTAATATATTTGCCATACTTGTTCATTGGTGTTCTTGATGGCAGAATTCACTCGTGGGCAGCAGTTAGTAAACATTAAAGATTTAAGAGAATTATAAGAAAAAGCTTAAAACTGAGAAAGAGAATTTCCACTCAGGGGTGCCTGGCTGGCTCAGTCTGTTGAGCAGTTGACTCTTGATTTTGGCTCAGGTCTTGTGAGATCAAGCTCCATGATGGGCTCTGCACTCAGTGAGTCTGCTTCCAATTCTCATTCTACTTCTCCCTCTGTGCCTGCCCCCAGCATGCTCCCCTTCTCTAATAAGTAAATAAATAAATAATAAATAAATCTTAAAAAAAGGGGGGGGAGAATTTCCATTCACTGAATTTTTTCTCTAGAAATCGGAAAAAGCCAACTGACAGTGATTTTAGTAACAGAGCATCTGCTTCTGCTCATGTTCTGCTGAAATACAGGTGGAGGACCATTGGTCTGTATGTATATCCACTTCGATGTTAGAGAACTTTGTTGGAAAATCCAGAGCAAAAAGATTATGGCTGCTCATTTCCTCCAGACTACCCAGATTATTACATACATGTACAGCAGAAATTAAATACAGCTCAACAACATACTATACTCTTGTGTCTTAAGAGTTACCCCACTGGTCTTACTCTTAATGTGGTAAAATAACACAAAAAAACTCCATGCATCTGTCTCTTGTCATTCTTATTTATTTTGTGCTCTCCCAGAAGGCTGGGATCTCATCTTGATCTAAGTTTCTTTATGCAGGGTAATAACAAGCCCAGATAATACTTTATGATAATGTCAAAAAATGTCAACGACTGTTATTTTCTTGGCAATGAAAACTGCAGGGTTTTATCCCAAAAGGACAGAAGTGGAGCTGGTGTAAATTATTTTACAGCACTTAGCACAGTGTGACACTAAAGACAGATAGGAAAGTGTTTTGAAAAGATAAAACCAACATAGTGGAAAAACCTTAAAATATAGGGGTAACAGGCTTGGTTACAGCCTCAGGTCTGCCATGGAGCCGCTGTAAGACTAAGTAAATCACATTCTCTGCGGGCCTTAGTTTCCCTTTCTGTAAAATGGGGATGCCAACTTCTTGCCAACTGTAAGTAACTGTTAATAAGAATTAAGGGTTAAGAGAATTTGAAAATGCTACTTTTGTTGTATGTCAATTTGTTATTTTGACTAAAAGAGGGTTAACATACGCATCAAATACACCTAGAACTAGCTTCTGTTACTAGACTGTTACTAGACATTCTCAAAATATACTAAATAAATATAAATTCCAACTCTCTTTGAGGGATTCAGAACATACATCACCATTCTGCAGTTGCCATGGGGTTTATTTTTTACGACCAACTGTCAACAGTGATCTGATCTACATGTGTATAAAACCACAAATTAGTAAGAGATTTTGGAAGCAGACAAGGTAGGCTGAGAAATGGCATGGGCTCAGCATCCTTGCCCAGGAGTGTGGGAAGAGGTCATAGCCCGGCAAGCTCAGAGAACCCTGGGTAACCCCTGCAGGCCCACTCCCGAGAAGGAACAGCTCAAATTCCCAATCCCCATCTCAAGCCCCAGACTCACAGTTTTGTCCATGGTGGTCATTTCCTTGGCCACGGCGTCCAGGGCGGCTCTGGCCCTGGTGCTGATCCGGCCGGGGGCAATGATGACCATCTTGCGCTGCTTGGGTGGGAGCTGAGCGAGGACATCACACTTGAGGCGTCGCAGCATGACCGCTTCCTCCAGCAGGAGCTTCAGCTCGCCCAGGTTGGAGGAGCCCGAATAGTCCCATCCCCAGGGCTGCTGTGGAGAGAGAACCAGGCCACAGTGCCCGTTAGGTTCTCCCAGGTTCACGTTAACCAGGGTGGGACCTCAACCTGCTCACAACTTTCTCTTCCCGTGGCTTTGCTCAGAGAACTTCAAGTGGCTCTAAAGGATGAATAAAACCTCATAGGATAGAGATGGGAACAAGGAAGGAAAAGAGAAAAAGAAAGTCAGGAATAAAGCAACTAAAAACCACTATCTCGGCATTCTACATGCCAAACTTCCGAGCAGCAAATGCAAGATGCTGAGAGGGCTGGTGTCCATTACATTTAAAAACAAACAAGACACTCAGCTTGTCAGACTATTCCTGTATTCTAAACAATGAAATCACATCTTCCCTGGGGCTTATCCTAGAGTCCACTGCACATTGTAACAAGTCCCGTGTTCAGTAATATCTCTGCTTGAGGAGATGCATTGAGATTTAAGAGGCTGCTGTTCATTTAAAACAGGCTATCCCGGCACAGCCGAGAGCAGTGAGATGAACGCAGCGTTGCTGCAGTTGGTGGAACTAAAGGGAGGAACCCAAAGCACAAGCTTTTGCCAGCCTGGCTGAGACCAGAGGCAGGTTTTACGGTACCCAGGCGGTCCTTCATAAAAATGGTTTCTTCACTTTGTAGTTCATGGGAGGCAATGAGCAAGAATATCTATTCCCGGTCCCACAACTAGAGAAGATGTCAAAATGAAAACTGTACCCTTCACTAACACTTACTCGAAATAGAACTGACATCTACAGTCCCGCAGAAAATGCAGGAACCAGGGTGTCTGCTGCCTTATGTTTCCTAGCTGCTTGTCTCCCTTCCTGCCTCAACCTCCCCTGGATCATGAGCCACCTCAGGTAGAAGGTAGGCTTGTTCATTTTCAAGGGCCAGTGGACCTAGTCTCTAATTGTAAAGACATGGCGGGTGTCCTATAAACCTCTGCTAAATACAGAAATAGGAAGAGATGGTCAAAGGCAGAGAAGTAAAATGATCAAAAACGGCTTCTTCTTTAAAAAAATACTCTGAAATCAACTGGCAGTTCTCGGCAAATGCCTTCATGCAATGGGGTTGAAAATGAACTCAGCAAGGGGCATTTTCTTCAGTGGCTTCTCTCAACGCAAGAAGCTGGTCAGTTTAAAAAAAAAGAAAGAAAGAAAGAAAGAAAAGAAAAGCAGCCCCTACCCTATGGGCTGCATTAAATGAAAATCATGCTGGGAACAAGCAGATACCATAATTAATTTGGATATCATGCTCCTGTGCCAGCTTTTAAGCTTGTAGGTTAAAATCTGTGATACCAAAGATTTAAAATGTGGAAAATTAACAATCCAACAAACTTATATTGAAAATTAAAAAAAAAAAAAAAAAAATTTACCGAGGAGCAGGCCCTGGACGAGGTGAAAGGATAGGAAGGCATGGTCTACGTTTGTCTTCCCGGGTGTTAGTGGGTGGGGGGCACACTGAGAAGGAGAGAAAGGACGAATCTAATAAGGATGGCATGAGGACTGGGGAGATGGTGGATGAGACTGGGGGCACAAGAAGGGGCAGCCTGGGGGTAAAGCTGACGAATTCTGTCTTCAGCCCCTACCATCACTGGCTAAACATTACACCATGAGCCCAGATAGTCCAAGAAGAGAAGATCCTTCTCAGAAAGTAGGTCATTTGCAAATAGGACAGAGGCACAAATCACTCATGAAGAGTTTTGAGGGATCATGACAACCATGCAGATTCTAATCTGGATTGGTCCATGGGGAAAGTGCACTGCAGATTTTGTTAAGGAAGTGTATGGCTTTAAATACATTTAATAACAGAAATTTCTTGCCTCAATAAGCAGCTAAAAATGGTTTGCAATTAACTTTCCAAAGCACTACAATTTACATTATAAGTACTTTGTTTAAACGTTAAGTGGATATTTTTAAAGTACTTGAAAAGTTTTTTGAAAAAAGTATTTAAAAACTAAGGCAGACAATCTTATTTACATCACAAACTTGCATAGCAAGGCTTTTTCCTCAAGATGGCATGCGTAATGAGTAAGCAACAGCCATTTCTCCGAAGTGTCAGCATCTTCGATGCAAATAGTAGCTCAGTATATTTGCCATTTGATCACGAAACAGGACTCCTTAAGGTCTGAACTAATGAGGTCTCAGAGTCGGGCTGGAGCCTCTGTAGCAGGTGCGTGCCACCCGCAAGAAGGCAGTCAGGCGTAGCTCTGGTTGTGGCATCAAGGTTTACGAAGTTACAGCAGAACAGCTGGGGAAAAGGAGAAGTGATTGACACTTGAGAGAGGGGCCAGGGTTTGGTGTTCTAATTCAGGGCCACGTGGGCCCCCGTGGGAGCAGAGTTTAGGAGTTTTAGAAGTCTGACCTTGCCAGACGAAGGCCTGCTGCTGAAAGATAAATTCATTGCCCCAGCAATTTCAAAGATAGAGATGAGAAAGAAAAATTGGTAAATCTTTCTTTCCTGCAGTTTTTCTTCCAGAGTCCAGGTCAGAGAGAGCTAAGCTACTAGGGGGAGTGGGAAGAAGATGTCAGCCAGCCCAACCTGCCTCCCAACCATCCTGGTCAGCAAGGTCGCCAACCGGGCCTCCCGCTTTCTGTCCCCCGTGGCCAACCAAGACCCTGGCACACCAGCAAACAGAAGAGTGGTGTCCTACTGGCGGGTGCCACGACCACAGACAAGAAGAGAGAGGACATCATGGAGGCTCAGCTCAGGAGCCTCCTCTCTGGAGGAGGACAGTGCCCCATGCTCAGCTGGCTCGATCAGACTGATGAACACTGATGGATTCAGTGGCCCACCAGGAGGACTGGTGAATGATATAACTTAAACATCAGGAAAATGTCAAGTTTCTCACTTAGAAAAGTAACCCATCTTGGTGTATGTTATCTTCCAGTCATATATGAAAGACAGGAGGGGGAAAGGACAGAGGAAGAGAGAGGGGGAGAAAGAGAGAAGGAATGAATGAATGATGGGGAAAATTTTGCATCCTGCTTTTTTCCCAACACTCTTGTATTTCCCCATGTCATTAAATAAATCTTTCAGTTAAAAAAAAATCGAAGTTTTAGAAATCCAGGTTTTGACTGCAATGGCACTTGCATTTACAAGCTCCTTCTGCCGTTTCTGGGAGACTGAAGGTGTGCAGGCTGTGGCCCCAGAGGCACCTGCCCCATTGACACTGTATGTCCACAGATAACCTGTAAGTCAGAGGCCTAATGAGCAGGCACATTTCACTGTCACGAGTGGACATTCTGACCGTTGAGAACCCAGCTCCAGATCACACTCCGCTCCACCTGTTTCGAGGCCTCTGTTGTCTTTTCCCCAGCTGCACCCCTAGCTCACCTCCCTAGCTTACCTCCATGCCCTTCTCAGAGCTCTATGCAAATATGCATCAGCCATGGTCCCCTCACTGGGAAACACTACCCTGGAATCACCATAAGCACAGAAACTAGGAAGGACTATCCTTATCCTCAAGGACATTTGAAGGTCAGAACTAGCAGCAAAGCAGGCTGAAAATCTGGATCTGGCTCCCTGGGCAGTGTGCTTCTGATCATACCATAGCCAAAGAGAAGCAACAAAAATCTAAGGGTCAAAATCAGGGTGAGGGCCAGGTGGGGAGGAGGGGAGGAGAGAAGAGAATAAATACCCGCTTGGCATCACAGTAGCGAAGTCCAAAAGCATGAAACTGAGGGAAGAAAGTTGGCCTGACCCCGATGATCTGGGTGTAGAGCTCTGCGGGCCGGGACATGGCTGGTGTGCCGGACAGCAGGATCACTCTCTTCGCAACCTGGAAGACAGAGAGCCAAAGGTGCTGAGAGCACACGACGAGCACATAGGGAATATCCCAAATGTCCTGCTGGGATCAGAGCTGGATGCCCCACCCCCTGGAATGTTGTACCCCTGAGAGCACCGTCACTACCTGGGCACCCTGACCGCTGGCAGTTCTCCAGTTTACTCCTCTGGAAACCCAGGGAGATCTAGTTCCCAAAGACACTACAGGTTGGTCTCACTCCAGATCCCAGTGTGGCCCATACCTGGGAAATCTAAGCAGAGGTACTGTGGCCAGAGAAGAGGAGCATGTTCTGAGAACCTCACGGTGTGACTCATGTAAACAGTTGGACACCACCACCTAGGCTGCCCTTGTCACATGTCCCTACATCAGGACTTAGCACATTATACTGAATTCCACCTTTTCCGTCTCCCTTACTAGACTACAAGTGTCTTGAGACCAGAGCTGTGTTCATCTTTACCTTCTGTAGCATGGTACCTGCGACAAGGTAAGCAATCAGCAAATGTTCACTGTAGGCTGGAAACTATACAGCTAACCAGGGTCCCTAGGAAGATAGAATTAACTCAAAGAATTCAGCATTGGAAGAGGAAGTGGGACTGGGGGAGAGAGCAACAGCTCTGACCCTCTCCTAGAGGGGATCTCTGATATCCAAGTTGAACTCCCTGGTCAGATAATGACACTGAGGACCAAACCCTTCTCATGGCCACGAGAAAAAGTCAGGGGCACCAGCACACACAAGCCTCTACCCGATTTTCTTTGGAGGGAAAAAAGACAGTCACTAACTCAGCTGCACAATGCTTTGAGCCCAGGGCTCCCTGACTTCACTCATTTTGCAGTTAATAAGGACTTTAAAAAGCAGGACCTATTTCCATTTACCCTAAATTCAGCCCAGGTCTGCAGCAGCCTGCTCAGCAGTGCGGAGGATAGAAATAAATGGTGGATTCCAATGATGGACTCCAGGTTCCTCATAGGCCTGACACCAGGCTGACCCGAGGAGATGTGACCGAAATATCCCACGTCTTACTAAGGTGGGAAAGAGGATGAGAATAAAGGAGACACCCCCACTGTTTTAGGCCACGGAATGGCCCCAAATTCCTGGAGGTAAAAATCCACCTGGGCCCTGGGAAGGAAGCCTACCAGGGAGCTCAGTTGTCTAGAAACACCTTGTTAACCACTGTAACCTTGAGTTAACAAGGGGAGCATAAGGCAATGGCATGCAATAAATTACCAAGGGGAGGAAATTAGGTTTTCAAATGGATAAGCTGCCTCATGAAAATAAATAAATAAAGGTACAACACAGGGAAGAAAAATGATTCTTTGTAAATATACAATATATACAACTCTCAAGATGCACTTTTGCCCTCTCAGTGATTGCCAATACCTAATTCCATTATGACAGGAGAGCTATGAATTTCTCCAGCTATAATTTTCCACAGTTCAATTACCCAGGCTCCTAATTTCCTGCACGGTTTAATGCAGACTCATTAAAATAACAATGAGCTTCTTGAATGACGTCTGTAGCATCACTTGCCTTGGCTCAAGACCATTTCAATGAAATGGGGAAAATGAGAAGTCTTATCAATAAGAGAAAATCGCCCTATCATCCCAAACCTATTGCCCACATTGCTGCTGTTGTCCTGGGATGGAGCCTGGGCAGAGACAGCTCACAGATCAGGTGATGGAAAATAACTCCCAGGTTCTCGGTTGGGTATTTACAGGACGGAGTTAATTCAGAGGCCATTCTCCCAAATACTGTCCAGACAAGCAGTGATGACACCGTTGAAAATGGACATTTGTGGGTGTTTAAAAAGCAAAGGCAGCATTATGGAGGAAGAGAAAGGCCAGCTCTGAAAAGAAGGCAGAAGAGCGTCCTATCTGTTCTGGAATGATTTAGCCTGCTCCCTGTCAACACTGTCACCCATGCAGCCTTTAATCCTGCCCAACTGCACAGGATTTATGGGTCACCCTCCACCTCGGAGAGCCTCCAATTTAGAAAAACAGAAATGAATAAAACTAGGTACATCAACACTAAACTGAACACTTCAGAGTCAACTCCTCCGGCTAACGAAAGAGAATGGCACCCAAGAAACCCATAGTGGAGCAACGTAAAAAAATAATTTCTTTGTGATGTCTGAGAGAAATTTTGTCATAGGAACAGACACTGCAGGGGCAGATCACCTTCAAAGACCGAAGTACCATACGTCATGGCCAAAGCCTGGCTAAAAATCCATCAAAAGGAAACAAATCTATTATGATAGATTTATACAATACTCTTTGTAAGAATGAGGCCGAGTCATCTGAAATGAGGTGGGATGATTTCTAAGACATACTATTATGAGAAAAAAGGTAGGAGCAAAACAGTGGTTGTACAACACTCTAGGGAGGGAGGAAAGAAACACACGCGCCCATGCTTACCTCAGCACAGACTAAATTTTACAAGTAAACCTGAGAGTCTGGTAACTCTGGCTACCTTTGAGGACAGAAATCAAGGAGTCAGGGGCCCAGAGGTGGGAGAGTTACTTTTCACCATACACACTTTTGAATATATCATCTACTTAAACTCCTTTAATGAGAAAGGAAAAAGAAAAAGCTCATATATTTTAGGCCACTACTCTCACCTCATCTAACCAATCCACAGAAATGTAAAAGGAGGGGCACCTGGGTGGTTCAGTGGTTGAGCGTCTGCCTTCGGCTCAGGTCATGAACCTGGGGTCCTGGGATGGAGTCCTACATCAGACTCCCTGCATGGAGCCTGCTTCTCCCTCTGCCTGTGTCTCTGCCTCTCTCTGTGTGTCTCTCATGAATAAATACATAAAAATCTTAAAAAAAAAAAAAAAAAAAGTAAAAGGACTCTACTCACAGAAAAAGAGAAATTGCTATTTATTAGGGAGGGATGGTGGGATTCTGAGGGCTTTTTCCCTCTAAGGAAATAATTGAAAAAAAAAATTGAAAAAAAATTGAAAAAAAAAAAAAGAAAGAAATAATTGAACACTGGTCTGACAATAAAAAGCACTGTAAATCAAAGACAAACTCAAACACATACCTCACTGCTCTAAAGCAAGAGATTGACAACCTTTAAGTTAGAGTCTCATGGAAAGGACTGTGGGATTCGGGTCAAGCGGGAATAAAGACGGTTATGCCTGGCCACACTGGCCTTCAGAAGCAACCACTGAAAAGTGAAATTTTGACCCAGTAACTCTGTGTAGGAATTTGTCCTAACAGGTCAAAGTACACAAGGTACAAGTACATGATGATGGTCACTTGCAGAATTATCTCTAAGAGCAAAACGATGTCCAACAGTAAGGGTTAAATTATGGGATGCGCCCATATGCCAGAAGGATCTAGAGTCATTAAAAATTATGACTTTGCCCTACAACGGACGTGTTAACGGTGGTTTTTCTCTGTTGAAGGGAATTAAGGTGATTCGAATCTTGTTCTTTTAGCTTTCTGTCTTGCCTCCTTTAACACATGTGTACATCAAAAATATAACTACCTTGCTTAGTCACTCAAACCAATAGTGCTGTGGGGGAAGAAAGATGTCACACTTCCTAGGGAATAACGACACCAGTTTTCTACAACCTAAGCCACACTCGCCCCGCGTGTGCCTGCTGTCACTGCTCATGTTCCCCACATTTCTGGGAAACGATCTGACGTGGCTATCTCACAGACTGTAGGATATAACCTAATTACCTATCATGCACGTTTGCCGAACGTGTCTCGAGATATTAATTATGAGACTACAGTTCTAGGAGATGTACTGGTTAGAGGAACAATCAAGTGGTACTAAATTAGGCCCTTACGTGGCTTTTCAAAGGCATATTTTAGTTCTTTCAATTTTCCTCTTGTTCTGAAAATACTTAGATTCACCTTCTTGGAGTATCTAGATCAGTGGTTCTGATCAGAGATGGAGAGGAGTGATCTGCTCCTCCCAGGGCATGTTTGGCAACGAATGGAGGTAATTTCGGTTGTCACCACTGGTGGGATCAACTGGCAATTAGTGTGTAGAGGCCAGGGATGCCACAAAACCTCCTACGGCACACACAGGACGGCTCTGCACAGCAAAGAATGACCCAGCCCAAAGTGTCAGTAGTGCTGAGACTGAGAGACTCTCATCTAGATGAAAATACAGCAGAGGGATAAAAGGTCATAATGAAAGTGCATAATGCCTCAGCCCCACCTCCAAACTTACCACCAGTCCAGAATCCTGTGAAGTCAACATTACAGATAAGAGGGACTTCAAGACCCTTCCACAAACAGCAGGCTATGTTTGTGGGTCCTATCTTTAAGTGTTAACTCATCCAAGTTCTATAGCAAACGCAAAGTAATCTATACTAGTTAACAGCTTAAATATTTCTCTTAAATGTGTCAATTTGAAATATCCCCATACTAAAGATAGAAATACTGCTTTAGGGCAACCCTGGTGGCTCAGTGGTTTAGCGCAGCCTTCAGCCCAGGAAGTGATCCTGGAGACCTGGGATTGAGTCCCGCATTGGGCTCCCTGCATGGAGCCTGCTTCTCCCTTTGCCTGTGTCTCTGCCTCTCTCTCTCTCTCTGTCTCTCATGATTAAATAAATAAAATCTTTAAAAAAAAAAAAAAAGAAGATTTAAATACTGTTTTAAAAGGTCTGGCCCAGAAGCATATATTTTGGAAACAAGTATGTAGTCCAGCTTGCCTTGCTGGGCAACAACTGCATGAACAAGATGGTTGCTCAGAAGCTTTCCTACTGGGGAGCCTGTGTGGCCTCAGTTAAGTGTCTGCCTTCTGCTCAGGTCATAATCCCCGGGTCCTGGGGATCAGGTCCTGGGATGGAGCCCTGCATCGGTGGGTGCGTGCTTCTCCCTCTCCCTCTGCCCCTCCCCCTGCTCATGCTCTCTTTTTCGCTCTCAAATAAATAAAGAAAACTTTTTTTCCCATCTTCTTTAAAAAGAAGTGTTCCTACTGTACCTGCAATGATAGAGCCTATCTATTGCACAGCTTCTTCTAAGCAATCAGGAGCACAGATTTAATCCTAACACATACCTCACTGCTCTAAAGCAAGAGATTGACAACCTTCAAGTTAGAGTCTCGTGGAAAGGACTGTGGGATTCGGGTCAAGCGGGAATAAAGACGGTTATGCCTGGCCACACTGGCCTTCAGAAGCAACCATTGAAAAGTGAAATTTTGACCCAGTAACTCTGTGTAGGAATTTGTCCTAGTATTAGGACATTACAGTATGGCTGTAATACGAGAACCGCAGTACAAAAGATCTGTTAACATGTTTCAAAAGAAAATATATTGCAGCTTCCCAAAAGAAGGGTCATTGCTCTGGGAAAAAACATTTAAGTGTGTCCATAAATATTTATAGGTAATGTGAGCAGAGGATCAGGATTTTTAAGTTTGGAGCACAGGGCATAATCCTGCTTTGGAAGACACATCCTGTTACTTGCTATTCTTAAGACAAAACAAAACTTGAAATGAGCAGGCAGTTGTGCTTTATGAGGAAGTTGGAAAAATTAAGTTAATTTTCGAATGTTAGGATGCCTGGGTGTCTCACCGGTTGAGCATCTGCCTTAGGCCCGGCGTGACCCCAGGGTCCTGGGATCTAGTCCCACATCGGGCTCCCTGCATGGAGCCAGCTTCTCCCTCTGCCTGTGTCTCTGCCTCTCTCTGTGTCTTTCATAAATAAATAAAATTAAAACAAAAAAATTTCTCAAGTGTTAATAAGTTTCACCAACATTTAGCATATTTGTTTTCCCTAGTTTAAGTACATTTAAAGCTTCCTTTTAAGCAACAAACGCTGCAGTTGGAAAGTGCTGGCACAACACAAAGGCTGCTTTAATAAAGCACAAGACAAACATATACTTTTGTTTGCTCAGTCTACATAAACCAAAGTAGATTCTCCCCTGTGGGAGATTTCTATCTGGTTATAAGAGAAAAAGCTACTTCCTAATAGTACTAGTTTCCCCCAATATTAAAAAAAGCTCACCATAGAAAAATGGAAGGAAATTTGGGGGCCTCCCACCGTCTGGGATAGGAGGGCTGGGAGTGTGGGCCAAGCTACACTATGTCCACATTGCTGCCTGCTCTGAAGCCAGGGCTCAACCAGAGCGGTCAGGCCTCAGTTGAGACCATCAGAGTAAGGGGTGTGGATGGCTGACCCTCTCGTTAGCAAAACAGGCTTAGGGTGGCCACGGGAAAGGGCATCAGCTTAGGAGGCACACCTCAGCTTTCCCAATGCTTCTTGCGGATACCTGATGGCCTGGTCCCAAGCCTGGATGGTTCTTAGCACCATGAGAGCTCTGCCCCGACCAGTGACTGAGAAGACAGGCGGTTTCTCCTGAGCTGTTCAGAGGGCATGCTGCTGGCGGCTCCCCTCTGCCTTGTCCAGGAGCCTGAGGAGGACCTACAGAGCAGTCCCCATCCAGCCTGTGACATTCAATATTCAATAGGCCTTCATCTTTGCGAGACAGAAATGATTGCCTCAAGCATCAGTTCCTTAGCAGAAGTTAGAGAAAAATGAGCCTGGCACTGGAGGCCTACCTTCAAAGGCCGATGTCAATGCCTGGACCCTGTGCAAGATACAGCAGGACCCCAAGGCTGAGTGCGCTCAAGCTCCCAGCCTATTCTCCACAGGACTCACCTTGAGGAGGGGCATGGCTGCGCGGCAGCGGGCAGTCTTTATATTCTTGAGGAAGTGAGACTCATCCTGAAAAGAAACAGTCACACAGGTGAACAAGGCCAAATCCTGAATGGAGACAGAGCCCATGTGAAGCTTGACCCTGGCACGGCATCACATTGAGGACGCCTCCCTTAGCAGTTTCTTGTTCAAGGAGACAGCTGTGGGCCTTGGTGAGGACCCAGATTCTGGTGCTGCTTCCCCACTGTATTCTGGGCGAGTCATCTTTTCAGGACAGTTTTCTAACTGTTAAGCAGGATTAGGGACTCTCTGCCCGGCTCCCCTCTCAGATGGCACTGAACGAACTGCAGAGGGGTGGTTTGCTGGTCAGCAAGACGCGCCTCACGTCTGCGCAGCGTGACGCCAGAGCGACTGTCAGGTTTACAACATGGAGTTTGATTTATTTATAGCTCTGCATTCTATGCATAAATAAACTAGAATATGTCCTATTTTCTGCTCATTTTTTAAAAAAAAATTTATCTTTTTTTAAGATTTATTTGGGAAAGAAAGAGTATGCAAGGGGGGAAGGGCAGAAGGGGAGGGAGAGAGAAACTCAAGCAGATTCCATGCTGAGTATGGAGCCCGATGCAGGGCTCGATCTTACGACCCTAAGAGAAGACCTGAGCCGAAAACAAGACTGTGCCACCCGATGCCCCAAAGATATTACTTTTAAGTAATCTCTACACCCAACATGGGGTGCAAACTCAAAATCAAGAGTCACATCCTCTACCAACTGAGCCAGTCAGGTACCCATATCGTATTTTCTAAAGGCAAATGAGTAACTAATATAACCTTAGTATCTGGGGCAGAAATTTCTATTTTGGTACACATTCAAATTACTTGCTACATACCTGAGCACCCACGGCTCTATAGTGCTAGTTTCTCCATAAATAGAATGGGTAAAACACCACTACCTAACTTGTCAGGTTGCTCTAAGTCTTACTGGGCTAGAACACACAAAAAGTCCTTCGAACAGTCCTGCCACTTAACTCAGCACTCAGTGGTATCGGCCACCCCACGATGGAGATCCCAGGGGATCCCGGCTCTATCTCCAGAGGTGATCTGTAAGAAACCTCCCGTTCCATTTCAGCTATGATGAACCAAAACAGACCTCAAAAGCACAATGGAGGGCAGTGCAAGATGAACCCACAAATGTCAGAGTATCTACTCCTGGAAACCCAGGGTGTAACACTCTTACTCCTGTCTGACGATGAGCCCACATGACAGCCAGGAAGGAAAGGGTTTACAGTGAGAAACAGCAGGAAGAACAGAGGATGCGGAAGGGAATGGATCCTTTCAACCAATGGGCTAAAATGTGCCATTATTATAACCACAAGGAATGGCTTACACGTGAATTCTCTTAGACATCTTAGAGCTGACAATTTATTCCTTCCTATAACGTTTCTCTGAAATCAGAAGACAAGGCTCTTAAATAACTGAAGACAAACCAACATGGGTGGTGAGCAGCTTGCCAAAAATCATATGGCACGTTGAAGTGTTGAGTCAGAAACAGAAGCACATGAATTCCAAAGCCAGATGCAGTCCAGCTTTGATCAATGACGCCCCATCCTGCTGGCTTCACGCCTGTGGGCAAATCACGGGACACCGCTCTCCTCGTCAGTTCCAGCAGTGGTGAAATGGGACATAATGTCTGCCTTAGGGGCCACTGGGACGATGGGGAATTACACCTAAGGTACCTGACACAGGAGAGCACTCAAGAAACGACGGCATTATTCTTCCTACATGCAGTAGAACCATCACCATCATCCCAGGATACTTCTTTTCATGTTTTCATTTCACATGTATACTAACAGTTTTTCAAAGCACACCTGAATTTGTGCCAAACCAGAAATGACTCCCCCAAAGACTCATTATCCTTCCAGCTGTGGACACATATAAACATTTACGTTTCCTTACGCTAAGAATAAGAACATGGTATGGTTCTCACATCTGAGTCATGAGACTAGATCACTGAGGCCAGCAACTGTGTCTTCTTCCCTTCTCTGAGCTCCCAATACTTGGTTCACACAGCTGTGAAAGCACTAACGTGTATTCTAATTATCTACGAATGTTGTCTGTCCTGGGGGACTGTGGTATCTCGGAGCACGGGGTGAACTTTCCTCCACACCCTCAGTGCACAGCACTGTACAGGGTGTGGGGCTGGTGCTCAACAGTTGGCCAGACACGTGGATGAACGAGCCTCCCCCTACAGCCAGGCCCGTGCTGAGAAAGCCCCAGGCTCTGCTGCAATCGTGTTGACTTTTCTGGGCCTCTTCAAAAACGCATTCCTTTCTCTCCTTTCTAGCTAAGATATGCACTGCACATTCTGAGCATCAGAATTTGGGAAGCCACTGTCAGCAGAGGATTCTGTTTTTAAGAGAAGGAAAAATACCACGGGCTTTTAAAATTCACACGTCTGAATAAAGAACCTTTCGTGTCATCCAAAGGCACTGGGTTCCCATTTTTCCAAGAGGAAAAACCAGGATAAACCTCCACTGAAAATCATCTACTGTGCTCTGTGGCCCTGAACGTCTATCAGTGGTGACCTGTACCAGGGGTCGGGGGGCTGCATGCCTTTTCCTAATCTTTATTTGTAAGCCAGATGAATACCCTGAGTTCCGCCAGCTGGCTGCCACCAGGTCTCTCTGGACTTTCCTTACAGACGACTTGAGTAATGAAAAGAAGGGAAGCCAGTTAAATGAAAGATATGCTGTTATACCTGGGAGCAGAACTTGAGTAAAGCCTACTTAAGGAAAACAAAACAAAACAAAACAAAATTCAACTAGAGTGAAAAGTACAGCTGGCCCTTGGCGCAGGGGCTAGGGGTGCGCAGCCCCCCAACCTTGTGCAGTCAGAAGTCTGCATATACTTTTGATTCCCCCAAAATTTAACTCCTCACCCAGCAGCCTTACTGATAACTTAGTCAATTAGCACGTATTTTGTATGTTATAGGATTACTTACTGTATTCTTCCAAAAAAGTAAGCTAGAGAAAAAATTATGAAGAAAATCATAAGGAAAACACATTTATTGTACCGTGCCATATTTATTGAAAAAAAAAAAACCTTGCCTATGAGTGGGCCCATGCAGTTCAAACCCATGTTGTTCAAGGGTCAGCTGTACTTTCTTGGGGTGGGGGAAGAGGGAGTGTCTTTATATTGGTTGGGGAAAAAAACTTCCTATTTGAACTGTGTGCCTGAGCCACTTGGACAAGAGGGCACTGGATGAAGGTACATGCCATTGCTGTCCAGGCCGGCGGCCCAGATGTCCACGCTGGCCTCCAGTCATGACCTCACGCCGGAGAGACGGGCTGCAAACCCCCAGCTCAGGCCTATAAATGCCACTTTTCAAAGAGCTCCCCGGGAGATTCTAATATGCAGCCGGGGTGGAGAACTGCTATTTGAGATGAGTGAAATGTCGGTTTCCCACAAGATAAAGACAGTGATTTTCTATTCTCCTAGAAACAGAGGGAGGCTCCGGGAGATCACAGACATGAAAGTTCTCAGGGCTTTTAAGAAGAAAGTTTCCCCAGAGACGAAGTACTTAAAGACTTTGCCAAGTCACTTACGATGATGACAACTTTAAAAGGGGTTTTTAGCTGTTTTTCTAACTTGCTCAGAAGGTCAAAACTGACAATGTTGACCAAGCCAGCTGTCAGGCGGTCCTTGCCGGTCACCACGACATTGATGCGCTCCGGGCTCAGAGATGGCAGCCACCGAAGGAAGGCCTGGGGAGGACAGGGGAGAATGAAACCTGGGGGATGCGGCCCGCAGCGGCCAGCTGAGACCCCAGCCCGCCCACCAACGACACTCTCTCAGTGGACAACGTGAATGCTCCCCAAGAAGCGAACTCGGCGCCTTTCTCTCCACATCCGCTGTATTTGCTGGTGCCCTTGGGCCCACGAACAGTGATCACCTCCTCTGCGCTCCTCCCATCCGCTCCTTCACTTTCCACTCACACGACACTGGCTGCCTCTAAGCAGGCGCTTGTTGGCAGTCACTGTGGTGTCTGGATCTCAGGACTCAAATCTCCAACAGACGCTGCAAGTTTCTGCAGCGAGAGGATGACTCTTTCCAAGAGGAAGTTTATAAAGGAATTTTTAGCAATCCCGGTAGATACCGAAGATACTGATAATGACAAAGGTACATATTGCCTGCTCTCTCTCATGCCATCCCTAGCCCAAGCCAGGGCCTAGAGCCAATGCAAGGCCACCAGGTGCCCATTTATCAGTGGCTGGGTCCCCGGGCTCACATTCTGGTGATGGCAAGGCCTGGTTCTTCCTCCAGTTTCGGTCCTGCTCATAACTAAGTGAATACCTGATTCTTTTTTTTTTTTTTTTTTTTTTTTGAGATTTTCTGAGCGTGCTGTGGGAACCTAACACACACCAAATAAATATGTGTTCAACTGTTCGCTTCTGGAGGCAGGGGCGGAATTCAGGTCACAAGGACAGGGAAAAAAAAATGAGGTATTGTTATGATGCACATTTTTACAGTTTTGCTTTCTCTTTAGCTGGAAGGGCATGGCCGGGCACCAGGCTGACCAGCTACAGGCAGAGTCGCCTCTTCTCCACAAGTGGCTCGGGTGGGGGCTTAGTAAGAAGCTAACGTGTGAGGGGACAGACAGCTGCTGTGAGTAGCAGAGAGCTGCGAAAAGCTACAGACGGTGAATGAAGTCTCCTCTCTCCACCAAGTTTGCTTCTATGGGTGTTTATTGATCTCACAGGGCAACTCTGACCCCTGGATTTATGATAAACAAAGCTCACGGCTGAACGCTAATAGAGTGTTCACGTCCGGTTCCTCAGACATAAAAGTACCTGGTTGACAGTGAGCATCCTGCCCACGCCACCATCTGCAGGGTCACAAACCCTGAGCCAACCACTCAGGAGATGCCCCTTCAAGGTCCTATAATGCTTCCAACTGCCAGTGAGCCTGCTGCTTCCCCTCACTGAGGTCCGGTCTGTCATCTGTAAGTGGGGTTAACGTTGACTCGCACAGCTGCTACAGGATTCAGGGAAATAAAGGAGGCAGTCATTTTGGAACATGAGGTGCTACAGATGAGGGGTGTTAGCGGCAGGGGCACACGAGGTGCTCAGGAAGCATCTGCTGCCAGATGGAGGCAAGTCTGAGCTCATAACGCCTCTTCCCTAAAGGTATAACCCGATTCTAGGTCAGAAAACCAGGCGCCTAGCCTCAGAAGGCCACCTCCTTCCTCTCCCTTCCTCCTTCAGCTGACCCGGGATCTTTTAAAGCTCCCCGGGCCCATCCCCAAGTTGTTATCTGATTGCTTTGATGCTGAGGACACTTCCTGAAAATCACCACACACAGAGAACTGACCTGCTCCCAGGTGAAGCGCACAGATGATGGTACCACCACCAGGAGCGGCCACTCCTTCTGGTAAAAGGCCGCAATGCAGATGGCTTGGATGGTCTTCCCCAGGCCCATGTCGTCAGCAAGCAGCAGGCGGCCTCTCTTCGCTATTGCAAAACTGAAAGCAGACGAGGGGAGGACAGTGGCATGGCACATCTATCGGGGGTGGTGGCTAACCCGCCATCAGGCCACCATGTAAAGCGATACGCGTCACTGGATGTGGGCCACTGCAGTATGCGCCACAGGCCCTGCTCCCCCAGAGAGAGAAGACAGGAGCCAATTAGGGGACGGCATTACAGTAATATTAGTAACACCGAAGAGTCAAAATAGGGACAATGTGGAATGGTGGTCAAAAGGCAGAGAGGCTCTAGAAGACGACCGGGTCACGGAAGCCAAGGGAGGAAGCTTCCAAGAGAGGCGGCCCCCTCAGCCCAGGGCAGATGAGACCTGGGACAGTAAGAGAGGGGCAGGCTGGCAAACAGCCCCTGAATAGGGGCTGAGAGGTCGGCCTGGAGGGGAAGGGAAGAAAGATGGTGGCATCAAAATCAGGTTTTCTCGAGGCCAGAGAGGACATTTATGCACAGGGGCGAAGAGAAGGAGCAGGCCATGACAGAGGACACCGCAGAAGCAGACAGGCCGAGGGGACGACAGTGCCAGGGTGTCTACCAGGGAGCACCAGCCTCAGCGGCTTCTCCTCCACCAGAGCCCTCAGGGTCCCTCAGGCCTCCAGTGTGACAACTCCTGCTGATGCGTTGGGAAGAAGGGCACGTTCTTCTACTCTCCGGATGCCCGACTGGCCTGGGGGGCATCCCAGGTCCATGCTTTGCAGCTGGAGTGATCTCACCCCCCACCCCTTGCCTCAGCCGTGAGATGGGAATAAAAGGCCCTGCCCGGAGGCTGTCGTCAGGGTTGAACAGAGTTCACGTGTAAAGAAGGCACTGACAGCAGTGCCTGGCACCTTCCTAAGTGCTGGGGAAGTGTTTCTCTTATAACCACTATTCCAGAAGAAGAGAAAAATAATCAAGATGAACACTAAAGACGACTTGCTTGACTCACAAATGAATCAGTGAAAAGGGAAAAGGATCCCAAGTGCCAGACGTCTGGTCTCTTGTTCCAAACACCAGCCCTCTTTCATCTGAATTCTGGAAAAACTGATTATTTGCTCAGAAACCTGCCAATAAGCCCATCATCAACTAGCTCTTTTTCTTTCCTTCTCACAGAGCCAACCAAGGCTGCAAGTCCAGCCTCTGATCGGCACTGGGTATGGCTGACGACCATTCCAGGCTGCATGGTCCTGAGTTGCCTGGAAGTGGCATTCCTGCCCTTCCAAAGCCAGCGCTCAGCAAAGGTGGAAAAGTGAGTGGCGCGTCTACAGGTGGCAAGAGCCAGCTTTCCCAGGCTAGGCAGACAACACACATCATGCCATGGCACCGCTCTACCCCTCAGCGGCCACGGTGGCCTACCAGGGGAGCAGCTTCCCCTCCACACCCCCTGGGGCCACGGCCACGATATGCATTCAGTGGCACAGAAGGGAGCCCAGTGAGGTGCCACCCCACTTCTCTGACAGATGTGGCCTCTTCTTGCCACACCTGCTTTGGTTAAATCTTCTGGACTACTTCCAGGTCCAACCCTCCACACAGATGGATGGGGAAGGCAAGGGTGAAAAGATTCATTTTTTTAACCTCACTTTTGAGTTTACAAAACTGACGGCCAGGGCGGCAGGGGCACCTAAGCAACAAGCCATGGAGAGGACCTGCTTCAGCCATTCACAACGTCCCTATGGTTTGGTCCATCCGGGCAATCTCAAAGCAGAACAGACCCTTGAATTTCGTGATCTTTCCTTTTGTCCCTGCCTTGAAGTAGCCCAACCAAGGAGCAAAGTGGCCAAAAATGGGAACACAGGAAACGCCTTCATAACAAAGAAACACAGAGCTGGTATAACACTCCTGCACTCCTCATCACAAAACATGGATTTCAGCTCCAGTTCCACTCCTGGAAGCTGAGTGGCTTCAGGCAGATGACTGCCTTCCTGGGTCACCTGTTAAAAGGGACCTTTTAGATATTAGAGGAACTGGATTTATACCAACGAGACTTTGCTCCCTAAATTTAAGGGTGTTTTCACTGTAGGTCTTATAAAACCAACATGGAACTGACAGCCCTTTTTCCTCAACACCAAAATCCTCCTCTTCAGAGAATGAAAGTCAAAATCTGGATTTAACTAGAAAGTTCTTGAGAAACGCTGCAAGTACCACTAGCGTTTCCGAGCCATAGGGAAAAAGATGGAAGCTACTGGCCAGGCTCTGGTTCTGGCACACAGAACCAGACAGATAACAAAGCGTGTGATCGAAGACAGATGGAACTGGGAGGGAAACCGAGGGAAAGGGTGTGAGCTGAGCTGGGGCCACGGGAAGGCGGGGAGGTGTGACTGTGCCCAAGCCGCAGAACACAATCCTGTCAGAGACAGCCTTTCCCAACCCTCAGGAGCAGGTGGCCTGTGGGCAGGCTGTCTCTCCGTTCACCGGGTCCCTTCCCCCGAGGCCATAGCCCCAACCACACGCCGAATGACAGATGAAGCTCTTACTGTCTCTGGACGGCCATCCCGACCGCCTCTTTCCTCTCCTTGACCTCCAGTATTTTCATTAAAAGGCAAGTTCAAACCTGTCATTTGGCCTCTCCCAAGAAGCTCTGGAGAACAGGACAGGTTACCACATGGGCTTCTCTTTTGTTTATAATAAGACCACCCTGACTTTCTTGGAAAACCCTCACCTCCCACTCTCAGTTCAAGTAACTCAGTGGGCGGGGGGCGGGGGGAGGAAGCTATCAGCTGGCGCCAGGGGTGGGCCTGTCACCCAGTCTCACCACTTAGACCCCCAGCCTCCAGGCCACAACGACTGGTCCCGGCATCGGTGCCAGATTTCAGGTCCCACAGCGTGGGGCCCACCAGGTAAGAGATGCTTCCATTGGTCTGCTAAACTGATGGACGCAAGCCCTGGCCGCCACACCTGAGCACAGCAGGCTGAGAACAACGCAAACTGAGGAGAAATCCGAGCCACCAGTGCGGAGACTTCTGATGAGATCTTTGGAGAGCCTTGGCTTTCTACCACACACACCGAACAACCTCTTTTCTTGAACCTCAGTTGGGTTTCTGCACACCTGCAATCCAGAGTCCTGATTAACTCATGGAATTTGAAATCATCAGGCTTTGCTTACAGCACACCTGGCTGTCTAATGCCCAGATGTATCGAAATGTCCAAGAGAGATGAGGGTTCTTAAAAGAGGGAGCATCTGAACCCAGTCTATACTGAATGATTGTGAGGCAAGGGGAAGACCGGAGAACCTACTTGACTCCTGCTCTCTGGAAGGGCAGCAGACTGGACACGAGCTTGGGGTCCACTCCAGAAAGGTCAGCCTCGGGGATGGGTTGTGTGAGGCAGGGAGACGTCTTCTCTAGCTGTGACGCGAACGCCAGGGTGAGGGTCTTGGGCAGAGGATCCAGCTGAACTTGTGGAAGGCAGCGCACCCTCTGGACTAGAAGGAAGGATAGACGTATGTGAACTGGAGGGACAGGCCTACGAGGGCTAAGGACAGTGAAGGGGCTTTGAAACATGGAGCTCAGTGGCTGGATTTCTGCCGTGTGCCACCTTCTCAAAAACATACCTGGAGAGAAAACCAAGGGTTGGCAGTTGTGTCCTGAGCAAGTACATAAACCCAGAGAGCTGGTTTCCCCGCTTTACTCCTAACTTTCTACAAATAAAGAGGGAGATCACTAACGCCAGATTGATCTTCTACACTACACAGACCCCAGGAAGAACTGCAAATGTTTCTGTGACTGATTTTTTAACCTAAAGCAATTAAAAAAAAATTACCTTAGGATTCTTGCTCAAATAAATAAGGACCCAAGTTCTTAAAAATCAGCCCAGAAAGACCCATAAAAAAGGCAAAACACAGAATGGATGAATCTCGTTTCCATTCTCTTGATGTTCTCTTTAGGTTTTGATGTTCGAGAGTCAACAACTTCACGTTACCAGCTGCTGATGAGCAAGGGACCGGTGCTGTGCTCTGTTCAGAGAAGCTGTGAGGCGTTTCCAAGAAGTATTAGGAGGATAGGCTGTTTACAAACAATAGCAATGACAAAGGACAGAGTCCACGCTAAGGCCGTGAGGCCACGATGTAATAAAATACAAGTGCCCCTGTACCCTTGTGACCCTCTCTGTAAGAGGACACTGACCTCCCCTTGAGAGGGGAGTTTTACGGCAGTGATGTCAGTGGTGAAGCAGCTGACAAATCCCTTGGGGCGGAGGGGACCTGAGAGCACCCCACATATCCCTGAAAGCAGGTGTTGGCAAGCTAACACCCGTGGGCGAAACCTGCCTATTTTTGTAAAGAAAGTGTAACGGGAACACAGCCGTGATCATTTGTTTACGAACTACCCAGGGCTGCTGGCTTGCCACTTGGGCAGATTTGAGTAGACAGGAGATGGCACGGCCCACAAATAACCTTGAGTCTTTATTATCTGGCCCTTTATAAAAACAATTTACCAACCTCTGCTAAGCTCAGATTCTAAACTAAGAGTGACCATTCCTCTAACTCTTTCAATTAAAGCTCGTATTTAGGGGTCTTTCCTTCCATCTGTGCAGTTCCAGACCCCCTCCTAACATAACGGATGGGGAAATCTCTCTTCCATTCATATCCATTACCTCAAGTGGGAAAAATTACTTGGTATCTCTATAAAATAAAAGCAAATTAATTTTAATGACTTCCCCTTTTGAAGGCATTTAGCCTCGCCTGACTTTAAAATTAAGAGGGTAAGAAAAAGCCCCTTTATTTGATAAAGGAAGAGAAAAAAAAATAAATCAGAGATAATACAAATAAAAACAGGTAATTCTGGGGGTGAGAGAGAAACCAGTTAAAAATGAGACAACAGGCCTAGGCATCCTCGGTGGTAGGATGACCACCTATCTACTAATCATAGGCTGCTGTCCTATGGGTTGTAGCTTCCGAGATGTCCTTCCCTTTTACCATTTCCCTTTGAAAAACCTAATTGGAAGAATAACTACTGTTTGCAGATCTTTGGCTGCTCTTTATCTTTTACCTTTTCACAGGCACCCTGGGAATCCCTGTAACCCTCCAAAGAGGGTTGTTTTCAGGAACCTGGTAAAAGGAACTAAAGAAGAAATTGGGGTATATTTCATTTCTAAGCAGTATTATTTGAAATCCTAAGGTTGCTGGTTCTGTATTCCATATGGCCATGTGTTTTCTCTGTATCCTCACAAGGTATTCCAAGGCTTTTGCCCCAGCATCAATCGGCTATCACTGCAAATATTGATCTGAACATGGAGGGCTGAGCCATCTCCTGCTACCTTAAATTGCTTTACATTCTCAATATATTTAAATCCCCATTTTGCGCTAAATGTATATACCAGTTATTTCTGGAAACAGTTTGCGTGAACAGAATCACCAGGATAAGAAATTAGGTAAGGTTGGCAGCTTTAATATAAAAGAGACTTCCATATTGATGGAAAAATACATTTTATGCCTCCAAATTAAATCTGAACATGCTGATTTCTGCACACTTCAGGCGACTGAGCACCCCACGTGCTTTCAGAAACCATTTTCATTTTAATCCTGGTGATCGCCAGCACTCAAATACCTGATGGAAGCTAAGAAAAGGCTGATGATCCGGCTGGTGTGAAATGTGGTGCTTTGTAAGCATTATGTTCTTTCAGCCGTTCAAGAGGAAAAATCAACCTCCACTCTGTCTCCCACCAACTACAGCCTCCATAATCCTATGCTGCTAGTTCAGCCAAGTGGCTCTGTTTCCGAGAAAGCCCTCCAGTTCACTGATGTCCTTTCCAGGTGCTGGAAGATGACAGGAATGTGCTGTCTGGCCTCATGAGTCATCTAGAAATCGTTTCTGTAAAAGAGCTCTTTGGCAGAATGCTACTGAGCCACACGGCAGAGAGATTTTAATGTTTTCAAATAGCAGCTGACAAGACAAGATCAGTGAGGGGGATGCAGAACCCTTCTGGACTGTGACAGCCCGGGGAAAACAAAAGGCCTTTTGCCAATTTCACTGTGGGCAACAGGCCTCAAGGCACTGAGAAAAGAGGGAGGAGGGATGCTCTGAGATTCACCTTATCTGGAGAAAATAATCGTCGCCACGTCATCAGTAAGCATTCGTATGCTCAGGTCTTACTGTCATTTCTCAACGGGTTTCATGTGCACACACGTTCACTAGCTCAGGGTCAGTAACCTAACTTTGCACCGGAAGAACAAGACCCCAGGGGTGCGCGGAGAGGCGCAGAGTCCCCGGGGTTTACAGTCTGTTAACGTGGAATCGGGGCTAAGCCGGGTTATTGGACAGAGCCTTGTCTCCTCAGCTTCTTGCTCACGGGTCTGGCTTCTGCATTTCCAAATGAGTCATGTTACAAACTCAGCATCACCAGTGGGGCCTGAGCTCTGCCTCTGACTTTATCGTGACCTTGCAGTGCTTCCAGTAGGGAAAACAACAGCTTCCTTTCTCTGGGTTCAAGCTTTTCACAACCTATGAAATGGAGAGAATCTGTCTTATCTTCCATAAGACACTGTCTCGACAAGCTAGCGCATACAACAGCAACCTAATTCTAGAATTAGGGCTAGTTAATAACTCCAGATCCGTGGAGTCATTAAGATCAAATGCAAAATTTCATGTGTGGCTATCACATGCATTTTTCTGGGTGAAGAATCCATCGTCCTCCTCAGATGTTTCAAAAAGTCTACGGCCCACACAAGGTTTGGGACCATTATAGAAGGTTACCTCTGTCATCACGACATGGTATCATGTCGCAAGTCCTTGTTTTTCATTATAATCCTCTGCTAATGCTGTCTGCATCCTGCTTCATGTCGATCCACAAAAATCAAAGCCTTTATGGCTAACATATTTATGTGCTTTTCTGTGGTTGAAAAATAAGAGAGCAAGGGGGAAACACTCACCCCTATTGCTCATCAAAAATTCAGCTTTGGCCAAAGAGTTTGCTGCGAATCACAAGTTCCCAACAGCAGCAGCCACAGGGCCTTGGCTCATCAGGCATCCTTTCTGCCTCAGCCAGTGTTTGCTGATACTAAATAAGAATCTCATTACGTTCAAACTTAAGTGAGTTTGCACCAAGTCTTTCTGCAAGGAATCAAAGGCACTTCCCTTCTATTTAATTTCTGTCAGTAGGGCAGATAAAACTGAAGACCCTGTCCTTCACTGAAAAGACAGGGGGACCCAAAATGTTGAATCGTCTACCTGATGTCACCTTATAAGTCACACGAGGAGGAGACAGAAGGAAAAAACCCAGCTCTTCCCTCTTGCTGACAGCTCTGGCCTGCTGGGCAAGATGGGCAACGACTCGGAGCTCCTCGGCTGGGGCATGTCTCTCCTGGCCTGACTGGGACCAACACTGGCCGGGAGGCCTGATGAGTTCTCCGGGGGCCAAGCAGGAAGAAAGTAAGTGGTGCCAGCTGCAGACCCACTGCAGGCGTGTGACAGCTTGGAAGATGGGTGACAGATGGGTGTTCCGGGACAGGCTGAGCTATGCCCACGTCCCTTTCTCAGGCACGCTAGAATTTACTGCCCCACCCATGCAGAGCACAGAGAGGAATGGGGAGCCCAAACTGGCTTGTCCTTCCTATACCTCTACCTGGACACACAGCCCTTCCCCTGGTCAGTCTCCAAAGTGCTTATTAAATGCTCGCACGCCCGGGCCTATTATGAAGCCCATAACCACTCAATCCCTCTGACCTTCACTTATCATCTAAATGTAAACCAAGAGCCTGTTCTCAGAGAATCTACAGTGGCCCCCCTCTATGCTAAGCAACCTAGCTCACCTCTGATTTCCAGAGTCCGCATCTAATAATTCTGTCACAGGCCCGGAATCTGACTAACCCTGCCACAGTCTGATAGAAGAGGGGGCCCTGCGTCTGTCTGGGCAACTGTAAAGCCACCATCTCAGCAGACAGGGATGTGACTGGAAATATCTTCCCCTTCACTTGTCCAGTACATAGGCATGTAGAATTACCACAGGTGGGGAGTTGGGGTGGGGGGTATCTTCCTTTAAAATACATTATTTGGGCAGCCCAGGTGGCTCAGTGGTTTAGCGCCTGCCTTCAGCCCAGAGCATGATCCTGGAGACCCAGGATCGAGTCCCATGTCAGGATCCCTGCATGGAGACTGCTCCTCCCTCTGCCTGTGTCTCTGCCTCTCTCTCATGAATAAATAAGTAAAATCTTTAAAAAAAATAAAATAAAATACATTATATTTAAGGCAGATAACAAAAGCTTAACCCTAGCATGATATAAAACAAGCAAGGTAGGCATCTCACTTAGTTTATTGTGCTCTTCCAAGAGAAAGTTCCATTTCCTGGTCTTGACATCTGCAACGACAAGAAACAAACAAGCAAGTGTGACACACTGCCCTCATCCTATGTAATTACACGTATCCATTCGTTCCCTGGTTTCGTAAATCCCCAGTAAGTTAGGACGACCTGGCTGGGCCTGTGCCTGGTGCTGGGGAAATCGAAATGGAGAGTGCCTGCCCTTGATGCTTTCAGAGAATTCAGGGAGAGGAGACAAGCAGACCCGGCAACGATACCGTGCTAAGGGGGTGACAGAGGGTCCTACCGGGACCGCAGACACGTGACAGGTCAGAAATGCCCTCCATTTCCAAGATAGGGATAATAATAGCAGCTTACATTTGTTCATGCCTTACTTTAAGCCAGGCGTGGGGCCAAGAGACTCACGAGCGCCATCCCTCTGCTCCTCGCAACCCTAAAAACTGGGCCCTATTATTATTAGTTCCCTTTTATAGGTGGGAAACGAGCTGCACGTGGTCAGAGTGGTTGAACCACCTACATTCAAATCCCGGTTCTGCCCCTTCCTAGCTGTGTGACCTTGGGCAAGTCATGTAACTTCTCTGTGCCTCAATTCCCACATGTGAAAACTGAGGACATGACAGCCCCTGCCTCAAAATGTTTACAACGGGGAGCCTGGGTGGCTCAGTCAGTTAAGATTCACTCCTCCCCTCTCCCCGCTAATAAATTAAAAAATAAATAAAATGCTTATGAACGTGTGTCTGGTAAACAACGAGAACTCAAAAGAAAGCTAGGGATGATAAATGATTATTATTGTTGTTAGTAGTATGATGCTGTCTGCTGATTAGTAGAGTGTAGCACCCACTACGCCCAATACTGACCAACGATGAGCATCTCAGTACTCGACACTGGCTAAGTTCTTCGAGAGTTTCCCTATCAATCTACCTTCTGAGAAAGTCATGGAAGTTTCAAATAGATAAATGCCTTCTGGACACCAGAAGTCAACTCTTCTCTGATCACTGAGAAAGCCAGGTGGCCAGGGAATGAGCAGCATACACACAGTGAGTGGGTGTCAGGGCAAAAGGCAAGGCAGCCCAGTGTAATCTGACAAATCAAAGGCCGACAGACTACTCCTGACGTGGGAACAGTACCGGAGACTCTTCCTGACAACAGCTGGACCCTGTAGCTACGGCAAGAAAATCCAATCATGGCTTCTGGATGTCTGAGTGTGGGCAGGGCTGGGTGTCAATATTTTAGCCGTTCACATTCCCAGAACTGCAGACCATGTCAGGAGTGTGATTTCTCAAAGGTCACACGGTGCAGAATGCACACAGGCCATCTGTACTGGCCTATTAAGGGCTACTCTAAACCGAAGCTGAAAATCCGAGGGAGCGGGAGACGCAAAGAACCCTGGCCCTCGTGTGAGCGGCGCATCTCATTGGCTCAGGCCAGGCTCCTGTACATCTCACGTAAATCCTACTCAGCAGGCTGTCGTTGAGCTAAAACTCTAGGGCAGCCTGGGTGGCTCAGTTGGTTTAGTGCCACCTTCAGCCCAGGGCCTGACCCCAGGGTTCCGGGATCGAGTCCCACGTTGGGCTCCCTGCATGGAGCCTACTTCTCCTCCTGCCTGTGTCTCTGCCTCTCTCTTTCTCTCTCATGAATAAATAAATAAAATCTTTAAAAAGAGAAACTCCATCCATCTAAGGAATAAAAATGTAACAGCTGGCATCACCCTCTTCTTGAAGGAGCCCCAAACCCTGATGAAAGCTCACGGAGCAAATTCTATAGAGGCTGCTTCCATGACACCCCCTGAACGTGATGTCTGAAAAACATGAGGTTTTAAGGCTCTGCTTTCCACTTACCTAAGGAAAAGACTAAAACCGTTTCAAGAATGGAAAAACGTCAATCCATAAAAGCCACGTGGTTTTGTAAAACAACGTGGCCCAAGCTGAGAATGAAACCCAGCAGTTCACAATTCTAAAACAACTTCTGCTCCTTATTCTGACAGGACACATTTTGAAGAGCCTCAAAAAAATAGAGCAGAACTGCTCTGCTTTGGCCAGTGGTTTTCAATTCTGGCTGATTATTAGACTTAAAAATACCAATGCCCAGGCCCCACCTCGAACAAATTAAGTCAGGACCTCTCGATGGGCACAGGCATCAGTGATCATTCTGGGAGTGGGGCTTGGCAATCTGTTTTAATAAACCCTCCAGGGGGATCCCTGGGTGGCGCAGCGGTTTGGCGCCTGCCTTTGGCCCAGGGCGCGATCCTGGAGACCCGGGATCGAATCCCACGTCGGGCTCCTGGTGCATGGAGCCTGCTTCTCCCTCTGCCTGTGTCTCTGCCTCTCTCTCTCTCTCTCTGTGACTATCATAAATGAATAAAAATTAAAATAAATAAATAAATAAATAAATAAACCCTCCAGGCAGTTTGGATGCAGGCTTGTCTGACAACCACCGACTCGGTCTACCCAAGGGCATTTATTTTTACGGCATCTGCCTGTTTTTCAAGCTCTCCTAAGGACAAACATCATTTCTCAACATTCAAACAGAGAGAAAAATAACCTGCTCTGAGATCACAGATCACTAGGCAGAACCAGGCAAGAGCCAATTACTTGCCGTAACTTCTGGAATCCATCTGCTTAAATAGCGCAACCAGAGCTTCAGAGTAGCCGATGTCTGCCTCAAAGCGGGCCCGGGAGATGAGCACGCATTGCCCTTTGACAAAGGCCAGGGAGGGAGCTGAAGGCAGGCAGGTCTGGGCCGTGCCACCTGTGGAGGGTGACTCCCTGCTGTGCCCGGCCCCTTCCAAAGGCTGCAGGGTGACCGTGGGGAGCTTCTGGGCTGCTTTCACTGCGGAAGAAAAGGACAAGAATGTGACAAGGTGGATGACTTTCCCACGGGGAGGGAAGAAGCATGGTTAGATTAGGAAAGCTTGCAAGTGTGCTTTCACTGGGGCATTGGGAATTCCAGTATTTACTGAATTTACCGCTCCTTAGGTGTTCAAATTACAAAACCTGTGACTCAGAAATGAACAGAAGGAGGGGTCTCACCAAGATTCGCGAACTTTACAGATAATTGCTGCTGCTGTGATTGAGGAGCCACTGATGTCAATGGCCCAGAAATCACTCCCCCAACCTGACTGCCAGGTCACTGCTCTGCTACTGCTTGGAGAGCCAGGCAAAGAGACGCAGACCTGTCAGCCCACCAATGCAGTTTAGAGCCTTATTTTATCTGTTACGTTAAGTTTCATATAGTAAGCAGATTTCATTTTAAAAAACTGAACTGTCAAAAAAATCCAAACAGAATTGAAAGGCAAAACTACTCAATAAAGATTTTTGCAAGAAATAGACGAGCCAGCACTTGAGAAAAATACTAGGACCACAAAACGTAAGAAGACAGAGATGTCATGAACTCACGAGGGGGGAAATGAGTAATAAACATCTGGCAAAACATTCAATTTCACAGGTAATCAAAGAAATAAAGTAAAATCAGAGAAGCAAAAATTTTACTCAACAAATTTGCAAAATTAAAACAAAAAACAGGTATCTACACACTGCTAGCTGGAAATAAAACCTTCTGAAGAAAAACTTACTAACCTAGAACATGAATCCTAAACAGTGATCATAATGATTCCACTTCCAGGAATCTGCCCAAACTAACAACTGAAAATAAATACAAAGATTTATGGAGAAAGGTATCCCTTACAAGCTGCTTTAATACTGGGAAAACCAAGAGCAAAAAACAAGTTAGACAAAAAGGAAATGATTTAAGCCCTTCATAACACATGTATACCATGGAATGTTATATAGTCTCTGTTTTTGTTTGTTTGTTTGTTTGTTTTTTAGGGAGAAGTTTTAGAAAAGACAAAAATACAAAAACCAGTATTAAGTTGGACAGTATGAAATCATTTTTTTAGGGGTCAAAATGGTCTAATTATGAATACGTGTATTGTCATTGCTCAAAATTAGCAGCTAACATTCAGCACGAAAATAAAAATGCTTCTGGGGAGCCTGGGTTGCTCAGTTACTTGAACACCTGCCTCTGGCTCAGGTCATGATCCCAGGTCTTGGGATGGAGCCCCCTACCTCCTTGCTCAGTGGGGAGTCTGCTACTCCCACTTTCCTGCTGCTTTCCTGCTGCCCCTCCCCCCACCCATGCTCTCACTCAAATAAATCAAGTCTTTTAAAAGAAATACAATAACAATGCTTCTGCTAGGACACTAATTAAAAAAATCAAGATAAAAATTATATCACAGAGTTAAAACGTATATATTTTAACGCACAGAAAAAAGGCTGGAAGGAGCAAAGCCAAACGTTAATAGTGGTTGACTGAGTAAGGAGATTATGGGGGAAGAGCTGGTGCTCTTTGCAGGATGATATACTTTCCACATGTTCTATGATGTACGCGTGGAAGGGTTAAAAAGGCAAAATCCACAGGCATGCCTAAAGCAAAATGACAAACACAGTCTTTACACGTTACGCTGATAAAAAGGATAACCTGCTATAAAGGCACATCATAAACCTATCCGAAAATTAAAAAACAAAGACAGAGGGTAGCTACATTTGTGCTGAGCAAGGCCTAACCCGGTGCCACTGAATCTGTACACATGAAACAACTGTAACACCATGTGTCAACTGTACTGGAAGAGGGAGATAAGAGCAATGATAAACGCACAAATCCACAGTCATTGCATGAGTGTTCAAGGGACATCTCAGTAGGTAGCAAGCTGCACAAGTGTGCAAAACACTGGTAAGGACACAGAGGAGCTAAATAACTCATAATCAATAAAATTCATCTAAAAGCTATATAGAGAATTTTGTGCCCAATAACCAGTTTTTCAAAAAAGATGTGGGGCATTACAAAAAGCAACCATGCCACACAGAAAACCAAAATCAATCTGCAAAAGCAGAAGTTATCCAAGTCACCATGCATTGTGAGTACGAGAGTAAAAAGATGGTAATACGAACAAAACCATGGACATGGAAATCACTGGATTAAAATGAGCAAAAATGAGAAACCCAAGTGTTGAAAGCTGCAATCTCAGCTCAGAGTACTGGCTCTCCCCCTCCCAACACCTAACAAAGGGATTAAAATAATACAAATAAGCCTCCTCACCCAGCCCCCACCCCTACCCCTACCCAGGGACCAAAGCTCAGCAGCAACTACCAAGGACAGGGACACCACCCAATGCCACGCACTTAAAGAGATGGACACCAGAGAGGGACACAGGAAACTGTGCAGGGGGCTGTCCCATCACTCCTCCCCCAGAAACTATGCTGGTGACTCCAGAAAATTCTACTCCAGGGCCCACACCTGCAAAGAAGTGACCTCGTCATGCATCTTCACCTTTCCCCTTTTCAAACTGGGTGGGGAAAGAGGGAACACCTTCCTGGCTGTGGAAAGAGAGGGAAACGGGAGGCCAGAACAGCCAGGGCTGACGCACTGGCAGAGTAAGGGCTCGGGGCACCAAGAGCTGATGAAAACCTTGGCAAAAGAGTCAACAAGATCTTGGAAGACAGAGTGGTGCCCTTGAGGGTGTGGACGGTGGACCACACTGGGTTAATGGGGTCCACTGGAGCCTGCCCAGGGCAACGCCCTCTCCTTGCACCCTCAAGTTAACTGAACGTGTGGAGTGCTGTGAGGATGTGTGCTATCGCCGAGCTGTCCCTTTCAGGGCAGCACAGCTGCCTGTCACAGCTGGAGCCAGCAGTCCAGGGGGAACATGCACTCCTCCGTCAGGCTGTCTGCATCTCAATCCCAGCTCTACAACTCATTAGCTGTGTGACCCGATTTTAGTAACTTATCCTCTCTGGGCCTGTTTCCCATCTATAAAATGGTTGCTGTGAGAAGTAGGGGAGTTAGCATACACAATTATACCTCGCTTTACTGCTCTTTGCTGTGCTGCAGATATTGAGCTGTTTTTACAAGTTAAAGGTTTGCAGCAACCCTGCATGGAGGGAGTCTACCGGTGCCGTCTTGCCAAAAGCATGTGCTCATGTCCTGCCTGTGTCACACTTTGGTAATTCTTGCAATATTTCAAACTGTTTCATAATTATTGCATTTGTTATGGTGACCTGTGATCAGTGATTACAACTGATTACACCTTGCGGAAAGCTCGGGTGATGGTTATAATGCTTTAGCAATAAAGTACCTTTAAATTAAGGTTTCTACATTGCCTTCTCAGACACAATGCTATTGCACGCTTAACAGACTACAACAGAGTGTAAACGTAACTTTTACATGCACTGGGAAACCAAAAAGTTCACCTGAGTCACTCTGCTGTGATATCTGCTTTATTGTGGTGGTCCAGAGCCAAACCCACAGTATCCCCACAGTGTACCTGGACAAGGGGCTCAGCACCACCCAGCAGAGGCTGTTACAAAAGTGCTAGCTTTTGTAAACACGGAGACTGTCACCCAAGGAGTTGCCTCGATATGGTGGCCATTAGTGAGAAGGAAGAGAACTGGGGTACTGCCCTAAATGCCATCTGAATCCTAAGCTGCACCACATCTGCTGCTCTAGGAGCTTTTCAACACCAGTATTTCCCTGCATGCAGGGCAATGACACGTTTACTTACTCAGGGCACCATAGTCCGTCATGCTGAAGTTCCACGTCTTGGTGGCAGGATCTGAAATTAGACAAAAGTACTTGGTTTGCCCCTAATGAGGCTGATGACTGTTGTTCTGGGTTGTACTGAGCCATTCAGTAAACCCTTGTTTAATGAATGAATGAGGGGCCCTTGAGTGGCTCAGCTGGTTAAGCAACTGCCTTTGGCCCAGGTCATGATCCCGGAATCCTGGGATCGAGCCCCGCATCAGGCTCCTGCTCAGAGAGGAGTCTGCTTCTCCCTCTGCTCCTACCTTATGCTCTTGCGTGCATGCGCGCACACACTCTCTCTCTCTCTCTCTCTAATAAATAAATAAATAACATCTTTTTCTTAAAAAAAATGAATTAATGTGTGCTCAGTTCACAATAGCTGACTGAGAACTCCTACAAATGTACAAAATCTCAGTGGAGGACAAATAGCAAATACAAATGAGGACGGTGCTTTTACTCCATATAGTGGAATTTGAGGGCCCTGGGATGTTATGACCTGGTCTAAGAGGGCTGAGGACAGAGGTGGGACTAGAATCCAAGTTCTCTGGGACCCACTGTAGTCAGGCAAAGCAGAACAAGGAGCACACTCTCTGAGCTGCTGCAGAACTAGCACATCCTGGCTCTGCCTTTCCAGAGGAACCAACTCAAGCATGTTACCTCACCTTACTGAGTCAGTTCTGCTGCCTTTAAAATGGAAGTAACATCTACTGATCTCAAAAAACTGTTGTTACACTTAAGTGCTACAACACAAACAAAGCACCCGGCAGGGGGACTGGCCTCTCAGTAAATATTCATCCATTCTCCATATGGCCATGTGGCAGCCCTGAAGTTTGGCAGCTGTTTGAAGGAACGTCTATTACAAAAAGAAACATGAGCTAAAACCAAAATTTTCAACAACTGGACGGACAGAATGTGCCAATGCACTCTCCTCATATTTATGAGAAACTGGTAGATTAAAAGAGACTCTAAAAATAGAATAGACCATGTGAAGAACAAGACCAAAGCCTCATTACCATAACTTCTGCTGGGTAGGCTCTTAAAAACCGCAATGAGCTCTTCATTGTACCCGATCTTCACCTGGAAACGATCCCCACTCCTTATGCACGTTCCCCTCTGGGAGCTTACTGCTTTATGGGTGGCTGCGGTCCCCAATTTCTGTGAGAGTCTTCCTTCCGACCTGGGTGTCACACTCCCTGAGCCACAGTGGACGCCAGCAATGGTCTGCCCCGACGTGGAGGGCCTCACTGCCTTGGCCTCTAACCTGGGATCACCGGGTGGCAGTCCAAAGGCAGAAGCTGGTGTCTTCTGGAAACTCTTGGCTTTGGCCAAAGATTCAGGAGTTGGGTTAGCAAAGGGCGTGGATCTGGCCTCGTGGGAAGCCTGAAGATGACCTTGACCTAAGGCACAACCCAAGAGTTGTTGATCGGGGACCTCCGGAGGGCTTTGCGCCAAGGGAGGAGAGATGCCCGTGAGAATCATTTGACCTGATGAGCTGTGGCTCGGGCAGGCTGCGGGCACATCTTCTTGCCTCTTCCAGGTCCTCTCTGTCTGCTCTGGAGCACTCAGGTGAAAACTGTGGCAATGATGAGGTCTTTGGCCATCACTAGATGAACTACTGAGATTCTGCTGCATGAAAATGACACCATGGTTCACTGGCTTAGAAGGATCCCCGGGGAGATTTGGGGGCAGGCCCTGTCTGGACTGGGAAGAGTTGGTGGCAATGCAGGAGCCAGAGCCTGAGCTCTGATGCTGTTCTGCTAATAATTTCTCAGCTCTACGGGCCAGAGCCTTTTGCCGGTTCTCTTCAATTTTTTTCCTCTGCTCCTCTGTAAGAGGCAAGGACATTTTAACAGGGAAATGCTTATGCAGGGACGTCAATCTTTAATCAGAAACTTGGCAAAAGCTGAGGAAGGAAAAACAATATTGAAACAAACATTAAATATATTTATTTTTTTCATGCTCCTACCTTGATTTTAACAAGCTTTCCTCCAGGGAATACACAATTTGCACAATCAAGGGATATGTTAAAGTTTCTTTGATAATTAAACACACACACACACCCACAGGGATATACTACATATACTATAACAAAGACCCTCACGCAAAAGCAAAAGACAAGGGGAGACTGGATCCAAACCTAAAAAGGTATTTTAGCTGCAGTATTATTCTCCCTTTCATCCCCCAGCCAACGTAAGTGAACAGATCCCAAGGAAGTTATGCAGTGCACCCTAATCTATCGGGTAATCGGGTAATGAGTAGGACGACGTTTTAAACCAGAAGTGACAAGAGATCAGGTGGACATAGACCAAAACAGCCACATACCATGGTGTGACACTCGCTAACAGACCCCTGCCAAGCTGGAAGAAGGAAAGAACCATTAGCCTCACATAGACTGCACACTAAATTCACCCCTTACACTCCTTCCTGTTATTATTCCTGGCAAACCCATCCGTTGGTGGCCAGGTGCAAGGCACAAAGCAGTTAGCCTTGGTGCCTGCCTTCCAAAGTGCACCACCATGGAGCAACTGTGACTTTTTTGGAAAAATAAGCAAAAAACAAAAAACAACAACAACAAAAGTAATGCATGCTCACTGAACAAATTCAGATGCTACAAAAAGATGTAGGGGCCCCTGGGTGGCTCAGTCGGTTGAGAAGTTGAGCGTGTGCCTGTGGCTCAGGTCCTGGGATCAATCCCCACAACAGGATCTCTGCTCACTAGGGAGACTGTTTCTCCCTCTCCCTCTCCCTGCCACTCCCCCCAACCCCCACCCCTCTCCTGCGCTCTCTCAAAAAAAATCTTAAAAAAAAAAAAAAAAAAGTACAATTATTTTGTAATCTCCCCACCCCATCAAGAAGCTCGGTTGGGGGATCCCTGGGTGGCGCAGCGGTTTGGCGCCTGCCTTTGGCCCAGGGCAGATCCTGGAGACCCGGGATCGAATCCCACGTCGGGCTCCCGGTGCATGGAGCCTGCTTCTCCCTCTGCCTATGTCTCTGCCTCTCTCTCTCTCTCTGTGACTATCATAAATAAATAAAAATAAAAAAAAAAAAAAAAGAAGCTCGGTTGGGGGTTTGGAGTAGTTTAGAGTGATTTTTTTTCTACTCATACCCATAGATAAGTGCCACATATTTAGGGGATATGTGTATTTATTGCAAAAAAAAAAAAATCATTATATACATTGTTTTGTTTCCTGATTTTTTTTTCAGATTCATTTACTCCGGACATTTTTCTATGAACACAGCACAACTTTTCACAGTATTCTAGAACCGAGGAGCTGGACCCCAGTGTCTCCGGCTCGGTTCGGACTAAGCCTCCATCCAACCTCCTGCCGTGCGCTGTGCACAGTGAGGGCGCGGGGGGCGCTCGGGCACTGGGGGGGCTCGAAGCTGCCCTTGCTGCTGGAGGCCCCGGGGCCCCCGCACCCCCAGACCCTGCAGGCCACGGCCGGGTGCGCCGCCTCCGCCAGGCAGGGGCCGCGAGGCCAGGGCAGCAGGTGCCCGCGCCCCGCCGCGACCCCGGCTGCTCCGGATCCTGCGCGCGCACCTCCCGCGACCACCCCCCCCCCCCCCGGATCCTGCGCGCGCACCTCCCGCGACCACTCCCCCCCCCCCCCATCTCCGGATCCTGCGCGCGCACCTTCCCTCGCCCCCCCCGCCCCCCTGCGGATCCTGCGCGCGCACCTCCCGCGACCTCCCCCCCCCCCCCCCCCCCGCTCCGGATCCTGCGCGCGCACCTCCGCGACCACCCCCCCCCCCCCTCCGGGTCCTGCGCGCGCACCTCCCGCGGGCCCGGCTGCAGGGCGGCGCCAAGCCCCACTCCCACCCCCGTCATCTGCACTTGGATTCCCCCTTCCCCTCGACCCACTCCCTCTCCCACGCGGGCATTTGGTCCCGTCCGCCTTCTCACCCGTCGAGGCGCGGCCCGCCGGGCCCCAGGCGCGGCTCCAGGGTCCTCCCCAGCCAGGCTCCGCTTCCGGGTGGGCGGTGAGGAGCGGGTATCCCAGCAGTTCGCCCGCCTTACTGCCGCGCCTGGGCCCGGAGGGGGAGGGGCCAGCCCCCCTCCCCCGCAGAACTACGTTTCCCAGCGGGCAACGCGGCCGCAGTTACGCTTCACAAAGTGGGAGTGATGCGCCGGGAGACGGGACCCGTGCTGCAAGGTCTTCCGGGACCTGTAGTGCGGGCCGGGAGCCCGGGCGAAAATTAGGCGCTACGCGACGACGTGAGCGGGGCGGGGCTTGGAGTGATGCAGCCTGGGAATTGTAGTCTTCGTTCCCCCAAAGGTTTGGCCAAACACCTGTAGAAACCCTAGAACGTTGAGGTTTCCCAAGCTGGAGTCTCGCGGTCCCGGCTGTCTTCGGGGGGCGTCCCAGACAGCGAGACTGACTTGGTAGCTCTTAATAAAAATCATCTCCTGGAGCATCTGTTCCAGGTATTGATTACCTATGGATTGAAGCCCCAAATCATTTTCCCAGCTCCTACCTGAGCTTCCCGGACTAAGAATTAGCATCATCATCGTCATCGTCCTCATCGGTTGTTGTGCTGACCATCTGATGTGGATTATCTTATTTGATCCTCGCGGTAACCTTATGGAACATGTGTTGTTCGCACCCCCATTTTATAGGTGGGAAAACTGAGACAGCTCTTAGCTGACTTTTTCCTTTGTTAGGCTCTTTGTGATTCCGATTCTGAAGTCCCCTTTCTTCAGCTTAGTGATTGCTAAACTGGCATTATCAGTCGGTTTTCCCCATTTCCGAGCACCAGTACCCCTTTCCTCACACAGTTGACTCAGTTACTACGTATTGGTGGGAAATACAGTATTTCTATGTCGTCAGTGTACACAAATGTTGCTCTTCAGTTTTCAAACATGGCTCACCTGATGGCAAAGAGGTAGATCTCTGTGTAAGGATTTGGAAAACTGGCCGAGATGTAATGTTATGAAAAAGAAAGCACAGCGATTTGTATAGGTTGAGCCATTAAAAAAAAAAAAAAAAAAAAAAGGGCAGCCAGGCTGGCTTACCTATAAATGCATGTAAATTCATAGAAAAAAGGTTTGAAAAGGAAACCCCAAAACTCACCAAACTGCTCAGGATCGGGGTAGATGGGACCCACTCTCCTTTTTAATCTATATTTTCCTGAATTATTTGGATTTTCTTAGAATACCCATATGGAACCTCTGTGACTTTTGAAACACAAAATCATTTTTGAAACATGTAATCAGGGCAGCCCAGGTGGCTCAGCGGTTTAGCACTGTTTTCAGCCCAGGGTATGATCCTGGAGTCCTGGGGTCGAGTCCCGCGTCGGGCTCCCTGCATGGAGCCTGCTTCTCCGTCTGCCTCTCTCTGTCTCTAATAAATAAAATCTTTAAAAAAAAAAAAAAAAGAAACATGTAACCATTTTTTCTTAACTGACACACACATTGGCCTGTCTTAGCCCCACTTCAGGGACATCAAGTACTAGAAAGTGTGCAAATTTCACTCTCCCTCTTTGATGGCCAGGTAAGCACGGTGACTATGGCTCCATTTTCTCAGCTGCGAAGTCAAGGCAGACAACACCATGGCCTTGCTAAATCTCCTTGTTGTGGTGAGGATCAAAGCAAGACAACAGAAGTGCTCGGTGAACTCTGAAATCCCAGAACAGATGCCAGATTGATGTTGCCGTTATTTGAGGTAAGTCTTCTTGGTCTTTCATTTCTCTACACCCAGCATGAACTTTCCTACTATACAGATGAACAGAAATTAATGAACACCTTTCCCTGCCCTGCCTGTCCCCCAACAGAGTCCATTAATTTGCTAAGATAGTTGGGCACTGTGCTCTTCATCCGTGTCTGCCCCCGATTTATATGAGAGTGACTTCACTCTGTTGCGCTCAGTCATCTCACCTGGAAAATGACATATTGCCCTTGGATACCTCCAAAGAGGGCATATGAGCAAGTGGAACTCGGATCCTAGATTTGCTGTAGATTCATGGATCTTATCCTTCCAAGTCCCAATTGGTCGGTCTGGAATTGGACTAGAAGTTGCAATTACCTTTCTAGAAAAATTCTAAAAATGGGTAGTTGAAATAAGAATTCAGTAAAAAAAAAAAAAAAAAAAAAAAAGGTGGGGTTCTGGGTGGCTCATTCAGTTAACTGTCTGCCTTTGGCTCAGGTCATGATCCTGGGGTCCTGGTATTCAGCCCCGTGTAGGGCTCCCTGCTCTGAGAGCAAATCTCTTTCTCCCTCTGCCTCCCCTCCTTCCACTCATGCTCTGTCTCTCGCTTTCTCGCTCTCTCAAATAAAATCTTTTGAAAAAAAAGAATTTAGCAAGAAAGAAAGAAAGAAAGAAAGAGAGAAAGGAAAGAAAGAAAGGAGGAAAGAAAGATCAATCATCTTCGGAAAGTAGTATAATCAGATACCACTTAATATTCACATCTGCTTTGCCAACAGCATTGTTATATTGAGGCCTCACGATATGCAAGGCTTCCCCCTCCCCCCATGCTGCTGAGGTTCTTGAGGCAACTTATGTGAAAATTCACTCATTTAAAGGTTTGAAGGCCTGGAGGAGAGCGCATGATCCCAGGGATGGAAGGAGAAGAGAGGATAGTTGAGGCAGTTGAGCTCTAGCTGAACTTGACCTCCCTGGCAGCTAACACCAAAAAGTCAAAAAGTAGTGCTAGGCCTTCAAAGAGCACGCAGCTGAAGCTCCCAAGCACGGGGCAGCTGGGCAGCGCCAAAGTGATTGGAAGCCTCGCCTGGTCACCTTAGAAACACCCAAACAAAAGGACAATGTAATGAGTATCTTGTAAAGTTAAAAAAAAAAAAATGTTTTAATGATTAATATAAGTACATTTAATGACTTAATTATTAGTAATTGGATAAAATGATTTGAGAGTTTTTAATATTTACCTGGTTTTCTTTAGTAAAGCGATGATGGTTACAAATACTTTTATTTATCAAAATAAAAAATTGTTTTGCCCTGAAAGAAAAATCCAAGAATGTTTCATCTGTGCAATCCAAAAAGCCGGCAGACACCATTGTCAGCGAGTAAGATCTATTACTGGCTCTCCAAAAGTTTGCAACATCTGGAGGATGGAAGGCAAAGAGTTAAAATAGTCAGATTTAGCCAAGGTCCTCGGTATTTATCTCAAATGTTGCACAGGACTCCTTACACTTAAAAAAAAAAAAGTATGTGTTGTTTATCTGAAATTCAGATTTAACTGGGTGTCTTGTATTTTATCTAACAACCATAAAGACAGTCCACTCGTGTTATCAGTTAGGCTTAACTGAGCTGCAAACAAATATACATTGATACATAGATGATTTACAGATCTATCGATACGTCGAATCTGAAAGCAAGAAGAGGCTTAGGAGCCTATGTAGTTTCCCAGGGGAGGACACTGAGGCCAGATCAGCCTTTGTGTGTTGTAAAAATGCCCCCAGAGAAGTGAGCTTGCCTGATGTCACAGACCAGGGACGGAGACAGGGATGGGAAGGGGAACCTCAGTCCCAGTGCGGGGCTCTCTCTAGACACTAAGTACATAATTATTGCACGCTTGCCCTTCCCTGATGGTATGTGTGGGACCCTACAACGATCCCCCAGAGAGGCCTTGACAGCTCTTTGGGGAGAGAGCTTCTGACAGCCTCCTCAAGGGCATGTCATCGCTGAAGTTAATTACACCTCGAGCGCTGTGATAAGATCCTGGAGCAGATGCAAGACTTTGGGTGGATAAGGAGGCTGTTGGCGCTGCCAGTCGGCAAAGGCATTTACATATCCAAGCACAGAGGAGCTATGTGAAGGTTTATAAGCCAAGAAATTCACCTTCCTTAGCGGTTGTTCCGTTCTGATGGACTTAATTGCTCTGAGTCTGACAGTTCGGTTTTTCTCCCTACCGGGTCTGCTTTCCCTGGCTCTCCTCTCCCCCCAGAAGTTAAATGTATTGCAAAGACAGAAACTCCAGGATTGTTTCTAGGCTGTGCATTCCATATTTTGGTGTGAGTATTCTCCAAGCATCTTAATTTCTCCTAACTGTTTGGTCTTGGTGGCTGTGATTATTTCACAAGCCTCTCTCTCAAATCTGGCACATTCTCTGCCCAGGATGGCTTTGTATATCCTTTGCCAATAGCATCCCCCTCAACACCCTCGTCCAGTTTTTTTAGACCTGTAAAATTTCACTTTCTCCGTTCCTCTAAAATCCCAAATTCCCCTGTATTTATCCATCCATTCATATATATATATATATATATATATATATATATATATATATACATTTAGCAACAATTCAGGGACCTATGATGGACCACATACAGTGCAAAGGCACTGAGGTTGCTGTGGTGAATAAGAACCTGAATGTATCACCCTTTCTCCAAAAAGCTTACAGTCTATTTGGGGAGGCAGATAAAGAAAAAGGAAGGAAGGAAGGAAGGAAGGAAGGAAGGAAGGAAGGAAGGAAGGGCGAGAGAGAGAGAGAGAGAGAGAGAGAGAGAGAGAGAAAGAAAGAAAGAAAGAAAGAAAGAAAGAAAGAAAGGTAAGAAAACAAAAGACAGAAAACAAATAAAATGATAATGGCCAGAAGGGTTCAAGTAGAGACTGAACAGGGAACTATTACTATTTCAGAGTGGTTAGAGAGGGCCTGGGTTTGGAGGGAGGGGCAGGCATTAACCCTGAGGCCCAAAGGAGGAGTGGAACAGCTCTGCAGATGTCAGAGCAAGGAGGGTTCTGAACCAGAGGCAAAGGCCAGCACCACGGCACCCAGATGAGAGAGAGCTGGGCCCATTTGCAGAGGTGAAGGGAGGCCATTGTGGCTGCAGGACAGTGTGAGGCAGAGGGCTGGAGAGATGGGTAGGGCAGATCCCTTCAGGGTCCCGCAGGCCATGGTGAGAAGCTTTGGATTTGGTTCCAATAACAGGAGGAAGCCACTGGAGGATTCATGCGGCAAGGGTGTGATCCGATGAGTGTCTTGAGAAGATTGCTCCCCGCCTCTGAGTGGAGCATGCCCTGGAGGAAGGCAAGCGTGCCAACAGGAAGGCCTTTTCAGAAGCCATGGCAGGCGTCCAGAGAAGAGATGACGCTGGCCTGGCTGGATGCTCACGTTGGAAAGCTGCCTGGAGGGAGACTCCAGCACCATCTCTCCTTCTCAAGGAGCCCGAATGTCTGAGGCCGAAGCACACCCACACTCAGAGCTCCATTGCTCACCTCCCACTGACAGCAATAGCTGTGAGGTTGGCTTGGAAAATCAGGGTAGTATACGGAACTCTCTTAGGGACTGTTGTTTTTTCTGTAGCTTCCTTGCAGGCGTATGAATTGGAACAATTATGTGCTTTCATGATTATTCATGGAAAATGGGGGCAAAGAGGAGCTAAGCAGCTTCTTCGAGGATATAAGCAACACCAGGGTAAGCGGAATCTGAGCTGTCCTACTTCCTACTCCTTAATCACTATGCTCCTCCATGGGTCCTGCAATGAGAGGACAGCCACCAGACTTTGTTCAGGGTTCTACTCTTGCTGTCGTTTCATCCCTCCCGTGGGAAATGGCTCATGTGATGACATCCCCTGTGCTTCTACCGATGTGCAAATGTGACTTTGGATTGCCATGGGCCTGGTGCAATGTCCCTGAGGGCCACAAGGGGGCGAATAATAGTCCGTGAGAGCTGGGTCTTGGTGGCCCTGTTACCTGTCCCCTCTGGGTACCTGTCCCCTCTGTCTGGGTCCCTTTTTACACTTTGCTTTTCCATGTTTGTGCTCGTCTTTTCCTAAGTCTTTCTTTTTCATCTTATGTTACATGTATTTGCTTCTTATCCTCCTCTTTTTATTTCTGCGCCTCTAATCCCATATGCAGCCTGCCCACACCACAGAACAAAAGCTTATTTTCAGTAGTTTGTGCTATGGGTTGAATTGCTTCCCGGGTTTCAGTTCTCGGAGAGAGTAAGTGGAACACTGTACACGCCCTTCCCCTCACCTCCCCCCTACTCTCATTTGTTTGAGTCTTGCTTACATGGTTGTCTGTTGCCTCCTCGGCTTCAATAGAAAAAAGGAAAGGGGATCCATTCCTGACCCAACTAAAACATCGCACAAGTACAAGGTGCTCCAACTTTTTTTTTTATTTTATTTATTTATTCATGAGAGACATAGAGAGAGAGAGAGAGGCAGAGACATAGGCAGAGGGAGAAGCAGGCTCCATGCAGGGAGCCTGACAGTCCTCCAATTGTTGAAGAAGTTCAAGAATAGGGTGAAATTTAAGAGGCCTTGGAGGCTGCATCCTGCCTCCATAGTAGCCGAGATGGCATCTAAAGGACCAGCCAGGGGTGTCTGATGACTCAGTGGTTGAGCAGCTGCCTTGGGTTTAGGTCTTGATCCTGGGGTCCTGGGATTAAGTCCCACATCAGGCTCCCTTCGGGGAGCCTATGTCTCTGCCTCTCTCTCTGTGTCTCTCATGAATAAATAAATAAAATGTTTTTTAAAAAAGAAAGAAAGAACCACCCAAAGTGTGGAGTTCTTGTGGATTTGGGGAAAAGCCTTCCTTCCCTTATCCCAGTATTTTAGCTCTTACTGTCAAAAGATTCTCCTAAGTATTCAATCCAAATTCTCTGCAAGTTCAGCTTTGTTTTTTCCGCAGGAGGAAGATAGATGGAAGGAACCGCTAGCTATTTTATATTCTGTTGACCCGAGGGCCTTGCAGCCATTCCTTCCATGGAGCAGGCGACGCGCTGCAGGTTCGGGCAGCCGGGTGGTGAGGACGCAGGGTTGGCTATCTGCTGCAAACAGAACCATCTGTGTCTGCATTAGACGGGGACCCACGCAGACGAAATCAGAGAGAAGGAGCAGTGCCATTCATCATGAAGGTGAATTACCCTAATTGAGTGGTTAAGAGCATGAATGCTTTCTAGGTAGTTTACAGTAAGGACCTCCTACTCCTGGACGCAGTAATAGAAAACCACGGCCCCATCAGATCCATTTGGGAAAGAGCATTAGCATCCAATCCACTCACTTCCTTGGTTCTCCAGCACTTGTTTTCGGGAAATCAGCTCTCTCTCAGCAATCAGTTCAATATTATTCTAGTTTTTATTTTCGATTTCCCTCGTAAGCTTCTGAAAGATCAGGGCCTCTCTTCTTAACCTACTGGTACGGCAAGCGATGTGTCGTCCGTATGTGTTACACACTCAAGGCTTTTAGCCTTCGGGGGTAGAAGCCTCTGCTTCTAATTGATGAAAGTGAATCCCTATCTTCTGCTACCCCTGCTTCCATTCCACAGACAGCTCCGGAGCTCCTGCTCCGCGCCCCCTCCAGCTTGCTGCAAGCACATCCTTCTCTGCTTGTAAATAAACGAAACAGTTATTTGCTTTTGGAAAAAATTTAGAAGGCCCGTTTCGGGCTGTCAGTTGGAGAGATGGCATTTTAAAATATTAATTAAAATAACTATATACTTTTGAATAGTCAGCAGTCACATGATTCAAACTCCATACACCTGTGGGATCCCTGGGTGGCGCAGCGGTTTGGTGCCTGCCTTTGGCCCAGGGCGCGATCCTGGAGACCTAGGATCAAATCCCACGTCGGGCTCCCTGCATGGAGCCTGCTTCTCCCTCTCCCTCTGCCTATGTCTCTGCATCTCTCTCTGTGTGTGTGTGTGTGTGACTATCATAAATAAATAAAAATTAAAAAAAAAAAACTCCATACACCTGCAAGAGTACATACAGGGAAATGTTTTCTTCTGGCCAGAGGCAGATTTAACGTAAACTTCGGGGACTCTGGTTTGCATAGGCCCCTTCTTAGGGCCTGCACCTAATTCTGTGTTCATGATCTTGCATTATTTTCTTTCTCTCTCTTCTTTTTAAGATTTTATTTATTTATTCATGAGAGACACACAGAGAGAGAGGCAGAGACACAGGCAGAGGGAGAAGCGAGGCTCCATGGAAGGAGCCCGACATGGGACTTGATCCTGGGTCTCCAGGATCATGCACTAGGCTGAAGGCAGGTGCTTAACCGCTGAGCCACCCAGGGATCCCTATTTTCTCTTTAAAACCTTCCCTGTCCCCCCCCCCCAGATTGTCTGGACTTCAGTGCCTCCAAAACTGGACTCTGCCTCTGCCCCCATTTCTGTCTCATGACCACCCCATTCCCTTCCCAACCAGCAGTCCACGTCAGCAGTTTCTTGCATATTTGTCTGGGTATATTTTACACACATTTAAGTAAAAACATGTTTATCCCTCCTTCCTTTTATGAAAGTGGTGGCTATACGCGGTTCTGCACTTTGCTTGTTGCAGTTGTTTCGAAGCGAGTTAATTTCTTTGCAGTTTGGTTTTGCCCTCTGTGAAATGGAAATCATTGTACCGGGATGCCTGGGTGGCTCAGCGGTTGAGCATCTGCCTTCAGCCCAGGGTGTGATCCTGGAGACCCAGGATCGAGTCCCACATCAGGCTTCCTGCATGGAGCCTGCTTCTCCCTCTGCCTATGTCTCTGCCTGCCTCTCTCTGTGTCTCTCATAAATAAATAAATAAAATCTTAAAAAAAAAATCATTGTACCAACCCCGGAGACTTCCTGTCACCATTAACTGAGATCATGTAAAGCCCTTAGCCCAGTGCCTGGAACATAGTAAATGATCAATGGGGGTGAGTTATGATTCCATTGTTACTCCTGAAAATACCCAACAAAGCTACAATAGTGGAAACAGTGTGGTACTGATAACACAATAGCAGGTGGATGAACTGAAACAAGACGTCTCTGCAACTTTGTATTATTTGTGTGCCAGATGCTGTGGTCCATGGGTGGAATACAAACCCCAAAGAGAAAAATGTTGTCTCAAGGAGCTTAGAGTCCAGGAGAAGAGAAAAGACTTGTGTCCAAAGTGCAATAGAAAAAGAACAAATTGCTACAGGGACTGGCTAGAAGGTGTTTGTCCACTAGAGCCCCGGGGGCAGCAGAGCCAGTGTAGAACCAAGAAGGCTAAGCCGATGCAGTGCTATCTGATCTGGCCTTTGAAGAATAAGCAGGGGTTTGACCTCCAGAAATAAAGGGGAAAAATGGTAGTCATAAGGATGATCCAATCTAATGGAATCACAAGCGCTGAGGAAAATTTGGTAATTAAATGAAATATGTTTGATTTTTTTTTAAAGATTTTATTTATTTATTCACGAGAGACACAGAGTGAGAGATAGACAGAGACACAGGCAGAGGCAAAAGTAGGCTCCATACAGGGAGCCCAATGTGGGACTTGATCCTGGGACTCCAGGGTCGCGCCCTGGGCCGAAGGCAGGCGCTCAACCACTGAGCCACCCAGGCATCCCTAAATGAAATATGTTTAAAAGAGAGAGTTGCAGGCTAGTTTCTGGGCTGACATGATCTTTGGGGTCCTCAGAAAAAATCTGAAGCAGTAAGGGAGGTCTGGGGGTGCCTTGGTGGGGGGTGATACGTGGGCTTTGATTTCATTTTGACATCTCAGTCCCTCCACTACAATTTAAATTGGGGGGAGGGTAGTATCAATATTAACTAAACGCATCCCTCATGAACAAACTCAAAGTCTAAATCTTTAACACTTTATCAATACCATGTTCTAATTACATATGAGGCTTTGAAAGTCTGCTGCTGAATGATAATTGCTGTAAAGCAGATTTTAGTCACAGGGACTTATACATAATAATCGCACAGATGAAATAGGGGGCTTATTAGTGTCATCTGATTGCAACTGCGGATCTTGACAGCGCCTGGAACGATGGGCTCCCCCAACACTCCTCCTGCCACTGCCCCTTTATATCAAGGGGTAAAAGTGACACTACATTTGCCAAATGACCCGTAGGCCCTCCAACCACACCCCAAGGCCAGACAGGGCTTTGGGGAAGCTGAGTGCCAAGGTCTGTGTTAGATAAAATGCTTGACCTTAGAAATTCAAAAGCCCTATGGCTAAGTCAGCTTCTAGAGCAGTCCAGACCCCAAAGAGGAATTGGTTCCTCACTGCTCTGTGATTAGATCAAAGATGTTTGAGACCTGAAGAGGGAGGAGCCCCTCTAGCCGGCCCCCCAGCACGTGTACGGTGGATTTCTTCTTTCCGTCTGGCGCCTCTTTATCCAGCTACTTCTCTCTGTCTAGATCTTCCCTGGCCCCCCCCAGACCTCACCCAAGCAGTGTATGCTCTTGGGTGATCAGCAAGTCATTTAGGGAAAAGCCTTTTAATTAAGAGGAGAGCGACAGATTATTAAATCAGAGTCATTTATTACCCTGCCATCTGGCCAGCACTCCTCCTGGCCCCTCTTTTGCTCTAAGCCTGCACAGACATAAAAAGAGACAAAGAGAATGAACAGAGAGAGGGCCTATCTCTGCCTGAACTTGAGAAAGGCCCGCCTAGCCCTTCTGAAAGCAGGGGATGGCTCTAGGAGGATTTCTCAAGGTCTTTTCCACACTGTGGAAGCCGGGTCTTGGTTTTCCTCACCTGCAAAATGGGAACAGTAAGGCCTGCATCCATGCTCATGGGATGCCTGGCACAAGGATGGCGTGGTGGAGGCACCTGGGAAATGTAAGTTAACTCTGGAGCCAGTGCGTTAGGAGTTTAATTCTGAAGGTAGGCAATAATGATGGGGGGCAGCTGCAGTGGTGGCAGGGGGGCAGGAGTGAGGCAACAAAATGTTTCTTCCCAGTTAAGCCCCCATTGGTTCTCCTTCTGTTGTGACCCACAGGGGCAGTCCTTGGCCCCCTGAATGTCAGCGAGCTCAGGAAATGCATGCTCACCTCTTGTCCAGATCCCCTCCTTGCCTGGATGTCAGGACAGTGACCCTAAGGGAAATGCAGCTGGAGACTTCTGGGTCTGGTTTGGGCCTAACAAGGGGCCAGCAGACACTTACAGAGATGCCAGCACCAGAAGACGATAAAACAGACACTAATTCCTAATAAAATCACTGGAACCGGACAGCTACGCGGGGAGGCTAATACAGGCAGCATGTTGGAGACTCAGTTATCACAGGCAGCATTGCCGTCAGTGATGTGACTTTGCAAAAACAGTGGACAACTCCTGGTAAAGCACTGAGCAAATAAAGTCCATTCTTCCTGTAATTTGCCTAGCAGTCCCAGCTTTAGTGTGTACTGGGCGCCTACGAAAAAACATTTTAAAAATGCCTTTGGAGTACGTGTAAAACAGCATTAACAACAACAAAAAAACAGCATTAACATTTTAAAGATCAGCTCTGTAACTCCGTGGTGGGACATGGGAAAGTTGTGTGGAGCGTGCGGGTGCGGCACATGCAGGGTTGTCTCACAGATTGCAGGAGGTCAAGCTGCACTGTGCACTTCCCTACCTATGCCCACCCTCTCTGTGCCTCGAGCAGGGGCCCTACAGATCCCTGAGCCAACGCCCCAGACAGGCCACACTTTTCCCAAGTGCCCTCTAGAGGGGTCATCCTGCGCTAGACTAAATATTAGAGCATGAGTCAAATTAATTAAATGCAAAATGTGACTCAAAGTAAATAAAATGTAAAAAAAAAAAAAAAAAAAGAAAACTGAGACGTTTAAATGTAAAAAAAAAAAAAAAGCACCTTGAAACAATCAAGAAAATTTGAACTAGATACTAGGATGGTATGAAAGAATTGCTGTTGATTTTGCTCAGTATAATAGCGAAATAATTACTCATTATTGAATAATGAAATAACAAAATTGAATATTGAAATACTGAAAAATGAAGTAATTTCATGTCAGAATACCAACAAACGTGCGTGCAAGAATACAAAAAAGCAAATCAGTCTCAGGTTAAAATCTCAATAGTGATGATCGGAGTACAGTGTGTCTATGAGCTTTATAGAAACTGTTTCTTGGGGTGTCACTCTTCTCTGGAAGCTTCCTTCATATGACACAAAGGTAAGCCCTCGGTTGGTTGCGGTTGCGGAGCTTGGATCACTGACCTCCACCTTCCCCCCCACCCCAACAGGTGATTGTTCTAGGTAGGGCCAGGGCACACCTGACCCAGTTCAAGCCCCTCAGATCCCCTTTCACAGGGACTTGGCATTTTGAACTAAGAGATGGGGAGTTTGGGGTGTGAGAGATGAAAAGCGACTCCTAGTCATATCCTTCCCCCAAATTCCATTTCTTTGTGCCCAAGCACAAAGAAAGACTGTGTTAAAGATTCTTTCATTCTGGGGACAAGTGACAACCAGGAAGAGATTAGCAGATCGAGGATCGACTACCACAGATTAGGTCCCTTGGAAGTTACAGCTGGAGAATCACTAGCTTCTTCAATTTAGTTATATTTAGATAAACCCTGTAAAGAGTTTTGGGTTGAACTTGGCAAATCATCTGTCTTTGCATATGTTAGAAATTATCATTTAAATAGAATAGCTGTGGTAGCCAGCCTCCAAAGGGCTGCTGGGTACTCCCCTTCCTGTTTATTCTCCTCCTTTATCAAACAGGGCTGATCTGTGTCACCAGCACAATATTGCAAAATACTGGGTGTGGAACGTGACTTCTCAGGCCAGGTCAGAGAAGGCATTGAGGCTTTCACCTTGCCTGTCCTGGGTCACTCACTGGGGTTGCAGAGGTGGGAGGCCAGTTTCTGTGTCCCAAGGACACTCCAGCCACCCCACGTGAAGAGATGTCTGTGCTGAGCAGCCTCCTGGCAAGCTGCTGCCTCAGATACTTTGCCTTTGTGGATTTTCCCCCTGGAATCCCTCTTCTCCCAGACGCACAGTGACTTGCTCCCTGACCTCTTTCACGGCTTGCTTCAAAACTCACCTTCTCTGTGAAACCTTCCCTGATCACTGTATTTAAAATTAAAAATCTTTCCCTGGCCTGACAATTCCCTCTCCCTCCCCTGCTCTGTTTTTTCCATAACCCTTATCGTCATTTATATTTTATTTAACCATCTTCCTTATCTTTAGCTCCAGAAGGATAAGGATTTTTGTGGGTTTGTTCCTTGCATCCTTTGGGTCTAGAAGCTTTTCAACAACTGTATATTATGTGAACGAATAAATGAATTAATCTAGTTAATTTAAAAATGAAACACATTATTAGGGGTTCCTCATAGAAAAATTAGAGACTATAATAAGCCTTAAGAATGAAATAAGAACCATCATATGGAAATACCCAGTGCTAACATTTATTATGGATCTGTCCTGACTCTTCTCTTCAACGCCCTCTGTGTTATAAGCAGTGGAAATCCACTTCAGCTGACTCCAATACAGGAATATTTATCAAAGGCTGCCATGGACTCCGGAGAAACCTATAGGGCTCAAAATATCTCTGGGCCTGAAGGGAACTAAATCTCAACAGACACCAAAACTGCTCTCTCTGGCTCTAAGGGGCCTGGCAACCTCCCTCCCAGGGCATCTCTGCTTCATCTGTCCACTTGCTTAGATCTTCTGTCTCCGAAGACCACTTTCCTTTGCTCACTCATTAGTTGACATGTGGTCCTCATATCTGCTCCGCAGCCTCTATGATTTTTCAGCCTCACTGGCTCCATCTTTCATTGTCCCAATTCCAAGTTCCCAGAAGACCGCCAGCTGACTCCAGGGAGCTTTATCTGGTAGACGGGGTCACAAATCGGTATTCGTTTGCCAGGGCAGTCATAACAAAGCACCGTAAACTAAGGGAGTAACCAATAGAAATTCCTTGTCTCATAGTTCTGCAGGCCAGAAGTCCAAGATCAAGATGATAGTTGGGCCAGTCCCTTCCGAGGGCCTGCATGGAGGGTTTGTACCATGCCTCTATCCTAACTTCACATGGTTTCCTGGGATCTTTGGGATTCCTTGACTTCTGCTGTATCACCACAGTCTCTGCTTCATCCTCTCATGGTGCTCCCCTTGTGGGTACATGTTTGTATCCAAGTTTCCCCTTTCCATAAGGACACAGTCCTATTGGACTAGGGTCTGCCTTAGTGACCTCAACTTAACTTGGTCATCTAGAAAGATTCTATTTCCAAAAGAAGGTCACATTCACAGATACTGGAGGCTAGGATTTCAGTATCTTTTGAGGAAACACAGTTCAACCCATGCTTGTCATATGGAAATAGTAGATTTGCACCTTCAATTGGCTATAGTGGAAACAATGACCTTTTTCTGGTACCAATGTTGTTTTCTATGTAAATGTATTTTTTTCATGCAAAAATGGAACGATACTGCATGTTTTTCCTTTAACAATGTATTTTGAAAATGTCCTCATGTCAATAGCACATTTTACCTTGTTTTCAATGGCGGCATTGTATTACACTATGCAAACATATCATAATTTATTTAAGCAACCTCTTATTGTTAGATTTCTTCCAATTTTTTGTTATTTTGTTTTGCAGTGAATATCTTTGTTTTGAAGTCTTTGTGCACACTGATAATTATTTCCTTAGGATAAATTGCTGGAAACAGAATTAGTGGTTCAAAGAATATGACATTTTAAAAGCTTTTGATATATTTTATCAAGTTGATTTCCAGAAAGTTTGTTAAGAATTTCTGTCTCCCCAACATCTTTGCCAGTATCCAGCAGCATACTTATGGTCAGCCAAAGTCAACGAGATTATAAAACATCCTATAATGGTTTCAGTTTCTATTTTTGGAATGAAATTGAAGTATTTCTGTGTATTTATTGGTCGTGTGCATTTCTTGTTTGGGGAAATTGTCAATTGATTCGATTTGTCTACTTTTCTATTGGATTTATTTGTTCTTATTTATTTGTATTAATTTTCTACCTTAGAAAAATTAACCTATTCTATGTTGTAGCTATTCTTTTCACGGCCTGAATTTTATTTTCTGTCTTATTTATAATGCTTTTGAAATACAAAAGTTTGAACTCTATCAAAATTTGTGTCACTGGATTCCTTCCTCTTATGCTTAGAATTTCCCTATGTATGGGGGAGACAAACAATCACGTATATTTCCTTTTATTTTTTTCTCCATGTGGTTTCTATTTTTACATTAAAAGTGCTGATGTGTATGCTCTCCTTACCTCTGGTAGATTGATATGGCTACAAATCCTTCACCACCCTTACCTCTGAGTAGTGGAGTCTAATTCATCTTCTTTTGAATCTGGCTTTAGTGACTTGATTGACCAACAGAATTGATGGTAGAATTGATGTCCTGGGAGTTCTGAAGCAAGGTTATACCCTTGTTGCGCTGGCTCATAAAATCCCCAGTCTCCAGGTAAGAAGTCTGACTATCTTAAAAGCCACCTTGCCGGAGAGGTTATGTGCAAGCACTTGACCATCCTAGCAGAGCCCAGAATTCTACCCATTGGCCCCAGGGCAAACTCAGTATCACCAAGTAACTCTGTCAACACTAAATGGAGCAAAAGAACCGCCCAGCCAAGCCCTGACCAAGTTCTGGCCCCATAAACCCATGAGATATAATGTGTACAGTTGTTGCTTAAGCCACTACATTCATTGTAGAGTAGTTTGTTATGCAAGAGTAGATAACCGGAACATTACCTCTTACCTGCAGTATCCTTACAGCAGCTGTGAGATGCAGGTAAAAGCACTAGAGTGGTAGGGAAATAAGAGTCAGGAGCAAGGGTATTTTCATCAGTTGGTAATGACTGATGATATTAAAAGTAGCAAGGTTTATCGTTGACACGTACTTTGAGGCAGGAAAAAAAGGCAAATCAATCCCAACTTGAGTGTATTTAAAAAAAAAAAAAAAGCTTTTCTTCAATAATTAAAATCCATGGGGCATTTTTAATGTACCATACACAGTGCTAAGTTTCTGACACAGATTTTTTTCATTTAATCCCCAATGGACTCCCTGTGAGTAGCTGCTGTTATTGCCCCATTTTATAGACAAGGAAATGAGGCTTGAGAGTTTCAATAACAGGGCTATTTAGAATCTGAGTCCTTCTGTCTGAGACTGCACGCTTGGCCACAAGGCTAACCTCATTTCCAGGGTGATGCTCTGATATCAACTTGCAGAAAGTGTCCCTTTTCTAAGGGACAGGTCTGGACACCGGATCCTATCAGATCCTCCTTCCCTCCAGATCCTACCATTTAGATGTTCCTAAGTCCCTAAAATCAGAGGGGTGAGCCAGATACTTTCCAACCTTTTTTTTTTTTTTTTTTTTTTCCAGAAGTCCTAACCGGTAGTTCCTAAACTTCAGCCACGGGCCTGGCAACGTGGACAATACAAAGGAAAATGAGTGAGCCTGAGATTCAGAGTGCCTTTTTTTTTTTTTTTACCCAGGGCCCTCTGTTTCCAGACACCTGGACTGATGGGGTAAAGTCACTTCATCAGGAAGCACCCTGAGGGGAGGGTTCATGTCCAATTCATCCCTATATCCCTAGAACCTGACACAATGCCCAGCCCCTCAGGATGTGTTTGATGCTATAAAAGAAAGTGCCTCAAATTACAGTGTCCTGAGCTGAGACCCTCACCCTCTCAGACCACTCTGAGGGCTTCCCAGAGTATTGCCTTACCCACTGCTCAGGAACAGGTCCAAGAGGTTATTTCATTCTGCTTTACCCGCAAGCCACTGCCTCAGCGACGGACTTCCATGGCATTCCTACTGGGGACTGGGGTCCTGCGACTGCCACTGTTTCTACTTCTCAGGCCTCAAGGAAGGGGACACGGCTCACTGCTCTGAGGCTGGGTCCCAAACGGGTGTCAGCTGCTTCCCTCAGCCACGACAGCAACATTGGAATCAGGTTCTATATCTTAAGGAGAACTTTCTATAAGTCTGGGATTAATGAAAGGAAATTGTGAAAACTGAGAATCATTAAAAACTATGGGCCCCTTTCAGGCTTATCCTTTATTTTATTTTTTTTTTTTATTTTTTTTTTTTAGGCTTATCCTTTAAATGCATTTCCTTGTGTGGCTCCTGGCTGGCCTCTGTTGACAAAAGGCCATTGACTCACACCAGAAATATCCTGGGGCTGTTCTTGGTCTTGAGGTACCAGCTGAAGGTATACTCTGAGGAGCACAAATAATGCTTTTTTCTTCCCAATGGAGGTTCCTCCTCCTCATAGTCTTATAGCTAACAACTGATTAAAGTCTTGCCAGGACAACTGACAACAGGAGTGTCCATCTGCTTCAAGGGCAAGCCATTCCCCAGCCCCCCTCCTCCCCCACCCCCTGCCACCGGGGGTGTGTCTGGCCCAGATAAAACAATCTGCAGAATGGTCTGACATTAATCTGCGCCTTCAACTGGGTTCTCCAGTCTTATCCATGTGCACCTTGTAAATGAGTGCATGAATTATCTGACCAAAACCCAAGCACCCACCCCGATTCCAACCAATCAGCTCGACACCAAGCATCTTCTTAAATATTCAGAAAGCTTCCCCTTCACACCAGAGCTTATAAATTCTTAGCACAACTCCCAACCCTGTCAACGCTATCCTCCCCTCCTCTGGCCATTGCCTGTTCCCCAAGCCCAAGACCATTAATCACTCTGCTGCCTGCCAGGCCCTTTCTGTCAGCAACCGTTCCCTTTGACCCTCCTTGTCCATCTTTCTCCCTCGCCCCAGCCTCTGACAGAACAGAGTGGAGGCTCACACCTGTTGGAATGGGGTGAACAAAATCAATCAACAGGATTATGAATCTCTCCCACTGCCCCTTCCTACCCTCCACCATTTTCTCCTTCTACTTCTCAGGAGCATGCCAGGATTTTAAATTTCCTTCTGGGATTGGCCAAAGGGAAGTGATAGCAAGAGGAAATGAGAAAGGATTCAGGGGAAAACAAGAACAACAGTAATTGGAGCACCCTGCAGAACTCGGGAAACATTCTGATAGCCGGCTGCAGCCAGCACATGGAAAAGTTCCCCAACCTGGACCCAGATTCCCACAGGGGAAGAAACCTAAATAGGAATGAGAGGCGGAATATGATACTTTGCTTGTCAGCATCTTCACCTTATTTTTGTTAAAGCCTGCTGCCTAATTTCTTCAAAGCTCTGGTCATATGGGCATGAATGAATTGAGTGACTGGTGTCTCAGTAGGAGCCAAAATTATAAAGTAGGCCAGTCTCATCTTCTCCGAGCTCCTGGCAGTATTAGCTCTTTGTGCTAAAAGGAGCAGACACAAGGGCCTCCCTTCCACTCCCAGGAAACCTGCTTTAACGGTGACCTGCTGGGAAACATGCTCCATCCTTTGTCATCTAAAACCTTCGAGACTCTAATGGCAGGAATTGCAGGCCCGATAAGAAGGGAGGGTGTCATAGGCAGGTGGGTAGAGGAGATATTTTTAGGCAGCCAGAACCTCAGAGAACCCATCAAATCACAGAGGCCCGCCCACTCCACCTGTGTCAGCTTTAAACTTGGATTGAATTTTTGGTGGCACAAAAGATTCTGTGCCTCCTGCCACTGGGAGGGCCCGTTCTCCCACTCTGCTGTCTCCAGTTTTTCCACCCTCCAGCATCCAGCTGGCTCTGGCTCAGCCTGAAGGAGGGCAAGCAGTTGGACCAGCTTCACCAGACTGGCCTTTTATCCCAGGAGAGGGTGAAGGGCCAGGCCGCCCCAGGGTTTCCCTGCTGCCTGCCAGGTCCTTTCTGTCAGCAACAGTTCCCTCTGACCCTCCAAAAGGGCTGCTGACACAGCTGCTCCAGATTCTAAAGTACATGTGCTTAGGGTGCCACTGACTGAGAATATTTGGATGGTGGGAGAGTAGTTTCTAGCACTTTGGGAAAGCCCAGCCAAGTCCCTAGTCTCTGCAAAGACCATTTTGGAAAATGAGACCTAATATCTGGTAGGTGAAGTGATGGAGGATGAATAGGGGTAGAGCAGTCAGGACATGTGGCTTCTGGTTCTGGCTCTGCCACTCAGGAACTGTGCGACCTTGGTCATCATCCCCCCTCCCTGACCCTCAGTCTCCTCCTGTGCAAAAATGAAAAAAAGTCAGATAGAATGTATCTAAGTTTACTTTTAACTCCTTCCTTTTATGGATCCAACATCATTCAATTTAATCAAATACCTACTTGGAGCATACAGGCAAAATCTATGAGGAGTCAGTGGAATATGAAATTGTGAGAAGTTGTCCATATTCGAGGGCCATACTTTGCTTAATTTTATTAATATTTGCGCAGGAATTTTTTTATACTTGGGAAAGGTGAGCTGGAGAGGTTGGGAAGTACCTTATTCCATTTTACTTGCTGGTATATACGCAGCCAAAAGGTTCAGATTAATTTGGGTGGACTGCTATCCTAAGTACTCATATCTCTTGTTTACTATGAGGTGACTTTCTGATGCTGAAGGCTCTATTCTTCTTCCATCTGTATCAGTTAGATCATTTTTTATTGCAAGGGACAGAAAACCCAACTCTAATGGACTAAACCAAGCAAGGAAAATGTATTGTCTCAAATGTCTGAACCATTGTCACTGAAATACATTTCTTCTCTCCTTTCAGCTCTGCATCCTCTGTATTTTCTCAAGTCTTAGGTAGAATCTTCCTTTGTGATCACAAAAGAACATCTAGACACTCTCAGAGTCATATATATCCATATTAAAATCTTCATTGGCTGGGATAATTTGAGCTGCAAACAACAGAAAATCCGAGTAAAACTTAGCTTAATCAATAAGGAAGATTTTCTCTTTACACAACAAGAAATCCAAAGATGTAGTGAGATCCAGTTAATTAAGTGCCTCAACAATGTCATCGAGGAGACAAGTTTTTCTACTCCTTTATTTTCAGTATCAATTTTTCTCTCAGAATGCCCCCCCACACACACACACACATGGTCACACAATGGCTATTGGAATTCCAAGTGTCCTATCTAGACATTGCAATCTGCAGCAAAAGAAGTAAAGCTACCTCTTCCTCCAGGCTTTTCTTTAGGAAAAGGAAATGTTTCCAGAATCTCCTAGAAGACTTCTCATATTTTATGGAATAGAATTGTTCCACTTGCCCATTTTTCAACCAACCACTGACAAGTGGAATACAATTATCATGTTAACTTAGACTGATTGTTTCCAACTAGAGAAGATGTTGTCCCACAGGGATCATTTGACAATATCCAAAGACATTTTGGGCCCTGCAGTAGGCTAGTGGGTAGAGGACAGGGATGATGCTAAGCATCCTACAGTATACAGGGCACAGCTCTCACAACAATGAACTATCTCATCCAAGATGTCAGTAGGCCTGAGATTGAAAAACCTTGGCTTAGACAATTATCTAGAGTGAAATGGTTAGTAAAGAATCAACCACAATGTCTTCTACAATATTCTATCTGGAAAACAACAGTTTTTGTCCCAACAGTTCTTTCTTCTTTTTCTTTAAAGATTTTATTTATTTATTCATGAGAGAGACAAAAAAGAGAGGCAAAGACACAGGCAGAGGGAGAAGCAGACTCCTGGCAGGCAGGCCTATGCAGGACTCCATCCCAGGACCCCGGGATCACGACCTGAGCCAAAGGCAGACATTCAACCACTGAGCCACCCAGGCGTCCTTGTCCCAACATTTCTAAGAAAATCTCATTGTAATGTCCATCTCTGAACCAATTACTGTGTACAGAAGAATGAGGTGCAAAGATTGGTTTAAGTCTAGGTCATATGTTCCACCTCTGAGCTAGGATGAGTCAACCTTACCTGAAGCTGAGAGTAGGGGAAGAAAGGGTGATGCTGCAGAGAGAGAGCCGGGGACAGTAATCAAGATGAGGCAAATAGATGCTGGGCAGCGAAAACAACAGATGCCCACCACCCACACTCCTCTCATCAAGAGACTTCAGAGGCAAGAACTGTGTTTGTACTTGGACTCAAAATAGCAACAGCAGCAGTGGGAGGTCAATGGGACTGTCTAGGAAGACTCTGGACTAGTGCCAGTGAATTCTTCATTGGACATGGTAGGTAGATGTCCTGTGGCTTTAATTACCTCCATCCCAGCAGCACTTTTCACCTAAGGAGATGCTCAGTCAGCCTGGCAAAGTGAAAGCAGGAGAGGCAGAGAAGGGGGAGGGAGTGGAGGAGGTGGTAGCTAAGAAGTATTCAGAGAGAGGGAGAGCTGGGATGCTCTGTGTGTCCCCAACCTCAGATGACTTTTCTGCCCTGGAACTGGGCTCTATCAACTGCATCACCCAGGCCCCCTCCTCTGGTTTATGGTTGGGTTTGGCCAATGGTTGGCATCACCAGGAGATGAACGGGAGGGAGGAGAGATTCAGATATTTATTCCTACTGATTCTTCCTTGCTGTCATGGTACTTATAGTGGCTACATTCCAATATGACCAATGCTTTGACCAATGCTTCCAGTCCCTGCCAACATTTGTACCCAATTGTCTAAGCAAGCAGAAAGTGTGCTAACAATGTTGTATTTGAAAATGCTACCTACCTTTTCTTGAACACTTATGTCAGACACTGTGCCAAGCAGTTTGTATGTTTTACTTCACTTAATTTGCACAACAAACTTATGGGTTAAATACTATTATTGTTCCTATTTTATAGCTGAGGGAACTGAGGCTCAGATAGTTAAGTAACAAGATGAAACAGCTGGTAGCTATAGTTATTAATACCAGTGGTCATCAATATTTTGGATTCTCTTCCCCCTTGTAGATACATGAAAAACTGTATTTCCCACCTCCCTTTGCAATTTGGGAAGGTCTTTGACTAGTGTTCTCAATGGGTTGTGACCTCAAGTGACAAGGCATTTCTGTGCTGACATATTTCAGAGCTCGCATGTGATCTTCAATCCTGATTCCTCTGCCTCTGCAGTCATGGTAGAATGTGTTGAGATGGGATGCCATAGGATTAAAGCAGCCTGCACTGCTGAGCACTGCATGAAGGCAGCTGCCCTGCAGAGTCACTCAGACCTACACTGACTTGGTGGGAAGGCAAAATAAACTTTTATTGTGTTAAGAAACTAGAAATATGGTGCTATTTGTTACTGCAGCATAACCTAGCCTAGCTGACTGAAACAGTGGAGGAGCTGGGATCAAATAAGTCTTTCTGAACCAAAAGGCTTTCTGAACCAAATAAGTTTTCCTTAACTGCTGGACAATACTGCTTCTGCCTCTTTATCCAAGAAGACTTCTTAGAAGTTGTCACTCTAGGGACACCTGGATGGCTCAGCTATTGAGCATCTGCCTCCTGCTCAGGGCCTGATCCTGGTCCAGAGATCAAGTCCCGCATTGGGCTCCCTGCGAGGATCCTGCTTCTCTGCCTATAGCTCTGCCTCTCTGTGTGTCCATCATGAATCAATAAATAAAATCTTAAAAAAAAAAAAAAAAGAAGAAGAAGTTGTCACCCTGGAAAGAAGAGAGAAAGGAGATGTAAGAAAGGAATGTGATACTCATGAGCCCTCTTAGTATAGGAATAAAAGAGGAAGGAAAGATATTAGTAGAAAATCATGCCTGTCTTTCTTTTGGTCATTATATCAATAAAAAAATAATAGAGAAATTAAAAGGATTCCTTGGAAAAATGTTTATAACTAGGGCTTCTGGCATTTTTACACATGGCCAGGGAATTAATTGTGGCTGCTCCTCATTGGAAATAATTTTGCAGCCCATCTCTAGGGAAGCATAAATGGGAACACTGTCTGCTTTGGAAGAGAAGCTCCAAGCTATAGCCCTTCTGCCTGCAAGCAGGATAGAACCTCCATTCCTGTCACTGTCTCCCTGTGTTGCTTTTCTCCTTCTTGGCTCAATAAAGACAATTTGTTGGTTTAAGACTGTTTATTAATCTCGGCTGGCTTCTTCTTTCAGCCTTCTTTTGACTGCCATTCCGAAATCCCAAGATTGACATTCCCTGTCTTTGTTTTGAAAAGAACCCAGGTAATGATGCCAGGGTCCCCATATCTAAAGGCACTTTGTATAATAAATCACAGTCCCTCAAGGTTACTAGGAAACCTGAGTTTAAGGGGATTACATTGGAAACCAAGATGCTAAAATGACCTTGTTTTCTCCACTGAAGAAGATAATTCTACTGTGGGGAGTGGGGGGAAGGGTTGACAAGGAAGGTGGCACCAATTGCCCACATATTCCTATACCTATGGTGAGAACATGGACCACCCAGTCTTCCCCATATTCCCAAGCATGTGTATATGGATCCCCAAACTGGGAACAACTATGAGAGGATTTGCTAATTAGCATCATGTTTACACATTTATTGTCAACTATAATTACTTGTTTATTAGAACAGAGGCTTCCCTGTTTATTACAGTCATTATGGTTTGTCAGTAAGAGATAATGTGCTTGAATTTCACAAGTACGTGTGAATTGCACAAATCTTGCCAGTCCTAGCTAGGACCAACTTTCAATGAAAATGCTCAGAGAAGATAATTTTCAAGGAGGCCTGCAATCTTATTTTAGCTGATAAAAAGTTATCCTGCCCAACAGAACTCAAACTGTCTCCTAAGCAAGGAATCTGCAGCAAGCCCCCTCCTAATTAGCAGTAATCTATGTTTCTGGTCTGTAGTGTTAATGCGAGGCACTGTGCTTGGCACTTACTTGATATGTGTGCTCCTGCCCACTCCCGTTACACCTTCTAAGGTAGGGAATCCATGGCCTCATTTTCTAGATAAGGAAACTAAGGCTCAGAGACGTCACATGAATTGCCCTGAGAGTCATGCCTAGGAGCAGCATCCAGGCCTTTCTTACTACAAAGCCCATGCTTTGTTCATTCTATACACACACACTGCTCACATGCATGTTACCCACATAAGTGAATTGGAAGAGAATGTTGTCTGGGCTCGTTTCTCTGGGGCACATGACTGCCGGGGTGTATACAAAGGGGAATTGCTGGATGACAGGACCATGAGGTAGAGTCTCAAGATTAGAAAAGCAGAGCAGAGGTGTGCCAGCATGTTAATGTAAGGGAATTGGTGATGGGAAGAGATTGTAGTGTTTGCTAAGAATATTAGAAAACACGATGCCCAGCTGGAAATTTGAAAACCCAAAATTTATTCATTTGGCTCTTATGGATAGGGGTGGACAACCAGGACAATAAATTCACTGGTTAGGTTTCTGATTATATATAAACCTTTTTGTTTTTGCTCATGCTTGTGTCGGGGGGCAGAAGTTGCAGCATATAAAGAGTGTTATGCATTGAGGGGCCTCGGCCTATATCAGCACAAGGAATTTGGGGTCACTACAACCATAATGGGAGTAGCCAACTGTTACTGAGCGTTCGCTATGTGCCAGACACTATGTCAAGTGTTTTACGTTAATGTTCTTATTTAATGTTTATATCATGCTGCAAGGTTGGTTCTATTTTGTGTAGAGGTGAGGAAATAGGCACAGAAGGGTTAAGTAAGGTGGCCAGGGTCACATGACCATGAACTACCAAATTCTGGACTCAGGGTCCCACCTTATCGGCACTAACAGAATTCTGAGACACGCCCATACACTAAGTACCCTTTATTATCCTGACTCTGGTTTATGAGAAAGCATCCTGGATTTCAAGAGGCAAATTTGTGGGTTTTTTTTTTATTTTTAAGATTTTATTTATTTATTCATAAGAGACACACAAAGAAAGATGGGCAGAGACACAGGCAGAGAGAGAAGCAGGCTCCATGCAGGGAGCCTGATGTGGGACTCGATCCCGGGACTCCAGGATCATGCCCTGGGCCGAAGGCAGGTGCTAATCTGCTGAGCCACCCAGGGATCCCCAAATTTGTGTTTTCTTACTTTCTTATACTGAGGTATTTACTTATACATAGTAAAGCACACAAATCTTACATGGATAGCTTAACGGATTTTTACACAATTAAATACTCATACAACGGCTCTCTATACTCATAGCTATATCTAATCTGAAAAGTTTAGCAATGATAAATATTACAAGAAGTAAAGGTACAATTTTAAAATTTCCAAGTAATATTGTTTAGAATATAGTGATACAGCATGCACCTGAGTGACATTACATACATCTTCTTGGTATAATTTACAGAGCTCAGGTCTTCCCTATTTTGGAGGATACATGAATCCAGACACTCGGGATGTAGGAGGTGTAAGGTGGCATAAATCAGGATACTAAGGGGCTTTCTCCAGTTTATACTAATTCTGTTTCACATCTCACACACAGATAAACTTTTGTGCTCTCCACATAGGGGAGACAACATATCCTGTGAATTCCCCAGAAGGAGGGTATATAAATTCGAGGTTTTATTATTGCTATGTATGTATCTAAAAATCAATATTTCTATCTGTCTGGCTATCGATCTACATGTGCACGCAAGCCATTTAAAATAGGCTTTTTTTAAAGCCATGTTGCATTAAGTGAGTTCTCTGTTAAAATGGGTTACATGCACATGGTTAAAGTTTGCGGGGTGTGGGGATCATTGTACATGTGTGAACTGAGTGGGGGGTTAGTGGTGTAAGTGCAGATTATATTTCTGTTTAGGATTACATATGTATGTGTACATCTCAGAAGCCTATGATTCCATGCATAGCCACAGGTCAGTGGAATAAGACAATATGTTCCCACAGAGGGTTGGTTGGTGGAGGGCTTGGTCCCCACAAAGGACAAAAGCCTTCACGTTCTGGGGCCAGATGTGGGGTGGACACATCAAAGGCACATCCAGTGGAGCCTGGGGAATCTTCAGCTGAGACCACTTCCTTCTTTGTCCAAAGATGACTCTGGGCAGGTAACTGCCCTCTCAGCACAACTGAGAAGCAGATTCTGCTTTCCATGTCCACTGTCTCATTGCAGGCTTTTTGAATATTTAATAATACAAATTGCCTTCCCAGAAACAGAGCTTGGAGAAGCCTGAACAGTTATTGGTACAGGAGGTGAGCAAGAGGGCTGTGATGATGTGGAGCAGGCTGGCCAGTCACTCCCCTCCAGGAGCATCCTCAAACTGTAAACCCCAGCAGATGGCTCTGAGCTGAGGATGTGGCAGGGAAAAGAGACCATGCAGGTGGTTTCAGGCACCAGTCAGGAGGCTTAGAGAGGAAGAGGAAGTGCGGAGCTGGTATCAAGTGACCATGGCATGTGGTGAGAGGGAAACCAGAGACTTATTTTCCACTAACGTATAAGAGCTTGGCTCAAATTCAGGCTACTGCAGTTTATTTCACTGAATGGCAAAGCTGAAATGAACCACATCACTCTTCTGATCCCAAGCTAACGTTTTACTGACTGGAAAACTGAGACCCAGAGTACAACCCATCTCTGAAATCGCACAGTTGATTAGTGGCCAAGCTGTTTATATAACCCAAGAGTCTGTTTCCATTCTTGAAATGGTTAGGTTATGCTGCAGTAACAAATAGCACCATATTTCCAGTTTCTTAACACAATAAAAGTTTATTTTGCCGTCCCACCAAGTCAGTGCAGGTCTGAGTGACTCTGCAGGGCAGCTGCCTTCATGCAGTGCTCAGCAGTGCAGGCTGCTTTAATCCTATGGCATCCCATCTCAACACATGCTACCATGACTGCAGAGGCAGAGGAATCAGGATTGAAGATCACATGCCAGCTCTGAAATGTGTCAGCCCAGAAGTGACTTGTCACTTAAAATTACAACCCATTGAGAACACTACTCACTATGCATTTCTCACCCTCCCCACTTGCAAAGGGAGGTGAAATACAGTTTCCATGTATCCAGGAAGAGGAAAAGAATCCAAAATACTGATGGCCACTGGTATTAATGACCTAGTCACTTACCAGCTGTTTGATCTTGGGCAAGTTGCTTAATTCTCTGAGCATCAATGTCCTCTTCCATAAAATGAGAAAGATGGTAATTTCTAACCCATAAATTTTATGATGCAGATTAAATGAGATAAGGCATACTAAATGCTTGGCACAGGGTCTGGCATCTTGTAAATGTTCAAGAAATGGTCGACCTCTAGTTCTTTCCCTATTGGGCAACCAGAGTGACCTTTTAAAAATAGAAATCTATTACTCAAAATCCTTTAGTGGCCTCACAGTTCACTTAGAATTAAATGCAATCTCTCTCACCATTATTATGGTCTCTACATGATTTAACTCTTGTCCTCCTCTCTGGTTTCATCTTACATCATCTCTTCTCATTCCTTAACCTCCCGTTACTTTGGCCTTCTCGCTGTTCCCCTAACAAGCTGCATCATTCCTGCCTCAAGCTCTGTGCCTGCTCCTTCTCTAACTGGAACACTGCCTTCAGATCTTCATAGCATTAGCTCTTCCTGTCTTAGGTCTAAATTCAGGAAACCTTCCTTACCCTCAGCATCTATTTCCCTCCAGTCTACACACAGGCTAGTGGGTCATTCCCTATCACATTGTCCTGTTTAGCATCTATTATTATTATTATTATTATTATTATTATTATTATTAAGTAGGCCCCATGTCCATGTGGAGTCCAACACGGGGCTTGAACTCATGACCCTAAGATCAAGTTGGTTGCTTAAGGGACTGAGCTACTTAGTAGCCCCATCACCTGTTTAGTTTCTTTCTAGGACTTATCACCATATGAAATTAACTAATTACCTGCCTATGTCTCTGTTTTCCACACTAGGATGTGAACTTTGTGAGAGCAAGACCTTCTATCTTGCTCCCTATTGTATCCCTGTCACTGAGAATGATCCAGGACTCCAGTGGTAAACGCACAAATCTCTGATCAGCACCTTTTCCATATAATTATGTTGCCTCTTTTTGATATTTATTTGGAACTTGCTCTTTCCTCACTCATGTCTGGAGAAGAATATCAACTCCTAGCAGCGGAGTGGCTATCCTGGCTATCCTGCCCTTGTAGCAGCTGGTAACTGGAGGGTGGAAGTCTGACTTTGAGCTTTATCTTCTAAACCAGCTTCTCCACAGTGGAACTCAAGTACTACCTGTTTCGCAATTGCCCAAGGAACTAGTGGAAAATATATATCCCAAGTCTATAATAGACAAAGAAATCAGAATCTCTGGAGGTAAGAGTCTACTGGGAAATCTGCACTTTCGATAAGCACCACAGGTCATCTTAGAGTCATACTTAGGCTTCGAGGAGCTCTCTTAGGTCTCAAGTTCACTCCACCAATTAAGCATACAAAATACTTTTACTTTTTCCTGGTGAATTGCCACATTTATACTTTCATTGTCTTGTGAATTATCAAACTCTCATGTGAGGTTGAGTAGAGTGCCTTGGGGCACAGAAAACATGGGCACAATGACTGATGTTCTCAGAACCCCTATATATGTGTTATCAATTGCTGTGTAAGAAATTACCCCCAAACTTAGTGTGTTTCTCACACTTGGCACACCTTTTTGTTCAGTAGAAACTCTTTAAGAAGGATGGGCTAGGGTGACCTGAGTCAGGGGCAGAAATAGAAAAGGCTCCTGGGTGGCTCAGTCAGTTAAGTGTCTGCCATTGGCTCAGGTCATTATCCCAGGGTCCTGGGATCAAGTCCTACATTGATCTCGCTGCTCCTTGGAGAGCCTTCTTCTCCCTCTCCCTCTGCCTGCCATTCCCCCTGCTTGTGCGCTTGCGCTCTCTCTGTCTGTCAAATAAATAGATACAATATTAAAAAAAATAAGAAGAGAAAATTGAAATCCATTTCAAATGACCACTTACCAGTGGCTCAGTGAAAGGCTTAGATAAGGAGGAGCCTGGGCTATTGGTTAAATGAGGCTGTAATAATTGCTCTGGATTCTTGTGATCCACTATTGAAAGAGGTCTATGGCTTGGAGTTTTGACTTTGTTGATAGTGATGATGGTCATAATCCATTTAACAAGTAAGTATTGAGCACCTACTATGTACTGTCTATGACCTAGGCATATGGGAATGAAATGGACTCCCCCCCCAAAAAAAAATCTCTGCCCCACATATCTTAAATTCTAGAAGAGGAAATAGAAGAAAATGATGCTAGCTAGCATCTCTCTTCCTGTCTGAAGTATTTCCTTTTCACGAGGGGCTTAGTCTCCCAAGTCTTCAGGTTCAGTGAAGGATTCCCAAAATTTTATTTCTTCCAAGGTTTACAGATGGATATCTACTCAAATTCTCATGGATTTCCTTACATTCTGAGAAATGGACTCTGGTTAAGAGGCAGATGTTTCTGTATGTGTGTTGGGGTGGGGGCTGTGATAAGGTACAGAGGGCTTAAAACAACTAGGTTTATCTCATAGTTTACGTAGGTCAGGAATTCAAGCACAGCTAAGCTGTGTCTTCTGGCTCAGCTTCTTTCATGAGGCTGTAGCCAAAATGTTGGCCAGAGCTATAGTCATCTCAAGGCTCAACTGGGGAAGGATTCGTTTCCAAGCTCACTCATATCGTTGTTGGCTAGATTTGGTTCCTCATGGGCTGTTGGACTAAGGGCCTTGGTCCCTTGCTGGTTGTTGGCTGGAGGCTATCCTCAGTTCCCTGCCACATAGGCTTCTCCATAGCGCAGCTCACAACATGGGAGCTGGTTTCCATCAGAGTAGGCAAGTGAGAAGAGCTGGAGAGAAAATGAAAGCAAGCTGAAAGTCAGTCTTTTTTAAGCTGATCTCTGAAGTGATATGCCATCACTTCTGCTGTATTCTATTTACTAGAAGCAAGTCACTAGGTCCAGCCCACAAAAGGAGAGGATTACACAAGGGCTTGACTACCAAGAGATGGGGATCATTGTGAAAGCTTTTATTTTATTTTTTATTTTTTAAAAAGATTTTATTTATTTATTTATTTACTCATAGGAGACACAGAAAGAGAGAGAGAGGGAGAGGCAGAGACCTAGGCAGAGAAAGAAGCAGGCTCTATGCAAGGACCCCGATGTGAGACTCTATCCTGGATCCTGGGATCACGCCCTGAGCCAAAGGCAGATGCTCAACCACTGAGCCACCCAGGCGTCCCCATTGCGAACCCTTTTAGAAGCCACCTTCTACTGCCTTAGCCTGACTTTTGAGCATGGGACACAATATGGCAGACAGATAATAACTGTGTGGGGATTCTATGTGACATGGAAAAATAATTTAAAAGGCATTGTTGTGTCTTAAAGAAGAGCATAGACTTTATGGTGAGAGAGGTCTATCAGCTTTGGTGTTAGAATCACAGGTTTGGGGTTCACCAAATGCAACATCTTAGACTTAGTTTCTCTGAGTCTCAGTTTTCTTACCCCAAAAATGTGGAAAAAACCTACTACCTAAGGAGTTTTGAAAATAAATAAATCACTTGGGTAAAGCATTTGTTAAAATGCATATTCTCAGTTTCTCCCGAAGAAATTCTTATTCAGTAGACTTAGGTGGCACCTAAGAATTTCTATATTTAATTCTAAATGCACAGGTGTTTCTAGTATGTATGAAGAAGGTGTGTGGCTTAGTACATGGTAGCTATTAATAATTTCCATAACTGTAATTCTGCAATTATTCTTGGGGAACTATACATTTGAAGAGATCCGACTGATTGAGTGGAAAGCAAACTGTACTGAAGATCAGAAGATGTAGAAGTTTTAGCCCTTGTCTGACAATTACTTTACCGTGAGATCTTGGGCACAGAGCCACCTGCTCTTTCTGGACCTCTTCCCCCACCTCTCACCCCCACCCCCACCCCTAGCCTCTGTAAAATGTCTTCTATCCTGAGTACTGTCTGTCTAGATAAAGAAGAAACAACAGCAGTTAGCATGGGATCACTTTAGGACTCCCCTAATTGGAGAAGCAAATGCAATGGCCACCATAATAAGTCTTTTCTGAAATCTTCATCTCCTAATATTTATTCCTGAAGACTATTACTTGGAGCCTCTCATTCTTCTACCCTTCTAATTCACATGATCCCAGCATCTCTGTATTTAATGAAATATATCTGAAAAACAACCTTGTTTAAAAGAATAAATCTATTAAGGAGCTGAGAACTTTCTGGCATGAAATGAAAAATATTGATTGGTTTTCACCTGTTAGCAATGAAATCCCGTCCAGTTAATTAACCTGCTCAGAGATAAAGTTTATTACTGCCCTTCACCTTCAGCTCCAAATCTTTAAAACCATTAAAACAAGTAACTGGTCAATGAGTAAATCTTCTCCCAGTTTGGCATTCAGGGCCTTCTGTGATCTGGCTCCAGCCTACCTTTCAGACTTGACTTCCAGCTACTTAATTTCAAGCACCTACTACTCCAGTCAAGTGGAAGAACTAAAATATTCAGCATCCCCTCCTCTGAATTCTACATATCTTAACCCAGTTTGTATGTCACTTTTTGAAAAAGGCTTTCTTGGAGCTCTGGTGTCTCTGCTTCTCCTCACCTCCCCCAATTGCTGCCAAGCCATAAACATAGTTACCTCCTTATTTTAAACACTCCCCAAACTTTTTATACCTTTGTAGCACTCATTATTTTGTACCTTTTATTATGATTATGTACATATTTATAGTATTAGACCCTTGAGGATGCAATTCCAACGAATCCATTTTTGTGTTGCCATCCTCCAACACAATGCCTTGCCTGTGATTGGTGTTCAGTAAAATATTTTTTGAATACTTGAATGGAGACCCATTGATCTAACATTTTCTTTGCTGTGGCTTTTACTCATGAGGCTCACAACCATTGTTTCATCAACAGCATAAGGAGACTCTAACTCAGTGAGGTGCTTTTCAGGATTATATTCAAAACAGAGTCCTCAAGCTTCCCAGTCTTTCTGAAGACAGCTCATTGTTGCTCCCTGTCCTTAGCAGCTTTCTGTTTCCAGAAATCTTTTTCCTTTCCATGGAAGGGTTGGGAAAGACAGTCTTATGGATACCACTGCTTTCCCTAACTCTGAGTATAGGTTTCATATGGCTCTTCTATCTCCTGCCCCAAATCACTTGCATGACACACTTGAAACTAGTATTTTATAAGTAGTATTTTACAAGACACTGAAGTTCAATTTTAGTTAAAGCAGATATTCAGTTATATATGAGAGCACGCTCATGAATGTGTTTAGATTGTAGGGGAGAAATAGGGTAGCTTCACTGAAACAAAGAGGCCGTTTTTCCATTCAGCATTCCTTTTCTTGATCACCCACTAGGCTTTAGGTGCTGTGCTATATGCTAATGATACAAACGTAAATACTGGTCCCTGCCTTCAAGGAGCTGTGTGTCTTATAGAGGGAGATGAATATATGATGAGATCATTATTACAGAGTGTAATTTGCACAATGTCAGAGTCAGGCATAGGGTGATGTGGTGCACAGAGAATTTTCTTTGAGAGCAGATGGATTTTTGCAACAAAGAAATTCTCTTTTGCAGCAGAGTGGGTGTGCTGATATCAGTAATACACATATTATTTTGTAGTTATTTTTGTAGTATCCTCTTCCAACCACTTACCTTGGGCCAGGTGTCAGCATCCATGGTGGGTGCCGAGGCGTGATTCATACAAGCAGCCACCCTGGCTTAATCAAGACCCAGACTTAGGTCCTTGCTCCTTAGAGCTTGTAGGAATAAATCGTTCAAGGAGATGGCAGCAAAGGGGTAGTTTTCTTATGATTCATAGGGCTGAACTTCATGCCAGTGATATTTTGGTGCAGAGATTTTGCATGCTTTTCTGTCTATGGCTCCAATATTTCTAAAGGCATTACCACAGCTGTGTAGATGATTCATTGGGATAGCTTGCCCAAGTCTATGACCCTGGAGGTGTGTATGCATTGGAGGGGGAGAGAGGTTATGAAGAAATGCAAGAAAGTAAGCTTAAGTTTTAAATGACCAAAGTCTACAGCTGTAAGTACTAAGTTTTTGTTATGACCACTTTAAGTTTTCTTTATTTTGCTTTTCACATTTGGGGATACCATTCTACTCTCCAGAAACTCCTTGAGAAGGATGAGGTAGAGTGAGATGAGTCAGAAACAGAAATAAGAGAAGAAACTGAAATCCATTTCAAATTACCTCTTGTCAGCAGCTCGGTGAAAGGCTTGGAGGGTGGGAGGGCTGGAGCTATAGGTTAGGACGGGGCTATAATATTGCTCTGGGTTCTTACGATTCACAGTTGGAAGAAGTCTATAGCTTGGAGTAATGATGACTTTGGTGATGGTGATGGTGGCCATGTTCCATTCAACAAATATGTATTGAGCACGTATGATGTGCCACCTACTGACCTGGGCACCTAGGATTAAAATCGACCAAAACAACAAACAAACAAACAAACAAACAAACAAACAAACAGTCCTGCCCTTTGGAGCTTATAATCTGGATGAAACTGGCAAATATGGTGCTGGCATCCCCCTCCCTCTTGGAAGCATCCCCCCTCCCCCCGAGTTCTTAGTCACGAGGGACTTAGTCTCCACCGAGTCCCAGCGTTAGTGAGAGAATCACAAAACTTTATCTTTTCCAGAGCCTGCAGATTAATATCTGCTTAAAATGCTTATGAGCAGGAAAATGGACTCTGGCTGAGATGTAGAAGGCTCTGGGAATGCGCGTTGAGAGGGCTGGTGATAGTGCACAGTGGAAAGAAATTCTGCAACCTTACTATCCACACGGATACTTTCCGGCTGGGGAGAAATGTACCCTGAATTGCTCCCTTCCACCCCACTTGCCTTTCTCTCTTTCTCGCTCCCTCCTCCCTTCCTCCCTAAATCCCTCCCTAGCCTCCTTCCTCCCTTTCCCTTGGTCCCTCCCCATCCCCTTCCCTCGAGCGGTTCTCCTCCTCTCCCTCTCTCCCTCTCTCCCTCTCCTTTTCCCTCTTGGCCCCCTTCCCTCCTCCATCCCTCCGCGGCGTCTGCGTCAGGCCCCTACTTGCGTGACGCGCGGGGTCTGGGTGGGAGCTGTCCACTCGCCCGGGGTGCTGAATGCAGCGGCGGCGGCCGCGGCGGCGGCGGCGGCGGCGGGGGTAGCTGAGCGCCTTCTCCGCTGCAAGAACCTTGTTTCCCCTCCTCGGACGGTCAGCTCACCGCCCCGCCACCTCCCTTCCAGCACCACCCCTTTGGGACCCGAGCCAGGGGGGCAGCAGTCGCGGCGGCGGGTGCTGAGCAACGGCGGAAGACAACACCTGGCAGCAGCCTGGAATCTGATTTGCTTCCTCTCGCCTTTTATAAGAGATAGATTCATATATTCGGCGTTGAGGAGTCGCGAGGACCAAGCCGGAGCCAAGTGCTGGCTGTCTCCCACCTCGGCCACGCTGCTTCGTCCCCCTCCCCACCTGCAACTGGCTCCGCAAACAAGCCTTACCTCGTTGCATCTGCCGGGAGGTAGCAACAGCGAGCCCAACCAGCCGGAGGCAGCGGAGAGGAGGGAGGGGCGTGGGGGGGCAGAGAGCCGACCGAGGCCGCCCTTGGTGGGGGGAGCGGGGGCAGAGCTGCCGTGAGGCCCCGCAGCCGCCCTCCTCCACCCCACCCCTCCAGAAGCACTCTTTCCTGATTATTTGAGAACCGAATCATTATTCTTCTTCCACTAGTTTTATTTCATTTTTTTTATTGCCCCCCCCCTCCCCGGCCGCCCCCACCCTACGCCTGCCTCGCCTCTGGTTGCATGGCAGCGCGGCCCGGGCGCGGGGGCTCAGAGCCTGCCCCCAGGGAAGGAGGAGGAGGAGGAGGAGGATCATGAAGCCGGGAGTCGCGGCCGCGCCGGACGGCGAGCAGCAGCCAGAGGACGAGCCGGAGCAGCCCCCGCCCCGGGGACACCGGGACGCCGAGCAGCAGCCACTGCCGCCGCCACAGCAGCATCGGCGGCCGCGGGCGGACTCGGAGCAGCAGGAGGAGGGCGACCACGGCCCAGGAGCGGAGGAGAAGGCGAGGCCGCTCACCCGCCCGCATCTGCCCTTCCCCCGGCCTTTGCCCCGCGCCCCAAGGGACCTTTGATGGAGCCAAGGCGAAGGGGCCGCGGATTTGCCGACTGCCGCAGGGGTGGGCCGGGGGCTGAGACCATGTAACGACTCCCTCCTCCCGCCTCTCCCCACACGCCCCGTCTCTCTACCCCCTCTGCCTCCCGGCCCCTGCACACACACCCTTCCTCTCGCCAGGATCTTAATGCTCAGGAAGGAAGCGGCTCTTCAAGGGTTAAAGGATCCTTTCTTTTTCCCCTCCCTTTCTTTCCCCCTCCCCAGCCCATTATTTCCCTACTTCTATTCCCCTAATTGGCTTTTTCCTCTTCTGTGCAGCCTTTTGGCTGCAGAGGCAAAGCACAAGCCCCTCGCCCAATTTCACCTGCAATCCTCCCTCCCCCATCCAACTGCTCTCTTAAAAGCAACTCTGGTGCTTCTGGGGATTAATTGCCCCAGTTTTCTGCCCAGGAGAATTAAAACTTCTCCCAACCTCCTCTCCTCCCCACTGTAACCCCCGCCCCCCCCCCACCACAACCCATCTCCTGCTACCTGAGGAAAACTCTCTTTTCTCTCTGCACATGCAGTACCCAATTTTTTACGGAGCTGTTTTGCCCTAAGCCAAGCTCAGTCCACTCCAAATTCGACTTACAATCTTCCCCACCCTTTTATACAAAACACAAGAGATTTTCCACTGCCTAGGAATTTGAGAAGAACCCAAAAATCTTCTCCTGGGAAACTTTCTGACAACTCGATCTTGATCTCAAGGCCCCAACAGCACCTCCCTCAACATTTTTTTTTATTCCCTTCTCCGACCAGTGTCCCCAAGTCAAAGGCAACAAGGAGACACCCTGAGCAAAGCTAAGGTTGGTGGGGGGTAAGGGGTAAGCAAGAAAACCTTTTTTGTTGTTGTCGTCGGGCTTTCCAGGGAGAGTTTAGAGCCAGTGACTCACAGTTCTCAGTCTTGGGGGCAACTGATTTGCTACTCTGAGGGGGTGTAAAGGGAGCCAGTGAGAAAGCAGATCCCCCCCCACAACACAGCTTTGCTGTGGACCCCCCTCAAAACCATTCTACTATCTTCCTCTGAAAAGACTCCAGCTGCCCCTCCTGGGCTCTCTGCTTCCACTGGGCACATGCTGATGCCCCTGAGTGGGCTGCTCTGGTGGTGGTGGTGGTGCTGCTGCTGTTGCTGCTGTGCCTGGTACCGCTGTGGATTGTGTGCCCCGGCTCCCCAGATGTTGCGCCACCAGGGTCTCCTCAAGTGCCGCTGCCGCATGCTCTTCAATGACCTGAAGGTTTTCCTACTGCGGCGCCCCCCTCCAGCGCCCCTGCCCATGCACGGCGACCCCCAGCCCCCCAGTTTGGCCGCCAACAACAACACCCTTCCGGCTCTGGGTGCCGGGGGGTGGGCAGGCTGGAGGGGCCCTCGAGAAGGGGTGGGCAGGGAGACCACTCCTCTGCCACCTGCACCACCTTTGCCACCTTCTTCTGTGGAAGATGACTGGGGTGGCCCAGCCACAGAGCCACCCACCTCGCTGCTCAGCAGTGCCTCCTCAGATGACTTCTGTAAGGGGAAGGCTGAGGATTGCTACTCACTGGGCAGCAGCCTGGACAGTGGCATGAGGACCCCACTATGCCGCATCTGCTTCCAGGGGCCGGAACAGGTGAGACCCTTTTTCCCTTTTCCCGCTGCCTTATGGTGTCTCCAGGTCTGGCAGATTCCTACTCGCCTGCTTGCCCTGGGGAACCATTGTGATGTCTCTGGTGTGAGGAATATACATTTAAAGGGCTCCTCCTTGATGTTTCTGGTGGTTAAGTTTGCCTGAAAGGTGTCTGGTTCCTGGTAGAGCCTGTTTGGTGGCTCAGTGGTACCCCCAGCTTTTGCATTTTCTCCCCAATGCTAGCGTCTTCAAGTTCATCCAGAAATTCCATGAGCATCCTCAGAATAGAAGATTCAGAAGTTGAAAGTGATAAAATGAAGGAACTCTGTGGCCAAAGATATCTTTTTATCTGATTTGTTGTCACTGACATTTCTCCCAGCCCATTGTCAGTCCCCGATTCAAACTTCTTCCCTCTTCAGAGGAAAATGTGCAGAGACCGTCTCCCCTTTCCCTACACAGCAAGCCTGACCCTATTATTTCACGTCGAGCTACCCCCTTCCTATTTAACACTGACATCCTCAGCAGTATGTTTTAGTCATTGAGGAAGAAATGGGAAGAGATTCTAGGTCCAAGAAGACTCTACAGTTTGCTAAGACACTTCTTGACCGACTCAGGTTTTTCCTAGGAAAACAAATACATAAGCAGGTTGAGAATGGGTTTAAAGGATATGGAGAAGGAAGTAGGGAATCTTGTCATATCTACTCCCCTTCTCAGGCCTGAAGCAACTTAGAATATCCCAGAAACTCTCCCCATCCAGGATGGGGGATGCCAAGTACAATCATGGACCAGTCTTCCTAAGTCTGAAGGTCCTCCCTCTCTGTTCATTCAGATTTTCGCAGATAGCCTCACCCCAGCACTTCCAGCTCCACTTCCAATCTAGTGTCTGCTAGAGGCTGGAGACAGCATGTGGACATTCTCCTAGAGTCATGAATTATGGCAACACTTCCTACAGAATCCCAGATAGAAAAGACTCACCTGAAAATCTGAGTTAGTGATGCTGGAGAAAGAACATTAGATTGTATCTTGGTCAGAGTTCTGGGGTTGCATCAGCCACTTTTTCAGTAACTTCCCAGAAGTGGAGGGAAGACTTCTGGGTGCTTCTTGAACAAGCGGCAGAGCAGTAGGATGCCATGCCGGTGATCCCGAGGGGCTCTGGCTCTTGCTGAGGCTTTGCTCTGCAAGAGACGAGCATAGCTGACATTTTCATTCATTTTATCTCTGCTCTGAAAGAGCAATGTACTTCAGGGACAGATGATGACTCGGGTCACAGCCTGGGCATTATGAGAGGAGGTGACATAGATCTCAGTGTGAATAGATGATTCTGAGGGACTAAGGGCTGGGTTCCTCCTTCTTGTGACTAAGGTTACTGAAGTCTCAAGTGAAGTCCTCCCAGAGGTGAGGACTCGTTAGGTGAGGAGGTCCAGAGCACCTGCCTGCTCATTGTCCTTCCAGCTGTTCTCTCCACTTCCATCGGTGGGCACAAGGTGGAGTGGCATGGCTGAGAGCAAGAGTGAGGCCTCACTTTGGGGCGCTCCTGGTCAGCATTTTGCCCTGGTCAGGACACTAATCTTTTCTAAAATAAAGAATTAGTTAGCTTCTGAACTTCTTAAGCTGTTTTCTCCCATATGGATTGGCTTAGGTCTGCATGTCACAGGGGCTGCTGGGACTGTGGCTTCTGGCAAAAACACCCTTGTCTCTAGAAAACAGCAGGACTTGGAGCCTGTTCTGGATGGTATTTCACTGTGTGAACTTCAAATCGGTTTATGCCTCTGGGCCCCTTTTGCAACTTCTGTGATTTAGAGGCACCTTTTTCTGTCCTCCTTTTTTCCTTGTAAGTGTGTTGGGAGAATTCAGAAGATAATGAGCCTGAAAACATCTTGAAAGGGATTAAAATATAATGGCAGGTATTTTGGAATGGAAAAGCAGTATTTTGTTGAAAAGAAGAAGAAGAAGAAAGGGATCATTAGGAATATTGTGAAATACCTGCACGTGATTCAGGGTCTGGGCAGAGGTTAGGAGCCTGCCTTTCTTGTTCATTCTTTTAATGAAAGGTGTGTCTTAAATAAAGCACTGAATAAAAAGAGCTAACACCAATAAAAGGAATGGGCTCTAGTATTATGTGGAAGGAACAGGGGCATCATGTTGGCGTTAAGACTGGACTGGGTTGAGCACTTCCTGCATATGATGACTATATTTGCGGGGGTTGCATTATTCGTGCAGAAGCCTGGAGATTTTTAATGAGATTGTGCTATAGTAGTAATAAGAGTAGCATGTGTTAGATGTGAACATATTTTCCCATTTTTTAACATAATTTTCTTTACAGGATTTCAGTGAGGAAGGGCAACAAAGGGGAGATGGGGAAAACCCTCTAGAGTAAGAAGAGAGAGACAGAAATACAAATAGAAAGTGAAGACCTGAGATGTCAGTATTTTGTTTTCTCTTCAGGGAGTAAGCGCTCCAGCAATTGTGCACATGTGGCTCTGAAGGGAGGGCAGTCTGCAATCTCAGTAGCTGAATGTCTTGGACTTTTCTTTGCCCAAACAAAGGAACCAAACAGCTCCCTAGTCATTTGCCTGCTGCTCCAGGGGCTAAAAGACTGCCCCAGATGAAGATTTGATCTCTTCCTGACAAGAGCTTGTATAAGATAAGGGGCAACTGGGAGGGTCCAACTAATTCCAGTTTTCACATGTGCCTATGGTGGACTTTACACTCATTCATTCATGCATGCATTTACTTTAAAAATGTTTATTAGGCACCTACAGTGTGTCGGATCCTGTTCCAGGCACTGAATATCCAGGAGTGAACAAGTGAGGCCTCTGGCTCTCCTGAAGCTGACATTCTAGTAGAGATGCAGAAACGTACCAGTAGACTCCTAGACAAATAGAGCGATTTCAGATGGTGTTGAGTACCCTGATGAAAGTCAAACAGGATAATGAGTCAGACCAGAATGAAAGGGAGGGTTTGGGAAAGATGCAGCTACGTTAGAAAGAGTGATCAGGGACAGCCTTCCCAAGAATGTGCCATCTGAGCTGGCCTCTCTGCGATGAGAAGGACCCACTGATATGCAGGCCTGGGGGAAAAGCATTCCAGGTGGAGGAAATAGCAGGTTCAAAGACCTAAGTGTGAACGAGCTTAGTGTGTTTGAGAAACAGAAGAGAAGACAGGAGGAGGCAGACGGATGGTGTGTGAATAAATGCTTTGAGAGCCAACTTGGCTCCATGCTGGAAAGCTGACTGAGTAGCCACTCCCCTCCTCTCAGCCATTCATTCAGGCTGGACAGGGGTCAAGGATCCGTGGAAGTGTAGAACAAGAGCCCAGCTGGCAGCTCTTCTCTCTCTCTCTTTCTGGCTGAAGATGCACTGGTTCTCTTCGACGGACCGTGGTGGGTAAGCTGAGGTCTCTGAAGCCAGATGGCCCCAGTTCGAGGCCTGGACAAGTGGCACAGCTTCTCTGTGCTTCACGTTCTTCCTTTGCAAGAAGGGATAATAATGATAGGCCCCAACTGATGGTCATTCTGAGCATCAGATCAGCCAACATGGTTAGAGCCATGCTGTCACAGTGTCTTGCTGTTACTATCTCAGAGGCAAGACAGTGCTCCTCCTGCCTCATTTAAAAGGAACAGTGTGCCCCAGCTCCCAGTCTAGTCCCTGGCAGGACTGCTGTGACGGTGGTCTGGTGGTGGTAGCAGATTGCCTCTTGTGCACTCACAATCCTCTAGACTCAGAGCGCTGCTCCTCTGTTTCCATCATCAAAAGTCTTTATTAAGTAAGTGCCTACCTATACCTGCTGCTCTGCCGAGCAGGATCTGGAGACACAGGGCTGATGTGGCCCTGCCCTCCAGGAGTTTCCCAATCTAACCCAGCCATCAGAGAAGCTGATGGAGATCAAGAACACACAGACAGTGGGTTGCAGGTGAATTCTAGTAATATTGGCTACAAGAAAAAAAAATGTGTGCTTAAAAGCAGCTAGTGTGTAGGGTGCCATTTCAGAGAGACAAGTCAGGGGGAATGTGCTACCTTTCCCCCAATTAGTCAGAGAAGGTTTCTCTGTTGCTGCTGAAGACCAAGTGAAAAGCAATAGATGTTGGCCTGGGAGTTTAGACAGCTGGAAACAGAAGAGCTGTGAGACACGTGGATAACTCGACAAAGAGGTGAAACCATCTCCTACTCAGGTCAGCGGTGGAGCACATAGAGGTGGAACAAGGATGAAATGCATGGTGGCAGTGGTGGTGGGGGTGCAGAGAGGCACCGTTTTTGGACCTAACGGAAAAGAGGAAATGAGTCTGGAAGAGATTAACAGGTTGGCCTGCCTCCCTTATTCTTCCTGGGGTTCGCTTCCAGGGAGCTCCGTGTTCAGAAGGGGCAAGCGTAGTGTGAAATAGCGTAGTCATTGTTTGGGGTCCTGAGAGAGTAAGGGAAGAGCTTTGTAGCGCTCAGGGGAACCTGGAGATCCCAACATGCAACGAGAGTCCTGGGAATGATCAAGTAGAGCATTTTAGGAGAGACTCACACTGTGTATTCATTTTCTTAGTACTATGGTCCAATTTTACATTTGTGTATGTGTGTATGATCATTTAGTTAATATCAGTCTCCATGAAGAATGGACCCATCCCTAACACTTATGGACTCTAGAGCAAGAGTATAGATAGAGGCACACATGCCATAAGCCAAAATATTTAAAAGTAATAAGTCCAGCCAATGAACTGTTAAGTAAAATAAATTTTACCTTCCTACCCTGGCAAACAAAATGTCAAAACAACCTGGGAGACAGGTTTGAATTTGGAATTATTGGATTCCTTAGAATTCTACGCTAGCCAAACGGGGGTATCCGGCCCTTGATCTACAGGGACCACTTTGATTCTCTTTCCATTCTGGCTACATCTGGCACCAGGTTGAGACTTTGTGCATTGACACTCTAGCTGGCTTTCTCAGGTTCTGTCCATACCACCCCTAAACAGCTGTGCCTTTGCCCTTCTTCCTTTGAACTTGAGGAAGAGAAATCTTGAATGTTCTGAGAGCAGGCCCATGTCTGAATACAAAAGAATTCTGGGGTCCCAGGGAATCGGGGCATGTTCTAGAAAAGGGATGTAGCTCCTTGACCTCACAGATTTCCTATGGGAAGGATGTAGCTGAAGAAGGACCAGAGTGGGGCCTTCTATGGTGAGGGATCTTCTTGCCTGGGTCTGAGGGAGGCACTGCAAAGGGACTATAAGCTCCCCAACTTGAGTGTTTGTTCAACATTGGGTCATCAGCTCTCAATCTGTTGCCTGGCATGTGTTTCATGTTCTTAATTTTTTGTTAAATGAATGATCCTCTAGAGCTCATCCAGTGGGCAGCTCCACAGGTAGGGGGATTGGGGAGAGGAGACTATAAAGAAGAAAAATATTTGCTAGGGAGGCCTGGGTGGCTCAGTGGTTGAGCATCTGCCTTTGGCTCAGGGTGTGATCCCAGGGTTTTGGGATTGAATCCCACATTGGGATCCCCACAGGGGGGCTTGATCTCCCTCTACCTATGTCTCTGCCTCTCTCTGTGTCTCTCGTGAATAAATAAATAAAGTCTTTATTAAAAAGTACTTGCTGGCATCAACTACTGAAAGTGAGCTGTGCAGAAGGGGCACACCTGTTCTGTGGAATCACAAAGGGCAGTGCCTTGGCCAATAATGAAATCTTTAGGGAAGTCCCTTTTGGTTTTGATATTAGAAAGAACTTTCTATCAAAGCTGTCCCAAGAGAGTATAGGCTGCCTTAGAGAGGGGGCTCAAATGGGTGATTGGAACTAGTGATCCTCAAGATCCTTTCTGAGCCTGAAAGTTGGGGTTCATTACAATGAGGATGCTTGAAGGCCCAGAGACATTTTTTAATCCAAGCAAAAAGAGATGAACTTGCATCCCTTTTCAATTCGAGGGGCCATCTCATCCCAGTATCTAATCCCAGTGTATGCAATCCATGGCCTGTACAAGTGTGTCTTCAGCAGAAATGACAAAGAATAGTCTGTCCTGCGTACACAGAATTCCTAAGTTGTTGGCAATCGCGCGTTTACAGCAGGCACAACCGCAGTAGGAGAGCAGCATGCCATGAACCAGAGGCAACAGATGCCATCGTGGACTAAGGATGCAGAACCATCCCAGAAAAGGGGAAACCCAGTTACCCATCCCCGCCCCCCACCCAGAGTCATGAGCGGATATTGTCATTTTCCCATCTGGGGTTTCCCATTTCTACTTTGTCAGTCCTAGTCTTGTTTAAACTGAAAGCTCCAAGGACCCTTTCCCCACCCAGAGTTCTCACCAGTGCTCTCGTTCTTTGTTGGGAGGTTGATGTAAGGATGCTCAACCTCCACCATCAGGCCCCTGGCTGCTTTCCAGATTTAACTATCCATCTTTCACATGCACATCCATGCACAGGAATAAAAGCATCGAGTGCACCTGTCTCAGTTTCACAGACAGAATTAAGGACTGGAGGAAGAGAGGCACCTGGTGTCTTGACAATTATGGAGCGATTCTCACCTCAATTGTCTGTGGATCCTCTACACGGTATTCATTTTGCAGTCGTCCTTCCTCACTTGCCAGCTTGGCATCTGCTTGCGAGGTGTTGGTAACTTATTGGGTGTGGCTTCTAGCTTAGCTGAGCCCCTTATATAGAAAAGTACTTAATAAGGCTGGTAGGGCAGGAGTAAAATATGGATTTCTGAAGAGCCTGGGAGGAGAAAGGCCAGATACTGGGATTCTCTCTCTCTCTCTCTCTCTCTCTCTCTCTCTCTCTCTCTCTCCCTCCTCTCAACCACCGCCCTCTTCTTTTCCAGCTGGTGTGTTGGAGAAGCCCAGCTGTGGCCTGTGAGTTGGGGGAGGGGGAGGGGAGGGGGGAGGGGCTACTCGAAGGAGTGTGGGAATGAGCGAGCTGCTTCTTGTTTGCTGGGAAGGAAGCCAAGTTGGAAGTGAGCCCGGATGTAAAGGAGCTGGCAAGTGAATACTGTGTGGCCTGAGCTGCACACCATCCCCCTTCTGAGATGTATCATATGTAAGATAGAGTCCATGTGTGCGGATTACATAGAGTACACATTTGATACCTCCCTCTGCGTATGTTAAAAGTAAAAAAGGGGGTGCACGTGGGACTGACTGCCTCATAACAGAATAGGCAAAATTGACTTAGTGACAATTTGAGTTCCAGGTAGATGCAAACTGTCAGCAAAAAAGAAGATCTGCAGATATAGGCTCTATCAAACTCCACGATTCAAGCCCTCAGGGGGGAAGGGGGACACATGGGCCCCAGTCTTGGACTCAGTTCATCGCCCTCGTGACCTTTTCTTCAGGGGGTCCCGCTCAGAGATGTTGAAGTAGATGGATCAAATTCATTTCCTTCTTTACGGAAAGGTCACTTCGGTCGTGGTTGAAGTCAATCAACGTCAATTTCTCCAAAAGAAGCCTCTTGAAGCCACCCTAGTGCCTAGCATATGACTCTACATATAGTAGGAGCTCAAAATTTATTTATCCTTTACTCTCCTTGCTGGCACATGTTCATTCCGGACTAACAGAGTTATCTTTGGTACCTAGTGTACACAAGATAGAAGATATATTTGTGTGTGTGTGTACATGTGCACATATGTGTGTATGTCTGTATTCAAATTAAAAATGCCAAGCAAGGGGGATATGGATGTTCCCCTGAGACCCTCTCCACCTCATCCAACCTCCTTTTCAGATTCTGTAATAACAAATAGTGTGATTCTTATCCTAGTAATCATAGTGATCAGTGTCCTGGCTTGAGTCCACTTGGCCAGTAGCAGACCCGTTCTTGTTCTCTTGCTGAACGATGGGAAGAACACAGGCTTTGAAGCCATGAAAGACATGAATTTAAATCCCAATTTGGGCCCTTCCCAGCTGGGTGATCTTGGGCAAGTTACTTCATCTCCCTGGACCTTGATTTCATTGTTTATAAAACAGGGATAAAATACTCAGTTTGAACACTTACCCTAAGTGGTGGACATGCTGTATTAAAGTTCTAGGCACACAGTAGCTGTTCATTAGATGGGAGTGATATTTACTCCCATTCTGTCGCTGTGGCTCAGAGACCTAGAGTGGGGTCCCCGGATCATGCTGCTACCTCTCACTACAGCCTTAAAAAATCAGATGCTCTGAGTTAGGCTGTGCTTTGAGCACAGTAAACCCTCTGCTGTTTTCATGCCTGACATCAGGGACACGCGTGCAGATCCAGTGTGTCTGTTTAGCTGACCTCCTGCCTCTGTATTGCCTGATTCAGTTCAACCTCCCTACTCTCCTGTCCAGGTCTCTCACCTCCAACATAGTTGTCTTTATCTATCTCCATCACCGCCATGTTCCCGACAGACCTTTATTAAGCAGCACTCTCTTCTTGACAGAAACTGTGAAGAAAGACACTTTCCTGGATTCGGAGTCCCTAGAGGCCAGGAGCACACAGAGGAACATGTAGAGGAAGTAGCAGAAGAAATGCTTGCCTAACATGTGACAGCAAGGTGTTTGTGTTCAGGGTCATCCCTAGACTAGCATTTCTGAAAGCCTGGGATGAGAGGGATACCCCAGACAGACAGGATGTTAAATAATGTTGATTATCAAGTGAGAACGTTGTTCCCTTTTCAGTTTGTCCTCATGCCTTATGAGTATGTCTAGGAGAAAATCTCATTGGAGTGATAATATGTCTTTAACACCTTTCTAACACTTGTCAATCTCCTTTGTAAACAAAGAGAAGGCGTCAGGCTCTGAGGCTTTGGACATACAATGATATCTAGCTAGAATTTGTTAATCTTGTTCTGTTTGCAGTTGTGTGTATCTATTCTTTTATTAATAGACTTTTAAAAGATTTTATTTATTTATTCATGAGAGACACAGAGAGAGAGGCAGAGTGAGGGGCAGAGGGAGAAGCAGGCTTCCCGCAAGGAGTCGGATGCGGGACTCAGTCCCAGGACCCCAGGATCATGCCCTTAGCTGATGGCAGACGTTCAACCACTGAGCCACCCAGGCCTCCCAATAGATTATTTTTTAAAGCAGGTTTAGGTTTGAAGCAAAACTAGGTGAAAGTGCAGAGTTCTCATATAGTCACCAACCTTCCACCCCAACCTCATCCTGCATCAGAGCGGATGAATTTGTTACATTGGATGAACCAACACTGACATGTCATTATCACCCAAAGTCCATAGTTTACATTGGGGTTCACTCTTGGTGTTTTGTGTTTGAAGCGTTCTGACAAGTGGATAATGGCATGTATCTACCATATGTGGTATCCTTAGAGTTTCACAGCTTAAAAATCCCCTGGGCTCCACCCATTTATCCTTCTGCTCCCACCCCCGAACTCCTGGTTCTATAGCCTGGCCTCTGCCAGAATGTTATATAGTTGGAATCATACAATGTGTAGCCTTTTCAGACGGGCTTCTTTCACTCGGTAATATGCACTTACAGTTCCTCCGTGTCTTTTTGTACCTCGATAGCACATTTCTGTTTAGCACTGAATAATATTCTATCATATAGACATAGTCTATTCCTACTTTGGTAAATGACATGAGTTTTTTATGTGTGGTAGTGATAAAAGTCTCCTTTAGAATTTATTGAAGTAAAAACGTTAACATTTTGAGAAAAATGTTAAGTATGAAGTAAATAAAGTATAGATGGTACATGCATACATTAAAAAGTATACGTGACTGAAGTTTGGGTGGCACTGACCAGGGCTGCATGCTTTATAATAGTTCTGAAACATTTGTGGGTACCAAGAAGTGCCTCGAGAAGGAGGTAAATGCTCATTCCCAGGCCATGGTTCCAGGGTAGTGCCCTGGAACCTACATTTTCAACCCCTGGCTTTGACAATTCTAATGCAGGTGATTCAAGAATACCGTATTAAGCAGCGGTTTGGAGAGGCAACCAAAAGGGGGTGGGGAAGAGAGGCCTACCCGTAGACCCAAGGTTCAGGACGGTGGGCACTGGAGGTGGAGAGAGGGCACAGGACCATGCGACTAGGAAGGAAGTGACGTGTCACTCAGGGCAGAGGCAGGAAGGGATACCTGTTGCATCTCTCTCTTTCCCTGCCTCAGAGATCTGAGAGCTACAAGTCTCAAATGGGACAGCTGCAAGATGGAAAAAGCTAACACACACAGGACTGTAACACGAGGGAGATGACAACTTTGATTATATTAAGACACTGAGACTTGGAGGTTTGTCTGTTGCCCAGCTAATGTTAATTTCCCTGGCTAATACAACCATTAATTCACACTCCTGATTTATGTTCAGAGAGTACTCTTGAGCAGAATCAAATCAGGGGCCTCACTGGGGAAGCCCCAGAGTCCCAAGGCAAGGCAGTAGAAAATACCCAGCTTGCCGCCCCATAGCTCACTGAGTACCCTCAATGACACATGTCAGCTCACAAATGACACATCGCTTTTACCTACAGCTCATTGGTTGGATCTAGAAACATGGCCCTACCTAATAGCAGTAGGGATGGGGAGTATCATTCTCCTGGGCACCTGGAAAGAGAGAAACCTCAGGAATGGTGAGCTCTAGACGTCTCTCCCTCAACAGTATTAGTACCTCTCTCTTAGGGTTGTGAGAAAGGTAAATGAGAGAACATATGTTGAATATGGAGAACACTGCTTGACCCTCACTGAGAACTCCGGAAATACTAGTAGTTTTGTTACTATCTCCTGAGTTATTAAAGGAAGAGGTTGTACTCAGAGATATCCAAGCCTCTTCTAGTTCCGCAGTCCTCTTCATGCCATGTCAGGTGGAGGAGCAGTACCGGGGGCTGGCATTCCAACTCCCCCCTCTGCCAACAGCAATCTTCCTAGAAGAATGAACTTAGAACTGGGCCTTAAAAACCAAATCAGGGAAGGAATTTGGAAAATAAGACAATGAAGACTGTTCCAGGTGTAGGAACAATGGAAGCAAGGATCAGAGGTGATTTTGCAGAAAATTAGCATGATGGCTAAGAACACGGGGCCTACATAGCCAAGGAGAACTGCTCTCAAATCCCAGTGTTGCTGTGTAGTAGCGGTATGACATTGGGCATATCACTTGCAGACCCAGAATCTTCATTTTCTCCACTACAGAATGGAAATGATAATAATACTCTCTGTCTCAGAGGTTGCCGTGAGGTTCAAGTGATATAACCCAAGGAAAACTCATAGTGGGGAATGCAAACATATGAAATATTTACAAGTGTCCAATAAACATTAGCTCTTGATGTTGTTATCTGCCTTTGCCCACTTTCTGTTGTCTTCTTCAAACTTTCTTTGAAAATTTCTGCCTTGGTGTGAGTGTGAATGTGGCTGCTGATCTCTGGAGGCACTGCCAAGACATCATCAGGGTAGATGAAACTAAATATACCCAAGCACTGCTGGTAGGCTAAGGGAAAATCATCTCACAGATACACATGCTTTTTTAAAAAATGTGTATGGAAGCCATTGTGATGAACAAAATCAAAAGCATCCTTCACTTTAGCGTAGCATCTTGTCAATAAGTATATTCTCAATCAACAGATACGCAAAGCACTATTCAACTCACTTGAGGGTTTATGAAAGTGACACATTAAAAGGGAGTTAAGTTGAGGGACATTCTATAAAACAACTAGCCAGTACTTTCCCAAAGTGTCAGGGTCATGAAGAATGAAGAACAATGAAGGAAATGTCCCAGACTAGAGGAGTTTAGCAAGATACGACAATAATAAGTACAGTGTGTGATCTGAATTGGATTCTGCACCAGGTAAAGGACATTAGTGGAACAGTTGGTGACACTTGAATAAGGCGTGTAAACTAGTTAGCAATATTGTATCAATGTTAAGTTCCTGGTTTTGGTCATTGGTCTATAAGATGTTAACCTTTGAGAAATTTGGTCAACCAAAATTGGTCACAATTGTCCCAGGGTCAATGGGAACTCTTTGTGCTATTTTTTGCAAGTTTTTTTTTTTAAGTTTCTCGTTTTTTTTTTTTAAATATTTTATTTATTTATTCATGAGGGACAGAGAGAGAGACAGAGAGAGGCAGAGATACAGGCAGTGGGAGGAGCAGGCTCCATGCAGGGAGCCCAATGTGGGACTCGATCCTGGGTCTCCAGGATCACGCCCTGGGCCAAAGGCAGGCGCTAAACTGCTGAGCCACCCAAACTGCCCTATTTTTGCAAGTTTTTAAATAAATCTGATTACTGCAAAATAAAAAGTTAAAAAATAAAAATAATTTCAGTGGGGGTGTTTACTTATACTTGGAAAAATTGGGACTTACTAGTGAACAAACAAGACCATAGGTTTGGTGGTTATAAAAACCTCATTTACAGTTTGGGTTCTAGAACTTCCTAGCTGTGGGCTTCGGGCAAATTACTTAAAACCTTTGAAGTTAAGAGTCTTCTGTCTGCACCATGGGGCAAATAAAAAAATACTTCATAGCATGGTTGCAAGAATTTGGGTAGACAACGCTTACTGCAGTGCACGAAGGGGCACCCCATAAACGTGAGCTCTGTGTCTGGGCTCTCCTTCACCTATATCCCAGGAGGGTGTTAAACCTCACCTCACACATTTCCCTGGGTGTAAGTACTGTGTGCTAAGTGCTTTAAGATTGACAGGGTGACACCTGAGCCATGAAAGTGTTGAGTGGGCAATAAAGTTTTCCCGATATGGGATCTTAAGCATATAAACAGAGCAAAACAATCATAAGCAAAAACAGCATTGGCCATTATGCAGTGTTCTTCAACAGTTTTTAACCTAACACCCCAAAAGGAGTGATTTGACACATTGAGTGAGTGTGGGCCATATATTTTGAGACATCCTGTGGCGATCCCTCCAGGAGCCACAGAATTAAGTCTCCGTAGGGCAATGTGCTTCTTGAGGAAGTAAAGCTTTCTAGTACTGGGGCTCTGAGTTCTCCAATGTGTTTAGAAAACAGCTGCCCAAACCAGGCAGCTGCAGGTGAATGAGAGCAGGTATGCGTTGGATGCAAAGGTGTCCACTCCTGTTGGGTGCATGTGTGTGGAAGGGAGTGAGAAGGCTGAGGAGGTAAGGGGAGTGGGGGTGTGTGTGCACGTGAAATATGACTATTTAATTTAGTAGAAAAAGGCATTTGAAGGTGTTGATCCTTTTGCAGCTCCAGCCTTTTGCACACCTTTGTTCCAGCGAGAGCCCAGGGGTCTAGTCTTCGCAGTCAGTGCTGATGTTTTACGTAATACTTGCTGCCTTGTTTCTTGCTTTGGACACTCATTAAGTGTTTGCTATAAAAAAAAAAAATCAGTTTGGGGCTATGGAGGAGTATATGATAGGATTTCAAAGGTGCTTCCTTTCCTGAAAAAAACACATAGAGAGAGGTTCTTCATGATTTAAATTAATTTCCATCTTTCCTATGAATGTAAAGAAAGTAAAAAAGTAAAAATGTGCTTATCTGGCATGATAGCTGGAATTTGCTTCCAAACAATCCAGTGACTACAGAGGATACAAGCTGGATGATGTGTTTAAAAGTGCTGAAGTTGGGTAATCAGTTTATTGTACTATTTTCTCTACTTAAAATTTTTATTACATTACATTTTGTCTATACTTCTATATTTTATAACTACGTATTTCATATATTTTCCTCTTCTTTGCATGGGGTTGAAAGTTCCCCTAATAAAAAGGTATGATATACTATTTGCTATAAAAAGACAGTTATTGAATAGGTTTTACAAAAGGGGAGGTGGAGTTAGCTGAGGGTGGACAAGACAGCTTTGGGCACAATAATGGTGGGGACCCAAGTCATAGGCAGACAGAACTTGAGTATGTCTCACCAGGTACTTCATTAGACTTGCTCAGTGAGGGGAATACATTTGATGACCTCTCAAAGGATCTTCCATCCCCAAAGGTCATAACTTAAAGACGAAAATGTCTTGTCCATTTCCTTTCTGGTTCACCTGGTCTGATGGCAGCAAAAGGGTCAGTGTGACCATTGACTCAGCACAGTTGGGTGCCAGGCTCTGGAAACACAGAGGCAAGATGGAGCCCTCAGAGTCTAGTGTGAGAAGCAACCACAGGCAACATGATGAGTTCCTTGAACTGGGGTTGCATTCATGGTGCTGAAGGACTACACAAGAGGGGTGACCAGTGATGCCTGAGAAAATGGGACAAGGATTGCAAGAAGAGCTGATCTTTGAGTGGACAAATAGGGATGAGAAGGAGGAATGCTCCCAGGGGAAGTGTATGCCAAAGTCTAGCAGTACAAGGTCTACCTCATTCTCCTCATTAGAAACATATTCCTTTCCACATGGCCTAATCCTCTCTCCCTCTCATTGCTTTTCAAATTGCCCTGCTATGTTTTAAGACCCAGCATAGCTTTCCTCACAGAGCTGGCTGGATTAACGTGTGGGCAGGGTGCAGAGAGGGGAGGGGTGGTTTACTCCTTTCTAGAAAGGACTCTCAATGCTGGCTTCTCTGGGCCTGGCTCTATTGGCCTTTCTGTAATAAAAGCCTCGTGGTCTGGCTGTGCTTGTGAGCCACCTGCCTGGGAATAGTAATGCCACAGAAACTCACATGGTTAATTGAACTGAGTTTTTTTTATTTGAATTTTTTTTTTTTAATTTATGATAGTCACACACAGAGAGAGAGAGAGAGAGAGAGGCAGAGACACAGGCAGAGGGAGAAGCAGGCTCCATGCACCGGGAGCCCGATGTGGGATTCGATCCTGGGTCTCCAGGATCGCCCCCTGGGCCAAAGGCAGGCGCCAAACCACTGCGCCACCCAGGGATCCCTGAACTGAGTTTTTTTATCTGGAAGCTTCAGGAGAGTCTGGAAGTTCCTTGGGGTTCAGGAACTTCCTTACCTTCCAATTCATGCAGAAGCACCAGCTTATATTCCTGCAGTAAGGAGGGAAGAGTAGACATTATTTTCCTAATTTTTAGAAGTGAGAAACCAGGATCCAGAGAGGTGAGGTGTTGTGCTCAAGGTAGAAGGACATCTTGAAACTGGAGTCTCCTATTTTCAGAATGGGAAATACCAGTAAATATCTTCCAGGAGGAAGTCATTCATCCTTCCCCCGCCTCTTTCAGCCATGAAAATGCTCATTCATTCACTTCCTAACACATTCTTATCTTGTAGTAAAGTCTTAATTTACCAGAACATTTGGAGAATGGAGGGAGGATGGGCAGGAATATGGTCAGTTCACAGTTAATTTCATTTCCTAGTGTATTTGGGGATAGCCCTATAATTTCTATTTCAACTTTTATTGTTGAGAATCTTTGCAAAACGTGTCCATCTTGCAGTGTGTTTGAACATTGCCCAAATTTCTTTTATGTTGAAGGATTGTTGTTTAACACTAGGCTCTGTGATTATAAGAAGGCTAAGGGAATGAAGTTCTAGCTTCACAGATCACAGACACCTTGCAGAAGTTGGTGAGTGGATTTTATTGAAACTGTGATATCAACTTGTTTCATCTTCCTCCTGCAGCAGAAGAGTGAAGCTTCTAGTTCATTCATTCAGCAAATATTTATTGAGGAGCTGCTTTATTACTAGAACTGTGCTGAGGATTCTAGATATGCCAGTGAACTGGAACCTGGCTCCTGTCCTCCAGGAGCTTAGGAGCCCAGTAACTGCAGGTGGGGTGATAACAATGCAGGTCGATAAGGCTTGTTGTGCCAAGTGCAGTGGTGTACAGGCTTGACGATCAGGGAGGCCTTCTCGAAAGAGGAGGTGTATGCGCTGAGGTTGGCCAAGATAAGAGAGTGAGAGAGCACTCCAGGCAGAAGTAGGAGCTTTTCCAAAAAACTTGGAGGGAGGAAATAGTGTTTCCATTCCCAGGAGGAATGGAGAAGCCCAGTGTGCTTCAAGACACAAGCATTCACTCATCCTCCTTTCTTTGTGTCCTCTGGTGAATCAAGTTGGCTGCTTCCCTAGAGTGTCAACTGTAGAAGCTGTGAGTCTTGCTCAGCTTGGGGCTTCATCTATGGCAGCCTTGGCCTAGTCCAGCCTGGCTTCCACCAGGAAGCTGCCTCACTTAGTGCACTTGAGGAAGGGGACGCAGTCCCCCCAGCCCCATTGTGGGTGGCCACCCTAGTAACCACCACCTCATGTTGCTGGGGAGTACAGCAGGTTGGCAAAGGGGGTGTAGAAGCCACCAAACAGCAAACATGTGGAGGTCCACATTTCATTATAGTTGGTAAATAGTGTCTCATTCAAGGCCCAAGCATACTTCCATCTCAGCTCTCTAACTGGCCAGAGCACCCCCCCAAAAAATGTGGTCAATATATGCTGGCTCTACAGTATTTCTAGACCTTAATCTTCTCCAGCTCTCCCTCCTTTCGATGCTTGCTCCCATCTGTGGAGATTAGGAAGATACAACCATGGTACTAAGTTTGCCTTTTTTTCCCCCTGTTAAATTATCATCCATCGGTTGCCATCAGCATGATCACTACCTACTCTTATGATAGAAAATGTTAACAGGATTTGTTGCTTATAGAAAAGTATTTTGGGAGAAAGGATGTACCTGCATTTTGGGGATCAAGGGAATCAAGATCCAAAGAGGTTACATGGTATTTCTGTGCCACTGTTATGCACACACACTGGGCTCGCTGTAGATAATATAGCCAAACAAAACAGACAAGGCCTCAGCTGTCATGGAGCTTACAGCCTAGAGGTGAAGTCTAGCGGCATTACAGGCCCCAGGTCATGCTAGTGATCCTAGTAGGTCTTGGCCATACTGGGCAAACTGCTCTAGCTTCTTGGCATAGCTCGGTTTGTAGCTCTTGCTTTCCTGCTCCTGGATAATGCTAATTTCTTGATCAAATTTCTAGTCCCTTCTCCCTGCATTTCTGCTTCAAATAGGCACAAGAGGTCCTTTCCCTGCCCTTGGTGATGTCTGGCATGAAGTAGAACTAGGAGTGGTAGCAGCGATATCTGTTTTATGCCTGTTGTTGCTCTATAAACTCTCCAGACGCCGAGCAAATAATTAAAAGTGAAGACAGAACTTTAGCTGTTACGCTCCAGGAATGTAATAGAGTCTTTGAGGACAAAACTATGGAATAGAGATTACCATCTCTTACTCCCCTTATGGATGAGGAGGCAGATTCAGAAACGTCAGGTTAGTGTGTTGGTTTGTAGAGATGGAGTTTAAATTCTGGGCTCCTAGCTCCAGGCTCCAGTACTTTTTTTTTTTTAATATTTATTCATTTATTTGAAAGAGAGAGATCATGAGAGTGCAAATGGGGAAAGGTGCAGAGGGTGAGGGAGACAGAAAATCTTAAGCAGACTCCCTGCTAAGAGCAGAGTCCCATGTAGGGCTTGATCTCAGGACCCTGAGATCCTGACCTGAGCTGAAATCAAGAGTTGGATGCTTAAATGACTGGAGCCTCCTGGGTGCCCCTCCAGTGCTCTTTCTACTATTTAATTAAAAATAATTAAATTCAGGGGTACTTGGGTGGCTTAGGCGGTTAAGCATCTGCCTTCGGCACAGGTCATGATCCCAGGGTCCTGGGATGAGGCCCTGAGTCAGGCTCCTTGCTCAGGGGGAGGTCTGCTTCTCCCTCTTCCTTACCCCCTGCTCGTGTGTGCTCTCTCTCACTTTCTCTCAAAAAGATAAATACAATATTTTAAAAAATAATTAAATTCTGTAGTTATTTGTTAAGCAACAATGATGTGCCTATCATGGTGCCAACCCTCGGAATGCAGAGACATAAACATGGCTCCTTCTGTCAGTGACCTTTCAGTCTGACAAAAAAGATAATCATGTGAGGGAACTGTCATAAAAATAATGGTGGAGAGATGTTCTAGTTACAGCGTGGGCAGAAAAGAGGGAAGGGTCAGGTCAGCTTGAGTGAATCAGAGGTAGGCAGCCTCGAGCCAGTGCTAGGAGAATGGGCAAGAGTTCACCAGAGCCCCATGGGGGAAGGAGCACCTCAGCACTTGCAAAGGTGAGGTGGTGTGGCAAGGGAAAGGAGTACAGGTGAGGAGGGTCAGGAGACAAGACGGCGAGGACCAGAGGTCCTTGAGCATGTCCAGTGTGTTGCGTCCATGAAAGCTGCTCCTCTCAGTAAGGAGGCAAAGACACATCCAGACCACCCCCACATCCACAAAATGGGTTCTGAGCAGTTCGCTCCCCTGCTTCTTACTGACATGGGAAAAACGCTAAATGCCCTCTGTACGGTGACAACCCAAGACTGTTGGGATTTGGACCTAACCTCTCCTTCCAGCCTCCAGCCTTCAGCCTCACCACCCCAACGTTCCATCAGCCACTCCAGCCAATCCCCACTGCCTGCCATTTTCCATTCCCTAAACATACCCCGTGGCTCTCTGCCTTTTGGTTTCCATTCAAAGGCTTTGTTTCCCCTGCGACATCTTTCCCTTCATCCTTCACCACCCCTCTGAACCCTAACCACCTCCAAGCCCTACCTCACCTGTCACCTCCTCCGTGAGGACTCCCTCCTATGTTGCATCTCATCCTGGCTATGCTCCCATAGCATGCACTCACCACAGGCTGCCTGCCCTGTTACCACCATTGACCTTCATGTCCCTTCCCCAGTGGAAGGTGAGCTCAAGAGAGCTGGTGCCACACCATAGTTCACTGCTGTATCATTCACTGTGTCTAGCAGTTGCAGGGGTTCAGAAAAGGCAATGTCATTAACAGAATCCACCTCAGTTAGGTATTTGAATGCTTTAATGGATCCACTCATGCTAATGTGGGTGCTGTGGTCTGAATTTTGCTTCCCTCTAATTCACATGTTGAAGCCCCAACCTTCTATGTGATGATATGTGGAGATGGGTGTTTAGGGGGAGTAAGAGGGTTAGGCGAGGTCATGAGGGTGGGGCTGTCATGATGGGATTAGTGCCCTTATAGGAAGACACCAGAGAATTGTTGCCTCTGCCTCCACCATGTGAGGACACAGCAAGAGGCTGGCTGTCTGCCAGCCAGGGTTTCCTCACCAGAACCCAACCACACAGGCACCCTGATCTTGGCCTTCTAGTTTCCAGAACTATGAGAAACAAATGTCTGTTGTTTAAGCCTCCAATCTGTGTTTTTGTTTTTTTTTTTGTTTTGTTTTGTTTTGTTTTTGTTATGGCAGCTGAGCAGACTAATACCGCGGGGGAGAGGAGATCTATAAAGCGTGTTTTTAACCATCTCAGTGGCTGGCACCTCACCCTCCCTGTCATTCCGTCAACACAGTACAGCTTCTGAGACTGGGAATCTGTCAATGAGCAGTCAGACATGCTCCTGCCCGTGAGGAACTTACCTTCTCGTTGTCAGAGGCAGAAACCCGGGGACACCAAATAGGTGGAATTGAGGGACGTTCAGCAAACAACCGATCTATGGTGTTTGGGGATTTCAAGATCCTGGAAGAGGAGAGAAAGATTGAGGAACTGTTGCTGATGGCAGGAGACCAGAGATGAATAACACAAAACGCAGTGTGGGAGCCTGGAACCCAAACCAAATATGCTCTTGGGAAAACCGTGGAAGTTTGAGTGGGGTCTTTCGTTTGGTGATAGTATTTAGCATAATTTCTGGTTCTCGTAGTTGTAGGGTGAATGTGTGTACGATGTCAGCATTGGGAGGGACTCAATGAGGGACACCCAGCAAGATTTAGATTCTCTATAAATCTAAAAGGAGTTGAAAATGAAAAGTTAAAGGAAAAAAAAGACACGTGAGCATAGCCCTCAGTTCCTCTTTTCCTCTGCCCTCTCTCCATCATGGGCATTTTTCTTTTTTCCTCTTTTTAAGTAGGTTCCATGCTGGTGGTGGAGCCCAACGTGGGGCTTCAACTCACGACCTTGAGCTCAAGACCTGAGCTGAGATCAAGAGTCACTCAACCAACTGAGCCACCTGGGTGCCCCTTCATGGGCATTTTTCAATCAACATATTCATCTATTGCTTTTACTTCTGAACATCTCTCCAATCTAGCTGTTTCTCTGGGCTTAGACTGCTACCACCGCCGTCTAAACCTCCGCCTTCACTCCTGTTCTCTACAGAATTGCAGGAATTCTTTACCCACATTGGCTTCAAACTCAGGACTACCTCCTGGCTCCTTGACCTGCTTTACAAGGCCAGCGAGCCTCTGCCTCCCTCTCTAGATTCCTCCATGGCCTAACCTCACCTCTCGCCTTCCTTATCTTTCCTAGAGATACTGACCTTCTTTCCAGTTCAAAGAAGCTTCCATGCTCTTTTGATCCTGTGCAAAACCCCATGCCTTCTGCTCAGAAGGCTCTCTGCCCCCTCACATTTGTACGTCTCCCCTCACCTGATCAGCACCTCCCATCCTTCAGAAGTCCCCAGTTCCTATATGGGTTGAGTGCTCTTCCTATAAGCTTTGCAGATCCGTGCACTCACCCCATGGAACATAGCATCCACCCCACTGTACTGTCATTGTTCCTGTATTCCTCCCTAGACTGTAATCCCCATGAGGGCAGGTGTCGTGTCTACATGGGTCCTATTGCTTCCTAGCGTCTTGCACAGAGGTCGACACATTGAGGACACTCAATGGATTTTTGTTGAATGGATGAACCAACATTTCTAAGCATTAATTTTATGCATCAAAACCCTACCCCCCAAGCTATGTGTGTTCACGCGGGGAGTGGTAGGTACCAAAGAAACATATCTTAACCTTCGGTGGTACGTGCGTGTGTGCCTGTGTAGATTCACAACCATCTCCTGAGCTTTCCTGGCATAATCTGAAACCAGCCCGCATACGCAGAGGGCGAGGAGAGGCTGAAGAAAGAAGCAGGCCACCCCAGCGTGGTAGGTGGCAACTTTAATACTAGCAAAGGGAACTTACATATGAGGCTTGTGTTGGGTGGCAGCAAGGTGAATGGATCCCCACACCCGCCCTGCAAATCTTAAAAGCTTATAAAGAGGCCCTACCTGGGTTCAGCCACATATACTATGCAGGTGTTTTCAACACCTCATCACCACCCCCAACGCTCTGTCCTTGGAGCAGGGAAAGCAAGTGGAACCCACATTTCAAGGACAAGGGAAGGGATGACGAGCCTCTGAGTGCTTGGTTCCAGCTCACAGGTCAATGGGCAGTCATGCCCTTTTGATCACATTCCCCAACTCTGTGTGTGTGTGTGTGTGTGTCTAGAGTGTGTGGGGTAAAGTCAGTTCTGAATGCTACTTGACATAGGGTGGCCAACCATTCCAGCTTCCTAGAGGACTGATGAATTTCCCACAGAGCAGGACTTTAGTGCTGAACCTGGAATAGCCCCAGCTGGACCTGGACCATCGGTCAGCTACAGCAGTGCACCAACGAATTGCCACATCCAGGGACGATACCTCAGATACTCGGTGTCTGCTTCCCATATGTCGACAACCACTTGTTGATTGGCTGGTAGATCTGTCTTCACACTCGAGGAGAAAGCGGCCATCAGCTGTTTGCCAGGCTGCTGAGAGTCAAGGAGGTGTGATCTCTGAGACCCTCCCATTAGATGTTACACAGGGCAGAGGGGACAGCTTCAGTTAGGTTTCTAGCACAGAGCTTCTTGGACTTTAAAAGACGGATGAGCCGTGGAAAGTCCCTGCTGAACTGCAGCATCTGATTCCGCACGTCCTGGACCCTGACGATCTACATTTCTACACGTTCCCAGGTCAAGGCTGATGCTCCCGGTCCACAGAGCCCACTCTGAGTGCAAGGGACTCTGGTTCTCATCTTAGCTCGCACATTAGAATTATCCGGGGTGTGTGTGGGGGGACTCTACAGATGCCCAGTCACTAACCCAGACTAATTACGTCAGTCCCTAGGACGGGAACAGGCATCAGTATTTTTAACTCTTCCCCGGGTGATTCCAATGTGCAGACAAGGTTTGCAAATCCCTATGGGGGGGGGGGGGCGAGAAAGAGAAAAATCCTGCTGATGATAAGAGCTGATTGATTGGTCCAGATGGGCTAGGCTGTGCTGTCAAGTGATTTATTGGAAGTGGAGTCAGAAATCTAAAAGAGGGAGCTTATTTTGGAAAGCCTAGAGGCAAGATTCTTTAAAAAAAAAAAAATCAGGGCATGATGGTTTGTGTTCTTTGGCCGTTTAGCTAGAAATCAACAACATTCCCTGAACCCCTGGGGTGATGGAGCTCAGTGCCCAACCCTGGGCAGAGGGGGCCCTGCTCTGCAAGCAGCTGATAGGAGAGGGCGGAGGTCTTCTGAGACCCACACCAAGCGGTTTCATGGATGAGTCGTCTACACTGGTCTTCCAACTACTCAGAATTTCTCTCATTTCCTTGCTTGCTGCTGTTTCCCAGAAGCTGTTCCAAACATCGCCCGTTCTCGTCCAGTTGCCAACCTCATTCTGAGCAGATGAACTTGCCTCCTCCTTTACTGAGAAATGTGGGGTCAGCCCTTCACCTCCCATCATCGCCCACTTCCACCTGTCATCATTCCCTCTTCGCTTCTGCAAACATCCGTCTTTACCTAGTGTCTCCCACTCCCTCCTGTCTGCCTCCTTCCCAAAACGATGACACCTGGTGCCCTTTGTCCCAGCTCAGGCCATCACCTTCAGTCTCCCACTGGGACTTCCCAATCACCCATTGCCACCTTCCCCGGCACACAAGCTCTCGGACACCCCAATCCCGTCCTGTGCGCTGCCCCCCCCTCCCCGTGGACACCCAGGCCTGCCAAGTTCTCTAATATCCCTCGAAGGTGTAGTGCTCTTTCACCCCCTCACGTGCACTTCCCTTGTGCTGTCTGGTTTCCCCTCCACCAATGACTGAAAATATTCCTTGGAAAGTCCCCGATGACCGAATTCTGAAACCCAGTGGCCGCTTAGCAGCCCTCCCTCCATGGTTCCTCTGCCTGTTAGACACCCTCAGTTCTCCCCTCCTTGCCTCTGGGCTTTCCCCTCCGGGGGTCTGTCTCTGGTAACCTTGCCTGCGGTGGGTGCAGTGGGTGCGCAGGAGCCCTGGCTCGTCGTCCCTCCCACCCTGCTTCTGGTGAAGACTTGTCCAACCCGGCCTGCCCTGCAGGTGCGCTCAGGAGGTCGCCTGCAAGACTGCGCTGCAGCCAGCCTTCCCTTTCCCCACCCCCTGCCCCACCGCGAAATACACGGGAGGTTCCGAGTAACATTGGGTAAGGGTGGGAAGGGTAAGTATTGTTAAATGTATATTTTTGCTGCAGTTTAGTTAAAAAAAAAAAAAAAAAAAGAAAGAAAGAAAGCCGAGAAGCTTCTGTTCTACTCCGTCTTTCTGTCCTGCCAACCCGGGAAGTGAAAACGACATTCCCACACCTCTGCAACATTTCTGAAATCACAGCGAGACCATCTTCTGCGAACTGAGCCCTCCTGCCAAATTCCCTACACGGCTGATGGGTCCTCCCGGGCTCCCATGCCTGCAGCCTGCAGCCTGTGGCTGCTGCCTCTCCCTCTCCCTGGGCGCACACCCCCATGCGCACGAGTCAGGCACTAGGCCCTGCACGGAAGACTTCAGCATCCACCCCCTCCCCTGCATTTCCCCTGCCTTCCACTGCCGGCTAGAGATCTTTCTATTCAGACCCAGAATGTTTCAATAGACTTCTAACTACTGTCCCTACGTCCAGTTACAATCCCGAGCTGCTGTGTTGTGGGCTGTAGGGCCTCGGGAATGTCGTTGGACATCTCTGAGCTGCAGGGTCATTACCTGCGAAGTAGGAATATTTAACATTTCTCTCCCATGCTGTTCTCAGGATTCATTAAGCTGGATGAAGGATTATAAACAGTCTGGCAAATGTTAGGAACTCAGATATTAGCTGCCAGTCTCCTAATTCATCACGCATCCTGCTATCAAATCTTCTATGGCTCCCTACTGCCCACTGAATAAATACCTCAGCTCCGGTCCTACCCCTAAGAGTCCTTCAATCTGGCCACAGCCTTCCATTTAACCTTCACTTTCTACTAGGCCCTGTTTTTCTGGACAGTGGGACAAGAAATTCCTTTCACAGACATGCACATTCCTGCCCTCGTGTTCTTTTCCTGGGCAGTTCCATCTGCTCGACTGGTCCCCCCCCCCCCCCCGCCAAGTGTCCACCTATCTCTTCTTGCTGGCGTTCCAGTGCCATCTTGCAGCGGGGGAAGACGAGAGCCTTCCCAGCCCCTGGTGGCCCCCCTGGGGACTGTGGAAGCTGACCTGGTTCGACCCAGGGGTGCAGGTCTTAGAGGACAGGTGCGCTGCTGCACGTGGGAACCAGCTGCTAAGGCCCAAGACAGAGAAGAAGGTGCCATGTGGATCTTCCCACAGGCGTGTGGAAAATAAAACAGCTCTCCCCTCAACTCTCCTTGCAGGGTCCCTGACTCCCCCACCACGTCCCAGATTCGCTCCTCCTCTGAGTAGGAATAAGCGCCAGAGTCTCTCTAACTTGGATGCTCCCATTCCCACTTCTAAGGGGACATCGGTGCCCCTTCCCTGCTGCCCCCATAGCGTAGCCTCCTAGGCCAGTCACAGCCACCTCAGCTCCCTTGCTGGTCCTTCTGCGGGTCTGCCCCTCAGCCCTGCTCATCTCTTTGACAAGACAGGTGTGGACCAGAGCACCAGAACATGTGTGCACCAGAGGGGGGTCCTTTCTCCTATTCAGGGGCAGCCCTGGGTTCAACCAGCCACTCTCCCTTGTGCTAGACAGGTGCCCTGGTGACTCCCGTCCCCTTGGTCCTTCTCATCTGTCAGCTGGAGGGAATAACACGAACCTTATGGGTGGTTGTGAGGATTAACTGAAGTTATACCCTGTAAAGCCCAGCCCAGTTCCTGGTGACCTAAGGCCACCAAGGCTTAAACTGAGGGCTCTCTGGGGGTGTGTGGACAAAGGTACATTGTCTTCGACCAAGGCTGGGTGTATAATTTATTTTTTATAAAAATCATATGCACACATACCCTAGAAGTGACTCCTCTTGAAAAATTGTTAGATTGGAAAGCCCAGAATCATTGGGCCTCGTCTTCCCAGTTACGGGCCATTGCTAAGTGGTGGTGGCCCCTGGCTGTGGACAGTTTGCTATCGTCCTTCCCTAGCCCCTGATCTGACCCTCCGTTATATGGCTGATATTTAATATTGCTGAAATATTGCGATGTTTGAGTGCTGGCTGGTGAGCGCCTGCTGTCTGGGGCTCTATCATCCCTACTGGCCCAGCCCTTCCCTTGGGCTTAATGTTCCCTGATCTCACCCAGTAACTAAAAGGTTAATGCGCAGCACAGTAGAGCACCTCTGGGACCCCTGTCAGGGCTGCGGGGCAGCTGACCGGTCGGTGTTTGTGCAGGTCCAGTTATTATTTTGCACAACCTCACGGCCCCGATGTATTAGAGCCTGTGCCACACGCTCACCCCTCAGTCCCCAGCACGCAGTAGGCGTTGACTGGCTGACTGAGGGACTCTGCTTTATCTTTGCAAAAATGTTGGTTTCCTCTTGTTAAAGGACAAAAATTCAAATGAGTCAATTTGAAGATTTAGCTGGCGGATCTAACTAGGCAATTCGTGAATCCCAACCAGCCGGGAGAGGGGAGCTAGCTGCAAGGAGTTGCACAAAATGAAAGGGTTTTATAGGAAGGAGGGTGAGGCAAGAGAGTTACTGGGCCAAAGCAAGGAAAAGGTCACCTTCCCTTAGGGGGAAGGGCAGGGGGTCTTATTGGGTGGATTATCTCCTCTTCCTGGAGGGGGCGGGTGGAGAGGGCCTATGTGAAGTCCTGTTTGACTGGTCAGGACCTACCTTTCTTGGGGGTGAGGGGAGGTTGAAGCTGCAATTAGGTTTAGGTCTTTTTTTTTTTTTTAATTTTTATTTATTTATGATAGTCACAGAGAGAGAGAGAGAGAGAGAGAGGCAGAGACACAGGCAGAGGGAGAAGCAGGCTCCATGCACCAGAAGCCCGACGTGGGATTCGATCCCCGGTCTCCAGGATTGCGCCCTGGGCCAAAGGCAGGCGCTAAACCGCTGCGCCACCCAGGGATCCCTAGGTTTAAGTCTTTAACCCCAATTTGGTGATTTGGCCTAAGCGACGCCATTTGGGGCCTGTGATTTTCATTTTAACACTCTGTTTTCCCTTGCTCTCCCCTCCTTGGGAAGCTAACAGGAAACTGGGTCATCTGGGATCCTGCCCTTTTCCTCAGCTCTCCCTCCCAGTGCCCCGAGTCCACACCCAGTTTCTGGGGGGCGGGCTGGGTTGGGGCAGGTAGGGCCCCCGGGGGGTAGGGCCCCACGGCTCTCAGCAGCAGGCAGCCCCTTCCAGAAGCCAGAGGCAGAAGAATACAGATGGTGCCTTCTGCCTTGTGGGCAGCCGGAATGTAGTCATGCACGAGAGACCAGACCGTGGGTGTAATCAAAACCATTTTATTTCTCAGACAATAGAAACAAACAGAACAGCAATCTCAGTCGGGACGGAGAAGGACCAGCAGGGAGCACACAGATTGGAGGGACTGCAAAATGGTATAAATTAATGAAAATGATTCTGCTGGCACTTCGCACTGCCTGCCTGCCTCCTTGGAAGGGTTCTAGCAACCGCTTTCCTGGGGCCCTGGCACTGGGGGGCCAGGTACTCTGGGAGGGCTAACGCTGGAGGATTTGACAGCAGGAGGGAGTGTCAGTAGAATGGGGGACAGGCCCAGGGGTTGACAGCGAAGAGCTGTTCACAGCCCGGACACAGAGGAGCAGGGGTCCAGGCTGGGGAACCAGGAGGCTTCCAGGTGAGGCCTGTGCTGCTCCTGCTGGCAGGGTGACCTTGGACAAGTTGCCTCCCCTCTCGGGGGCCTTGGTTTTCACATCACCGGGTAGACTGGCGAGGGGAGGTTGCAGGTCTCTGCAGCCCCGCTATTCTGTGGCCCCTGACACTGTTTCACGCAGCCCCCCCCCCTTTCCTCTGCTGAAATGAGTTGGCTTCTGTGTTTCTCTCCTACAGCTGGGAGCGCGTCCTTAAAGCCAAGGACCACTTCCTTTCTCTTCTTGATCATGAGGTCCTAAGAGCTTGGAGAGTGCTGAGTCTGTGCTGGAATGATGGAAAGATGGACAGAGGGACAGCCTTGAGGATGGCCAAGACTTGTTGCGGGGAGGGGCCCCCCATGCTCCTTACAAAGGAAGTGGGGGTCAGACTAGGAGATCACGGGCTTTGAAGGGCTGCGGTGGGGTTCATTACACTCAGCCCGATCCCCCACCTGGAAGCCCCCCTCCCTCTTCTTTTTCCTCCCTCACAGCTACTGTCAGGGTGAAGGCTGCCAGGAGAAGAGCTCTGAGGGCATCAGGCCGGAGTTCCCGGCTGCCAGCCCCTCAAAATCATTTGAGGTGTTGTATTTGTGCTACCCACAGACACCAAAACAACAGCCCGCAGATGGGAAAGCCCGCCCCCACCCCCACCCCCACCAGCCCACCCAGAGGTCCTTCCTCTTGGCCATGGAAGCTGGTACTCAGAATCCGGGGCAGTGTGACCAAGGGGCGGCGTGCTTGCTGAGATGCCAGGGGGGGTGGGGGATGGTCTGAGCCCCCAGCTCACCCTCCTGACTTCCCCTATTCCTTCATCTGGGGCGCGGGGCCTGGGTGCACGGGAGGCCTGGAAATTTGGCTTCTCCACCGCCCCCCACGCCCCACTCCGAGGGGAAGAGGGAGGTGCTGGGGGCAGGGAGCCAGCAGCCTCCAGATTTAAAGAGTTGTTTTCAAATCACCCCAGCAGGAGGGCCCGGGTGAGGGTGGAAATTAAGTGCATGCACCACCCCCAGGCTCCCCAGTCCCCAGTCACCCGCAGAGTCCAGAGTCAGGGGTGGTGATGGGGCCTCCCCAGAGCACCTCCCTGCGATGCCTCGAGATGCCAGCTTTATGCTTGAGAGACCCCGATAAAACCCAAAGCCCCGAGGCAGTGCCTGCCCCAGGGTGGGCAAATGCATGACCCAAAGAGCAGATGGATAAATGACCAGGAGGGCGGATGAGGATTTGACAAGGGCTGCAAGACCACTAGGCTCGGGTACTCATGCCCCAGCAAACACTCTTCTCCCGCAGAGCAACTAAGAGAGTAAAAGCACGTCTTAAAGAAGGAGGGGGGTGGGGATGAAAGAATGAATGGATTTTATATTTTGACATATTTACTAAGAAACGTGGAAGCTGCTTAGCACCTGCTAATTAGAATCAGAGCAACCTGAATTCCCAGTGATGTGCACATGCCAGGGGAGAGGAGGTGGAAGGATGGGTGGATTTCCCAAAGGGGATCATGGGCTTCTCCCCGTGGAGGATGGAGGGCTGTATGTAGAAGGCGGGAGGGTGGGGATGAGGAACCCCAGAAGGGCGGGGTCATTTCACATCTTGGCATCACCTGTGACAGGCCAAGCACTCTCTTCTCTCACAGATGCCAGCATGATGGGTCTGCTGATGGGGAGCACCAGGGAGAGGGTCTCGGTGACCCCTTTGGTGACCAGGTCTATCCTTGCAAGTATAGCTCAGGAACTGTAGTACTAAAGGTCAAAGGACTGGTCCAAGGTCACCCTTGTGTTCCTCATGCTTCACTGTCCCCTTTCTGGAGACCCTCTCCAATCACCCTGCTCCGGGCTATCCAACCCAGACTGCAGAGCGGTTGGAGGAGACACAGGCCCTGGACTCACACTGCCTAGATCCTCAAAAGCTGCCTTCCTCCACTTGCTGGCTGTGTCTTTGGGAAAGCTACTTTGTTCTCTGGGCCTCAGTTTCTTGTGTCGTAAATGAGAGATAATAACAGCACCCACTTCCCAGGGTTCTTGTGAGCCTTGAACAGATGAGCCATTTGAAGACCCTGACACGTTGTAAGTGTGCCATGATGTGGGTTATCATCTTTGAAGCCTTTGGATCCCAAAGGCCATGAGCATCTTTGCTCAGCCAATGAATAGCTGTGTGACGGCATGGATCAGGGGGTGTTCAGGCAAAAAGAACCTGTGCTAGTTAGTTCAGGAGGGAACTAGTTACGGTGGTGCTGGTGGACCTGTAAGTTCAGCAGGAGATGCTGAGGCAGAGCTGGGAAACAATGTCATAAGGTGGTACCGTCCCTAAGCTGGAGGGACAGAGGAAGGAGGCAGGTTCCTGGAGGCTTCCTGGTGGGATCTGGGACCCCAGAGGAGGAGTTGCATGGGGCCTGGGGTGCTGGAACTAAGAAGGCAACACAGCGACCACTGAACTTGCTCCCTGAAGCTGGGAGGGAATGAGGATGGACCCTAGCTTCTCCCTAACTCCCACGCTTCAACCTCCCACTTGGCTGAACCAGTTGGCAACAGAGCCTCAGAAGTGTGGTTTACAGGGGTCGGGACCCTGTGACATAGGGCAGAACCGGGAAAGGCAAGGAGTGACCCACACAGGGCCACGGGGCACATGACTTACCCTACAATAGTGTTTTAAAACAGCTTAAGAAAAAGTGGGGAGGGATCCCTGGGTGGCGCAGCGGTTTGGCGCCTGCCTTTGGCCCAGGGCGCGATCTGGAGACCCGGGATCGAATCCCACATCGGGCTCCCGGTGTATGGAGCCTGCTTCTCCCTCTGCCTGTGTCTCTGCCTCTCTCTCTCTCTCTCTGTGTGTGTGACTGTCATAAATAAATAAAACAAAAATTAAAAAAAAAAAAAAGAAAAAGAAAAAGTGGGGAAAGCGAGAGGAGGCTTGACGGTTGACCTGGTGCAACCATTGTGAGCCTCCTGTGGGCTAAGGCTGACCGAGCCCCTGCGGTTGTGGCAAGTATTCAGTAAGTGCAGGTTCCTTCTTTCTCGTACCAACTCCTACAGCTTCTGGAAGGCGCTGCTGACCTCTGTGACCTTATGCCACCTGACTCATGCTTAAAAGTTGAGCATTTATCACAGTGCCATGCCATTTGGGATCAGATATCTGTTTCTTCCACTAGAGGATGAGCTGCTAGGAGTGACTTCCTCCTCTTGGCATCCCTTGCTCCTGAAAGGGCCTGTCATTCAGTCATTATGGGAGGAAAGCTTTGTAGGTCGACATGCAGCATGTAACTGTTCAAAACATTCTCCAAGCCAACGTTCCCCAGCTAGGCTGGAGTTCATGGGATACGGATTTCTAGAAGTAGTGAGTCACTGACAGAATTTGAGTGGAGAGAAAGAAAAGACAAGAAGAGAGGCATGAAGTTCAAGGAAGGTGGGAAGCATGACATTTTGGAGAAAGACATTGGGACTCCTTCAAGTCACACATGTTCTGAGGATCGCCAGGTCTCCCAGCTTCTAAGCTGGTGGGTGATTAAAAACTTTAGCTTTTTTTTTCCTTTATAAACAAATAACACATGTTAATGGTAGAAAATTTGATCATTTGCTTTTGATTTCAGAAGTCAGGTAAGCAAAACAAAGAAAATAAAAATTATGCATAAGGCCAAGTCCCAAAATAATCACAGTAAATAGTTTGGAGTTTATCCACTCAGTCATACACATATGGCATTTTTTTTTCTTACTGAGAGTAGTATCAATCTGTTTTGCAACCTATTTTTTTTTAAGATTTTATTTATTTATTTGAGAGAGAGAGAGAGAGAGAAGAGAGAGAGAGTATGCATGCAGAAAGAGGGGCAGAGGGACAGGGAGAGAGACTCCTGAAGCAGACTTCCTGATGAGCATGGACCCTGACACACAGTGTGGGTGTGGGGGGTGGGGGTTCCATCCCAGGACCCCGAGATCGTGGCCTGGGCCAAAATCCAGAATCAGAGGCTTAACTGACTGAGCCCTGAGGTGCCTCTGTTTTGCAACCTATTTTTTTTTTTTTTTTTAGAACTTAACAATAATGTTTGAACCACTTCCCAAGACTTTAAAGACTCTTTCACAGCGCAAATTATAGAGCATTATACCAGTCTGCTGTAGATATTCACTTGGTTTATTTAACCCACTCCCTCTTAATTGAAATTTTTCCTTGTCTTTAATGTCTTACTGTACTGGAAAATCATATGAGTAAATCCAGATAGCCTAATCCTTTTGCACATTGTCATTTCTTTAGGATAATTTCCTAGAAGTGGAATTACTGGTCAAAGCACATGCACATTTTTACAGCTTTTAACAAGGATCAGCAAATTGCTTTCTAGAAAGTTTTTTCCCCCCTTTTAATTATTTGCATTCCCATTTGCTGTAGAGGAAATGGTTCTGGGTAAACTTACCAACACTGAATTGATCTAATGTTATTTTGCCAAAAATCAATTAATCAAATGACCCATTCACAAAATGGCCAGTTAGGTAGATGATAGGTAGGTAGGTAGATAGATAGATAGATAGAGCAAGCCAAAGCCAATTCATTAAATGGCCTATTAACAGAATAAATAATTTAACAAATATACTGATTAACAATGTCGTAAAGCAATTTATATTGCATGAGAATATTTTCCTTTGCCTGTGGAGTTGGGCATCACGTGTGAGTGGACTGGTCCCAATTTGTCCTCACAGCAGCAGTTTAAGAATTTCTCAGTTTGTTGAAATGATGGAGTTTTGTGTTTGAGAGTGTTTTTAACTTTTTATTTATCTCTTTTTAAGTAATCTCTATGCCCCACAAGGGGCTAGAACTCACGACCAAGGGACATCAAGGGTCACAGGCTCTACCGACTGAGCCAGCCAGGCACCCTTGAGAGTATCTAATAATCAAAAAAGCATATTTCCTCATTAGATACTAGCTTGTTGGCATCGTGACTAGGAATCCTCCTGTTTTTACTGGTTTCTTCTGAGATCCTTTTTACATCACTTTCTGTTGCTACACTTTTAACATTTTTATGAGATTTCAGCTCATTTCTCAATTGATCCTTTGGTTGATTTCAGCAACCAGTAAACAAAATTTCATAAGTAATAGGGGTATGACTGTCCCTTTTCGTTCCCCTGTTAGCTTAAAATTACCTATATAATTTTTAGGACTGGTCACTTCTTATCCATCCTCAATAATTGTATATTGATGGTTAATGTCCATCATATTCGAGGCATTCATCACACTGTTCATTCTCTTCTGAATTCTTGTTCTCTTTCCGCTGCTTGCCCTTTCATGTCTAGCCTTCCACAAACTTCTAACCAAGCCATCACATTCCAGTCGCTCCATGTTAGAAACCCACATCCCAAGATTTCTTGCTAGGTGGGACTGTGTCCTCTGATTTCTTTGGGATGCTGGGGACTCTCTTTCAAACTTTTTCAATGGTATGCATTTTTAGCATTCATTCGCCAATCCCCCAAACTGCATATCAGCCTTAATACATTCCTAGCAGTTAAACTTTTACATTTTAGCTCTCCCCCTGTGATGAGTTTGTTTTGGACACTTGTGCATGTCATGTTCTATTTTTCCAACCTTTCTTCATTTGGGGGCCTTCCTTCATCAGCCCCTCAAATGGCATATCAGCTTTGATTTTGAATTTCTGGAATTAATGGTTGCAGTTGTTTCTGCCTTTTTCTTGCTTAGCCCATCTTCTGGTGTTCATAAGACTTGGGGCCGATGACCGTTTGGCTCTGTTGTCAGCAATTCCAGATTTATGGCATATGTATAGCAGATTTTGTGGTTCTGCTCTATCACTGATCTCTTCTTTTATGTGTTTTGACCAATTTTGTCTTGAATTGTGAACAATATAGATTTTCTGCAAATTGCTACCAAGCCGATAGATATTCCTGTTTATTTTTTCCGATATAAATCATACATCATTACTAGGAATAACACATAGCCATTCGAACGGTGGGAGCAGCTCCGAAGCTTCCATCCCCAAGCCAATCCTCACAATACTCCAGGATCCACAGGTTACTTTATGGTGAATCTGGTCAATTTGTTGATTTATTGGGCTCACTGGCTATCTAGAAAGTCCATGTTTTAGCGAATTCTTTTCTGACAGAACAGCCTGTTTCCTTGTGAAAGGCCTATTTCCTTGCATCCTTGCCAACTATATTAGTTTTCTATTGCTGCTGTAACAAATTGCTACAAACGTCTTAGCTATAAATAGCACACATTTATTTTCTTACAGTTCTGTGGTTTCCAGGTCCAGTATAGGTCTGTCTCATCAGACTAAAATGAAGATGTTGGCACATTGCGTTCCCTCCTGGAGGCCTTAGGAGGCAATTTGTTTCTGTTCATTTGGGTTGTTGGCAGAAGTCAATTCCTTGTGATTATAGGACTGAGGGCCCAGTTCTCTTTCTGGCTGTAAACTGAGGGTCCTCTCAGGAACTAGAAGCCACTACCTTCCCGAGCTCATGGGCCACCTTCCTCATCTTCAGCAGCGGTAGTTAGTACTCCTGTTGACCATCTATGACCCTGGTTGGGCCCTCCTCTTCCACTTTGAGGGCGGATAGGATTAGACCCAGCCCAGCAGAGTGATCTAGGATAATCTCTTTAATTTTATGTCAGCTGACTAGGAACCCCGCCTCCCTTCTGTCATGTAATATAACAAATTCTCAGGTGCCTTAGTTTAGTATATGGATATCTTTGGGGGGCTGTAATCTGCCTGCCATGCCAACATTAGCTATTATTGTTAACAAAGAAAATCACCTCAGCTTGGCCTATTCCAAGCCTAGATTTAGGGGAATGGGACAGAGGACCAAGGATTGCTCTGGCGCTGTGTTACAAAAACATTTCCCCCCAAGTCCTGGGTGGAAGTGATTTCAGGTGTGGTCTGTTCCTAAGGACAACGAGGGCTCTGCTTGCAGTATGCAGGAGGGATGGCCTAGGGACCATCGAGGTGTCTCCAGAGGCCAGGCAAGCTAAATATAGCAGAATATGGAGGGAGGAGAACAGGTGAGAAGAAAGGTGGAGCATTTTAGAGAAAATGGGGTCAAAAGAAATCATCTTAGAGCTGAGAGAAATGTGTAAGGTAGGAGGAACTGAGGAACTGAATTTATGATTCATGTCCCGGGCAACTGTTGGGACAAAGGGTATGCACGCTCCTCTGGGTAGAGACGACCAGGCAGTGTCCATAGTTGTTGTACCGATTCACACTCCCCCGCAGTGAGGAAGATGCAGCACACCTGTTCCAGCGCTGGACTTGTATGTTGTCTTAAATTTGGCTAATCCAGTGGGATCACATGGTAGGTCATGTGGCCTTAAACTATTTTTTCCATGATCATTGAAGCTGAGCACTTTTTCATAAATTTATTGGCCCTTAGGCCGTCTTCTTTTGCAAAATACCCATTCAAGCCTTTCCATCCCCTCCCCTTGTTCTACTGAGTTATCAGTGTCTCCCTCTCTCTCTCTTTCTCTCTCTCTCTTGATTTGTCAGATTTCTTTACAGGTTCTGGATTTAAGCCCTTTGTCATATATGTATTTTGTGTTTGTCATATATGTGTTTGGAAATACCGTCACCTGTTCTGAGAGTTGCCTTTTTACTCTCTAAATTAAGTCTTTGGATAAACTGATTTATCCAAAGTTCTTAATTTTACCATATCCTCCCCCCACCATGGTTAATGCTATTGACCTGCTGTATAAGAAAACTTCATCTATCCCCCAAATCATGAAAATATTCTTCCTTGTTTTCTTCTAGAAGGTTTATAGATTTTATTTCCACACTTAGAACTGCAATCCATCTAGACCTGATGTTTGTGTGTGAGATGAGTTCAAGATTCCCTTTGTTTTTTCAAGTGGATATGCAACTGGCGTCACACCATTTATTGAGTAGACCCGTCTGCCCCCCGCCCTCCTGCCCCATGGCCCTACAATTTTACATTTGTCATAAATCAAGCAATCATGGATTTGTCCTGTTTGTGGACACCTTTCCACTAGTCTCTTTGAATCAGTTCAATACCACACTGAATTAATTCCAGTGGCTCCATCATTAGTCTTGATGCCTGCTGTTGCAAACAACTTTGTTCTTCAAGATCGTATTGGTTATTCTTGGCCCTTTGCATTTCCGCATACATTTTAGAATCCACATATCAATTTCCACAGAAAAGACAGAATTTTGATTGGTATTGCGTTGAATCCGTAGATGTTCTTAGAAGGATGAACATCTTTATATTTTATTAAGTTTTTCTCGGCAAAATTTCATAGTTATCAGTATAAAGTTCTTGCATGTCTTTCACAAGATTTATTTTTAAATATCCAATATCCTCGATGCTGTGTTAAATAAGATCATTCTAAATGTTTTACTTTCTGTTTACCACTGACATATGAGTTGATTTCTATTAGCCCTAAAAATCAAGAAATTTTGCCAGATCATTTTAAAATATAATAACTTACAGATTATTTTTTCTTATGAGTGTGATCATACTGACTACAAATAATAGCAACTTGTTTTTTTTCTAATTCTTATGCAAATTTATATCTTTTCTTCATTTATTGAAGTGGTTAAGACTTCCAGGAAAGAAGAAATAGAAATAAAGGTAGCGAGCATTTTTGTCTCATTTCTGACTTCAGAAGAAAATCTTTTAATAGTTCTCCATTAAGTACTATTTTTGCATTTGAGTTTTTGTAGATATTCTCTAAAAGATGTGGAAATTCTCTTCTCGTTCTAGTTCCCGAGGAACTCTAATCATTAATGGATGTTAAGGCCTATTAAATCTTTTCTTCTTTATCTAGTGAGATGACCAGATGATTTTTCTTCTTTATGAATAAAAAAACATGTTTATTATGTTTATGAAACGAGTTACATTGACTGGCTTTCATTTGTTGAACAGTTTCTGAATAAATCTACTTGGTCCTAGTGTGTTGTTCTTTTTAGCAATCACTGGATGCCTGGATGTATTTTGTTGGGATTTTTGTGTCATGTTCATGAAAGAGATTGGCCAGAAATTTTTTTTTCTTTTAATGTCTGATTTTAGTATCAAACCTGTGCTGGCTTCATGAATGTAGTACTTTTTTTTTCTTCTTTCTTTGTTTCTTTGTTTATGTATTATTGGTATTATTTCTTTCTTAAATATTTGAGCTAATTCCAATGAAGCCATTTAGGCCTAGAGTTTTTTTTTATATGAAGATTTTTAGCCATTTATTTAGTAGATATAGAGATACTAGATTTTTTTCTTTTATGTTAGTTTTATAAGTTGTACTTTTCTGTAAAGTTGTGTATTCCACCTGAATTTTCTAAAACTTTTAGTACTGGGATTTTTAATATTCTGTTACTAACTTTTTAATGTTTTAAAGGTCTGTGGTGAACTTAACCTATTAGGGATAGTTTGTGCTTTGCCTCTTTTTGTCTTGATGGGTCTTGCCAGAGGTCTATCCATTTTATTATTCTTTTCAAAGACCCAATTTTTGGCTTTGTTGGTCTTCTCTAATGTGCATTTGTTTTCTGCTTCATTAACCTCTGATCTTATTTTTATGATTCTCTTCCTTTTACTTACTTTGGGTTTAATTTGCTGTTCTATTTCTAAATTATTCAGTTGAATGCTTAGATTACTGATTTTTTTTAGCCTTTCTGTTTTCCAATATAAATGTATAAGGCTCTAAGTAAAGCTGTGGTTATATCACATCTTTTTGATATGTCACACTTCTATCAATAAGAATGGAAATTTCCATGTGATTTCTTCTTTGACCCATGGGTTAGTTAGAAGTTATTACTTAATCTTTAAACATTTAGTGATATTCTAGTCATTTTTTTGTTCTTGATTTCTGGTTTAATTGGGCATGCTCAGAGAAAATTGAATGATTTTAGTTCTTTGAATCTTCTTAGAACTTGTCTTTTAGCACAATATATGTTCAAACTTGGAAAATTTCATGTGCATTTGATAAGAATGTACATGTTGTCATAAGTATGGGCAGTGTTTTACCTCGATCTGTAGTTCAAATTTGTCATTTTGTTTTTCCAGATCTTTCATATTCTTATTGATTTTTTTTTTGGTCTGCTTATTCTATCTGTTATTAAGAGAGGTATGTTACGGTTTCCCCTTGTGACTTTATTTCTCCTTTTAGTTCTGTCCATTTTTGCTTTATACATTTTAAGTTACACATAAATCATACATAAATTAAGAATTGTTATATATTCCTGATTGGTTGGTCTTTTTATCATTATAAAATGTCTCTAGTAGTGCTCCATGCTGTAACATCTACTTTGGCTGGTATCAGCATAGCTACCTACCGTTTTCTTTTGGCTAGTGTTGACATTCTATCACTTTTCATCCTTTGCTTTCAATCTTTTATGTCATTATGTTTAAGGAACATATAATTAGGTTTTTATTTTTAAGTCCAGTCTGATAATGTTTGTATATATTTCAAAAGATTTTCTTTTTAAGCAATCGCTATACCCCACACAGGACTCAGACTTACAACCCCGAGATCAAGAGTTGCATACTCTACAACTGAGCCAGCCAGATGCCCCTGATAACATTTATATTTTAACTAAAGTATGTCTTCTAGTTATATTTAATATAATTACTTATATAAGCTGGATTTCTTTTTTTTAATATTTATTTATTTATTTATTTATTTATTTATTTATTTATTTATTTATTTATGATAGACATAGAGAGAGAGAGAGAGAGGCAGAGGAGGAGTGAGAAGCAGGCTCCATGCCGGGAGCCCCACGCGGGACTCGATCCCGAGACTCCAGGATCGCACCCTGGGTCAAAGGCAGGCGCCAAACCGCTGAGCCACCCAGGGATCCCCTATAAGCTGGATTTCTATCTACTATATTCCCATTGTTTTCTGTTTGTCCTATCTGATTTATGTTTTTCCCCCTCTCCTTTCTTGTCTTCATTTTTATTAATCCAGTATTTCCCCCATCTTTCAGCCTTTTAGTTCTATACCCTTTTATTTTCCTAGTGGTCAACTTTACTTACTGTAGTCTTATATGAACTGGTACTTTTCCTGTTTTTGAGACAATGCCAATAAGACTTGTCAGATCTTAGAACATTTAAACCTCTTAACCACTATCTTAGTCAGTTTGGGCTGCTAGAACAAGATATTATAGACTGGGTAGCTTACATGCAACAGAAACTTATTTCTCAAATTTTTGGAGGCTGAGAGTCTGAGATAGGGCGCCAGTGTGGATGGCTTCTGGTGAGAACCCTCTTGCAGGTTGCAGATGGCTGTGTTCTTGTTGTACCCTACATGGCAGATAGAGGGCAAGAGGACACCCCCGGGGCGGGGGTCCCTTTCCTAAAGCACTAAATCCAGTCATAAGGGCTGCACACTCATCACCTGATTATCATCTTCTAACACCATCTCATTGGAGGTTAGAATTTCAGTATATGAGTTTGGGTGGGGGATAAACATCCATTGGAAGTATTTGGGGCCATTTTTATTTTTATCACGGATTTAAATCCTACAAATATTTTAAACCCCATAAAATATCATTGTTACTGTTTTGTGTGGTCAATATTCAGTTTTCTTTTCTTTTTTTATTTTTTTTAATTTTTATTTATTTATGATAGTCACAGAGAGAGAGAGGCAGAGACACAGGCAGAGGAAGAAGCAGGCTCCATGCACCGGGAGCCCAATGTGGGATTCGATCCTGGGTCTCCAGGATCACCCCCCGGGCCAAGGGCAGGCGCCAAACCGCTGCGCCACCCAGGGATCCCAATATTCAGTTTTCTTTATCCGCATATTTACTCTTTGAATGGCCCCTCATCTCTTCCTGCATTTTTCCATCAATGACTGAGAAACTGTGGGTGGCCACCTAGCCACTGAGACGTGGCCAAGGGCTCTTGCTGCCCCTGGAATCAAAGCTGGGACATAGCAGGGGACCAGTGAAACAGGACCATCTCCCTACTGCGTAGACTGAACTACTCATTTAATATTTCTGAGCCTCAGTTTCTTCATCTCATAAAACCCAAATATGTCAGGGTGGCTCAGTGGTTAAGCGTCTGCCTTTGGGTCAGGTCATGATCCTGGGGTCCTGGGATCGAGTGCCGTATTGGGCTTCCTGCGGGGAGCCTGCTTCTCCCTCTGCCTATGTCTCTGCCTCTCTCTCTCTGTCTCTCGTGAATAAATAGATAAAATCTTAAAAAAAAAACAACCAAATATGTCTTACAGGTATATTCAAGGTTAAATGAAATAGTAAACGTAGAAACACTGAATTTATACAGTGTTTATGACCTGCGGGCTGGAGCTGAGCAGTACTCCTCTGTGTACCTATCCTCTGTCCCCAATTCTCAAGACATACCCATGTGCCTTCATGTTGCTGAGTTTACGCATCTCTGCCCATGTCTCGCTCTACGGCCCTTGCTAAAGCATTATCAATATTAGTTGTTACCACTCATTTAAAAGTCAGAGATGCACAAGGACAGTGTTTTCTGGTGTTAAGTGTTGCCAAATGCCGCAACAGGTGACTGAGGGCGGTTGTAGAAACACTTTCCTTTGAGACCTAAAAATAAGACAGATTTATGCACAGCCTCTCCTGGCTGCAGGGGAAGGGGCAAAATGACTGCACTAAGTTCCTTCCAGGTTTTAAATTGGTCTGGGGGTGGGGAGGAGCTATTTTAGAAACAGTATGTTGGAGGGAGAGAGGGTGGAGATTTTTTATAGATGAATTATATATTGTAATATAAGTCAACGTTTGGGAAGCAAAACGTTTCACTAAATAGACAACAGAAAGAGCACGTCCACTTTGTCAAAAAGATGCATGGGTTTGTCAAGACTCATTGAACTGTCTACTTAAAATCTGTGATTTCCAGTGTATGTGAATTATATTCAATTTTAAAAGGCACACAGTAAAAAGAGAATTTTAAAGGGGAGGCAAGGGGTATATTATAATTCTAACTTGTATGAGGCCCTTACACCATAGTAAGTACATTATGTGGATTAATTGGATTATTTTATGCTCAGAAAAACTTCTTATTTATTTATTTATTTATTTATTTATTTATTTATTCTCAGAAAACCTCCTAAGGTAGGTCTTGTCAATGTCCCCATTTGGCCAGGTTTTGACACTGACGTTCAGGGTGAGGAAACAACCTACCAACTTCTCCAGCTGGTAGCTGGAAGAGTCAAGTCTTGGACTCCACATCGAAGGACTAGAGTGACCAGATTCCCGTCTGCTCGATTCTATGTTCTAATCATTTGGATGATTGCAAAGAAGGAGAAAATTAATTACTGTAAGCTTGAGGAGACAGAAACGATGTGACTGTAACTTACTGAAGTACCAATTTCAACATCTGTTGATGAACACACTTTACTTGTTCAATTTTAGGTACAATCATTTAGAAAACCCAAGCTGCTCAAGAGTTACCATTGAGAAAGGGCACTCTGAAGCATTGGTAGCTGTTTGCCAAGGAAAATTATGACTTCTTTGGCTCTAATAGTAAATAGCTTTGTTTTCTGACAGGACATCTCATGACAAGATGTTTTACCCTTACAGAGAATACTCTGACCTACCCAGGGAGGTCATCTGCATATCCCAGGACCAGGGGTTCTTCATTTGAGCATCTGTGCTAAGAACCCTCCTTGTAGAAAACGTGTTCATGTACACATATGTGTGAAATAATTCTGCAGTTTCAGGAAGCTCAGAGATCCCTGACGCTCATTCACGGACCGCCCCCCCCCCCCCCAATTTAAAAACCTTTGCTCTAAACCAGAATGGAGCCAGGTTCCTGGGACCAAACCAACCTTCAACTTCTCTGGTTTTTCCAGGCACCTCATTGCCAATCACCTGGTGTTCATTTTCTTCTTTCCTAATGGTTTGAGGCCCACCTCTTGGTTTCTCCTTGTCTACTATAAACACATTTCTCCTTGTTACTAGTTCTAGGAAAAACATTCCAAGGACAAGCTGGTTTTGCTGGTTCTCATTCTTGTTAGTCCCTTTAGACTTCTCTAGTCATCTTTGGTGATTTATTTACCTTTATTCACCAAGACACACACACACACACACACACACACACACAAAACCTCTGAATATGCATCATTGTGCACAACACTTTTATCCTCCAGTCCCTCCTTGTTTCACAGCTGTCTCAGTTTCAGAGACTTGTAGAGCAGAGGTCTGGCCACAGGTCTACTGTGTACAGATGTGACAGTTGTTCACTGGTCAAGGGTGTCTGGATTGAGTTCAGGGGAGCTGGTCCTCAAATAGAAATTTAGCCAATGCTGTACTCCTCAAGCCAGGTGTCTTGGCCTGAGTTGGCTCTTCCTGGAGGAATGGGTGTCTTTTTCTGGCTCAAACAAATGCAGCATATAAGATAACGGCAGTCCTGCCTGATGCAGTGTCCCCAAGGAGTCCAGAAGCCTGATATACCAGAGAATAAAATACCAACGTCTCCATTCTGGTTTTGTATCACCAAGTCACCTTGTCTCTTCTTTCTCCTCAATGAATAAAACTCTCAGTGTTCCCAGGGCTCCATTTGCTTGGAAAAATGAGACCTGAAGGATCCATTTCCTGTATTGTCCCATCTCCATTTCATGGGATTCAGGTTTCTGTCATGGCAAGCTAAGAGGGAGAGAGGATAGGAATGGCTGGATAATTCTATTAGCATTTTCCCTCTTTTTCTGCCTACTTGCTCCCTAGTCATCATTCATATCTTGGCTCAAGTATCACTTTTTCAAGGACAGACCAGACCTCTCTTTTAGGCTGTTCTAGCACCACATAGCTCTCTTGCATTGGACTTGCCACCCTTGCAATGTCATATTATTTTGGATATTATTGTAGATAGACATAAGCGTCATGAGAATGGAGATCGTTCTGTTTGTGTTTACTCTTTGTTGCCTGGCACGTGGTAGGTATTTAATTAAATATTTGTCTGAAGGGCTGAATGAATGGGAAGTACTTGGTCCAGGTTGTGAGAAGACTTGGGGTTTTGATTGGGGAGTTAAGGCCCTCATACCAACACCAGGAAGTCCATTTCCTATATTAAATGACCCTCTTGTCTCACCCCAGCTTTCTATTTGGAACTTCTAGTGTATTACAGCTCTAACATCTTTTTTTTTTTTTAAATTCTTTTTTTTTATTTTTTATTTATTTACTTATGACAGTCACAGAGAGAGAGAGAGGCAGAGACACAGGCAGAGGGAGAAGCAGGCTCCATGCAGCGGGAGCCCGACGTGGGATTCGATCCTGGGTCTCCAGGATCGCGCCCTGGGCCAAAGGCAGGCGCTAAACCGCTGCGCCACCCAGGGATCCCCAGCTCTAACATCTTAACATCTTTGTTTCTCTGCACTCTTAGCCAACTTCAGAGAAATTTTTCAAAATCTTACTTAAAGGAAAGGAGGCTATACTATACACCCTTAGCTGCTCGAAAAGGCTATTTAGTGTGGTGGCTAAAATCATGGGCTTTGGAATCTGATAGAGGTAGTTTTTCAACCTGGGTTCTCCACTTGCTGGCTGTGTGATTTTGAACAAAAATGGTTTAATGTCTCTTAGCCTCAGTTACTTCAATCTGCAATATGAGATAACACTGTCTTCCTTGTAGGATTAAATCAGTTATGGAATATGTGTATCAGAGAACTTGACCCATAGTAGATGTTAAATCAGTAGATACTTTTATTACTAAGTAAATTGGTTGCTTATAAGAGAAGTAGAGAATTAAGCAATTAAGCTCCCATAGGAACTGGCCATAAAAAGCTAAAATGTGACATGTGCCTTTCTTATTTATTTCCCAGAAAACATCACAGGAACAATACCATAACAGTTGATATAATTTATGGATTTGTTTAATGTTGAGTCCTTTGTGTTCTCAGAATCTACTTTTATGTTTTACAATGGTCCGAGGTTCTAAGCAGATTTTTCATTCTCTCCCTAACATAGCCCAGCCTACTAGGGAGATGAAGAAGAACTTAAGGAAGACATTGACAACTTGTGCATTCAGAGGGGCTTCCAGATGGGATGAGCATGTTGGTGGTACCAGGCAGCCAACCTGTGTTTCCCAAAAGGCCAGTAGAAGGTCTTTAGGCCTCATAGTACTTCTCCAGCTGTTGAGTTCTTTACAGGCATGGCTAATTTGAAACCCTGAGGATGGAGTACAGAAACTAGGATTATACTGACCTGGATTCAGCAAGGGCCTGGGGAGTTTCTTATTCTCCTGCTCCAGGAGAAACGTGTAACCCGTCTCAAGAGGTCCACTGAGTCCATGAGCATCTATGAGAGTCCAACATGCATTTGCGTGCAACTCCAAGTACTAGAGATGCAGGAGCACCATCCTGCCCCTGAGGTGGTGGATTCATTTCAAGGAAAACTCATAATATACTCTGTAGGCATTGCAGCAATCACAAATTCATTGTTTGAAAAGAAAATAAGTTCCTTCGTTCCATCTCTCAAATATGATTACTTGTATTTTTGTATGTTCCTTTTCTAATGCTTTTGTTTTTAACAATCACTAAAGAAGTAGTTTTAATACTTTTTCTTAGTCACATCACGAAAGTTTTGGGGAGAAAAATCCCTTAAGTTGAAGTGCTTCATACTAGCTAATTCAAAGTTCCACCCATGACCAACAAGGCCTTGAGGGATGAAGCCCCTGACCCACCCTCCGATGTCATTTTATGCCATTCTCCTATTCATGGAGGCCTTCATATGGCTTCTTGCTCACCCCAGACTGCTCCTACCTCAGCACTTGTGAACTTGTACCCCTCTGTTCCTCCTGATATTCACACAGTTCATTCCCTTACTTCATTCTGTCACTGCTCACATTTCATCTCCTTAGAGAGGCCTTCCTTGATTTCCCACTAGTAGCTTCTATTACTCTCTGTCCCTTTATCCAGACGTAATTATCTTCACAGCACTTATGACCACTGACATACGTATCTTAAAGTACCTGTTTATGGTCTATCTCTTCCTATTGGACTGAATCACCTGAGAGCAACGGTACTGCCTGGTTTTTTCACTGCTGTGTCTCCAGCACCTAGAGCCATGGGTGGCCTGACAGGCACACATCTGACTCCTGATTGAAGCATCTGCATTTTGCTCAATGCAGGTGGTGGGGAACTACCTGTCTCCCTTGGTATAACATTCTTCTAGGGATGAGCTGCTCAGATGTAAGCACTAACTTGCAGAGTCTGGAGATTAAAAACATAGAGACTACTCTGCTTTCTCTGGGTAGTTGTAGTGACTTTCCTGCTGTGAGGAGGGAAGATGTTCTGATGAACAACACCTTACCATTTCTGCAGCTTGCGTCAAGTCAGCTGGCAAGGGCTGGTTGCTTTCGCTTAGCAAAATCTTTTCTTTCGCCTGGTAATATCTATTACTGCTACTGCTACTACTACTACTACTGTAGTAAGAACTCTAGACATGAGAGCATCCCCTTAAAATTTGAAGTGCACCATACAGTATTTTAACCATATGTGCTGTGTTGTACAATAGATCTCTAGGATGTACAGTCTTGCATTCCTGAAACTATACCCATTGAATAGTAACTTTCCATTTCCCCCTTTCTCAGCCCCTGACCACCTCCATTCTACTCTCTGTCCCTATGAGTTTGACTATTTTAGATACCTCATATGAGTGGAATCATGCCATATTTGTCTTTCTGTGAGTGGCTTATTTCACCTAGCTTAATGTCCTCTAGGTTCATCCAGTTGTCATATATGTCAGGATGTTCTTTTTTTTAAGGTTGAATAGTATTTCACCATATGTATATACCACATTTTCTTAATAGGGTTATCTATTGACAGGCATTTATGTTGTTTCCATGTCTCAACTATTGTGAATAATGCTGCAATGAACATGCAAATATAGATATCTCTTTGAGTTCCTGATATTAATTCTTTTGGATATACACCCCGAAGTGGGATTGCTGGATCTATGGTAGTTCTATTTTTAATTTCTTGAGGAACCCCCAAACTGGTTTCCATAAGAGCCGCACCATTTTACATTCCCACCAACAGCATACAAAGATTACAATTTTTCTAAAATTGCTTTGATTTGCATTTCCCTAATGATTAGAGATTTTGGGCATCTTCTTATATTCCAGTTGGCCATTTGTATGTCTTCTTTGGAAAAATGTCTATTCAAGTCCTTTGCCCATTTTTCAGTCAGATTATTAGTTTTTTTTCTCTCTACTGCACTACAAGAGTTTTCACATGCTTTGGATATTAACCCCTTCTAAGACATTTGGTTTGCAAGTATTTTTTTCCCATACTGTAGGTGGCCTTTCCACTCTGTCGATTATTTGCTGTGCAGAGCTTTTCACTTTGATGTAATCCCACTTGTCTAATTTTGCTTCTCTTGCCTGTGCTTTTAGTGTCATACCCAAGAAATCATTGCCAAGCCCAATATCATGTTTTCTCCCCATGTTTTCTTCTAGAAGTTTTATAGTTTCTGGTCTTACATTTAAATCTTTAATCCATTTTGAACAGATTTTTGTCTGTGGTATAAGATGAGGTTCAGTCATTCTTTTACATTGTGGCTAACCAGTTTTCCCAGTACTACTTGTCAAAACACTATCCTTCCCTCATTGTGTGTTCTTGTTAGCTCTTTTGAAGAGATACATGAGTATCTATACATGAGTACATATATACATGAGTTTATTTCTGGACTCTATATTCTGATCCATTGGTCTGTATATCTGATTTTATGCCAAGGGATACATGAGTACATATATACATGAGTTTATTTCTGGACTTTCTATCCTGATCCATTGGTCTGTATATCTGATTTTATGCCGGTGCCATATTGTTTTAATTACTGTAGCTTTGCAATATATTTTGAGATCAGGAAGTTGATGGCTCCATCAGAAGGAGTTGTTCTTTTTTCTCAAGATTGTTTTGAATTTGCAGGATCTTTTGTGGTTCTCTATGAATTTTAAGATAGTCTTTTCTATTTCTGTAAAAACATGCCATCGGGATTTTGATAGAGATTGCAGTGAATCTGTAGATTGCTTTGAGTACTATGGACATTGTAACACTATCAAGTCTTCTCATCTATTAACAGTAATCTTTCCACTTGTTTGCATCTTCTTTAATTTCTTTCACAGTAGTTTTTAGGTTTTTCTGGAGTTTGTTTGTTTGTTTGTTTGTTTTGGCAACTTTAACACGTGCTTCCTTTACCTACTCAGTGTCACTGCTGGAGTGATGGCTGAGATTTTTCCTGTGTCTTCCATCATCACCAACTGCCCCTCAATTGCAGAATTTGCTGGAGAGTCAACGTGTCCATTGTTCCCTCTTCCATTCGTATCCTTCAGCCGTCACCACACGACCTGGTCATATCCTTTCTCTCCTTTCTCTGCCTGTGGAGAATCGTAAAAAGAATTTGCTTTAAAAGGAACAGAAAGCTGATATACATCAGAGCCCAAACTGGCTCCTCATTGGAGGGGGAAGGGTGTTTGGTGACCACAGGAACTGGATTTGATGTTTTAGGGCCCAACATCCCTGCTGCACTTCCTTGACAAGACATGATGAAAGCTAACTACACACAAAACAGTCCCATTACCCTAGAAACTCCTATGGAGATGAGAAAATAACACTGCTCACCAATGGGGCCAAGATAGAGATTCTAAAACCCATAGATAATCTCTAAAACTTCATCCTGGCTGATGTTCTCACGTTTTTACTCGATCCAACCCCTCTTTCATCTTTCTGCAGAGCCATGAGCAAAGTGTGGCATGTTCCCCTCTGCCCTGACCATGCTCTGGGAGCGACTACAATAAGGAAAGAGTAGCCAGTAGGGGGAAACCAGAAAATGAAAGGGAAATATCCCCCATACATCATACCTACACCCCCAGGCCATTATTAACATGGATAATTTAGATCTAATCACATAGTAAAAATGTCCACTCCCTAAAATAACGGTTTAGTATTGGTGATACATTTCTCCTGTACTTCTAGGGTAGTAGTTCTCAGCTGAAGTATAAAAACCATTAGGGAGTGGGATGGGAGAGCACTCAATGAAAATGCAGGTTCCTGATTCTACCCCTTGAATACCCGATTCAGGAGGTCTGGGGTGGGGCCAGGTGATTTCAATGGAGGTGGCTTTCTACAGGCCACATTTTGCCAAAAACTGAGCTAAATGCTCTGAAACAGGGGCACCTGGGTGGCTCAGTTGGTTAAGCGTCTGCCTTCAGCTCAGGCCATGATCCCAGAGTCCTGGGATGGAACCCCACATTGGACTTCCTGCTCTGCTCAGTGGGGAGCCTGCTTCTCCCTCTCCCTCTCTCTGACACTCCCCCCCCACTTGTGCTCTCTCTTTCTCTCTCTCTGTCAAGCAAATAAATAAAATCTTTTTAAAAATGCTCTCAAACATTATCTCCTAATTCAGACATCATTCTGAGGCTCTCTAAGGATAATTAGACAATATTAACAAAAGCTAAGACTGCATTAAAAAAAAAAAAAAAAGACCTTCAGGAGACCTAAGAGCATTTGCTTTAACCCTTGAGGAGCCAGCCAGAGATTGGAGGCAGGTATTGGGCAGTGTTTGTCCAATGCTAAGATGCTAATGTGCACATGAATCACCTTGTTCAAGGATCTTTGTTAAATGCAGATTCTGATTCAGTGGGCCTGAGGTGGAACCTGATACGTAATTCTCAGTGTTCTAGTTAACCTCAGTTTTATCTCCTATGAAATGTGTGTAATATATCTCACCTCACAGAGGAGTTATGATGGGACAGAACTCTGCAAGTTGTAAAGTGTTATTTGCAACAATGATCATGATAGCTGTTCAAATTTAAAATATAGTTGAAGCCATATCTAAGCCTGGGGATCTGAGTTTACTGCCCGATGTTCATCAAATCTCCACATTCATCTGCCTAATTAGTACTTCTTGAAGAAGAGGGAATATGGCCTGACAGCCCTTTAGTCCTCTCTCTAACCCTCCTTGGGATGCCCTGAGCACTGAGTGGATGCCAGCCTTAGTGGAGAGCTCTAAATGTCCCCATGCCTCAGACCATCCAAATCTCTGGCGGCGAGACTCAGACATTGCATTTCCCGAAGCTCCTCAGGTGATTGCATTAGGCAGCCTGAATTGAGAACCACTGTCTGGGAACTTGCTAGAAATCAGAATCTCAGGCCCCGCTCCAGACCTACAGAGCCAAAATCTGCATTCGAATGGGATCCCCCTGCAAGTTGTGCACACGTTGGAGACTCTGCTACAGGGCAAGTGTCCAGCCAGTGCTTTACCAGAGTGCAGATCCTATATAAAGACACCAATTACAGATTATGGCTTGGTGGGGAACACTCACATCCGGCATATACTGAACAGAGTCAGAAGCCACTCTTGCCTGGGTTAGCTGGGGCTCCAGTAGCTAGAGTGAGACAGCTCTCATCCCCATCCTTCCTTCCAGGCAGGCGTCCTCTCCACCCCACCCCATCCCATCCCTCACTCTCTACCCCCCTTGGATGCTTCCCATGTGCTCAGCAACTAGTCTCTCAAACATGTCCATCCTATCATCTGCACTGGGATCCTCAAAGTTGTGCACAGAACACTGGCTCCGAACCACCCTTGGTGCTTTTCTAAAATGCAGATTTCTGAGCAGCACCCATGACCTGCAAGGGGTGGGACCAGCAGAAAGGAGCTCTAGGAGAGCTTCCGCCTCAGTTTTCAGAGCTTGTGCCATGTGCTTTTCTTCCTTGCTCTAAGGATATGCCTTTGGAGTGTGTCTCTTCTCCTCTGTTCCTCCGAACCCGTTGCCCCCTAGCTCCCCAACATTCTCCAGGGCTACATATTTCTTTCCTCCAAGAATGTGGTTTCCTTCTTCCACCATGCAACACTTTTTCTGAAAAATTCCTCTTTATCTGTATCTTGAATCAGAGAGCTGCTCTGTTGTGCAAGGTTTTGCAATCCTTGGCATTTTTGTTTTTCATGTTCGAGAAGGATTTGGGGGAGACTAGGGCCTCCTTTACAAGGGAGTAAGCAGACAGGGAGCCCTCAACGGGAAGTGCAATTAAGAGCGTTCCCAGCAGGAAGGCTGCTCTCCGGGAAGCACAGAGAGCTGTCAGGACAAGTGACCTTTCTAATCACGCCTGACATTTCACAGTCTCGAAGGCGGAAGGGCTGCCCTTATTCCGGAGGCGTTGTGTCGCACTGTGTCACCCCAGACACCTGCGTCTGAGGCTCTGGTGACTTAGCTTCCAACCGGGCAATGAATCAGAGCACGCAAAGGGCTTTGTTTCCCAGGAAAAGAGAAAACATTGAGCAGGGGGCTTAGCGGATGGGGTGACTGTGTCTAAACTGGGGATACAACGGGATTGGAGAAGGATATTGCCTCCCCGAGGGCTTAGCCCTGCTCAGGTGATGCTGATCAAACAGACCCGAAGAAGCGAAACAGACAGGATCATCTTCCAGCCCTTTCTGGCCCAAGGGGACTGCAGTGACTCACTTCTCACCCACCCCAAATCAAAGCTTTATTTCTTTCTTATGAAAAAGAGTAACGCATGCTGGTTCTAAAATGACCATATGACATATAGTATCACAAAGAAAGTCAAAATTACATGGAGTCCCATCAGTCAGAGATAACAGTAGTTAATGTTTTAAAGACATTTTTATGCACATATAATTTTTAAAACAAAATACAATGCTGTCATAAGTATTGTTTTGTAACCTAGATCTTTCACTGAGCATCTTGAACACAATTCCATGACAACCAAACATGCATTCTGAAGTCATGACCAAGATCATTCTTAATGATTTCCCTGTATTCCATTGTATCAACGAATCTCTGCAGGTTGCCTCTGGCTTTTAAGCATGAAGAATATACTATAATGAAGAGCCTCATTGTTAACCCTTCTGAAGGAACTGAGGATATTTCCTTATGACAAATTTCTAGGCCAAGAATTGCTGATTGGAAACCTATGCATATCTTTAGGACTTTTGCTCCCTCTCCTCTAGAAGGGTTAGAGCAATGTACATCTCCCCCAGCAGGAAAGCAAATGCTTCTCTTTATTCCTCTCAATTTTGCTCACCCATCTTTCCCAATTTCATAAGTGAAAACTGGTATCCGATCATGGTTTTTATGTGCATTTCTCTATGTAATAGAGGGGTTTTAACAGTTTTTCCTCTGCCTATCAGCCATTTGTGTTTCTCTGTTTTGTGAATTCCCTTGACCTTCCCTGCCCCCCTCTTTGGGAGCAGTAAGCTTTCTGATACTTGGTTTTGAGGACTTTCTAAACAGTAAAGATAGTAACCGTCATATAGGTTATAATCATTTTCCTTCATTGACCATCGATCGTTAGGTGCTTTCTGCCCTGAAGAAGTTAAACATTCTGATGCTGAACTCCTGTGTTTCTAGCTTTTCTGAAAAGGTTGTCTGTATTCCATGGTTATAAAAATATTTATCTGCATTTTCTTCTTGTGTGTTTTAGCTCTCTCAACTCTCATGGTCTTTTGACAGCTGTCTCCTGCCCGGAGTGACCTTCCCTAGCTCTGCAACTGGGTGGCGCCTTCCCATTCCTCAAGAGTAGACATCTCAGAGAAAAGCTTTTCCTTGTTTGGTTATGGAACCTGAAGAAGGTTCTCCTAGGGCCTGTTTTTCTTTCTCTTAGCACCCCCTTGTTCTCTTTCATGAGCTTTATCAAGAGTCGCAGTTACATTTTTGACTTGTCTACTTACTCAATATTTGCAACTAGAGTGTAGACTCTGTGGAGGACAGAAACGGCTGTTTTGTATTCCCAGCACCTGACCTGATGTCTAACCTAGATACACGGGAGACATTCGTTAGAAGTTGTTGAATGTTAAATTCATCTAGAATTTATTTTGGCATAAGGTTTGAACTAAAGCTCTAATTTAAGTGTTCCTAAATAGTATTTTGTGTGATTACAACGCACAACTATAATGCAGACTGGTTTTCTTATAATCCCCATTTCGCATGGAAACCAGAAGTAAAACCTAGGAAGCAGGAGGGGGGAAGGATCCGTGGCTCTCATTATCGTGCCTCTCCAGCCCCACCGGCTCCTCTCTCTGCAATGACTTCCATTTCTCCGTTATTGCGTCGGCCCTAAGTGCTTCCCATCATGCTTATTTCAGGGCTCAGCCCAGAGTGGGTCCTTAATTAATGGTATTTACTGACTGATTCAAATCATCTAAATGGCAGGGGCATCATTTGATGTGTTTCATACAATATTCACATCAGCCTCTGGGAGCCCAGAACAATCTCTGCCCCCTCCACGCCCTCAGGAACTGGATTTCTCAACACCCTTTCCACATCTAGGGATCACATCGAACAGTTGTGAATGAAGACGAAAGAGATGGGTAGATAGTCAGAGACAGCCAGCGAGAGGGAAATGAAAACCACCACCCTCCTCCCTGCTTACATGTGCTTTTAAAGTTTATCGGTGCTATCTCATGCCACATGTCATTCATTGCTCCTTCAAAACTGACCTGTGCACTTTTCAAGGAGCAAATGGCATGCAATAAGAAAGAAAGAAAGAAAGAAAGAAAGAAAGAAAGAAAGAGAGAGAGAGAGAGAGAGAAAGAAAGAAAGAAAGAAAGAAAGAAAGAAAGAAAGAAAGAAAGAAAGAAAGAAAAGGAAAGAAAGAGGAAAACAAACAAGGAAAACTGACCTGTGGAGTAGCTATGGCAGGTTTATGATCAGGCCTAAGGAGGCCATAGCTTTTATTTATTTATTTATTTTTGGCCATAGCTTTTAGTATTTAAAGTTTGGTATCAGGAAAGTTTTCCGAATTTATGAAAGTAATACACCGGGTGTAAAACAATGAAAGCAGTCACAAAAGAATTGGTTTTACTTTAAAACTGTTGTAATGAACCTAAGAGTGTTCAACATTACTGATAATCAAGGAAAAGCAACCTAAAGGAGCAATTAGATACCATTTACCTCTGAAAAAAATAGAAGTCACAAGAGAGGAACTAATTTTACTCCATTTAAAAATTGTTTTATTAAACCTAAGAAATTTTCTACTTTACCAATAATCAAAGGATACAGCTTGGAACCACAGTTAGATATCATTTGCTCCTAATAAATTGATTGCCATATAAGAAATTTTAGGTAATGCTGAGTAGATTGTGGTAAGAGGAGTGCTTCATAAACTATGGATGGAGAATAAATGGATACAAGGTTTCTGAAGTGCAATTTGCCAAAAAGAAGCAAGAGCTTTAGAAATAAATGTCTCTATTGCTTTCTAATCTTACTTCTACAATGGCATCTTCTAGTAAAATGCTCATATCATGTGGTTATTTATTGAAGTAAAAGTGTGAGAAAACCAATGTTTGACAATAAGGACATGACTCAGGCACAGTATGGACTATTCTGGAATCATTACCAATAATGTTGATTAATGACATTGGATATGTTCCTAAATCTAATAAGTACCCCAACTTTGATTCCAGATTTCATTTTTAAATTATATTTATATTTTTATAGGAGGATGATTAGAGGAGAAATAATAAAGTAGTAACAGTGTTCATCTCTAGGAGGTAGGATTAAAGGAAATCTTTTGTTTTCTTCTTACTATTTCCCCAATTCTTTATAGTCCATTATATTACCTTTTCTATTTAAAAGTAGTCTTCCCACCTCTTCCCCCTTCCCCTTCCTTGGTGATGATAATGTAGCCTTTTTTTTTTAAATTGGAGTTCAATTTGCCAACAAATTGCCAAGATGTAGCATATCACCCAGTGCTCATCCCGTCAAGTGCCCCCCTCAGTGCCCATCACCCAGTCACCCCATCCCCCTCACCTCCCTTTCCACCATCCCTTGTTCATTTCCCAGAGTTAGGAGTCTCTTGTGTTCTGTCTCCCTCACTGATATTTTCACTCATTTTCTCTCCTTTCCCCTTTATTCCCTTTCACTATTTTTTATATTCCCCAAATGAATGTGACCATACAATGTCCTTCTCCAATTGACTTATTTCACTCAGCATAATACCCTCCAGTTCCATCCACATTGAAGAAAATGGTGGGGTATTTATCGTTTCTAATGGCTGAGTAATATTGCAGATAATGTGGCCTTTGACTACATTCATCGAAGTATGGAATCCAGAAGAGAGAAGTAAGAGCTCTCCTATGTGCCTTTCTTGTCACTCTTAAGAGCATATACCTACAGAAGTGGGTTAATAAAAGGGCAACATGATGAAGGGACTTGAAACCACGTGACATGAAAGAGGGCTGGGTACAGGGGCAGTGTCAGGAAGCCAGCCTGGGTGTCTATATGTACCTGAAGGTTATGATGAAGCAAAGAGAATAAATGCCTCTGTGTCTCACCAGAAAGCAAGACCAATGCCTGGAAATGACAACCAGCTGTGGGTTCACTATAAGACAGAACTTTGTAATGATTGGAACTGTCTCAAAGTCAAAGAGGAGCGTTGGCGAGGAGAGATATTCACTGCAAGGTCAAGGCTGGATGACCACCTGATGGCAAAGTTGAGAGGGGTTTGGAATCACTTGAGTGCTTGAATGGTGGTACTGGTTAGGTACCCTGCAAGGTCCTATTTAGGCCAATGATTCTGGGCTTTGCCCATCATAAAATGGGGAGAAGAGTCCTGGAGATGTGTCACTCCCCTTTCTCTCTGCTGGTTCCTCAACTCTGTTCCAAGCAGGGAGGCACCAAAGCCATTTGAGATGCATGGGGATTGAATGCAGAGGGACTTGAGGATCTGGGAAATGGAGCTATAGCAGCACTCTCGGGTGTAAGTGACAGAAGGCCAACTAAAACTGTATTAAGCAAAAATAGAAAATATATTAACCAAAAAACCAGGGAAGCCGAAGTGAATGGAACAGGGTACAGCATGCTTGGAACCAAGGGGTTTTATCTAGCTATTTTGATTTCAATTAGTTTTTAAAATTTAATACCAGTAAAGTTTTTTTTCTAATTTCCATAGTACTTACAGGCTAACTCAAATTATATAAATGGCAGGGGAATTAGATTTCAATTTCTATTCTTTGGTCCATGTAGTGGAATCTGTGTCATGACACCAGCCTCTTCATGGGGGGGCAGGATGGTCTCTGACATCTTGGAGTTTGTGTTGTACTCAGAACTCATGATCTCTGACTAAGATCCTTCTTCAAAACTTAAGTAAAATCCTTAGGAAGGCCTCCTTAGATGGTTTGGGTCATGTGACTCATTCCCAAAACAATCACTGTGTCCCAGACTAAATGTCCCCTGATTGGCTGGCCTGGGTTACATGCACATGCCTGGAACCTGGGTGTGGTGGAGGCAAGTAAGCCTTACGTGGACCATGTGGGTTGAGCAGGAAATGGAAAGGAGAGTGTCCTATGTCCACCATAGGGAGTTCTCTCTTATTTTAAAAATATTTTGGAAAAGGAGACCTACCAGCTGCCACAGAAATCTATTTCCTGTCCAAACCATCTGGTAATTCTTACCTCTCTTCTAGCTTGAATTCCTTCTGCAATAATTTCCACCCATCTTGCTCTGCTCCATCTTCAGGGTAGATTTAGATCAAAACCTCTTTCCTCACAGACACACCGTGAGGATTAATTAGGTTTTCCAGAAACCATCTGTAAAGTGCCATGGGATCTTCAGAACCAGATGCTTTGTAAAGATATGCTGCCATTAGAATCAACTCTTCATTTTTTGTGCTTATGGGGGATGGAGGTGAGGATGGATCAAAAGGCAAGGAAACTGGAAGTTTACAAATAGTGCTGAGACTTCACTTTGCCATGATAACTATCCTTTTCCTTCTCCAAATACTATGCCTCTGCCATTCATCGGGAGTAAACACAAGGAACAGCCATGAGAGATTTGAATGTCCATACTCTTCTCTGAAAGGAATAGGAGAAGGTGAGAACAGGGGGCCAGAAGTGGCTGAGCAGGTTGTATAATCCAAACCCAACAGGATCAGCGCCCCAAGGATTAGCACCTGGCTATGTTGAGTGGTTTTCCTTTTTTGGGCTCGGTTTAATGAGCTATGAATGATATATAACTGTCTGGGCAGCATGCAGACATCATAGTCTGGGCTCCACCATCAACCTGCAAAGTCCCTTTCTGAGGACTGTTAGGAACAAATGCTGGGAAGCACAGTGCTTAGTGGGGGTCATAACACAAAGTTCAGGGAGCAAAGTGCAGGCTTGACTCACAAGTCACACTTCAGATAGGCCTGGGCACACGGTAGGGCTCTCCCATCCAGTCTGCTTATGTGGTTACATGGCCCATCATCAGCCCGCAGGATGGCTGACACTGTGGGAAGAGTGTCCAAGGCTGTTGAGGGTAGCAAGGTCTGGAGTCCAGGACAGGAGGTCCATGTGCCTGGCTTTATTTCTTTAAAAAAAAAATATCCTCCCCAACTTTTAATCTTAAAAACATTGAAACACATAGAAAATTTGAAAGAATGGTACAATGAACACTCATATATCCTTTATCCAAATTCATCATTTTGACACATTGTACTCTCTCTACGTGGGTAGATGGATAGATATCTAGATAAGTAGATGGACATTGAGACACTGAGGTGATAGATAACCTACAGAGAGCTTTAGCTAGATAAGCCATATATATGTAGGAGATACATAATGTACATAGAGGGTGTGTGTGTGTGTGTGTGTGTGTGTATCTATGTGCATTTTACACACACATATATATGTATGTATGTCTATCAAAAACTTTCCCCTAAACTGCTTGAGGGTAAGTTGCAGACTTCAAAGTACTTTACCCCTAAATATGTCTTCATGAATCTCCTAAGAGCATACTCTCCTATAAAAGCAGTTATTACACCCGAGAATTTAGAATCAATACAATGCCAAGAGCTAATATACAATCTCTATTCAAATACCCCCAACAGTCCCCATAATGTCGTTTAAGCTGACATTTTTTCTATCTAGCTCCCTACCTTTGTCTATTGTCACCACACTGACACTTTTGGAGAGTGAGGGGTCCAGACCCATTGTTTTGCAGACTGTTTCTCAATTTGGATTTGTTTGATCATATCCATATGATTAGAGTCGAGTTAAATGCATGAATTCTGCAGTGTGACCTTTAGCAAGTTACTCAGTGACGCAGAGCCTCAATTTACTGATAACGTTACATACTTTGTAGGGTCGTTATGAGAACCAAGAGAGATAATATCTAAAGTTCTTAGCACAGGAACTGACAAAAATAAGCACCTAAAAATTGTTTGCTCTATGATTAGCATCATCATTGACATCACCATCCCGAGCTTGATAGACCTTGTTCCCAAACAGGTTTTCATCTCCCTGGGAAACTTCTGGAGCCCCTAGCCCCCTTCTTCTCATCTGCAAATGAGGAAGATGCTCTGAATAACTGACTGAGCCATTGTGAGAGTCAAATAAGAAATATGATCGCACAGTGCAAGCTGGACTATGATATAAAAATGTAAGGAAGCAGTATTATTATTTTCTTCATTTGCTTACTTGAAAATCACCCTCTTTTGTAGCAGAAAAACCCAAAGTGTGGGCTAAGATGAAATAAGCATCTTTTAAAAACCTAGTTCCTGTGTTTAGCTAGTGCAATAGTTCTCAAGGTTTTTTATCAGCAGAATGTAATTTTTAAATTAAATTCATGAAAACCAGTATGTAAAGTAGATGAAGATAAAGCTACCTTGAGTGAAGTTGGGTTGGAGATGGAGTACTCAGGAGCCTTGGTCACCTCTGCAGAGACCCCAGGTTCCGGACCCCAGCCACCATGATAGTAGGGCCTTCTCAGGTGGACTTGCTCAGAGTCATTTCATCCTTTGTCACCTCCTTCTTCATCCTGGCCCATATCTGCCCCGGAATGGTATTAACTATCCACCCCAATGGCAATTTACTCAGTTCAGTATTAGTCATTATTAATTGCTTATAAATATCTTTCCTTGGAAATAGTACTCAAGGCCTTGCTCTCAGGAGACAGACAGGGACAGGTCACATGCTGAGGCACCCGAGATGTCTGTGGGCAGAGTGGCTCCCAGCCTAAGTGTCACTGGCATCTGCATGCTTCCCATCTGAGCCCGAGGCTGAATGTTCCTCTAGTCCTGTTTTGTCTGCAAACCAACAAACCTCATTCCTAGTGAGCAGGACTCCTCCATCAGATAACATGCTCATGCACTCACTGCTCATGTCAGAGCAGCGCCATATGGTGGGACAGAAAACTGACCTCAACTCAGCTCCTACCGCATGCTGGCCAGGCCACCTATTTCTCTATTAATTTTCACAAGGAACTTGTTCAGGGGCTCCCAGCCATGGCAGGGTGGAATTCAAACCAAGGTCCTTTAGACCCCAAAGACTATGCATTTCCATCCTGAGGGTCATGGGCCAATGTATTTTCTCAGGACTTGTAGAAATAGTCTGTGCCACATGGTTTGGATGGATTATGGCAACAGGCCTCTCCTTCCCGCCTTTTAACATCGTGTGAGACAAAGTATTAATGATATTAGCTAATGCTTATTTGCAGCCTATGTACCCAGGGCTGTTAGTGCTTTCTGTGTATTAACTCATGTAATTCTACCCACAACTACATGAGGTAAGTACTATTCATTTGGCAGCTAAGGACACTGAGAGTTTCAGTGAATTGTACAGAGCAATGTCACACTGCTAGGGCAATCAAGTGAATGGTTGTGTTCCCCCCGCAAATCCATATGTTGGAAGTCCTAACCCCAAGGTGATGGTATGAGAAGGGGGGGCCTTGGGAGGTAATTAGGTCATGAGGGTAGAGTCCTCATGAATGGGATTAGAGCTCTTAAAAGAGAGTGTAGGAGTTTGTTCATCTCTTCCATCATGTGAGGACCACTGAGAAGATAGCCAGCTATAAAATCAGGGACAAGGCTCTCACCAGACACTGAATCTGCTTGGTGCCTTAATCTTGGGCTTCTCAGCTTCCTAGAACTATGAGAAATAGGTGTTTGCTGTAGGCAAGCCACCCAATCTAGGACATTCTGTTATAGCAGCCTGAAAGGACTAAGACTGCTAGCAAGTGGCAGAGCTGAGATTTGCACCCTGGGTAGCCTACCTCTAAGAGCTAGGCTTTTAACAATTATGTGAAAGCCGAACAAGGGTTAATTGCTAGCTCCAATTTACTGACAAGGAAGCTGGGATGTTTACAGGGGTTGGATGACCGGCCCAGGATCACATGGCATTCACTACAGGACAATGTGCTGGGTTCCCAGAACAATGTGGAAAGAGGCCAAAACTTGGTCTATGAAATAAAAGTAGGCTTCCACTGGTTGGAGTCAGGGCAAGACTAGCAAAACAGGAGCTGAAAAAATAGACTGGGTATACCCAAGGGTAGAAGTCTGGAGACAAATTTAAAGTCAAGACCAAAAATAAAATAAAATAAAGTCAAGACCAGGAATAGTCGACAAGAAGACAAAGCATGGTATCTAGGGTCAGCATATTTATTCCAGGTAAATTCCTAGGGTAGGGAGTGAGGGTGAAATCCTGGTGGGGACTCTTTTAAGGGCCTGTGATCATCCCACCTTTTGGTTAGTCTAAAATTTCCAAGACTTGCAAGGTGCAGAATTACAGTTAACCATTAACAGTTGGGGCCATATTTGGAAGTCAGTCCTCTGACTCCGATCAAGCCTGAAGCCACATTGGGAAGACTGCATGTGGGACACTGTGGGGTGGGGATGCTCCTGGAGCAGGATGGTCAGCTGAGCTGACAGTATGGCTGCTGGGGAGTCTGGAACTTTCATCGGACCAATGAAGGAGACCTTGCTTCCTTTGCTGCCCCTTCCTCACGTGACCATCTTTCTTACCGAGATGTATATAAGAATGTTCATAGTAATTCCAAACTAGAAACAATCCCAAATTGTGTCACTGTTGTGATGTGTTCATACAGTGCAACATTCCACTGCAATGAAATGCTCGAATTACTGCTTTGGGAGGTAAGGCTATATTAACAGCCATAACCCACTGATAACCATGTTCTGCTAAGTCCCCATCCAGCCCTGGCTTGGGTAGGAGTGCACCGGGTCAAGCTGAGCCTCACTGGACTCGGGCAAGTACACAGGGTGTCAGGAATGCAATTGCTGAGCCAGCAAGGGAAGGCTGGCCAGGCAGGGCCTAGTTAGGGCCAGAGAGCCGGTGTGAAAGGGCCTGTCCATTGGACAAGTTGAGACAGACAAGGAAGGACTGAGTACCTGAGGGGCACAGTGAATTAGGCAGAGCAGGATGTCCTTGCCATTGGCCAGAAAGGATGGTTTGGAAAAGACAAGCCCTTTGCCCACAGTGTGTGAGGTGAGCTCGGAGTAGGGGGGAGCGGGGGGCGGGCATGGCTGCTTTTAAAAGGGAACTGCTGTGACCATTGACAGTATATCTAGGTAAGACTTCTGTCTTAGTCAGGCTGCTATAGGAGAATGCCATTGACTGGGTAGCCTATAAACAATAAATATTTATTTTTCATGGTTCTGGAGCCTGGCAAGTCCGTGATCAAGGGGCCAGCAGATGCAGTGTCTAGTGAGGAACTGCCTTCTGGTACATAGATGTATCCTCAAATGGTGGAAGGGGTTAAGGACCTCTCTGTGGTCTTTTCTAAAAGGGCACCAATCCCATTCATGAGGAATCCCACTCTCATGACCAATGGCACCACCACCTAAACACCATCACATTGAGGGTTAGGCTGCAACATACGAATTTGGAGGTGAGACTCAAACATTCTGTCTATAGCAGCCTCTGCGTTGCAAAGACCCAAATTCTAAATTTTAAACCAACTATTGTTTAAGTTGCAGGCTGCCTGGGTACTGTCTCTGTGAGTCAAGAAGAGCTCTGAGAGCCAATCAGCGAAATCTTTCAGTAGTCTCACATGGTCCCCGGAGTCAGCGCGGCCACGTAGATTGTGCACTGCATGACTCCGAGAGCCCCACTCACATAGTCTAGGAGGGGAGTAGTGCCTTCTGGAATTGCGCTGTGTCTCTGACCTACACAACGATGTGCTGCAGCCCTGCCTGTAAGGTCTGGTCCCTCCCTACCTCTCCCCTGTCCTACATGGTTCTCCTCCACTCTGTGTTCTGGCTAACCTGACTCTTTTAATCCCTTCTGTTTGCTGTGGTGTATTAAAGATGGCCACAAACTCTTTGACACTCTCATTGAGGGACAGGGCCCAGGTTCCCACTCCTAGAAGTGGCTTTACAACTGCTTTGGCTAATAGAATACAATCGAAGTGATATGGCGCTGGTTTCCGGTGGAGGCCTTAAGGAACTAGGAGCTTCCACTTTTGGCCAGTTGGAGCACTCTCTTTGGGAGCATGGGGCTGCCATATACGAAGTCCAACTACTCTGAGGCTGGCATGTTGGAATGGCCACATGTGAGCCAATGGTATCCACCATGGCCAGCTTCCGGTCATCCTCACCAAAGCTCCAGAAGTGTGAGGGAAGCTATCGTGGGCCTTCCAGATCAGCTCATTTGCCAACTCAGCACCATGAGTGGCCTCCATCAATGCCACATGGAGCAGAAGAAGTGCCCAGCCAAGCAAGCATGGACCACATTTCTGACCCACAATTGTGAGATTGGTTAAAAAAAAAAAAAATGGTGGTTATTTTAAGCCACTGTGTTTTGGGATGGGTTGCAAGGTAGGAATTAATAACAGGAACCCTTGCTGTGTTCTCTCCTGCCACGGGACCCCAGAACTTGCTGTCCCTTTCCTCCCATCTTCATATAGTTAGTGCCTGTCTTTCATCCATCAGCCTGCATATGGCTCCGTTGGGGTGGCCTCCCGTTGGGGGACGCCAAGTCCCCTTCTTCACAGTGCTCATCAGAGCAGCAGCTGTACATTTGTTTGCATGATTATTTCATAAATGTTTGTCTCTCGTGCTAGGCCATAGGCAGGGGCCGGGTCTGTTTCACCCGCTTACCATATCCCCTAGCACTTCGCATGGCACCTGGCACATAATGGGCACCAACAAGTATTTCATGAATGGATGGGGGAGCGGATACAGGAAAAGGTGATCCTCTTCCTCCATCATGTTGAGTGAAGCCTGTTTTCAGCCACGTGTGCTCAGGAGAAAGACCAGGTGGGTGGGGATCTGGAATCTCCTACTATTGTGTCACTGAAGACAGTCCAGTCCCCCTTTTACTTATTTTACATATTGGTCCTCTTCACAGGATACATTCGAAGAAAAGTTTCTGGCTACTTAGAAAATAAAAAAGTATGTTTGGGAAAAAAATTATGTTTGGAAACCACCATCCTAGACCCGTCCCTTCCATTCAGCTCTTCCTTGCTCCTTTCCATCTCTTCTTCTCTTCTTTTTTCCTCACAGTAAACTTCCACAGCTAATGCCTGGCAAGGGTTTAAAAATAGAAACTCCCCTCCCTCCATTTCCCTTCCTTCCCATCCCCCTGTAATTTGTTATAAAAAAGGAAACTGTCTGGATGTGCTCCGCTGAAAAGACATGCTCTTCCTCACTAAGTAAAACAACATGCCGATGTACTCCCCCAGCCCAGGGGTCAGGGCCCTGGGTGTCACTGCGAGTGGCAGGCTGACGGGCCCGGGCTCCTGTGCAGGTGGGACCCGTTCACTCACACACACACACTCACCACCACCACCACCACCAGTACCACCAGTACCACCTGACCACCTCATTCAGGTTTCCGGCTGGAATCAGGTGGCTCTCTTGGATGTGACCGTGTCGGGGCCCACCTAAGGTGCTGCCAACCGGAGCTCCTCCCAGGCACTTCCCAGGATGGCTGTGGGATGCACCTGCTGGAGAGGGAGGAAAGAATGAGTGATGTTGCTCCTGGGAGGTGAGGCCTGAAGTCCAACACAGTCTGGTGTGCTTCATTAGAAGCGCGAAGGGTGCGTGTAAGTGTGTGAGAGACAGACAGACATGTACACACTCTGAGACGTATGTGCAACCAGGGGACTCAGTATAATTATAAATGAAGGGACAGCTACTGTGATACAATAGAAACAATGAAGGCTTTTAATACCCAAAAGCTGAGTTTTCAATTTCCAGGTTCATCGTAGAGCTGCGGTACAACGGTGGGCCGAGGACCTCACTCCTTTAGCTTTAGTTCACTGATGTATAAACGAGGATCATAATACTCACCGCTCAGCGCTGTTGTAACTTAAATGAGGTCATATTTATTCGATGCCTGTATGCACTCGGCAGTTAGCAAAGTACCCTTGCTCTTGTGTGGGAGGGCATCTTCCCTCTGATGATGTCTACGAACACTCAGTACAAGAAGACTGATAGCGGCCGAAACTGCCCTCAGTAAAAATGATAATTTATTAAAATCTGGCGGAAGATCACAGCTTGAGAAAATTCAGATTGGCAAATTTTGATCCAGGAAAAATTAAATTTGGAAGGAATTTAAAGGCCACAAAATAAAACTTTCAATGACGGAAGCTATAATTAGTGAATTCTAACATGGACCCAAAACCAACTAATCGAATGGTTACCACACATTTTACTTATAAAATGAATTATCCCAGTGAGAAGTTTCGAAAACATTAAATGACAAATAGAAAGAACGGGTAACAGTTTAACTGCTGCGTATTAAAAAAGATCGATCGAAAAGTAAATTGGTTCAATGGAATGCTCTTTGGAAAATACATTCTCAAGGAGTGTGTATCAATGCATATATAATTCCCATGAAAACTTTGCACGTGTAGACACGGAATCAAAATGTGTTTGGGGCCCAAATGGTGAAACTGAAATAATCTCGACCCCAATCATGATGATGATGACCATCACGAAAAATGTTCAGGTGAGGGGCACCTGGGTGGCTCAGTGGTTAAGCGTCTGCCTTTGGCTCAGGGTGTAATCCTGGGTCCTGGGATCGAGTTCCGCATCGGGCTCCCCATAGGCAGCCTGCTTCTCCCTCTGCCTGTGTCTCTGCCTCTCTGTGTCCCTCATGAATAAATACATAAAATCTTAAAAAAAAATAATGTTTAGGTGAGGGTGGGTGGGGTGTGGTTAGGTAGATGTGTTAGGATGTCCTGATAAGAAGGAAGTGCTTACATAGAGGACATGCTAGGATAGGGTTTGCATGGCCCCTTGCCTCTTCCTTCTTTAGGGTTATGCTGTGGCATTACTCTGAGGGGCTCGGACTAAATGGAAAGGATGGGTACGGGAGACGGCTGGCAACAACCAGCCCTTAATTCCCTTCCATGTGACCAAACCACCCAGAACAGCCCCCAGCAGAAGTTCCTCAATCCCCACATGGGCTCATGATAACTGGGCTGAGAGGTGGGAAGCCAAAATTCACAGAATTGGAGCTCTTTGCCATAGAGTCTGAATGTTTATACGTGGATGCCTGTCAGCTTGGCTGGGGCCATGAGGGGCCTGCCCATCCATTCCACTACTTTTCACTATTTTTCTTGGTGAGTCTTTTGGTAGCTCCTAGGTACTCCATGTTGGCTTTTTTGGGGGGAGACAGAGAGGAGGTGGGGGAGTGCAGGGGCAGAGGGAGAGAGAGAATCGTAAGCAGGCTGCACATCCAGCACGGAGCCCGATGCGGGGCTCTAGCACACAACCCCGAGATCATGACCTAAGCCAAAATCAAGAGTCGGATGTTTGACTGACTGAGCCACGCAGGCTCCTCCCACGTTGGCTTTTTAAACTCATGTTCTCCTCCTCTTCTCTGCCCCTGTTCCCATTGTTCTTGCCTCTGGTGCTTTTGTCTGAGGGTTAGAGTCAGGACAAGAAAAGTGATGCTGATGGTGAGTTGAGATAGATATTTATCCCTAAAGGGGCAGGCGGGACCTGGGATGGGGGAAATTGCAGAGGTGATAAGCAAGGGCACGCAGGCCAGGTACCATCACCACGTGAACAGATACACGATACAGAGTACACAACCTTGAACTTACATCTGCCTAGCTCCTTTCCTTCTCTGCACACTGATACAGATGCACGTGTCATACAATATCATTGTCCAGTCTCTTGCAATGCCTCTTCACCATGCCTTGCACAAAGCCCTGTTCTCCTGCAGCTTACAATCTATTATTTATCATTTCTCTAGCAAGCAAACACTGGTTGAAACTATTACAAAATACAATGGGTAGCCTTTAAGGTAGTGAGCTCCCTGTCACTGAGAGGCTGGTGAATCATAAGGAATAACACAGGGGATGCTTGCATGCTGAGTTGAATGGCTCCCATGGAATTTGTGAGTGTTTTCCACTCGTTGAGGGGCAAAGACAGACTTGATCGGTGGGTATTTAAAGAACAAAGATGGGATCCCTGGGTGGCGCAGCGGTTTGGTGCCTGCCTTTGGCCCAGGGCGTGATCCTGGAGACCCGGGATCGAATCCCACATCGGGCTCCCAGTGCATGGAGCCTGCTTCTCCCTCTGCCTGTGTCTCTGCCTCTCTCTCTCTCTGTAACTATCATAAATAAATAAAAATTTAAAAAAATATTTAAAAAAATAAAGAGCAAAGACAAAACAACAGAACAAAAACATAAATAGGTGGTATTGACCTTCCATCATGTACCTGTCAGGAGTAATCCATGCCCTTTGTCGGATGGGGGTGCAGGGAGCAGTAGGAGTGGGAGGAGAGGGCAACCACCTTAGGAGGAATTTTACCCCTGACTTCCCTGCAAGGTTGTGCTGAGGGAAGTCCGGAACCCTGATTTAATGACCTTTTTTAGTCTGGGTGGCCCTCTTTTGAAAAGGTAAAACTTTTGGGCCAAGAAAACTTGTGAGAAACCAAGATAGAGACCAGAAAGCTGATCTATGTTTATAGTGGAAGACCCTGCACCTAGAGTGCTTATGTGCCCACATCCAAGGAGCTCGTTCTAGGATCTCACGTAGCTGAGCAGCCAAACCAAAGATAAGCTTGTTAAGTGGTAATGCAGGCATGAGGAAGGAATCGGATGCTCTGTAAAAATAATTTGGGGCAAGCAGTAGGAATCTATCCTTCTCCACTCTAGGGATGAGCCCTTTTCATTACTCTGAGGACTCTCATGGGTACATGCTTCTCCCTCTGCTGTACAGCCCTAAACTCTCTCTGGATCCTCTGCTCCAAGGTTTTGGGATGGGCAGGGAGGCGGTTACCAGCAGTTGGTGTCATCACTCCAGGTGACCTCCTCATCTGCCCATGCAGTGTGTTTACCTTAGTCACAAAGAGCTCCAGCTACCCTACCTTTGGCCTAGTTCACCTTCAAGCAACTCCTGGAGCCTCACATTGTTTTGCATCTCTAGAGCCTCTGTATAAATTGTAGAATCTTAAAAAAATCAGAAACTATCAGAGACTGGTAGAGATTATTTAACCCCACATCCCCATTTAAATAATGAGAGAACAGAGGCCTAGGGGAAAAAAAAAAAAAAAAAAAAGGAAACAGACATGTCCAAGGAGCAAAAGGAGTGGCCAGGACTCAAAGCCAGACTTTCCTCTAACTTACCCCCAGAGCTCCGTCATCCCTTATCCCATCAGGGATGCACCCCCGTGGGCATCTGCATGCTCTGAGGCACTAGCTTTGCCACCTGTAGCCTTCCCCCCGGTCATGTGGCCCAGCCATGTTGTTCAATCCCTTGGACAGTAGAGAAAGACCTCCACTGGCTTGGTCAGTCTCTTACAGACGCAGGAAAGGCGAGAAAGATCTTCCTTTGAAAGGGTGATCTGATTTGTGCAGCCAATTACTTCTCTAAAAGGCTGTCCTGATCGTTTCCCCAACGTTCATGGTCCAATTGGGAGAAGTTAGGTTCAGGAGCTTATGCACTCAGCTGTGATCTAGGGACCAGGTTTGGAGCGTCATTTCCAACAACGGGAGGCCTATTTTGTCTTCTAAAGGCAGGAATTCATGCGACCTTACTTGGGCCCTTTTCCCCAAAGGTCCAGGACTTCTGTCTGCTGTTTTTAGGAAATGAAGTTCTCACCATTTCAAAGAAGATGCTGTGTATTGGCCATTTCTTTTATCCCGGCTATTTTCATTTCTATGTTCTGAGCTTCCACCATAAAGATGTCTTATTCCCCAGTAAGGAGATGGGAGGCAGGAATGGGAGGAGCACAGTGAGGACAGAAGTGGAATTGAGGTTTTGGGCTTGCTTTGGTTTTAGAAGCTTGTCTTCACATCTCTGTAAATTATAAAATTCCAGTTTTAATGGTCTCCTTCAATGCATCTCTCCTATCCTAACTGAATTTTTGATAAACTTCTAATAAAAAATTGGTAATAAAAATAAAAATACACAATGAAAATAAAACTGTTCAGTAGTTATAAATGATGTCTAATTGCTTTAAGTTTTAAAGATTAATGAAGTACCTTCCTTGAAAATTCGGGATTTTTATCAAGCTCTCATCTCACAAAACAGTTTTCTGAAAACATTGACTCTGCTTGTAATATTTTTTGGTTTTCTGCTTTACTTTTTGCCTGCAGGTTCGTTATGCCACTAGGTTAACAGAGCACGGTGGTGGGTCACTGACCCTCCCTTTTACTAGAAGTCATCACGAAACCACATTTATTGAGTCTCTGCATTATTTTAAGCGCTTTAAATTTTATTATTCTTTTCAACAGTCCTATTAAATAAGCCCTGCTATGTCCTCATTTTATTGGCAAGGAAACTAAGCTATGAGGAGGTTAAAGAACTCGCCCGAGAGTCTCTGAAAACCACAACATGCATCACTGTATGTTTATGCTAACAAGTTGACATTGTCTTGTCTTCATAGACACATCCGCTGACCCACACATCATCCTGTCATCCCACGTTCCATGTGTGTCCCAGCTAACACTATGGCAGAAAATGCACACATTGTCACAAGGACATATTTTCCTCAAACATTATCACATTAATTTATTTGAGTGAAAAAAAAATATTAACATCGCTCTGAAACAACAGCACAGGAATGCTGTGCCATTGGTTCAAACTACGCGAATGGACCAATGGACACACGTAAGTGCCCATGTGCACATACACACACACACACACACACACACACACACTGAGGGATTGAGCTTATAGGGACAGCTCTCTGAGGGAGAGGGTCCTGGTTTTCTTGGCCATGCAAGTGACACTAACCATGTAGTACTTCTCTCATGGAAGTCAGTGGGAGGGCACAGGGATGGACAGGTTTACAGGCCTGATGCTCCTGTGCTGACCACACCAAGTATAGTGTGTGCGAGAGTCCTTGACCCTGGCGGGAGTCCAGCCCTGGAACTGCACCAGTGGTGTGGCTGCTGGGTTGAGCCCTGAATGTGGCTGGTCTTTCCTGCCATGTACCTCTTCAGGGCTTTTCCCCCCGAAGCTTCTCTCACCTGCTGCAGGGGAGAGGACCAACTCTTTCATGCACCTCCTGCCATGATGCTTTCACAGCCAATTAAAATTCTATTCCATTCCCAGCAAGGGAGCTGGCAGCCTTGGGTCTCCCCAGCAGGATGGACTGGCTGCAATTAATGTCTCTTCTAGAGCCTGATTAGCTAAGGAGAGGCCAGGATACTTATCCTACCCCCAAGGCCACCTATAAATTAGGAAATGGAGGTTCCCCATCTTGTTGCCTCTCTCTTGAGTCGTCAGTTAATGCAAATATGTTAACCCTTTCTTTTTCACTTTTGATATTGGAGCCCGGTCAGGAAGCCAAGAGGTCATCTCTCAATTGGGCAGTCCCACGAACACAGGAGGAGATACCCCCTGACTCCTCAACTATCCATGTTCCAGATGATTGGAATGAATTGAGGGCCTATGTATTGTTTTAGCCACAGGCTGGGAGCTGGGGATTCAACAGAAGACACCGGCATAATATTTAGTGTTATTATGTTGAAGCTTTGGATGTAGAAGCTAATGCATAGAAATAATGCATTTAAGGGAAAAAAGAGAAAGTCCAAGTGATGGAAAAGGAGAAGAGAAGGAAATGAACACATATGGAGGGTTTATAGTGTGCCAGACATTGTACATATATTACAGCAAGGAATCCTACAAAAGCTCTACATTTTTACAGATGACGGAAGTAAGGCCCAGCGAGGTTAAGGAAATTGTCCAAGGCCATAGGGCTAATGGGATAGATTGATTCTACTAATGGCTCTAGATCCTTATGCTTCCCTATAGTCACTTCCTGTTGGTAATGCCCGCTCACATCGAGTCTGGAGCAGGCTACGTGACGTGGCCAATGGGACAGTAGCAAACTTGATATGAGCAAAGGCTTGAAAAGTGCCTGCACATCTGGGCCTACCCTCTCGTGCTTCCGGCATTATGTGACAAGCCCAGGCAGTCCTACTGGATGATAAAAGACATGTAAGCAGAGGGGCACCCGTCCTAGATCACCCAGCCTCTGGCCAACTCATATATGTAGGAGCAAGCCCAGCCAAGCTCAGCCAAACCAGATCAGCAGACCTACTCTACCAACCTGTAGACTTGCGATAAATAATAAAAGGTTGTTATTTTATGCCACTGATTTCTGGGTACGTAGGCAGGAGCATAGATAGCAGCTGGGACTAACTGACCCAGCTAGTAAACGGCAGAGCTAGAAGTGGTTTGATCTTAAAGAAAGCCTGTGCATTGTCCATTCATTGTGAAAAGGTAGGAAAAGGCTGCAATTGTAGCAGGGAAAATAAGGGCAGATGACACCTTAAACAGCAAAGCCACCAGTCACGCAAGTATCATTATATCCGGTGAGTGTACGTGCTCATACTTAGCTACCTAAAGGGGCAGTCATCCGGGTGAGGGGTCTTAACTGTGGGACCCATTAGCCCCAGCTATCTTAGCCTTGTAGCTCGCCATCCCAGAGACGAAGCTATAACTGAGACTCTTGACAAGAATACTCAGAGTCATCCCTGTCATTATCCATCAGGTCCTTGGAGATGGAAAAGCACCCCCTACCCAGCACCCAGGCTAAGATTCTGTATCCTTCAGCAGGCTAGGTGCCCACTGTTCTCCTTTATGGCTGAAACTCTCCCCCGAGATTGCCTTAGTTATCTTGCTGCAAATTCTGGACTTGACTCTACCCCAGTCCTGCAGCCACCACCTGCTCGCCCTCCATAGAGGAAATAAGGGACCAGGCCACATGTGTTTTCTGAGCCTCTTTTCTCAGGGTCACAGCCATGTTGACCATACTGACCATTGCCCATGAGAATGTCTTGGCCTTGAATATGAGGCAGTGACAGGAGGTCCTGACACCTTATAATGATATGGGTGGAAAATAGGCCATCTAGTGGAAGACCAGTTTGGTGACAGGACCAATAGCCTTAAAAATACCCATGCCCTTTGAGTTAGAAATCCATTCCAGGACTGTATTTTTTAAAAATATTTATTTATTTATTTATTTATTTATTTATTTGAGAGAGAGAGAAAGCATGAGTTGGGGGAGAGGCTGAGGGAGAGAATATCCAGCAGACTCCCCACCAAGCGCAGAGCCCAACACGGGGCTTGATCTCACAACCCCGAGATCACAATCTGAGCCAAAATCAAAATCTGGATGCTTAACCAACTGAGCCACCTAGGAGCCCCTCCAGGACTATCTTTTATGGAAATAATCATGAATGTGAACCATGAAATCATGGATCACCGTAAGAAATTTTTCATGACATAGTGTGAATAGAAAGATATAAGTTAAGTAATAGGTGTATGTTACGTTCCTAATTTGGAGGAAACTATGTCTATGTGTGGGGGGCATAGTTATGAGGAAAATTTTAGAAGACATATAATAAACCTCTACATATTTTTTTCTTTTTTTTTCTACATATTTTTATGTGACCTTTTCTCCCCCAGCTTCTGGACATGAGGATCCTTGCCTGTCTGGGACATAGCAGGAAAACTTACCTTAAGAACTTCAGCAATTGATGAAGGTCTAGCAAAAAGTTGTTGGAATGATTCCCGACATGAGAATAGGATCTAAAAATAGGACGTTTCACTGACGGACGACTGCTGAGGGGAAGATGAATATGGTTTTAAACAATCACTAAATCTAAGGGGAGGAGCAACATGGATTTGGATCACCAAATCCCAGAAAATGACTGAAATCCCAGAAGAGCCTTGATTGTTTGCCTAACCACCTTGTCATCTGAAAAAGGTTAAAGGCAAATAAGAGGAAGTGGTATTTTACATACCAGGCACTAATTAAATGAAATGCAGGCAAAAAATTAAAAAATAACCCCATGGCAAAAGCTGAGAGTCTAGATGGGTTTGAGGAAGCATGTCCTGGTGCATGTGTATCACGGGCAGGTGGTATCTTGGGGTCTCAGCACCAGAGCCCAGAGCCGCTGCTCTCAACCAGGGCCACTGAACAGCTCCTAAATGAAGGAGACTATGGGCTCTAGAGCCTCAATCTTTTGGAGGGAAACACTGCTGGTGCATAAATATCCCCCCAACCCTGAGTGCAGAAGTCCGGGCTGTCCTATGAACTTTGGACTTGTTCTTTAGTGGTTTTTTGTTCTTTCTTTTCTTTCTTTCTTTCTTTCTTTCTTTCTTTCTTTCTTTCTTTCTCTTTCTTCTTTCTTTCTTTCTTTCTTTTCTTTCTTTTTTTCTTTCTTTCTTTCTTTCTTTCTTTCTTTCTTTCTTTCTTTCTTGATTTCTTTCTATTTATTTGAGAGAAACAGAGATAGAGAGCACAAGTGGGGGGGCAGAGGAAGAGGGAGAAAGGGGCTCCCTGCTAAACAGGGAGCCAGACCCCAGGACCTTGGGATCATGACCTGAGCCAAAGGCAGATGCTTAACCGACTAAGTCACCCAGGTGCCCCTATACTGGTTGTCATACATGGATCTGAAAGGGCCCTGGTAAGCTCTGGGGTCCCCTTTCCTGGCATTATCTCTGTACAGAAGCACCCTCATATGTTGGGGTGGGGAACAGGCCCTCTGACCGGAGGCTGGGGGACAAAGCAAAGGGCCTTTGAAGACCACCCCCTTCCCCAGCCCCAGAAATAAGGAATATAGAATTCTTTCAAACAAAAAGTAAAATTGCCAAGATGACAGAAGCTACAACTACTTGGAGCAGCTTAGCAGAAGCTTGGAGTCAACAGACCGGAGTCTATTCACACGCCATAGTAATTCAAATTCTACTTAGCGTGCTTATTCCTGACGGGGAAGCGGAGCCAAGACTTCAGGAATAGTATGCTTCCTTGAGAGGTGTGAAGAGAACTGGGCTGAGCTTTCAGCAGACTCTGGAATGGGTATCGCCCGGTGAGAGGCATCGGTCCGGCCGGGGTAGAGGCCCTGAACCGTTCCCAGTGGGAGGGTGCCCCACCGCACCCCCCTAGGGAAGTCCACTGCCCTCCCTGGGCTTAGGCTTTTCAGTCTGCAGGGAGGATAATCGGAACGAAGCTTGTCACAAAGAAAGAGTGCAAGTCCCATACAGAGAAAGAGCTGAAAAGGATGTCAGTGTTTACTCTTTATAAAGCCGGCAGAGGAAATTATAGGGCAGGAATCTCTTTTCCCTGTCTTACTTCCCTTCTCTTGCTAAGCTCTTCGTGACACAGATCATTCTAGCCTCTCTGCTTCCACTTCCCCTCGTTTCTGTGGCACCAAGGGCATCACAAAGCCCTCGGTTGGCCCTGTGAACACACCTTCGCGGCCTTGCCTGAAAGAGGGGGTGGTGGAGAGGAGGGATGGCTGCAAACCCCCAGTGGCTGAATGCCTTGCCATTTACCCCATCACAGGAGGTAGGAGCACAGACTAGTGACAAAGAAGGCGTGAGAGGGCTCCTAAGAGATGCTGAGGCCAGCAGGTGGAGGTGAGCCGGGGTATCTATGTCTCTCTTCCCTCCCCCGAAATAGTAGGGCAGTTAGCAGCACCTGGGGGCTCCTGGCCTTCATCACTCTGGTATCACTCTGCAGCCATTATCCAGGCTCCCGGGCAACCTGAGTAACCACAAGTTGCAGACTGATGAGCTTCATTCACAAGGTGGTAAAGAGGTGCTCAGTAAGGTAGCCAACCGCAGGGTCCCCACAATTGTCCGCAGAGGGCAAGAGGGGCATCCCCCCTCCCCAGTCTCCTTTGGTTAGGATGTGGAGGCCCTGCAAGGCTGGGCGGGTTCAGGAGCGACAATAAGTAGTGACCTACAGAGGGCACCCACTGTGTGTCGAGGTTCTAAATACTTCTCGTTGTGCATTATTTCACTGAATTTTGAGGAGACCCTGGGGAGGCAGGAAGGGTCTTTTGGTCCGCTTTACCTCCCAGCAAGGATTCAAACCAGCCCATCTGTGTCCCCTGGCCCTGGGAGCACGCTAGCCCACCTCATGCGTGGTGAGTGGATGCTGACGACGGGACTGGGGCTCAGAGTGGGTAGTAACTAGCACAATGCCCTTCACCCACTGAGTGGAAGACTCGGGATTCGGACCCAGCAGTCAAAGCCAGCATATGGGGCTCAGCACACAGTAAGTGTTCGATATGTGTTAGCTATTGGTATTTGTTTTTATCTCTGTATACATAAGAGTCTCAGACTGATGCAGAAGACAGAAGGCTTGCTAAAAAGTATCTGGTCCAGGGCTTTGCAACATGAGTCTTAGCCAACCTTGCTTCAAGAGAGGAAGAGAGGGTCCACATGGAATCAGAATGTCTGGAGCAAAGCCTGGGTATCCTCATAACGAGCTTCTAGGTGGTTCTGATGTATGCTGAAATTCTGAGAACCAAGGAATCAAGGCCTGGATGGCTTATAGCCAAGGTCACCACCCAGAGGGCAGCGGAGCTGGGTTTGGCACCCAGGAAAGACTCAGCTTTTTTGCTTTGTAGGAGCCAGCCCCACAGAAGGTTCTAAGAGCCTAGAGTTGTGATTCCAAACGTCCATGAAGTACAACACATCATCATAGTTCATTTGCACTTGTAACATCTGCTGTATCCGCTCAATGCAGAGTGATATATTAATTACTGTGATGGAAGATTAATTTCTGTAGAATTTCACCACAACCCCTTCCAGGAACTCAAAGGTTTTGCACAACTGGAACTGGAGGCATCCGTCTGCCTGCATGCAGGGAGTTAGGAGGGCTGACCCCAGGGGGCAACTGGTACTTGCCCTTTAACTTGCCATTGACTTGTGCCCTTGGCTTGGCCTGACTTGCGGGGAAGAAAGAGGACACGGTGACCTGGAATCTCTACACTTTCAACCTGGCGGCCTGGAACCCTGGAACCGGGCCCAGCCGGCTGCCGTATGCAAATTGCCCAGTTCTGGCCATCGAAATTACATTTTTCTATTGAGTCAGGCAGAGGACTGAGGGCAGATGAGCCTTTCATTTTAGCTTGGTAACGATGGTGATGGCCATGATGAGTTACACAGAAAGACAAACAGACAGTATATTGCGCATTTAGGTCATTAGACACACAGATATGATTATGAATATACACATAAGATATGACCTTCTTTCTCTCCGCCAGCCCTCGTGTAGCGTGGTTTGTTTATTATGCAGAGCATGTTTGACTTTATGGAATTGGATGTTATTTAAATTCAATTATCGTGAGGTTAAGTTCTTCTTTCTAGTACCAGTTGAGTAAATTTAGAGGCAGTTAGAGGAAATAGGTACATTTGTCTTGTACCAGTTAAATTATAAAGGGAAAAAGCATTGCAGGAATAAAATAATTATTATGAAAATGAAAAACCATGGTTTGAAGGGTTGGGTTTGGGTTTGGTGTTTGTTTTCCTTGTCTCTTTGTGTATCCCTTTGATTGAACTGATGAATAGGCAGGCTGGAGATTTTTTCATGAAGAGGGAGGCAGATATGTGTGTGTGTGTGTGTGTGTGTGTGTGTGTGTGTTTGTGAAAGTAAGCTGCTGGTATGAGAGCAGAACTAGAAATAATTATGTGGTTAATTAGATTTAGTGTAGATAACTATAGCTCATTAAGGCCTTAAATCTTTATTCTTTTCTTCTACTTAGTAATAGAGTTCTTTCTTTTTAAAATCAGATTATCCTGCAACAATTCCTTATTTCCTTGTGCAAGTGGTGACAAGGTTTAGCCCTGGTGCCCCTGAGAGGGGAAGTGAGAAGCTGGCCCAGCATGGCTGGGAAGGGGGCATGGTAAATTCTCTGGATGAGTGACAGAGCGAAAAGACTGGCCTCAAAGGGCTCCAGGAAGAAAACAAAGAACTGCCCATACACCTGATGTAATATGCAGAGAATTCAGAATTGCCTGTCTGTGTATAATAATGGATTCTGGGGCTGTGGGCTCTCTGAAGTCATCTTGCCCATCAGCCTGCCTCCATAGATAAGGGGAAACTTGCTTTATCATCCTCCAGGGCAGCAGGAGTCACACCCTCTCCTATTTATCTCTCTACCACAACCTTTGCAGGTAAGAAGGTCTTCATGATAGGTCATTTCTCTTGATCCTAATACCAGGATACGTTGGGTCTCTGGAAACAAGAAATCGTTGTCTGGCCTCCTGCAGGAAGAAGACGCCTGGAATCTTCTAGGTTTTCCTTCAAGGCACTGGCTCCATCCATGCTCCTCCTTTGTCTCCTTCCTCCTCAGCCCTCCCCCACCAATCCAGATCACAGCTACACAAATAGTTGGTCCGTATCATGGACCAGGTTGGTTCAGTCTATAAGTCTATAAAGTTGGAAGGATGTGTTACTGATGAGCCTTACTGTTAGTTGATTCCCCCAAATATGTGAAGTGCAGGGAGTGGTACAAAAAAGTTCTTTACTTTCTCTGTCAAGTCAACTATCCATTTTCAGGCTACCCAGGATGGATACTGGGGAGTCCCTACTTTCTTTGGTATCCCTCCTTTTCCTACCCACGCTCGCTTCTTATTCTTCGCCACAGTCCAGCGAAATATTTCTACTCTTATGTCCATTCTTTCCCATCCGAGGACACACGGGGGCCGGGTCTACCCTGGAGGGGAAATTCTGATTTTAAGGCTTTAGGTCCTCCGTGTCTTCACAGTAGAACATCTGTAAGGCAACTGTAGGGATGCCTGGGTGGCTCAGCGGTTGAGCATCTGCTTTCGGCCCAGGGCGTGATCCAGGGGCCCAGGGATTAGTCCCACATTGGGCTCCCCGCAGGGAGCCTGCTTCTTCCTCTGCCCATGTCTCTGCCTCTCTGTGTGTGTGTCTTTCATGAATAAATAAATAAAGTCTTTAAAAAAATAATAAGGCAATTGTAACTTTCCTTATTAATCTAGACTGCATTTCGGAGAAAACTTTAATGCATTACCTAGCTTACAAAAATCTCTGTCTCTTAATTTTGACTTAACAAATAGCAGATGAGAGGGATCTGCCAAAGGTTGGAGTGTGAGGAGGAGGTGAGGGGGAAGTTAGCCTGTCCTCCAGCAAGACCACAGCAGTGAATTCCCAATGAACCCTGCCTGCAATTGGCTTCAAAGGACAGGGGCAAAGGGAGAGAAAATAATGTTTCTGCCTTTGTGTTTGTATGTTCCTACGGGAGCCAGCAAGGTCAGCTCTCTACTGGGAGCTGGAAAGGTCAAGGTCTGCTGAACAGGCTGCCGGGGGCAGGAGAAGAGGGGAAGGGCCGGTGACACTAGAGCACCCAGAGATGCTGTGGGGATAGCCTGATGGACAGAACTGGCTTCAGAGCCTTGCTCGGCCTTTCTCTTGAGGAAGTAACAGCCTCTTTGAGTGGGTTTCTGTATATGTAAAACAGGAGAAGTAATTATTAGCCTCATTTGGTTATTGAGGAAGTAGGTGGGAGAATGTCAATGAAAGCATTTTGTTAGAATTGTGAAATGTTTGTAACATTAAGATTATTAACAGGAGAGTGTTATATAAAGGGTGAAGGGAGAAGGGAAACCGATCAACGTTTGAAGTAGGTGAGAAGGTGAGCTCTGCTAACTCCCCTCTTATCACCCCTTACCTGTGAGCCAGCATTTGCCGAGCGCCTACTGTGTGCCGGGCATGGTGCTAAATATATTCCCTGACTACCCTCCTCCCCTCGTCTCACAGATGAGCTCTTTCATTTAAGAGAAAGGACCCTCAGTGCTCCCAGCAACCATACCTTATTTCTCTAGTCTAATCACTCGTGAACTCTCCCTCAGGACTATTTCGTACCAGTTCTCAGAACTCTACCACCCCTTCCCTCACCTCCATTCTCAGCCCGTGACTTTGCTTCTTATTTCACGTAGAAAATGAAGAAATGAAGAACAACTCCTCAAATCCAAGGTTAGTTCTCACCCAACCTGACCCATCACCAGCATTTGACAAGGCTGATGGCTCCTCCTTTGTGAAACCCTTTGTCTTCATGTTTGGCCATTGGAGCATCGTGTTCCTTTCTTATCTCACTGACCATCCTTCTCGGCCTCTTCACCAGGTGCTTTCCCATCTCCCACGCTCCAACATGCCGATGTCCTCCAGGGAGCAGCCCTCGTGTCCCTCCCTTTTCCTACCCACACTTGCTCCTTTGGTGATTTCACCAAGCTCATGGCTTTAAACACCATCTGTGTATCAGTGACTCTCAAATATATGTCTTGAACTGGGACCTCTCCCCGGAACTCCAGAATAGTATCTATTGCAGTCTATTTAGTAGGCATCTCGAAGTTGACATGTCCAAAACTGAACCCCCAGTCTGCTGTCCAAAACTTGTTCTTCCCTCAGACTTTCCCGTCTCAGGTGAGAGCAAGTCTTCATCCTTCTTATGGCTCAGGACAGAATCAGCAGCATCCTTGATTTTTTTTTCACTTTCATCCACCCATCTAATCCATCAGCAAATCTTATTATCTGTATTATCTTATTATCTGTTTTCTTTTTTTAAAGATTTTATTTATTTATTCATGAGAGACACACAGAGAGAGGGAGAGACACAGGCAGAGGGAGAAGCAGGCTCCCTGTGGGGATCCCCATGTGGGACTTGATCCTGGGACTCCAGGGTCATACCCTGGGCTGAAGGGAGGTGCTCAACTGTTGAGCCACCCAGGTGTCCCATGTCTAGTCTGTTTTCAAGACAGCAGGTGAAGTGATTCTGTCAAACATGGTCTGATCATGCCATTCTCCTCTCAAAACTCTCATGACTCCCCATCTCATTCACAGTAAGTGCCAATTCCTTAAAATGGCCCATGGGCAAGCCTCTCTTGATTTGTCCCTCATCCTTCATCCTCATTCTATCTTTGACCTCATCTCCTAATCCCCTTTCCCTCACTCACTAGAACCCCAGACCCACCAGCCTCTTTGGTGTCCCTTCACTATGCCAGGAATGCTTCTGTCTCTGGGCCTTTGCATGGAAATGTCCAGCCCCCAGAGAGATATCTGCATGGTTTGCTCCTTGACCTTCGTGAAGTTTTTGCTCAACTGTCCCCATTGGGTGAAGCCTTTCATAGCCATCCTGTTTAAAATTTCACCCTGCCCTTTCCTGGTATTCTATTTTCCTTTTTCCTGCTCATTTTTCTCCATAGCACATGATAGCACCTTAGGTACTTCTAGTTTGTTTATATTCTTTATTGTCTGTGTCTCTCTACTAGCGAATTTGGTCAGTTCCATTCACTGCTGTATATCCTTACAGCCTAGAACAGAACCTGGAACATACTAGATGAATACTTGATGAACAAAGGAATGACTGAAAGAGGCGCAGAGAAGTTAAGCCACTTTTCCCAAGGTCACACAGATTATAAGAGCCTGGATACACCCCAGACTTCCTAAGGTTAGAGTCCAAGCCCTTAACCACCACATTGGTGTCAATAAAGGAAGATGCCCCCAAAGTGCTCCCCAAGGCGAGGGTTTCTATCACTTCCTTTGTTCTGATCTTCTGGAACTGCAAACCGCAGCACGGCTGGAGTCTTTGCGTCACTAGACTGTATTTGTTTCTCTCTGCTCAGTGGCAGGGATGCCTGGGGCCGGTGTGGGTGGAAGGGGAAGTCTTGGCTTACCTGCCACTGCCATGGCAACCAGGTAACCTAAGGACTCCAGAAGCGAGTCCTTTCAGATTGAGAGGGGGAAGAATTGAAGCAAGCTGGAAATAAACAGAAAGAAATCTGTGAATGGAGAAATCACTGGAGTCTTGCACCTGCAGCTTGCTGTGTCATTGGCAGTGAGGAGAATCCATCCTGTTCTCTTCCCCACCCACCCGCTCAGCCACCGCCAAGGACTACAGATCAACTTGTCCTGCCTCCTGCCTCTAGAACGACCCCACTTGACCCCTCCGAGAGACGTGTGCTCTTCTGCTCAGCATCCCCAGGGGAGAAGAGCCCCTAGTGCTCTCAGCATCCCCCTGGTAACACAGAGGACAGTCCTGGGCCACAAGTCAGCAGATCTATAGTTCTGACCCCTTATCCACTTCACAAGGGCAGACTCACCTCTCTCAGGGGCTCAGCTGACCTTTTACCTAAGGCATGGCTTCTTCCTTCCTTATTTGCTACTAGGAGAATAAAACAGCTGTAGTAGGAAAAAACTATGAAATTAAAGTCCTCCTGGAAACGTGAGTTAGGATTATAATACTTACGCAAGAGGATTTACTTGTGCTGGGCACTGTATCCAGCACTTGTGTGTGGGCATGATATCACTCAATCCTCACAGACACCCTTGGAGGAGGCAAGACTTGCCTACAACAGAGAGATAAAGAAGCCTCAGAGAGGTTGAGAGATTTGCCCAAGTTTGCACAACTGATTAGTGTGAAGAGACATGCAAACCTCGGGAGTCCATCACTGAAACCACTCTCTTCATCCCTCCCCCTCACCATGCCCCTTGGAGGCCAGGGGATTAGAGAAGACCCGAGTTTTCTTGCCTTAGCCATTCCCTGGGCCCCAAAGCTCCAAGCAGATCATTGAGGAGTGTCTGGTGCCTTTTGCATTTAATGAGCCCCTTTGATCTGTGGGGTTTGCTGAGCTCTGCAGACAAGATGGTAATAATCCCCCCGCCCAAGGGCTGGAGCTTCAGGAGCTGGGCTGGAGGGGCTCATCCTCTGCCACCCCTGGGTGCCCCTCCGGTCGGCAGCCGCACCTTACTGCACACCTGTGATGTGCTGAGCTCCACGGGACACGCTGGAGCAGCTCGAACCCCGGAAGACATGGAGAACCAGTGCCCAACTCTAGGTGGTGGTGCAAGGAGAAGAGACAGGCCTGCAGCTGGCAGGCGCAAGAGACTCAGCAGAGGGGCCAGGAGGGTGGCGGGCACAAGCATGGGTGTGGGAGGGACAGCGGGGACTGAGTTCACAGGAGGGATGAACAGAGCGGGGTGGGGGATGAGAAGCTTAGGGTCTGCTGTCAGAAAGACCAGGCTTTCCATTCGGGCCATGCCACCGGCTGGCTGAGTGACTTTGAGCTGGTCATTGAACCTTTCTTTCTTTTTCTTTCTTTCTTTCTTTCTTTCTTTCTTTCTTTCTTTCTTTCTTTCTTTCTTTCTTTCTTTCTTTCGAATTTATTTATTTGACAGAGAGAGAGACAGCACATGCAAGCATGGGAAGGGGCAGAGGGAGAAGCAGACTCCCTGTTGAGCAGGGGGCCCTACGTGGGGTTCGATCCCAGGACCCCAGGATCATGACCTGAGCTGAAGGCAGACGCTCAACCACTGAGCCACCCGGGGGCCTGAGCCTTTCTCTTCTTACACTCGGAGATGTTCACCACTTCAGTTTCCCTGCTCTGACACTTCAGCCTTTAACAGAGTTGACTGCAAAGCTCATCTTCATTAAGTCTAACCCACCCGTCTGGCCGCTGGCTCTTTTCCACTTCTGCTCTTGAAGAAGCATAGGTCTGACCAAAGATGGTAAAGCGTCCACAGTGAGGCCTCCTAGAAGCCTTAAGCATAAAGAAGATTATAGCCCTTCTCCCAAATGTACATAAAAATATACCAAATCATAAAATACAAAACTTATGTAAATGCCAAGGTTAAAATAACATCTTTCCAGATTTACTTTTTTTTTTTGCTAAAATCCTGGATTGCTTCCTTCATCAACGTTAAACTTTTCCAACGCTTTTGGTGTCCTTACTTTCTAATCTTTGTAGCACCTGCAGTGAGTTCCTATTCTGCTTTTTGGGGTGTCTGGTTCCAGGGAAAAGTGGGGGACGAGGAGCCCCCGGGGAGACGGCACATCTTAGGCACGGGGACCAGGCCAGTCATGCTCTCCCCTTCCCCACGTAAGTATGGGGAGATCTGGGGCTCCTGTGAGTGCTGGTGGTCACACATCCAGAGCCACTCTGGAGAGCCCGGGTCTTATCAACTGTGCTCAGCCTACAGCTCTTGCTGCCCTGTCTCCTGGCTGCTGCTTGGAAGCAAGGGGTGCAGCCTTCTCTGTCACTTGGCAGCGTTGCCAGGGACCGGAAGTAATGTCTCTTACTTCATTGGCAATTTGACATGGCTGCTTAACAACCCGATTAATCAAACCCAGCTCATCCTGTTAGAATTAATGAGCCTAGGAAATGCTGCCATGAATAATGAGCGCTTGTGCCCCTCCCCCAGCACCTCTCCCTGCCTCACCCCCCTCCTATGTCTTTCTCCAAGCTACACAGCAACTACTCACTACCAAGGGCCCTTAGACCTGGAAGGGTGTGGCGAGTGCCCAGCAACGTGGGCATCTCCTGCCTCTTCTACTCTCCCAGGCACCACAGCTGCCCACCAGGAGCCATGTCCTCGGGGGGCAAAACTTCTTGTTCATCAAACAGATATGAATGCATTTTGCTGTCTACGTTGCAAGCAGGATCTGTTTCAGGCACTGTACTAGGTGCTAAGGATGCAAAGATGGATAAGATACTGCCCCTGTGAAGGGTCATGGTGCAATAACCCAGAGACAAATGAGGGAAGTGTTACAACAGTGGGTATGGAAGGTAGGGAGCTACAGTGAAGGAGACCTGTCAATACTGGAAGAGCGGAGCGGGGAACTGGGAAGGGTTATATGGGGATGAGGCACTCTCAGCATTTCTGCCACCAAGTTCCTTCATGACACATATATACATGGGACGGGCACTGAGCAGGGTGCTGGGGTCTGGAGGCTCACAAATGGACATGGTTCCCATTCTCATGCAGTGGGCATCTCACCCCTGTTCCTCAAGACAGTGCAGGGAACCTCAGCAGACACTTGATTAATTTGTTCATTTATTCATTCAAACACAGATGTTGTGGAGGGCCTTCAGGGAGTAGGGCTAGGTACTGAGGGGGACAGGGTCCAATGATCAGCAGCCCCTCATCCCTGCCTTTCAGGGATTTTCTGACCGGTAGACAGATCCTTATATGGATGCACTCAGTACTCTAACAGGAGTATGACCAAGGTGCTCAGCACAAGGCGCTCAGAGATCAAAGCACGGAGCTCAAACTGGAGAAGTCTGGGGTGACTCCCTGTAGGAGGTGGCACTGGAACTATGATGGAGATGAGAAGCAGTTTGACAGGCAGACCAGGTACCAAAGAGTATTCTAGGCCTCATTCAGGCCAAGGTGTGGTCTTTGAGTGACAGGGGTTAAATTGGAAGGGAAAGAGGATTCTGTGCAGCTTTGGAGGAAACAGCTTGTTCTACGGTCTATGGTGAAGAACATGATTAAATATGTGTTGTATATGTCAGGTGCTCCTGCGCTTGCTTACCCAAAATTGGAAGCAAGATGTGGTTTCCTGAATGGTGGAGTCTCCAGATTAGCAGAGTCCCGGTATAAGTGGCCAAATCGCAAACACACCAGCGTGGGGCTCAGGGACATCTTCTGGGTCCTTTGACAGGAGAGAGATGGAAGGGCCAGATCCACAAGAAATGAGTTGGGGGTGGGGAGCGAAGGCATAGGGAGTAAGGAGAATGGGAACCCTGGGGTGGTCAGAAGAGAGCACAGGTCGGGGAGGTGGGTTGGTGGGATTCAGCAAGCAGAAACCCTGGACTCTGAGCTGGGAGAGAGAAGACAATACAGAGGGAGAAGGAGGATAAAGGGAGGGAGACAAAGGAAAGGGGTTGTGGAGGCTCACAGAGGTGCATGTCAGGCCTGGCAGGAAGCCAAAGCAGACCGGCCTCAGTCATGGTCACTGACATGTGGTCACGGAGTGTTCTGGAAGCTAAACCCATTTCTGCAGTCCACTCACTCACAAGGAACTTCAGATCCCACCATCTAGCTGGGCCAGGTCCTCTGCCTCCCTGCTTCCAGACCTGCCCCAGACTAGGCTTCATAGCCTCTCCCAGCCAGACCCAAAGGACATGCCTGGAGGGATACGTATCCCACCTCTTAGGTGCCCAGGATTCAGGCCTGCCCCTACCTGCCAAGCTCTTGTCACTCAGGGACCC